>NC_068919.1:60285000-61535000 GCF_023091745.1 Budorcas taxicolor | reverse complement strand
CAAGAAGTGATATCTGGGTTGGGAAGATTTCCTGGAGGAGGGAATGGCAACCCACTCCATTATTCTTGCCAGGAGAACTCTATGGTCAGAGGAACCTGATAGACTTAGCACACACAGCCTGTTTATATAGTTGATTACATTAAATGGTTTTCTAATTGAACTAACCTTGCATATTTGGAATAACTTCTACTTGATAATGATATATAATTCTTTTTATACATTTTTGGATTTTGTTTGCCAGTATTTTGTTGAGGATTTCTGTGTCTAAATTCTTGAGAGATACTGGTCTATAATATTCTTTTTTTGCATTTTCTTGATGTAGTTTTAATATCAGAGTAATATTGGTCTCATGAAATGAGGTGGGAAGTGTTCCCTCTTCTTCTGTTTTCTTGAAGTGATCGTGTAAAATTGGTGTTAATTCTTCATTAAATATTTAGTAAAACTGTCCAATGAAATCATCTGAGTATGGAGTTTCCTTTTCCTAAAGATTTAAATTATGAATTCTATTTCTTAAATGGTTATAGTGCTTTTCAGATTCTCTGCTGCATCTTGGTTGAATTTTGGTAATTTGTGGGTTTTGAGGAAAGTCATCAAATGTATTTGTATAAAATTATTTATATTATTCCTCTATTATCCTTTTAATGGCTGCAGGGTCTGTGGTAATATCCCCTCTGTCATTCCTGATATTGATGATATGGGTGTTCCTTTTTTTTTTTTTTTAGTTTCGCTTTCTTTCTTTTTTTTAATTTTATTTTACTTTACAATACTGCTTGCTACAGGTTTATTAATTTTTAAAAACTGCTTTTGTTTTTAATTTTCTCTATTGCTTTTTATTTTTAATGTCATTATTTCTATTCTGATCTTTATTATGTTCCTTTTGCTTACTTTGTCTGTATTTTTTGTTTTTCTAGTTTCTTTCTTTTGGAACTTAGATTATTGATTTAAGAACCTTCTTTATTTCTAATTCAAACATTTAGTATTATTAATTTCCCTTTCAGAACTGCTTATGCTGCATCTCATATATTTTGATATGTTATATTTTCATTTTTTACTCAATTATATGTGTTTTAAATAGACTTCTTTTTTTGAACTAGGGTTATTTATATGTATGTTGTTTACAAATTTTCTGTTACTTGTTTCTAGTTTAATTCCATTAAGGTCATAGAACATATTCTGTTTGGTTTTAATTCTTTAAGTTTTAAGTATGTTTTCCAATATATATGGTATATATTGAATATAACATGAGTACTTAAAAAAAAGTGTACTTTACTGTTTTGAGGTGGATTTTTCTGTATATATCACTTGGATTCTGTTGATTGTATTGTTCAGATCTACTAATTTTCTGATTTGATGAAATTGCAGGAGTTCTGAAGCCCCAGCTACAGCTGTAGATTTGCCTATTTGTCTTTTCAGCTCTATTGATTTGTGCTTCATGTATTTGAGACTCTGTCAATTAGTACATACACATTTAGGACCATTATATTTTCTGGGTGATTCCTTTATCGTTATATTTGTTTCTAATAACTTTCTTTGCTCTGAAGTTTACTTTGTCAGATGTTAATACAGCCACTGTGCATTTTTTATTAGTGTTTGCTTATCTTTTTAATCTTTCCATTTGAAATAAGTTTTCCAAACTTCACTCAGAGTGGTAAATTTTGAATTTCAGCCTCTTTTAGTAGCACATAGTTTGGTCAGTTTATTTAAATCCAGAACACCAGTCTTTTTGTTTTGATTAATGTATGTTTAGACCATTTACATTTAAGGTAATCGTGGTTATATTAGTACCTGATATGTTTATACGTTTAAAGTCATTTCGTTATTTGTTTTTCTGCTTGTCTTCTCTCATTCCCTTTCCTCTGTTTCTCTTTTCTTCCTTGCCTCTGTGTTACTGGAACACTGTTTTAGGATTTCATCTTTATTTATTAGTGTTTTTGAGTGCATGTATTTGTATAGTGTTTGTAGTACTGGCTCTTTTGCAGTGCTGAGTATTATATTGTGTATATGTGACTTATTCCACACTATGGATATCAACATTTTACCACTTTAACTGAAATATGGAAACTTTTTAACAGTTGTGTGGACTGTTAGGAATTATCCATTTCATTTAGGTTATCTAATTTGTTGATATACATTGTCATAGTATTACTTTATAATCATTTTTTATACTAGTAGTGTCTTATTTAGTAATGACTTATCTTCCATTTCTTAATCCAGTAATTGGAGTCTTCTTTGTTCTTCTCTTGGCCAATATAGCTAAAGATGTATGTTTCCCCTGGCTGCCATTTTATTACCACAAAATGGGTGGCCTAGATAGCTGAAATCCATTCCCTCACAATCTGAAATCAGAGTGTTTGCAGGGTTTCTCCTAGATTCAGGTGGCTGCCGCAATCCTTGGCATTCCTTGTTACATCTGTACTCACAGTACCTCCTTCTCTTTCTGTTCTCCTGGCTATCAGTCAAACCTTCCTAAGCCTTTCTCTTATAAGGACACTTGTAATAGCATTTTGGTCACATCTTGGATAATTCAGCTTAAGCTCCTTTTCTCTAGATCCTCAGTGTGACCTCACATTTTCCTATGTAAAGTATCATTCACAAATTCCAAAGATTGACATGAATATTAATTAATTGGAAAGTTGAGATGAAGAGTGATTTTTCAGCCCTCAACAAAAATCAATTTTGTTGGCCTTTCCAAAGAAGCAGCTTTGAGTTTCATTTATTTTTTTCTATTAATTTTTTAATCTTTGTTTAATTTCTGATCTAATTTTTATTATTCCTTACTTTAGGTTTAGTTTTCTTTTTTTTTTCCCCCCAGTGTCTAAAGGTGGAAGGTTATATTATTGATTTGAAGTCTTCCTTTTTTAATGTAGGCATTTACAGCTATAATTTGCATCCCATAAGTTTTGGTATGTTATGCTATGTCTTTGTTTTCATTTATCTCAAAGTATCTTCTAATTTCCATTGTGATTTATTCTTTGACCCATTCAGTAATTTAGAAGTGTGTTAATTGCCAAGTTTGTGTAGCTGATTTCTAATTTCATTCCATTGTTGTTAGAAAATATACTTGTATTCTGTCCGTACTTTTAAATGTATTGAGGTTTGTTTTTTGACCTACCATATATTCTACCTGGAGAATATTCCATGTACATTTAAAAGAGATACACTGCTGTTGTTGAATGGAGGTTTATTGTGTCATTCAGGACCTCTGTTTCTTTATTGATACTTGCCTGATTCTGTTACCTATTTTTGAGAGTAGAATGTTGAATTCCCAACTGTTATTATTGAATTCTCTATTTCTCCCTTTACTACTATCAGTTTTGCTTCATAATATTTGGTACTCTGCTATTAGGTGCATAAATATTTGTAGTTATTACATCTTTCTGATTTATTAATTTTTCCTATTATAAAGTACCCTTCTATATCTCTTAACATTTTTTGTTCTGAAGTGTGCTCTCCCTGATATTTTTACAGCCACCCCCTCTTTCTTATAATTGCTATATGTATGGTATAGCTTTCTTTATCTTTTGACTTTTAATGTTTATATCTTTGAATCTAAAATGTGTCTACTATAGACAGCATATAGTGGTCTTGTTTTTTTAATCTATTCTAACAGTCTCTGCCTTTGATTAGATTATTTATCTAACCACATTTAATATTATTATTGAGATAGCTGGATTTATAGATGCCAGATTTCTTTTGTGTTCTATATATTTCATAAATTTTTGTGCCTCAATTCCTTTATTGGTTTCTTTTAGCATTAAGTGCATATTTCATAATGTACCATTTTAATATCTTTAGTGATTTTTTTCCCTAGCATTTTTGGGAGTTATTTCCTTAGTGGTTGCTCTTGTGTTTACAATGTACAGCTTAACTTTTCAGAATCAGCTTTAGATTTTTACTAACTTAATTCCATTGAGCAATAAAAATGCGTTCATTTGTAGATGTATACCTTTACACCATTTTTGTGCATTGTGTGTGATCATATTATATCTCTAAATTTTACAAACACATGTCATTGCTGTGGTTTCTGCTTCATAAAATTTAATGTCTTTTAAAGAAGCTGAGAGAGGAATAGAGAACAAGTATGTATTTATAGTTTTTGTTATATTAACCTTCTTATTGAATATTTCTAATTCCTTTATTTGTTCCTGGGGAATTAAATTACCATATGCAGTCATTTTCCTAGCTCAGTACAGTTTTGTTTCCACCTACCGTTTTGTGCTGTGATTTGCAAATTTATTACATTTGATTTTATATGATAAACTATATCCATGTTGTTTTGTACATTTGCTTTTAAAATCAGTTAAGAGAAGAAATGATGTATTTATACTTTTTTTTTAAATTTGGATTCAAATTACTGTTGGGTTTCACTTGCTTTCTGCCTGAAGAACTTCCTTTAGTATTTCTTATATATCATTTTCTGTTAGCTGTTAGCTAGCAACAGATTTTCTGTTTTTGTTTACCTGATATGTATTAATTTCACCTTCCTATTCACAATAAACTGTGGAAAATTCTGAAAGAGATGGGAATACCAGACCACCTAACCTGCCTCTTGACAAATCTGTATGCAGGCCAGGAAGCAACAGTTAGAATTGGACATGGAACAACAGACTGGTTCCAAATAGGAAAAGGAGTACGTCAAGGCTGTATATTGTCACCCTGCTTATTTAACTTATATGCAGAGTACATCATGAGAAACGCTGGACTGGAAGAAACACAAGCTGGAATCAAGATTGCCGGGAGAAATATCAATAACCTCACATATGCAGATGACACCACCCTTATGGCAGAAAGTGAAGAGGAAATAAAAAGCCTCTTGATGAAAGTAAAAGAGGAGAGTGAAAAAGTTGGCTTAAAGCTCAACATTCAGAAAACGAAGATCATGGCATCTGGTCCCATCACTCCATGGGAAATAGAAGGGGAAACAGTGGAAACAGTGTCAGACTTTATTTTGGGGCTCCAAAATCACTGCAGATGGTGACTGCAGCCATGAAATTAAAAGACGCTTACTCCTTGGAAGGAAAGTTATGACCAACCTAGATAGCACATTCAAAAGCAGAGACATTACTTTGCCGACTAAGGTCCGTCTAGTCAAGGCTATGGTTTTTCCTGTGGTCATGAATGGATGTGAGAGTTGGACTGTGAAGAAGGCTGAGCACCGAAGAATTGATGGTTTTGAACTGTGGTGTTGGAGAAGACTCTTGAGAGTCCCTGGACGGCAAGGAGATCCAACCAGTCCATTCTGAAGGAGATCAGCCCTGGGATTTCTTTGGAAGGAATGATGCTGAGACTGAAACTCCAGTACTTTGGCCACCTCATGCGAAGAGTTAACTCATTAGAAAAGACTCTGATGCTGGGAGAGATTGGGGGCAGGAGGAGAAGGGGACGACCGAGGATGAGATGGCTGGATGGCATCACTGCCTCAATGAACGCGAGTCTGAGTGAACTCTGGGAGTTGGTGATGGACAGGGAGGCCTGGCGTGCTGTGATTCATGGTGTCGCAAAGAGTTGGACACGACTGAGTGACTGAACTGACTGATTCACAAGATAGATTTTTTTCTATATAGACTTTGGTTTGACATTATTTTCTTCGAGCATTTAGAGTATATTATGGTACTTTTGGACTCCATGTTTTTCTAATGAAAAGTTTGTTAATCTTACTTGGAATTCCATACAAATTATGTGTCCTTCTTCTCTTGATGTTGTCAAGATTTTCCTCTTTGTTTTGTCTTTGAACATCTTTCCTATGGTGAGTCTGTTTATAGATTTCTTTGCATTTTTCTGCTTGGATTCATTGAGTTGCCTGGGTGTGTAGATTGATGGTTTTTTAACACATTTAGGAAAATTTCAGTCATTATTTCTTTGAGTATTTTGTCTGCTCTTTTGTCTCTCTTCACTTTTTCTGGCTTTTTTGTTACATGCATGTATATGATCTTAACTGAGTCCCACATTTCTCTGAGGCTCTGTTCATTTTTCTCAATTCTTTTCTTTTCCTGTCCTTTGGATTATGTAATATCTATTGATTTATCTTCATGTTCACTAATTTTCTTCTGCCAGTTCAAATCTACTGTGAAACTACTCTAGTGAATTTATTATGACAGTGTTATTACTTAAAATTCTAAAACATCTATGTGATTCTTCAATTTTTTTTTAATCTCTTTATTGATATTGTCTATTTGGTATGGTGTTTTGCTCATACCTTCCTTTACTTTAATCATTGTTTCTTTTAGTTCTTTGAACATATTTAAAATGGCTGTTTTTAAGATTTGTTAAATCTGACATCTAGTTATTCTCAGGCAGTTTCTGTTACCTGCTTTTTCTTTCTTTTTCTTTTTCATTTGTGCATCATACTTTACTATTTTTTTCTAATTTTTTGTTTGAAACTGTACATTTTAACATAGTCAGTTTGGCTATTGATTCTCTACTCTGGAGCTTGCTATTGTTATTTATTTATTTAGTGACTGGCTGGATTATTCTGATGAAGTCTATATCCCTCACACAATGTTAAGTCTCTGATATTGCTCCCTTATAGAGTAATGCTCAAAATTCTCCAAGCCAGGATTCAGCAGTACATGAACCGTAAACTACCAGATGTTCAAGCTGGTTTTAGAAAAGGCAGAGGAACCAGAGATCAAATTGCCAACATCTGCTGGATCATCGAAAAAGCAAGAGAGTTCCAGAAAAACATCTATTTCTGCATTATTGACTATGCCAAAGCGTTTGACTGTGTGGATCACAATAAACTGTGGACAATTCTGAAAGAGATGGGAATACCAGACCACCTAACCTGCCTCTTGAGAAACCTGTATGCAGGTCAGGAAGCAACAGTTACACCTGGACATGGAACAACAGACTGGTTCCAAATAGGAAAAGGAGTACGTCAAGGCTGTATATTGTCACCCAGCTTATTTAACTTGTATGCAGAGTACATCATGAGAAACTCTGGGCTGGAGGAATCACAAGCTGGAATCCAGATTGCCGGGAGAATTATCAATAACCTCACATATGCAGATGACACCACCCTAACGGCAGAAAGTGAAGAGGAACTGAATAGGCTCATGATGAAAGTGAAAGTGGGGAGTGAAAAAGTTGGCTTAAAGCTCAACATTCAGAAAATTATGATCGTGGCATCCGGTCCCATCACTTCATGGCAAATAGGGAAACAGTGGAAAAAGTGGCCGACTTTATTTTTGGGGGCTCCAAAATCACTGCAGATGGTGACTGCAGCCATGAAATTAAAAGGAGCTTACTCCTTGGAAGGAAAGTTATGACCAACATAGACAGCATGTTAAAAAGCATAGACATTACTTTGCCAGCAAAGGTCTGTCTAGTAAAAGCTATGGTTTTTCCAGTAGTCATGTATGGATGTGAGAGTTGGACTATAAAGAAAGCTGCGTGCTGAAAACTGATACTTTGAATTGTGGTGTTGGAGAAGACTCCAAGGAGATCCAACAAGCCCATACTAAAGGAAATCAGTCCTCAATATTCATTGGAAGGACTGATGTTGAAGCTGAAACTCCAGTACTTTGGCCACCTGATGCGAAGAGCTGACTCTTTTGAAAATACTCTGATGCTGGGAAAGACTGAAGGCAGGAGGAGAAGGGGATGACAGAAAATGAGATGGTTGGATGGCATCACCGACTCAGTGGACATAAGTCTGGGTAAACACTGGGAGTTGGTGATGTACAGGGAGACCTGTTGTGCTGCAGTCCATGACAAAGAGTCGGACACAACTGAGTGACTGAACTGAATTGAACTGATATCTCTCACACTATGTTAAGTATCTGATACTGCTCGCTTGTATGTGCAGCCTTGGGTATGACCAGTCACACTGAGATGCCAGTTGTTTTGGCAGGGCTTTCCAGCACTGTTTCAATCCTGATTACATCCAGTTGTGAAGCTCCATCAATTACTGGCTGTTTTTCCTAGTGTTTTCTTTTACTAATGTTCTAGGGCAGGGGTCTCCAACCCCCCAGACACAGACCAGTGCTGGTCCATGGGCTGTTAAGAACCGGCTGCACAGCAGGAGATGAGTGGCAGGTGAATCAATGTATTTACAGCTGCTCCCCATTGTTCACATAGCCTTAGTCCATGGAAAAAAAATGTCTTCCACAAAACAGGTCCCTCATGCCAAAAAGATGGGAGACCACTGCTCTAGGGAATACTTTGCTCTGTAAATGGATCCAGTCAAATTTGGGCTTCATTGGTATAATTCCTGAGATCAGTATATGAAATTGCGTCTGGTACAAGGAGAGTTCCTCTCCGCTGTCTTGTTTCATTCTCTCTGGCAAACAGTCCAGCCTATTTGGCCTGTATCGGCTGTGAATCTACTAATTTCCTTCAAATTACCATTCACCACATAATCTTTTTATCACAGCCCCTCTTAGGCTTGAAGTTCTCCATACTCTATTGTCAGTTCAGTTCAGTTCAGTTCAGTCGCTCAGTCGTGTCCGATTCTTTGCGACCCCATGAATCGCAGCACGCCAGGCCTCCCTGTCCATCACCAACTCCCGGAGTTCACTCAGACTCATGCCCATTGAGTCAGTGATGCCATCCAGCCATCTCATCCTCGGTCGTCCCCTTCTCCTCCTGCCCCCAATCCCTCCCAGCATCAGAGTCTTTTCTAATGAGTTAACTCTTTGCATGAGGTGGCCAAAGTACTGGAGTTTCAGTCTCAGCATCATTCCTTCCAAAGAAATCCCAGGGTTGATCTCCTTCAGAATGGACTGGATGGATCTCCTTGCAGTCCAAGGGACTCTCAAGAGTCTTCTCCAACACCACAGTTCAAAAGCATCAATTCTTCGGCACTCAGCCTTCTTCACAGTCCAACTCTCACATCCATACATGACCACAGGAAAAACCATAGCCTTGACTAGACAGACCTTGGTCGGCAAAGTAATGTCTCTGCTTTTGAATATACTATCTAGGTTGGTCATAACTTTCCTTCCAAGGAGTAAGCGTCTTTTAATTTCATGGCTGCAGTCACCATCTGCAGTGATTTTGGAGTCCAAAAAAATAGTCTGACACTGTTTCCACTGTTTCCCCATCTGTTTCCCATGAAGTGATGGGACCAGATGCCATGATCTTCGTTTTCTAAATGTTGAGCTTTAGGCCAACTTTTTCACTCTCCTCTTTCACTTTCATCAAGAGGCTTTTTATTTCCTCTTCACTTTCTTCCATAAAGGTGGTGTCATTTGCATATGTGAGGTTATTGATATTTCTCCCGGCAATCTTGATTCCAGCTTGTGTTTCTTCCAGTCCAGCGTTTCTCATGATGTACTCTGCATATAAGTTAAATAAGCAGGGTGATAATATACAGCCTTGATGTACTCTTTTTCCTATTTGGAACCAGTCTGTTGTTCCATGTCCAGGTGTAACTGTTGCTTCCTGACCTGCATACAGGTTTCTCAAGAGGCAGGTCAGGTGGTCTGGTATTCCCATCTATTTCAGAATTTTCCACAGTTTATTGTGATCCACACTGTAAGGTTTTGGCATAGTCAATAAAGCAGAAATAGATGTTTTTCTGGAACTCTCTTGTTTTTTCCATGATCCAGCGGATGTTGGCAATTTGATCTCTGGTTCCTCTGTCTTTTCTAAAACCAGCTTGAACATCAGCAAGTTCACGGTTCATGTACTGCTGAATCCTGGCTTGGAGAATTTTGAGCATTACTTTGCTAGCATGTGAGATGAGTGCAATTGTGTGTATTTTGAGCATTCTTTGGCATTGTCTTTCTTTGGAATTGGAATGGAAACTGACCTTTTCCAGTCCTGTGGCCACTGCTGAGTTTTCCAAATTTGTTGGCATATTGAGTGCAGCACTTTCACAGCATCATCTTTCAGGATTTGAAATAGCTCAACTGGAATGCCATCACCTCCACTAGCTTTGTTCATAATGATGCTTTCCAAGGCCCACTTGACTTCACATTCCAGGATGTCTGGCTCTAGATTAGTGATCACACCATCATGATTATCTGGGTTGTGAAGATCTTTTTTGTACAGTTCTTCTGTGTATTCTTGCCACCTCTTCTGAATATCTTCTGCTTCTCTTAGGTCCAAACCATTTCTGTCCTTTATCGAGCCCATCTTTGCATGAAATGTTCCCTTGGTATCTCTAATTTTCTTGAAGAGATCTCTAGTCTTTCCCATTCTGTTCTTTTCCTCTATTTCTTTGCATTGATTGCTGAAGAAGGCTTTCTTATCTCTTCTTGCTATTCTCTGGAACTCTGTTGTCATTGAAGTCAATTTCTTTCGCAAGAGACTACAGGCTGTATATTTTAAGACTGTTTCTCATCCTGAGATAATTCTCTGAGCCACGGCTCTGGAGCTGTGGGTAGGGGGACAGTGGTGTGCTTCTAAGTAACAACGCTGCTTTTGATGCTGAGTCCTTTGTCAAGTGAGGTTGGCACTAGCACTAAGTCTTTTTAGCCTGACATTCCCAGCATTAACCATTGCCTTATAAGCAGGGGTAAGAGAGTCAGGTTCTTAGTATTCTCAACACAGCCTCCATCCCACCAGTTAAGGCAGGGCAGAAGAAGAAAGGCAGGAAAGAAGAAAGAAGTTAAGGCAGGGCAGAAGAAGGAAACTCCCAGTTCTCATCTGCATCCACACAGAACTTAGCCATAGCAATAGATAGCAGTCCATCTTGAGAAATGCTAATATTCTGTACCCACAACTCCCAGAAAGCTAACTCTCAAACTGGACACTGAGAGGTGAAGGACTCTTGTGTTCTTGATATACCAAGTCTAAATTGGAGTCTCTGACATGCTGAACTGGAAGGAAAAAAGATAGGGAGCAGTTCATGGTATTTTGATTCAAATACCATACACTGTTGCTGTCCTTATGAAGTTTTACTAGATTTTCTTGAATAAATGTTTTCTCCTTTTCTGTTTGTACTTAGGACCACTTCCAGAAGGTTTAATGTTGTTTTTAAATAATTTTCACTAGTTCTACAGGAAAACAAGTCCACAAAGCTTCTCTCTGTGTCATACCAGAAACAGAGCAGCCTGCAGTAATTTTAACATGACTTTCTCTATTCCCGGGGCTTCCCAGGTGGTTCAAGCGGTAAAGAATCTGCCTGCCAATACAGGAGATGCAGGAGATGTGGGTTCCATCAGTGGGTTGGGAAGATCCCCTGGGAGAAGAAAGTAGCGACCCACTCCCGTATTCTTGCCTGGAAAATTCCAGGGACAGAGGAGCCTGGCGGGCTATAGCCCATGGGGTCAAAAGAGGTGAATGTGACAGCAAATGAGCACATACACACGCTCTATTCCCAGCCTTTTAATTTTCCTTTATGCTTTGGTTTGCTGCAAGTGATGACTAAATCATTTGTTTTTCCAGAAGGAGTGTATATTCTGAATTTTTTCATGATCAAGAATATCTCACTGTTGTATTGGTAACTGAGTAAGATTAACCACTTAAAATATTCTTGGCATTTTTTTTTGTTTGTTTTCCTTACAACTTTGGAGACCCTTCCCTTGTCTTTTGACGTTGAAATATATTATAGAAAAGTTTAGAGCCCGTTTCCCCACCCCCTGCCCCCCACCACCACTTTGTGCTTATAAGTAATTTAATTTCTTCCTGTGTACTTTTCTTTCTTAATTCTTGAAATTAAGTAACTTTTCAAGGATTATTTTAAATTCACTGTTATACATTCTGATGTATATCCTTTCAAGGGATGGATTCATTTTTTTCATCTTTTAAGAGAATATTTCCATATGTCTCTGAACGTTTTTATGATCCACTTATTATATTCTCTAGTTAGGAGAGACCGATTATCCATACTGAGTTATCAATAATACTTATGTCTATCATTCTCTCAATATTTGCTTTTAATCCTTTTGATTTTTGTTTTTTGTAGTTCATTCTGATTATTTAACAACTCTAATATGTTTTTTTTTTTTCTAAGTTTTTATGTATCTAATAGTGTTTTGGTTCTCTGTCTTTCCCCCTTAGCTTAGCCTTTTCCTTTTCTATTTGTTTTTATCTGTTGCTGTACTTTCTTTTTGAGCTGACATTTTACCCATTTCAAATTTCTGTTAAATTCTGGGACATGCAACAACTTTCCAGACTCTACTACTTTTTTCCAACTGGATTACTTGACTTTCTTTGCTTTTATTTTCTTTATCTTCCTTTGTCTTTTTTTATTTAACAAAATATATTTGCATGATTTCCATGCTTTTCTCCTTTTATTTTTCTCGACTTTACATTATCAGTTTTATTTAGACTCCTTTTTTCCCCATAGTGTGATCTTCAAACCGGAGACATTGGTATCACCAGAGGGTTATTAGAAATGCAGATGAAGAGACCCCACCCAGGACCTACTGAAACCTAAACTGCATTTTAACAAGATCCCCAGGTGATGCTTTGGCACATTAATGTTTGAGAGGCACTGCTCAAATTTTCCCTGTAGTTACTGAGATAACCTGGGGAGCTTTGAAGAATACTAATACCTGAGATTTTTATTTAATTGATATGGGATATGGACTAGGCATGATAGTTAATCTAAAATACAGTAAAGCATGATGACCACTGACCTAGATCTTCCATTTATTTCTGATACTGTGTGGGTTACTTACATTTGTAAATTTTTCTGTGTTTATGTAGTTTGTCACTTCCCCTTTATCCTCCTCTGTACACACCCCAAAATTAAATATTGCCTTCTATTTATTCTGTTATCTGAAAGTGAGTATTAAGAAGGTGGAGGTGGAAGGGGTGAAGGTAGTTCACCTAGGATGGTGGAACTGGGTTCAGCTCTTTCTTCTGAGATCCCGTGAAGCATCTAACTTTACCAGCTAGGATGGATCCGAGTTCTTGTGGATATCATGTTGGAAAATGGCAAGCACTTATGACCATTCCATTTGAATGCTGGGAGTTTTCAAAGATCATTTCTCTGCTCATCTCAGGACCTTAAGGATTATTCCTTTACTCATCTTCGGACCATATCTAGGCACTTTCTGGACCTGTTTCTCCCTACATTGTAGGAAATTAGTGAATAGTTCTTAGGGGTTAATTGACTTGCCTTCTTTTCTTAGTACTACTTTGGTGGGTTGATGGTTGGGTTTGGAGTTAAGTCATTTTATAAGAGAAATTTCAGTTTCACTTTTTAATATTTATGAGTCAAGATTATCTATCACTCTATCCTTTTACTGCTGGTGAATTTTCACTCTTTTTTTCTCTTCATTTTTTCTTTTTTTTTAGAGAATTGATTAGAGAGTTCCTGCTTAATTTTGCCATTAATTTAGATGCTACATGGCTATCCATACAATCTATTCATGCAGTTGTATTTTAAACAAAACTACTTGGCATTTTGACATACATTAGGCTACAGTACATTCCATTCAGAATTTCTTTAAATCCCAGCCATTTTATATTTGATTTTAGAAGTTTTTCTGTATTATGCTTTTATTACATATGCTTTAATTTAAAAAGTATTACTAGTTTATTTAAGAGATACAAACATGTTTCTAAATCTTATATATATTATATGACTGTGTGTATGCACTATCAGTTCAGTTCAGTTCAGTCACTCAGTCGTGTCTGACTCTTTGCAGCCCCATGAATTGCAGCATGCCAGGCCTCCCTGTCCATCACCAGCTACCAGAGATCACTCAGACTCACATCCATCAAGTCGGTGATACCATCCAGCCATCTCATCCTCTGTCGTCCCCTTCTGCTCCTGCCCCCAATCCCTCTCAGCATCAGAGTCTTTTCCAATGAGTCAACTCTTCGCATGAGGTGGCCAGAGTACTGGAGTTTCCGCTTTAGCATCATTCCTTCCAAAGAACACCCAGGACCAATCTCCTTTAGAATGGACTGGTTGGATCTCCTTGCAGTCCAAGGGACTCTCAAGAGTCTTCTCCAACATCACAGTTCAAAAGCATCAATTCTTCAGTGCTCAGCTTTCTTCACAGTCCCAACTCTCACATCCATACATTACTACTGGAAAAACCATAGCCTTGACTAGATGGACCTTTGTTGACAAAGTAATGCACTATAGCACATATATAAAAATGATTTATCTTTCATATAAGACTACCGGCATATTCAGGGATGTTCATATTAATATTACTGTCAATGCAATAGATGAGCCATTTCCATCTCCAGAGATGAGGTCTATCCAAGGATAAATAAATCTGATTTATATCTTAAATAGAAGTGTAGCTCATCATTGAAAAGAAACATTAACAGTTAAAAATAGAACTCAATGAGAGCTAAACACTTATTTTTAGAAGAAAGTAAATTCCATTAGAGATTAAATTTATTTCTTAATGTACAATATGATAAATTGTTTTAATTTACTATAGATTAATTCAAGATTACTTTTATTATATTTTAGTCTCGCTCCCCTATTTTCAAATTATATGAATTAATATTTCATTAATTGAGTTGTTTTCAGCTTTCCTAAAGTTTTTATGGGTCAACAAAGGTCTGCCAATGGAATGGCTGATGAATAACAGTTCAGCAGTATGTCTGAGGTTACTGACAAGATTTATGGACACAGATGACACTGAAATCCAAGTTGCTTCACTAATTCCAAGCTCTTTTATTTTTTTAATGATATTTTACAAATTCAGCATATTAGATAGATTCTTGTTAGTTAAAAACTAGCTCTATTGTCTTTAAAAGTCTCCAAGAAATCTTAAAATCTGAATACTCTCTTATACATTTTAATTATTTAACATTTATTTTATTTTTAATATCCTAAGTCTGAGGTCAAGAGAATTGAGTTGAAATTGTGAATCAATTTGAGGAGAACTGACATTATATAAATATTGTCATCTAATTCAAGAATATGGTATAGCTTCATTTATTTAGATCTTTATTTCTCTCAGAAATATTTTTGTAGTTTACAAAGTAGAGATCTTGAATATCATTTATCATATTTATCTCTAGGTTTTTTATTTTGTTTGTAATGTTTTAGATGCTATTTTAAACTTTTATTTTGTAGTTATTTGTGCTGATAGTATATAAAAATATAGTTAATATTCATATATTGGCCTTTTATCCTATAACCTGGGTAAGTTCTCTTACTGGTGCTAGTAATTACTTTGTAGATTCTTTAGAATTATCTCTATAAAGAGGTCTACCCTTTTAAAATTGAAAGTTTTATTTTCTTTATTAATGATTTATGTCTTTTATTTCCTTTCTTTCCTTACTGCACTCAATCCTTTAGTACAAATTTGAATAGAAATGTTAACAGAGACTATCTTTGCCTTCTTCCCAATCTTAGAGTAAAAGAATTCAATATTTCACCATTAAGTTTGATGTGAATACTAATAAACTCACCACCGAGATTCAGTAATTACCCTTTATTGAATTTGCTTAATAACAAGCTATTAAAAATTCACTCTTTTATGGATGGATCAATCTGTCATTTTAAAAATATACTTCAAAGGAAATTTCAGATATCCATTCTTCTTACCTCTAAGCAACTTACATGTTCATATCATTAGCTGTGTTTCATATTTATATTACTTTTTTCCTTTGGGGATAAAATTTATATTTCATGAAATACACAAATCTTAATTATATCATTCCCTGATCTTTTGACAAATGCATGCATCTGTGTTACAGAACTCCATTGGAGGACAAAATGTACTGAACGATTAAGGAGATGATTTTATTCAAGCTATCATAATAGGGGAAATATTCATTCATGAGGAACATCCTAAAGAAAAGGATGTAGACTAGGGTTTTACAGAGGTAGTTAAAAAAGGGACTCATTCAAAAGTCTCACATGAGAGTCATGATTAAAGATACAGACGGATCTTCTCTGGAAATATGAGTGGGCAATGTGGGTTATCATGCAGTTATGGGAAGGTTTTTAAACCATCTTTGTATTTTGGGGAGTATAGGGCTCAGATTAAGTTCAACACGGTCAATCTTCATTTTTGCTAGAAATATTATTTGTTACTGTATGACTCAGAGAAGATAACAGACATCGTGGGTGGGACATAGAAGAGACTAAGAAATAGTCCCTCAAGGACTCTTGTTGATGTCATTTCTATAATCTGACTATCTTTGAAAGTTGATGGCAAATGTGAGTTGTTTTAGAGTCCTAGAGATCAGATATTTTAAAAAGGCATGCATGAAATGAAAATGAAAACTAGTAATATAAAAAGTTGTGTTAATGTAACAAACCAGGAGTGGAATCTTGATGGTAATTAGTCCAGTGGATTTTAAGAGCTAAGTGGAGGGCCGTCTTTTGGTTATGCTGCAACACTCAATGAGTTTCTTGAAGCTCTCAAATTAGGATGTGGATGCTCTTGGTGATATTAGCTACATTCCTGTTTAGGGACATCTGTGACCCAAGTATTTAGCCAAACTTTCATTCCAAAGAGAATTTGGCCCCTGCATGACTTGCAATGGTGAATCTGTGGGGGTTTAAGCCATTCATCTTGCAGGACTTCTTCAGATTTTGAGTAAAAGGGCCAATAATAAGGCAGCATAGAACACAGAAAGAAATCTGGGCAGTTAGATTTTAGGTCTTGGTGAGGATGCTTGGTCATTCAGGCAAGAAGGGGAAAAAACCTGAAAAGTTAGTTTGGAGGATTGTAGCAAGATACTGAAGAAAGTTGGAAGAACTGAAAATTTGAGAAGAACTGTGAATTTTTGCAAGTAGCAGAAACCAGTCCAGTGTAGGTCTGAGTACCAAAATTGTTTTTTCCCCACAGTTGGAGAAGAAGTCAATTAAATCACTACCAGACAAGACACTGTTTGCATATCTGTCAGTTCCCTATAATTTACAAAGAGTTGCAAAAAAAAAAAAGCTTTAAGACCTTGAATAGGGTTAGACTCTGACAACTCAGAAGAATGTGCTATAGATGATGAATAGTTTTCTGTTGAAACACAACACTTCTCTCTATAGTCACCCTTCTTTTGATCAAAAATAATCTCAAATTAAAAGATAATTCCTCCTTGGAAGAAACACTATGACGAAACTAGACAGCATGTTAAGAAACAGAGATACCACTTTGCTGACAAAGGTCCATATAGTCAAAGCTGTGGTTTTTCCAGTAGTCATGTACAGATGTGAGAGTTTGACCATAAAGAAGGCTGAACACCAAAGAACTGATGCTTTCAAAATTGGTGCTGGAGAATTGATGCTGGAGAAGACCCTTGAGAGTCCCTTGGACAGCAAGGAAATCAAACCAATCAATCCTAAAGGAAATCAGTCCTGAATATTCACTGGAAGGACTAATGCTGAAGCTGGAGCTCCAATCCTTTGACCACCTGATACAAAGAACTGACTCACTGGAAAATAACTTGATGCTGGGAAAGACTGAGTGCAGGAGGAGAAAGAGTCACAGAGGATGAGATGGTTGGAACTCATCAATGACTCAATGAACATGAGTTTGAGCAAACTGAAATTTAGTGAAGGACAGGGAAGTCTGGCATGCTTCAGTCCATGGAGTCACAAAGAGTTGAACATGACTTAGTGACTGAACAACACCAATCTCAAAGAAAAATGACTCTTGATCACAAAATAAGGTGGTCATACATAAGTATAGCAGGAATGGTAATTTACACTGTAGACCTTAAACTTGCTTTGCTGAACTTTGTATGGGGAATCTCAGATTGAACTTCTAAAGACATTTTAAGGATAGCAGACCAAGCCAAGAACTTGCTACCCAACTTCACCTATGGTATCTGTAAATTAGAGTGAATTCCTCTTTTCTCACAGTCCTTGAAATTTCTTCAGGTTCCTGAGCCTTCTAGAATATCAACTTCCTCACTCCTGTAAAGTTGGGAATCTTCTCAGTTTATTCTTGTTTATACCATTGTTTGTTCACTAGTTTGTGGATGTACTATTATTTACTGTGGTCTTCTACAGAATTCTAAGGTGATATGTGTCCTTAGTTTCACCTTTCATTTCCAATTTTACTGCCTCGAGGGTGAGCTAACCCTTCTGAAGTGGGAACCCTCTTTTGTTCTGCCTTAAAAAGAAAAAAATGGCCTGCAGAAGTCTCCAGTATTTAGTGCCCAAGCCTGTTACCCAGACAACAGCAAATGCACCCTTCTCTTGTAGCCTTAATTTTCATAGAGATTTCCTGGGGTTTCAGCCACTTATAAAATGTAAGAAGGACCTGAGAAAGTATAAACAATCTGTTCTGCCCATATTGAGTAAAAGGCTTTGAAAGTGCTAAAGGTAATACAGAGGGCAAAAATCCTTACATAAATGAATATTTAGCCTCAAGAATGTGTTAAATCAGGATAGATAAATTCCATTTGTTAATTCTATAGATTTTAACCAGAGTTCTGTCCTTACCCAGAATATATTACTCCCCTCAGAAAAAAAATAATCCTATTATACTTCCAAAGCACTTAGCAACCTTTCCTGTTTCACTCACGTGTAAATTAGTGGATGTTACTTTCCTAATCACAGTTGCTATCATGATGTATAAATAGGAAAAGTTAACTCAATAGCAAAAATCTTTGAAAGCAAAAAGAGCTTTTCAGTCGGCTCTAGTTTACCATATCATGGCAGCATTTCATTAAATTCTCTGTACAACTGATTACTTAAAATGTAATAATTGACTGTCAGTGGAAAAGAAGTGTTATGCATAGTGGTGACGGGAGAGACTACATATTCTATCAGTGGCTAATCTACCTGCTGTTTTTCTCACAGTCAGAGCATCTCCTTGATATGGGACAGAGGGAAGCTGAAATGTACTAACCCCTTTGTAGAGCTTGGGATATGGACCTAAACTCTTCAAAGAAACATAGGACATGCTGGGCAGCCCACAGAGCCCCCATTATTGCTGTGTGGGCGACTCCGTTTGCATCTCATTGAAAACATTGACTTGCACATCAACATAAGCAATTAAAAAATAAAAGAGGAAAAACATCCCGCTGCTTGTTTAAGATGCTCAGCAAAAGAAGGGAAGCTTGAGATTTGAGAGAAAAGGTAAAGTTGTAATATCAAACTTCCATCCTCACCCCCTCCTGAAACTAGCCTGTGAAGCTACTTTCTAAAAAGCCTTGAAAAGAAGAGGAGGAGAAAGTTCTGAAAGAAGCTTTCATGGCTGCCAAAATGTAGGTTCATTAACCAGTATATAAAGACATGAGAATTTGGTTCACTTGCTGACATATTAATTTCAAAATAAATTGAATACAATGTATTTAACTTCTCAGGATTTTCCTCCAGGGCAAAAGTTCTGTTTATGAGCTCAGTAGGAACATAATACCAAATCTGGATTGATAGAAAAATAGAAACATAAAGCTAAGAAAAATTTAAAAAGGAATGAGAGAATTAGGAATGTAGAGTAAAATATGAAAAGAAAATGGGATGAGAAATGAGAGAATGGAACTGCTGTGAAGATTTTAGAAGATGTATGTAAAGCATGAGGGGAGGGGAAGTAGAGAAGTGACCTTCAGTGCCTGCCATGTCTCTTCCACCTGTCTCCTCAGCTTTGTACAACCTGATGTTCCGTCACTTCAAAGGTTTTGCACCTGTGTCCTTTGGACCATTCACATCAGTGAAGAAGTTCAAAGATGTTCCAGTTGCCAGTAGGTGGGTTTGTCTATGGAGATGAGGAATCAGGCCTTACCTAAACTGCAGGTAACTTCTAACAGAGAAGGGCAGGTTCTCCAAACAGGCTTGTGGGTACATTCTGTCCATCAGCACTGCAGCTGCAATTTAGAGCGATGGAGAAAGGGGCTGTGGTTTGCACAGTGTGGATGAGAATAAAGCAGGCTATATATGCTCTTGATGAGAGTGAAAGAGGAGAGTGAAAAAGTTGGCTTAAAACTCAGCATTCAAAAAACTAAGACCATGGCGTCCAGTCCCATAACTTAGGCAAACAGAAGGCAAAAAAGTGGAAGCAGTGATAGATTTTATTTTCTTGGACTCCAGAATCACTACAGATGGTGACTGTAGCCATGAAATTAAGATACTTGCTCCTTGGAAGAAAAGCTATGACAAACCTAGACAGCATATTGAAAAGCGGAGATATTACTTTGCCAACAAAGACCCACATAGTTGAAGTTATGGTCTTTCCAGTAATCATGTATGGATGTGAGAGCTGGACCATAAAGGAGGCTGAGTGCAGAAGAATTGATGCTTTCGAACTGTGGTGTTAGAGAAGATTCTTGAGAGTTCCTTGGACAGCAAGATCAAACCAGTCAATTCTAAAGGAAATCAACCGTGAATATTCAGTGAAAGTATTGATGCTGAAGTTGAAGCTCCAATACTTTGGCCACTTAATGTGAAGAGCCAACTCATTGGAAAAGATCATGATGCTGGGAAAGATTGAGAACAGGAGAAGAGGGCAACAGAGGAGAAGAGAGTTGGATGACATCACCAACTCAATGGATATGAGTTTGAGCAAATTCTGGGACTTAGTGAAGGACAGGGAAGCCTGGCTTGCTGCAGTCCATGGATGCACAAAGAGTCAGACACGACTTAGCAACTGACCACCACCACCAAAAACATATGCTACATACTGTTGACGAACTTTTAACAAAATAGGCAAAGGAAACATTAACAGGATCTGCTGACATCCAACCTCAGAGACTATGGTGATGGTAGTCCAGTAAGAAGAAATAATGCTAACTAATCATGCATTACAGAGACAGGTTGTCACGTTTGGATTAAAGGTTGTCTGAAGTTTCCGTGACCAAGAGCTGTAACAGCATTGAAAAGGACACTTACAGTCATATCACAAAGATGGGCGATACATATATATATACATGTATGTGTGTGTGCTGCCTGAGAAAGCGGGAAGAATGAAATTAACATTATTATTAACATCGCTGTTAGTCCATATCATTTGTCATTTCTTTAAATTTCACAACACCTCGATGATGTAGATATTCTTCTCCTAATTTTATCAATACAAACAAGTAAATTAAAGCACATAGATATTTGCCCCAATTATAGAAATAATGATTAGTAAATCACAGTTTAATTCAGCTTTAACACTGGAACTTATCTTTTCTCCACTACAATGCTATACATTTTTCCAGGAAGGATTACATTTATCCTTATTACTATAAGTAACGTGATAACAATGAGCATCCTGCTTTTTAAACACAAAGAATGCTTGTGTGCACATGCATGTATATGTTCTCCCTGAAAATAAGACATTGGCTAATTTTGACATGACAGTTATTGTTCGGAGCATTATCATCTCCCCAGAAACCTTGTCACTACCTACCCCCACCAAGTGTTTTAGCTATATTGACTTCTAGTAGTGTAGATGCTTTTCACCTGTTTATTGAACTTATAAATGGAATTACACAGTAGTACCCTTTTGTGCTTAGCTTCTTTTGCTTAACATTATGCTTGTAGAATTTACCTCTGTTTTTTACAGTAGAGTACTATACAGGAATGAGAACAAATAATTACAATATTCTATTAGGTTTTATTACAGTTTACTTATCCATTGTACTATGGATGAGCATTTTGGTAGTTTTTGGTTCTGGCTGTTGTGAATACAGCTGCTACACTTTTGTGCAATGTGTTTTGGTAAATATATGGACTTATTTCTGGTGGATATATTCCTAAGAGAAGTATCGGTGTAGAATATGCATATGTTCTATTTTGTACTATTTCTAAATGTTCTGTGAACTGTGTAGACTATCTTATTTCAGTGTTACTCAAGGGAATTTTCCATAAAGGAAAGGTGTTAACATACTTTTGAGAGTCAGTTATGTGTCAGACACTCTGCTGGATGCTTTCCTGGCACCTTTCAAGGTAGAGGATGTTTTGGTCTCATGTCTGTATCCCTCCTATGCTATTGTCCCCAGAATCAGCTCCAAGGTTGAGACCATGTCTTTTCTTGTCTCTAGGTGGTTCTTACTAGCAGCATGTCTGCACAGGAACTATGCCTTATATGTGTTCACCACCCCAAACCCTCTCCTCAGGCTATTTCTCTGGGCCCTCTGCTCCCTCTTCCCCACTGTCCTTGGTGCCTTTCAAATCTGTGTAGTCTTACCATTTTGGTTTATTTACTGTGATTCTGAGATATTCAACATAATAGGATCTGAAGTTTCTAGACCCTGGTGTATGTTTTAGTCCTGTTTCTTCAGAGGTCAAACTGCAGGTAAATCTTCCACAGCAGTTTCCTTTCTCTTATTTGAGGAACAATAGTGTCCATATTCTACCTCATCCCCATCATCCTTTTCCCTAAATTCCTAAGCTCTCTAAACCCGAAAGTGGCAGGACCTGGAGTGTGGTCTTTTGACAGACACATGCAAGAAGGAGAAAATCAGTTATAGAGAGAGAGAGAGGGAGAGAGTGTGTGTGTGTGTGTGTTTTCACTCAAGTACATGCCGTGTCCTGAATCACTAAATTTAGACATCTGTGGAGGCTCTGACACCGCTAGTGTCAGCTGTGTGGCACTGTGGATGCTAGGCAGAGACCAGGTGATTGACTGGATCATCCTTTGACTTTCAGTTGAAGGCTTTGGTGTTTACTTACAGTTAACATCTGTCTTCTCTCACTCAATCTCTGCTACTATTCTTGCCGTACTCTCATCTTGACCTAAAACTCCCTTACTTCAATGACTTTCACATTCTGCTATAAGTAGTCAGAGGTACCCTCAGGTCTAGTTATCCCCAAGAGGAGAGACAAGCCTCATCAATGGTGGATGGGCTGAGGCTCTGGTTGCTGCTTAAGCTTTCCTGTTGTGCTTGGAGGTGTGTCCAGATGGAGAAAATTTCGGGCTAGACCAGAAATACAGCAATCAAACCGACTTAATACTTCCCATGTGTGTGAGCCTGTCTCGGCCTTGTAGTGTTTAGTCATAGCCAGCCCATCTACCCATCCAGCTGCAGCTGGCACACAAAAACTCTTCACAGACAGCATCTGCCCCAGAATGTTGTCCTAGACAGGGTCCTGGTTATATCTGCTGCTCTTCTTGCACTTGCCTCCCTGGGACAGGAAGCCCTGGGCCCATAACCCCAGTTTCTAGTTGACCGCCTATTTTTAACTCCCTTTCTTGCCTTTGTGGGCTTTTTTTATTATCTTCTTTTTTATTATCAACTCTACCCTTTGGTCTAAGTTTGGTTCTCCTGTAGATCCTTGACCTTAGAAATCCCCCAAGCCTAACTTTTGCCACGAAAACTACCACCCGTCCCTGCAATGCATCTGGTCCAGGGATTATAGGCAGCAGTCCTCCTCGGACACGACTGGGCGACTGAACTGAACTGAACTGAAGTCCTCCTTCTTTAATGCAAAAGCAAGAGGACTGCATTAAACAGGGCATATAGCATTGTAGATGTGAAGGGGCTAGCTTGAGCATGTACTGGAAGATAGACTTGAACTTATTGTTTACACAGTGAAATGTTTATCATTAACGTGGTATTATTTTAAATGGTAATTTTTAAAAAGTCATACAGTATAAAGAGAAAGGATACTAGATAATGCTGAGTCTACAGTCCTAATCTGTATCTGCCCCTGGGTCTCAGTTTCTTAACTACTCATGTAAGTTTATTATAATGGGTGACTCTTTAGGTTCTTTCTAGGTGTATGTCAGAAATACTATGAGTCTATCAGCAGTCAAAAATGGTTATTTTAGGGTCTAGGTTCTCCTGTAAATTCTAGATTTTACTGTAACTTTTTTTTCTCAGTTGCCATAGCATTAGAAAGGAATAACGAGTTTTCTAAGATAGTTACGAAGACCCTGTCCTAGTGAATGTGTTCCAGAGTTATAGAAAGTTCTTACTCTGAAGCACCGGCTGCCATGACATTCTATTGTCAGTTTTTTGCATTATTTTCCCTATCGTCTTTTTAACCCAATTTCTTGTATTTTCTAGCAGAAATAGGACACGGTTTCTTAAAGTGTAACAACAATGATTTCCTTTATCATTCTGTGCTTTAGAACTTTGCTTCAGGTATTTTTAAATGAGCAGTCCCGAAATCTTGAAATTAAACTGCCAGTTATTAGAGATGATATTTCATGCCTCACATGGGGCGCACCTTCTTTTCATATTGCGTTTGTGATAGACAGTTCTTTGCATGAATAATAGAATGGTCTTGAATGAATTCCCGTCAGCTCTGCCTCGGGGAGAAACGCAAGGTGAGCTCGATGACTCCTAGTGTGATCTTTTGCCTGTTGACATTACTTTTAAACTTTTCTTCCTTAGGCTGCAGCCATGTGTATTAAATAAATGATAAACACCATTTCTTTCATAAGGCCGATTCACCCTTTGAGCTACAAAGATTGCTTTGCAGGTAGTTGAGAGGTTAATATTACTGAATTATTTATTTATTCTATATAGTTTAAACATTCCTATTTTCTGCCTTTTTTTTTAACCTTTCTGGTGACTGATTCAAAGTGGAGGAAATACATAATCTCTAGCAAGGATAGATTACAAAGACAGCCTTTGTCTTTGGTGGGAAGGAAAAAGAACACAAATAACAAATCTTGTTCCTTACTTTACTGGAGGGGAGTTCCTTTTTTTTTTTTTTTCTTTCTACAGGAAAACAGTTGAGAAAATACAGATGTTTGAAAAAGAGAAAAAGAAAGGAAAAAGATATCAGGATGTGCTACCGTAGGGACAGACCTCGAAACTGTGCAGGTCTCCTAAAACCTCTGTTGTATATTATCTCCATCCCCTTCCTGATAGAATTCTTTATATTATTATTATTCAAATGAAAGGTAGATAAACTGAACAAGGGCATTCTTGAAGGGTAAATAAGAGAAGAATTGCAAAAAGCAGCATTCATCCTGAGGAATGAAATTGCCATGCAGCTACTCTGTATGCTTTATCACTCTTTTTAGAAGTCCTTCAAGCATCTCCAGATTTGCAAATAGGAAAATCACTGCGCAGGTTATTTCCTTTCTTTCCAGTCCTGTATCTATCTTGTCTTTATACCTGAAATGATCATTTTCTTATTTCTTTAACTTTTACTGATATTTTGTGCCACATTGGACAACCATTTTCAAAAAAGGAGTAAAGTCTTTACAATCACTTTCATGAGTGATAATCAACAAAGCTAGGCTTATTCACAACAAAATCATTCCATTCCACATAGTGTTTCTGTTCCTGTCTCAACATACATATCCCTAAAAGCATTTATCTAAACTTTAGAACTCTGAATTGGACCAGTCTAGTCTTCATGGTCCCTTATTCCTCTGCTTCTGAACCTGCTTGTCTAACCTGCAGAGGGTAGGAGAGCTTAAGTTCTGAGTGGACTTTTCCAGTCTATAGACATTCTGGAGCTCCATATCAAGGTCACTTTTCCAGCTGACAGAAGTTCTGAGGGCTGTATATGACTAACATATTGGTTTAGAAAGTAGTCATTAACTTTTTTGCTCTGAAGAAAAAAAAGGTATTGAAAATAGTTTAAAAGGCTGATACTAAATCTTTGAATATCAGAGTTCTAGCTCATATGGGCAGCCTTTGTTGTTGTTCAGTAGCAAAGTCATGTCTGAACTCTTTGTGACCCCATATACTGCAGCACACCAGGCTTCTCTGGCCTTCACCATCTCCTGGAGTTTGCTCAAACTCAAGTCCATTGAGTCAGTGATGCCATCCAGCCATCTCATCTTCTGTTGTCCCCTTTTCCTCCTGCCTTCAGTCTTTCCCAGCATCAGAGTCTTTTCCAATAACTCGACTGTTTGCATCAGGTGGCCAAAATATTGGAGCTTCAGTTTCAACATTAGTCCTTCAAATGAATATTCAGGGTTGATTTCCTTTAGGATTGACTGGTTTGATCTTGCTATCCAAGGAGCAGCCTAGGATTTTTTTAAACTATAGCTCATTACACCTGTTTCTTCACTTGCCCTACTGTCTTCATTGTTCTAGCCAGCTGGGTCTTAGACCAGAGGAGAAGCAAGGCCAGTTGAAGTCAAGGTATAGCCTTCATTGTTCTACCCCAGGGTCAGCTCTGTCCCAGTCCTGATCTGCTTGGTTTTTGGTTTAGTCATTAAGTCGTGTCCAACTCTTTTCAACGTCATGGACTGTGGCCTGCCAGGCTCCTCTGTCCATTGGGATTTCCCAGGCAAGAATACTGGAGTGGGTTGCCATTTCCTTCTCCAGGATTCTTCCCAAGCCCAAGGATCAAACTCGCATCTCCTACATTGGTGGGCAGATTCTTTACCACTAAGCCACCAGGGAAGCCTGTCCCAGCCCTCTTACTTAAGCCTAAATTGTCCCACTGCTGCTGCTGCTGCTGCTAAGTCACGTCAGTCATGTCCGACTCTGTGAGACTCCATTGACAGCAGCCCACCAGGCTCCCCCATCCCTGGGATTCTCAGGCAAGAACAATGGAGTGGGTTGCCATTTCCTTCTCGAACTCGTGAAAGTGAGAAGTGAAAGTGAAGTCGCTCAGTCGTGTCCTACCCTTAGCAACCCCATGGACTGCAGCCTACCAGGCTCCTCCATCCATTGGATTTTCCAGGCAAGAGTACTGGAGTGGGGTGCCATTGCCTTCTCTGAAATTGTCCAACAGACTAACTTCATTTCTTTGGTTGCTAGTTTGTCAGTGACATCACCATTCTCTGAGACTTTCCAGTCTCAGAACATTGAGGTATCTTTGACAGTTTCCACTGATTTATCATTCACTCCATTCTAGTTATTTAAGAAACCTCATATCTGTCAATTCCTCTTAACTACTACAGCTGAACTTTCATTCTTGTCTTGGCTTTATGCTTGAAATACAGACAGAAGTCTCAAACTAGATAACATACCTCCAGTTTTTCTCCCACATTTCAGCGACACATGGTGGAAGGAAAATTAAATTAATGGAATGTCTAACCTGGGCAATCACTGTAGTGGTTATTTTGCATATTCTATTTTATTTAATCCTCACAATATTTAAGGTGTAAGTATTGATAACTGGATTTTACCAATGTTTAAATGAAGATCTAGAAAGTTTAAGAAAATTGGTTTAGAATGGCAGAGATAGAAAGTACTGGAGCTAAGATAGAAATGAACGTCTGGTTCACGCCGGAGTCCATAGAATTTCTATTAACAGCCTGCTGTCTCTCAATAAATACTTAACTAAGTGGATAAGTAAGGGAGTGAGTGAGTGAATGAATATATACATTCATGCATGAATGAGAGAAGTAACAAGCAAAAGACTTGTAATAACTTTACGCCCTTTTGCAAACAGAGGACTGTGGCCTGTTAAGGGCAGTTATGTAGTAGCTGCTGTCACCACTGCTCTGAATATTCAGCATTCAAATCTGTAATGTTCTTCCACCTGTACACTCCATAGTCTGTCTTCTTACTTAGGACAGCACAGTGCAACTTAATCAGCTAGTATTGAAAAATATTCCTTTTTTTTTTTTTTTTGAAAGAATTCTGATTTGGAGCATACTAATGCTTCCTTCAATTAGTTTCCTCCAGAGCTAATCCCATTTACTTTTCCTGTTTGGGCAACCAGCTGTTTGAGGTTGCCGAGCAACCAAGAGTTAAAGAGAGGGAGGTTGGTGAGAGATGGAGAGCCCGAAGCTCCAACCAAGGTGAATAGTAAATGAGAATCAAATGTCAGAGAGGATTTATCTTAGGGCACAAACAGATGATTCAAAGTGAACATGTAAAGGGGGCGCTAACTTCAGTTCAGAACTCTATTTTTTTTTTTTGTATTTATATTATTAACAGAATCTAATTTTTCTTCTCAAGCACTGTAGCAACAAAGAACCAAGGGGATTAGATTTTGAGTGAAAGGAAAAAAGTGTGGCTACAAGGAAAGCAAGAGTGGTTGTGAAATGGCAGTTCTCCTCTGGGATGACTGTGTTGTTTCTGTAGAAGTGGATTAAGAGCTGAGTGTGTTCAATCCTGCAGAAACTTCCGAAGAACAAAGCAGGAGGCTGGATATTACAGGAAGTACTACTACTGTGGAGATGTAAATAAATAAATAAGTAAAATCTCACAGTTGGTGGGGTGTGGGGACTGCGGCTTTATGTACAGACACCAAAGGAGATACTATCCAGGCATTTATACCCCAGACCTGTACATCCTAGGTACTCATCCCTCCACATGTTAATCCTGGGAGTATTGATGGTGTCCGGCTGACCCTTGGAAGGTGGGTGACATCACTATAGCTTCATCCTGGGAGGAAAGAAATAATTGCCTGGGAAAGACAAATTCTCTTAGATGCATTGACTGAGGGTAAAAGGGAAGGGCAAGATAGTAATGTAAAACTGAAGAAAAATCTCTTGATGATCTTAGGTAAGAAATGTCTTTCTCCTTAGAGGCTCTGCAATACGTCTGCAACATGCTGCCTATATGACAGAGACATTTTTCATCTAAAAAATACAAGAGGACATTCACATCTCTGGTTAAGGCCTGTACATAACAGAAATTGCAGGAATTACTGCAAAACTTCAACTATAGCTAAAATTCCAAAGCTTACTGAGGTCATTATGTCACCTTTGGCATGACAAGCACCAACCCAGATTTGAAACAATGCAACGTTCTCTTTTCTGAAAATAAAACAAGAATGTTTCACTTTACTTGCAGTCCTATACTCTCAAAGGGCAATTAACTTCCACCACTTTCATGGGAATTTAACTGAAATTAAAGAGAGAGAAGGCTACTGAGAAACGGGGAGATTGAGAATTGTTCAGTTCTGTGTAACCAGAAGAATAACTTGGTTGAAATATAAACAACTATATGTCTTTTAATTCAGTAATAATGATGAAAACATTTTAAAGTGTAAAGTTAAATGAGTATAAATTATTTACATGTGTATATGCTGCTGGTCATCCCTGATTGCTCAAATGGTAAAGAATCTGCTTGCAGTGCAAGAGACGCAGGTTTCCTGGGTTGGAAAGATCCCCTGGAGAAGGGAATGGCTACCCACTGCAGTATCCTTGCCTGGAGAATTCAATGGACAGAAGCAGGCTTCAGTCCATGGGGGTCACAAAGAGTCGGACATGACTGAGCAACTAACACTTTCATTTTCATGCCACTGGAAGTGATTTATATTTAGTAAACATGAATTTACTATGCTATGTAATACAGATTCATTTATATTAACACATTTTAAAATTTTGAGTGAATACCCCTTCTAGCATGCTAGTATCAATTCACTTGTTTTGAACAAGTAACTGAGACATCAGTGACCACAGCTTCATGAATTAATACTTTCCACTAGTTCTCTTCTCTCCAATACATACAGACAATATGTGGGACCAGAAATACAAAAAAATACATACTCACACATGTACACAGAGTAAGTAAAACTCTTGTTGCATGAGATAATTTGTTGTAAGAAACTTTTAGCCAAATGAACAAAGTTGTACTAGTCAGGACTTTCAGTAAAGATATGGAAATAGTCATCTTATATAGAGCCATTTATATCATGGTATCTCTTATAATGAATTTCTCTGTTTTGATGAGCATCCCAATTAGCCCAGGTGTCCTGTTGGGTTCTAGGTCTTCATTCAGAGCCTTGAGAGAAAAGATCACAGCATAATATTCTTCACATTGAAAAGTAGGTCTAACCACATAATTATTAAGCATTAAAATATTTCTTTGGTACCACTTTGAAAAGAGGTGCTTCCTAAAACTTTGAACCAAAACATATCACAAGTCGTAGAACTATTGAATCTTAGTGCATTGATTTATTATCTCCCCATGTCCTTATAAACATGCCATGTTTACATGGCTTGACATTATGAATGATTTTTAATATATAGTTTAGTGCCTCTAAGCACAGAATTGGTTACTTACAAACTTAAGCAGTTTTCCTGTCCAGGTAGTATTAACACTCAAAGCTGGGAGGAGAAATTTGGAAGGGACTGGCTCCTGGAACTGAGACACCTACTACTCCTGATGCTTTCCCCATTTTCACAGTTCAGAACAAAAGCACCATAGTAATAGATCCTTGAGAAACTAAACAAAAAGAAATTTTATCAGCCTACACTGTGGATGATGATTGGCAGGATTTTCTGAAACCAGAGATCCTAAATTTACTTAATGATCCTTCTTGTTAATTCAAAAGAAACAGAAGGGCTGGTTGGTTCCCAAAGAGTAATACTGATTGTCCATTGGTCTCTTTGAAACTTGGGTCTAAACTTTATGGACATGGATGGCTGTGGTAGTAGATATACCAGTCATTGGCCATGGTCCCATTTGGGATACAGGAGGCCAAAGGAACTTATATCTTTTGGAAGTAACTCATAGTAGATATATTTATGTCTGCAATTATTTATTCTCATGCTTCCTATAAGAGAATTAAGTATTCCTACCTTAATTGGATTCCAGTTCAGTTCAGTTCAGTCGCTCAGTCGTGTCCAACTCTTTGCGACCCCATGAATTGCAGCACGCCAGGCCTCCCTGTCCATCACCAACTCCCGGAGTTCACTCAGACTCATGTCCGTCTAGTCGGTGATGCCATCCAGCCATCTCATCCTCTGTTGTCATCTTCTCCTCCTGCCCCAAATCCCGCCCTGCATTAGGGTCTTTTCCAGTGAGTCAACTCTTCGCATGAGGTGGCCAAAGTATTGGAGTTTCAGCTTCAGCATCAGTCCTTCCAGTGAACACCCAGGGCTGATCTCCTGTAAGATGGACTGGTTGGATATCCTTGCAGTCCAAGGGACTCTCAAGAGTCTTCTCCAACACCACAGTTCAAAAGCATCAATTCTTCAGCACTCAGCCTTCTTCACAGTCCAACTCTCACATCCATACATGACCACTGGAAAAACCATAAACTTGACTAGATGGACCTTTGTTGGCAAAATAATGTCTCTGCTTTTCAACATGCTATCTAGGTTGGTCATAACTTTCCTTCCAAGAAGTAAGTGTCTTTTAATTTCATGGCTGCAGTCACCATCTGCAGTGATTTTGTAGTCCAAAAATATAAAGTCTGACACTGTTTCCACTGTTTCCCCATCTATTTCCCATGAAGTGATGGGACCAGATGCCATGATCTTCGTTTTCTAAATGTTGAGCTTTAAGCCAACTTTTTCACTCTTCTGTTTCACTTTCATCAAGAGGCTTTTTAGTTCCTCTTCACTTTCTGCCATAAGGGTGGTGACATCTGCATATCTGAGGTTATTGATATTTCTCCCGGCAATCTTGATTCCAGCTTGTGCTTCTTCCAGCCCAGTATTTCTCATGATGTACTCTGCATAGAAGTTAAATAAGCAGGATGACAGTATACAGCCTTGGCATACTTCTTTTCCTATTTGGAACCAGCCTGTTGTTCAGTGTCCTGTTAAAAATGTTGCTTCCTGACCTACATATAGATTTCTCAAGAGGCAGGTTAGGTGGTCTGGTATTCAAATCTCTTTCAGAATTGTCCACAGTTTATTGTGATCCACACAGTCAAAGGCTTTGGCATAGTCAATAAGGCAGAAATAGATGTTTTTCTGGAATTCTCTTGCGTTTTCCATGATCCAGCGGATGTTGGCAATTTGATCTCTGGTTCCTCTGCCTTTTCTAAAACCAGCTTGAACATCAGGAAGTTCACAGTTCACATATTGCTGAAGCCTTGCTTGGAGAATTTTGAGCATTGCTTTACTAGCGTGTGAGATGAGTGCAATTGTGTATAGTTTGAGCATTCTTTGGCATTGCCTTTCTTTGGGATTGAAATGAAAACTGACCTTTTCCAGTCCTGTGGCCATTGCTGAGTTTTCCAAATTTGCTAGCATATTGAGTGCAGCACTTTCACAATATCATCTTTTAGGATTTGAAATAGCTCAACTGGAATTCCATCGCCTCCACTAGCTTTGTTCATAGTAATGCTTTCTAAGGCCCACTTGACTTCACATTCCAGGATGTCTGGCTCTAGGTGAGTGATCACACCATCGTGATTATCATGAAGATCTTTTTTGTACAGTTCTTCTGTATATTCTTGCCACCTCTTCTTAATATCTTCTGCTTCTGTTAGGTCCATACCATTTCTGTCCTTTATCGAGCCCATCTTTGCATGAAATGTTCCCTTGGTATCTCTGATTTTTTTTGAAGAGATCTCTAGTCTTTCCCATTCTGTTGTTTTCCTCTATTTCTTTGCATTGATCACTGAGGAAGGCTTTCTTATCTCTCCTTGCTGTTCTTTGGAACTCTGCATTCAGATGCTTATATCTTTCCTGTTCTCCTTTGTTTTTTGCTTCTCTTCTTTTCACAGCTATTTATAAGGCCTCTCCAGACAGCCATTTTGACTTTTTGCGTTTCTTTTCCATGGGGATGGTCTTGATCCCTATCTCCTGTACAATGTCACGAACCTCCGTCCATAGTTCATCAGGCACTCTATCTATCAGATCTAGTCCCTTAAAATCTATTTCTCACTTCCACTGTATAATCATAAGGGATTTGATTTAGGTCATTCCCTACTCTCTTCAATTTAAGTGTGAATTTGGCAATAAGGAGTTCATGATCTGAGCCACAGTCAGCTCCCGGTCTTGTTTTTGCTGACTGTATAGAGCTTCTCCATCTTTGACTGCAAAGAATATAATCAATCTGATTTCAGTGTTGACCATCTGGTGATGTCCATGTGTAGAGTCTTCTCTTGTATTGGACTTGAGTTGGACAAATTACTTACTAACTTGTTGGGCTAATTACTTACTTATTGACTTAAGTTGGACAAATTACTTGCTTTAGCCAATGGAAGGTGCATGGATAGAGCTCATACCAATTCTGTGTAGAAGTTTTGAGAAGTGTTGTAGGTTTCTCCCACCACTTTTAATCTTCCCTTTGCATGTTTCAGATTTAGGCTGCTTCTTCAGTCCTGAAATGACAAGGTAGGTAGAAAGCCATAGCTAACTTGTGTCCAACTTGTAATATGAATGAGAAATAAATCTGTGTTTTGGTAATCCACTGAAATATGAGGATTATTAGCTGACTAATAAGATGTTTACCTAAAACTATCTGCTCTTTAACTCCTAAAAATAGCTGGAGAGCACATGCAGCCCTGATATTATCTACTGTAAGGCATTTTTGCTTGTTATCTATTGCCTGTATTCCTCCAATTGTGTCAGCCACTTTAATTAAAAAAAATTTTTTTATTTGGATATTAATCAATTTTTTAACCTTGATTTACAATGTTGTGTTAGTTTCAGGTGTACAACAAAGCGAATCTGTTATACTTTTCATTTAGTTATTTATTAATAGAGTATAATTGCTTTGCAGTGTTTTGTTAGCTTCTGTTATACACTGAAGTTAATCTGCTATATGTATTCATATATCCCCTCCGTCTTGGATCTCCCTCCAACCTGCTAGTCCTACCCCTCTGGCTCATCACAGAGCACTCATTTTCTACATCTGCATGTCTGTTCCTGCCCTGCAAATAGGTTCATCTGTACCATTTTCTAGATTCCACATATATGTGTTACTGTATGATATTTGTTTTTCTCTTCTCTTTCTGGTTTCCTTCACTGTTAAATGTTTCTTGTGATCTTGTCACAATAATGTAAATAAATGAATTGAAATAATGATTGAGCACCTTCTTAAGTTCTTGTAGTATAGATACAAAACAGATGAGACAAAGAATTTGTCCTCATGGAAAAGCGGGCCAGTGAAAATGATAATAATGCAATGTGATAATTCTTATGGAGGCACATTCAGGATATTATTTCAGTGCATTCCTTCACTTAGCAGTGTGTCTCTATTTTACTAATTCTTCCTTATTCTCCATCTACAGTTTTAAGCTCCAAAAATTAAAGGACAGAATTATACCTAAGGTGACCCACAGACTACTCCAGCTCTTGACTACGCTCTCCCCTCAGCTTCCTTTTCTCTCAAATACCACATCTAATCCTTTAAAAAAAAAAAAAACAAAAACCTTGTTCACACTATCTTTAGCAGATATCCAGAATCTATGATCACCTGTCACACCCCCATTGTTAACACTCTGGTTCAAACTAATAACGTCTCTTAAACTGTTAATAAGAGACTCCTGAATGTCTTCTCTGCTTCTGGTCTTACCCATCCTTCTCCAGCTCCCACCAACTAATTTCCACAGAGTAACTAGTGGAGAATTTTCAGCTCTGAGTCATTTAATAGATCATGCTACTCCTGTGTTCAGAACCTTCCATCAGCTTGCCATTTCAATCTGAAGAAAGCCGAAGTCCTCTCAGCTGCTTACCAGTCACCTGTGTCTCCTCACCCTCACAGCTGCCCCCTCTCTGAAAACTTGTACCACACTGTCTCCTGCCCTTCCTACTTCATCTGTGCTCTCCTCTTTGCTGCTCTGGCCTATAAAAGGCAATTCCTTACCTGTGTGCGTGCGTTCTAAGTCACTTCAGTCATGTCCCGCTCTTTCCAGCTCTGTGCACTGTAGCCCGCCAAGCTCCTCTGTCCATGGGGATTCTCCAGGTAAGAATACTGGAGGGGGTTGCCATGCCCTTCTCCAGGGGATCTGCCCGATCCAGCGATCAAACCCGCATCTCTCACATCTCCTGCATCGGCAGGCAGCTTCTCTACCACTAGAGTCACCTAGGAAGCTCCCTCTTACTTGTAGGACTTCTCAGTTCTGTTCCTTCTTCCTGCCATGCTCTCCTGTATATACCTGTATGATCGGCTCCCTCTCTTCTTTCAGGTCTCTGCTCAGTGTCGCCTCTTTACTGTAGATTTCCCTGACCCACAAAGTCTATCCTGTGGAGACTAGACTTTTACATCCAGAAATTAGATGGAATATTAGGAAAGGAATATTAACCAGGAGATTTTTGCCCATCTTTTAGTCTAAAGGACTGATAGCAAAGAACAACAGGTAGCAGTTAAAAAGCAAAAACAAAAACTCAGTATGTTAGTCTCTGAAGATATCTGGCTTAGGTGCACTTTCCATTATTTTTAAACAAAAGGTGAGCATGAATAATGGATGAAGTAAAACATTTTCTGTATGAATCTCTCCAACTTAGATATTTGATGGCAGACAAATCAGCGGGGGAAAAAGCCCCAGGTCTGAAATGGAAACTGTTTGAAGGGCCATAAGAATTTGAATGATCCTGTCTAGAGTTCCTGAGTGCTACAGGACAGAAAGAGCTCCCTTTCTCAGAAAAGTTAGAGGATCATATATGGTCTTCGTGTCCATATATTGCAGGCAGAGGAGGAGCCTGGGCTGATGCCTTTGGTGTCAAGTCTGTTATCTGCAGCCTCATTATCTTCTCCCTGCCATCCAACCCCTGTAATTTGAGGACTGAGGATGGAGGTTTAGAACCCTAGCACACAACTCGAACCCTTGGAGTCATCTAGGATAGAACCAAAAGCCTAGCTGGAGAGTTTATTAAGTCCATATCCTTGTCCACCTTTTCTTCACCTCCTTCCTAATCAACTTTCTTTGTTTGAAGCATTTGTCCCAGTTTCCTTCCTATGAGAGTTTTAGGGGATGGAAATCATTTCCTTTTAAACCAGTATCACCTTTTCCTCCCAAATAATTCACTCTGCGCTACAAGCCATTCTGTTGTTCCACCAGTATCTCTTGTTGCTGTTTGGTTGCCAAATCTTTGCAACCCCATGGACTGTAGTCCCCCCAGGCTCCTCTGTCCATGGGATTTCCCAGGCAAGAAAACTGGAGCGGGTTGCCATTTTCTACTCCTGGTATCTTCCTGACCCAGGTATCAAACCCACGTCTCCTGTTTGGCAGGCGGATTCTTTACCACTGAGCCATCAGAAAAGCCCTCACCTGTAACTCTTTAAATCATTTTCTCTCTACACCTTCTACCATTCACACATTTGACATAATTTTAGAAAGTTATTTTTACCATAGTCATTTTTTATGATATCTTAACACTGTGATAGGCTTCTTGCTGTTTCTGTCTAAGCTAGATCTGTCTTTAGCTGAACGGTCTTGTCTTCCTCGAGTTAAAATAAAGTATGCCACAATAAGCAGAAGTTTGGCCCCAGATCTTCTGCAAAACCTAGTTACCATGCTCTACCTGTTGATGCCTTTGTGAAATAAATCTTGGGTGTATACAAACATCTTACAGAATTTCTACTCTTTATTGTTCAGGAAATCTATTTTCCCAAATATAGAAAAAACATTAAAATGGATACATAATTCATGTTATTTTGGGGAAACAGAAAGCCAGATAAATGTGTGATTAGAAGATGCATCATTTCACTCCTTGAAATATTGGTTGAACATTGAACATTGATTGAAAGGCTGTTGTGTTCAGGGAAGTGACAGAAAATAGAAAGTATATAAAAGTTTTGATACCTTCCTTTGGAAAGGTTTACAGTGGGGTTTAGGAAAAAAAAACCCTGTAAAAGTGAATGGGAGCATATTTGGTTGATACCTACTGGCTATATAAAATTGCTTTTGGACATGTTTCCTGATTCCTCATAAAACAAAGACTTAATAAGTTTGCTTGGCAGCTGATGGGCAAAGTTAAAAAAAAAATCAAATAAGCTTTTAGTTTTCCTTTAAGCAGTTCCTGGCAATGCTTGCCTGCCTTTTTTTTTTTTTTTTTAAATTTTAAGCAGATGAGTTTTTAAAACAATGATTGCATTTAGGACCTTCAAGAAAGCTTGTAAACCATAGATTTGAGGAGCTGGGTCTGAGACCTGAACTTGAGCTGGCTTGGCACACACACTGCAGGACATAAAGAAGGTCTGATATTTCCATGCACACAGACAAGCAAGCACAATAAGGGCCCACATCAGCCAAGCACACTCTGAGTCCTGAGCCTCAGCATATATTTTGCAGCTCTGTGAAACTGGTGTGTTAAGCCAGGATCTGGGTGTCCTGGGTACAAGGTGAACAATAAAGGCTGACCAGACTTACATGGAAAAAAATATTTGTCATTAGTTTAGATAGCTTTTTCATTGAAACCCTAATTTCTGAGTGCACGAGTATACCAATTTAAATATTTGCCAGTCATTTCATGTTGCTTGGCCGTCTTTGTTTCCTTTGTACCGGGACACATTCGCCTGGTCTCGCAGTCTGTCTCCCAAGAGTGCTCTTGATGAGATTTTTTTCTTTATCAGGAAATTGATTTTCTTGCATTTCTTTCTGAGATTACTGAATGCAGTCTTGAGGCAAATAACTCAATTCTTGGAAAAATGCCTGATTTGGAAACCTGGTGGTTGATCCACCCGCCTCCGCCCCCAGCCGCAGCATCAAAGCTATATGAGCATATCCCGGTAACAGGTGAAGTAGATGCCTCCTAGACTTCTGGGTCCTCCCACGCCTCAACCAGTCTACCTCCTCTAGACTGCTCTCCCTCACCCTGGGTTCTGAGCACCCTCTTTCTACCCTTGGCGCGTCCTGCTCCTGTGTAGCCTTTCACTCTCTCTAGTTCTAAATCTTTGCTGAATTTTCTGTCTGATTTCTTACACATCCTGGCAATTCCTTCCTGGGCTGTCTGCCCTTACAGTGGTTCATTTTTGCCCTTTTGGTCAGAATGGCCTAAGTTCACCACTCTTCGGATTTAGTGGCCCAAACCCTAGATTAATAAAAGCTGGATTTCTGAGTCGAAGACAGGCACAGCTGGTTGCGCTCTGGATCTTTCCAGAAGAGACACTAACCAGTTTTGTATGTGTAGGGTCTTAGCCGTGATACCTTTGAGAGGGACACTTTGTATATTTATATCTCACCCTGATGTTTTATTAATGACCAACAGTTGTTTAGACTGCAGTGGCAATAAAGAATTGGAAATCAGTCTACGTGTCTGAGCCTAGTTTGCATAGGTCCAAAGTCAGAACTGGTTCGGTCAGCACATGGATATGATTATTATAAACAATTATGCTGAGAATCCCCACTTTTCTGTAATTAAAATGCCCAGTGTTATTCAATTCATTGGCTTTTGCCCTGTGATCATTGTAATGTTTCTGTGGTAAAGAAGTGTATTCAGTTAAGTCTTGCATGCTGTGTACTTTGTCAATCCAAAAACTTTTTTCTCAAGTTGCTCATGGTGGTGTTGGTATTTACTCTACATCAGCAGTGCTTGGGGGCCAAATGCGGAGTGAGGTTAGCAGTTGAAGCAACATTTTTTTTTTCTTGCTGTTCACATTCCAGCATTCTTAGGAACAAACTGCTTGAAAAGAAATGCTGGAATTGTATTCTGAAAGTACTTTTCAGAGCCTTGTACTACCAAAGAAGTTAAGAACCTTAGAATTCTAAGGTGGGGAAAAAAACTGTGGGAATCTCTCTCCCTCTCCCTACTTTGTGACAGTGCTAACTCATTGAAATCTCTTTCTCAAAACTAAAATTAAAAATGTTTTTTAAAAAGAGTTGCTGTGTTGTTTCTGGGCCCGCCTCTGGGTCTCTTCTTGTGAGATTTTACAAAGATTTTTGGTTCTTTGGGACTGTTTTTTCCCTTCTTCTCACTGAAAGCCTAGGTATAAGGTGGAATGTGTGTACTGCTTAAATTTGTATTCTTTTTTTCTCAGCTGTTGCCAACAGTTGACAGAGACAGAGATGGGAAGCAGAAATCTCAACATTTGAGAATATTTGTGTCTCAGTCTCTGCCCAAAATGGAACAAAATCTGAAACACTTAATTCTCTTGTGCAATATTTCCTTTGTCTTTGCTGCCTCTGTTTTGAAAGGAATCATTAAGACACTTTTAGCCTTAGCCTAGCCCTAGGCTGTTAATGGAGCAGAGGGAGCCAAGAGAAGCAGAAAGACAGCAGGGCTGGAAAGAGGAGCCACTGGCTTGGAGTGACAGTTGCTCAGGCAATGGCTGGCTGAAAGGCCTCTATTGTCTGCGACAGTTGAGCCAGCTATACAAGGAATTATTATACAAGCCAAATAGATGGAATTATTTATTTTATAAGGAGGTTCTTAAAAATTCTATATTTTTGCATGTGTGAGAGTATCTGGTGAGATCATGTATGAGAAATCACTTTAAAATCATAGGTTAGATAAATATATATTGCTTATCTTATTTTCCTAAATTCACGGGAAGCCAGGATTCTACAGTTTGAAGATAGAAGCCTCATGCCTCCTCTACTCTGCTTTGCCTAAATTGGCATATGGATTGGCACAGTTTGGTCTTTTTCAAGGTCTAATTTCACTGTGAATTTACAGACTCAAACTCCTGTGAGAATTATTGGTAGGTCGTTTGAGAGAGTAAGAAAGACCTATCCATTGAGATAACCCATGCTGCCTGAATGAGGAGAGCTGTTATGCATTGAGGTGGAAATCTTTAAGCAATAACATAGGGATTGTATTCAAAAGCAGGTACAGAATGCCTGTTATGAACCATTCAATTATAGTGTGAAAGGCCAAATGTTAGAAGTCAGCACAGAGTTAAAATTTGATGTGATAAAACTTGGCCCCACAGTTAAAAGCCATTTTAGCTGGGGGCCAACCAGTGCTGTACCATACCATTTTTCCTGATATTAGCTAAGATATTTTTCTCACCTTTTCAGGTACTTCTTACAAAACTGTTCCAGTTTTAGCTCCACCTTTAGGAGATTGTCCCTCTCTCTACATATGCATGTACAATATGTATATCCCCAATACTGCCTTGTTGCCTTCACAACCAGCCTGTTGCCCTTCTGCTAGCTCGCAGAGCTGGAATTTGGTGGTGTTTTTCTCTTGAACTGGTATCATTAGACCTCTCTTGACCCCAAAGGCTCCAGGTGTTCAGTTTTCTAATTTAATCATGTTTTTATGCTAGTATGTTGGAAGTAGAAATCTATGCATCAAGTGTCTATTTTAATTAAGCACTTGCAGTTCACATTCAGCCCATTCCTGCACCTTTCCATTCCTGCCTATTTTTCTTGCCTAGTTTTTTTTTAATAGATGACTTGCTATCCAGTGTATGAAGTAACAACTGCGGACCAGAACAATCTAATGATGGTTTTGGGAGCGATGGAATAATGGTGTGTGAGTGTGTGTTTGTGTATATACACTTATTAGCCTATCATCATTGAGGTATGGCTGCCTTTAGAAAAACAGCTGCTCCCATGTTGCTCTCTTTTCAATAAATATTTGCTTTATGACATTATGAAAAATAGATATGACTTTAATGTAGCGTGCTGAAAATTAGTCTTCAGACCCACAGCTGTGTATGCAACCAAGCCTGTCTAGATAACCTGGATAACCAACCAACATTTATGTATTCTTTGAAATCTGTGTAGATGAAACAGAATATAAAGCAAGAGGGAATGTTAACTGAAAAACAATTTATGTGCCTGAACATATTTTATAACACTGTAAAAGTAAAGAACTAGGTACTGTTTTAACAGAGGATTCCTTTAGAAAGCCAGAATATAACATAGTGAGTGTTTTATCAAGATATGAAACTTATAATGGAAAAATACTCTTTCTTTTAATGGATGAGCAAACTCTGCCGTAAATATTCACACAGTTGGTCACCAAGTATAATTTAGGGCCGTGTTTGAGAACATTTTCCATATGAATGTGCTTTCACACCTGCATCCCTGTAAAGCTCTCTGTTTAGTAAGGGGAACTGATAAGCACATGGCTGGAAGAAGAAGAGAAACAAATGGAATTCTAAAAATCATCTTTATGTTTTTGTCTGTAAAAAGAAAAATGAAATTACTGTAATTATAACACTGCCCTCCCCACCCAAAAAAAATAGTTCTCAAGCCCATTTTGAGAATGTCTTCCCACTTTTTGAAATGAGCCATCCAAGAGGAGGTATTTTCCCTTGTTCAAGGGCACAAACCTCAGCTAGAATCCCTGTTGGAAGCATTTAGTGAATAGGTTATCATTAGAGATGCACAGTGAAATGCAGAATCAGGTATTTTAAAAAGGAATAAATAACATTTGCAAATACGTGTTTATCTTGAAAATATTTTGGCCCTAAATGAACTAAACATTTTTATCATTTATCAACTGCTTTATAAAGCAGAATTTCACCTACATATATTTGTTAGTTCTCAGTCCTGTTTCTTGCACACAATACCAGAAACCCTTTTTTTAAACAGCTGTCATCAGGTGATTTAGTTCTAATCAGTGATTCTCTGGGTTTCTTATGCAGCCTGTTATTTGCTTCCCTCCCACTCTGTTCTATGTGATCCTGTTCCTATCCTCAAATAATGTGTATAAAGAGATAGCATAATTATAAAACATTGTGCTACTTTGCATAAAATGGGAAATTCTGGAACAAAGCGTTGGTTTATTCATTCATTAAATGTTTAATCTCCGTCGACTCTCTTCCAGATACTGACTGGCCTAGATGCTGTGGATACGTGGTTTAGAGGTTCCTTCTCTCAAAGCAGTATAGTTATTATAAAGCAAGAAAATAAATACATATACAAAATGAGTACTTGTTGTGATAAAAGCCCTAAAGATAATAAGAATAGTGATGAGGTAGAGGGGTATTACTAGGGGTATTTTAGTTAAGAGCCTCCTTATGCAAGGTGATCAGGGAAGCCTTTCTGAGAATGTGACATCTGAGATATGTACAAGTAGAACTGTGGTGCTGGAGAAGACTCTTGAGAGTCCCTTGGACAGCGAGGAGATCAAACCAGTCAATCCTAAAGAAAGTCAACCCTGAATATTTATTGGAAGAACTGATGCTGAAGTTCCAATACTTTGGTCACCTGATAGAAGAGCTGACTCATTGGAAAAGACCTTGATGCTGGGAAAGATTGAAAGCAGGAAGAGCAGGGAGCAACAGGATGAGATGGTTGGATGGCATCACTGACTAAATGGCCATTAGTCTGAGCAAACTCTTGGGAGATAGTGAAGGATGGGGGAAGCCTGGCGTGCTGCAGTCCTTGGGGTCTCAGAGTCAGACACAACTGAGAGGCTGAACAACAACATCAAGTAAGCCAAGAGGGCCAGTGGAGAAGACAGTTCCACACAGAGGGGAAAGAACACAAATGAAGAAGGAAACTGGTGGTACATGGTCTGGCTTGCTCTCGTTTTCTGCACACCCCCTGCCCGCCCAGTGCCCGCTTCACCTGCACCCTGCTCACATGACTGTCCTTCCTGCATATTGTGTATGTTAGTCGCTCAGTCACGTCCAACTCTTTGTGACCCCATGGACTGTCGCCCTCCAGGCTTCTTTGTTCATGGAATTCTCCAGGCAAGAATACTTGGATTCTTGGAGTGGATTGCCATTCCCTTCTCCAGAGGATCTTCCCAACCCAGGGATCGAACCCTGGTCTCCTGCATCACGGGCATATTCTTTACTGTTTGAGCTACAGGGAAGTCCATGGATATTGGGTTGGGCAAAAAGTTCATTTGGGATTTCTGTACCATCTTATGGGAGAAAAAATGGACTTTCTGGCCAACCCAGTACTTACCCCATGCCCCAACTGTTTGTTGATTGTTTTTATTAAAGGGTTGGTGAGGAGCATGCTGTCTACTGGTTTCCCTGATAACTAATGAGATCACCTGACATCAATTCCCCTGTAACTGGTAGTTCCCCCTTCCCTCCTAGATGGCTGCCACTAAGTCCTGCCCACCGAGTGTGACACACAGTGAGGTGTCACCCCAGGACCTTGCATCAAACATGTAAACTCCCCTCATCCATTAAGCCATTGATGTCTCTGTTGCTGAATCCAAGCTCTTTAGTTTTGTCTTGAAGCTGGGCAAGCACAGGCCTTGTAGGCCTGTGGGATGCAGCCCAACAGTTGGTACACTGGATAAACAGAAGATAAAGCCACCAGAGTAAGGGATAGAGGGGTCCTAGATGAGATCAGGGGCTTCCCAAGTGGCTCAGTGGTAAAGAATCTGCTTGCCTAGCAGGAGACATGGTTCAGTCCCTGAATTGGGAAGAACCCTAGAGAAGGAAATGGCAGCCCACTTTAGTATTCTTGCCTTAGGAAATCCCATGGACAGAGGAGTCTAGCAGGAGACAGTCCATGGGGTCGCAAAGAATCAAATTCAACTGAGCAGCTGAGCACACACACAATGGGAATAGGTGATGAGAAGTGTTCACAGGAGACTGACTGGTCCAGGACCCCCAGGGCAAGGGGTGGAGCTTGCGCTGGGAAGAAGACTGTGCAATGACCGCCATCATATACCTTCCTAGAGCACTTAGGCGTGGCTTTTGGTGACCAACTTGGAAATTTCAAAGCTTGGCTTAATATAGACAAAATTTTTTGTTTTGTTTTCTCACTGGACCTACCATACCTTTATTCTAAACATCAATAAAGGGAAAGTAAAAAAATAACAAAGGTATTTAGGGCAGTTTGCAGCATGAGCTAACATATGTAGGAAACAACTGTTTGATATAGAGTAAGATGAGATGTAAAGTTCTCCACCATGTGACAATGACTGAATTGTATCCATTGGATGGAATATTTACCCTAAACCTTTCCTAGAAATCATCTTATTTGCCTGGTGGTGAAATGGCCCATTATGTCAGAATAATGCTCCACCGACTCTTTTTTCACATCTAATTCTAGCAGGCTGAAGGGTTGGCAAGAGTTCAGGCTTATGGTAATGTTTCAGGTCTCAACCCCAGATTCATTTTCTCACTGCAAAGACTCTGCTGACCCAAATTCTCTATCACCCTTCTGTTACCCTACCCCTTACTTTGTGCCAGTTGGTGAAGAAGATATGATGACAAGAACGATGATAATAATTTTAACCATAATAATATTAACTTGCATTAATTGAATATTCACTGGGTTTCTGGCATCATGCTGCTTTATCTGTATTAACTCATTTATCCATGAAAGTATCCTTAAATTTGAAAGATATAAATTATTCCTGTTTTAACATGAAGACTGAATGGCAGACTATGACTTGCCCAGGGCTACTGTGGACCAGTGGAACAGGCAAGGAGTCTGGAGGAGAGGCAGGGCTCTGCATGAAAAGTACAGAGGGAAGGTTGGGGTGGAAGATGTCGAGGACATTGCTTGCTGGGTGGTTACCAGGAGAACATGTGGGCCAGTCTAGCCACGCTGACACTTAGCACATAAATGAATCGTGCAGTCTTGAGAGACTGAACCAGACACATCATTTCTTTTAAATGAATTGTTTTATTTCCCGGTGTAGGTCCACACAAAATAGCCAGTTTGGGACAAAATCCAGTCTGCTTGGAATAACTTCAACCTCGGACCTACTTAATAAGCCAAATATCCCTCACAGCCCATAACCTTTGAGGACTGTTTTTACCCAAATTAAAGCACAAATGGTGCTCATCCAAATTTTCATTCAGTGTAATTTTGGATTCCTTTGGGGTATTTACCTTTGGCAGGGAAAGTAAAGCCAATCTGCATGGCCCATAAACAACAGTTGTTTCATTCGAAACTGCAGGAGGGCTTTCAGTTCAATGAAGATGAAAATAACAAGTAAATTCAGCTTATATGGAGCTTCTCCAAAATATAGACTGTAAGGGAATAATTAATGAATCTGACATAAATCAAAATATTTACGTTGTTATCCCTGATGACAAACCACCCTCGATGAAGTCTATTAAATGTACTTGAGTAGCCTGCATTCTACCACAAGCTATTTCTCCGTTAGACGTTACAGTCTACCAGAAGCCATCTTATAATAAGATTCTGTAGATATTGATGAAAAACTGCAGGCTCATATGTGTGAGCACTGAAAAAAATACAGAGTTAGCATAGAGAACTATAAGACATTTCCATTAGATCTCTATTTAAGAAACCCTTAGCAACTGGATAGAGGAGGCTGTCTCCTTTGCTAATGACTGTGGGGTGTACACATTAACAGATTAGCATAAATTTATCCTTGATGTAGCTATTTGTTGGGTGTTAGAGAGCCTCAGAAGATTTGGAGATTCTGATTAACCTGAGCAAACTTGGAGGACAACGGGCTCATCAGATCTCAGGGAGCAGATGTATTCTGCCTGGTCTGTGCCTTCCATGGCTTGGTTGCAGTGCTTGCCTGCTCCTCAAGCTGAGGACTTTCCCAGCAAGTGCTTTTAATGTCTGCTTTTCCAGTCTTTAGGGCATTTCATTCTTGGCTGATTGCTTTTGTATTGTCTATAGTGCCAAGTGAACTTGGGCCACTTGAAAAAATCATGAAAAAGGAAATTGAGAGTTTTGCCTTTTTTTAGGTGGGAATAAAAAGAATTCTGTCAAGTTAAAACATTTGTTAAGTGCCTGTGATGTGTAATTCCCACTGTTGAGTCCTGGGAAAAGGGGATTTACAGGGAGACATAGTGATGACCAGAAGGAAAAAAAAACACCCGACTTCAACGTGGTCCTTGCAAGTGAATCATATACAAGCTTATGTCCTTCAATCCTTATTTTCCTATTTGTATGGCTAGGTGTTTTGTTTTTTTTTTTTTTTTTTTTTAATAAAACAGACAGATTTGACTTTTGAGATGATTTCCTTTGAGGCTCTCATTATGGTACCTGTAGGTTTCACTTTATTAATCAGTGATAGGTGAGTGCTTGGGGTCATGTAATTGTGGATTCATTTTTCAGAGAGGTTTGAGGAATATATTTACTTGCCTTTCCCTGATTGCTCACCACCTTTTCCTTTTGTCACCCATCTGCCTTCTGTTCAGTTCCCAAAGGCTGGTTAGGCCAACACAGCTGTTGTGTGTAATGTCACCAAGCCCAGTCCATGGCACTGCATGTTTAATGCAGTGTTGTCCATGATCATCCTTGCCATGGCTCTGAACCACTCACAGAGAGGTATTGCATTTTATTGACTCCAGTATTTTCATCTGCGAGAAAGGAATATTTTATATTAAACTCTGGAAACAACACAACTAGCTACTCACCTGCCCCCTCCATGCAACAAGCTTATCTCAGGGTTCTAAGGAGAAGCATTAGGGACTCCAAGTGTGGGTGAGAGAGGTGCTATAGAAAGAGAAGTGAACTGGGAGTCAGATCAAACAGGGTTCTGGTCTTATCGGTAGGCATACCACTCCCGAAGGAGCAGCACAGATTGAACGTTGAATGGCTGTATGATTCATGCCAGCGGAGATCAGAGAGAGGTAAATCAATGTAAACAGTGGCAGCTAGGCTTCCATCATGCCTAGTGCTAGCATGGGTCTAGACATGGGTCTGCTCCAGAGGGAACAGAGGCTTTGGGACCCATGCCGTCCAAACCATCCAACATGGCAGATACTAGGTATGTTGCTGCTACTGCTGCTGCTAAGTCACATCAGTTGTGTCCGACTCTGTGCGACCCCGTAGATGGAAGCCCACCAGGCTCCTCTGTCCCTGGGATTCTCCAGGCAAGAATACTGGAGTGGGTTTATAGTAGACCTCAAGTATTGAGGTTTCTGGGACTTCACACCAACATAGATGAACTTGAGACTCATCAGAAATAGAGCAGAAGCGACAGCAGGTAGCTGGTGCTCTTTCTTCCACCCAGGATTTCTCTGAAGAAGCAGGTGGCCCTGAAGGTCACCAGGCATATGTCCAGCTGTCCCAGGGATAGTCTAATCTTCAGTGTCACTACTCACCTGATCTGAGCTCACTGGCTGCCTTTAGCAGAAGGCAGGAGCTTGGCTTCTGGGGTGCAGCCTTTCTCTGCACAGACAGCTGCTGCTTCCAGTCTGCCAGGTAACTCTTTCAGCAACAGCTGTGAGAGGGACGAAAAGAGGGGCAGTGACCATAGGGCAGTTCTCTTAAAAATAGCTTCAGGGTTCATGCCACAGCGCATTGAGTTGGCCTTTGCATGGATTTAACTTATCACAGTGAGTTCAACAGTCCCCCAAACTGAAGGAGAGAAAAGCAGAAATGTTTATTTAGGTCAGATGCAATATTTGGGACTAGTTTACATAGAAAATAGTTTCATATATTAAAGTTTTTATTCAGAGAGTAGATTAGAAGAGTTAGGAAGCAAGTGAAAGAAAAATGTTGATGGTGATTAAGAACAAAAGATACAAAAGTGGCCAATGCCATGTTAATTCATATGGCACATAGTTTATCCTCTTTAATTCTCTTAACTCTGAACGGCTACTTTAAGGAAATTGAGATTCACAGTGGTCAATTAATTTGCTCCAATTTACACATTATTAAAATATCCAAGGAGGCAATGGATAAATTCCTTCATTTTTTCCCTTTTAAAACCCTATAGTCATATGCTGCCTTTTTAGGAAATATCATCTCAGAAAACAATTTTTGTTCAAATAACTGCCCATATAAGTAAGAAACCTTTCTGTCCTTTGCCATTTTTTGCAGTGACTAATAACAAACTTTTATAAAACTTGATCAGCTTCTGAAACATGAAAAAAAAACAAACAAAAAAGGTATAACTATAATAGGCAGAATAACAGCCCCCAAATATACATCCCTGACTTAAACCTCAGAATCTATAAATATGTTATTTTGCATGGTAAGAGACTTTGCAGGTGTAATTAAGTTGTTACTTAGAGGATACTCTAGATTACTGGGTGAGTCCATTGTAATCACAAGGATCCCTAAAAGCAAAAGAGAGAGAGAGAATAGAGCCTCAGTCAGAGGAGATATGGTTTCAGAAGCAAAGTCCACTTGTCTTTGTTAAGTTGTGAAGATGGAGGTAAAGGGCCACGGACCAAGGGTTATAGACAACTCTGGAAGAGAGAAATGGAGAGGAAATAGATCCTACCTAGAGTCTACAGAAAGAAGTGCAGCTCTACCACTGATTTTAGCCTCTAATTTGATTTTAGTCTGTAGAGTCCCATGTTAGACATCTGACCTATAAGATAATAAATTTGTGCTGTTTTTAAGCCAGTGAGTAAGTGGTAATTTGTTACAGCAGCTACAGAAAATGAATACAGCAACCAGTAGTAAGTCTCATAAAATCATCAGAATTATTCATGGCAGAATTTATGACTCCTACTCTGAAAACTGAGCTGGGCCTGTGCTCACACTTGTTGTTTCTAGGCAGACTAAGGATTCTGATCTAATTCATCTTACTTCATCAGATTCATTGGAGAAATTGTCCTTTCTTGGAGAAAAAGGAAAGACAGGAAGACAAGTACACCTAACAAAATTCCCAGAGATTGACACAAACCAAACGTCACCACAGTCTTGCTCTCCAGAAGCCTGAAGCAGCTGATGAAGTTGCGGAATTACTGAAAGCACATTTCTCAACAGTCTGATACCTTGAGATAGGTGTTGGTGCCTGTGCTGTGAAGCCACACCCCTGATTCAGATGCCCAAGTCTTGAGGTCTCTTATGATCTCCCTGTCTCTTTGCACCTGCTATTCCCATTCCCTAGAATGTTCTCCCAGGTGACTTCCACATGGTTCACCTCCTCACTTCTTCAAGTCTTCTTGGAAGAAGTACCTTCTTAGACTCTTCCTAACCAATTTATTTAAAATGACGTCCCAATCTCTCCACCCTTGAACTCTCCACTCCTTTCTTGCTTTGTATCTCTCCTTGGCCCTTATCACCATTGGATGTAGCATATGTCTGGTATTTATTTTCTCAACTTTTTTCTCTTCCCATTAACATATATGTTTCATAAGGGCAAGGTTTTTATGTTTGGTTCACTTATGAATTACCAGCATTGTCTGACACTTAGTAGATAGATACTCATTCAGTATTTATTGAGTGAATAAAGAGAGACTTTGGCAGAGTGTTGATGAAGTATAACTCTTCCCTTCTGAATTATATAAGTTTAAGCCCACTCTTGGTGATGGAGCTATTTTCTTGGTTCCACAAAAGACCAGTCAAATGACGGGACCCTGAACTATTATGCCTAACAGCTTAGACTGGTCTTTGTCACCTCCTTTGATGCTGGAATACTTCCCTCCACCTCATCTCTACCTGTCCCTTACCCCAACATCGTTATCTGGCTAGTCTGATCACAGGGAAATGTAGGTAGGATATTAACGTTGATTGACTATGCAGGATAGTACATTTAAATAAACTGCCTAAGGGTACATTTAAATGTACTGATTACAATGTTTTAGCACAAGTTTTACACCATTATGTGTAAATCATGTTTTTCCTCCAGAAAGAGTTATCATGTTACCTTAGTGATAAGAAACACCTCTAGAGATTCTCTCTATAAAAGCTTCTGTTAAAGTCCTTAACAGGCCTAGTATTTATTCTCATCTTGATTTGACCTGAGAATTCCTCCCAACTGGACTACTCTGCTCAATGTAAATAAAGGCACATATACTTCCATGACAAATGACTAAAACCCAGAAACAAACCAGAAAAAAATGGTCAATAATCCATTGATTTTGAGAGAATCACTCTAGGTCTTGTCCATATTAGCCACTTTTGTCAAAACAGTCCAAAATGCTTGAAAATTTCACTTTTAACTTCTGCTACACAGCTTTACATTACTTATTTACCTATTATATGTAAATATAAAATTACTATATATTCGCTCTGAAAATGGATGCATATGTTTCTTTCTTTAGTTGCATTTGAGTGGAATGTGTGAACAAACACTTACCTAAACTATCACCACACACCTCATCGCCTTTGAGTAAATGTACAGTCTGCTATACTGCTGATGACTAAGGCTGTTCTGATGATGTGAAATATGGGAGGAAATTTGCTTACAAGACCTGCCAAGTTTGCAATCAAATATATTCAAAACAATATTCAGTCTTGCTGAATTATTAATGAAGCAAAGCTGAAAGATTTACTCTTACCATCTCTACTTATACTTAGATGAGAATTTATAAGGCAAACAAGAATATATGCTGAGTGTTGTGATACTAGCACCTGTTTTTCATTTATATCCATCATAAAGGCCAAACAAATAACCTGAATTACTTACTAAAAATGTAAATTCCTGGGCCTCTCCCCATACCAGCTGAGTCAAATTCTTTAAGAGTAGGGCCTGGAGAATCTGCGTTTTTCAACAAGCTTCACAGGTGATTATTATGTATTTAAAGTTTGGTCCACTGTGTTAGAATATCCTACAACCCTTCTATTGTAAACATTCTCCTTCATTGGTGACCAGTGGGTGAACAGATTAGTGTGGCACTACCATATAGATTTCCATGGGAGTATCCTGTGGGATGACCTGATGATAGCAAAGTCATTGAAAATATCTGTAAAGAAACATGGTACTGATTTCTGGGTTATAACTTCCTTGGGTCATACCAAAGCTACATGTTGAAACAAAATGTGATACCCCAATGGTCGTTTTCCCAGAAATAGCATTATCTGGTAAAAGAGAGAAGACAGAGCTGCCCTTTCCTTGGTTACTAGATTATGTTAATTAATGGTAAAGCTGTCATGATGTAGAATGCTATAATTTGTCTTGGTGATTTTGTTCCATCTTAGTTTTTGTAATTTTATACTATAATGAATTCAGTAAAATTACTTTCAGATAATATTTTTTTCTTATGAAGACATTTTATTGGAGAATTTTCCTAACTTGCTGATTTTGTTGTCACCATCATAACAATACTGCTTTGAAGAAGCACTGCAAGCTCTGATCTTTCCTAACCACATGGAAGCCCTGGATTTTGGACCAGCAGTCAGGATACTTAAGTGTTGAGTTGCCAGGAAAGTAGTCAAGAGGAACAGCTTACCCAAAAGTCCTTCTCATGTAGGTCACAGTCTGCTCCTCCCAAGCCATTGCACTCTGCAGTGTCCTTTGTGCTGGCACTTGTTCTTCACCTTCTTCTCCTGTGTCAAAATGAATAATAAATGAGCTAAGGGTCTGATGGATGATACCTAAATAACATGTGCAAACTTTTTGTAAACTCAAGTGCTGTACAAAATGAAAGGTTTTCTTGAAGTAGATAGGTGAGACTTCCAATGGAGAGAGAGTTAAGGTTTAGTGGTAACTCATCTTCTAGCTGGCTCTGGTATTAGAGGGTTCTCCTAAGAATTCAGCTTCTACATTTTTTCCTTTTTAAAAGGGTTTTAATTATTCAAACAGTAAATATCCATTGTGAAAAGAAATAAAGAATACAATAAAAAATTAATAACCATATGATATACAAATAAAAATAGAGATCAGTCATAATCTTACCAACTAGAGACATTGCTAACATTATACTTCCTAAAAAATTTAATTTTTATATATATATCCCTTCTATAAAATAATTTATAGGACATATGTGGCTCTTAAACTCAATACAGATATATATATCTGCAATTTCAAAAACAGGTGGATTTTTTTGGCATAATGCCTTATGTATGAGCATATTCTACTTTGGTAGCAGTATATTGTAGTATTAATATTTCAGAACACAAGCACTTGAGCCAAATTTCCTGCATTTGAATCTAAATTTCATCTCTAAATAGATGTCTGACCTAAGGTGGTAACTTAAATTCCCTATGCTTCCATTTCCTCATCTGTATAATGGGGATAATTATAGAATCTATAATTGTGGTGAAGATTAGTGTGATTGTTGTGAATATTAGTGAGATAACCAATTATGTTAAGCACTGAGAATAGAGCCCTACACATAAGGAATAGTGAATAAATGTTAGCTGCTATTATTAATTAATTCCTTGTTATTGCACATTTAGATTAAAGGAGTTAGTTAACTGCAAATGTATAATGTCATTTGGGTAAATGGAATCTCTTATAATTAGCCCTTATACTGTTATGCTTTTGCTAGGAACCGAAGACCATTAAGTGTCAGGGAACCTAAAAAAACAAAATTAATGATGGGTTGTACATTTGAGAGAATCATGGTGATTAAACTGATGGGTACTCTCAGAATTTTTCTTTATAGTTTTCTCTATCAATTCCTGCTTAATCCTAGGTCTAAGAAGAAGCGTTATGAATTTTCTCAGCTCAATTACTAAAACGATTTTTCCTAAGTTTTCTATCACTCACAAATGTGTAAATGAGAAAGGTAAATGGCCAAACTTCAGCATGTAAAGCAGGAAAGATGGTGACTGTTACTCTGGATGGAATATTGATTTAAGTCCAGCTGTTTGCTATTAGAGGAACAGGTAGGTGAAGGAAGTAAGATAGGAAAAGAAAGCAATTCTAATGGTTTTGGTTTTTATCTCCCTCTTCATCTCCAGAATGTCTTTCATTTCCTTCCAAGTAAAAGACAATGACTAACTGTGACTTGTAAAATGGCAATTATACTAATTAGGCTTCACCATTTAAAACCATCTTCTTGAAGATGATTTACAAGAATTACATAAAAGGGATCTATGTATGACACACTTGTTGGATTGAGCCTATTTTGTTTACCAGTTTAATTAGAAATAGTATGATGAGGAGAGAAGTTCTGATGTATTTTCCATGTTCGCTGCCTGCTAAAATGTATGAAAATTTGACCCGGCTATTTTTTTTTTCTCTCAAAATAGTTGAGAGGTAAGCAACTTGACATTAAGCTCATATATTTCAAGACATATTTTATAAAAAGGTGAGACATCAAAATAACAATTTACCAATATTTAAATACTGCCCTATCTGCAGTCTTTCCTCTTTGGTGTGTTTTCTACATAGCTGAAAAGACTTTTTCAAATCCAAGCCCTTGCCACATAGTTACTGTATGCTTTTGAAAAAATCACCATTCTTTCTAGGCCTCAGTTTTCTCATGTGCCAAATGGGAATGTGCCATCTTGGGTTAAAAAGAAAATAATGTTTATTGCATTTGGTATAATTTCTGTCATATAGAAGACAATAAATCTTAAAGCTTTACTTATCCTTATCTGTTAAATCTTAAATCATTGTCCTTTACCTGTAATCTCTGAAATAAATGAAGGTTTGAGTAGGCTCATCTTAATTAGACAAACCGAGAAAATCTCCTTGAACTCTTTAGAACTAATCTTCTGAGAAAGTTTCATAATTACTTCTCAGAGGAATCTGTAGACAAATGACTCAAGTGTGCCTACATAACAGTATTGCCAGTGGCCTCAAAATATTGGGTTGGGCTCTTCATGCACAATGTAAAAAGACCATAGTGACAGAAAACTGAAGTCAAATTTTACATTTTTTATCTTATAACTATAGAAAGAGAGTTTATGGGAAGAAACTGATGCTCAGTGTTCACTCTTTCCCATCATATTGAATCTATTTCAGACACAAGCTGAAATCAAATAATTTGAGTCTGCTCTAGTTTTTAAAAATTATTTATCCCATTGACCAGTTTTTATTTTCTGTCATTTGTTGGTTTTCCATCATATCGATGTGATCAAAATTAAAACACACATCTGTCTGCCTAAATTCCCCTAATTTCATCTTTCAAGCATAGCACTCAGGTTGTTCCTCAGCAGTACTACAGACTGACATTTACCTTATGGTACACATTTTAAAAATTATAAAGTACATTATTCTTAAGGGTGATATGGGATCATGATTCTCAGAAGAACCCTTGAATATAAATCCTTGTACAGGCAAATGGAACATGGTTCATCTTTATACTCATTTTCTGCCTCCTTGCTACAAACTTCTGAGATTCTGGTATGTGTCTAGTGTGAGAGACACCCTCATTAACATGTCCTTTTAGGTCTGTGGCAAGTGGAAAAGATTAATGAAGTGGGTCTTTTTCATATGGCAAGTGTTTGCTCTGTGCTGACAAAACCGTATGCCCAACACTGACGTGGACGTGGAAGGGCTGTGAGCTCAGCTTACGTTTAGAAACCCTGCACTCCGTCATAAATATGAACTGGAAGATGAGATAAAAGCTGCCAGTCACAGCAGGGTGTGAGGTGGAGCAGAGGTGATGGAGGCTGATGTGGAAAGGCTGTTAAATTTCTCATCTAGGTTGTATTTAAACCAGAGTCTGCATTTGGTAAACTAGGTATGTCTCTATTTTTGTATGTAGTACAGTATTACATACAACATCACTACATTTCTCATTTGTTCCCATAATCTGCCATGTGTAGACTACTTTGAAACAGGTGGTAAAGGTCTGAAGGAATTGCCTTGGAGCAAAATAATGGTCTAAATATATACAAGTATAGTTCATGATTTTTTTCTTTTTTTTCCCTAGTTAAAAAATTTTAACCTCAACTTATGCACGCTTTGTATAGTGAAAGTGAATATTAGTCACACAGTTGTGTCTGACTCTTTGCGATTCTATGGACTGCAGCCTGTCCTGTTCCTCCGTCTTTGGAATTCTCCAGGCAAGAGTACTGGAGTGGGTTACCATTTCCTTCTCCAGGGGATCTTCCTGACCTGGGGATCGAACCCAGGTCTCCCACATTGAAGGCAGATTCTTTACCAGATGAGCCATAATGGAAATTATTATTAATATTGTTATGGAGAATCTGCTATGTACTGGACACTTTGATCTCATTTAATCCTGGAAACAGTCCTGTGAGGAGAGATGGTATTTTCTACAAATTATCTGTGAGAAAACTGAGAACTAAGATCACACAACTACTTTGCAGATGTTGCCCGGCCTCATAATCTATGGAGGGACTGAGGTAAAATCAGAAGGAAAGAAATACCTGAACGTATCTGTGGATTTCACACCTGTGGATTCAAGCAACCCCAGGTCGGAAAATAATCGAAAAAAAAAATTCTAGAAAGTTCCAAAACGCAAAATTTGTATTTGTGGTGTGCCAAGCAACTATTTACATAGCATTTACATTTGTATTTACAACCATTTGCATAACATTTACATTGTATTAGGTATCATAAGTACTAATCTAGAGATGATTTAAATTCTAAGGAAGAATGTGAGAAGGTTATATGCCAACACTACCCTGATTTTCCATAGAGCTCTAGAGCACTGGGGATTTTGGTATCCAAGGGTGGTTCCTGGAACCAAGCCCCCAAGATACCAAGGGACACCTGTAACCTGCAGAAGTTGAAGATCTTAATTCTAGTTCCACCATTGTGCTTTTTCTTAAAATATTCGTGAAGTGTCCCTACCATGGGTTTATGGCTATAGGTGAGCATAGGATTTCTGAAGATTTATTGCCTAACTTCTTGGCTGAAACTCTGTACAGAACAGCGTATACTTGAGATAAAATTCCAAACAGTGTCATGGTGCTTTCTTTGATTTGGAATTTCAACCAAGGATCACTCATTAAAGACTTCATTGTCCTTCTCTTACCTGCTCTAGATTTCCTGTCAGCACAACCTGGGAAGAACTGACCCAAAGAGCTTGACTTTCGTTGCATCATCTACGCACATTTTCCTTTATTCAGTGACTTAATGATTGGTCCAGGCAGTGAGAAGAATGCATAATGCATTATCTTCCATTCAGAGAGTTGCAGATTTAGTTGCCTGTGTGCTTAATCTGACACCCTTTGTGATAGCTAACCTGATTTTTTTTAAGGATCCAGGGAAGTTATTAATGTAATTGCTATCTCAGAGACACAGCAGTCATTTTAATACCCTTTTTTTGTCAAGCGTTTTCACCTCTTGATTGCTGAATACAATCTACTTTAGAGCCAACATGGGATTATGAAAGACATTGAATATAACTATTGAAGGAGGGTGTGTGTGTGTGTGTGTGTGTGTGTTAACATATATTTTGATGTGTTCAGTTCCAGAATCAGGTCATCTTGTAGATCAGCATAGTGATATTTACCTTGAAGTAAAAGATGTATTTCCATCTCTTCTACAAATTAAAAGTTATCTTTTGGATTTGAGCATTTGAATCTTTTAACTTTAGTTTTGGGTCTCATTAAAATAACAGAAACAGGGATGAAAAAAAAATCTATATATAGCTTTTTCTCTCACACAGCAGTTAGCAACAGAAGTCAAGAAATACCCTAGGCTGTTCACATTTCTTCCCTGCCTATGGGAAATCTCTCTCGGTGGGTTTTATCCTGTGTCTACATGAGGCAAACCAAATGTCTGCAGCAGCTGAAAAATGCAGGAAACAGTTCCTGGCAATGGGTCTTAATTATGGAGCTGTCTTCAGCAACCTTGCCATTTCCTGAAGCTCTCGTGAGGACTTTCCAGTTTGCCATCTTCAGCAGTTTTGATCCAATAAAGCACGTCAAGGTGCTTGCTATGTTAGGAAAATGGTGCAGCCTCAAGTTACCGATGTCTCAGCTTTGAGTATGATGTTGACCTGTCCACCCCAATGAAGGGCTAAGGTTTAAATTGCAGTTGTAGTTGACCACATTCATTCTTGCTTAGGCATCTTTTTTTTTTTTTTTTTTTTACCATCTTTCTTAAGTTTTCCTTTTCCTCTTCCCCTTACCTCACCCTCATCTAAAAATGTATGACTTCATGCTAGACACCAGCCATTGCTCCCAATGCCTTCTTGTCTCTTCCAGTCCCTTCCTCATCATGTGTACCAATAACATATGTTCTTCTTAAAGCAATGTGCTCATCATGATATGACTCTTTCCAGGTATTCTCTGTTTTATACTGCATACATATTTAGCCACAATCATTTATTATTTTCCATAATCAAATTCACTGCTTTATACATGGTTCACCTTTTTGTATATGTGCTCCAGTCGTGCCATTTTCCTCATCAGTGCACTGTCAAAATAATAATTGATTGCAGCTTTAGTGCCTCTGTGTTTTTCTGCCCCTTATCTCAGTCTCTGGACAGCCTTTATCTCCAAATGCGTGCCTGACTACTCTTGCTTCCCTCTTTGCTTCTTGAAACTCTTTCACACCGCTATGGCTAGAGCCTTTAGACCAGCACCAGCCAACAGGAATATAATGCAAGATATATATGTAATTACCTATGTGATGTTAACTTTCTAACAGTATTAAAAAGTTAAATATGAAAAGGTGAAAAGAATTTTAATAATAATTTAACCCAGTATATTCAAAATATTATTATTTTAACTTATAATCTACATACAAATTATTGTTAAGATGTTTTAACGTTTTTCAACAAAATCTTTGGAATCAGGTCCATTTTTACACTTGGTGGCATATTTCATTCTTTTTTTTTTCTGAACTTTTTATTTTGTACTGGGATATAGCCAAATAACAGGCTTCCCAGGTGGTGCTAGTAGTAAAGAATCTGCCTGCCAATGCAGGAGACATAAAAGATGTGGGTTTGATCCCTGAGTCAGGAAGATCCCCTGGAGGAGGGCATGGCATGTCACTACAGTATTCTTGCCTGGAGAATCCTGTGGATAGAGGAGCCTGGTGGGCTACAGTCCATAGCGTCACAAAGAGTAGAACTGAGTGAAGTGGCTTAGCAATCAGCATAGCTGATGAACCAATGTTGCAATAATTTCAGGTGAACAGGGAAGAGACTCAGCCATACATATACATGTATCCATTCTTCCCCCAACCCCCCTCCCATTCAGGTCGCCACATAACATTGCTATAGAGTAGGTCCTTTTTGGTTATCCATTTTATATATAGCAGCTAGCACATTTCATTCTGATTAGCCATGTTTCACTTTGCCACCTGGGCTTAGTGGCTACCATGTTGGGCAGTGGAGCTTTAGACCATTGTATGCCGTGCTTTTCTAATTTCTTCTGTCTCTCCGTTGCCCGCATTTCTCTGACCACCCATTGAATATGTCTACAGAGATGCTTTTCAGGCTCCTCCAGCTCATCATATCCAAGGAAACCTTATGAACTTCCTCTCTGCATTTCTCATCCCAGCATCATCCACTCAGTAGCCCTAGCCAGAAACCTTCTAGCTACTGTTGAAGTTCTCTTTCTTTACCCGAAAGGTTCTGCTGTTAGTAACATATAAGAGTTTTCTGACTTGTCTTCTTTTCTTTTACTGCCCCTTTTCCATATTTTATCTTTGCAGTAGCCAAAATCATAGCACTCAATTTCACTTCATATGCAGCAATTGCTTATTATCTATTTTATAAGACCTGAGTTTCCCAGTGTGTCATAAAGTTGCTTCCCTTGCTGGCCCTGATCTGCCTTCCCAGCCATAACCTCTGACCTGTCTCCCTCTTTACCATATGTTACAGTTATTCACACATTTTATGACCCTTTCCTTTTGTCATGCTTTTCTGACTTAATACTTGCCATTCTCTATGAGTAAGCGGCCCTTTCTCCCAACTTACTTTCTTTCTTTAAAAATTCCCTGTCATCCAATAAGTCTCAGGTCAATTATCATCTCCTCTCCAGAGTATTTAAGTGCCACTTTGTTTTAACACTTCACCACCTGTATTGCTTTCTTAAAAAGTTTCTTAACTCATCCCTTAGAGTCGTGAATTCCTTGAGAGTAGAGTAAGTATGCATTTCATCTTTATATCCCTAATACCAAGCAGTACATCAGTGATTCAGTAGGCAAATCTTTGCTGATACACTGACCTATCTTTATGGCCTGAAGCTTACATACACTGTAATTACTTTAGAAATATTATTTTTATCCTCCATGCTGAATTATAAGCTACTTGATAATGAGGTTCTATCTGTTATTACTCACACAGCATTACCAAATAAAAGTTAATTTGAAAAATATATTTGTGTATCCTAGGCCTGATTAACTCAGTTCAACCACAGGAATCTCTTCTTTCTGGTGAGGAGTATCTGGTATGGTCTCATGATTCACTTCCATGTTTTATGCGTCTATCTCTTGGTAGGTCAAATAAGACAAAACTGAATTATTATTCAAATTGCAGACCTTAGAGCCACCTTAGAAGAGGATACAGAGAGAAATGGCTGGGGGTTTTGCCTGAGCATTTTAAGGGTAGATAATGGAATACGTTTATATCATCAGCCATAATTCAACAATATTTATTGAGTGAAAAAGATGGTCATTAGCCACAGTCAAAAATGAGTGGTTTATGTCTGTTTCGGTGTTTTCACTCTCTACAAAGACCCCATTGTATAAGCCATGTATTACTGTCATCATCTTTATTAGAAGAATATATTGTTCCTCATAAGAAATGATCCCATAGTATAATGAACATACATTTGAAGAAGTGTTAGTTCTTTATGAGAAAAGTCATTTTTACCTCTTCAATATAAGGAGATAGAGCACATAGTTGCGTCATGTTCCATATTCACTAGTCAACACAAAGTAACGTGCCAGCACTTCTTTAGGTATTGGCCATTTATACCGTGACTTCTAGTCACAGAAAATGAATAGATAAACCCTTTCAACACTATTGGTTTATTTTTTTAATGTTTATCTTAAAACAATCACTGTTCCCCTCTGATACTCTGCAGAGAGAAGAAAATTCCTTTCCTTATTTGAGGGCACCATTAAATCAGTCGGAGATACTATTAATTTAACACTGCAACTTGTGAAGTCTCTTTTAGCTGTGCTGTTAAGATTCAGTGTAAGTCTATGCTTATATAAAATAGAAAACTGCATGCGAGGATTTCAGTATTTCTTTGATATCTATAGAACGAGAATTAAACCTGGAAAGAAGGCATAACAATTTTCCCCATTTAAATTCTTCAGGTAATTTAATGTTCAGGTAATTTAATACTTACTGAAAAGTTCCAAAAACAATACAGAAAACTCATGAATTGTATCCTTAACTTAGCTTTCCCTAAATCTAGGAAATTAATGTTGGTAAAGTACTATTAAGTAAACTTCAGACCTTATTAGAACTCACCAGTTTTTTTCCTTCCCCTCATGTTATTTTTCTGTTCTAGGACTCAGTCCAGGATCTCACATTGCATGTAGTTTCTGTGTCTCTTTAGTTTACTCCGATTTGTGACAGTTCTTCATATCTTGACACTCTTACTGAGACCTGGCTGCTGACTTTGTACAATGCCTCTTAAGTTTTTCAGAAGTTTCTTCATGATTTAATTGAGGCTCTACACTTTGGAGAAGAATACCACCCGGGAAGTGTCACACCCTTCTCAGGGCATTATATTAGAACATATACGTGCCCTCTATGTCTATTATTATTGGTGATAGGAACTTTGACCACTTGGCAAAGATAATATCTACTATATTTCTCCATTGTCCAGTGACTAATTTTCCCTTTCTCATTGATAAATATCTTAGAGAAGATCCTTTAAATTAACACTAGCATTCTATTTCCCCTCAAATATTTGTACCTTGATTTTACCATCCACTGGGGAATGTTGCCTGCAACTGTGGTGTTTGCCTCATGGTGCTTTTGTAGTTCTCTCAGATGACAATTATTTTTCTTTCTTCCCTGTGAGAATATATTGCTTCATCTACCTAGACACCAAGGGAAGAGTCTAATTCAAAAGTTGATATATTTGCAGAATTGGTTAATATACTGAATTTTTTGGACCTGCTCAGTCTGATGTCTGTTTTATATTTGTCATAGTGTTTTTCTATCTAGCCATCCATTCATCCGCCAGACTATCTATTTATATATTCACACCAATATACTCATTATTAAAAAGGTCAGATTATTCAGACCATGTACCCATTTCAGTTCAGTTCAGTTCAGTCGCTCAGTCGTGTCCGACTCTTTGCGACCCTATGAATCGCAGCACGCCAGGCCTCCGTGTCCATCACCATCTCCTGGAGTTCACTCAGACTCACGTCCATCGGGTCCGTGATGCCATCCAGCCATCTCATCCTGGGTCGTCCCCTTCTCCTCCTGCCCTCAATCCCTCCCAGCATCAGAGTCTTTTCCAGTGAGTCAACTCTTCGCATGAGGTGGCCAAAGTACTGGAGTTTCAGCTTTAGCATCATTCCTTCCAAAGAAATCCCAGGGCTGATCTTCAGAATGGACTGGTTGGATCTCCTTGCAGTCCAAGGGACTCTCAAGAGTCTTCTCCAACACCACAGTTCAAATGCATCAATTATTTGGTGCTTCTTAGCCACATATTATAACTGGTAAATATACATTTCTCACCTTTTCATACTGTCTGGATAAAATGTAGCGTGTATTTGTACTTCAAATGCCAACTGGAGTTTTGGAAGTCAATAAAAAAAAGGGGGGGGGGGAGAAAAAACCCAAAGAAACAAAAAAGAAAAGATAGGAACTAGCTTATTTCTCTTTTTGTCCCCTAAAATCATCACCTTTTTATTTTATCATCTTAAAAGTCAGCTTCTTTCTGAGTTGATAAATACCATTGATGAAAGGAACCGGCATAAGGAAAGACAAAGAGAAATAAGATATTTGTTCAGGGAACAAAAGACACCTATGAATGGCCAGAAGAAAAGGGACTCTCAGGGGAAAAACAGGAACCTTCCAGGTTCATCATGGTACTGTGGTACTGTGGCAGCTGAGGAAAAAGCACACATCTAATGTTAAGAGGCGTTTTGCTTGGGTTATCATGGTTTTCCTTTCTTTTTTTAATTAAGGTACAAAGACTAGGAGACCAAAACAAATTTAAACGTCAAAGTAAGTAAAAAAAAATCAATACATAATATATGAGTTCGTACAGAATTTCACAATTCAGAGGTAACTGCATTAACATTTCATTGTGCTAACTATTTATCTAGGTGTTTTTCTTTTATAAATAAGAATTTGTAAATCAGTAAAAATAAAATTTAGACACCAAAAAAGTTTGGTGTCATCTTTTATGCTTCACCAAAAAGAAAGTGAATTGACCTGTGTTTACCTAATTTAGAGAACTGTATGTATTAAGAAGTCAAGGAGGAAAGCATATTAGTTTCAAATATAAATACCAAATGAGAAGAGTTAGAAACAGATCTTCAAAACTATAGACTTCAAAACTTCATAGTCAATAGCTATCCATATGGAAAATATTACTGTAAATTCTAAGATGGGTAGTAACAGGTATTTAGTTATTTAACAATGGTCAATGATTCTCTTAAACACAGAAAAGCCAACTATTATATGAGATGTATATGCATATATGTAGTATATATAAATTGTGTTATATATAAATATTTTATTTATGTGCTCAGTTGCTCAGTCATGTCTGAGTTTGTGACGCCATAAACTATAGCTTGCCAGGCTCTTCTGTCTATGGGATTCTCCAGGCAAGAAATACTGGAGCAGGTTGCCATTTCCTCCTCCAGGGGATCTTCCCTACCCAGGAACTGAACCTGTGTCTCTTATGTCTCGTGTGTTGGCAGGCAGATTCTTTCCTGCTGCACTACCTTGAAAGCTCCATATGTTATTTATATTATGCACTATTGATAGTTTGTATACTTATTATATGTATTTATAAGTGTGTGTATATATATATATATATAGTAGCTGTAGGGTTTTATTAATATGTATATATGTGTATATATGTCTAGATGTAGTAAGTATAGGATATGATCTTTTATTATCTGCTCTTTTCGCTTAGGTGTACATTTTAAGTCCTTCCTTACCAATGAATATAGTTCAGTATCACTTTAAAAGCTGTTATTCCATGGCAATGAGATTTGTTAGTTTATTTAAAAACTTCTATTCATAGCATTTGATTTTTGGCTTGAGTGTTTGCTATTACAGATAATCTTATGATGAACATATGTTTGTGAAGCTTTTGAAAGAATATGTCAGTTTTTATACAGATTTCTGCAAATGCCACTCTAGAAAGATGGTAGTAATTTACTCTCCAGCCAGTAGCATATGCGCATGCCAAGTGTGCCACACCTTCTCCAAATAATGGTATCACCACTCTTTGTAATCTATTTGCTAGGAAAATAAAATATAGCCTCATTTAAAATTTTTATTTCTCTGTTTTCTAATTACTTTGAATATTTTGCCTTGTGTTTCTTGGCCATTTTTAATACACTTCTCTGAACTGCTTTGCTCAGCATAATTACATGGGAAAAAAAAAAAAAAAAAGAAAGTATTCTCTAAATTGATCCCTATCATAATCCTCCCTTGCTCACTGCAGAGATTTTAGACTCAGCCTTGCCACACTTCCCCAGCTTACTCAATTCATTGTTTTTCTCTGGAGTAGGCAACACTCAATTATTCATTGTTCTTAACTATTATTTACTCTTTGAAAATAAGAGCAGGGGTTGGAGGTTTTCAGATCTAAGATTGGTCAGTATTATTTCCTTTCCCATATTCTAATGACCTGTGACAGAACACCTACCCTTTAAAATGCATTAACTACCAAGGCCTCTGCTCCAAAGATGAAAAACCCTGAACCCTCTTTCCCATTAAAATTGCCTTTATGTGGCTCCTTGGCCACCAGTACATCCATTTCTTTCATTTCTTATTGTCCTGGCTCCATTATTAGTTGTTGGGTCTAATGTTTAGTGTCTCTATTCACCACACCCTTTCCCTGCCTGCACCTCCTCTGTGCCTGGAGCTGCCAAGTCTTTAATCAAAGGACTGATTTGCATCTTGATATTTCATTTGCAATTGTCATTTTATCTTGAGAGCTTCTTTTGTAGTCAAAAAATAAAAAATCTAAAAATTGCTTATAAGAGACATGAATTTGCTGCTTCGAGCAGTTGCCCAGGTACCAGGGGGAAAAAAAAAAATCAAATCTCATGTAACTAGTTATTAGAGCCTACATCAGTAATTGGATTTAGATTTATAGTAAATTCAGAAGATTTTCCAGAAAAATGGCTGCTGTTAAATTACTTTGAACATTAGGGGTCCAAACCAAAGCGACTGTCCATGTTTCCTTGTGAAAACCTCCCTAAGCTGTACTGCTTCAGAGAGGATCCATGTGAGAAACCATTACAGCGATAGATTCTCAAATGCAATTTTCATTAATTTCTTTACTGCTGAGCATGAAAATATCAGAAACTAAATTCTGTCACAATCATACCTAAGATCTCAAAACAGAGCAGTTGTAAAGGAGTTACAGAAATGTTATAGTAAGCTTTATTTCATTTTACTTATGACAATAATCGTTCTGCTATTAACCGGTGCAGCAGTCATAGGACTACTCTCAATCAGGAAAAAAAAAGAGCGATCATTTCATCTCATCTGCCCAGGTCTGTTAAAAACATTTGCTGTGCACATTCTTGTTCAAAAAGTGTTGCTTTTTAATGCATTCACTTGGTGTGTGAAGATCAAAATTGCAAACAGATCAAGTGGGAAGTACATCTTCTTCCCCTTTCTCAGCATTTGCTTGCTGTCTTCAGTTAAGTTGCAGCCGGGTTTACATTTACACTTTCGTTAGTAAGGGCTGAGTTGTTTACAAGCAGTGTTGCCATGTGAACCTTGAAAATAGATCTGACAGGGAATTTTGAAGATGCCAAGCTGAAAGTCAGAATGTGGAAATGAGGTTTGTAACATGTTGGTTGCTAAACACTGATCACTGAAGAAAAATCAGTGGCTTCCTTAAATGTATGTTTTAGTAATTGGGGCTTGTCATTTGTCAGAGGATGAAAAGACTTTTCTCATGTCCAATAAATCTTTTTATCTCCCTCCCCTCAGCCTCACCAAAGCCATGTCAGGCTGGCTACTCATGTGATTACAGTGAGTGGGCCACCAACACCTCTCTGGAAAATTCTAAACACATATCCCAGGATTTTAGGTCTATGCCCTTGACATCTAATGTTTCCTTACCTATAAAATCCTGATAACCACCTCTAACTCATAGCATTATTGTAAGGATCAAATCAGATAATAAATGTAAACCACTCAGCCTAATGCCTGGCACATAATAAGCACAAGATAAACTGTAGATATTTTAAATACAGGCTTCCCTGGTGGCTCAGTGATAAAGAACCCGGCCTGCTAATGCAGGAGACACAGGTTCAATCCCTGGGTTGTCGGGAAAATTCTCTGGAGAAGGAAATGATAACCTACTCCAGTATTCTTGCCTGGGAAATTCCATGGACAGAGGAGCCTGGCGGGCTACAGTCATGGGGTTGCAAGAGTCCGACACGACTTGGCAGTTGAGCATGAGCATGATTTTCATTACATTAATAGCATTGCCCCCATATTTTCTAACTTTTTAATTAAAATTCACCAGTGAGGAGCCACTCTTCTCCCAAGAACCACATTTAGTTATGATATGTTTGAATTGAAGGTTGTGATTTCTTTGTTTCTATTTAAATATTTTAAAGTTGTTTTAAGAAGCTATGTGAGCAGAAAACCTATCATTGTACATACATTCAGGCCTATTCAGATAGTATTTTTTTGTCCCTTAATTTGTGATGTACAAGTAAAAAATATGAATACCAAGGTAAATGTCAGATAGAATGCAAGCAACAATAAAGGACATTATTATTTAACTGAGAAATGTTTTTCTCATTCAGGAAAGAGAAAGCATGGTATGTTGGACTGGGAAATACTGAGAGAGTACTTCTGCATAATTTTCAATGTTTAGATACACAAGAGGGCTTTGTCAGCAAACTAAGACCTTTTCTGAGAAGTAGGGGAAGGAAAGAATACTTATTGAACACTCACTAAATGCCAGAATCATGGTACTTTTAGTCCTTTCCTCATTTATTTTTCACAGAGTTATGCCTATGATTTCTGTTACCTTTCTGTCCATCTTACACATGAGGTTTCATGGGTATATTGCAAGTCAGTGGCAGAACCAGGACTGTACCAGGTATGCCAGCTTTCAAGTGTCACCTCCTCCTGACTGTGGGTCTTGGTTCACAGTCCAAGGGAAGCTGCAGTACAAACTGTTAAAATCTGATAATTCAGACACAAAGACAACTAATCTTGAATATTGATTCTACGTACCTTAGATGGAACAAAGAAGGCAGGAAACATGTTTCTCAGGGTAACTATGTAGGTAGCAAGCATGTGTAGGCTCTTCTTTAATGCCAAGCTGAGATGAATTCTCATCTCCTAATCAAGAGAGTATTTCAGAACACTTAGGGAAACTTTTCCAAAACAGTAGTCCTTGGACTTTGTCCCTGAAAAATCCAGATTTTCCCACCCAAAAGAATAACTATACTGATCAAGTTCAAGTTCTTGATGTAGGCTTGAAGATATAAAGTGTCCATTTAAAGGCAGAAATCATAGATAATACCTGAACTGCTATAGGTCAAAGGGCAGCCTTTACTTTAGACATTGTCAGAGCATCTCCTAGTACCCCTCAAATAGGTGACCGAAACGTGATCTGCGGCTCTTCTGATGAGATCTCCAGCTGAGATCCTTCTTATGAATATGATCCACCTTGATGCTTCTGGCAACTGCTGTTTCTTTTCATCCCCAAGCTCTGGTGTACCCCTCGGCTCTTGGGGTCCTCACCCTCTCACTAACTTGGCACTAAGTAAGAAGGAAAGAAGTGGACTGTCGAAAAGGTGATAATGGACTCAATGAGGAAAACATTCCTATGCCTGTTGTATCATTAAAGTGTCTGGTATCTTGTCATTCAAGTATTCTCCCTTCTGTCAAGTCATTGGAGTAGATTTTCATCAATCAAGATAAGAGTTCATTCATTTTTTTTCAGTAAATCTAAGCTGCTTATTTCATGATTCTTCTTTTTGGTTAAATTATCTTGGAGTAGATTTTTATCACTCAATATAAAGCTTATGTATTCTTTCAGCAGAAGTTTTCAGGATGTAAAATATACCGGACACTGTTCTTGGTGTTGGACATACACTGTTGAACAAGACAGATGAGATCTGTCTTCATGGAGTGTTCCAAATGGTGAGCAAGACAGCATGGTGGGGATGGGGGGTAGTAAGTAATTTCAAGTGTTACAAACACTAGAGAGAGAGGAACTACAGAAGTTTTTATGAGGTAGAAGAAGCTGAGGAATCAGCTGAGGGATTTGTGGAAGGAGTGTTTAAAATGAATGGAAAACCATTCTCATACCATTTTCTTTTTATTTATTTATTTATTTTTACTTTACAATATTGTATTGATTTTGCCATACATCAACATGAATCTGCCACAGGTATACACGTGTTCCCCATCCTGAACCCCCCTCCTACCTCCCTTCCCGTACCATCCCTCTGGGTCATCCCAGTGCACCAGCCCCAAGCATCCTATATCCTGCATCGAACCTAGACTGGTGACTCATTTCTTATATGATATTATACATGTTTCAATGCCATTCTCCCAAATCATCCCACCCTCTCCCTCTCCCACAGAGTCCAAAAGACTGTTCTATACATCTGTGTCTCTTTTGCTGTCTCACATACAGGGTTATCATTATGTGTTAGTATACTGTATTGGTGTTTCTTTCTGGCTTACTTCACTCTGTATAATCGGCTCCAGTTTCATCCATCTCATTAGAACTGATTCAAATGTATTTTTTTAATGGCTGAGTAATACTCCATTGTGCATATGTACCACAGCTTTCTTATCCATTCGTCTGCTGATGGACATCTAGGTTGCTTCCATGTCCTGGCTATTATAAACAGTGCTGCAATGAACATTGGGGTACACGTGTCTCTTTCAATTCTGGTTTCCTTGGTGTGTATGCCCAGCAGTGGGATTGCTGGGTCATAAGGTAGTTCTATTTCCAGTTTTTTAAGGAATCTCCACACTGTTCTCCATAGTGGCTGTACTAGTTTTCATTCCCACCAACAGTGTAAGAGGGTTCCCTTTTCTCCACACCCTGTCCAGCATTTATTGCTTGTAGGCTTTTGGATTGCAGCTATTCTGACTGGCGTGAAATGGTACCTCATTGTGGTTTTGATTTGCATTTCTCTGATAATGAGTGACGTTGAGCATCTTTTCATGTGTTTGTTAGCCATCTGTATGTCTTCTTTGGAGAGATGTCTGTTTAGTTCTTTGGCCCATTTTTTGATTGGGTCATGTCTTAACCTCTCTGTTTATCAGCCATGCAGCTCATAGCATGAGCCTATATCATGGTTCTCATGGCTGCTGCTGCTAAGTCACTTCAGTCGTGTCCGACTCTGTGTGACCCCATAGACGGCAGCCCACCAGCCTCCGCCGTCCCTGGGATTCTTCAGGCAAGAACACTGGAGTGGGTTGCCATTTTCTTCTCCAATGCATGAAAGTGAAAAGTGAAAAGGAAGCCTCTCAGCCGTGTCTGACTCTTAGTGACCCCATGAACTACAGCCTGCAGGCTTCTCCATCCATGGGATTTTCCAGGCAAGAGCACTGGAGTGGGTGCCATCACCTTCTCCAGCTTCTCATGGTAGCACGATATATATTCCAACTTATATATAGGCTTGTATATAAATGGATTTACAAAGTTTCAGCCTCATTATCTCAAGCAAATGAACTAAAATTGATGTCAGAGTGTTTTAGCTGAGTACAGTAAATAAATAAATAAGAATTTATAAGTAGATAAAGTAAATAAGAATTCTGATATATAGGAAACTGTGCATCGTTTGGGTTATTGTAGGTAATTTAGCTCACTGCCTCTTCCCTTCTGTGTCTCTTTTCATTCCCTTTATAGCAGTGTTCCCTTTAAGAATGGCCCTCAGACGTATCTCAGAATTTACTTGAATGGTTACTAAAAATTCTGTTTCTTGACCACTACTACACACAGAATCAAAATTATTTAGGGTAGGGACTATCTGCATTTTAAATGAGATCCCAAGACATTTCTCCTGCACACTAAAGCATGAGAAACATGCTTTAAAGCTATATATTTCTCCTGTTGTCCCATTAATGTAGTCATCATTGCCTCCATCAGCTGATAAAGATGCTGTTTAAGAACCACATGCTGCTTTTGTGACTAGTCTGATGCCTCCAGGTAGCCCACTTGGTAAAGTGACAGATTAAAAGAAAATAAAGCTAAGCTGCTCATCCTCCGCTGCCTCTATTTATAACTAGCAACTGGTGGTCCTTTTGCTGACTACACATTTACCTTCTCCCTCGCCCACCAGGGCCCTATGTCTCACATGCAAAACATTCATAGTTTCTTGTTATGCTTTTCATTCTATAATCTGCTATCCCATTTATTTTTTTTTCTTTTTCTTTCTTGGCATGACCTGGGACTATGTATATGTGTATTTTCATGTGAATATTGAAATGAGTGATGTCTGTGTGTCTCTGTGTGTGTACATGTGCACGCATGTGTGTGTGTTCACATGTTTGAGTGTAGCATGATGTAGGTGACCCACAGTGCATTGGTAACCAGGCACTCACTTGTTTTCCTATCTGGGATAAGGCACTGAGGGGAAGATATCTCATGTAAAGGATCATTGTGTAGGTTAGAGACCTAAGTAGTTGGCTAGCAATAGTAATAGTGACCAGATGGTGATCAGTGATGGATGGCATGACTGAGGAAGCAGGTATTAAGATGGCAGTCTCTAACTCCATATCTTCCATGTATTAAACCTGGCTGGAAAGCCTGTTGGGTTGATGGGGTGAGTGGCTCACTCTGCATGGTATTATAAGTCTGAATCGCTCCTCCTTAATTCTGCCAATATTTATCAAACTTCACACATATACCAGAGCCAGTAGACCTACAAAAATAAATAAGACATAGTCTCTGGAGTATTATCTGAGAGTAATCTGGACACAAAATACTGCTTTCTCGATACAAAATGTTATGGGATCACAGAGGTAGCCACGATTTTCTGGAAATGTAGGGGAAGGCTTCTCAGAGGAAATGACTTTTAAGGCTGGCTTCAGTGAGTGCATGTAAAATTCCAGGTGGACAGAGAGAATTTCTGTTTAGAGGGCAAAGGATGTGGACGTGTGCAAAGACGAAGTGTATTGAGAGCGCATATTTAGTCATAGATGTGAAGGCAGGGCATGCCATGCTCCGGAGCCTGGCCCTCCTCCATGTTACACAGCCTTTTTGTTGTGTTGACTGATCTCAGTCTTTAGCTGTTGCAAGAGCATCAAATCTGAATAGTCTAGGTCATGAGTTTAATTTCTGATCCTTCCTCAATCCATAGTGGCAAATTCTTCTTGCCCTCAATTTCGTAATGTACTATACCCATGTCCTAGGTCACAGGGCAAAAGGGTCACCATAGAAAAATCTGAATGTCTTTTGAAATAGTCCAACCCTTGACCACATTATTCTTGTTTTTTTTTTTTTTTTTTAACTTTCCTTGAGCTAACACTCATGAGCATTGACCTGAGATATGAGCATGTGTTTTTCTTTGCCAATCGTGTGTATGTGCCAAGATATATACAGAAAGATATTCAATGTAGTGGGCTTCCCTGGTAGCTCAGATGGTAAAGAATCTGCCTGCACTGTAGGAGACCTGAATTTGATTCCTGGATTGGGAAGATCCCCTGGAGAAGGAAATGGCTACCTACTCCATTATTCTCGCGGAGAATTCAAGGGACAGAGCAGCCTGGCAGGCTACAATCCATGGAGTCACAAAGAGTTGGACATGACTGGGTGATTAACACTTTCACTTTCTTCAATGTAGCATTACTTTTAATAGTGAAAAATTAAATTTCAAGCAATTTACCTAAAGCAAATATTGTACTTTCATATGACAGACTATGATACAATCTGTAAATTATATTTTCATCTTAATTATATGAGAAAATGATTATTGTATTCTTTAGACAAAACAGGATATGAAGCTAAATATATAATATAACTAGTTTTTTTAAAAAAATAGTGCATAGACATATGTATAATTATGAGTTTGGGGTCACGAGTATGTAAGGAAATACAGCAAAAGAGAATACTGGTAGTATCTTCTGATGGTATAATTGAAGGTGATTTTTATTGTCCTCTATTTTTTTCTACATTGTCAAATTTTTCCATAATGCAAATATTATTTAAAAATGAAAAGATTGAAGGGTAAATAAAAACAGAAGTCAAGAATGGGTCTGTGGTGAATGTTTCTGTCTCTAGCCATTATGGAGAGACACAACATAGGAAGATATATTAACAACCACAATCTGTGTTTTCAGTCACTTAATACATTTCCAGTTCTCATATTGCACCAGCCACTGCCTGATGCAGGAATGACTGAATCAGTTACAGTCTTGGAATGAAGAGCTCAGTAAAACAGCCCTGACTTTGCCCTGAATCTGTGCACAGCTCTGGCAGGAAACTCACCTCTCTCCCTCTTCATTATCTTTCTTCCAAAGTGTTAGATTTTGAATGAGAAGTGCTGAGACTAAAGTCTGTTTCTAATTAGCTTACTTATCTGAAGAACGAGTGTAAATGGCATTAAGGCACCTAACAAGACATCTTTGGTAATTCTACTTTTCCTTAGCTAATAGCACTACAGCTTGTGGCAGTGCCAACAAACACTGCCCCCTTGTTTACATGATAACTGAGCTTTAATTGGTTTGTGCATATTAATGTGACCTTGAGCGGAGATCAAAAAATGCTTGTGAGATTGAAGAAACTCTCAGGTTCCTACCCCAGCTTTGGACATGTCAGCCAAGGAAAGGCGCTACTGGAAAGGCAGGCAGCAGAAACAGTCTGAGCATTGAGTCCGTATCGGAAATAGATTCTGGCCTTGACAGCATATTTTTAAGCTCAAGGCTTTCACCAACTGTCTGTTGTCCTATGTTGTTTCTATGGTTAAACGTAACCAGAAAGAACTTGGGATTGTACCCTGGGTGGCACAAAAAGGGGAGATGGCAGCTTTCTTTTATCATTCAAGCTGTATTTTTCCCCTTTTGGGATGAAATTCAAGATTATTTTCTAAGTGCACTGAAGTTTTAAATCAAGAGCAGAGCTCTCCCTCTGGAATCTAGCTGTGGCTGTGGGGTCAGTCATTCTTAAAGAATGATATGCGTGGGAAAGACATGCCTGTCCACAGTCTTAAAAGCCTTACCCTGCCAGGTTAGGTCCCCTGGTGCCCACAAAATAACCAAGTTTCTTGGATAGAGGATTGTGGAGTAGATTAAGGCCCTATGTGGAATGGGTCCTAAATCATAGAACAGATCTGCACATATGCACAATATAATACCCCAAACATAGGAACCATTCAGCCACGTGCGTGAGTATCCAGTCATGTACACAGTATTGGCACTCCAGTGGCTGTTTCCTGTCTTTTAAGTTGTGTTACTGGAAGGAGCTGGTGGAAGTTATACAGCTCAACAAATTCAAACAACCCTTACTGTAACCTTACATAATTCAATAATAATTAGATAAGAACTCTATACATGAAAGTGGTCATTTTGTTATATATTATTTTTATTGGAAAGACTTCCTTTGCGAGGGGGGAAACTGGGTTTGGCAACCTTTGATTGTTCCTTATGACTTTTTAAGTTCATAAAATTTAAGTATGCTCTATTCAAACCTACAAGGGTTACTCCAGTTAGATTATGGTCAACTATGGTTAATAAAGATTTAATGAGTAAATATTTGTTGTTGTTAATAGTCCACATTATTCTGACACGCATGACATAATGAAAAATAATTCATCAAAATCTGAGAGAAATTGGTGAAAAACTTCAAGAGAATATGTTTAATTATAAGTGAGAGCTGAGGCATGCTAATATATTTTCCTCAGTTCAGTTCAGTCACTCAGTCGTGTGCGACTCTTTGCGACCCCATAAATCTCAGCACGCCAGGCCTCCCTGTCCATCACCAACCCCCGGAGTTCACTCAGAATCATGTCCGAGTCAGTGATGCCATCCAGCCATCTCATCCTCTGTCGTCCCCTTCTCCTCCTGCCCCCAATCCCTCCCAGCATCAGAGTCTTTTCCAATGAGTCAGCTCTTCGCATGAGGTGTCCAACGTACTGGAGTTTCAGCTTCAGCATCATTCCCTCCAAAGAAATCCCAGGGCTGATCTCCTTCAGAATGGACTGGTTGGATCTCCTTGCAGTCCAAGGGGCTCTCAAGAGTCTTCTCCAACACCACAGTTCAAAAGCCTCAATTCTTCGGCACTCAGCCTTCTTCACAGTCCAACTCTCATATCCATACATGACCACAGGAAAAACCATAGCCTTGACTAGACGGACCTTGTTCGGCAAAGTAAGGTCTCTGCTTTTCAATATGCTATCTAGGTTGGTCATAACTTTTCTTCCAAGAAGTAAGCATCTTTTAATTTCATGGCTGCAGTCACCATCTGCAGTGATTTTGGAGCCCCCCAAAATAAAGTCTGACACTGTTTCCACTGTTTCCCCATCTATTTCCCATGAAGTGATGGGACCAGATGCCATGATCGTCGTTTTCTGAATGTTGAGCTTTAAGACAACTTTTTCACTCTCCTCTTTCACTTTCATCAAGAGGCTCTTTAGTTCCTCTTCACTTTCTGCCATAAGGGTGGTGTCATCTGCATATCTGAGGTTATTGATATTTCTCCTGGCAATCTTGATTCCAGCTTGTGCTTCTTCCAGCCCAGCGTTTCTCATGATGTACTCTGCATATAAGTTAAATAAGCAGGGTGACAATATACAACCTTGAGGTACTCCTTTTCCTATTTGGAACCAGTCTGTTGTTCCATGTCCAGTTCTAACTGTTGCTTCCTGACCTGCATATAGGTTTCTCAAGAGGCAGGTCAGGTGGTCTGGTATTCCCATCTCTTTCAGAATTTTCCACAGTATATTTTCCTAGTTTAGGCTTAATACTTCGGATCAAAAGGTGTAGACAAGACCTCACTGTTCCCTTTGTAACAGTTGACCCAGGTGTCTGGATGGCAATAGTCTCATTCTTTTTGATCCTGGAAGTAATGCATAAAATTCGATGGCATGTGTTGTAACATGTAATGGAAAGTTAGGAATCAATTTGATTTGATGATATACATCATTTATTCGGTCAGTCAGCCGAATAGATTCACTGAGCACTTCCTTTTTCTACATATTTCTCTAATTGCTGGATATCATCAGGAAAACAAGATAGGCAAAACGCCTGCTCTCATGGAAGTTACCTTCTAATTGGGAAAGGGGGAAAACAAACAAGTAAACAAATCAGTTCAGTTGCTCAGTGGTGTCTGACTGTGACCCCATGGACTGCGCCACACCAGTAAACAAATAAATACATAATATTCTAGGTGTTTCCAGGGGCTATAAAGAAAAAAAATGAAACAGGATAAGGGGAATAGTATTGGAAGCATGGAGGTCACTGTGTTTTATAGGATGGTCTTTAATAAGCTGGCAAAGACCTAAGTAAAGTGAAGAAGCAAGCTATGTGGCTATCTAGGGTAGAAGACATTTTTGTACTTCAGGGTATAAAGACCCTGAGGTAGAGGCATGGTTGGTAGTTGTGAAGAAGAGCTAGGATATGGAGCAGAGTAAATGTAAGTAAGTGTTAGTCACTCAGTCGTGCCCGACTCTTTGTGACCCCATGGACTGCAGCCCACCAGGTTCCTGTGTCCATGAGATTTTCCAGACAAGGATACTGGAGTGGCTTGCCATTTCCTTCTCCATATCGAGCAGAGGAAAAGAATTAATAGTTGTAGGAGCTGAGGTTCCAGAGGTGTCTGGGAGCCTGCTGATGGGTGACAGGCCATTGTTGCAGAAGAAACTGCTGGGAAAATTAAGAAGGGGCAGAAAACATTGGAGAAGATGGTAGTGATCCAAGTGAATCATTCCTGTGGAACCAGCTGTGTTCTTGAACTAGGCAAAACAGCCTACTTAGGTGCTAATCTAAAAAAAAAAATGTCAAAGGTTTGCTTAGGACAATGCATAACTGGAATGATAATTCTGCCACACCTTCTCTAGGGAGAATAGAGGACTCTGTACTCTTCTACTTGGTCATGTATTGTTATCTACTCAGTTTCCCATTTCAGGAAAGTGGTCAACTCCTGCTCTCAGGAGAAAATAATACATATTTATGGTTTTATGTCTCTAATTGAAATCATTCTTTTCAGAAGATATTTACTCCCCACCCTACCCCCCCACCAGGGGCCAAATCTGGAAGCCTTCAGCTGAATTCCTAGAGTTGGTTTCAGTTGGCTAATGGGAACATTGTACGGATATAAGACTATGGAGTTAAATCATGTTGTTAGCACCATAACCCCACGCAGTAAGAAAGCACTGATTCAAATAGAAGTTGAAACACCACTCTGACCTCTCTTAGGTTTCCGGTGTTTCTGGTGTTTACTGATTTAATATCCAAAATCCTGTCATGCCATTGGAATAGGAGGAACTCTTGGGAGTGTTGAGAGCTGAGAGATTTATAACTTTAGCTTAAATGATCATTCCAAAGCTATCTAGAGCAAGTAGGACTTTTTAACCCATTTTGAGTCTTAGAGTGTTGGACCTTTTTTTCTCATTTAAAAAGTCCATATATATGAAATCATTTTAGGAGATTTAGTGACCTCCCAACCCTGCCAGTGGATTCACTGTAAGTTTTAAATGCTACTAGAGATCAAAAATAGAATTAGAAATGAGACCCGAACTTACTTCTGCATGTTGTAAATAGCACAGGTTTGGGAAATAAAGAGATATGTGTTCATTTCCCAGTTTTGCCACTTAGCAACTTTATAATTTTGGAAAGGTCATATTCTCCCACAACCTTCTCACTTATAATGTAGGGATATTTGTAACTCTCTCTCTCTCTAGTTTTATCTCAGTGTAAAGTTGAGATAAGATCTGATCAAGTATTTTCTTAACTGTAAAATTATAAATAAATATTTTTAAACAGCTTTAGGGATTTAAAGAATCATTCTGCAGTGATCTTATGCACAATTTGAATGAGGCACGTTATTCCAGAAATAGTTGCACAAATCTGAATCTATTATTATGGGACTTCAGGGCCCTGGTTTTCTGCTTGTGATATTTCTTGTGACATCTGGGAAGCAAAGTGTCCCTAGTATTAAGCTCATGTTTGTTCCCTCCCCACTCTCCTTCCACCTACAAATCTGAAAGATCACTGCATGACTCTGCCTGATATATTTGGGCCTGAGTCTTTGAAATTCAATGAAATTATTTCTTATTTGCCTTAGAACACCAAATTACTTTATTCTCAATCATTTACAAAGTAATGAACAATAGCATCTGTTCTTCAGTAGTTTTCAGAAAACACTATTAAGACGTTCTCAATAAATAAGTTCTACAAATCTCTTAAGTCTTATCTCCTGGAGCAAGAAACTTTAACAAGTGTTTATTGAATTGTGCCTAAAAGGTATTATGATTATTTTCTGTATCATAGTATCCTAAACACAGTTTAAAAAAATTTTTTTAATCTACAGTTATCATTAAGAACTAAATTTATAATGTTCTTTAGTACAGTGATTAGTAAAATAACTTTTGCTGGGTACAATCCCCTTGACTCTACACTAAATAAACACAAATTACTTTCAAGGCATCTAGATTTTTTGCTTTCTTCCTAGTGTCGCCTGTGGCTTCCTGGTTGATCTCCTTTCAGTGTAAGCCCTTACCCACCTTTACTTTTAATTTACGTCCTATTATAATGCTTTATAAACTAACAATTTTAGTACTACCTTCAGGCTTCTTGCCACATCATCAATTTATCAGCATTATATTACATGTGTTACTTTTAAAAATAGACTATTTTTTACTTACAGGATTTTATGAGAAAATTGTATCACTCTTGCATTACCAGTGTAATTGTCCATTATGTTTTAGTGTACATTAAAACAAATATATAAGGACTTCTATTTCTAGTCAAGATGAAGTAAAAAAGAGTAGGTTTACAGTCCTGTCTGAAGCAACCAATAAAATGAACAAAATGTATGTAATAACAGTTTTCAAGACACTGTATGTCAGGCAAGGAAGGACAGTGATTCCTGGGAGATGAGGAAAAACCAAGTTGGATCTGTGATTGCCCCAACTTACTCTCTTTGGAGAGTTTCCTGGCCACAGCACAAGGAGGGGAAATCAAGGAGGAGCCTGATATACTCCCTGACTTGAGAATATCAAGCTCAAGTGTCTAGAGTTCCTAGGGCAAGAGATCCTGAGAAGAGAGAACAGAATAGAGAATGCCAGAGATCTGCAGAGTGCCCCCCTTGATAAATTAGTCAGTAATTAATTCAGCTAATTACTCATAGTACAATATTGCACTGGAAATTCTAGGAGGCATAGTATGGCAAAAAAAGAAAATGTCATCTAAGTAGGAAAAAGGAACTAAAGCTCTTTAATTGCAAGCAACATGAATGTCTCTATAGAAAATCTAGTGAAGTCACTCAGTCGTGTCTGACACTTTGCGACCCCATGAGGTATACAGTCCATGGAATTCTTCAGGCCAGAATATTAGAGTGGGTAGCCTTTCCCTTCTCCAGGGGATCTTCCCAACCCAGAGATCCATCCCAGGTCTCCCACATTGCAGGCAGATTCTTTACCAGCTGAGCCACAGGGGAAGCCCAAAAATACTGGAGTGGGTAGCCTGTCCCTTCTCCAGCAGATCTTCCCAACCCTCCGGAATTGAACCAGGGTCTCCTGCATTACTGGTGGATTCTTTACCAACTATCTATCATCGAAGCCCTAGAAAATCTAGTGATATCTACCAAAGGGGGGAAAAAAAAACTATTTAAGAAGTGAGTTCAGCAAGATTATAACACGTAAGATCAATAGTGTTATGTATTAGCAATGAACTTTTGTTAATCAAAATAAAAAATCAAAGCCATGTAGAATAACACAAAAATATGGGCTACTTAGTAAATATGCAAAAAAGATATGTATGATCTATACATTAAAAACTATAAAACATTATTAAAAGAAATTAAAGAGGATCTAAATAAGTGCATCCATATACTGTGTTTATGAGTTGGAAAACTTGATATTGTTAGGATGTCAATTCTCCTCCTATGGGTCTATAGATGAAACACAATTCCAAATCAAATTATAGCAGGCATTTTTGTTGAAACTGAAAACTCATTCTAAAATACATATGGAAATACAAATGATTTAAAATTCCAAAGTAACTTTGAAAAGGATAAACTTGGAGGACTGAGACTACAGATTGTAAGCGTTATAAAGCTGAAGTAATCAGGACAGTATGGTATTGAAATAAAGGTAGACAAACAGATCAATGGAATAGAATAAAGGGTGGAGAAATAGATCAACTCATATATAGACAGTTGATTTGCAACACAGGATCAGATGCATCTCTGCAGAGAAAGTATTAGACAAGTGATGCTGGAACTAACAGATAGCCATATGAAAAAAAAAAAATAAAACAACTTTGATCCACACTTCATACTATACATTAAAAATTACTAGTAAGCAATATACAAAAAAATTAAGTTGATTTTTGGATCACAGACCTAAATGTAAAACTCAAAACTACAAAACTTCAAGAAGAAAACATAAAACAGAAGAGAAAACCTTTGTTTCCTTGTGTCAGGCAAAGATTTCTTAGGTATGAAACCAAAAACATAATCCATAAAAGAAAATATCAATAAAGTGGATTTTATCAAAATTAAAACTTTGAGTCTTCAGCAGACAGTGCTAAGGGATTGAAAAGACAAGACACAGATAAGGCATCTATCTGATTAAGAGCATAAATCCAGGACTTAAAAGAACTCTCAAAATCAATAGTAAGATAACAAACAACTCAATTAAAAATTGGACTAAAGATTTGAACAGACATCTACTTCATCAAAGTAGATATACAAGTTCACAAATAAACACATAAAAGATGTTCAACATCATTAGTCATTAGAGAAATGCAAATTAAAATCACAATGAGATATTACTACACATCTTTTGGGATGTGAAATTAAAAGACTGACCATGCTATGTCAAGGATATAGATAATTGGAACTTTCATAATCTCCTTGTGGGACTGTAAAATGGTACAACCATTTGAGAAAATAATTTGCCATTTTCTTTAAAAGCTAACTAAATAAACAGTCATTCCACGCCTAGATACTCAACGAAGAGAAACGATACCATGTGTTCTTATAAAGAACTGTACATGAATGTTCGTATATGTACAATTTATTTACATTTACATTTATTTCTCATGGCCCCAAACTAGAAATGACCCAAACAAACCCGTCAAAAAGTGAGTAAACAACCATTGTACAACAATACAATGGAGAACTATACTGCCATTATTTAAAAAATGCACTGCTGATATGTGCAACAACATGGATGACTCTCAAAGTAATAAAGCTGAGTTAAAGAAGCCATACCTCTAAAAAATCATATTGTATGATTACTTTTAACAGACTTTTAGGAAATGTGAGCTTGTCTATTGTAACAGAATACAAATCTGCATGTCTATGTATCTTAACATACGGACATTTTATTACATTGATTATACCTCATATAGTTTAAAAAAATATTATATAATCCTTATAAAATGTTGGTTCACAATGTATATACCACCATCAGGAAACTGTTGCTCTCTGTATCTCAAAAGAGGGATGAGACAAAGACTTAGTTTAGTAATTTCAATTTTGCTAAGCCATATTCCAACAGTGAACTCTATTGGCAGGCGTGTCCATCTCTCCTAATAAGTAAAGGGCCCCCAGGAGACTGGCTTTTCATGTTGCTCAGGCATTCCTTTCAACGGCAGAAAGCAGTTTTGGAAGGCAGTGGAATAGTGTCAACAGACCAAGGTTGTTGCCCTGTTCCACCTTGCCTTCATTTGCTGCCCTGTATCACCTTGCCTTCATTTGCTGCCCTGTATCACCTTGCCTTCATTTGTTGCCCTGAATCACCTTGCCTTCATTTGTTGCCCTGAATCACCTTGCCTTCATTTGCTCATGTGTCTGAGAAAGTCTTTTAATATCCATGGACTGCATATGGAAAACAAGGAGCTTAAATTTGATCCCTAAAACTTCTTCCATGACTGTCATTTTGCCTCCAGGTTGTAGCTGTGTTTGAAAGGATGGAGGTGACTGGAAGTTCAACCACCAGATGATAACACAAAGTATAAGGGAGAAGAGTTTTATGATTTTAAATAAAAATCAAATAAAGGCAATTCAAACTTAGAAACAGAATAATTATAGTGATATGCTGTGGTGACATAGTAAGAGCTGAATAAAAGATTTGCTAATCTCTTTCTCTATTTTTATATTTAAAAAAAAGAGTTTTAAAAGTACAGTCTTCTCATCTAGGAATGGTGCCAGGTTTCTGTCTTAAGTGAATTTTTGTGGGTTTTTCTTTTTCTTTGTGCATTAAAAAAGAAGTTAATACTGTCCCACCCAACTTTAGCAGAGTCCCACTCAACTCTAGCAGAACTGGCATTTGCATAAATGATGACAACTTGTACTCCTACCATAGCTTTTGTGATTCCGTTGAAGCGTATTTCTTTTCTTACTTTTTTTTCTTTTTTGTTTATTTTTGAACCTATTTCTTAACAGAAAGCTGACTTACCTTGGAATATCAGGGACAATTTTTGAGTAATTGGTAAAAATGAAAACCTAAGTTAAAACCCAACCCAACATAGTTGGCATTTCTTCCAATGAATGAAGACCTATTCACAGCCAATGCTGAAAATTAAATGGAGCAGACTCTTCTGACAGAAAGTACATAGCTATTTTCCTCCAAGTAACAATTGAGAACGTTGATCAGAGTTTCTGGTCTTTTCAGACTGTAGTGCTTGTTACTATGACCTGCTGGGCATCCCTAATCACAGTACAGACACTAGGTGGCTGGAACTAACTGGAGATACTTGAAAATCCATTGCTAATAATGAATGTCCAAAGTAACAGTGTTTTGCTGTATGTTTTCTTCTATTAGCCTAGTGAGAATCTGCTCCTTTTTCCAAAAGAATGAATGCAGGCCAGATTTTAGGGCTTCCCAGGCGGCACTAGTGGTAAAGAACCCGCCTGCCAATGCAGGAGACATAACAGATACAGGTTCGATCCCTGGGTTGTGAAGATCCCCTGGAGAAGGTAACAGCAACCCACTCCAGTATTCTTGCCTGGAGAGTCCCAGGGCAGAGGAGCCTGGCGGGCTGTAGTCCAAGAACCTGCTCCTTTCCCCGAAAGAATGAATGCGTGCCATTTAAATAAACTGGATAAGAGATATGTTCTATTTATGTTCTTTCACTGCCTTCATAATCTCTTTTCTCCTTCACCTTGAAAAACCAATAATCACACATTCCCTGCATAATAAATCATTCATATTTCAGTGTCAATGAACTTGGGCTTCCCAGGTGGCACCCACCTAGGAAGAATCTGCCTGCCAGTTCAGGAGACACAGGTTCAATCCCCGGATCAGGAGGATCCTCTGGAGAAGGAAGTGGCAACCCATTCCAGCATTTCTTGCCTGGGGAATCTCATGGACTTGGTATATTATTTCCAGAAATTCAGCCATGTCCCTGTGATAGAAATTAGAAATATATGGGGAAGATACTTTGGGACAGGAGAGTTTCTAAGGTTCTTCCGTCTTGCTGCATAAATATCTAGATACTCTGTTTTGAGGCAGCCCCTGGCTTTTACCCTTCTTCTATTCCATTAAATCTATTTTTTAAATTGTAGTTCAATAATCTAATTGGAATAATTTCAAATTTTGCATCTTAACATGCCTAGCATACCTATTTAGATATAAAGCTAAAATATTTAGAAATAAAGCTAAAATAATATACATGCTGCCAGTTTTTTACTTCCTCTTCCTTTATTTCATTTAACCAATACCTATTACACACCATGAGCTCTAGAGCCAGACTGCCTGGGTTTAAATAGAACCTGTGTTGGTTATTTGCAGTGTGACTTTGGAAAAATTATCTAATGTCTGTATTTGTCTATTTCCTCTTGTGTAAAACGGAGACATTGGGGCTTCATCATAGAGTTTGTGTGAGGTTTAATGACAGTATATAAAAACACATGGAATAGCACTGTACACATTAGGACTATACGTACAGGATATCACTACTACTGTTGCTGTTTCTTCCTATAAAGGCACTAATCTCATTCATGAGGGCCCCACCTAATCAACTCCCAGAGTCCTCCCCTATAAATACCATCACTTTGAAGATTAATATTTTAACATACGAAGTTTTTGGAGGGACACAAACATTCAATCAATAACAATGTATAATCTCAAATCTCAAAAAAAACTATCAGAACAGTTTATAGGTAAGGAAACAGAATTGTTGAGTTTTAAATAATGTGCCCAAGATCGTGCAGCTGGTCATTGCCCAAGCCAGTATTCAAACCCAGGCCTTCTTGATTCTAGCGCGTGCATACACACACAAACACACACACACACAATTGTTTCCTGCTATACCATACCATGCTTGCATGCTAAGTCGCTTCACACATGTCTGACTCTTTGCGACCCTGTGGACTATAGCCTGCCAGGCTCCTCTGTCCATAGGATTCTCCAGGCAAGAATACTGAAGTGGGTTCCCATGCCCTTCTCCAGGGAATCTTCCCAACCCAGTGATCGAACCCATATCTCTTATGTCTCCTTCATTGGCAGGCAGGTTCTTTACTCCTAGCGCCACCTGGGAAGCCCTACCACCTGTAACTAATTCTACAGGAGGACTCAGGGAATACCTTTCAGAGGTGATGTTTAGGTAGTATCTTGAAGAGAGAATGAGAGCTGTTCAGCAGAGAATGGGAGAGGCATTTGTGATGGAAGAAACAATAGAATAACAAAAATGAGAAACCGTGCGACTGGCCTTGTTCTTAGACAAACAGGTGCTGTACCGACCCTGTGGATCTGTGCTTCAAGGATATGGGATGGGAAGGCAGAGGAAAGGACCAGGGCATCTAATGACAGAATCTACTGAGGTCCATCCTCCACAAATGCCAGAGCAGATCCCGGAGAAAGGACCTCGGTTCCTCTGTTTTTCTCTCCACTGTATGAAGGCAGAGTGGTTCAGCCCACAGTCATTGATCTAAGCCCACTTCTTCCACACAGAAGAGTCATATTCCTTAGGAGCAATACTGCTAGGCATGTTGATAACTTTCTTTAGAAAAGCAGAAGGCAGTTTTTGTGGATTTGATTTGATTTCTTCATCAGAGGAAGTTATTTGAGATTTTGCAGGTGCAGAGTAACATCTCTATGAGGCAGAGGCGCTCTGTTTATTTGCTCACTGTTCATGACTCCACTGGGCATGTTGGTGCATCTGGTTAAGCCCAGAGAAGAAACATTTGCAGGGTCAAGCCTCATCACCTTATCAACATGCCAAGATGTTTTGAATGTAAAGACAGAGAATATTATCAAGTGGTTCTGCTGCTTGAAGGGTCTTTTTCTGTTTGTTTTAAAATGTGAATTCTATTTTCTTAGAAAATATTGTGTGGGTCTCTAGTATAAATAAACTGTTATAATGAATTTTAACTGCATTTAAGCAGGCATTACTAGTACCAAAAGATGCTAGAGAGTGGAATTGAGATCATTATAAAAAATATGAATCTAGAGATAAGGACTAATATAAAAACAGATTTTGGTAACTGCCTGGAGTAAATTGAAATTTGGTCTCAGTGCTAATGTTATTGAATATATTCAAGAATAAAAGACTGGCTTGATCTTGGTTATTGCTCCATGGAGATAAACTCCTCATCCATGAAAGAGGAAATAACCCTTGAAGGGTTCATGCCATTACTGTGTAGTGCACAATAACAATACAACAACAGATTAACGAAGTAGGGTCTATTATTGGAGAATGATTGCACGTCAGCTTCAGAGCAGTTTACTCTTTTCAGAAGTCAGTACAATAAAGAGCATTTTATTTCTCCAACATCACTGAGGAAATGTGTGTGTCTATGTGTCTGTGTTTGGTCACATAAGTATGTTTTCACGATAAATCAGTCATGTCCCTTTATCACAAATCAAGTTTCTAATTTCACTGATCTTGATCTAAAAAATTGTAGAATTTCATAGAATGGATATGAAAACAACAACTGGAGGTTAGTAGGCTTTTAACAAATTAGTCGTTTATTCTTGTAAATGGAGAAGGAAATGGCAATCCACTCTACTGTTCTTGCCTGGAGAATCCCGTGGACAGAGGGGCCTGGTGGGCTACAGTCTATGGGTTTGCAAAGAGTCTGACACGACTAAGCAACTAACACACACACACACACACACACACACACACACACACACACTCTTGTAAAACCTGCTCTGAACTCCTAAACTGGGGCATTCAGTAGGGCAGAAACTCAGCTAATAAATAGGGGCCAATATATACCAACCCTGTATTTTACATATTTTTCTTATATAGTTGCTAAGACCCCAGGAACTGTAGCCTGCCAGGCTCCTCTGTCCCAGACAAGAATACTGGAATGGTTGCTGTTTTCCTCTCCAGGGATCAGGGTTGCATCTCCTACATTGGCAGATGGATTCTTTACCTACTGAGCCACCAGGGAAGCCCCACTTTACATATGTCATCATATAGCAGCTACTAACTAAATGTTCAGAAAACTAAGATCATGGCATCTGGTCCCATCACTTCATGGGAAATCAATGGGGAAACAGTGGAAACAGTGTCAGACTTTATTTTTTGGGGCTCCAGAATCACTGCAGATGGTGATTGCAGCCATGAAATTAAAAGACACTTACTCCTTGGAAGGAAAGTTATAACCAACCTAGATAACATATTAAAAAGCAGGGATATTACTTTGTCAACAAAGGTCCGTCTAGTCAAGGCTGCAGTTTTTCCAGTAGTCATGTATGGATGTGAGAGTTGGACTGTGAAGAAAGCTGAGCGCTGAAGAATTGATGCTTTTGAACTGTGGTGTTGGAGAAGACTCTTGAGAGTCTCTTGGACTGAAAGGAGATCCAACCAGTCCATTCTAAAGATCAGTCCTGAGTGTTCTTTGGAAGGACTGATGCTAAGGCTGAGACTTCAATACTTTGGCCACCTCATGCGAAGAGCTGACTCATTGGAAAAGACTCTGATGCTGGGAGGGATTGGGGGCAGGAGGAGAAGGGGACAACAGAGGATGAGATGGCTGGATGTCATTACCAACTTAATGGACATGAGTTTGGGTGAACTCCGGGAGTTGGTGATGGACAGGGAGGCCTGGCATGCTGCAATTCATGGGGTCGCAAAGAGTTGGACACAACTGAGCGACTGGACTGACTGAACTGAAATAAATGTTGGAAAATGAATTTGGAAAACTGAATTGCAAACAGTAATGCTGAATATAGGGTCAAACATTTGTATGTTTTGGGGATTTGATACTTGAGATATTCTGTTAGCAAGGGTTTATTTTCACATGGCCTCTAGTGATAGCAGCAAACCACAGACCATTCTGTCATTACCACCAGTCTTTATAGACAGACCTGACCCTTCTACTTAAATATAACTTTTGAAGTTTGCTTTATTTTATCACTTTCACAGAAATTTGGCAGATGGGAAAGGAGATGAAAATTCATATTTCTAGTGCAAAAATTGGTTCACCTGTACTTGCATTTTTAGTAAAATACCTAAAATGATTGGACAATTAATATTTAATAGTAGAACTGTACCTGTTTTAGTTATTGCTATTGAGCTTAGTGTAGCTGTTGCTGATTCAGACAGTTTGAACTTTAGTTTAAATATAAATTTTAAGAGAATGGGATCATGAGTGGCTTCTTTAGCTTATCAAACCATTCTGTTTATAATGTTTTCTGCCCCAAGTGGAGGTGGAACCTTATCACATATATGACTTAATGCTATTTTGGTTACATGATAACATCCATCAACTAAATTCCTGAACTACTGTACATTTCCTAGAAAATCACCATCAGATTCCTGTGTTCCATGGATACAGGGGTACACCTTGACCTCTCTCTTCACGTACTCTGCCCAAATGTCAAGCTGAGCAGCCTCTTATTCCTTATCAGTACCTGATGCTCTCTTGGTTCTACCTCTCTATACTTCCTCTTCCTTTTAAAGAAAATGACCCCCCACCCCATTTCCATGTGTTTATATCTTATCTCTCTTTAATGTTTTAACTCAAATGTCAAAATTCTTTGAGGAGTTTCCTGATTCATACATTGGACATGATCACTCTGTCATCTATAAAATATCTCATATATTAAATATCAGTTTGATCTCACTTTGTGATACTATCTTTTCTACTCTACCAATAAGAACAAAGCAACAATAATAACAGTAACTATTAAACCTTGTTCTATAATATGCAAAATCCCTTGTGCACATTACCTCATGCAGTCCCCAAAACAACCCCATAATGCAAGTGCTATTATTATTCCTAATTCACTTAGGAAGATTCTTGGAGCTGGCACAATAATTAATTCAAAGTCAAAAGGATGCTTTTACATCTGGAATCTTAATTCATAGACCTTATTCTTAGCCAATAGGCAAGACTGTGCTTCCTGGCTGTACCTCCTTTTGCTTGTAACTTATCACTTTCTACTTTGTTATGTAATTACCTATGACCTGAATTACTATAGTTATTGTTCCTTGAGGGCTAAAATTACATTTGATTTTTCTTGGTATTTTAAACATGACTTGACTTAGTGTTTCACACAAAAGTAAGGGTGGGCCAAGCCTATTTGGTGAACAACTGAAAAATTTGGAACCTTTCATATATCCTTTTATAGCTCTGACATGGAAGATTTCTTGAGAGAGGAAAGTACTATGTTTAACTGTCATCAAAATAAAGTGGAAAATATAGCTTTGTGCAAAAGAAATGACATGTTCTGAAAGAATAAAATTAAAACAGGATTTTAAATCCATTATCTAGTCTATCTGAAAATAAACAAGGACAGTTGCCTGATTAAATGAATAAATGTCTTTAAACTTTCACAGCCACTGTGTAATATTCACACACGTATAGTTTGGATATCTGTTTCCCACTGAAGTGAAAGATTATACTTGACTAACAGCGAATATTAATGAAAAATAGATAATATTAATGATATTTTAATAATTAATAGAAAACTGAATAACATTTCCTATTTATTTATATTTAGATTATGCAGAGAGATAACTGACCAATTTTCCTCATTATGATTGTCACTAAATTTACAGAGCCTCAATAACTGAAGTAGGAGAGGATGTTGAAGATAAGCTATCTTATCTGAAGACTAATAACATTTTTGTCTTTAACAGGCTACCTTATCTTTACTACTCTGTTTTAGAAGCTCAAGAGAGTAGTAACCTTGAATAAACACTGCTATTTCCAACATCATGTCCTGAGACTGATTCAGAGAGGAAGTGTCTCAATAGAAGGATGGAATGTAGCTCTGACTTATGAAGTAGCAGGTGGGGACTTCACCTTCTGAGAGTGAAGAAGCTTGTGATTTATCTCAGTCATCCTAAATTCACTGCTAGTTTCACAGTGAAACTAGGGGCTTACCTGGTGGCTCAGATGGTAAAGCGTCTGCCTGCAATGCAGAAGACCCAGGTTCAATCCCTGTGCCGGGAAGATCCCCTAGAGAAGGAAATGGCAACCAACTTGAGTACTCTTGCCTGGAAAATTCCATGGACAAAGGAGTGTGGTAGGCTACAGTCCATGGGGTTGCAAAGAATCAGACATGACTGAGCAACTTCACTTTCTTTCTTTTTCACAATGAATGCTAAAAAGAGTTATTTTAAACTTCCTTCAGCTAGGGGTTTTCCTGGTAGCTAAGATGGTAAAGAATCTGCCTTCAATGCAGGAGACCTTGGTTTGATCCCTGGGTTGGAAAGATCTCCTGGAGAAAGGAATGGTAACCCACTCCAGTATTCTTGCCTAGAGAATTCCATGGACAGACCATGGGGTTGCAGAGAGTCAGGCATGACTGAGCAATTAACACTTTCTACTTTCTACTCGATCTCCAGCTTCAGCTGGTTTCAGCTATCTCCTGTTTATTCATGAGGTTAAAAAAAAAAAAAAAAAGAAAAAAAGATGAGGATGAAGGCCTATTGATTGATTTTAAAAATTATATTCTTAAGGGTGTAATTGAACAGTCTGTCCTATAAAACTTCCTGAACATTAAGTATATTCCCAATATTGGATATATTGTGCTATAATGATCCAGTCACCTAGGAGGATTTATTCTGATGATTTCCCACCTATACATAGTTAACATCATGTAAGCATAACGAGGCTGATTAAATTTTCATGAAAGAATTGTTGGATGTATATTGTTTGGATACTGGGACATCAATATCTCTGACTAGTAATCCTCCATACATTATTTGGTCTACATGGCCAAATAATGACACAGCTGAAGAGTGTTGTGAGAAGTACTATTAGGGTCCTGATTTGCTGCTTTATTTTCTTTTGACAGTTATATATATATATTACACACTAAGTTGCTTCAGTTGTGTCTGACTCTTTGGAGCCCCATAGACAGTAGCCCGCTAAACTCCTCTGTCCATGGAATTTTCTAGGCAAGAATACTGGAATGGGTTACCATCTCCTTCTCCAGGGCATCTTCCCAACCCAAAGATTGAACCTGCATGTCTTATGTCTCCTGAATTGGCAGGTGGTTTCTTTACCACTAGCACCACCTGGGAAGCCACCTGGGAAATACACACACACACACACACACACACACACACACACACACACACACACACACTAATTTCATACATACATACTTATATATATCTGTGTATATATATATGCTGCTGCTGCTAAGTTGCTTCAGTCATGTCTGACTCTGTGCCACCCCATAGACGGCAGCCCACCAGGCTCTGCCGTCCCTGGGATTCTCCAGGCAAGAACACTGGAGTGGGTTGCCATTTCCTTTTCCAGTGTATGAAAGTGAAAAGGGAAAGTGAAGTCACTCAGTCATATCTGACTCTTCACGTCCCCATGGACTGCAGCCTACCAGGCCCTTCCGCCCTTGGGATATATATGCTATTTTCTGTCAATTCTGTTCATAAAGAAATCTTTATGATCAGCCTTTTCAGATTACCCCAAGGGCCTCACAAAAGACACTGAATTTTTCGATGCAAATTACACTGATACTTCCTAAAGAGTTCTGTGTTTTTATAATGGAGGCTTTAGATTTCTTTAAGCCTGCATCGCATTTCTGAGTACATGACCGTACTATGGGACTTCCAAGGTGCCTCACTGGTAAAGAATCCACCTGCCAGTACAGGAGATGCAGGAGATTTGGGTTTGATCTGTGTCAGTAAGATCCCCTGGAGAAGGAGATGACAGCCCACTCCAGTATTCTTGCCTGGAAAATTCCATTGGCAGAGGTACCTGGCAGGCTACAGGTTCAGGAGGTTGCAAAGAGTCGGACACGATTGAGCGACTCTGCACATTTCACAGCCCGCGCAGGGAACATGCTAATTTCATCTCTGACTCCACCATAGCTCCTAGAGCAATTTCCTGAGAAGGTTGGGAGTAAATATTTGTCAGAAAAAAAACAAGTGAATTGTCATTTTCCGAAAGACAATAACAAAACCAGTTTTGTACTAATTTGTATTGTTTAAAATATCGGAAAAGGTTGTCAAGATTGTTGCACACAGAATCTTTTCCATTTTTATTGAGGCCATTGACATGCAGGCAAAGACTGTGCAGACAATTATGAAGGACATATCTTGAGATAAGTAGTTAGAACGAATTTCAAGGTTTTGAAATATATGTTTCACAAGGAACCAGACTTTAAAATATTATTTAGTTCTTTGTCTGTGGAGTTCTTAAATCATCTCCACTGATAAGCACTCACTCTCGCTCTCTTTATCGTTCAGTTTTTAAGGTAACTTGTAATGTTTTGGCATCTTTCCATGGTCTTTGATGTGCTAGTACTTTTCTCATAAAGCCCGTTTTGAAGCTATACTTTTGGTGATTTAAAAATAGAAAGAAGATGTAAACAATGCACCTTCCTCATTGAATGTCATAATAGTTTTTAACACAGAGGTGTATTGCTCATGATTCTAGTGATTCCAGCTCCTACTTTTCCCAGGGTACAAAGAATATAGATTCACAAATACTCTTCCTTTAAACTTAACTATATGGTATTTTCAGTAGTCATGTATGGATGTGAAAGTTGGACTATAAAGAAAGCTGAGCGTCAAAGGATTGATGCCTTTGAACTGTGGTGTTGGAGAAGACTCTTGAGAGTCCCTTGGACTGCAAGGAGATCCAACCAGTCCATTCTAAAGGAGATCAGTCCTGGGTGTTCTTTGGAAGGAGTGATGCTAAAGCTGAAACTCCAGTACTTTGGCCACCTCATGCGAAGAGTTGACTCATTGGAAAAGACTCTGATGCTGGGATGGACTGGGGGCAGGAGGAGAAGGGGACAACTGAGGATGAGATGGCTGGATGGCATCACCGACTCGATGGACGTGAGTCTGAGTGAACTCCAGGAGTTGGTGATGGACAGGGAGGTTTGGCGTGCTGCAATTCATGGGGTCGCAAAGAGTTGGACACGATTGAGTGACTGAACTGAACTAAACTGATACATTTTGTAATGTCTTTATAATGGGGAAACAATGGACACAGTGAGAGACTTTATTTTCAGGGGCTCCAGACTCACTGCACATGGTGACTATAGCCATGAAATTAAAAGACACTTGCTCCTTGGAAGAAAAGCTATGACCAACCTAGACAGCATATTAAAAAGCAGAGACATTACTTTGCCAACAAAGGTCAGTCTAGTCAAAGCTATCGTTTTTCCAGTAGTCATATATGGATGTGAGAGTTGGACTATAAAGAAAGTTGAGTGCCGAAGAATTGATGCTTTTGAACTGTGGTGTTGGAGAAGACACTTGAGAGACCCTTGGACTGCGAGGAGATCCAACCAGTTCATCCTAAAGGAAATCAGTCCTGAATATTCATTGGAAGAATTGATGTTGAAGCTGAAACTCCAATACCTTGGCCATCTGATGTGAAGAACTGACTCATTGGAAAAGACCCTGATGCTGGGAAAGATTGAAGGTGGGAGCAGAAGTGGATGACAGAGGATGAGATGGTTGGATGGCATCACGGACTCAATGGACACGAGTTTGAGTAAGCTCTGGGAGTTGGTGATGGACAGGGAAGCCTGTCATGCTGTAGTCTATGGGGTTGCAAAGAGTCAGACATGACTGAGCAACTGAACTGAAATGAATGAAATAGTTTCTGAATGGTTTGATGCAGGTGTGTATGCTGAGTTGGAGAGGAGTACCAAGAATGAGATGAATGTGAGAGGTCAGGGATGGGCACAAAGCAATAATTGAGACTTTACAGTCATGGCAGAGCCTCTACCAATATCTAGTCTGTGGCTCTCAGTCTTAGGGGAAAAGATGCTACTGTGCTTCACTGAACCCTTATCTTGCTTCTTGCAAAAGCTGAATATAGCCTGAATCTTTTTCATGGTTCTCTATTTTACTTTGAAATACACATAGCAGAATGTGTCATCAACAGTCAGTAAGGTCTTATCAAAGTTAGATATACCACGTTTTCCCCCTCTGTATTACTTACAGCTTCTCCTTGAACAAATGTAGCTGTACCATTTCAGGAAACAGAGGTTGACCAAAATCCTCAAGCACTTCTGTTTAGAGGCATCTTCACTACAGTGCATGCATGTAGCACTTTCCAGCATTTTGTATGGTGAAAGGAAATTCTGAGAAATGTACATCCCAACAGTATGCCTGAATTGTGTCTACATGATACAGAGCACTTCATCAATTTGTGATTAACTAATAAAAAATAAGTGTAAAAAATTATAACAGGACGTTGTGAAAATTGGAAAGATGGTAGAGAAAAGTCCAGATAGGTTCGCCGATTTTTATCAGTATCATTTCACCATTAAATGACAAAGCAAGGACTTCTGACTCCTGGTCCAGTGCTCCCCCCTCCCACCATCATGCCATTAGATTCATATCAGAAAGTGTTAGTTGGTCAGTCATGTCTGACTCTTTGCAACCCCATAGAATGCAGCCCACTAGACTCCTCTGTCAATGGGATTTTCCAGGCCAGAGTACTGGATTGAGTTGCCATTTCCTTCTGCAATATCAGGAAAAACTAGTTTCAAACAAATTTGCTGCTGCTTATTCAGGTGTTTCTTGAACAGACATAGAAGCTTTAAGTTCCATCTTGTCTTCCACTAAGCTGCCTCATTCCATCATTAGATAGGTCTTACTGTCTAATATTCTTATTCTCAAAATCAAGTTTCCTTTAACTGCCACCCATTGGACCTGGTTCTTCTAATTAGGGCCACACACATTGAACCCAGTCCTTCTTCCCAGTTGCAGTAGCTCAGTTATTCAGAGACAACTGTGGTTTCCTTGTCCCCACATCCCAAGCCTTCCTGTAATTTTCTTTTCCAGGATAAGTATTTCTGTTCCTTTAGTCCTTCACATGAAGAAAACAAAGTTGTTTTTTTTTTTAATTTTTCCCCCCAAAACTTAATTGGTTAGCATTTACCCCTTTGTTTTTCATTTCATATTTTGTGTCTAATTTTTACAAATCACAATTAACAGTTCTCACGGGTCAGTTCTCCAGCCCTTTCCTCCCCCGAGTCCCTTCTGATCTTTTATGAGGTTGAAATTTAAGATTAGGAGTTCTCCGTTGTCTGGTGGAGGAAAGGCAACTTGGGATTTACCACTGAGTGAGAATCTTTCCTTTTCCCTGTGAGTTTTCAGTTTGCTTGTCTCTCCTCCAGTGAAGAGGGGGTAGGGGTGGATCAGCAGGCTGGTGCCAACAATGATACAAGCACATAATAGTTATGGTTGGAAGTGGCTGCTTGCCATTCTGCACAGAGGAGACTTCTGTGGTCAGCAAGAGGCCTTGCAGTTCACATTGTGTCTCTATTGCTGGCAGCATAAGTACCGGAAGGAAAAAAACGTGAAAAGTGGGCTTATTTAACAGCTTTAAGCTGCCTAGAATGTGTGTTTCCAGTCATGGGGGACAAAAATCATTCAAGAATTTGTAAAATTGTTCCAATGAATTCATCAGATTTTTTTGCGTATTATTTGAAACCGACTTAGGAGAAGATTTAAGAGGCCAGGAAGAAATATTTAAATTCATGTGATTAAAGATGACCAGGGTTTAGGATTTTCCTTCTCAGATATCAGACTATAACTTTGTGTAGCAAATTTTCAAGTTTTAAAACTCTCTTTTCTTCAGAGGTCTTTCTTGGTGCTTAGGTTAGAGGAGGAAGAATAAGAGACTGAGGGGCTGGAGAGGGAAGCGGCAGCAGAAGAGATGCGGCATGTAGTTATGGTTATAGATGGCAAGTAGTGAAGGAATGACTCAAAAAACCCAACTGCTAGTCAACTCTAGATAAGAGAGATAAGATATTATTATAATAATATCTTATAATAAGAGAGATTATATATTATTATATAGATAATATTCCAGAATCAAAGAGCAAAGGTGGAAAATTGTTCAGTTTAGATAATTGTCAGAATAAAGATTGTGTATATGTGTCTGTGAAAGAGGAAATTTTTAGGAATGCATTCACCATTGTCATCTTTGTAGGGACAGACATCTGCTCTAGCTTCTTAGTCTTATTATATCCTGTTGCCTTCCTTTCCATTTACTTTATCTGTCAGGATCATGCTTACCTACTTATATAGCTTTTAAATCAGCTCTGAGAAAGACGGGGGAAAAAGGCTCAGTACACTTGACAGTGTAGTTAGAGAACTGTCTCTTAAATCCAGCAGCAGTTCCTTGTGATTTACATTGCAGATCAGTGTGCATCAGACCTTCGCACTAGGAGGGCATGAGAATTAGAAGGCCATGTTTTCCCAGTGGAAAGATTATAATTACAGAAACAATTTTAGGGGCAAGATTTTGCTGTTTTCCATTGCTCTTCCAAGTCTCTATTTACGATATTTCATAGTCAAAAGCGACATTCTACTCTGGATACCACTGAGAAGGAAGGAAAACTGTTGAATTTCAGAGCTCCAAATGGGGACAGTCTAACCCAGAGGGAAATTCTGAGAAAACAGTGGGAGTTGGCAGCCGCCTCAGTCCTAGTTGGTTATTCCTGTTATACCAAGTTCTCTTCCTTTGGTCTCTCTGTTCCTTTACTTTTTTCCTCTCCCTTCTAATTGTTCATTAGAGAGAGATAGGCGGAGAAAGGGAAGAAAAAGAGAATGAGAGAATATGGACCTAAATCCCTTAAGGAGGATTGTTCTTAAAGTAGAAGAAAAATTGACTCCAACAAATGTCATTAAATACCTAGTCGGTTTCTATCCAGTTCAAGACAAAATAGACAAGGTCCCTTCTCTACCCACTGAGAAGAACAGAATCCAACAGTGTAGAAGACTTTATGATTATCTGAAAAACACTTTAAAACAATGCCTTAGAGGACACATAGAAACACATGTCAGAGCACATTAATGCTGGGAAAATCAAGAAGATTTGAGCCTCGGTTTTTTAAAGAATGTGTATTTACTTTTGGTTGTCCTGGGTCTTAGTTGCAGCATGCAGGATCTTTGCTGCAGTGCTCGGGCTTCTCTGTAGCTGTGCCACTCAGGCTCCGAGGTTGCACCCAGCAGGCTTCATTGCCCCGCAGCACATGGAACCCTGGTTCCCCGACCAGGGATCGAACCCAAGCCCCCTGCATGGGAAGGCAGATTCTCAATCACTGGACCACCAGAGAAGTTCCTAGTTCCACCAGAGCCTATATTTGCATGATCAGTTCACTAAGGTACATACTATGGGAAGGTGAGGAGGGGGACAAAAAATCTTTACAGAAGTGTGATCATAGGATGTGAGAGCTGGACCGTGCCTTCATCTCTCATTTCACAGAAGGATAAAGAAAAATTGAGCCAAGTTTCTATTCAGATTCAAGTGCAGACGTACAGATGAGGTATCTGTTAATCCGGGAATTCATCCGTCAGGCCTGTCCACACATCCATTTATTCTTTCATCTCCCTTTTCATCTGCTTGCTCTTCCATCCTTCCTGAAGGACCCAGAGTATGTTAGGAGAATCAACTCCCTTCTCAGTTCACTACTCATGTATAATCATGCCCCAAACCATTTTATTTCATTCTATTTATGGATGAGAATAGGGTCAAACCTCAATTGTTCATAGACATGTAGGGGAATAGAGATGTTGATTATGCCAAAAGGTCAGATAATCTTCAAATCCCTTCTGTTAGACTGTGGACAGATTTTAATGCTTAGATAAAATGGGGGTTACGCATGACATTTTGATAAAACACTTCAAACCAAAAACAAATAAAAACTCCAAACCCTAGAATACCAAGACCCAATGAGAAGACCAGAGGAACCTGAGAAATGTGTACATAGCCATTTTCTGTGTTTACATCGTAATATGGGGCAGAGCCCCACACCGTTCCACCCTTCAAACATGTTAGCAATGCCATCAACTGATTCAACACAAAAGATGATTTGAGTGGGAAATCCTCTCCACAATTATCCTTACTAGGAAAGCATATCATTGCAATATTTACTAATATATTGCAAACTAACTAAATATATTTAAACTCAGTTTAGAAGAAGCTCCATGTTTTTGTAAAAGTCGGGAATTTTTAGAGAACAATTTTTTCAGAGTCCCACAATTTATTCTGTGCCAGGGCTCTGAGATTTCCCCCTAGGCAGATGATGCTGTTTTCCAAAGTCTTCATTTGACTCTCCAAAGAGTGTGTGGCCACATGTGAAAGAGTGCCTTCCCATATCTTTGAACAAAATAATGTTAGTGGCCTTCTTGATTAGTAGTTACTTTTCTATGGAGAACGATCACCATGATCCATAGTTAGGAGTGTGATTATATAATCACCATTTATTTCTTGGCCTTTTGGTTCATAATCTGACCTTGTGTGCACAGTAACTTTGGTCTCCTCACCCCCAGTTTATGCATAGAGAAATCTTTTTAAAAGTAATAATAAAGTGACAGTGTATAGATTTAGTTTTTACTGAAATTGCTTCCTCATGATGATCCCCATAGAAAGATGGGAACTCATCATGGTCCGCTTGGAAGAAGGAAAAGGAATGAATTAGGATGATAGGAAATATGCTTCCTGTTCCTTTATTTCCTGCCTTGCCCCAAAGCTTTCTGAGTCATCTGGTGAAGGATCATCTTTGTATGTATATCTATATATATAAACCGCTTTCCTGGTTTCTGAAATGGATAGGAGATCACCTGGCTCTAATTTATTTCCTGGGCAGAGGTGGTAATGTGCAAATGAGGCTCGTTCAGCACCCACATGGGTGGAGATCTGGATTCCATCAGTCTCACAGGGAAGCACTGGATGTACTCCATGAAGCAGAGCCCTCAAGGGGCATCACAGCTGCAGCTGCTTTATGCATAAGAGCATAAAGTATTTTATGAGATTATTTTCATGTTTTAGACATAAATTTAGGGTGCCCATCACTGGGGAGTAGAGACGTAACACTTCTGACATGTACAGCTCTGGGAAGACAGCAGACAGAAGACAAGAGAGAATTTTTAATCTCATATTAAGAACAATTTTAGTTCTGACTATACTTGGTCCGGGCTTCCCTGGTGGCTCAGTGGGAAAGAATAATGTCTGCCAATGCAGGAGGTGTGGATTCAAAAGATGGCAGCACACTCCAGTATTCTAGCCTGGAAAATCCCATGGACAGAGGAGCCTGGTAGGCTACAGTCCATGGGGTTGCAAAGAGTCAGACACAACTTAGCAATTAAACAACAACAACAAATACTTGGTCTGCCATGATATCTTTTATAGATAGAATTCGTCATGTCTTCTCTTTGGATCTTAGGAGCCAGATGCATATCTTTCCCCCTCCCTGGAGAGGAACATTCTTGGAGGTAAGAACTGTATCTCCCAGGACACCTGGCACAGTGGTAGAGAACAGAACAGAGCATGTGTGCTCAGTGGTGTCCAGCTCTTTGCTTAAGCTTCTGAGAGGAAGATACTTTGCAGTTAGAAGACATATTTATTATATACTTCAGTCACTGAAAGTTATAAAAATTCAGATACTTTGTTTATGCCAACTAAAAGAAATATCTTCCTAGGGATTAGTATCACTTGACAGAATGAAAATACAAAAAGAGTAAAAGAAAAGAATGATAATCACATTTCTAGTTAGGTTATAATAGCTTTCATTCTTGATTCTTTTTTAAAATTTGCTTCTGTTTTTAGAAAGATTTGCTAGGAATATTGTAGCGCAGTTTGGAGGTGATCAAATAGAGCTGGGGAAGGAAAAAACAAAAGCTTTAAGTAGATTCTAATGTGGCTAAAAAAAGAGAGCAATGATGGATTACGCTCACACTCATGGACAATGCCTGGTATGATTTGGCCCAAAGAGGATTTTAGAAGTGCTCTGTGTTTGGCATAGTCGTGGTCCTTCAGGCTGAGAGGTTTTTTTTTTTTTCCCCCTTCCTAGCTTTCTAAACAAGGATATAAATTTTCTGGAATGTTCATTCTGCCGGTAAAATAATGTGACACAACCAGCCATATCAGACAAGTACATCCTGCTCATCAGTGAAGGGATTCTAAAACTTAATGAATCCTTAAGTCCACTAATGATGTCTGGATGTTACTGAAGCTATTACCCTAGATTGCTTCTGACATTTGTGTCTTCATATCAGAGTGCCAGCATTCTTCAGTTTCTCCCAGTACACACTGAGCTTGCTTAGCAGATAAATATAGGTCTTTGTGAGCAGCTTACATTTACAGAACTTTCTAGACCTGTGCTGTTCAATATGTTAGGCATTAACCATCAGGTGGATATTTTAAATTGAAATTAACCAACATTAAATTAAAATTTAAGCAACATGAGGAAGTCTCACGGGCTCAGAGGTTAAAGTGTCTGCCTGCAATGTAGGAGACCTGGGTTCGATCCCTGGGGCGGGAAGATCCCCTGGAGAAGGAAATGGCAACCCACTGCAGTATTCTTGCCTGGAGAATCCCATGGACAGAGGAGCCAGGTGGGCTACAGTCCATGGGGTCGCAAAGAGTCGGACATGACTGAGCGACTTCACTTTCACTTTCACTTCAAGCAACATTTAAAGTTGTTTCTCTGTCATACAAGCCACATTTCAAGTCCTCATTAGTTACATATGTCTAACAGCTACCATAGCTACCATATGGGACAACACACATTGGAAACAGATCTATTATTGCAGAAAGTTTTATTGGATGGTGTTGTCTTAGATTACAGGTATAAAGCAAGAAAAGTTACCAGTTGTCAGTAAAGAGCAAGTTATCCTATTTTAACAAAGTCCAATCTTGGGACTTGCCTGGCGGTGCAGGGGCTAGGACTTTGCCTTCCAGTGCAGGGGGTTCAATTCTTGATCTAGGAGCTAAGGTCCTACATGCCTCTCATCCAAAAAAACAAAACAAAACAAAGAAGGAACATAGAACAGAAGCACTGTTGTAATAAATTCAACCTCATGTGTGTGTGCTCAGTTGTGCCCAACTCTTTGCAACCTCATAGACTATAGCCTGCCAGCTCCTGTGTTCATGCAATTATCCAGGCAATAGTATTAGAGTGGGTTGTCATTTCCTACTCCAGGGGATCTTCCCGACCCAGTGATGGAACCTGCGTCTCTTACATCTCCTGCACTGGCAGACAGATTCTTTACCACTAGCACCATCTAGGAAGCCTTATAAATTCAATAAAGGCTTTAAACATGATCCACAACAACAACAAAAAACTGACCTGTGAAAATGTAGGCTTACAAAAAAAATAATAATTTAGGAATATTTTGTTCTCCTCAAATGGCAGTTCATAATAGATTCTATTCAACTACCTCCACTGATGCTTAAGTGGTTATGTATCCTTAATTACATGTAGAGAGCAGTTAAAAAATAAATAAATATAAAATACAGTAAAATAAAATGTAAGACCTTAATGCAGCACTAAGTCATGGAAAAGTATGAAGCTGAAAAAATTTTATCAGGATGGTGGAGTGGAATATATATTTGAGTGGACATATATTTGAAATATATGTCCACATATGTATTTGAAACTGGCCAACTTGGATTTGGGTATTAATTTTGCTTCTTGGCAAATGGAGGCCCTTTGGGGCAAAAATGGGCAAAACTCACCACACAGGATTCTCTTGAGGATTCACTGTAAAAGCATTTGTGCAACCTAGGAGCTTGGTAACTACTTGTGCAACAAAGGGGTTGGGTTCTTTCCCAGTTGCTCTCCCCTTACCTCCTCAAGGTCTTCTCTGCCTTCTTCCTCCTTTTCATCCAGGAGCCAAAAACTTTCAGGCTGGCCACTCTGTATTTCAGGATCTAGCTGTGCTGGCCAGCTAAGCTCTTTTATTTTTCCTGTGGCATCACTTGACCAGTCACTCTTACAGATAACACCATGCTTTCATTCAGTCAAAATCTGCATATCCCCTTGCGATGGAGCACCAGGAGTAGGAAGCTTCTGCCCCGTGGCAGGGCACTGATGGAGAAGTTTTGGGCAACTTTACTCCTTGAGTTACATCAAAAGGAGTAAACAGCATTAAAACAAGAAATGAGAAGATCTGGGTGTCTCATTGATGACAATGATTTCTGCAAATCCTGTATCTCATGGTAAAATTCCTCATTTATTAAATAGAAAGGTTTAACTAGAAAGTCTCTTGTTTTCTCATTTCCATCCATACTTTAGTAAGAACTACTATATCCCAGCTAGACTGGCAACTCTGTGAGGGCAGTGATTGGGCTGCCTGCTCCCTGCTGTATCTCCCAGAGTGCAGCACAGTGGTGGTCATTTAGTAGTCACTCAGGGCATATCCATTTCATTCCAATCCCAAAGAAAGGCAACGCCAAAGAATGCTCAAACTACCACACAGTTGCACTCATCTCACATGCTAGTAAAGTAATGCTTCAAATTCTCCAAGCTAGGCTACAACAATACATGAACAATGAACTTCCAGATGTTCAAGCTGGTTTTAGAAAAGGGAGAAGAACCAGAGATCAAATTGCCAACATCTGTTGGACTATCAAAAAAGCAAGAGAGTTCCAGGAAAACATCTCTTTCTGCCTTATTGACTGTGCCAAAGCCTTCGACTGTGTGGATCACCACAAACTGTGGAAAATTCTGAGAGGGGGGAATACCAGACCACCTGACCTGCCTCTTGAGAAATCTGTATGCAGGTCAGGAAGCAACAGTTTGAACTGGACATGGAACAACAGACTGGTTCCAAATAGGAAAAGGAGTACATCAAGGCTGTATATTGTCACCCTGCTTATTTAACTTCTATGCAGAGTACATCATGAGAAACGCTGGGCTGGAAGAAGCACAAGCTGGAATCAAGATTGCCAGGAGAAATATCAATAACCTCAGATATGCAGATGACACCACCCTTATGGCAGAAAGTGAAGAGGAACTAAAGAGCCTCTTGATGAAAGTGAAAGAGGAGAGTGAAAAAGTTGTCTTAAAGCTCAACATTCAGAAAACGAAGATCATGGCATCTGGTCCCATCACTTCATGGGAAATAGATGGGGAAACAGTGAGAGACTTTATTTTTCTGGGCTCCAAAATCACTACAGATGGTGACTACAGCCTTGAAATTAAAAGATGCTTACTCTTTGGAAGAAAAGTTATGACCAGCCTAGACAGCATTTAAAAATCAGAGACATTACTTTGCCAAAAAACTTCCATCTAGTCAAAGTGCTGGTTTTTCCAGTACTCATGTATGCATGTGAAAGTTGGACTATAAAGAAAGCTGAGCACTGAAGAATTGATCCTTTTGGACTGTAGTGTTGGAGAAAACTCTTTAGAGTCCCTTGAACAGCAAGGAGATCCAACCAGTCCATTCTAAAGGAAATCAGTCCTGAATATTCATGGGAAGAACTGATGCTGAAGCTGAAAACTCCAATACTTTGGCCACCTGATGTGAAGAACTGACTCATTTGAAAAGACTCTGATGCTGGGAAAGATTGAAGGCAGGAGGAGAAAGGGACAACAGAGGATGAGATGGTTGGATTGCATCACTGACTCAGTGGACGTGAGTTGGAGTAAACTCTGGGAGTTGGTGATGGACAGGGAGGCCTGGTGTGCTGCAGTCCATGGGGCTGCAAAGAGTAGGACACAACTGAGCAACTGAACTGAACAGGGCATATCTGTGGGATGAATGGATAACAGAAGTAACATGCCTCCCCTTATATGCTCTTCTGCGGGACCCAGAGTCTATATAATCCGCTATTTCACTCTGTTCAGCCTCCTGTGCCCCATTATTTCTGGTATCACCACTGCTGTACGTTTACTTTTTAGAAAGTCCTAGGAGCTCCAGTGCATTGCCCCATCATTTCTGATTTCTTCATAAAACTGTGGCTGGAAAACAAACTGTACTGTGTAATTATCCTTGCTACATTCTCCTCGAAGACTTCCAATTTCATAGAATTACCAAGATTTAAAAACATTAAAACAAAAATGAGCTTGTTAGAGTAAATTAGGCTTCATAAATGTGTTTCGCTTTTATTACAAAACATTGATTTCTGTGATCACCTTCTGTAAATTATTGAAAGCTAAGTGGACTGCCTTAACTGGCAAGGAGAAATGTCAGCAAGCAACTACCATGGAAACCAAGGAGGAGATACATGACATGAAGAAGATATAAAGAAGAATGGGGTATAGAGCTGGCTACATAGTCGAGTGAAAGTCATCACAAGGAAACAGACACATGCCTGCCTTGGTGCAGCTCTGTTGGGGTATTAATATGAGTCTGGGAGAGGAGTAGATAAAGGTCAGTGGATTAAGGGTCAGCATAAATACAGAGCCTCATGATTCTATAGCTAGAATAGGAATTCTTGCTTCCCAGGCAGGAAAAATCTTTGCTCCTGATTTTGGAACTTGGCCTTGGCCTTAACACAGACTCATCAGCAGAAACTGCCCTGGGGTCTCACTTCTAGGATGACTTTAACCTCTGAACCTCTGAATGTCCCCATCTGACACAGGTGGTGATGGTTGCTGATCCCACTCCTCACTGGGCTCTTGTGTGGGTTTACCAGCCCCCAAACAATCTGCTTTAGACTCTGAGCTTCTTGGAGATCATAGTAATCAGTGTGGAGAAAGCAGAGTGGCCCTCTCTGGAGCCTCCTAACCACCAGTTTGGAGAGAAGAGCAGAGGCTGTGGCCAACCATAATGAATTCCCCATAGGGGCTGACCAGAGGAAGGGCAAGGGAGGGGGCAGCTGCAGGCCTCTGAGCTGCTCGTCCCAGTACACAGACAGTTTCACCATTAGAGATGAGCCCCCTCCGTACTGGAGGCCTAGCTGAGAGAGCTGGCCGAGGTTCTTGAATTAGGTCCAATGGGAACTTTCAGAGGTGATGACCTCATGCTGTTCATTTGCTCTTTGGGAAATATGCAGCCTTTCTCAGTTCAGTGACCAAGTCCTTGGGAGCCTGCTGACACAGAGTAACTTCTTTACGAAACCTTCTGAACATTGCTCCCTTTCAATACCTGGATCAAATTCAACAGAAAAAGATTTCCAAACAATAATGGTAATAATGGTCATAATAGCAGCTGATAAATAGCATTTACTTATTACATTATCAGAAGTTGTATGAACATTTATATGTGTTTACTCAGTTTATCCTCACAAAAACTTGATGAGATAGGAACAAATAGGTGATCTGTTCAAGACCATAGAGCTAGTAAATGTCAGTAAATGGTAGCACCTGAAATTTGAACTTAAGCATTTGGCTTCAGAGTATGGATTCTTAACTACTACTCAGAACATGCCCCTAAACACCTATTAAACACCCATTAAACACCTATTATGGGCCTGGCACAAAGTATGTCTTGTGGGATCTGTGAATTTGAGTTCACCTTCCAAAGTGGGGCTTCCCTCATAGCTCAGTTGGTAAAGAATCTGCCTGCAATGCAGGAGACCCAGGTTCGATACCTGAGTTGGGAAGATCTCCTGGAGAACGGAAAGGCTACCCACTCCAGTATTCTGGCCTGGAGAATTCCATGGACTATACAGTCCATGGGGTCGCAAAGAGTCAGACTTTCACTTTCAGTGAGTGACTTTCGCTTTCACTTTCACTTCCAAAGTGGAATAGGGTTGGGGAATACATGTCCCCCTTCAGCACTGGGTAGATAACTTGTTTTGTCTCTTTTTTAAAAAAAAATGTCAAGCATTTTAAGATGTTGACATTAAACCATGAAGCATTAAACCAAGCATGGGACCCTTCTGAAGGAGGCACAGGTGACATCCTATGAAGCTGGCCCTGTCCCCACCTCCCAGAAAAATAAAACAAGACCTAGAGTACAAAGCAAATAACAGAATATTTGTAAAAGGAAAGTTGAATGAATTTGCTTCAGATGGAATCTGTGAGAAAGACAGCATTCAGCCAAAAAGTGGAGGGCACACCTACCCTAGGGGAGAAGGCTACAAAATTAAGACATTACTTCCCAGTAAAGAGATCCAACCAGTCCATCCTAAAGGAGATCAGTCCTGGGTGTTCTTTAGAAGGAATGATGCTAAAGCTGAAACTCCAGTACTTTGGCCACCTCATGCGAAGAGTTGACTCATTGGAAAAGACTCTGATGCTGGGAGGGATTGGGGGCAGGAGGAGAAGAGGACGACAGAGGATGAGATGGCTGGATGGCATCACCGACTCAATGAACGTGAGTTTGAGTGAATTCTGGGAGTTGGTGGTGGACAGGGAGGCCTGGCGTGCTGCGATTCATGGGGTCGCAAAGAGTCGGACACGACTGAGTGACTGAACTGAACTGAACTGAAAGAGTTGGGTGATGGCACTCGTTCACTGTGTCAACTATGCCCCCCGCCCCCACCGCTTAGCTGCTTCATTTAATTACACTTGTTTTGAACCAAAAATTTCTTAAGTCCTGGCTGGGTAGGTGTGGAATATTTTCACATCTTTGGAGCTGTAGGTCAAAACCAGTTGTGACTGAATCCGTGGGTGACAGGAACGCAACTGTATTATGTTATCTCGACTTCAAAATGACCACAGCCTATACAACTGTTCATCTCATAATCAGTCACTGGAAAGATGCTAGAGACCAGAGAAGAAAAGGTCTAAAGGGGATTTTTAGTTCAAATAAGCTAGCTCCAGGGGCCTGCTCAGGGTCAGCATGCAAGTTGCTGGGGAAGGAGCAGCATAATTACCATTATTTATAGCCCTGCCCTGCAAATGTCGAATTTTATACAGTAGCTGTAATTTGTTTTCTGTGTAACCAACACAAAATGTATTCAAGCCCCTGAAATATGTTACTTAGTTTCTTAACACTGAAAGTAGAGCAGGCAGCAGGCTGTCCCTCCACATCAGGGCCTCCCTCTTGCTCCTGTTCGGCAGTGCCTTCCTGCCTTTTAAGCCCCACTCCTACTTCCAGTCCCCCTCCTTCCCCCCCGACTGCCCTCCCCATCTTGTACCTGGGTTCAGGACACAGATGATCCTGGCCATCTCAGAACAATCTTGCTCTGGTCTGTGTGCTCAGGGCTGCATCTCAAGTAGGCTCTGGGCACATCTGGCTGCACAGTAGGAGTGCCACACTCCAAAGTGCAAGAATAAAACCACAAAAGATCAAAAGAAAAGCATCGTAGGCAAGAAATTACCCTTATCTTTATCTCCACAGAATCCATCAAGTACAAGCATCTAAGAGATGGCAAGCAGTAAGATAACAAAAGGGGAGCCAGAGGAAATTAAAAGCAGCCACCAATCATTAACCCTTCAGTTGGCCTGGTAGGGTCTAAAAGGCTCCAAGAGGGCACCCCACAGACAGAACCTTCATTAGGAATGGACTCCAGCAAAATGAACAACCTGCTGATCATCAGGACTTAAGATGACAGCCTGTCTAAGCCAAATTAAGACAGGAAAACCAATTTTATGTATACATTGCACACTGTTAGAATGGACTTCTCCTTTGCTTAGGATATTTGCTCTTACTTGGCGTTTGATGTTTTTCCTGTTGAAGTGTGACTAATCTTCATCCCCCTGCACTTAACTACTGTGCCCAGGGACTCCTATAAGCAGATAACCTCACTAGAGCCCAAAGAACTCAACCCTGGCAATATAGCATCTGTGAATATCTCTTCCTCTACTAGGAATCTGTGTCAAGCATCAGCATCTAATCTGTTGACTGGGTCAAGTGTCCATTTATTTACGATAAAACTAACCTGCCCAGGCTTGAATGAATTTAGACATAGTATTAGAAACAGAATCCACCAAGATTTTTCTGAAGCATATTTCAGTCAGATATGAATATGACAATGACTAAACAGTAAAGAATCTTCCTGCAATGCGGGAGACTCAGGAGACTCGTGTTCAATCTCTGGGTCAATAAGATCCCCTGGAGGAGGAAATGGCAACCCACGTCAGTAGTCTTGCCTGAAAAATCCCATAGACAGAGGAAGCTGGTGGGTACAGTCCAAATGGTTTCAAAGAGTTGGACACGACTGAGCGACTTAGTACACATATCAAGAGAAGATCTATGACCTGGGTCAGTTATGAGCTGACTACCCTCTTTATAGTACCAACATTTTGTTCAGACTGGGATGTAACTGATTACAAATGGCAGAAGGTTTGGACTAACGGTCAAAACCCTGTCACTCTGACCTCAGTTATTCATATATAGTCACAAGCTACAACTTCTAGTCCTTTTGTGGCATATGCATCCGTATTTTTAAAATATTTTGTTGTTGATACTAGGCAGTTGTGTTCAATTGTTCAGGGGGTGCCCTGCATGACTCCAGAAGAGCCACTCATATTTATAATTTTTATGAACAGTAGCCTCTGGAGTTCTATAGCTAAAAATCTGCATGGTCATATTTGACAGCTCTGTGTATATCTATTCTATAAGGACAGCTGCAATAATCTATTCAATAGCACAGAGTAAGAATACAGAGATGATGGTTCAGTCTCTGCCCATCAAAAAGAACTGTGACAAAGACAGATATATAAAGACAAAAAAATTCCACTGAATGCCCTAAGACTCTATCTGTGGTATGTACGTAGTGCTGTTGGGAAACACAGAAGAGAGTTATTAACTCTGCTTGAAGGAATCAAGGGAGACTTCACAGAGGAAATGACAATAGACTGTGGTCTTGAGGGGTGTGTAGACATACTGAATAAAGTGTTTCAGGCAGAGAAAGCCTTATGTAAAAAGACATAAGATAACAAGTGTGCAGCTTATACAGGCAAGAAATTCTGTAGTACTAGAAAATGATACTAACAGTGGATACAGGCAAGAAAGGGTGTAATGAAAGATACAGTTGGAAAGGTGGGGTAAGGACAGATCACCAAAGGACCCTTATTCAACTGTTGGGCATCTAAGATAAAATTGTATCAGTAAATGAATTCAACACTGAATGTTTGGCCAGTTAAGCTCCAATCAGAAAAAAAAAAAATGGCAGCCAATTAAGATGCTGTCGCTAGGACTTGCCTGGTGGTTCAGATGGTAGAGTCAGTCTGCAATACAGGAGACCTGGGTTCAATCCCTGGGTCAGGAAGATCCCCTGGAGCAGGAAATGGCAACCTACTCTAGTATTTTTGTCCAGTGAATCCTATATGCAGAAGAGCCTGGCAGGCTACTGTCCATAGGGTCGCAAAGAGTGGAACACAACTGAGCGACTAACACTTTGCCTGTGGAGGCAACACAGTAGTAAGAGCATGGACTCTGGAATGCGAATGCATGTGCCATCCCTCATAGTTATTCAGTCCCTGTACAAATCAGTTTCATTAGCTGTTAAAGGGGATTCATGGTAGCATGTGCCTCAGAGTTAGTGTGAGTTTTACATGAAAAAATGTATGATGTAGTTCATTTGCCAGTGTGTCTGGTGGTTCAGTTCAGTTCAGTTCAGTTGCTCAGTCATGCCCGACTCTTTGCGACCCCATGAACTGTAGCACGCCAGGCCTCCCTGTCCATCACCAGCTCCTGGAGTCCACCCAAACCCATGTCCATCGAGTTGGTGATGCCATCCAACCATCTCATCCTCTGTCATCCCCTTCTCCTCCTGCCCTCAATCTTTCCCAGCATCAAGGTCTTTTCAAATGAGTCAGCTCTTCACATCAGGTGGCCAAAGTATTGGAGTTTCAGCTTCAACATCAGTCCTTCCAATGAACACCTAGGACTGATCTCCTTTGGGATGGACTGGTTGGATCTCCTTGCACTCCAAGGGACTCTCAGGAGTCTTCTCCAACACCACAGTTCAAAAGCATCAATTCTTTGGCACTCAGCTTTCTTTATAGTCCAACTCTCACATCCATACATGACTACTGGAAAAACCATAGCCTTGACTAGACGGACCTTTGTTGGCAAAGTAATGTCTCCGCTTTTGAATATGCTATCTAGGTTGGTCATAACTTTCCTTCTAAGGTGTAAGCATCTTTTTATTTCATGGCTGCAATCACCATCTGCAGTGATTTTGGAGCCCAGAAAAATAAAGTCGCCACTATTTGCGCTGTTTCCCCATCTATTTGCCATGAAATGATGGGACCAGATGCCATGATCATGATCTTAATTTTCTGAATGTTGAGCTTTAAGCCAACTTTTTCACTCTCCTCTTTCACTTTCATCAAGAGGCTCTTTAGTTCCTCTTCACTTTCTACCATGAGGGTGGTGTCATCTGCATATCTGAGGTTATTGATATTTCTCCTGGCAATCTTGATTCCAGCTTGTGCTTCCTCCAGCCCAGCCTTTCTCACGATGTACTCTGCATATAAGTTAAATAAGCAGGGTGACAATATACAGCCTTGACGTACTCTTTTTTCCTATTTGCAACCAGTCTGTTGTTCCATGTCCAGTTCTAACTGTTGCTTCCTGACCTGCATATAGGTTTCTCAAGAGGCAGGTCAGGTGGTCTGGTATTCCCATCTCTTTCAGAATTTTCCACAGTTTATTGTGATCCACACAGTCAAAGGCTTTGGCATAGTCAATAAAGCAGAAATAGATGTTTTTCTGGAACTCTCTTCCTTTTTCCATGCTCCAGCAGATATTGGCAATTTGATCTCTTGTTCCTCTGCCTTTTCTAAAACCAGCTTGAACATCTGGAAGTTCACGGCTCACGTATTGCTGAAGCCTGGCTTGGAGAATTTTGAGCATTACTTTACTAGCGTGTGAGATGGGTGTAACTGTGCAATAAGTCTGATAGTTACTTATTCACAATAACTACTGGTGAATCTTCTTATTCTGCTGCTACTTCTCTTCCTGCTCTTACCCTCCCTGTATTTCTCTTCCTTTAGTCATTATTAATTATTATCTCTGTTAACTTCATGGAGCCCACAGCCCAGGTTTTCTCCTTAATTCTACTCTACATTATACATAACTAGTTTAGTTTGTGTGGACATCAAACCTCAGGTCATCTGAATATCTACTTGCTATTAACAGCCCTAAAAATCGAAGGAAATCAGGTATATCTCAAGTATTTTTCCTTCTCACATCGAATAACCACTTTTTTGCAGTTCTGCTGCCTTCTAGCATACTCAACTATGGGACATATGAGCTGTTTACTGTTCATTGTTTTACCAGTTTCCACCCCCTCCCCCAAACTATAGCAAAAGTCAGTTAACTATTTCAAAAGAAATTTCTGGAAAGGAGAACCCTTAGTCTGGGATTTTGCCATTATGACTACTTTCCCTTTACCCTTATACATACACATACAGAGTAAGAGAGAGAGAAAGGAGAGAAAGAGATGGGTTAATACCACTGGCCTCTTCATTAAGTAATACTGCAATCCCTGTATTTAAGCTGGCAACACAATCATCTCTTTAACATTTTAATTAAATAATGTTGGAGCAAGCCTTTCTGTTTTTCTGATGACAAGCTTTGGCTCATTGTCAAAAGCTCTCAGTTTTAGCTTTGACAAGATGAGGATACTTCCGGGAGACCAAGGGCCCCCTGTAGCTTAAAGCTCCCTTTTTCTTTTCATAACAACATTTGGTGTGTGACTAGAACATGATGTTTGGGCCCAACAAAAAAATGGTAGAGAAACAAGCCTTTTACCAGCCTTTCAGATCTCTTTCTAAAGATGCGCTTACAATTTCTTTTTTTTTTTTTTTTTACAGATATCAGTATTTATAACCCTAAAACCATTGCAACAATGACCTCTAAGATATGGCAGACCAACGGCATTGTGCCAGTTTTCTCAGCTTTGATAAGCTCTGAGCAGCTGACCATGCAGCGAGTTAGCAAGGAAGATGGGGGAGGAGATGGAGGCAGCTTCATTAGCTGCTGTTCAGAAAGATTTAAGTCTGCTACTCACGTAATTGTTCATAATTCTGACTCTCCAACACCGTTGTTAAGGCAAGCAAGTAGGTTTATCTGATCACTGACATATCCATTTGATACACCTGGACTACCCTTTTGGGAATCTTTTTCTTTTTAGCAGGGGCCTGTGTGTGTGTGTGTGTAAACAGCCATGGCCAGTTCTTTACTACACTATATTTTAGTCACCTAGTAGGAGTTTCAAAAATGCCACCCTGATCCTGGCGTTAATTGCCAGACCTTTCCATTTTCATTTTTACAATAATGTAACTTGAAGCTCAAAGTTCATAGCAGAGGAACAGAGCAATAATTGGAGCCCAGATTCATTTGATCAAAAATCTTTAACTTTCTGCTACTTTTCAGCATTTAACATTTATCTCCATATTGCCCCTAGAGAAAGATGCAGTCTCTGTTAGAGATGCTTCTTGGTCCCTGTGGACCCTCTAGGATCACAGTGAACATCCCAAATGATCAGTGTGTTCTTGGCTGCTGCTGCTGCTAAGTCATGTCCGACTCTCTGCGACCCCATGGATGGCAGCCCACCAGGCTCCCCCGTCCCTGGGATTCTCCAGGCAAGAACACTGGAGTGGGTTGCCATTTCCTTCTCCTTGGCAGGAGAGCTATATCACTGATTTAATCAAAAGGTATTAATAACTTGGGGGCTACAGGTTTATGTCATAAACCATGTAGAATGATAGAAGCCAGAAAATATATCCTCTGGTTCCATTTATATAAGTTCAAAAGCAGGCAGAACTAATGGACAGTGTCAAAAATTAAGGTAGAAATTATTTTCAGAGGACAGGAAATGAAAAGGGCCCCAGGGATTTTGGGGTACTAGTCATGTTCTGTTTCATGAGATGGAGCTGATGACAGGGGAGTGTTCAGCTAGTGAAAGTTAATCCAATCACATATCTGTGATTTGTGCATTTTTCTGTATTTATGGTCTAATTCAATAAAAACATTTCTAAAAGTTGCATCAAACCTAGAGCTCAGATAGTTTTGAAGCAACTTCTTTGAATTATCTGACACTTTTACAATGAACCAAAATTTTCTGGGGAAAAAAAGACAATAATAGTTTATAAAAGAAAAAACATTTTAGAAAATTGTCCTTCATATCTTTCCATTATTGCCGATGTTTCATCTATTCTGTTGGGGTTAGAGTGAAAATTTGAATCCCAATATGTTATCATGGTTTAAATCCTCCTATTGAAATTCAAAAGTAATTATTTTTTTTTCTTCGTGCCATAAGATACTGATTTTGATTAAATGTGGTTCATGTTTTAACCTTACTGATCATTATAGTAATCACTGATGTATTTTATGGTACACATAAAAGGTTAGTACACTAGAATTGTGTTGGATTACCAACTCCTGCTAAAGTATATGTTATTGCCATAAGAATAAAGGAAGTTCCTACCGAAAGGAAAATTTTGAAATAGTGAGATACTATGATTCTGACTAGAAAAGTTGCATGCTGCTGCTGCTGCTGCTAAGTTGCTTCAGTCATGTCCAACTCTGTGCGACCCCATAGATGGCAGCCCACCAGGCTCCCCCATCCCTGGGATTCTCCAGGCAAGAACACTGGAGTGGGTTGCCATTTCCTTCTCCAATGCTTGAAAGTGAAAAGTGAAAGTGAAATTGCTCAGTCATGTCTGACTCTTAGTGACCCCATGGACTGCAGCCTACCAGGCTCCTTCATCCATGGGATTTTCCAGGCGAGAGTACTGAAGTAGGGTGCCATTGCCTTCTCCTAGAAAAGCTGCATACAATGTAGTAAATGTTTGCATCCTTTCAGGAGCCACCTACTATGAAATAAGTATGAAAATAGGCTGCATTAATTGAATGCTTGTTGTATTTCAGACACAGTTTTAAGCATATTGCATTGGGTTAACTCACTTATCAGCCTATGAGAGAGGTTTTTTATTATCTCCATTTTACAGATGAGGAAACTAAGGCACACATGTGTTATGTAACTTGCCTCAGATTATTATACAGCCAGTTAGAGGAAAGCAAGGACATAAACCTACTCAGTTTGACTCTGTCTTCTGGTAAAGGGCAAGCAATTCATTCTCGAGGTTTCACTCCTTTTCTCTCTAATGCTTAGAAAAATCTGTTGGTATTTCATAAATAGTTTAAGTGGAAAATGAATGATGAGGGCTTGGCAGCCTTGAGTTAAGAAAAATGGGGCAATAATCTCATAAATTAAAAGGTAGTGATGATTATACAAAGAGTTTTGAGTTCCTGGAGAGGAAAGAATAGGAGATAGTGTAGGAGGCAGCAAAGGGAGTGATGTGACTTAGTGCAGCTCTGTGAAGACTGTGATACAGACAGCAGTACTTTGGATGCAACTTGATGCCAGTTAGTGCCCACCGCTGGGCAGGATCTGTTCACTGAGTCAAGGGCCAAATGAAGCAATGGATGGACAAACATTACAGTTGGCCAATGGTGCCTCTAATCAGGATGGTCTCCCATCTGCTTTACCTGTAGGGCTATAATTCAAGACGGCCAGCATCCATGTATTTCCCTCAAGCCTAGAATTACATCCTGGAGACTTTTTTCTTTTCATCATATGCAAATTCATCACACAACTGCCCTCAAAGGGCAGCTTTTTGCCAAGTAATGATGACAGACACTTAACTCCTATCTCCATGTCCTGTTCATGGCAGAGAAGTTTGTTGTATCTGCTAACCATGTTTGAGAAATCTTGAATGCTTGCTACTGTCTTCCCTTAATAAGGATCCTACCCCAAATCAATGAAATAATATACTTTTTTAAAGAAAACCCTGCTGAAAGTGATGTGAATGCCAGAACCTCAGGAAGAGTTGGAGGAGGACGATCTCTGTGTTTGGGATCCTTAGGTACCTATGATACTACCTCAGAGGGATGCGTTCCCTTCCCTCGTGGTGCAGAGCAACATGTTGGCTCTTGTTTACTACATTGAACTAATTACCATATAACTGGTGAGCCATTAAAAGCATTTGGGCATCCTAAGCATTTGGAGGATGATGCTCGTGGCCCTCTCACTTCAAGCTCTTTTGCTGCTTCCCACTCTCTTTTGGGTTTGGTGATGATCATCATCATAGATAATATTTATGAAGTACATAATTGCTTATTGGGCACTGTGTTGAGTGCTTTACAAACATTTTATCAATAGTGACAAGTCCTGTGAGGTAGGCAGTAGTACTTTCCTTCAGTTATAGATGAGGAGATGGAAGCTTAGTGAGACTGTGTAATGTGCATAAGGCTATACAACTGTTAAGTGTTGGAGTCAGTATTCAAGCCCACATTGTCCTGATCCCTAAGCTGGCACCTGCTGCAGTATATTTTATCTGCCTGTAGCAATTCCATATCTCCATTCCTCAGCTCTTCACTCACTGATTTAACTTGTTGAAAGCATTGGCCTCAGTAATTTTGACTTTAGAACTCTTGCTTGGTTGGCATCCAGTCTCTGGCTTCATAACTGTACTCTATCGTCAAAGTCAGGCTGAGACCCCAAGTCATTGAGTTGGCAACACTCCCAGGCCTTCCCTGATCCTCAGGCAAGCAGGAGACCTGACATACCTGCTTTGGGATACCCTTACTAAGAAATTCAAAAATTTTGCATGGTTGAACAGATGGATAGAAGCACATTGAAATTGCTTCTTTCTTTTTATTTGCAAAGATAGAGCTAGACTTGAAGAAATAGATGCAAAGCAAAACCCCCTCCATATTTAGTTTAGCCTCAAAATACACATGACCTGAGAGCTCCCTGTTTAGCTCACCTTCTTACTTCTGCTGCAAATGTTTGCTGATGTTACAGCTTACAAAGCACAAATCTGCAGGGGCCTCTGAGCCCCTCTGGTACACTTTTTCCCCTGATTAGGTAAATGTCAGTGGAAAATCACCATGTATTTAGTGTTTTAATAAAACTACAGAATTGTTTATTTTGTGGCCTCGGGTTTCAAAAGGGAAAGAAATAGCCACATTAAACTTTGCCCCTAAAACTCCAGCAACTCCCTCCAGGACACTTATAAATGTTATCCTCCTGCCACCCGAGCTATGTTTTCACTAGGACATCCTCCGCTGCTAATTCTAGTCGATAATCATAGGACTGGCCAGGGTCATTTTCAGGCTCGAGGAAAGAAATAGCATCCAGATTGTGTGTCACAAGAAACATGACTTTAATTCCTAACTTCCAGTTCCCTGATGACAAGGTCAATGAATGCCAAACTTAGATCATGGAGCAGTAATTCTACTGAGAACACACAAGCATGAAATCTATCTGAGCTTCTATTTCCCTGCCTAGTCCTCAGAGGGCTTCATCATCACCTTCAACCTCAGTGTTAAAAACTAGCTTTACTCACTGCACTGTCCAGGACACTGATGAGAATGAAGGGGTAACCCAGTCAGCTGTAATGGCTTCGTGGTGCCCATAAGATCCAGGTGTCTCGGAGATGTCATTTCAGCTGCACTTGTGTTTGTAGCAGGTTGTCACATGGAGCGTGGGAATTCTGTAGGCCAGGAAGCCTCCTCTCTCCCTCTTCCTCCACTTGTTTTCCAGCTCTTACGTGTTTCTTGAAAGAAACATGGTTGGAAACTATAGATACCATGAAATGCAGATTTACTCCATACTTGAAGCAACACAATGCAATACATTAACTCTCACACAGAACTATGATCACCATCTCTTCAGAGAGTTCCTGTTTTGAGGAAAGAGAGAACCCAGTGGCTTTGGATACCGGAGTCCTGGAAGTGAGAAGAAAGCTCCCTCCCAGAGGATGAGAAAGGAAGAAAGGGATAAAAAACAGTGTTATCCTACTTTATTCCTCTATCAGACCTGTCCACACGCTAACTGAATAGTATTTGGTACAGTTGCTAAGAACATTATGAGTTTTCTGTATATGATAATTTAAAATTTGGATATTTCCAACCTGTGACTAAATATTGCTATTTAATTAACACTAAATAATTGAACTATTATTATCCATGATGCTTTCTAATGAGTTCTAGGTTCTATTTCATAGTTATGGCTTTTAAAAAAATTATCAAAATCTGTGTTTTCAGTATTGTATACATTTCCTTGACTTTTGAACAAAAGGTCTAAATGGAGGAGCTAATCTTTTTTTGGAATAAAGGCAAATAATTAATGTCTCTCATTTCATTGGGGTTCTTATGCATAACCATGAGGACGGTCATGGAATAAATCCATTCAGCAGTAAATAACTTTCTGTCTGTGTAATGGCTACACGCTGAACCACAGTAGATGTGAAGATTAGCAGGTAGAAAGCAACCTTATTTTGGTGATATACTAAGGCAAAACATGCTGAATATTAGCAAATAAAAAGGAAAACATTCACCATAGCTCCAGACATTCACTATATTTCAGTGTTAAGAATAGATAACTGCTTCCTTGTATTCCAGAATAAATAAGAAGGGAATTAATTTAAGGGACTGCAACATTCAAAAATGGGACTAGAATTAGGAAATTGGCTCATGGAATAAATCCCAGGGAATAAGTGGTGGGGGGCTAGTGGAAAGAAGTCAGCTTGTCTCTGTTTACCCTTCCTCACAACTATGAGAGGGAAAAGAACCGAGCAGAAAACTCATTCTTGGGGTGAGGGCCAAATCTCCTCCCTTCTGTTGGAGGAACCTTCTAGACAGCAAGAATGGCAATGGTCCTCTCTTCCGTGGACAAGATGAATGTGAGCTGGTGAATCAGTGCTTCCTTATCCCTACTGGGCTCACACTGTTCTAGTTCCCATTCCTTGGCTTGTTAAGGCAGAACTCTCCTTTTCTTCTATGTCTGTGAGTCACCCACCTGCAAAGGCTGATTGTCAGTAGATGTTAAAGCTTGATTTGGCTGCCTTCACTATTTGTTAGGGGCTTCCTCTGGTGGCTCAGTGGTAAGGAATCCACCTGCAATGCAGGAGCTACGGGTTGGATCCCTGGGCTGGGAAGATCCCCTGGAGGAGGGCATGGCAACACACTCTAGTATTCTTGCTTGGAGAATCCCATGGACAGAGGAGCCTGGCGGATTACAGTCGATGGAGTCACAAAGAGTCAGACATGACGGAAGCAACTGAAGCACACGTGCATGCACTATGTATTAGGGACACTGTATCACTGAGGGTTTCCTGTGTGATTAGTGAGAACTCTCAGCCTGTCCAAGGTTTAGGATTATTGTGCAGGGCTGTGTGGATCACAGCAAACTGAGGAAAATTCTTCAAGACATAGGAATACCAGACCACCTGATCTGCCTCTTGAGAAATCTGTATGCAGGTCAAGAAGCAACAGTTAGAACTGGACATGGACCAACAGACTGGTTCCAAATTGGAAAGGAGTATGTCAAGGCTGTATATTGTCACCCTACTTATTTAACCTACATGCAGAGTACATCATGCAAAATGCTGGGCTGGACAAAGCACAATCTGGAATCAAGACTGTCGGGAGAAATGTCAATAACCTCAGATATACAGCTGACCCAACCCTTAAGGCAAAAAGCAAAGAGGAACTAAAAACCTCTTGATGAAAGTGAAAGAGCAGAGTGAAAAAGTTAACTCAGTATTCAGAAAAGTGAGATCATGGCATCTGGTCCTATCACTTCATGGCAGATAGATGGGGAAATAGTGGGAACAATGAGAGACTTTATCTTTTTTTTTTTTTTGGCTTCAAAATCACTGCAAATGGTGACTGCAGCCATGAAATTAAAAAATACTTGCTCCTTGGAAAAAAAGCTATGACCAACCTAGACAGCATATTAAAAAGCAGAGACATTACTTTGCCAACAAAGTTCCGTCTAGTCAAAGCTATGGTTTTTCCAGTGGTCATGTATGGATGTGAGAGTTGGACCATAAAGTTGAGCGCCGAAAAGTTGATGCTTTTGAACTATGGTGTTGGAGAATACTCTTGAGAGTCCCTTGGACTGCAAGGAGATCAAACGAGTCAATCCTAAAGGAAATCAGTCATGACTATTCATTGGAAGGACTGATGTTGAAGCTGAAACTCCAATACTTTGGCCACCTGATGCAAAGAACTGACTCACTGGAAAAGACACTGATGCTGTGAAAGATTGAAGGCAGGAGAAGGGGATGACAGAGGATGAGATGGTTGGATGGCATCACCGACTCCCGATGGACATGAGTTTGAGCAAGCTGCAGGAGTTGGTGGTGGACAGGGAAGCCTGGTGTGCTGCAGTCCATGGGGTTTCAAAGAGTCAGACATGACTGAGCGACTGAACTGAACTGAAAAGGGCGGAGCAGCAGGGGCAAAATACAGATGTCTCCACCTTTGGGCTAGATGCCTTATGTATCCTGACATCTCAGTGCTCCTGGAACCTGGATATGGGACCAGATCTGAGCCCCCAAAGCAGAGTGGAAATACTGCAGTGCCTTCCTCTTCCTGGTCAGATTTGAGGCTGGTTTCTCCAGCTCTGCTCTTGACCTGTCACAGAGGCCACATCGCAGCAGCTGATTTCTATTCTTTCCTGTTCCCCAGAGGGCAATTCATAACTTTTCACATCTGAACTTAAATACCATTGCAGTCTGGACCAGCTTATTTCCTAATCGTATTTTGTCAGTATTGCTCCTTAGGAGATGTCTGAAAAAGCTGACCACCTGTGCTAGGAGTCTTACATCTGAGCGACTAGAAGTCTCCAGGTATTGTAGATGCTGTAAAGGCCAAAAATCACCTGACTCCAGAAAGATGGGTCAGGAGGCAGCTCGGAGCAGCAGAAGTATAAATCAGAGGGCAGAGGAAAAGAAACAGTGGTGTGGGTGTGGAATAACCTAAAACCATGAGTGGAGCGCTTTTCTGGTGTCCACTTGTCAACCGTGGAGCCTCACGTTGACTTTTCCTTCCTCTTCTCTGTTCCCGTTCCTTCCTTCACCTTCCTCTTCTGCTTCTGTGTTTCTGTTTTCTCAAAGTCTCCATCTCCCCCTCTTGAATATGCCTTCTCTATTCCTATTGTCTTCAAAGAAAATTACTTATTTTAATTGTTATCCCACATGCCCACTGAAGTATAATATTGGTGCATATCTTAGTTACTTTAACTGGCTGGCGAGCAGAGGTGAAGTGAAAATCACTCAGTTGTGTCTGATTTGCAACCCAATGGACTATCAGTTCAGTTCAGTTGCTCAGTTGTGTCTGACTCTTTGCGGCCCCATGAATCGCAGCACACCAGGCCTCCCTGTCCATCACCAACTCCCGGAGTTCACTCAGACTCACGTCCATTGAGTCAGTGATGCCATCCAGCCATCTCATCCTGGGTCGTCCCCTTCTCCTTCTGCCCCCAATCCCTCCCAGCATCAGAGTCTTTTCCAATAAGTCAACTCTTCTCATGAGGTGGCCAAAGTACTGGAGTTTCAGCTTTAGCATCATTCCTTCCAAAGAAATCCCAGGGTTGATCTCCTTTGGAATGGACTGGTTGGATCTCCTTGCAGTCCAAGGGACTCTCAAGAGTCTTCTCCAACACCACAGTTCAAATGCATCAATTCTTCGGCGCTCAGCCTTCTTCACAGCCCAACTCTCACATCCATACATGACCACAGGAAAAACCATAGCCTTGACTAGACGGACCTTAGTCGGCAAAGTAACGTCTCTGCTTTTGAATATGCTATCTAGGTTGCTCATAACTTTTCTTCCAAGGAGTAAGCATCTTTTAATTTCATGACTGCAATCACCATCTGCACATTCCATGAAATTCTCCATCCCAGAATACTGGAGTGGGTAGCCTTTCCGTTCTCCAGGGGATCTTCCCAACCCAGCGATTGAACCCAGGTCTCCTGCATTGCAGGCAGATTCTTTACCAGCTGAGCTGCAAGGAAAGCCCAAGAATACTGGAGTGGTGAGCAGAGGACGTGACTTCATATCAGGCCAGAGAAGATAAAAAGTCAAATTCAGTTCCCCATCATTTCAGTGAAGAACTGGTCTATTGACCTAGTTACAATTCTAATTCTTATAAGACAAAGAGAAAGGTGTTGATTTCCTTAAAGAAGTCTGTTAAAAATTAAATGGCCAGGGGTACATATTAAATATAATTTTATTGCACTAATAAATTGTATGGATTAGGATTTGTAATGCATTGAAAATAATTTAAAGGATAATGGACATTGCAAATATATTTATAATCTATTATATTAATAGGAAAAATACAAAAGAATCAAATGCTGGAGTTATATGTATAGAAAAGAAATTAAAAGCTGAGTGTGTTTCTATGAATTTGAATTCACTCATATTGCCTGTTCTTAGCCTGCAGTTCTGTGTTGTTTATATTAATAAGTGGAGGGTGTATCCCATGTAAAGAGAACAAACTGTTTAAAATGGATAGTGTGCTGTGTCCTCAAACAGTGTACATCATCAAAATGAACTTTAAAGTTGTGTGAAGCCTTTTGAGAAGCGAACAGTTCTTGCACACCTGCCCTGTTATCTTCAGGGCAAGAACTTCCAGGAGACGATGGAAGGGCTGAGTAATGCCGCCCTGGCTCACGGGCCCTCCCTTTGCTGCACTTCTCCTGTTCGGAGCTCCGTCTGCCCTGTGTTTGACAAATCTGTCTTTTGGGGGTACTCCTTTTAACTTTCCTTCATCACAACCTGCATCTGAATGTAGCTAATTCAGCCTACTGCTCAATGCTGAGCACAGCAAGAAATCCGCATCCGCACCCCCACCGCCCCCACCCCTAGCCCTGCACTGACTGCCTTCTACTTTTACAAAACCAAATGCCAAACTGGTTTTACAATGGAGATGTTGAACATAAAAGTTGGCTTCATCATAATGTCCACCCGGTGGTTATGTGAATGGTTGCTTATAACTTGTGTTCAGCTTTCTAGCCAAGCACTAGTGTCGCCTAAAATTGCTACTGTGAGAAAACCAAAATGCTATTTTGTAAGCCCAGACTGTTCATCTCAGTTTTGGAAAACTGCTCTTCTTTCTGCAGAGCTTGCTAAAGAAAGATAAACAACTCTACCCAGACAATGGGCAGCTGGGGAGCTGTGGCTCTTTATTAAGTTACATATTACTGTGGAGATGGGCAGAGATGTGTGCTTTAAAGGCAGTTGCCTTCTTGTGGGATAAAATATATTAAATATCAGCAATCTCCACAGATCCCTGAGTTGACCTTTTATGGATCTGTTACTGAGAAATTGATCAGCCTCTTTTTTCCCATGATCATATCAGAAGCTTAATTTGAATATTATCTATCATTGGTATAATTTAAACAACTAATGGCATAAAATAATCAATAATTGGTGTCTGATAGCTGATGATCAGTGATGCTTTTCCCCCCCCCCAAGTATTTGCCAGACATCATCTTGACTTCTGAAGAAGCTATATATGATGAGTAATTGAATGCCTGAAGATATGTTGGATTTGTGTCTGAAGGCAGAATACAATTTTAAATAATTTATTTGACCTGCCTAGGATTATTAAATTTCAAATGAACAAATTAATAATAAAATCTGTGCGGGATGATAGTAATAATCTAATTCTTCCATTTAGCCTGAATTTTGAGTCAAATATATAATTTATTCAGTGATAATAAATTTGTATCTTAATAACATGAAATTATTTCAGGGATTGGCTGTCATCTTTGGAGCCATCAGGCAATAGGTACAAGTGGCCTCATGGGGGAACTCAGTAATTCCTAGCAATGCAATCAGATGGAAATAGTAACTTATGTCCCTCGCTGCTGCCAAGTGCCTCCTGGCTACAGGGATGAGAAATAGAGGGCAATGCTTAGGGGGGAAGAAAGCTACTTTATGGAGACCTAAGAATCAGAGTCTATGAGTCCTTGCAGGAAAGTGCAAAGCGCATTTGGAAAATAAGTTCTCATAAGATGAAAAAGTGTTCCTCCATAGTGGGGAGGATTGGCAGTTGTCAAGTATTCTATAGTCCTAACTAATGTGGAGTCAATCCCAAAATAAACCCGGGAAAGAGTCAATCCCAAAATAATCCCAAAATAAACCCACAATAAACCTGTGTCTAAAGTGATAAAGTGTCTGTGAGTTGAAATGGAAAAGTTACTTGAAATACAGGAACTTAGTGCAATCTTATAGATGACTTCTAATAACCCCTTCTGTTTCTTTGCACTGATCACTGAGGAAGGCTCTCTTATTTCTTCTTGCTATTCTTTGGAACTCTGCATTCAGATGCTTATATCTTTCCTTTTCTCCCTTGCTTTTTGCTTCTCTTCTTTTCACAGCTATTTGTAAGGCCTCCCCAGACAGCCATTTTGCTTTTTTGCATTTCTTTTCCATGGGGATGGTCTTGATCCCTGTCTCCTGTACAGTGTCACAAACTTCAGTCCATAGTTGATCAGGCACTCTATCTATAGATCTAGTCCCTTAAATCTATTTCTCACTTCCACTATATAATCATCAGGGATTTGATTTAGGTCATACCTGAATGGTCTAGTGGTGTTCCCTACTTTCTTCAATTTAAGTCTGAATTTGGTAATAAGGAGTTCATGATCTGAGCCACAGTCAGCTCCCGGTCTTATTTTTGCTGACTGTATAGAGCCTCTCCATCTTTGACTGCAAAGACTAGATAGAAATCTCTTCAAGAAAATTAGAGATACCAAGGGAAAATTTCATGCAAAGATGGGCCTGATAAAGGACAGAAATGGTATGGACCTAACAGAAGCAGAATATATTAAGAAGAGGTGGCAAGAGTACACAGAAGAACTGTACAAAAAAGATCTTCATGACCCAGATAATTACGATGACATGATCACTCACCTCGAGCCAGATATCCTGGAATGTGAAGTCAAGTGGGCCTTAGAAAGCATCTCTATGAACAAAGCTAGAGGAGGTGATGGAATTCCAGTTGAGCTGTTTCAAATCCTGAAAGATGATGCTGTGAAAGTGCTGCACTCAATATGCCAGCAAATTTGGAAAACTCAGCAGTGGCCACAGGACTGGAAAAGGTCAGTATTCATTCCAATCCCAAAGAAAGGCAATGCCAAAGAATGCTCAAACTACTACACAATTGCAGTCATCTCACATGCTAATAAAGTAATGCTCCAAATTCTCCAAGCCAGGCTTCAGCAATACATGAACCGTGAAATTCCAGATGTTCAAGCTGGTTTTAGAAAAGGCAGAGGAACCAGAGATCAAATTGCCAACATCCACTGGATCATGGAAAAAGCAAGAGAGTTCCAGAAAAACATCTATTTCTGCTTTATTGACTATGCCAAAGCCTTTGACTGTGTGGATCACAATAAACTGTGGACAATTCTGAAAGAGATGGGAATACCAGACCACCTGACCTGCCTCTTGAGAAACCTATATGCAGGTCAGGAAGCAACAGTTAGAACTGGGCATGGAACAACAGACTGGTTGCAAATAGGAAAAGGAGTACGTCAAGGCTGTATATTGTCACCCTGCTTATTTAACTTCTATGCAGAGTACATCATGAGAAATGCTGGGCTGGAAGAAGCACAAGCTGGAATCAAGATTTCCGGGAGAAATAGCAATAACCTCAGATATGCAGATGACACAACCCTTATGGCAGAAAGTAAAGAGGAACTAAAGAGCTTCTTGATGAAAGTGAAAGAGGAGAGTGAAAAAGTTGGCTTAAAGCTCAACATTCAGAAAACGAAGATCATGGCATCTGGTCCCATCACTTCATGGGAAATAGATGGGGAAACAGTGGAAACAGTGGCTGACTTTATTTTTCTGGGCTCCAAAATCACTGCAGATGGTGACTGCAGCCATGAAATTAAAAGGAAGGAAAACTTTCCTTGGAAGGAAAGTTATGACCAACCTAGATAGCATATTCAAAAGCAGAGACATTACTTTGCCAACAAAGGTCCGTCTAGTCAACTCTCACATCCATGCATGACTAGACGGTCATGTATGGATGTGAGAGTTGGACTGTGAAGACAGCTGAGCACCGAAGAATTGATGCTTTTGAACTGTGGTGTTGGAGAAGACTCTTGAGAGTCCCTTGGACTGCAAGGAGATCCACCAGTCCATTCTAAAGGAGAACAGTCCTGGGTGTTCTTTGAAAGGAATGATGCTAAAGCTGAAACTCCAGTATTTTGGCCACCTCATGAGAAGAGTTGACTCATTGGAAAAGACTCTCATGCTGGGAGGGATTGGAGGCAGGAAGAGAAGGGGACGACAGAGGATGAGATGGCTGGATGGCATCACCAACTCGATGGACGTGAGTTTGAGTGCACTCCGGGAGTTGGTGATGGACAGGGATGCCTGGCGTGCTGCAATTCATGGGGTTGCAAAGAGTCGGACATGAGTGAGCGACTGAACTGAACTGAATAACCGCCTCTTTAAGAGTCTAAGGGGACTGTAAAGGTCTTTATGGCTGGTGAGAGGGCTTGAGACAAGTCAGAAAGTTACTTCTTAATTTCTTTTTGGTGGGAGGGTGTTGTCCTTCCAGACTGTTTGGGAAGCTTACCTGCCTTAGTGAGACTCCAGTATGTTTATACTAAAGTGTTTAGATGGAATTTTATGTTGCCTGGTCACTTTCAATTAAATGTATTAATGGAGAAATATCCCTAGGGCAGAAATGCTTAAAAACACATAGTTGGTCTGCATCTTGATAGGATAATGGAAGTACAATTCTCTCCTCTCTAGAAGCAGAATATCCCCAGCAACAGTGGCTTCCAAAAAATTGTTCAAGAATCTGCTTCCCGGTTTGAAATTTAGACCCCTGTTCTCTATGTTGGGCTTCCCTTGTGGCTCAGTTGGTAAAAAATCTGTCTGCAATGCAGGAGACCTGGGTTTGATCCCTGGGTTGGGAAGATCCCCTGAAGAAGGGAAAGGCTACCCACTCCAGTATTTTGGCCTAGAGAATTCCACGGACTGTATAGTCCATGGGGTCGCAAAGAGTCGGACATGACTGAGCATCTTTCACTTCACTTCTCTGTGTTAGTTGAAGGATCTTCATGAGGAAATGATTGGCCAGTTATTTGGTATATTATCACTGTGATGTGTGCTTTGAACATCTTTTACATTTTAGGTGAACCTAGTCTTTCCTTCCAATCTAAGAATTTTCGTGGTAAACAAAAAATTCAGTGCCTTAGACTTGGTGCCTTCTTCCAAGACAGACCTCTTAATGCCTTGCTTATTTCAGTTAGGACAATGTATTACCTAAAGCACAAAGCTGGCCTAAATACATTATTTTCCACCAGCTGCTACCATCTACACCATTAAGTACTTACAGTGGCTTGGAAAGATAAGATTCTGGTAAATGAATTGAGACTTATCTGAACTAATTCTATAATCTGTAAAATGGGATTACTAGCAGTGGCAGAGAGCTCTGTTAGTCTTATACTCAGTTTTGACATCACAAAATGTAATAAACTACTCACTGGACCATTTCCAAAATATATATATATCTTGCTTCAGACCTACATTGGACATTGTGGGAAGAACAGTCCAGGTGAACAGTTTGTAGTCTTTTGGCAAAGGGTATATCAGAAGACACATGCTGCATTTTCCCACGTAATTTTTTTTTCCTTCTATAACCAGAGACAGTTTTAAAATGGACAAAAAGAATAAGATTATGTTGGAAACTTCTTTCTGGTTCTATAACTGCGTTTGCCTGAAATATAATTTGTAGCCCAGCTGCTGCTGCTGCTGCTAAGTCGCTTCAGTTGTGTCCGACTCTGTGCAACCCCATAGACGGCAGCCCACCAGGCTCCTCCATTCCTAGGATTCTCCAGGCAAGAACACTGGAGTGGGTTACCATTTCCTTCTCCAATGCATGAAAGTGAAAAGTGAAAATGAAGTCTCTCAGTCATGTCCAACCCTTAGCAACTCCATAGACTGTAGCCTACCAGGCTCCTCTGTCCAAGGGATTTTCCAGGCAAGAGTACTGGAGTGGGTCGCCAGTGCCTTCTCCGCAGCCCAGCTATGAACATTTAAACTTATAAATCCTTCATTGACATTGTTAGCCGTATTTGACCTCTTTCATATTATGTAGCTGATAAATGAATTCCAAATTTCTACATTTCTCTAACCAAATTTCTACAGGTTTGAGGGTAGAAATAATGTCCTTGGGGAACTGTTTATACTTTTCTCAAAGCTGGGGTTTGTAAGGAAGGAAATATTTGTGTATATGAAATCATTTATTTAATCCATTCAATTAAACATCTAAATGATAGGTCAATTAAGCCATATTGAATATAACCTCACTCTATAGAGAGGACTGTCAAAGACACTGAAGGAAATTTCAAGACAGAGAAGAAGCAGTCTTTGTTTTGGAAAAACTTATAATCTATTTAGAGAAAGTAGCCTAACAGATAAGAAAAATGCTTAATACTTGACAGTATAAAAAGAAGCAATTGAGATGAGTAGATTGAGATATGTGATAAAGAGATATAAAGCAAAGGTAATTAAATATAAGTGGAATTAATCTGAGAAGCCTTCATGTAAGAAGTGAATTTTGAATAGGATTTTGATAAAAGATTAGTGGAGAGAGACTTTAAGTAAGATAAGTAGCCTTCACAACTAGAGACATGAAATATAAAGCTTTGAGCACAGAATAAGAAATTATCTTACCCTAAGTAAATACTACATTCAGAAATGTAGTGGAAACCCTTTCATCTGACATGTATTGGTTGGATAATCAAAAAAGAACATTTTAAAGGGGATCAAAATATGGAACACATACAACGTTAAACATTTTACTTTAAAGTAAAGCTTATAAATGTATACTCAACCACAATTTTTTAAACATAATGCCAGGATATTTTCTTTTGAAATGGATTCTGTTGATTCCTTTTTATTTTTAACTCTAATTTTATTTTTAAATTTTATTTTATTGAAATATTATTGATTTACAGTGCTGTTACTTTCTGCTATATAGCAAAATGATTCCGTTACACACATACACAAACACGTATATATATATTTTGAATAGGATATATATATATATTGAATTAGTATGTTATATGTATATGTTCTCTTTCTTTTCTAGTGCTTCTCTTGCATTAACCACACCCACGTGTTTTATTCTCAGTTTCCAAGTTTTGTTGGAAGCAAGATTAGACTCTGAGACATTTGCTAACCAATATGAATATATAGTCTCCTGCTGTGGCTCACCCCCACCAAAAATTGTGTGTAATTGTCCCATCTATACAAAATTTGAAGGCTGATTTTTTTTTAAGGACACACCTTCAAAAAAACTTTCCAATTTTTTAATTTCCATAATAACAATTCCTTTAATTTTCATATCTCATTTAATTGGTTAATTTATTTGAATTCAGTTATATAAATGCTGTAAAGAAGAATTAGTAGGTTTAGGAACATATACGTGACTATCAGAAAGTAGATCAACTATCCTTCCATAAACTATAAAAAAATTTTAAAAAAACAAGCAACAATTTACAGAAAGGCATATTACAGATATTATAAGAAAACAAGAATCTTTTTATAGTACTCCAGGCTGTATTTTAGAATAAAATAGAATACAAAGCAAAAATAAATAGTCAACTCATTTTGAAGGAGTAGAAGTATAAGCATATTTATGGGCTTACTAATAATAACCTGCTGAATGAGGGAATTCATCAAGTAGAGGTTCTCATTTTGTGTATTTTAGAGATGAGTGATATGTTAAGTCAGTTAAGTAAAGATCAGTCAGTAAAGAGATACTGAATTAAGATAGCTATTGGAATACAATTATGAAGGTTAACTCAAAGATGAGCCTAGATTTAGAAGTCAATTAAAAGTGATTGTAGAACTTGAAGTTAAAATAGCTGGAGGTCATCATATATCACCCATGACTTTGATCCCTAGTGATGATAAATAAAATGCTAGAAGGAGAAAATAAAACAGCTGCAATCAAAGAACAAGTTAAACATCTTTGTGGCTCAGAAACATAACAGAAATCCAAAACTGAATAAAGTGAGGCTGAAGCTACCAGCCTCCTAAGCTTAGTACCAAACATTATTTTAGTAGATTTTATACTTTGAACATCTGTTTCAACATTACTATAGTAAAGAACTTAGACTATGTCTACATGGTAAAAATGACAGTGGACTGTGGTGGATTTATGCTCTCCAAAATATGCCATTTCAGAACAAATCCACAGGTTCTACCAAAAACTGGTGCAGTCAAACCAATAGTATCCTATTTATGACTTTAGCTCATTGCTGAAATAGCCAGTAGGTGAAAATTCTATTTTTGAGCGAGAGCCCATTTTGTGGATTGCCCTTATAGGTTGACCAAAAGGCCTCATTCTACAGGGCATCTTTCTTACCCAAACCAATCTCTAGAGTGACACCTACATAGTTTTGAAACTGATCTAATCCATGTCTTAGACTCAGGGGCACAATAGCCATACCTATGACCTTGGGGATGCTCCAGTAAAAGGCACTGGGAAGGTGATCCTTCTCTAACTAGGGGTGATGTGGGGACTTTTTTGAAGATTTCAAAGTGACCTGTCAAAGAGGTCACTTCTAGATCTTGAACTAACACCCCCAAAAGATGTCCTCTTCATTATAGGGGACTGGAATGCAAAAGTAGGAAGTCAAGAGATACCTGGAGTAACAGCCAAATTTGGCCTTGGAGTACAAAACGTAGCAGGGCAAAGACTAACAGTTTTGCCAAGAAAACGCACTGGTCATAGCAAACACCCTCTTCCAACAACACAAGAGAAGACTCTACAGATGGATATCACCAAATGGTCAATACCGAAATCAGATTGATTATATTCTTTGCGGCCAAAGATGGAGAAGCTCTATACAGTCAGCAAATACAAGACCGGAAGCTGACTATAGCTCAGATCATGAGCTCCTTATTGCCAAATTCAGACTTAAATTGAAGAAAGTAGGAAAAACCACTACCATTCAGGTATGACCTAAATCAAATCCCTTAAGATTATACAGTAGAAGTGACAAATAGGTTCAAGGGATTGGATCTGATAGACAGAGTGCCTGAAGAACTATGAATGGAGGTTCATGGCATTGTACAGGAGAAAGTGATCAAGACCTTCCCCAAGGAAAAGAAATGCAAAAAGGCAAAATGGTTATCTGAGGAAGCCTTACAAATAGCTGAGAAAAGAAGAGAAGCTAGAGGCAAAGGAGAAAAGGAATAGCAAGGAGAGATAAGAAAACCTTCATCAGCGATCAATGCAGAGAAACAGAGGAAAACAATAGAATGGGAAAGACTAGAGATCTCTTCAAGAAAACTAGAGGTACCAATGGAATATTTCATGCAAAGATGGGCACAATAAAGGACAGAAGTGGTATGGACCTAACAGAAGAGCAGATTATTAAGAAGATGGGGCAAGAATACACAGAAGAACTATACAAAAAAAGATCTTCATGACCCAGATAACCACAATTGTGTGATCACTCACTTAGAGTCAGACATCCTGGAATGTGAAGTCAATGAGCCTTATGAAGTATCACTACAAACAAAGTTAGTGGAGATGATGAAATTCCAGTTGAGCTCTTTCAAATCCTAAAAGATGGCACTGTGAAAGTGCTGTACTCAATATGCCAGCAAATTTGGGAAACTCAGCAGTGGCCACAGGACTGGAAAATGTCAGTTTTCATTCTAGTCCCAAAAAAGGGTAATGCCAAAGAATGTTCAAACTACCTCACAATTGCACTCATCTAACACACTAGCAAAGTAATGCTCAAAATTCTCCAAGCCAGGCTTCAACAGTATGTGAACTGAGAAATTCCAGATGTTCAAGCTGGATTTAGAAAAAGGCAGAGGAAACAGAGATCAAATTCCCAGTATCCGTTGGATCATCGAAAAAACAAGAGAGTTCTAGAAAAATATCTACCTCTGCTTTATTGACTGCACCAAAGCCTTTGACTGTGTGGATCACAACAAACTCAAAAATTCTTCAAGAGATGGGAATACCAGACCACTTACCTGCTTCCTGAGAAATCTGTATGCCGGTCAAGAAGCAACAGTTAAAACTAGACATGTAACAACAGACTGATTCCAGGCTGGGAAGGGAATACACCAAGGCTGTATATTATCACCCTATTTATTTAACCTATATGCACAGTACATCATGCAAAATGCCAGGCTGGATAAAGCACAAGCTGGAATCAAGATTGCAGGCAGAAATATCAATAACCTCAGATATGCAGATGACACCACCCTAATGACAGAAAGAGAAGAGGAACTAAAGAGCTTCTTAATGAAAGTGAAAGAGGAGAGTGAAAAAGTTGGCTTAAAACTCAACATTCAGAAAACTAAGATAATGGCATCTGGTCTCATCACTTCATTGGAAATAGATGGGGAAACAATGAGAGACTTTATATGGGGCGGGGGTGGGGGGCTCCAAAATCACTGCAGATGGTGACTACAGCCATGAAATTAAAAGACGCTTGCTCCTTGGAGGAAAAGCTATGATCAACCTAGACAGCATATTAAAAAGCAGAGACATTACTTTCCCAAAAAAGTTCCATCTAGTCAAAGCAAAGGTTTTTCCAGTACTCATGTATGGATGTGAGAGTTGGACTATAAAGAAAGCTGAGCGCTGAAGAATTGATGCTCTTGAACTGTGGTGTTGGAGAAGACTTTTGAGAGTCCCTTGGACTGCAAAGAGATCAAAGGAGTCAATTCTAAAGGAAATTAGTCCTGAATATTCATTGTAAGGACTCATGCTGAAGCTGAAACTCTGATGGTTTGGCCACCTGATGTGAAGAACTGACTCATTGGCAAAGACCCTGATGTTGGGAAAGATTGAAGGCAGGAGGAGAAGGGGAAGACGGAGGATGAGATGGTTAGATGGCATCACCGACTCGATGGACATGAATTTGAGTAAGCTCTGGGAGTCGGTGATGGACTGGGAAGCCTGTTGTGCTGCAGTCCGTGGGGTCACATAGAGTCGGACACGGCTGAGCAACTGAACTGAACTGAGCTATCAAAAGGTGTCATGGAGTTTATTAGACAGACATAAAAATGTTTTTCAGCAAAGGTAAGACAAAATAATAGTTTTGACCACACTCAAAAAGAAAAAGCATACAATTGTCTACAGAGGCAAAGTAATTTCGTATTAATATATAATATGGGAAAAATGAGTTGTGAGCCTCCAAATTTTATAGTGACTCTGTAGGCATGAGCAAACTTTCTGAGTAGTGACTAATGAGGCAGTGAGAAACGTATGTGCTGACTCCTCTGGTGTATGGTTATAAACAATCTTTGTCCTATCTGGCTCTGCTCTTTCATTTATTTGTTCAATGAGGATGTGTTAAATGTTTACTCTGAGTCAGAGATTGTGTTCAGGTTTAGAGGAGACAAAGGTCACTAAGACCTTATTAATGTCCTGAGAATATTTTGCATTACTCTTCTTCTTGGTAAGGGAATTTTGATGAAATAGAGTGAAGAGTGTTCTACTACTACTTGTTTTCAGTAGAACATTGCTAGCTAAACATAGCAAAAGAGATGTAGGAATAGTTTTATCAGATAAGCGCTCTTACAAAAAAACAATTACATGATGGATTGAGCAATTTAAAATGGGATAATAGCAGTTTTAGAGCTTCCCCAATGGCTGAGAGGAATCCTCCTGCAGTGTATGAGATGCAGGAGACTCGGTTCCATCCCTGGGTCAGGAAGATCCCCTGGAGGAGGAAATGGCAACCCACTCCAGTATTCTTGCCTAGAAAAAAATCCCATGGACAGAGGAGCCTGGACAGCTATAGTCCATGGGGTTGCAAAGGGTTCAACACACTGACTACAAGTCCATAGGGTCGCAAAGAGTCCAACACACTGATCGACTTAGCATGCACAAATGAGGCATTTTTATGCTGATAGAGCCAAGTCAACAAAGGTTTGTAGAGCTGCTCAAGTGCCCGGGTAGAATACAGACACAGCTAAGACGTGGTTTCTTTTTCGGAGAGCTCATCCTACAGGACAGGATGAGGTAGAACAGTAAGAAAAGCACAAGATCAGAAGGACAGCCCTCTGATTGGACTTAACTCTTGCCTGTTAATCTTACAGTACTGTTTGGTGAAGAACAGGTGACATTTACATGGTTCTAATTTTTATCTCTCAAAATGATCCAAGGGACTTCCCTCTGTGCCTGTCCTCTGGAGGAGAGTATTTTTTTCTCAGCCTTCTGTTATTGTACAGCTCTGATGCAGTTAAATGGTCTTAAGTTGATCCCTTGCTTCCAGGGGTATCAGTTCTGTTCAGTTCAGTCACTCAGTCGTGACCCACTCTTTGCGACCCCATGGACTACAGCACAACAGGCTTCCCTGTCCATCACCGACTCCCAGAGTTTACTCAAACTCATGTCCATTGAGTTGGTGATGCCATCTAACCATCTCATCCTCTGTCATCCCCTCTTCCTGCTGCCTTCAGTCTTTCCCAGCATCAGGGTCTTTGCCAATGAGTCAGTTCTTCACATCAGGTGGCCAAAGTATTGGAGTCAGCTTCAGCATCAGTCCTTCCAATGAATATTCAGGACTGATTTCCTTTAGGATGGATTGGTTGGATCTGCTTTCCATCCAAGGGACTCTCACCTAGAGCCAGACATCCTGGAATGGGAAGTCAAGTGGGCCTGAGGAAGTACACTACAAACAAAGCTAGTGGAGATGATGGAATTTCAGTTGAGCTATTTCAAATCCTAAAAGATGACACTGTGAAATTGCTGCACTCAATATGCCAGAAAATTTGGAAAATTCAGTGGTGGCTACAGGACTGGAAAAGGTCAGTTGTCATTCCAATCCCAAAGAAAGGCAATGCCTAAGAATGCTCAAACTACTGCACAATTGCAGTCATCTCACATGCTAGCAAAGTAATGCTCAAAATTCTCCAAGCCAGGTTTCCACAGTACATGAACCATGAACTTCCAGATGTTCAAGCTGAATTTAGAAACAGCAGAGGAACCAGAGATCAAATTGCCAACATCTGCTGGATCATCGAAAAAGCAAGAGATTTCCAGAAAAACATCTACTTCTGCCTTATTGACGATGCCAAAGCCTTTGACTGTGTGGATCACAACAAACTGTGGAAAATTCCGAAAGAGATGGGGATACCAGACCACCTTACCTGCCTCCTGTGAAATCGTATGCAGGTCAGGAAGCAACAGTTAGAACTGGACATGGAACGACAGACTGGTTCCAAATCAGGAAAGGAGTACATCAAGGCTGTATGTTGTCACCCTGCTTCTTTAACTTATATGCAAAATACATCATGAGAAATGCTGGGCTGGAGGAAGCACAAGCTGGAATCAAGATTGCAGGCAGAAATATCAATAACCTCAGATATGCAGATGACACCACCCTAATGACAGAAAACAAAGAAAAACTAAAGAGCCTCTTGATGAAAGTGAAAGAGGAGAGTGAAAAAGTTGGCTTGAAACTCAACGTTCAGAAAACTAGGATCATGGCATCTGGTCCCATTGCTTCATGGCAAATAGATAGGGAAACAATGGAAACAATGACAGACTTTATTTTGGGGGCCTCCAAAATCACTGCAGATGATGAGTACAGCCATGAAATTAAAAGACCCTTGCTCCTTGGAAGAAAAGTTGTGACCAACCTAGACAGCATATTAAAAAGCAGAGACATTACCTTGTCAACAAAGGTGCAGGGATATGGTGGACCATTATTCCCTAGGGTCATGTAGGCAAGATCCTAGTCTCTTCATTTATGCCTTATCTCATCTGGTTGGGAACAAAGTCTTCTGGTACAGTTTCTGATTCATCTTGGTGATTCATTAGCTCAGATAGCATACCTGGAAAACATGGGAAGCTGTCAGATAACAGTGTCTCCCATGTAGAGCAGAATGGACAACAGCACTGGAATGGATTTCTAACTCCTCCTATTCCCTGGCTACTTGCTGATTTTTAAAGTTGCCAGCTCTGATATTCCTCAAGGGAGCATACTCTTCCTCTTTGAGATCAGGCTTCCATTATTTCCACTTCTGGCACTGGCAGGGGCTCAGAACTTACAAGACATTAGTAATGTTTTGTTGAGTGCTTTCCTTGGGTCAGACAATGAGCTCATATAAATGCATTACCTCACAAGAATCCTATGAGCTAAATATTATGTATTTATATTATAAACATATAATGAAATTTGAGCCACAGAGAGATTAGTCAATTGAGTGGGTTTACAGATGTAGGGGTAAAACTGGTACTTGAACTCTGCTCTTTCTAATTCCAGAGACAGAACCTTTGACTACCAGGCTATATTGGTTCCTGGCAGGCCATGAAATTTTAGCACACACTCAGTTTCTCATAACATATCACCTTTGTTCTCGGAAGCATCTCTGTGTATCTCATGACCCAAGTTCAAGCTCTTACTCCTTGAAACACACACATGTGCACACTCATGCACACAAAGTCTGTTTTCACAGTCTCATTTATAATGAAGTTCAGTTATTGCTCAGTTATTGCTTACACCCAATGTCATTTCTGGCTGGGCCTTTAAATGCTTTTTAAATGTTAAGAATCTCCAGGGACCTTCACAAAATGGTTTAAGACCAAAGCAGCAGGATTTGTGTTCCAACAAGTCAGACTAGGCAACTGCCAGCTTCCACTTGCATGCCTCACCTCCCTCAAGTGACAACAGTTGTGTCAAAAGAATAGAAAAGCCAAAGCCTTGTATGCATGTTTAGCAATGTGTGAGAGGTGCTTTCAAGGAGATCTGAGGTAAAGGGCAAATTTCAAATACTTGCTGCATTTCTAGGGCCTACTCATTAAGTGTTCTCTTGCTGTTCGAGTTGGAAAGCATGGTTCTTTTCCCATTTCACCTTTTCCTCTCTGAAATATCTTTATCAGCTTCCCATTCTTCAGTCTGTCGGAAGTTCCTATTTTCCTTTGCAATGATTTCTCAGCAAGCTGACCTCTGCAGATTTCATCAGCCCTACTTGCTTGCACATGCTCTGACTCATTTTCACTAATTTGTGCACTGAGGAGTGAGCAGAAGCCAGTAGAGACACTGCTGCCTGAGAAGGACTAATCAGCTACCAATGGCAGTGGGAGGATATCTGTGTGGAGAGCGCCATGAGCCTCCTGTCACAAGCTCCTCCTCCCTCTGGGCCTCCCACTCTGAAGTTTTGATCTTGGGTAAGTGGCATGAAAGCAAATATCCCTAGCCCTGAGTTAGGCTCACACTGCCAAAACCATATACAGGAGTGTGGCGTTTCTTTCCCATTTGTCTGTTTCAAAATTAACATTTGATTACTACAGTGTTGTTTTTTGTATTTTTGTTTATTTTTCTTTTTCTTTAAATAAAAAAAAAGAAATGTATGTCTTCTAGTCCTGGCAGATCATTTGTTGTTTTTCTCACCCCTCCTGCTTCTCTCGGTTGTATTTGTGAAATGAGCAAATGCTGATTTTTAGCAGAGGATATTTCATGGCTTAGTTTCTCATCAAGATGATAAATCAGACTGGGTGCCTGAATAATTACATTCGTGGAGCTGGACTATAATTTTTTTTACTGCAGAATTCACAAGGCAGTGCTCCGACTCATTATATACAACAGTTTTCATAACTCATGCAAATACTGCATCCAACTTTTGGATAGATAGAGGGATATTTTTAGGAATTTTCATCAATACTTAATAATGCAATTTGCACTACAAACAGAACACTGCAATAAGGAATTCAAGAGCGAATAAGTGCCATTAAGTCAAGTAAGGGGCTTCCTAGACCTGGTTTCCATTTACAATACCTTGTCTCGAGACACATGAATATACATTTTGGCATAGTCACAGTAGACATTACGCTGTTCCTTTCTGCTATGAAAGCAATGAACATGGTCTTTGCTCTGGGAACTGGGAGTACTGAATTCCATTCTCATTTTCATGAGCAAATTGCTATGCAAATTTATAAAAATTAATTTATTTTTCTTTTAACAGAGAAAAGCACCACCAGCCTCTACTTTCTCTGAGATCATTTTTCAAAGCCTGTTTTGCTTTTGTCAGAGAAATTTATCCCTCTATTCCTGTGTATCTGAACCCGAAACATACAGATTCAGAGGTTCTTGCTTGCTTTTTATATCTGCCACTCCTCCAAAGGGAAAGGAAAAAATCATATACATTAGAAAAATAGCAGTTAAAAAAAGAACTAAAAATAAAGGCGGAAGCTAGGGAACAATAACCATACCTGAATTCCAAAGCAAAGGATATCTGGTCCAGTAGGACATACAATTTAGCCCTCTGCTTCCTAGGAGTTAAGGTAAGAAATAGGATTAGTTATCTAGCACTTTTTTTCTTTCTGCAAGGGCTTTTGACAGGGCTTGGATTAATAATTTGAGCACAAGATTTAGCCTAAAAGCCCAAATTTAAAATAAAATCTACTACCAACTAGTTGCACAGAACTGAACAAGTCGTTTAATTTCTCTGGGCTTCAATTTTCTTCTCTGTAAAATGAGATTGATAATGTATAGCTGGAAGTGTGTTGATGAGGATTAAATAGATATGTTATGTATGTAAAGCCCATAATGTAATGCCTGGCCCAGAGTGATATAATGTATCAATAAGTTTTGATGCTATTGCTTTCAAAGGGTTCAACATCTGGTGGAGGAGATAAAATATCTACCTAGATAACCATAATTTATCATAAAATAACTTATGAATCCTAAAAGAGGTAAAGACAAGAGGTAACAGGAAAAGCTTCTAGCTGGAAATAGGGGCTTGAGGGAATCAATCAATGCTCTGTGGGAAAGGTCTGAAGGGGAGAGTCACGAGAACGCTAAGCAGCAGGAAACACTGTAAACTGTGTTAGCTGGAGTCCTTTGAGGAACATTCACCCATGGTAAATTAAACATACGAGGTTTTTATTAGGGGAAATGCCTTTGAGTGAAAACAAAGAGATATAGGGAAATCTGGGTGAAATGTCAGACCTTGATCCAAGACTGACCTCAGGGAAGGAGAGAGGGAAGGAAGGTCCTAGATGGTCTTATAGTCTAATGAATTTGCAGCAAGACCTTCGGACCAGGAGTTCTGCAGCCAAAGTTGATTCTTAAAGGGGTATGTGTCTTCCAGCCTGTGACCAGAGTTGGCAGCCGTACAGTAGCCTGGGCAAAGCATGACCTGTGCCAGGTCTGGTGCTGGTATCAGCTGGCAGCTGTTGGGGACCCTGGTCACTCATGCTTCTGGTAGTTGGAGGTCTATAAGGTATGTTTTAAAAAAATTCCCAGGTCGCTTAAGTGGTAAAGAGTCCACCTATCAATGCAGGAGATGCAGGAGATGTGGGTTCAGTCCTTGGGTCAGAAAATCCCCTGGAGGAGGAAATGGCAACCCATTCCAGTATTCTTGACTGGGAAATCTCATGGACAGAGGAACCTGGCGGGTTACAGTCCATAGGGTTGCAAAGAGTCGGACACGACTGAGCAACTGAGCACACGCACAAGGTGTGTTCCTATGGCCACCTCATAAGCAAAGACACAAAGACTAGAAAACTGGGAACTCATCCCAGAAATTTATGTAAATATCGTGTAGTTAATAATACAGTTTTGGTTGCTAGACAGACCTCAGTTCTGTCTGAAGATCTGCTGTTTGCTAATTCTGTGGCATTGGGCAAGTTACTTCACCTGAAACCTGTCTCATCATCTGAATTGTGTGTAATGACAGTGAGATCTTCATGAAATTGTTGGAAGGAGGAAGTAACATAACTTATTGTAAAGTGCAGAGAATAGTGCCTACTTAAGTTCTACTGCTTAAAACAGTAGTAAACAATAAATATTATTAATATTTAAAATTTTGCATTATTATTTTAAGGATTGTTACTTGGTTTCGTCAGTGTTCTCAGGAAACAAAGCAGAATAAGGTTGGGAAATGGGATACTCTAAGATAGCATTTCCTGATCACTCTCACTGATTATACCAGTTTAAAATATTGTAAGTGCCAGAGAACATTAAAAGCAAGCAAACAAACACAACAAATATATATCAGTGAAACTGACTCTATGGAATTTGTAGACATAGTTTGAGCCATTTTTATATTGACATTCTGGGTTTTTTTAAGGCTTGCCTGAGTTTGTTTCTTATTATTTACATTTCTCTTTGTTTCAAAAGGATTTAAGGAAGCTTACAAAATATATAAAATCCATCATGATAAATTAAAATTAGAAGTAAATGAGAAAGGAAGATAAGTGGAGGCATAGTAGGAATACAGAAATGGGTATACACATGCATGAAGATCTAGACACTTGCTGCAACTAGGCTAGGTGTTTGGCTCCAGATTTCCAGGTGAAAGCTATTGTTACAAAGTCTGTCTAGTAAAAAACTTAACATGAGAAACACATGATTATTTGGTACAAAGCTTATTAGTTAAATTTTTTTTCATTTTCTTAGAATAAGCACAGGGATTATTTCATACAAAAGTGAGAAGCAGTTTCATCTACAAGTCCGAATAAGGTACATGTGGTGAAGTGACACGTTTCAGCATCATCCTTACCACAGAGACAGTGATTTCTACAGAATTGCTGCGTATGCTTTTAGAGGCAAGATATTTAGCATCTCTGCCTCGGATTCCGTATCTGAAAAATGGGAGTAAGTGCCTACTTCACAGACTTCTTATGAGTAGATCTATTAATGTATAGACAAAGTTCCTAGAACAGTCTGGCACGTACAGAACATTTTATAAAGGTTTACCATTGCTATTCTTAGAAGTCTCAAGGAGTCTGTGGCATTTCAACAAAGCAAAATTCATTGCTCTTTGTAGATGGTTTCTTCCACATTCCCCATTAACTTCCTGTCTATGGGAAGGAATGAACTCTCTGGAGAAAAAAGACAGCACACCACTGGAATGCTTTGATCCAGTTATCCCATTTCTAGGAATCTACCCTCCTTCCCACATCTAAAATATATGAAAATTAAATGTACTTAGATATTAACTGTTGAGTTTTTGGTAAAAGAAGAAAACTGGAAACAAAGCACATGCAAAATAAAGTAAACTAAGTAATCTATGACGTGCTAGCTGATCGTATAGCCATTTACATTATTATTGTGAAAAAAAATAATAGCAATATGGAAAACCAAAGGTGTTTTACTCTTTACTTTGGTTATTCAGGCTGGAAACATGGAAGTCACTCTTTGGGTCTTCACTTTCCTTTCTCTCTGAATATAACTAATTCACCAGTAATGTTGGTTCTGCTCCCAAGGTTTATTTAAAATATATTTGTTTCCTTTTTACTACATTGCTACCATTCTTTCCAAATGGACTGTTCTCACTGCTTCCTTCTCACTGGCCTCTCACAGCAGCTAGAGTGAGAAGCAATAAATATAATTCATATCATATCACTCTCAGCTTAAAACTCTTCAGTTATTTTCCCACAAGCTCTATAAGATGATCCTTTTATACTCCATCAGTTATCCCCATGATAAGGCTGCATAACAAACCACCCCAAACCATGGTGGCTTAAAATCAACTATCATTTAATCTTTAATGATTTACTCAAGCATCTGCAGATTAGCTAGAGGTTGGCTGGTCTAGGCAGGGCTGGTTCAACTCCAAGCTGCATGTTGGATCCATGTCTGCCACACCTGTCTCTCATCCTCCTCTTATTAATGGGCTATCTAGAACATGTTCTTTCATCAAAGGGACAGAAGTGCAACAGAGTGAGCTCAACTGAGCAGGCCTGTTATAAGCCTCTTCTTGCATCATCTCTGCAGTGTCCCCCTTGACCAAAGAAGTGACAGTGGCTGAGGCCAAAGTTAAGGGTTAGCAAAGTTCACCCATCCACTGGGCAACCAAAGCAAGTCACATGGCTGAGTCCAGTAACAGTGAAGTAGGCAAGAATATTCATCCTTGGAAGTGGGCAGGAGGGAGAAATGAATATTTGCCTAATGGTAATCTTAGGGCTTCTCTGGTAGCTCAACTGATAAAGAATTTACCTGCAATGTTGGAGACATCAGTTCGATTCCTGGATTGGAAAGGTCCCCTGGAGAAGGGAAGGCTACCCACTCCAGTGTTCTTGGGCTTCCCTGGTGGTGCAGACAGAAAAGACTCTGCCTGCAATGCAGGAGACCTGGGTTCAGTCCTTGGGTTGGGAAGATTCCCTGGAGGAGGGCATGGCAGCCCACTCTAGTAGTCTTCCCTGGAGAATCCCCATGGACAGAGGAGCCTGGCAGACTACAGAGTCAGACATGACTTAGCAACTAAGCACACAGCACAATTTACCACATATGTCTTTCTAACTTCATCTAAATTACTCACCTTGAACTACGAGCGTCACTGTTTTTTTCCCAGTCCTTCAAATAGGACAAGATTTTTCTGGCCTCAGGACATTTGCAAATACAGTTCCCTCAAACTTTGTAGGGCTTCCCAGGTGGCACTAGTGGTAAAAAACCTGATTGCCAATGCAGGAGACTTAAGACATGCGGGTTTGATCCCTGTGTTGGGAAGATCTCCTGGAGGAGGGCATGGAAACCCACTCCAGTATTCTTGCCTGGAAAATCCCATGGACAGAGGAGCCTGGTGGGCTCCAGTCCACAGAGTTGCAAAAAGTTAGACAAGACTGAAGCAACTTAACACAGCACACAGTGGTGCAAGCTCTGTAAGTCTTCACAGGGCTGTTCTTTCTAATTTTAGCTTAGACATCATTTCCTCAGAAAGGTCCTTTCTGGAGACAGTAGTAAGAGGTAACCTCCAATGATTCTCTAGGTGTCCTTCTCTTTGATATAAGCATTTATATCAATGTTATCTTTGTTTTCTTTCTGCCAGCTTTGAGATCTATCTTTCCTACTAAGTTGACATTTTTCTTCCATTTTTGTTTTGTCTGACGTGTTAGTTTCCCGCTTGTAATAACAATCAAGAGGTGAGGGTGTGCAGATGAGTCAGAAGCAGTCTAGGCTTCACAAGTGTGCATATTCCACTCAAATCCTGCTATGGCCCAATTCCTTTTCTTAATCCCCTCCTTCTCAATAAGACTCATCTGTCATGAGCTTTTCTTCCTGAATTTGGCCCTTGCTTTCTCAGTTTACCAGTCTGACAAGTTCACTCCTTTTGCTTTGCTTTCTCTTCCAAATGTATTTCCTCTTAGATTGTGAGCTATTGTACTGGACAGTGGCTCCTGTTACTACTCATAAATATTTCCCCCAGACAAGTATCAGTGACCCTACTCGGCCAGACTGGCTTCCCTCCTGCTGTCTGAGCTGCTCTCTGGTCACGTACACACTGGATACTGGCAGAAACACAACTACAGCCAGGCCTCCTTTTACCATTACAAAACTCTTAGCATGGAAAACAGTCTAGAAGCTAGATTAGGTAGCCTAAAGTTTATACCAGAAGTTCTGCTGCACTCTAAACAAGTACTTACAGTAAGGAGTCTTCCAGTTTTCCTCCTGGACCTTTGGTGATGATTGTAAGGCTCAATCCAGCAGGCATTGGCTCTTATTACTGATTAAAAGATAATGTCAAGCTGAATGCGAAGAGGTGACTGTCAAACTGGAGTGTTTTGGTTGATAGTTGATTGGAAATTAATATTGAATTGTATATAAACTCTCACTCAGTGGAATGGCCCAACAACTCTAAATTGAACTGCACATTTCACAGAGACCTAAGATGAAATTTGGGGACAGAAACAACTATTGATTTTTTATTTTTTTTTCAGGAGGAGTGAAACTAGCTATTTTGTGGTTTCTATACACATGCATTTTTTTGCTGAATATTTCTTGTGGGAGTATCCACTGAAATATGCAATGACCAGTCATTAGAATAAAGGCTAGATTTTTAGGAAAGAAAGTTTTTTACAACTTTGATGGCTTGCCCATTTTTACAAACAATGAAATTTATGGGACATCAACCATTCATTTTGACATTTTCTCCCACTCTTTTTGCCCCAATATTCCTCTCTTTGTAGATGTATTTACCCCAACAATGCATCTTAAAATCATTGCCATATGCTTTCTGGTCTCACACTTAATTTTCAATGCCCACCTCCTTGGCCTGCTTCTCTATCCAAGTTTCTAAAGAATCTGTAAAACTGCTCTTACTAAAAAATGCCTTGTTGCCTGTTTATTTCAGGCACTGTTCCTACCAAGTACTCTTCTAGAACCAAATTTTCTAAATGTCTAAATCACAAACATGATTTGAGTGACAGTTTTATCAATTTTTCTGAGAATAATGCATAACTAGTATCATTATACTTGCATAAGAGAGAAATTAATTTATTACAAACAAAGGTTGCGGAGTAATACGAAGTTGTCCAGTTCCTAATCTCTGGAACCTGTGAGTCTGTTACTGTACATGGCAAAAGAAACTTTCCAGAAGTGATTATGTTAGAGATCCTGAAATGAAGAGATTATCCTAGATTCCCTGGGTGAGCCTGATATAATCATAAGTGTTCCCATAAGTGAAAGCAGGAGATGGGAGAGTCAGAGTCAGAAACAGATATGAAGCTGTTGTGCTGCTGGGTTCAAAGCTGGAAGAAGGGATCATGAACCAGGGAATGCAGGCAGCCTCTAGAATTTTGGAACAGACAAGGAAATGAATTCTCCCTAGAGAAACCAGAAGGAATACAGTTCTGCCAGCAGACACCTTGATTTTAGTTCAGGAAGTCCTATCTCAGATTTCTGACTTCCAGAACTGTAAGATAACAAATTTATATTGTTTTAAGCTATTAATTTCATGGTTATTTGTTATAGTGACAAGAGGAAACTAATATAGATGCTTCAGGGCATTAGGGCTTAATTTTGTCTAAGAATCCCAGAGAAAATGTTGCCACCAGGGTAAGCAAAGGTTTCTAATGAAAATGAGAAATGTCTCTTGGTTGCCCTTGCCATTCATCCAACCACTGAATGTGTCTCTGGGGAGAAACTTCTCGCCAGAAGTTCTGTGTTTCAGTTTTTTGGCTATTTGCATATGGTAGATTGAGAAGACTATGTGTGTGCTCAGTCGTTCGATCATGTCTGACTCTTTGTGACTGCATAGACCGTAGCCCACCAGGCTCCTCTGTCTGGGGAATTTTCCAGGCAAAAATAATGGAGTGGGTTGCCATTTCCTGTTCCATTGAGAGGACTACATTTATGAATTGATTCTGTGAATCAACCAATCTTTTACTGGCCTCTACAAATGACTTTACCAGTCTAAAGAATCAGCAGCAGCAGAAATGTCTCCTTCAAGCAAATGGGAAAACACATTTGAAGAGAGGGAGAATTCTGGTATCCCACAAGCAATCATAGGTGATCCGGAACCTATGTTACTCTAATGTTATCATACTCTTAACCTTCAAGCTTATGCCTTGGTGGTCAAAAAACTAAGTTGAGATGCTCAGTAATATCTACAGAGTGTTTTCTAAACATTCAGACCCACAGGATTGTCAAAGATATCCAACATCATATTCACTTAGAAGGAGCTGGATGGGAACCTAGCACACCAGCAGAGAGAGCCCCGGACGTTTATTGTCTACAGGAGTCTTCACAGAGTTCTGTGCAGCATAGGCCAGCTATAAGGAGACAAGGTCTATACTGGATAGATAATTCAAAGCCTTGTGCCCCCAGGAGCCTATAGCTTTTATAATAACCACAATAGAGTCATAATTTCCAGGGTCTCCACAAAGGACATGTCAGTGCAGTTCAGCACACTTGGGAAAGCCCCAAGAATGGCTTCCTATCGGGTACTTATAGTTCCTACTAGATATTTATATGTATTTTCCTCACAATTCAAATGTAATTTATCAATTATGGGTCACATCTTACCATAAACATTGGTTAGCAACATAGTTGGCATATTACACTTAACCAAGCTTGAAAGTTAATTGAAGGTCAAATTCTCATGCCAAATGGAAAAGATTTTGTGAACTCTTTACCCATAAATATGTTGGAATTGTCCATTTTCCATGTATATATATGTGTGTGGTGTGTGTGTGTGTATATATATATATATATATATATATATATATATATATATATAATCATTGTACCAACCTAGGTAGTATATTCAAAAGCAGAGACATTACTTTGCCGACTAAGGTCCGTCTAGTCAAGGCTGTGGTTTTTCCTGTGGTCATATATGGATGTGAGAGTTGGACTATGAAGAAGGCTGAGCGCCGAAGAATTGATGCGTTTGAACTGTGGTGTTGGAGAAGACTCTTGAGAGTCCCTTGGACTGCAAGGAGATCCAACCAGTCCACTCTGAAGGAGATCAACCCTGGGATTTCTTTGGAAGGAATGATTCTAAAGCTGAAGCTCCAGTACTTCGGACACCTCATGCGAAGAGTTGACTCATTGGAAAAGACTGTGATGCTGGGAGGGATTGGGGGCAGGAGGAGAAGGGGACGACCGAGGATGAGATGGCTGGATGGCATCACTGACTCGATGGACGTGAGTCTGAGTGAACTCCGGGAGATGGTGATGGACAGGGAGGCCTGGCATGCTGTGATTCATGGGGTCGCAAAGAGTCGGACACGACTGAGTGACTGAACTGAACTGAACTGTTGTTATTCTGAGCATTTGTTTTTGAGGAGGAACATTTATGTAAAGCTACGTGCTTTATATACATTGGCTTATTAAGTCATCATATGAACCTTGTGACGAAGGTATAATGAATGCTAGCTTTTCATAAGGACACCAGGATTTAAAGAGGTTGAACACATTTCCTAAAGTTTTTTTAGAAAGTGAATGTCAAGATGAGTATCTGAATCCACCTCTATCTGCTTCTAAAGCCCACTCTCCTAATCAGTTTACTATCCTTGCAGCCTCCTCATTGCCAAATTCAAACTGTGGCTGGCCACTATCACAGACACGTTTGTCTTCAGCCAGGTGGACTGGTGTACCTTTCTTGGTCTTACAGACCCACCTGGAAGTGTCATTAGTGATGGAAGGCATTCACTCTGTAACGAAAGTGCCCCTAAGACAAAGAATGAATTTGTACATGCTTAGTTTCTCAAACTGAAATGGAATATCTCTAATGGTTAAAAAAAGAAAGAAAGAAAAGAGTGGATCTGGGGACACTGAACACTTCAGCAGTTTACAATGGTCTTTTCTCAGTTACGTTCAGCAGAATGCAGGAGGATTCTGAAGAGTGCTGGATTTGTATCAAAAGAGAATGGTGAATTCGTTGGGGAGAACAGCCTTTAACTTCATGTGTAAAGAAAGGCTTGAATGTGGAGGTAGTAAGGGTCAACGGTATTCACTAATCACTTCCCTGACAAAAGAGACTGCCTCCACTTCTTACAGACATCAATAGGAACACTAAATCCTTCCATAGCATTTCAGCTGATTCCTTTCACAGCAGGATCACTACTGTTTCACCTCACTTTTGAAATCCTGCAGTCTTTATTAGCCGTTTGGTGGAGTTATAAATGATTGTCTCTCTCAATCAACAAGTGGTAAATCTCCCTTAGTTATAATTTAACTTAAATTAGCTTACCTGGGAAGCAGATCTCTGCACGTGTAAATTACCATAAACAGCCACCTTCTTTGACGATTTACATAATTAAATGAGAGAATATTAAGACATTACTGTGAAGTGGCAAACTATGATGCCTATTTTTTTTTTAAGTGAAGAAAGGGTAATCCTTCCCTCTTCCCTGTTGCCATTTTATATCAAAGCAAACTTTGTTAAGATCCCTGTGGTCTTAAAGATACATTTTTCTGAGATACTGTGCCCAAAACGTGTAGTTCTCCTTGACATTTTTTAAAAACTGAAGAATGCTATAATTCCCAACTGCACAAAGGTAGGATATTACAGTATATCTGATTTATAAAATTGAATACATAGTAGATATTTTGCAGTGTAGAAAACTAAGAAAAAGTGCTTCAATTAATCATGCTTTGGAAAATATTTCATATGCCATTGTTCCACTCAGCACTGTGAGGGGGAAGAGATTTTCTTCAAAGAGGACTCTTGGGATTTTAAAAACATTTCTGCCTTTGCGAGTGAGGATTTGAAAATGTTGTTGGAAAGTTGTGAAATTTAAGATGCAAAATTGTTACTGGTTTTGTCAATGGAGAAGCCAAGTGAAGTAGTCAAATTCTGTGCAGAAAACCCTGGTTTTCAGACCACAAAGCTGTGAGAAGAGATTGACTGCACACTTATTTTTTAGACTTTTCATGGATTTTTAATTGCCACTTGATTTAAAAAAGAACACATGCTTTTGAAAGAAGGAGAAACAATTTAGGTATCATTGCTTGTTCCTCTGAAGAATGCACACAGGCTAGAGAAGGCCTGTCCAGGGGACAGGTGCTATCATGCAGGAAAATGCCTTGATTTTGTGGTAACATCCAAGTCCACTGTCAGGCAAGCCATCTAAGAGGTCATGGAAGAGAAAGACCTAATGTCAGTGCTCAGGTCAATTTGTTTATTTACTTATTTATTTTTTAATTTTTATTTTTACTTTATTTTACTTTACAATACTGTATTGGTTTTGCCATACATTGACATGAATCCACCACGGGTGTACATGCCTTCCCAAACATGAACCCCCCTCCCACCTCCCTCCCCATAACATCTCTCTGGGTCATCCCCGTGCACCAGCCCCAAGCATGCTATATCCTGTGTCGGACATAGACTGGTGATTCGATTCTTACATGATAGTATACATGTTACAATGCCATTCTCCCAAATCATCCCACCCTCTCCCTCTCCCTCTGAAGGTCAATTTAAAACACACAGTAGGAAGTGAGGGGAATGAAATGGGGCAGGTTGGCATTTTAGTGATAGAGTGTGAACGTGAACACACTACCTGAATCTGATTTACATGATGTTCATACACAGGATCAGCTACTGCAAGATGAAAATGCAGGGCCCCTTGTTCAAAAAACGGGAGAAAAAGTACCATGAAATGTACTAAGATATTAAGGGTATTCTTTCATCCGTGTATGAACTCTTCTGATACACATGTTCTATTGTTTCCTCGAGTTTTCATACAAGACACAAATTCAAAGATAAAATTGTTAAGAATTTCAAGACAGTGGCAGGAGAACATTAAACCATTAGACCATGGTGGGTCTGGTCCTGTGCTCTATTCCTTTGCTATAACCAGCCTTTACCAATGATAGCCTTGAATAGCTGGTTTAGTTCAGTTCAGCCACTCAGTCATGTCAACTCGGCAACCCCATGGACCGCAGGACTCTAGGCTTCCCTGTCCATCTACAACTTGTGGATATTGCTCAAACTCGTGTCCATTGAGTTGGTGATGCCATCCAACCATCTCATCCTCTACTGTCTCCTTCTCCTGCCTTCAGTCTTTCCCAGCATCAGGGTCTTTTCCAAGACCCTGGTAGAGATTGGTGAAGGGCCAGTTCTGATTTGTACATATTTATCTAGATAGCACTCTTAGGACTCTGTGTATTGAGTGGTTACCCATTCCAGTATTCTTGCTAGAGAATTCCATGATCAGAGGACCCTGGTGGGCTATAGTCCAAGGGGTTGCAAAGCACACACACAGCAGCTTCTGGTCAGCCCTCTTAGAATTCTGTGTAGACAATCCATGAGACTACCTAGGTTTAGTTGGGTACGTGGGTCTTATGTTCATAATAGAGTTCAGACTGAAAATATCATTTAGAGATTAGTCTGCTTGTAGAGCTTATTAAAAGCTACAAAGAAAATGAAATCACATAGAGAGATGGAGAGAGAACAGGGACCATAGATGAGAAGAAAATAAAACTTTGCTTTTCTTCCTAGACTGCAGGCTTCATGAAAGCAGATCATATGCTTTAACTGGTTTGTGCAAGTCTGGCCATGAGCAAAGAGTCTCACATGTTATAGGTGTCAGATAAATGTGCAAAGAATTAATAAAATGCAAACAACAAGTTTTCTGAAGGTATTATTATTTTTCTCACAGACGTTGCCTTAACTCCCTCTAATTTGGTGTGGCTTGCTTTTCCAGCAGAAATTATACATTGACATATTATATGCATACTTGTTATAGGTAATTTTGTTTTATTTCTGTAAGTAATTAACCTGTTTTCCATGCCTTCTGTGATAACTAGTTAAGAATATTTAGCATGGAATAACTCACTCAAATGTAACTTCAGCATTTTTTTTCCTCTTTCCCCCTTGTCATTGAAGATACTGTAACGTAAATATGATATCATATATCCATTTTCTCTAGGAGCTTCATAAGCAATTTCCAATGGCTATTTGGTTCACTGTTTCTTAAGATTTTGTTCCCCTGAAAGAATTTCCATCACTGTTTTTCATTTTCTTTGGAAAAGGGAAAAAGGAAAAATAGAACAACAGTATCTTTCAAAATGTGCTTTATGAACAAATATGCTTACAAGACCTGGTTTCTTAAATCGTTACACAAATTGAAAGGCTTTAGCACTCCTTCCATCCCCCAACCCCGAGCACTTTCCCTAGCAAAAATCCGTGACAGTTTCTGTCTTATGAGCAATCTTTTAATCCCAGCCATGGCATTTGTGACTTGGCTAATTATGAAGTACAATTAAAAGATGATTAAGAATTTTTCCCTTCTCAGCCAGAACTCAGGAAGTGTTCTCTTTATTCTCACCTATTTAATCACCTTTGCAGTCATTTCCAATCTAGCTTTACTCCTTTTGACATATCCCAAAATAGCCTTTTTAATTCTGGCCGGAGATGTTCTTTCTTCTTATCTGATCTGGCACCGTCTCCTGCTTTATTGGCTGCTATCAAATAAGACACCCTTTCAAACCATCTAAAGTCACAGATGCCTTAGTTTTGATGCTGTAAACCTCCAAACTTCTGCTTGTCTTTCATAAGTCTTCAAAGTAGGACCAAAGGTTCTGGAGTCTCTGTCTATGCCAATAAAATGGACAGGGGTTTTTGTTGTTATTGTTGTTGTGTGTTTTTGTTTTTATCAATATCCTGAAATGCTGACGAAAAACATTCTAATTCCTATTCCCTATTTCTTTGATGCTTCGACTGGGAATTTTAAAGGACTGGGAAAAAATAGCTTGGCTTAGAAGAGGGACAACATCATAATTTTAGAGACAGGGAAGGACATTTGTGAAGGCTGAGAAGTGAGAGCAAGGACGTGGTGTTGAGTGGTGCTATGCCCCTGCTGTAGGGGATCTGGTGGCAGGTGATGGCTCTGAGTAGCTGTCATCAACCTTTCAGGAACAACCTGATGCTTTTGCCCTTGGAACTCAGATAGGCCCTCATCTAGGGAGGAACTACACTCTAATGATTAGGGGCACTGGCTCAGGAGCCACAATGCATGACCAAACTTAAACTTGTGCTACGTCGCTTCAGTCATGTGCGACTCTTGGCAACCCTATGGACCATAGTCCACCAGGCTCCCCTGTCCATGATGTTCTCCAGGCAAGAATACTGGAGCGGGTTGCCATGACCTCCTCCAGGGGATCTTCCCAACTCAGGGATTGAACCCACGTCTCTTATGTCTCCTTCATTGGCAGGTGGGTTCCTTACCACTAGCACCATCTGGGAAAGCCCAAACTTAAACTTACCAGCAGTATAACCTTGACCAAGTTAGTGAAACTCTTCGTGCTTTAAAATGGCCATTTCAATACATGACTGGAAGATTGGTGTGGATATGTTTCAGTCAACATTTTTGAGCCACTAATCTTGCCAGATACATTGGCATAAATTCTTTACATGAGAATAGTTTGTGCATTTATAAACATTTAAAACATTATGAACTGTTATACATTTTCTTAGTTGTAAAACTTTGTAGTTTTATTATTTTCAATTATCTTCTGCATTTTAGTGATGAGAAAACAACAGAGAATAAAAGAGGTTGAGTGATTTGCTCAAGGTCATATAGCCAGTAATTCTAGGCTGCACACCCGCAGTGAGCTTTCTAGTCCAGTGAGATTCCCATGACAACTCAGCTCTCAACAATCTGCTTTTAATCAATTGCCAAAGCAACATTCAACTTCCTGGTTCTCTTACCAGCCATCATTAGGCGGAATCTCTCCAAGAATTTCTTCTGACTCAAGAGTTTCATAACTATATATCAATCAGCCACCTGAACCTCTTCTCTTCCCAAATCCTGGCCTCCTGGATTTCAATTCCTCTGGCTTCCAGGCTGATGCCTTAACATCTGCTTTCTGATTGTACGCAATTTAGAAGACTAAAAAAAGAACAATTTGTTTTTGGTGGTTTGAGAATATGTGCTTCCAACAGTTATTACTTGCCATTATCAACAGGGAAGAACATACCTTCTTGGCCAGTACTGAGACCCAGGCCAGTGTCTTATACTGGGGAAAGGATGATCATGCTAGACAAGGCCCCGCAGGGAGAAGCTGGGCTCTAAAGGAGTGGAACAAATTTGAGGGATAATTATATTATCTCACTCATTAAATTGGAATTATGTGAGGGTGAACGTCAAACTAAAGGACGGAAAATCAGAAGAAAAGACATTTGGCAGAACTTCCCTGACAGATGAGGCATTTGGTGAGATCAGTCAATAAAAACATCATTGTTTTGGGCAGCCTGGGCTCAGATTTGGGTAAAAACAGGGTTGTTTTGGTAAGTGTTGCTGAGTTTGAATCAGAGAAGGTTTTAAATAAGAAAAATTGGAATTTAGGTCATAGGCTGGGATGTGTTTGTTTTTAAGAATAGCATATCTATGGTACCCTTCTGTCCATTCTTAAAACGTTTGAGAGAGTTGAAGTGAATTTTAGGAGAGGCTTTGCAAGACTCAGCAAACCTTGTATTGGAAGATGACACTTTAATTAAAATAACAAAGATTGTCACAGCAAATGCTACTTCTCAATGAACAACTTCTGAGTGCCATACACAGTGCAAAATCCTTTCTACACATTCTCTTAATGTTTCTTACAAACCTATGAGATACACATTAGCCCTATTTTCTAAAAAAAAGAAGCTGATATTATGAAGGGTGGTTACAGGCTCACTGTTGTTGAGGATGCCCTGAATAATAGTCACGTCTTGATTATCCAAGTGAATTCTGAACCAACCTTTCAAATTATATACACTTTATCAAGCATTAGCCCATTTCTATCCAGATTACCTTCTATGGTATATTTCTAGAGCACTCATACTGGCTTCTGGCTTTCATGGTGTGAGAATGTTGTTTTAAAGATCTATACTTAAAATTATTTTGAGGCCATGGTGTGATGGGAAATAATTCGATATAAAGTTAGGCAAACTGGTCAAAGAATCTCTACCAGAGGCAGAACTTAGAAACTGAATGTATAGATTCAAGAGTCTGATTGGTTTTTTGAGTCCCAACCAGTTACTTAGCAGTTGTGTGACAAATTATATAACATTTTGTGCCTTTTTTTCTCATCGATACAAGGGAGCAAGTAGTGGTAGCCTACCCTGTGGGGTTGCTAAGAGAATTAAATAAATTATCTTATTTAAATAACCTGGAATCATGTTTTACATGTAGTTACTCTATAAATATTAGCCATTTTTTGAAATTATTGGCATTGCTGATTGTCTTGTGTCATTACTCTGTACAGTATCATCATTTTATTCTTCTGCTCAGACACTTTGGTAACTCCACATTCCTTACAGAATAAATTATTATGATTTTCATTTTTGATTATTTAACATGTGCCATGTACTGTGACAAGCACATGGTCTCGTTAATCCACACAATAATCAGAAAATGTTGGCAGTGTTATTAACACCATTTTACAGAAAGATCGGATTCAATGAGATTTTTAAACCTGCCAAAGATAATAAAGCTAACAGTGGCAAATTTTGAGTATAATCCAGCTTTATGTAGCGTCAGCGTTCTTCATCACTGTGTTATATAGTTTGTGACCTTTCTTCCTGACACCACCTGCTCACCCAATACCTCTCAGCACACCGTGGCATCTACTTTGCCAGCCTGTTCTCACCCAACTTTCCAAAAGTTTACACTCCACTCCAGGAATACTAAATGCCTGTGGCATGCGGAGCTCTTCTGTGCCTCGTGACTGCATGTACTCTTACCATCTCCAGTGCCCTTTCCACTTTGTAAATTAGGAAAGTAGATCCATGCTCCAAGAGTCACATCCCGTCACCTCACTTTGAGGTCTCCTGTTACTTTAGGTAAGATTTGGCTGTCTTGTCTCCATGCCCTCCTATGACCCATTACACAATGTCCAGTGTTTTATTTTTATTAAATATTTGTCTTCTCACTGAATTGTTAGCCTTTCAACAGTGGCAAACTTTTACTATTTATCTCTGCCTCCTCCAGAACTCAGGAATTAGTAGTCTTTCACAAAGTAAGCAAGTTGTAAAATTATAAAATAAATGAATTAATGAATAAAAAATCAAAAATTATTTTCTAGAGCAGCGCTGTCTACTAGTACTGCTCTCAAAAATAATTGTGATGATGAAAGTATTCAATATTTGTCCAGTATGTTTAGCACAAGACACATGTGCCTGTCAAAATCATGAAATGTGACTGATGCAATTGCAGAACAGTAATTTTAATTTATTTCGTTCTAAGTAACCTAAATCAAATCCCTTATGACTATGCAGTGGAAGTGAGAAATAGATTTAAGGGACTAGATCTGATAGAGTTCCTGATGAACTATGGATGCAGGTTCATGACATTGTATAGGAAACAGGAATCAAGACCATCCCCCAGAAAAAGAAATGCAAAATGGCTGTCTGAGAAGGCCTTACAAAGAGCTGTGAAAAGAAGGGAAGCAAAATGCAAAGGAGAAAAAGAAAGATATAAGCATCTGAATGCAGAGTTCCAAAGAATAGCAAGGAGAGATAAGAAAGCCTTCCTCAGCGATCAATGCAAAGGAGGACAGAGGAAAACAACAGAATGGGAAAGACTAGAGATCTCTTCAAGAAAATTAGAGATACCAAGGGAACATTTCATGCAAAGATGGGCTCGATAAAGGACAGAAATGGCCTGGACCTAACAGAAGCAGAAGATGTTAAGAAGAGGTGGCAAGAATACACAGAAGAACTGTACAAAAAAGATCTTCACGACCCAGATAATCAGGATGGTATGATCACTCACCTAGAGCCAGACATCCTGGAATGTGAAGTCAAGTGGGCCTTAGGAAGCATCACTATGAACAAAGCTAGTGGAGGTGATGGAATTCTAGTTTAGCTGTTTCAAATCCTGAAAGATGATGCTGTGAAAGTGCTGCACTCGATATGCCAGCAAATTTGGAAAACTCAGAAGTGGCCACAGGACTGGAAAAGGTCAGTTTTCATTCCAATCCCAAAGAAAGGCAATGCCAAAGAATGCTCAAACTACTACACAATTGCACTCATCTCACACACTAGTAATGTTCAAAATTCTCCAAGGCAGGCTTCAGCAATACCGTGAACTTCCAGATGTTCAAGCTGGTTTTAGAAAAGGCAGAGGAACCAGAGATCAAATTGCCAACATCCACTGGATCATGGAAAAAGCAAGAGAGTTCCAGAAAAACATCTATTTCTGCTTTATTGACTATGCCAAAGCCTTTGACTGTGTGTATCACAATAAACTGTGGAAAATTCTGAAAGAGGTGGGAATACCAGACCACTTGACCTGCCTCTTGAGAAATCTGTACGCAGGACAGGAAGCAACAAACAGTTAGAACTGGACACAGAACAGACTGGTTCCAAATAAGAAAAGGAGTATGTCAAGACTGTATATGGTCACCCTGCTTATTTAACTTATATGCAGAGTACATCATGAGAAATGCTGGGCTGGAGGAAGCGCAAGCTGGAATCAAGATTGCCAGGAGAAATATCAATAATCTCAGATATGCAGATGACACCACCCTTATGGCAGAAAGTGAAGGAGCTAAAGAGCCTCTTGATGAAAGTGAAAGAGAAGAGTGAAAAAGTTGGCTTAAAACCCAACATTCAGAAAAATATGATGGCATCTGGTCCCATCACTTCATGGCAAATAGATGGGAAAAGAGTGGAAACAGTGGCTGACTTTATTTTTCTGGGCTCCAAAATCACTGGAGATGGTGATTGCAGCCATGAAATTAAAAGACACTTACTCCTGGGAAGGAAAGTTATTACCAACCTAGATAGCATATTCAAAAGCAGAGACATTACTTTGCCAACAAAAGTTGGTCTAGTCAAGACTATGGTTTTTCCAGTAGTCATGTATGGATGAGAGAGTTGGACTATAAAGAAAGCTGAGCGCCGAAAAATTGATGCTTTTGAACTGTGGTGTTGGAGAAGACTCTTGAGAGTCTCTTGGACTGCAAGGAGATCCAACCAGTCCATCCTAAAGGAGATCAGTCCTGGGTGTTCATTGGAGAGACTGATGTTGAAGCTGAAACTCCAATACTTTGGCCACCTGATGCAGAGAGCTGACTCATTGGAAAAGACCCTGATGCTGGGAAAGATTGAGGGCAGGAGGAGAAGGTGACGACAGAGGGTGAGATGGTTGGATGGCATCACCGACTCGATGGACATGGGTTTGGGTGGACTCCGGGAATCAGTGATGGACAGGGAGGCCTGGTGTGCTGTGGTTCATGGGGTTGCAAAGAGTCGGACACAACTGAGCAACTGAACTGAACTGAACTGAATCTAAATTTGAAGAATTCCATGTGGCTATTATATTGGAGGGCATGGTTGTAGAGTTAGAGCTGGATGAGGATTTTATTCAAGGTTCTTCTGGTATATGCCTGGTCTGTTATTCATTCTTAGTTACATTCTGCATCTTATACTTGGTCAAAGTCTTAAAGTTACATCTGTTGGAAAACAGAGGTTTTTAAAATGTGGCGATGCGACAATAGCCTTCAACTGGCACAGTACAGTCCTCTCTGAGTACATAATAATAGCTCTTCAGAGGGGAAATGTGGGCTCCTAGAGCCACTCAGGAATTTCTGTGACAGGGTTAGCAGTCTTCTCCACAGCCCTTGGGTTCACAGAGAATGTTCAAGGACTGAGTAAAATGTCTGTGTTGGGTGCACTCATGTTCTCTGGAGTTTACAGATGGGAAGAGACATCAGTATCTCTTTATCTCATTTCACTGGGCCCCTTTGACATTGTGCACAACTGTCAATTTTCCATTTGTCTTATTTTACTCTTATTATTTGTTAATGTTCCAACCTGTCCCATCCTAGGTGACTTCACTGAGAGCCAGACTCTCTTTATTTTGCACCTTTATTTCCCTAACACTTACCGTTGCATGTGACAAAAGGAAGAGGGTCAATGCATGTTTGATAAATGAATAAATGAACGTTGAGTCAAGGAACAATGTTGATTCTGGGACTCAAAGAGGCCTAACACATCCATCACAGAAGAATGAATACAGAGGAAAACCAGCCTGCAGCGGTGCCATCCACTGGACAGGGAGACATGTGAGAACAGAATCCTGTCCCGTTTGCAGGACAGTCATAAAGAGAAACAATCACACATTCTAGGCCAGTCCAGGCAGTTAGATTGGGTGAAGTTTCAGTCAAGTTGGCAGTACTATCTTACCATCTACCTGAGCGAGTTTGTATTTAATGAAGAGGAAGCTGCAAGATGTTTTAACAAAGCCTTTTTTCACAGTCCTCATGTTGGCTGGAGAGCTTTCCCAGCCTCCCAGAGTGCTGAAATGAACTTGACCCATAAATGTGCAGCTCTTCTTTTTTGTGTAATCTTTGTCTGAGAATCTCTTGGAGAAGAACATGAAAGTGGTGAGAAAACCCCAGAAATGCATGTATACATGCGCACATATATGCATCCTAGGAGGAGGCAGTAGTAAGTCAAATGCTTAAATGGAGCACGAACAGGGATTCATCTCAGTTCAGTTTAACTCAGTTTAGTAAAAACTAAGTGAGTATCTACTTTATGGAGAGATACGAGAATAATTAAGACACAGTTTCTTCCTTTAAAGAATTCACAGATTTGTACAGGAAAAAAAAAATGTGAACAGATGACTTGTAACAGATTGTGATGAATGCAGTAGAGGTGTGCTGGGTCCTGTGGTGCCACATAGGAGCGGACCATTAGGTCTTCTTGATTTCATCTTAAACAATGTGTAGGAATTTTTTAGCTGTACAATTTGGGGGTGTAGAGACTAGGAAGGGAAGGAGAAGACCCTTCTGTTGGAAGCAAGAGCATCGACAAAGGCACCAAGGTATGACCAAGCATATAGGGATGCTTGCGGGAAAGGGGCTTGCCTCTCCCAGTGGGGACTACTTAATCATTTCATTAAAAGATTGCTCTGCCTTTCCAGAGTTTCAGAGATGAAGTTTACTATTATATATAGGGTGCATTGACGAGAGGATAACGTCTAAATATAAAGTTCAGCTGGGAAACTGGTATAACCATTTAAGGTTGAGAGGTTTAGGGTTCCAGTTAGAATTATAGTTGTGAAAATAAACAGCAAAACTTTCCAAGGTATATTCTAGAGAAGTGCTCCTCAATCTCCTGTCTGATAATTTCTGAGAAAGAAAGCATAAGTTTAATTTGTAGTAGTGACTGTATACCACACGTGTGTTTCTAGAAAGGAATGTGGGGATATAATTTGGAAAATCATTCTTGATAATTCTAGTATAGAAACCACCTTTGAACCAACCATCAGGGATAATCCCTATTCTAGAGGCTGAAGATGTAAAAAAATAAATGATACCATTGATTAAGAGTGTACAATGAGCAAAATTTTGACAGTTATAATTTAGGTTGATTTTCACAACTACCTTACAGAGTAGGAATTTATCCTCATTTTACCACGGGGGGACCTGAAATTCAGCTAGATTCTGAACCTTCCTGCAGTTCCCATTATTACTAAAGACCACGCCTGGATTTGAGTCAAGGACCATCTGATTGCAAAGCTCCAGACCTTTGCAGCTCTCTCTGGGAGCTTTAGTACTGTGACCTGAGAAAACCCTTGCATCGTAATAGAGGAGCATCACTTACAGGAAAGAAGAAATTGGTAAAAGGGATATATTTCAGAACAAAGGTGCCAGGCCAGTACTCTGATCTATTGCCTTCTGCAGTTAGCTTTGTTCCAACATTATCAGTGGAGTGTATCGCCGTATGATGAATCACATGCTGGATTGCTAAAAGCACATGGAAGGGAAATGAAGGAAACATCCATTCATTTTTTTTTTTCAATTAACATGTGTTTATTAAGCAAATATACCTTGGGCACTTTGCTCCATATAAAAGATGAAAAGGTCTATATATAGACATTGCTTTTGCTCTTCAGAAATCCACAGTTTTGTGCAGGCTAAACTTCGTGAATTATAATTATAGTGGAGACTGCTAAAGTGGTCAAGTACAGGTGAGTATCAAGTGTCATGAGAATACAGCAGAGGGGATGACCAGCTCCTTCCTAGCAGCTGAGAAATTCTTCACACAGCCAGTTATGTGGCAGTTGTTTCTTAGAGAATGAGTTGGAAGTGTGCCCAGTGGAGAAGTGAAAAAGGCATTCCAGGAGAAGGGGACAGCAGAGCAAAGGCATAGTAAACTGAAAGTGTTTTAGGAGATGGAAAGAGCTCCATGTGGCAAGAGGTGAAAAGGCAGGGCAGGATTTTAAAGAGATTTGTATTCTCTTCTAAGGAAAAGTATCCCATCCTTGAGTTGGAGGCAGGTAAGGGAGTGGGAGGGGGCAGGGAGATGGCAATAGCTTGGTGTTTCAGAAAAAAATTTCAAGAGCAAATGGGGAAGGATTTGATTGGAGGTGGATAGTGCTAGGAGAACAGGATCAGAGCCTAAAGTTCCACCTCAGGCAGCCTGGTCCATTCTAACTTCCCGCTTCTCCCATAAACATTTCTTCTGAACATCAGGTAATTTTAGAGGTCAAGTGTAAATGCAGAAGTGATTTTGTCCTGCTCTTGGAGAATTCAAGGTAGAGGGCTGCACACCTGCCTGTAAAATGAATCAATGCCTCCAGGCCTTCCCCATAGCAACAAAATTAGTCCTTGACACCTAGACATTCTTCCTTTGTTTTTTTTCTCATGTTGCCTGAAGGCTCTTCTTTTGACTTGCGTCATTCCCTCATCTAGCAGGGGGCCTCATATAAACTGCTGCACTGCTAATATTTCATTGTCATTTTCGGCTCTATTACATCTTTCTCTCAATCATTCTTTAGAGCAGGAGATGTCATCTAGAGGGGTTGTGCAGCTTGCATAAATGAATTATGAATCCTCACGATTTCAAGTGGGTTACCAAGCCCCTTCCAAGCAGAACCAGGCATCTGGTAACTCCAAAGTGTGAAAAGGACATTATGCATATGTATGCAGAGACACATGCCCCACAGCATTTCTGAAGCGCTTGCCACAGTTTTACTTACACAGGCGCCATATGCAAGGGGACCTGAGAACAAACCACTCTTTGAAAGGGAAGTGCTTTCACATATCCTTTCCTGTCTGTCTTCCTGCTACGATTCCTCAGTGTATTTATTTTTTGAACCCATGAAGGGAGTGAGGAAAAGGATTCTCTGAGTCTTTGTATTAAGTGTGAAGCTTTGCACATATGGAGGCTTGCGTGTGTGCTAAGTCGCTTTAGCCCTGTCCCACTCTTTGTGACCCCATGGACTGTAGCCCACCAGTCTCCTCTGTCCATGGAATTCTCCTAGCAGGAATACTGGAGTGGATTGCCATTCTCTTCTCCAGAGTGTCTCTCTGACCCAGGGATCGAACCAGTGTCTCTTACATCTCCTGCGTTGGTGGGCAGATTTTTTACCACTCAGTTCAGTCACTCAGTCGTGTCCGACTCTTTGTGACCCCATGGACTGCAGCATGCCAGGCCTCCCTGTCCATCACCGACTCCCGGAGTTTACTCAAACTCATGCGCATTGAGTCGGTGATGCCATCTTTACCACTAGATCCACCTATATGTAGGCAGGTAACCATTAGTGAGAAAAGCAACAAAGCTAAGTCTACAAGAGCATAGCAAGGGAAACAAAATGAGGCAGCTAGACTACTCTGAAGTAGATCGTTTTGTCTCAACCACGTGGTTTACAGAAAGTAATACCAAAGAATCTTGACTTCAAGTTTCCAATAACTTGAATTGTTTTAGTGTTTTCAAATGTGACACAGAGGCCACAGAATCTCAGACAAGCCAGGCACAGCAGGTTAATGAAACTGAACACTCAGGCAATAAGGACCTCTCTGGAAGTTAGCTTGCCTTATTTAAAGGCATGGTCAGATTTTGGTTGAGACTCTGAGCTTTGACTTAAACGTGGATTTGAATCCTAGCTGTGTTATTAACTTGCTCTATGACCTTAGGCAAGTTATTTTGTCCTCTGTAATCCTTAGATTCCTCCTTTGTCTGAAGATGGGAATGTTAGGTAGGTAGAATAGGGAAAAGGAGTCCAAAATGGCGGTGGCTAAAAGACAAGGAAGGGAAAAGCCCGTGAAAATAGAACAAAAGAAGGTCCGAGGACCAGAATGAAGACTTCAGGTAGAACAAACAGCACTCCTGGCTAAGCCCAATTTGCATAGGGCAGGCCCAGGGGTAGGAAAAACATACAAAAGGAGGAGCCAGAGCGCTCTCTCTCTCTCTCCCACGTGCCTGCGCGCTTTCTCTCTCTCTGCCTCTCAGTCTCCCCCTCCCCCATGCGCTCCTCCACTCTCTTCCCTTCAAGTCTTTGGGTCGGCATGCCCTCACGCTTCAAGGATGGATTCTCCTGCTATCTTCTAAATAAAATAGAGCTGTAACACTAATTTGCCTAAGAGCTATAACACGGTTTGTCCAAGACCCGAGAGCTGTGACGCACCGAGAGCTGTGACGCGCCGAGGGCTTTAATGTCCGTCGCTCCTAATCTTTGTTGTGACGAGACAAAGAACTGGGGAACATACACTTGCCTGACAGTAATACCTGTGTCATGAAGTGGTTATGAAGATTAAGGGAGCAGATTTATACAGTCTTTGCAGTGTATGATGTGGCGTCCAGCAAGCCCTCAATGAGTACAACTTGTGTGGTTTTTACATTACACATCATCTTGATTTACTAATTATGCGTTACTTCACTTAGCTTCAACTTCTTTATTTCTAAAGTTGACGACTAATGGCTGTCCTATTCACTTTATGTAGTTTTTGTGAAATTTAATAATAGCACATGTAAAGGTATGTTGTAAAGTGAAAAATCCCAAATTTCCAGAAAGGCTGGTTATTATTACCATTATTTTAGAGGTTTTTAGGCTGTCACAGTCACAAGAATATTTGAGAAAAGTCCACTTGAATTACTGATCCACAGAAGAATAGCTACATTCACCCACGGAGCCCAATCCCTGCCCCCTTTTTCTTGTGAAAAACTGCCCAATACCTCCTATGTGTATAAAGTTGATAGTATTTGGAAATAAGGATTGGCAAATTCTCTCCTCCCTTTAAAAGTGATATACAAGGTGGAAACCTGCATTTTTTTTTTTTTAATTTTATGACTAATGAGCCATTATCATTCCTGGAACTCAGAAATTGAACATGATTGCCAAAGCCCATCTGTTTGATAAGCAGTCAGAAGCTCAGACACTTGAAGACTCTGCCAGTCTTCATGGTTTTCCTTCCAACAGTGATGGTTCTCATGCCTTTCTCCAGCCTCACTGCCATGTTGTAGGGGAGGGAGAATGGATCTCAGAAGTAAGCAGTAGATCTGGCCCTTGACCAAGCTGCTTATCACTTGGGCTGACTAATCTCCTTTCTTAGTAAATTTCAGTACTTTCACTTTTCAGCCCCTCCCCCACGTGGAAGTGAAGAGGGTGGGAAGGGGTGTGGGGAACAAGAATTGCCTTTGGCATGGTCTGGCATCCTGGGATAGAGCTGAGATTAAAGCCACCTCTGTCAGCTACCACTTGCAGCTGTTTGACCTGCCTTAAATTATTCTCTCTGTGACTTGCTTACTGCATCTATAAATGGGGATGGTGCTATATCTACTGAGCAATATATTTCTGAGAATTAGATGACATAATGTATTTAAAATCTCTTAGAAAGAACATAGCACCGAACAAATGCTAAACAAAAATGTATTCTCCTGTTCTTTTCCCTTTGATTTGTAATGACTCATGAACATACTTGGCAACTTTGTCTTTCTAGACCACTCTTTCCTTATGGACAAAAGGAACTCAATGGTTTATAATTCCTATGTACTCATGAAGGTCTAGCATTTCTATAATTCAAGTGCTTTAAGAGAGGAATAAATGAGATTGCTCTGTACATTCTTAAGTAACTGGAATAAAGTCATATTGGGAGATTGAGAAGGGAAAATTTGATCTAGGTATTTTTGAATAGGGGCTTCCCTGGTTTTTGAATCAGTAGAATTTTAATAAGCAAGTAGGAATTGACAGAATGAGGAAAGATATACAAAGTTTAATGTTTTATTAAGTTTAACAAAAGATATTTGGATAAATGGGTTCACACTGAAGTAGTAGAGATTCTCTTGAGCTGTGTTTATAAATTTTAAAAAGGGCAACCCAAAGGAAGCATGAGCCCCTGTCTTGGGGAGGCAATGCCTGTCCCTGATGCTTGGTGCACACAGGCAGGAGTGCAGCAGGCCTTCTAGGTGGCCTTAGTTCCTTCCTGGACAGTAATCTGCATGAAAGCAAGGACTTGGTCTCTTGTTGCCAGGCATGCTTGCTGATTGTTGAACTTCAGATGAGTAAATGAGTGTCACCGATGTACCTAAAATATTAATGTTTAAGTGTGTAATAGGATCCAAGAGGAGAGACCTTAGTGATCCTTTATTAATAGCAATTTTCCTGGAACACTTTCTGAAGATACCCCAGAGCACTTTTGAAAATGCTGATAATTTTTTGTAGACAGCTTTTTCTTGCCTGTTGTACTGCTGTGAGTGTGAGAGCCTAATTCTCTGGAGACCTGAGCATATGTACTCTCTCTCAGAAAATCTGTGAGAGAACCCCCAAGGACACTCTGTACCCCTTTCCCAGCCAAGACAGGGAAAGCCTGCCTGAAATATTTCCTTGGCCAATGAGTAAAGTGTGGTCTGAGAATAGAGCTTCACAAACATTGTGTGTGTTAGAATGAAGAGTGAATTGATGTATGAGTCTGAAATTCTTGGTCCATCCTTGATCTTCACCATAAGTATAATATGAAAATCTCACTGGGCTTCATTTTCTCCCCCACAAGTAAGGAGATTAAGCCAATGGACACGGCGAGATATCTTCCTGTTTGATCCTCCTAGTTTTATGTGTATTTCCTAGATTTGTCAACCTGGAAGAATAGATTTCTCTAGTTCAGCTTGCTCATTTCACAGATGAGAAAACTAAGGTGTGCAGAGGTGAAGTCATTTGCTGAAGGTCACAAAACCAGTTAGATGCTGAGCTAAGATTAGAACCAACAGTTTTAGACTGCCAACCCAAAGGTTCTTCCCCTTTTATGTGTCAGTTCAGTTCAGTTCAGTTCGGTCACTCAGTCGTGTCCGACTCTTTGCGACCCCATGAATTGCAGCACGCCAGGCCTCCCTGTCCATCACCAACTCCCGGAGTTCACTCAAACTCATGTCCATCGAGTCGGTGATGCCATCCAGCCATCTCATCCTCTGTCGTCCCCTTCTCCTCCTGCCCCCAATCCCTCCCAGCATCAGAGTCTTTTCCATTGAGTCAGCTCTTCACATGAGGTGGCCAAAGTACTGGAGTTTCAGCTTTAGCATCATTCCTTCCAAAGAACACCCATGGCTGATCTCCTTTAGAATGGACTGGTTATGTGTCAGAGTTCATCTTAAAAAATCTCATGAGAGCTGTGGACTTCTGGGAGTGGGAGATGGGATGAGGGCAAACACTTTACACACAAAACACATAGAATTTGCAAGCTATTTAAGGGAAGGGGTTCTTGGATTTCAGGTCAAAAGCCTTTATGCTATACTTTATTACTCAAAGTAGATGTTGAAATCAAATGTTAAAAAGAAACATAATTATATGTGTTAGAAAGCATGCCTTTGACTTTTTTGGTTTGATAACTTCATTTGTGCAGAAAGCAGCTCAACACAACTGGAATAACTTTGGGTTTATATCTGCCCTCCAAACAAGCCTTACTCACTTGCTTTGTTGATGGCCGTTTCTGATTTCCAAAAAGCCAGTTCCCCCTTTTAAATATCACAGCCTTGTTTCTCTTACATATACTTCTGCTAAATTCAGTGCTTGACTTATGTCAGCTGTAGCCAAATAACACAAGAAGGGGGTTGGCTAAAACAGAAAAGGTTTTTCATTAACTGGATCTGAAGGTGACTTCTACTAATTAGTTCTTCTTTCAGCTGCTTTTCACCCTCTTGTCTTCAGGTTTTGGATTCTCAAGTCTTCCAGAGAAACAACTTGAGAAAGGAGAGAAATATCCTCTATGTTTCTATACAGCTGCATCTGGGTTCAGAGCCCTCTGTTCCAGTTGTGTAGTCAGATCCGTCCATTCCAGGCTTGAAAGCTTCTATTCTAAGGGCCGTCGAGAGAACTTGGCAGCTTCCCTTGAGTAGGCCTATAGGGTGTCTTCAAGGTCTTATACTCACTCTGATGTGACGTGCAGTCAAAGTCAGGTGCTCTGTACTCTTTGATGCTTGACCTATAGAATGCCCGCAGACTTTCTAGTCATGTAAGCACACACTTCATTAAGATTGGATGGGTTCTTTTTTTTCCCCCACAGAGACTGTGCCCCTATTGCAGTTTATTAAAACTACCCATGCAGTGTACCATTATTCTTCCTGCTTGTATTCATGAATGGCCAGGAATATCCAGGTGGAGATCAATAATCAGTCTCTTAGTTAGGGTAGGAAAAAAGAAAGAGAAGAAAAAGAAGATCTCTTGGTACACTGCATTCAGCTGTGTTGAAGAGGTCTTGTCATTAAAGCAGCAGCAGGTGTTCATAAGCCGAGCTTGCTGGGAGTGGTGTACATGAAGAATTAAAATAATTGTCCATCAGTCTCTGTCTCATAAACGTTTTCCTTTGACTTTTGGCAGGAACTCCAGCCTGAGCATATGCCAGTTGACATGGGAACACTGAGGCCAGCAGTTTAAGGATTTTCACATTTGCTTGCACTGGTAAGATTTAAAGATATAATAATGAAGGACATTAAATGTTACTGGGTCCTGGCTGTTTGCACTAGGTATGACAGTAAACTTGTTTAGGTGTTAAGTTTTTTTGACCCAGATAGGTCTCTATTCAGTTACTTTACAAAATCACAGTAAAAACAGGAGAATTCTGTAATCTATGAATTTGTGCATAGTATCATTGGTATTGGTGAAAATATGGAAACTAAGTAATGTCAGATTTTTTTTTAACTTCTGTGCAATTGGACCAAGTGGGATAAATGGTTTCCCTTTTGAACAATGAAACTGTCTGTTCTAGAGATCTGATTCTCAGAGCACAAAGGGATACAGTGTTTAAGATCAATGTGGAGAAAGAAAGGGGCTTTCCAGGTGGTGCTAGTGGTAAAGAACCTGCCAGTTTCTGCAGGAGATATCAGAGACCCTGGTTCAATCCCTAGGTTGGGAAGAACCCCTGGAGAAGGAAATGGCTACCCCCTCCAGTATTCTTGTCTAGAGAATCCCATGGTGGGCTACAGTTCACGGGGTCACAAAGAGTCGGACACAACTGAGTAACTTAGCACGCATGCATGGAGAAAGGGAAAGTAATCCTGTTTTCATACGTCAGTGGACAGTTGTGCTTTGAATATGGATGCAAAGACTGGATTTTTAAAAGAACCAAATCTGTAGTCAATTATAGGATTGCTTGAAAATGAGAACTGAGTGATGCCGATGGTGTGGTGTTCACTGGATGCTTATTGGTATCAAAGCACAACCATATGATGTTTCTTTAAAAGAGAGGCATAATGGTGAAGATATTGGCAGATGGATAGCAAATTGTGTTACTGGAAGATAGTTTTGAAAAGAAGAGTCTAAGATCTGAGACCAAGATGTAATATTGATTTAAGTAATAATTAAGCATTCTATCTTTTATGGAAGAGAACAGAGTCTCTGGACATATTTTCAAGATAAAATAAAAAATACATCATGATTAAGTTCAGTAATAATACTCATTCCATTACCATCTTCAAGTTGAGTCAGATCTTCAAGGGATGAGACTGCACTCAGCACCTTTATTTCTCTGAGGGGTACCATTCTACCATATTTTCTACAAATATTCAGGTCTCCGTTTTCATGTGACCTTGTAGCAGGTCTATGGTACACTGAACAATGTTTGACTTTTAACTAACTTATTTTCCATTTTTTAGTACTAGATACCTTAAATCTGTGAATTTTCAAAGGATGTATTTTGGTAATTCAGCACTCGAGTTTAGTCTTCTAAGTGTCTCAAATTGCCCTGCTGCTTTATTCAGTTATATTATTACAGCAACTTTTAGTTTAACAGCTTGTATTCGCATAATCTATTTATGGAACAATGGAAGAATGATTGTGAAATAGCCTGGAAGATGCATTACTTAAACGGATACCTGAAACTGACAATACAGCTTCACACGTTTATACATATAAAAGTAAATGATCGTACCATTATGGTTTCTTTTATCTGAATAACACATTCCTCTTAAAAATTAAATTACTTTGCACTTGAGTTTAGTGCTTTATTTCATGATTTAGATGTGCTTTCTAGAAACTGCTGCCAAACCCGAATTCCCATACATAAGTCATGGTTTCTCATATACACATAGAATTCAAGATAACATCTTATTTAGAGAGTCATTAAATCTCTGATATCAGAAAGGCCAGAGTTAGAACAGGGCTCTTTAAAGTCCTCAAAGCTAAGCAATTTGAGAAAAGAAAGAAAAAAAAAAAAAGTAAGAGAAACATGCATGTGATTGGTCTTAGTGAAACAATAAACTCAATGGAAGTGGTACTTCTAATAATTCACATCTGGACCACAGAAGTCATCATTTTATCTGAGTTCTGTATATCAGATTGTGCTGCTTGTTATCAAGAGTGAATTGCTACCAAAGAAACCCAATAGATTGTATTAAACTGATTTGTTTCATTTTGGTTGTGGGAAGGTTTTCTTGAAGCTAACCTTGAAGTTCCTCATCTCTGCAGAGAAGCAGATGATACTGAATCCTGTGCCACTTCTGTAATACGAGGATGCTTTGTTGACCAGATTGGCTTGTTTGAGAAAACATCCATTGATACAGAGTGGCATGGTAGAAAGAACCATGATTTAGTGATCAGTGGACACCATAGCTGATTTAGCATTGTTTTTCTTTTGCCTCTGAGATCTTAGTCACTTAACTGTTGAGTCTTAAATTTAATCTGTAAAATGAGGTTAATAGTCACTGTACTTACTCCTCTGTAGATTTATCCAAAGATAGGATATTAAATAGGAAACAATGAGAAACTAAGAATCACTGCACAGAATTTTACATTGCTTTTAATAGAAAGTTGATTCCTTGTTAACAGCACTTTCTGATTTGAAAGTTATATATAAAAAAAGCATCTTCATGGATTTTCTAGGTGTCTTTACATTGAGCAAGGCTAACAGTAGCTCTAATCTACTTGTTTTTCTTATTAAATTATGATAACTGCAAGAGTTCATTGAATAACTTGTGTCTGCCTTATATCTGAACCTGTCTGTGGTGTTTATGCTGCACTGATATTAAATTTCAGTGTCCTAGAATCACTCCAAAAGGAGAGCATGGGAGAGAATGGAAGAAATGCTTACAATATAATCCCTGTCAGCAAGATGGGGAGGAAAGAGTCTCTGGGGTTGATCCTTGAGGTGAATCAGCCTTTCTTAGACCTCTTTCCCTCTAATTCTTTTCAGATGTATACTTTTTACTTATCTCTGCTTATCTTCCTCCCCTTATCTTCCTCTCTCCACCCCCTCCAGTCTCCTTTCTCCTCTCCTTCACACCTCAGAAAGTCCTTTACTTGTTTACAATCCAGGGTGTTTTTTTTTTTTTTTTTTTAAGCTATTGACCCACAGCCCTCTGCTTCCATAAATCCTGCTCTAAGTGTTTGATCTCTAAGACAAATATACCCCTATAGCCCTGAGTTTACTCTTTGACTCTGTTTCATTACAAACGCTGTAGACAATCAATATGAACTGAGGGGGAAATGTCTTGGGTCAAAAAACATAATTTGCTTGAACACACCATCATCTTTGCCCCTGAAAAGAACGGTTGATCACGTGTCCTTTAAGGATAAAGCTGTCATTATTGGAAAATGTCACCTATATAATAAACAGGAAATTCCAACAATTACACATGTTATAGAAAATCTTGCAGAGCTCCCAGTTCATGTACTAATGTTAAAAGCAATCAAGGACTATGAATAATGGATGAAGTTAAACATAGTGGTCCAAATTTTTTATCCAGACTGCTAGAAAAGAGCGTTAACATAATGGATGTGGGTCAGAGAAATTGGCTGACATATGAAATACTAACCAAGAGTATCATCCATTTAGTTTTTTTTTAATGGATAAAATTTGAACACCATCCAAAGTTCACCATTGTGGAGATGTTTACCTACGTGTGCTACCATTTTCTTTCCTGATTGCAAGACCCCCCAACTACATGGAAGCATCATTTGTACCTTCTCTGATGATTAAATCCACCCTCATTCATATGAATTTATTCTCTAAAGAAAAAAAAATAGCAGTCTCTTCAAGTATGAGTACAGTCCATTCTGTCCTCATGTTAGAACTTAGCTTCAACTTTCTCTGGGTTGCAAAATGCTGTGACTAATCTGAGAAAGTAACTAAAGAGAATTGAGGTTGGAATGAAGTTAAGTATAGGAAAAGTTATCTCAAGATCCACTATGCAGATTTCCGTGTGTTTATAACTAACCCAGTTAGCCTGAAAATTAATTTTTATTCATCACAATAGACCATACTACTTGGAGAAGGCAGTGGCAACCCACTCCAGTACTCTTGCCTAGAAAATGCCATGGGCGGAGGAGCCTGGTGCGCTGCAGTCCATGGGGTCGTGAAGAGTCGGACACGACTGAGCAACTTCACTTTCACTTTTCGCTTTCATGCATTGGAGAAGGAAATGGCAACCCACTCCAGTGTTCTTGCCTGGAGAATCCCAGGGATGGGGGAGCCTGGTGGGCTGCCGTCTATGGGGTCGCACAGAATTGGATACGACTGACGTGACTTAGCAGCAGCAGCAGCAGCAGACCATACTACTAACAACTCAGTGAACTAATTTTCTTGAGATATGACTAAACTGGATACTGTTATTTCCAGTGTACTCAACTAAAAGGCAATTTCTCTTTTCAACCATTTATCTCTGCTTCTCCCCAGAGTCAAAATGGAGTTGAGATATAATCAGCAAATAGGATTCCTTCGGTCCCTTCACAGTAATGGGTTCATGAAACAATGTAAACTGGTAGAAATTCAAGTACAGTCTCTAAACTCTCAGCTGCTTTCCTTAGCATTTTGCTGAAGCTCCAGAAAATAGCAAATATTTTATATTCCAGTCACCCACTAAACTTTTCAGCTGATCAAAATAACCCATAAGTAACAATAGGAACCAGACAACCACCATATATACAATGGTCCCATCTATCACTCAGACATTCTTGGTGTAATAAAGTCAAAAGTGAATTTTCTCCTTTTATTTTCAAGGTTTGCATCTGACATAGTGTCATTAGAGCACTGACTTATGGAAAATTGGGGTAGATTGAAAACCTTTGATAAAAGGCAGTCTTTATATCACTGAAAGATTCTAATGAATTGAGGGAAAAGGGGAGAAATAGTTTTTAGTGATATGTTTTCTGATGTCCTATTGAGCATCTGCAAAAATTCTAATTGACTATCTAAAGATACATTATAAAAATATGTTTTAAATCACAAATAGGATCCTGAAAAATATTTTAAAAGCTGAAATATATAAATTTTGAAGGGAATGTAGAGGGCAAGGAAAGATGAGAAACATTGTGAGCATATTATGATTGCATCTTCATATCAACCAAGAAGACATGCTCTGACATCCCATGTTTTGGTCATGTACATCAGCTTTTAGATTCTATGTATATGCTCTATGGGGGAGGCGAGGGGAAGTGAAGGCAAAGGAAAAGGAAGAGGGGAAGTGTCTTAGCATGTAGATAGGTATCATCAAAAGTGAAACATCCATAGATTACCTGTGTGGGCAAGATCTACAGAATACCTCTTTCCTCAAGGAGTGACAATTACTGCTAAGACTAAATATGATTATTTTAGGATTGTTCAAGGATTTACTTTAACTCTTAGTGGGTTTTGTATTGCTGATGAGCTGTATTGGTATATGGTCATGGCACCACTATAACAACTACTATATCCTAGGATCCCACTGAAATCCTGATTTCATAAACAGGAGATCTCATAGTAAAAATAGACATCTCCAAGTATTAATTTTCCAGGTGAAAAGACATAACTTTCTGTTTTCTCCTTCCCTAGTCATTCATTTATCCATTTATTTGTTGACTTATTCATTGAGCAAATATTTATTGATCACCAAGTAGGTATTTACTGAGCATTGTTTTGTGTACTGGGGATACTGAAGTGAACCCAACAGATAGAATTCCTTGTCTTCATGGATCATTTTCTAGTAGAGGAGATAAGCAAGATAGAAATCTAGAAGCTATGGCTTTTATATACTTTATACTCCCATATGTACTTTATAAATAGATGAGTGCTAAAGAGAACAAGTGAAATAGAGGAGAAATGTCACAAAAGGTGTTGGTAGGTGTTTGAATTGTAAGCAGACAGATGTAGTAAAATTTTTTTAATGTAGACTTTTTTATTGCCATATTGTTGTTGTTCAGTTACTAAGTCATGTCTAACTCTTTGTGATCCCATGCATAATATTTATTGAAGACCTTCCTTAAGGTAGCCATACGCAGATTACTTTTTTAAACTTTTTATTTTATATTGGAGTATAGCTGATTAGCAAATGTGATAATTTCAGGTGGACAGCAAAGGGACTCAGACGTACATATACAGGTATCCATTCTTCCCCAAACTCCCTTCCCCTCCAGGCTGTAATATAACACTGAACAGAGTTCCCTGTGCTATACAGTAGGATGTTGTTGATTATCCATTTTAAATATAGCAGCATGTTCTATGTAGACTTTATGAAACAAGACTTAAAGGAGATGAGATAGCAAACCATGCTGATATCTGGGGGAAGAGTTTTCTAGGCAGTGAGAACGGTAAATGCAGAGGCTCTGAGACAAGAGAGTACCTGACATATTTGAAAAACAGCAAGGAGGCCACTGAGGTTGGATCAGCATGAAAGAGGGAGAGGTAATGGGAGATGACATCAGAGCGACAATGTGGAGGAATCTTTCTTGCTGCCAAGTTGAGAGTGGACTGCAGAGATGACATGTGGGGTCAGCAGGGAAGGCAAAGGTGGGGAGATCATTTAGGAGCGTGCTGCAGTAATTCCAGTAACAGAGGAGAGTTTCAGGTATTGAGCCTCAGTGGAAAGACTTGCCTTGACTAAGAGCAGGGAGAACACATCCATGCTAACAGAAGAGAGGTGGGTAGGTGGGCAGATGTGATCATGAGAGCCTGTGCAAGTTCTTTTTTGATTATCTACCAGCTTACAGGCACAGCAGGCTGCATGAGTGTAAGCACTGAGTGATTGCTTGAGTGACTTTTTTGAGGGCTATGATTTCATCAGGAAAGTTCACTAAAGCAAAGAGGGAGCCAAGATGTAACTATAATGATGGAACTTGGAACTTGAGCTGGAAAGGAGGCAAGAGAGAATATATCATTGGGAGAGATATCTCAGGGACACTGAGAGTGTGGATTTTAGGTCCTGGGGGACTGTAGAATTGTAGAATTTGGGATGAGGGAGTGAGGAAAAGACCCTGATATTGCAAATAGGGAAAGATTGAAGGCAGGAGGAGAAGAGGACAATAGAGGATGAGATGGGTACATGGCATCACCAACTCAATGGACATGAGTTTGAGCCAACTCCAGGAGATGGTGAAGGACAGGGAAGCCTGGCGGCCTGCAATCCATGGGGTTGCAAAGAGTTGGACGTGACTGAGTGGCTGAACAACAACAAAGGAGTGAACAAGAAAGATGAGAGGCCATGATTAGGGAAGGGGATATTTGAAATTAAGGTTTTGCAAGGGCAGCAGTTTTTGGTAGCAATTAAGTGAAGGATATGACTGTAAAAGTGAGTGGTTTAGGAAGAATGGCTGATGAAATCTTTGGAAGCCAGGAACTCCGGAACTGAGAGCACAGGTTAGTGAAAGGATCATCTCATTGGATACAAAAATGATTAAAAATTGAATAGGAGTAGTATTAGAGAGAGTGATTATTATCCAGACACTAAGATTTCACTAATTGAGTGTTGAGTACAAGATTCAAGGGTGATGAGACAGACCTTTCGAAGAACATGAAGACCTTTCCTGAGGTTCCCACCTGTCTGTTGCTAAGGAAGCAGTTGTCCTTCATAGAGTGGTATGACTCAGAGCCAACACACAGATATTCTATTAACTTGAGCCAAATAGTGGTCTTCAGTGAGGTGGTCTTACATGGAATGGGCTAGTTCCCTCTGAATTCATCATTGTAGAACCCAGATGTTCATTCATCTTTAATCAGAAGACCTCCTTAATTCCCTTTATCAGAAGAATATTTTAGTATTTGGCCCATCAGATTCAAGCTTAACTGTGGAACTTATGTTGCATTTTCATGACGTTCTTTTGTGATCTTTGCTCCAACTTCTTCCCACCTGCCTATTTATAAACCCTTTCTTGTTGTGTGCATGCTAAGTCGCTTCAGTTGTGTAGCCAGCCAGGCTCCTCTGTCCATGGCATTCTCCAGGCAAGAATACAGGAGTGGGTTGTCGTCCCCTTCTCTAGAGGTTCTTCCTGACCCAAGGATCAAACCCACATCTCTGGCATCTTCTGCATTGGCAGGCAGATTCTTTACCACTATCACTACTCAGGAAGCCCAAACCCTTTTTCGCTTCCCCATTTTTCAACCTTGTTTCATTCCTTCATGCAGTGAATGAATGAGTAACTGTCCACATGACTGTGACTTCCACTTTTCTTTCAAAGTACAGCATTCTCTCATTCTGTACATTTTCTAAAATACTGGTCACCTACCAGTTCTGCTCATCCTTGGTGCTCTGCATTCTGAGCTCGGTGAAGATATGTGCTTTGCAAGTTCTAGTGACCTTCTCTTCATCCTGACCTTCTGTCTTTGCAAAACTGACTTGAGAACTGCATCTGAATCATAAATGACTCTTAACTTTTTCCATCTAAGACACTTCTAAAATCAACATTGTTTTGGAAAGGATGGTAACAGTCATACAGTATTTGGAGCCACTATAGTCATTCAGCCACTCTATAGGACTAAAATGCAAGTTGTAATTAAATCTAAAGCCTTAGGCTTAGTCTCTTTGAAAAGCAAAGCTGTTTTAGATTTGTGGTTTTAGGAGTGGCTATTTGGTTCTCTGTAAAATAAAATATATACATATGAAACAGATATAAATAGAATGGGATCACAATTAGTGACACACACCATCAGTACCATTGGGATTATTACAAATTATAAAATTGCTATTTCTCTTCTTTTCCTACAATGTAGAAATATTGCAAGGATTTTAAAGAGTAATATTTTTGTCCTTTTTATGGGAAGCAAATGCTGTGAGTCAGTGAAGAACACATGATTTAGATGAATGAACTTTTCTTAACAGTTAGAATCTTTCATTATTCATTCACACCCATACCGTTAATAATTTCTCATGCCCCACTCCAAGATTCCATCTTCTTGTTATTCTCCTCAATCTCCCTTAATATGGTTCCCGCCACCTGCAGTTTCTGAGGCAGTCTGATAAAGGGAAGAGCGTAGGTTGTGGCATCAAAGGGCTGGTATTTGAATTCTGGCTTTGCAACTTATCAGCTATACCATGTCAAGGAAGTTTCAAGCATGCTACTATCTTCTACTTTCTTATTACAGGGTGACCATGTTAATGGTTGTAATGTATTTGAAGGTGCTAGGCATCTCACATAATCAGTAGGTGCTCAACACATATGCATTGATGATGCTTTATCATTTGCTCCTTGATTTTGGACTCAGAGGCTTGGTTTATTTTCCTGTTTTATGTTTTTCTGGCCCCAAGGGTTTACTCATTTTTCTGCTTAAGCACTTTTTTTTTGGTCTTTGTTTCCTGCTTGACTGGTGAGTTTGTACCATGTTAGATTAGCTGTATGGTTGCAAAGGGAGATGCTAAAGAGTCTCTCTTTTAGGTCAGGAGGATCTGAAGGAAAGGTACTAATAACATGTATGACAAAATTAAATAGTTACGAGGAAGAAGGAGAGATGACATAATGAGAATCTGAGTGTCAGTTGATGGTTTAAAATTTTCATAAACCCAAAGTCTAGCAATGTTCACACTACCACAGGGTGAAAATTTGGCAAATAACATTGACTATATTTTTTAGAATCTGTCAATCAATTCAATTAAATAATTTTCTACTGTTTTCATATAGCTATCAATAGATAATTTAAGACATATAATTTTATTTCTTAATATGTCTTCCTCAGCACATAGGCACAGCACAGAAGTAAGAAGACTAAGAATGTTTGAGGACTAAGAAGACAGAAATCGATCAACCAACAGCTAGAACTTAGTACTATAGTGTTTTGCTTTTTTTCTTTTTGATTCTTTTTTTATCAGTATTTTGATTCTTCCTCTGTTTTTTAGACAATGAAAACAAAAGGGCAGGTGATTTGAAATTAACACTTTCCTATCTGGACTTTTTTTTTTTTTTAATTTGGCTACATATTGTTAGAGTCTTTAATCATGTATTATTGAATTAAAAACCAAACCAAGTAATCATCATCCTTAAGTGACGAAATATGTGAAATGAAACTCTAAACAGAAGAGACAGTTGAAACAGATTAGTTTCCAAGCTCAGTTTTCTTGATTGATACTGTCTTTACAAAACAGTTGGGTATTCCATGTTGTTAAAATAACAGGGAGAAAAGAATATATTCTGCCTGACTGTGTCTCTTTGGTCATCTTTTCACACTCTATTAGAGGCTTTATCTGACTTTTGTATTGCAGCTTTATTGTATTTTTCCGGTGTAAGAAGAAACTTCAATGAGGACATGATAAATGGCCATATTAAATTGGATCCCTCGCCCCTTTTTAATTAAATTCATTTAAATTTAATTTTGTAATTTTACTTCAGTAAACCATCTGACTCCAGATGTTGGATGCACTTTTTCTTATGTCTGTTCCCACATAATTGTACCTGTAAAAGATTTATAGCTGCAGGAGACATTTTGGAACCTTTTAGAGCATTTTTGGCATATGTTTCATGGATGACTGGTAACATGAGCAATTAACATCCTAAAATGTTGTTCTGCTCCCCAGAATATTTTTAATAGGATAAGTTACTTTTATTAGCTTGAACTTTAAACAAATAATCATCTTAAAGGAAACATTATCATCGAAATAACTCAGTTGAAACGGAAGGCCAGCTCTCAAAGGAAATTGGTAAGAGTGGGGAGAAAAGACCCTCAGGCTAAAAGAGCCTTTAACAAAGACATAAATAAGAGGTGAGGACTGGCCTTTTGCTAAAATAAGAGCAATGAATTCCTGTTCCTTCTGATTGACTCTGAGTCACTGTAATGTGTATGTTGTACTGCATATATTATAGAATGATGGGTCACACCTCTGTCCTTGGGGAAAATTTAATGCTGGCTTTCAGTGATAGAAAATAGAGAACCACTCAAGCATCATCTATGTTGAAGGAGACCAAAGATGGAGGTTCTGTTAAGTATATTTATATGTTTAAGGAACATATAGTTGCCATGAGGCCTAGAACTCAGACTTACTCCATTGATAAATGATCTTTACCACTAGCTCCTCTCAGGCATTCTTAACACAACAAAAAAGATCACTCGTAGCTAGGCTTTCTTGTTCTAGGAATTATTTGAATGCTTATGCTCATTCTGAATCTGCCTTCTTGCTTTCTTAGTTAAAACACATCTAATAACATACTTGATAGCTCACCTGGGACCTTGTCTAATGAAATTTCTAGTCCTCATCAAAGAAACATAGATGACTACAATCTAACCCTTAGATGACAACTAAAGAAAAACAACAACTACAAATCCACATGATAAAGGAATCAATTTCTTCCCTCAAGTGAAAAATTATACTTCATTTTTTTATGAACTTCATTGTGTCTTGATGTGTATTAAATATTCACACTGCAATAAACAAACTAGAGTATGGATTTTTGCCCAAACTTAAGGGATTTAGTGAGCAAATTATCATTCTGTTCTTTTACAGTCTTACTTTGCCAGGACAAGTATTTGTCTGTGCATTGAGGATGGGAGTTTTCTAAAAATGATGGTGTTCGACATTACTCATTACTGTTTGCAATTTCTCATGTTGCCTTGACTACCAAATGAGACTATTGAAAATAACACCAATCACTAGGAGCAGGAAAAAGGTGTTTATCCTTAACTGACCAACAAGAAACTCACAGTCTACCTAGTTTCTATAATAATATAACAAAACAAGCTCACAAAGTGATTGTTATTCATAATTTTACAACTTTACTAGATTTTAAATGGAAAATGAGTAAAGGCCTAGAGAGCAACCAGTGTCTGAAGCAGCAAATGGCACATGGCACACAGAGTATTATGAAACTGTAAGTTACTCAATACATTTATTTAGAAAGTAACTAAACTAATCAGGAAAGTGCAGTGTGTAGTGACTATTTACCAATAGCTCTGATTCCTTCTGGGAATTAAAAATATATGTCTACCATGGAACTATAAAGAAGAATTTGGAATACATATAAAATGTTAAAATACTGTATATATTCTAAGTAATAAAAAAGTAATTCATTTTGAAAATTCTAAAATGCATTATGCTTTCAGTTACTTCTGTGGCTCATGCATGATGAAATCAAACAACTTTTAATGGAATACAGTTTTTACCTACCATAAATCTTGGTTAAATCAGAGCCTGGAGTAAATGTCTGAGATGCTATATCCTCAGTTTATTTTAAAATTTGTTTATTTATCCATTTATTCACCTACTATCTACTGTATACTTTTTGGATCAAGGCAAGCGGTAGAACTTGAAAACCCTGAAATAAAAATCAGAGATGGATCCTATTGCTCTCATCTGAATGAGAGAGCGGAGACTATAAACCATTAAACAACAATGAATGAACCTTTTAAGAAGAGGTTGAAATGAAGTGTTAGTCCTTTATTCTTACTTGGACCAGTTTTCTAAGTACAAAGATTACTATAAGCTGTAACCTGACATCTTATACACAGGCATCAGTTTTGTTTTTTTTTAAAGTGTCTACATATGAGAGATACCCCTCAAAAATATTAGTTAATGTTAAACCCTCTCATCCCTTGGGAAGTTGGTACTGTTGCTTTATGGTATAGGTAGAGTACATCTGAATAAGATGGATGAATTCTGTCTTTAACATCTATGTTGGCCTGGAAGGCTAATGGGCTAATGGAGTCCCCCTCCCACTAAGGAATGCTAATTCCATATACTGCACTTTAGCCCTTTAATCTCTTGGAATAGTACTGCTGTATACAGTTTGACATCCCTCACCTTCTCCTGAAATGCTACAGGAATTTATTTCACTGGATTCGAATAGTAAAGGAACTTGTCTTTCACTCACAAGTTTTCACAGAATGCAAGAGCACTTTGGGGACGTTTCTTCAGTGAATAATCCAAAGATCCAAAGTCTCCCTTCTAATTTTTCAGTCTAGTAAACACTTGTTCTAATTGCTCTCACTCATTCTCTGCTGGAGATTTTTGTGTGTATTGGCTATTGATAGGTGTTCCATAATAAACGGAGGGAAGGGGGAAGCCCTATAAAAGATTCCATGTTTTTGCTATTACTCCTTGGAAGAAAAGTTACGACCAACCTAGATATCATATTCAAAAGCAGAGACTTACTTTGCCGACTAAGGTCCGTCTAGACAAGGCTATGGTTTTCCCAGTGGTCATGTATGGATGTGAGAGTTGGACTGTGAAGAAGGCTGAGTGCCGAAGAATTGATGCTTTTGAACAGTGGTGTTGGAGAAGACTCTTGAAAGTCCCTTGGACTGCAAGGAGATCCAACCAGTCCATTCTGAAGGAGATCAACCCTGGGATTTCTTTGGAAGGAATGATGCTAAAGCTGAAACTCCAGTACTTTGGCCACCTCATGCGAAGAGTTGACTCATTGGAAAAGACTCTGATGCTGGGAGGGATTGGGGACAGGAGGAGAAGAGGACAACAGAGGATGAGATGGCTGGATGGCATCACTGATTCGATGGACGTGAGTCTAAGTGAACTCCGGGAGTTGGCGATGGACAGGGAGGCCTGGCGTGCTGCGATTCATGTGGTCGCAAAGAGTTGGACACGACTGAGCGACTGAACTGAACTGAGCTAATAAAAGGTCAGGAGGGGCAGTGATGAGGGGATACCCCTCGTCCAAGGTAAGGAGCAGCAGCTGTGCTTTGCTGGAGCATCCGTGAAGAGATACCCCATGTCCAAGGTAAGAGATGCCCCATGTCCAAGGTAAGAGAAACCCAAGTAGACAGTAGGTATTGCGAGAGGGCATCAGAGGGCAGACACACTGAAACCATAATCACAGAAAACTAGTCAATCTGATCACAGGGACCCCAGCCTTGTCTAACTCAATGAAACTAAGCCGTGCCACATGGGGCCACCCAAGACAGGAGGGTCATGGTGGAGAGCTCTGACAGAATGTGGTCCACTGGAGAAGGGAATGGCAAACCACTTCAGTATTCTTGCCTTAAGAAGCCCATGAACAGTATGAAAAGGCAAAATGATAGGATACTGAAAGAGGAACTCCCCAGGTCAGTAGGTGCCCAATATGCTACTGGAGATCAGTGGAGAAATAACTCCAGAAAGAATGAAGAGATGGAGCCAAAACAAAAACAATACCCAGTTGTGGATGTGACTGGTGATAGAAGCAAGGTCCGATGCTGTAAGGAGCCATATTGCATAGGAACCTGGAATGTCAGGTCCATGAATCAAGGCAAATTGGAAAGGGTCAAACAGGAGATGGCAAGAGTGGACGTCAACATTCTAGGAATCAGCGAACTAAAATGGACTGGAATGGGTGAATTTAACTCAGATGACCATTATATCTACTACTGTGGGCAGGAATCCCTTAGAAGAAATGGAGTAGCCATCATGGTCAACGAAAGAGTCCAAAATGCAGTACTTGGATGCAATCGCAAAAATGACAGAATAATCTCTGTTCGATTCCAAGGCAAACCATTCAATATCACGGTAATCCAAGTCTATGCCCCAACCAGTAACACTGAAGAAGCTGAAGTTGAATGGTTCTATGAAGACCTACAAGACCTTTTAGAACTAACACCCCCAAAAGATGTCCTTTTCATTATAGGGGACTGGAATGCAAAAGTAGGAAGTCAAGCAACACCTGGAGTAACAGGCAAATTTGGCCTTGGAATATGAAATGAAGCAAGGCAAATGCTAATAGAGTTTTGCTAAGAGAATGCACTGGTCATAGCAAACACCCTCTTCCAACAACACAAGAGAAGACTCTACACATGGACATCACCAGATGGTCAACACTGAAATCGGATTGATTATATTCTTTGCAGCAAAAGGTGGAGAAGCTCTATACAGTTACCAAAAATAAGACCAGGAGCTGACTGTGGCTCAGATCATGAACTCCCTATTGCCAAATTCAGACTTAAATTGAAGAAAGTAGGGAAAACTACTAGACCATTCAGGTATGACCTAAATCAAATCCCTTCTGATTATACAGTGGAAGTGAGAAATAGATTTAAGGGACTAGATCTGATAGATAGTGTGCCTGATGAACTATGGAATGAGGTTCGTGACATTGTACAGGAGACAGGGATCAAGACCATCCCCATGGAAAAAAATGCAAAAAAAGCAAAATGGCTGTCTGAGGAGGCCTTACAAATAGCTGTGAAAAGAAGAGAAAAGCAAAGGAGAATAGAAAGATAAAAGCATCTGAATGCAGAGTTCCAAAGAATAGCAAGAAGAGATAAGAAAGCCTTCCTCAGCGATCAATGCAAAGGAGAATAGAGGAAAACAACAGATTGGGAAAGACTAGAGATCTCTTCAAGAAAATTAGAGATACCAAGGGAACATTTCATGCAAAGATGGGCTCGATAAAGGACAGAAATGGTATGGACCTAACAGAAGCAGAACCTAGTAAGAAGAGGTGGCAAGGATACACAGAAGAACTGTACAAAAAAGATCTTCATGACCAAGATAATCACGATGGTGTGATCACTCACCTAGAGCCAGACATCCTGGAATGTGAAGTCAAGTGGGCCTTAGGAAGCATCACTATGAACAAAGCTAGTGGAGGTGATGGAATTCCAGTTTAGCTGTTTCAAATCCTGAAAGATGATGCTCTGAAAGTGCTGTACCTAATATGCCAGCAAATTTGGAAAACTCAACAGTGGCCACAGGACTGGAAAAGGTCAGTTTCCATTCCAATCCCAAAGAAAGGCAATGCCAAAGAATGCTCAAACTACCACACAATTAAACCCATCTCATACTCTAGTAAAGTAATGCTCAAAATTCTCCAAGCCAGGCTTCAACAATACATGAACCGTGAACTTCCAGATGTTCAAGCTGGTTTTAGAAAAGGCAGAGGATCCAGAGATCAAATTGCCAACATCCGCTGGATCATGGAAAAACCAAGAGAGTTCCAGAAAAACATCTATTTCTGCTTCATTGAGTATGCCAAAGCCTTTGACTGTGTGGATCACAATAAACTGTGGAAAATTCTGAAAGAGATGAGACTACCAGACCACGTGAACTGCCTCTTGAGAAACCTATATGCGGATCAGGAAGCAACAGTTAGAACTGGACACAGAACAACAGACTAGTTCTAAATAGGAAAAGGAGTACATCAAGGCTGTATATTGTCACCCTGCTTATTTAACTTATATGCAGAGTTCATGAGAAGCACTGGGATGAAAGAAGCACAAGCTGGAATCATGATTGCCAGGAGAAATATCAGTAACCTCAGATATGCATATGACACCACCCTTATGGCAGAAAGTAAAGAGGAACTAAGAAGCCTCTTGATGAAAGTGAAAGAGGAGAGTGAAAAAGTTGGCTTAAAGCTCAACATTCAGAAACAAAGATCATGGCATCTGGTCCCATCACTTCATGGGAAATAGATGGGGAAATAGTGGAAACAGTGTCAGACTTCATTTTTTGGGGTTCCAAATCACTGCAGATGGTGATTGCAGCCATGATATTAAAAGACGCTTACTCCTTGGAAGAAAAGTTATGACCAACCTAGATAGTATATTCAAAGGCAGAGGCATTACTTTGCCAACAAAGGTCCATCTAGTCAAGGCTGTGGTTCTTCCTGTGGTCATGTATGGATGTGAGAGACTGTGAAGAAAGCTGAGCACCAAAGAATTGATGCTTTTGGACTGTGGTGTTGGAGAAGACTCTTGAGAGTCCCTTGGACTTCAAGGAGATCCAACCAGTCCATTCTGAAGGATATCAACCCTGGGATTTCTTTGGAAGGACTGATGCTAAAGCTGAAACCCCAGTACTTTGGCCACCTCATGTGAAGAGTTGACTTACTGGAAAAAACTCTGATACTGGGAGGGATTGGGGCCAGGAGGAGAAGGGGAAGACAGAAGATTACATGGCTGGATGGTATCACCGACTCGATGGACATGAGTTTGAGTGAACTCCAGGAGTTGGTGATGGACAGGGAATCCTGGCGTGCTGCAGTTCATGGGGTCACAAAGAGTCAGACACGACTGAGCGACAGAACTGAACTGAACTAATGAAAGGGCTTCCCTGATGTTCAGTGGTGAAGAATCTGCCTGCCAATGCAGAAGATGCAGGTTTGACCCCTGGATCCAGAAGATCCCCTGGGAGAACATGGAAACCCACTCCAGTATTCTTGCCTGGAAAAACCCATGGACAGAGGAGCCTGGCAGGCTATAGTCCATGGGGTCACAGAGTCAAACATAACTAAACAAATGACCATGCATGTACTAATAAATGTTACTTTGTCTACCCGTCTCATCCTTTTAAAGCCTTTCTCCAATTCTATGCAATGTTCCCAAATTCCAGAAGCATATCCACACTGATTTCTATATTACCTAAGACCTGACATAGCTTAGTGCAAGAGTTTTAACTGTAATATTTTTTTTCTGCTTTATTTGATAGTACTGTCTAGTGATTCCCCATTTTGTCACACGGATTTGCAGAACTTCTGAGGTAGAGAAAAACACAATGGATTCAGTTTTTATCATCAGTACCCTGCATGAAAGTATTTGGATTAATTGAACCAACTCCATTCTGACCCTGTCATGTGGGACACATGAGGATGTAGTCTGCATACAGAGAAAGATAGACCTTAAGACCATTGCTGCTAAAATCTTTTTTTTCCAAGTTAAAAGGCATGAAGATACAGAAGGAAATATTTGAAGAAAGATTTGGGCCTTTTATTAATATTTTCTTTAACATATAAAAGCATATTTGTGATGTGTGCTTCCTGCAGGGTAGGGAAACTCAATTTCTCTGTTCCACATACATATGTAATACCAAGTATTTTTCCTGAAGTGGAGCCCAACACTAGCAAGGACTAGTTTCATATTTGTTTTGTAATATCCTAAGGGCTGTTGTGATTCTTATTCTTGTTACCATTGTGGTAATGAACTGTATAAATTACACAGTTTTTCTCTGCCAGATGCAACTCATAAATCTGAAGAGAATATTTTCTGTTAAAAAGACATAATGATCATTTTACTGACAGAGTTTAAATGGTAGAAATCACATGCTTCTTTATATGGGTTAAACTATTACAGAAATAAATTAATAACTGAAGTACCAAATGCAATTTCAAATGCCAGTAGGGTATAAGACATATTTGCATTTTCCTTTGTGGTCTTATTGGAGTAAGATACATTTTCAACGTATCATTTCCTTTAACTGATTTCCTTTAAAAACATGACATCATTTCCTTTAAAGACATGACATAGCAAGAATCCACAATAGGAAACACTTTAGTAGGGAGAGAAGAGACACTGATAGAGATCAGAATTGCCCAAAGCGTGTGTCCTGGGACACAGATCTCAGGAGATATTGGTCAGTATAATGATCCATTGGTCATATAAGTTTGAGAAGCACTTCTCATACTCCTGCTATATACTTCATTCTCCACAGTCCAGAAGGTCTGGGAAATGTTGCACTGGTGGAGAATCCCAACACACAACAGTACACAACAGCAGGTTAAAGCTCCTAAAAATATTGCAGCTTAACACTTTTAACCTATTGTTTCCCGAACTTATTGGACTTCTTTTGTTTCTGTTAAATTTTATAGCATCCCATGGAACTATGATTCCATGGAAAACACTGTGGAAAACATTGGTTTCAGCAATACTACCTTTTACATATTATACGTGAATTTATTTTAAAAGGAGAAGAAATACACACATGAGAAAGAACATTGAATGTGAGATTAGAAAACCTTTCTATTATGTAACAACCTAAATGGAAAAAGAATTTGAAAATAATAAATACATGTATATGTATAACTGACCACTTTGCTGTACACCTGAAACTATCACAACATTGTTAATGAACTAGACACCAATATAAAATACAAAGTTTAAAAAAAAAAAAAACAGGTTAGATTTCTGCCTGCGTGTTGCTAAATATATGACGTTATTGATATTTCTTAAGCTTGCTGTGAAATGGGAATAGTGTTACCCATCTCTTACTCACAGGGGGCTGCTAGATCCAAATTCTAAAAGGAAAAATACTCTCATTCATGGCCTTACTACCATTACAGCTACTGCTACTATTATCTACAAAAGCTATCCCTCAGAACTCGTCAAGAAATTCTTATTTATCCTGCTAGAACCCTTCCTGACTCCCTAAACTGTCTTCTCAAGTCTCTGAGGAGGCTAAGAGAAATTGTATCTTAGAGAAAAAGAGAAATGGGGTGTACAAAACAGGATAATCAAATACGTCCCTTTCAGAAAAATTACTTTGAAATTGTTAGCTCCCCAGGAGACGTACAAGATTCAGATGTTTTATCAGGTTGCACCACAGACTTAAGCTAAAAAATACAGAAAAAGAGAGAAGTTGAGTATTTTATTAGCAACCACAATACGTAGGTAAATTTAGATGGAATATGGTCCATCTACCTGCCCATATTGCAACAGATTTAAAGAGAACAGCAATTAATTAACCTGTGAAAATTTATTTAGCACATACGATGGAATATGAAATGCTCAGCACTATGGGAGATAAAGAGAATAATATAATTTTTGTGTGTTAATCAAAAACCTTGCAACCACCCTGTGGAGCCATTATGAACACATGGTATAAATACTGATCAATCAATCCCAGCTTTGCAGGAGACCAGAATATTTCCAGCTTTGACTACATGCTGCATTTACAAGAGCAAAAGGAGTTTTAAGAATAGAGAGGCAGAAGTCTTCAAGAAGAGGTTTGGGCTTCAGCTGGCCCTTAAAAAATGGCTAAGATGGTTGTCATGATTTCTGTCTTTCCATCACTTTGGTATCTGTGTGCACTGAGTATTGTAGGTACTCAAACACCCAATACAGATGTGTTACGTAATTGGGTGAACAGACCAGAGGCTGGGAGGAAGGAAGGAGAGAGGGAGGGAAGGAGGGAAGTGAGAGGGACAGATGGAGACCAGTTAAAGTAAAAGGACATTCCAGCTCCCTCAAAGATGTAGAGCAAGCACTGATATATGCCAGGCTTCCTGTAGAGCAGAGGTCCCCAGCCTCTGGGATCTAATGCCTGATAACCTGAGGTGGAGCTGATGATCGGAATAAAGTTCACAATAAATGTATTGAGCTTGAATCATCCTGAAACCATCCCTCCACTCCATTCCATGGAAAACCTATTTTCCATGAAACTGGTCCCTGGTGCCAAAAAGGTTGGGGGCCACTGCTGTAGAGGATGTGTGAGCCCAGAGCCTGCCCAACCCTCAGGAACAAGCAAGCTGGAGGTGGCTGTGATACAGAGTAGACAGAATCGAAGTTACCATTAGGAGATGTGAGCTGCTCAGTTCCTGGCTCCGCCACTCCCTACCTGTGTGACCTCAGTAAATCTTACATTTTCTGCATCCTCATACAACAATCTGCTTTCTTGTCCGAGTTCTTGTAAGAATTAAATCAAGGTCTGGGAAGTTCATTAATAAACTGTTAGACAGCTGTGAGACAGTCTTGTTATGTATGGAAGAGATGAAACTCCAGGAGGTCATGAAATATCCAATCTAGACAATTCTTCGAAAGTCTGGTGTGAAGTTCTGAGGGATTGTACTTGACATAGATTTGCGATATCTGTGAGGGGGGTGCTATTACTCTACTTCGTCTTTTTGATAAGGCAATAGAACACTCACAAAATTGTGTACTTGGCTCTACAAGAAACCCCTGCCTGAGAAGGGGTATAGTGGTGTAGATGGTATGCTTCTGAGTATTTTATGGTCAAGACCCCTCTGCTGGGTCTTGTTGAAGTCCAAAATAGCTTTAAAAGGATTTGTTTTTAAGGTGGGTGTCTGTTCTTGGTCCCCACGAGTTTAAGGCTCTAAGATTTGTGTGATCAAACCCATTGACTTTCCCAATAATTAAAAAATTCCGAGTCTGTGAACTTAGTGGTCACTTGGCAGACATCCATGAAAAGGTTTGCTTACTTCTTCATGCCTTTGAATGATGTATCTCATTTAAAGTGTCAAAAGTGTCTTGTGTGTTGGTTTGGAGCTGATCACTATAAGGGGCCCATAGAGCTGTATCTGACAGTGAGAGGCTCCTGTGTCCAGCCCATGTGCTTTCTGACCTAATTCAGCAACCACTCCCTGAGTATCTCCGGACTTTTACCAGGGAGGGGAAGTAGCAAAGATGCAGTGAGCTTGTGCAGCTACTCTTTGATTTTAGCATTAAATTCTTACTCCTCCTTCCTCCCCACTTAACCCCATTCTCCAAGGAATCTTCTTCTTGGTTTGCCAAACCATTTTCCCTGCTACAGAGACAAAGAAAGAGAATTCCTTTTTGCTAGCATAGGAGCCTGTGGCTAAGGAGGAGGGGACCAGTCACACTTGGCCTGGGGCCCGTTTTTACTCTGCCAACTTTCACTTCCTCAGTATGTGTTTGTTTTCTCCTTGTCTGTGATCATTGAGGAAGTACTTTTCTCTCTTTGGCATTTCATCAGGGCAGGGGCTGATCTGGGAAAAGCAAGTTAATTGAGCCTCCGCTGATATAAAATATGTATAGTTTTTAATGAGGCATATGGAAGGGCAGAAAACTTGGGACAGAGATGGGCTAATGTAAGCTGGGTCTCCCATTTGACAGGTCAAAGAGTTCAGTGTCTGTGCCTGGAAGTGCTACAGCAGAGTGAAGAGACAGGAGAAAATGTATAAAATGCAAAGAAAATATGTTTCCTTTCAAGGTTATAATTGGCTCCCCCTGCCTCTGTTCCCACCCCAGTCTTACACATGCCCAAGGTAATGTCTCAACGTCCAGATGAATGTTGATCAGATATGAAGATGGCTACACACCTTCTGAGATATATGTGTACATTCTGTTTGATTGTAAAGATGCCTTTTTTTTTTTTTTTTTAGAAAGAAAAGCATAGAAAAGTTGTAAATGCCATCTCTTGAGAGGACTACCAAGACTTTGTCAAACGCTGCCACCCACCCTCACTCTTCACCATCCCTGTGCCATTTCAGCAATGTGGCTTCTTGGATGGGATGGGGGCAGGGTACTGAATTGCAGTATTGAGCACCCTTGCCTGAGAAGCCCAAGTCAGGCCTGGCAAAGCTGTCTCAGTTAGGAACCCCAACCACTGAGTCTTCTTGTGAAGCAAGTTACACAGGCAAGTCCTATGGATCACAGATTGATGGTAATTTTGTAGCTATTAAAGAACCAATGACCTGGCGAGAGGTTAGACTCTGCTTAGGACTCAAGATGTGATTTTTCCTCATCTTGGTTGAAACAAATTTTAACTTAAAAAAAGTTTTTTTTCTTGAAGAACACAGATGAAACATACTGGGTGTATTATGTGAACACCTGGCTATGGTGAAGTACCTGTGGGTGTGAGGTTTGGGTATCACTTTTTCCACTACATCATTCTAGGCCTCTGTTTTGAGAATAGATGGCTATTAATGTAATGTGCAAGACATTTTGTAATGTGAATCTTAAGCCTTCTCTTTAAAATCTTTGATTTCTGATGCTTTTACCTTATAGTTGCATATCAGCATCATTATTATTACCTTATTAAGTTAAATTTAATAAATAATAAACTAAAATTTTATTTAGAAGGATATCCTTCAAGTGAGGGCTTCCCTGGTGGCTCAGCAGTAAAGAATCTGCCTGCCAATGCAGGAATTGCGGGTTTGATACTGCATGCTGGGCCAGGAAGATCCCTTGGAGAAGGAAATGGCAACCCACTCCAGTAGTCTTGCCTAGGGAATTCCATGAACAGAGGAGCCTAGTGGGCTGCAGTCCATGAGTTCCTAAAGAGTCGGACATGGGACATGACTGAGCGACTAAAACAACAGTCCTTCAAATTAACATTTAAAAGCACAATTTGAGTATAACACCAGTTGAAACTCTCCCTTTCTCCCCTTCTAACATTGCTTACAGTCTAAATGGCTCCAGGTCCGCACTTTGCTCTGTATCCTCATTACAAACACAGTTTTCTCTCTGCTTCTCTTCTTCCACTGTTCAGCAAACTTGCATCCTCCCATGGCAATCCCAGACTGCCCACAAAGCATAGTTTCCTAGTTGGCTGGATGGAGCTGTGGGCTGGACATGGGGCTGGCTGGCAGCATTACCGCTGTGAGCAGCAGGAGTAGTTTTGTCATTGTGCCTTAAGGTCCAGCATGTGAACTGAGTGAATCATGCTGACCTCAGTTCCAAGGGCATGCACAAAAATGCTTCTTGGGTGATGTTTTCAATATTCCCTCTCGATTCACATGCACTTAAGAACTGAACAGTTTAGACTTCAGATACAGTGCAGTTGAAAATGCCTCTGACATCAAGATACGTCTTATGTGACTAAAAGATATCTTAGTGTTTCTGTTGAAACAAGGAAAATAATTATAAATAAGCCTCTCATTTATCTCATAAAGGTGTGTATGCACAGGACTTTGTATTCATTGAGGCAACCTTGACGTGTATTAAAAATATGAATGGCTTCTTTTTATTCTTTTAAATATTTACTCCAACCATCCTCAAGGTGACATGGCTCTGCTGGGGTAGGTCTTTGTTGTGATGAGCATTGCCTGAGACTATTGAGGCCTAAACAACATTTTCTCCTTTAAGAGGAGAGCTGCATATTCACAAAATCATTAATGAGTCTAAAAAAGCCAAGAGTAATTTCAGACCTGGTAATGCCTTCAATGAAAACAACTGGCAGAAGAGCCAATGTCCACTCTACAAAACTATAGGTTTGATTTTCAGTTCAGTTCAGTTCAGTCGCTCAGTCGTGTCTGACGCTTTGCGACCCCATGCATCACAGCACACCAAGCCTCCCTGTCCATCACCAACCCCCGGAGTTCACTCAGACTTGCATTCATCGAGTCAGTGATGCCATCCAGCCGTCTCATCCTCGGTCGTCCCCTTCTTCTCCTGCCCCCAATCCCTCCCAGCATTAGAGTCTTTTCCAATGAGTCAACTCTTTGCATGAGGTGGCCAAAGTACTGGAGTTTCAGCTTTAGCATCATTCCTTCCAAAGAAATCCCAGGGTTGATCTCCTTCAGAATGGACTGGTTGGATCTCCTTGCAGTCCAAGGGACTCTCAAGAGTCTTCTCCAACACCACAGTTCAAAAGCATCAATTCTTTGGTGCTCAGCCTTCTTCACAGTCCAACCCTCACATCCATACATAACTACTGGAAAAACCATAGCCTTGACTAGACGGACCTTAGTCAGCAGAGTAATGTCTCTGCTTTTGAATATTAAATCCTCTATAATACAAAGATAAGAAGAGAGAGTAGAAGGAATTCCCTGGATGTCCTGTAGTTAGGACTCCATGCTTCCACTGCATTGGCACTGGTTCAATCCGTGTTTCAGAAATAAGATCCTGCATGCCCTTTTGGGTAGCCAAAAAAAAAAACAAAAAAAAACGAAGAGAGTGGAGAGGGTAGGGGCATATTTCCATGAATAAATATGGCTTATTAATATAGATCAATAGAAACAAAGCAATTCATGTTTAGGTTGGTGAATTTTAGAAGGCGAGATCTTTTCTTATTAAAATCTGACAGCTTTCTGATTTATTCTCTCCTTACCTTCCCCCTCTTTATATGTGTGTGTATGTGTGTGTGCGCGCGTGTGTGTGTGTGCATGCGCTTGTGTGCTAAGTTGCTTCAGTCCGACTCTTTGCAACACTATGTACAGTAGCCCACCAAGCTCCTCTGTCCATGGGATTCTCGAGGCAAGAATTCTGGAGTGGGTTGCCATGCCCTCCTCCAAGGGATCTTCCCAACACAGGCATCAGACCCACGTCTCCTGCAGCTCTTGCATTGCAGGCAGATTCTTTACTGCTGAGCCACCGTGGAATCCCCCTTTATATTTTGCTGTTGTTCAGTCACTCAGTTGTGTCCGACTCTTCAGCTTCAGCATCAGTCCCTCTAATGAGTATACAGTACTGATCCTTTAGGATTGACTAGTTTGATCTCCTTGCTGTCCAAGGGACTCTCAAGAGTCTTCTCCAACACCACAGTTCAAAAGCATCAATTCTTTGGTGCTCATCCTTCTCTCACATCCATACATAACTACTGGAAAAACCATGGCTTTGACTACACGAACCTTTGTTGGCAATATATATACATGCATAATGTATATATATGTAATGTACACATATACATATACATAATGTATATTAGTTTGGTTCAGTCGCTCAGTCGTGTCTGACTCTTTCCAGCCCAATGGACTGCTGCACACCACCAACTCCCACAGCCTGCTCAAACTCATGTCCATTCAACCATCTCATCCTCTGTCGTCCCCTTCTCCTCCTGCCTTCAGTCTTTCCCAGTATCAGGGTCTTTTCCAATGAGTCAGTTCTTTGCATCAGGTGGCCAAAGTATTATTTTCAGCTTCAGCATCAGTCCTTCCAATAAATATTCAGGACTGATTTCCTTTAGGATGGACTGGTTGGATCTCCTTGCAGTCCAAGGGACTCTCAACAGTCTTCTCCAGCATCACAGTTCAAAAGCATCAATTCTTTTGGACTCAGCTTTCTTTCTAATGTGTATTATATATACATATATTTTCACACACACACATATATATATAGGTGCATACATCCACACACAGTAAGTAATCAGCCAAAAAAAAAAAAAAAGATTGAGTGACTTAACTTTGCCCAAGAGGAAACATAATAGGCAAATGTGCTGAAGAGATCATGTGACCACACTTGAGATGAAAAAGCAACTCTAAAACTAACCTCTCCAAATTATTAGTTGGTTTTGGCATCCCTTGTGAGAACTCCTGTGTTTTCCCAAATGAAACAATTCAGCTTAGAAAAACTAAAACTCTAAATGATCAAATGTAAGTCCATTTTTTGCTTGGTGAGAAGTGTACATTTTTAAGATGTGAAAGATTATTTTTAAAACTATGAAATAAACCAGGCCATCAGTGATTTGTCGAAAACATAATAGCTTATATTTAAAGAGTGGGTAAGATGATTCATTTATTACTTGTGAATGGATTCTTCCAATGTTTGTAGGGTACTCAAAAAAAGATTCATTCATTCCACAAAAATTTTCTGAATCTTTCTACCAGAGATTGGGCTAAGTGCTGAGCTATAGTGGCAAAGCACTATTTACAGGCTATAAACAAACTCTAATCTATAATTACCAATTGTGATAAATGCTATTTGTTCTTTAGTATTTTAGATATTATCACTTCCATCTTAATTATACTCTTAATTTCTTTCGCTAAGCTTTTTTCAAGGACAGTGCAGATGTAACTTTGAGTCAGGCCTTTGAGTTATTTACATTGCTGGAATACTAATAAAAGGTAGTACATTTCTTGATTCTTACACATATATCCAACCATCTTACCATTGTGAAATGTGCCTTCTAAACAACAGCTTGTCATACAGAGTAACAGCAGTAAAAGCAACAATGGAGACTTCAGTGGCATTTTATTAACCAATTTCTCCAGCTAGGATAAATAATGATTTTTTTTTTGCCTCAAAATACCAGGGTTTAGATTTTAATAAATATCAACCCTTTGAATAGATATTTGTCTGATCCTGAATTTAATGTATCTTTTGCCTTATTTTTCCAGAACATTTTTCTGTCGAGCACTGCAATGCAGTGTTTCATAGATTACACATTCTGGACCTCAATTTTAGTTGAGGTTAATGATTAATTAGAAAAAATAATTCCCTGAAGTTGTGGCGTATAGTAAGAGTCTGATTTACCTAGGGGCATACTTTCACTGCCTTGGAATCCATGGGTAACTCAGTCTCTTCGCAAAGCAGGATGGAGTAAACATAAAAAAAGACTTGGATGTCAAAATTAATTTCATTATAAGATGTGGAAAAGATTAAGAGAAAGAAATCATTAGTTCTGTGATAGGTACATTCTGTCCAGAGCTCCATGCTTTTGAAAATATAACCTATGAGATGGGCATGCAGTGATTACATCAAAATTCTGAGTGTTAAGATTGTCAGCAAGGACATAAGTTACCATCTCAATAAATACCAACATCCCAAAAAAGTCAACTAAAATCATAAATGACTATGTGAAGGTGGCAGACTAAAAGTGAGAAAGTCAAATATGAAAAGAATGACAGCCGTCTAGATTCGCAAGGAGGAAGCCTCCAGCCATGAAGTTACGATGGTTAACAGAAAGGGAGAAAAGTTATGCAGTACACCTTGGGCACGGAGAAGGCAATGGCACACCACCCCAGTACTCTTGCCTGGAAAATCCCATGGACGGAGGAGTCTGGTGGGCTGCAGTCCATGGGGTCGCTAAGAGTCGGACATGACTGAGAGACTTCACTTTCACTTTTCACTTTCATGCATTGGAGAAGGAAATGGCAACCCACTCCAGTGTTCTTGCCTGGAGAATCCCAGGGATGGGGGAGCCTGGTGGGCTGCCGTCTCTGGGGTCACACAGAGTCGGACATGACTGACGTGACTCAGCAGCAGCAGCAGCAGCAGCAAAACTTGGGCATAGTAGTTTGGTTTGGGGACTGAAAGAGAATAACACAAATAAGATAACTGTTGTTTTAAGTCTGGTAATGAATATTGAAAGGACTGACAAAAATAAGAAAGTTGGGAGGAAGCAGTTTGAGAATAGGAGTTTAATCCTGTTGAAATGTGTATGTTCAGGATCGCCCAGATTGACATACCCCACAGTTTGACAGTGACATGACAATGAAGCCAAGGAAGAAAGGTTCTGGATCTAAAGGAATAAACTACCTGAATCAAAGCAGATACTTTTTTCTTCTTCCATCTTCTATCCGTCTATCTCTTCTTGCTACACGCCATCCTGGTCATTTTCTGCTGTTTTCCTTATTTTGATTGCCATCAGGAGCAGTGATATATAAATACAACTTTGTTTTCCTCAGCTTTCAGAAAGATTAACTAAAGGCAGGTGACAGACTATTGGACTGAAGCTAATTCATGAGTCAAATCTGTGTTTGATCCAACTTTGTATCCTACGCAGCATGTAAATGGTGTTTGGTATATAGAGTTCATTCTGCAAATGAATAGTATATGGTCCCACATGGCATAACTCCCTCTGAATCATATGTGAGGTCCCATTGACTAACCCAGAATCAATCCGAGGGCAAGACCAAGTGCACAAGAGGAATATGTGTGTTTATATCAGTGCGTTCTTTGTAAGAAATATGCCAGATGGGAAGAAGAAAGGAGCCTTCCTTTGACCTTTAAGAGGGACTAAACACAGCTGGTCATCAGAAACAACACACACACACATACACACACATAGACTACAGTTCTTTGACAGCTTTATCTTGATCCCAAAGAAAGATAATAAATGTTAAAAATAAATCACTGGCCTGCAAGTTAGTGGAGAATGGCCAGCTTTTAAACTCAACTATGTTGGAAACACCGTGTTCCAGCTTCAGTCCCTTTTTGTACTTTGCCGTATTCTTCATAGATTTTTATGGTTAGCTGTAGGTGGGTAGGGAAGTGGGACTTCTTAGAAGGTCATACTTAAAAAGACTGCTTCCCTAAATGAGGAAGAAAATATTCTAAACAACAGTCTGAAATTTCTGCGAGGTTGCTACAGTAGAAGCAGCCTGGTTTATAGGTCAGTCCCTGTCTCTGAGTCCACGATCCTTCAAACCATTAGTGACACAGATTATGTTCTCCCTCTCCTGGCTCCATGGACCTTGTGTTCTGTAATGTACACACTCACAGGCCACGGTGAGAAACGAAGAACTGCATATGGCAAATCTGAAGGTATGTGATCCGCTTTGCAATCAGGCCAGATTCCTCTCCTTCTGAGCACGTTAGCTAAGGGAGGTTCTGAGGTGGGTGTCTGCTGATGCCACAGAACACTCTGGCTCCGTTTGCCTTAGTATGAGCTGGATCCTGAGAGAGGAAAGCTCTTTCTGGGTGGAAGCACTACTGATGGGAATAAGTTGAATCTTTCACCTGATTTTTATGAAGAATTTCAAGTATTTTTTTGAAATGGTTTCCAACCAACTTCTGTGTACATCTTAAAGAAGAATCATGCTGTGGGTCCTTTAAATAAACAGAAAGATGGCATGGAAAAGAAGAGTACTCACCAAATACTCCTTATATGTCCGCGTAAGTATCCTTGCAGTTTAGTAGGAGTGATATGATTAGCTTTGGCCAAAGGGCTCTGAAGGAGGTGGCATGATTCACTTTAAGGCTGAGGCAGAAAGAAGCCTGTGCTAAACTAATCAGTCTCTCATCCCCAAGAAAGCTGAGTGTTCCAGCGCCCTGGGCTCTGATCAGCTCTAGAGAGGACAGGCCCCACCATATTAGATAGTGTTGTTGTTCAGTTGCTCAGTAGCCTCCAAGTCTTTGCGAGTCCATGAACTGCAGCGTAGTAGTAGCACGTAAATAAAAGCTTCCCTTCCTATGTTACGATGCTGAGATTTGGGGCTGTTTGTTACCACGTCACTGATAGCCTGACCTGACGAATACAGATAATAACCATTTGTGATGCTTTAATAGACTCTAAATGATTGAGACATATTTAAAATATTTATCTAAAGCAGAAATTTAATCTTTTCAATCCTATGATATAGAAAAGTGCTGTGGGAAAATGATTGCTGGGAACCAGCATTAAAAATTGGTGGTTTGGTTGTCTGTCCCTCCCTGAAACTTAAAAAAGTATTCCTTTTCTCATCCTAAAAGAGGACTTTCCAGTAGTTCCCTAGTCAAATACCTGGTGAGGCTATTGCCCTCTCGTGGCTATTCCAAATTGTTTTCTGTGCCCATGCATATTATTTTGAAGAACATCTAGTCTCCTTATTGGAGAAGGAAATGGCAACCCACTCCAGTATTCTTGCCTGGAGAATTCCGTGGACAGAGGAGCTTGGTGGGCTGCTGTCCATAGGGTTGCACAGAGTCGGACACGACTGAAGCAACTTAGCATGCCTGCATGCATTGGAGAAGGAAATGGCAACCCACTCCAGTATTGTTGCCTGGAGAATCCCAGGGACTGAGGAGCCTGGTGGGCTGCCGTCTATGGGGTCACACAGAGTCGGACATGACTGAAGCGACTTAGCAGCAACAATCTCCTTATAGGCTTGGAAGGCCTACAGTGATCTTGATGACAAGGTGTTGTATCACTATGCTTTTTATCACTAATACAGTCCATGGTCCTGTGGAGCAATACTAAACGTTTACTGTTGAATGAATCAGCATGCCAAAATCATTAGTTATCTACAAGTATGTAGGAAAGTTTTAGAATAATCAGTTCCAATCCAACTGAAAATCAGTTATACAGACTTTCCGTTGCACATTTCCTACATAATATTAATTCTATTCCTTTATCCTAAATTATTCCCCACCTTCACTGTCTGAGATTAACAAAGGAACTGAGCACTATCTATTTGTTTAAGTGGGAAAAGAAGTGATCTGCCACCTTGAATACCAACCTGGATGACTGGCTGGCTCTTAATCACTTTCATTCCCTCTGACTAAAGACTTCCCTTCAGGAGGCCTGTGCAGCACTGATTTGTATGAGTCAGAGCCCAATGCAAACGATCCAGCCAATTTGCTATAATTACAAATTTTCTTTATTCTTATAGGTGAGACAAAATGAAAACTTTGGATCTGATTTTTGTTTTTTTCCGAACAACATACTGCATTTCCACCCTTTCTACTCTTTGCTTTGACACCATCACAGACAACACCCTAAAAATCTCTTTGACTCAAGAGCCAACTATAGTTCTTTTTCTCACTCTGTGCCCTTGTTATGACTTAAGCTTCTACCAAAATCTGAGATGAGTTAGAGGGTGGCCCATAAAAGCTGTTTCATTCTTAGGACTTCTAATTTATGACTGCTAACAAATTTGGATAGTGTGAATGAATTGTCTGGCATCATGTATTCTAAAGTGAATTTCCTATCTTTCCCCACAAAATCCATTCAACTTGTAGTTTTCTCCATGGTCAGGTGCTCAGACCAAAGTATCTTGGAGTTAATCTGTGATTTTCTCTGCTCTCACAGCTCACATAAAATCTTTCAGAAAATCCTGTTGACTCTATATTCAGAATATATCCTTAACCCTACCCCCTCTCAACCACCTTCATTGCTACCACTGTGGTACAATCTTTCATCATTCTTTTTTTCAAATTGGAATATAGCTGCTTTACAATGTTGTGTTGGTTTCTGCTGTACAATGAAGTGACTCAGCTGTGTGTGTACATGTATCCCCTCCCTCTTGGACCTCCTCCCAATCCCTCCCCATCCCACCCATCTAGGTCATCACAGAGCACTGAGCTGAGCTCCCATGCTATACAGCAGTTTCCCATACCCATCTGTTTTACACAGGGTAGTGTGTATATATATCAATCCTAATCTCCCAGTAAATCCCAGCCCCCCACCCCTCCTGTGTCCACATATCCACTCTCCACATCTGTGACTCTGCTCTTTCCCTACAAATAGGTTCATCTGGACCATTTTTCTAGATTCCACATGTGTGTGCTAATATACCATTTTTGTTTTTCTCTTTCTAACTTACTTCACTCTGTGCGACAGACACTAGGTCCATCCACATTGCTTCAAATAACCCAACTTCATTCCTTTTTATGGCTGAGTAATAGTCCATTGTATATATGTACCGTTTCTTCTTCACCCGTTCCTCTGTCCATGGAGTGCACTAACCTTCTGCATGGTCTCTCTGCCATCTCTCTTGATTCCTTAGAATCTATCTCAACACTACAAGAGTCATCTTTTAAAATGTAGTAAAGACCTTGTCAGTCCTCTACTCAAAATGCCATGATAGATGTTCACCTCACACGCAGTAAAAGCCAAGATCCTTATACAGCCTATTTGTTCCTATAGGATTTAATGCTTTCTTATATCTCTCCTCTCCTCTCATAAAATCTCCTACCTCCTTGCTTATGGTGCTCCAGCCACACTGGTTCCCTTGCTGTTCTGAAGCCCTCTTTACATGCTTCTGCCTCCAGTCCCTTGTACTTGCTCTTCTTCCAACAGGTATGTTATTTCCACAGATGGCCAAGTCCCTTGCCTCCTTGAAGTCTGCTCAAATACCACCTTCATGAGACCTGCCCTGACCATTGGCCGTTGTCCTCACCCCAAATGTCCCTTATTCTGCTTATCCACTTAAATGTCTCATTCATTTCTATTGTTGTTAGCTTGCCTCCTAGAGTGTAAACTTCATGTGGGAAGGGATTTTTGTTGATTTGTCTCACTGTTGTGTCTCAAATGCCTGCAACATTTTCTGTAACACAGTAGATGTACATAAATATTTAGTGAATGCATTTGATATGTAACTCACTCCCAGCAATACTGTGCAGTAGGTAAACTGTTGGAGCCTGGGGAGGGGGGCGGGTGTTGGCAGGGAGAGTGTGACATTTTAGGAAAGAGTCAAAGGGGAGAGAATAAAAACATCTGTGTCTACCAGTTTAAAGAGAGAAGCTGAAAAGTAGTCACCTGAGAACTGGAGCTTTGGCAAAATTTTAATTTCTGATTTCTGTTCAATGAAAGAAGGAAATCACCTTGTATTCTTTGCATGTTATAGTTGGAGCACTTGTGCCAATTAATTTGAACAGGTACTCTGGGAAGTATTGCAATGTTTTATTTTTGTAATCAAATAATAGCTATGTATCAAGATGTGAGTAGTTTGTGTACATATTTAATAATGTTTGTGAGTCAGAACACTCCTATTTTAAAAAGCCTATATAAACTGAACACTTAGTTTCTGTATTTATACAGATCAGTTCTTTAGAAGTCTTTAATTATAAGCTGCTCAAGATTCTGTGCTTCTGTTTATATAGTTACTGGAAACAAGTGATAGATTTGAGCCTGAGCTGTGCCAACACTACAATTTTGGCTGTACTTTCTTTTCTGAATGTGTGAACTCTCCTTTGCAGGGAGAATTTATCATGTGACCCAAGTGGTGATACGATCTGTACAATATCCTCTTGGCCATGGTGTATCTTTTCATTACAGGCTTTTCCGTGTGGGATTTCTCATTCACTTTGCGAAGGCAGAGCTAAAAGTAGACAGTGCGTTATTGACTAAGCACTGATGCTATTCACACGAATGAACACTTTATACCTAATTTCTGCCCTGTGGGTTTAGAGGCCAAGTTCAGCAGACAATAAAAATCAGATAAAAAGTAAGTGTGAGGTCTCCAAAAAAAAAAAAAAAAAAACCATAAAAAAACCAGGCTTACTTAAATCTCTAAAAATCCTTCACCAAGATACTACTAAAAAAATTTTTTTTTCTGAAAGATCACAGTTGCCAAGAGAAATTTCAATACAAAAAGGATGCTAGTTCCATTTGAAAAAAGCATTCCAAGCACTAATGAAAAAGAGGGAAAAATATAATCCATCCAAGATATAGTCTCAAGTGACAGGAAATGTCAGCTTCCAACATCTATTGAGCACACACTTTATGATCAGTCTGGAGAGTAACATAAAAGCAAGTTGCTCAGATGTAAGTTGAACTCTTGAGAACAAAAGGAGGGATGGAAACCAGGGGGTGGTCAACGTGCTAGACCTACTGTGAATGTGGTAGAGGTTGAATGAAGACAGCCGTTTCAGAAATAAGAGAAAGAAACATGTCCAAGGCCTAAGAGTAGGATAAAAATAGAGAGACTTGGCAGAGTGGAGAGCAGAAAATGGGAACTTAAAGATGGCCTCCTGCGAGTAAGGACACAGAGAGGCAAGAGATTATCCTCGTCATCAGTAAAGCCAAAGAAAATGACATGAAAGGGAGTGTTTGTTGTAAACTAGGAATAGTGATTTTATAACAAACTTGGCTGTGGTTATATTTCACTTTTTATTGGCAAGGAATCTGTGTAATAACAAACTATAGCCAATAAGAAATATTGGGCTGAGGATTGCACTGGAAGAGTCAGGTGCAAACATGCATTGGTGGGATTGTGGGAACTGTTGACTGGAAAGGAACCAAGCACTAGGGGGAAAGTCGTGCCACTAAACTTCAGAAGAGAACATTCATTCATGCTTGAGGGAGATGGGAGAGCCACTTTCTAAGAACGGCTTTCACAGGCATCAAATTGGAAATGAAGAGAAACGTACAATGTTTCTGAGGATAAAGTCATGGAGTTGGTGTCGAATGATATTTAAGATAAAAGAAGCTGAGCTCGAGAACGAAATAGGCAAATAAGTCAGGTCATTGGTGACCTCTGTGGACATTTTGTTAATCAAAATGAAATGTAACCACATTGTCTGGGATGACAGACATGAGTGATGAATACTTGGAGGCAATGCAGTGAATACATGGAGGCCATTTAGGGTATATGCTTTCAGATAGCTGAGCATATAAAAAGAAAAAGAAAGTGAGAATTGTGATAAATTTTGTGGAACCTGCAGAAGAACCTACTGTTGGCACTCACATTAATAATTCTTTTCTTGACCTTTAGGAGACCAAACATGACAACCAGGCTATCTGTTGTATGTTATTTGCTCCTTCTTTCTTTTGCCCTTGAAATTCCTTCATCCTCTGACACTCTACTTGACACTTACCTTTTCACTTTACCCTGTGAGATTAATCATAAATAATTCCCTGTTAGCTTTTAGACACTCTCCTTGTGTGTGCATGCTAAGTCATTTCAGTCATGTCCGACTCTGCACAACCAGTGGACTGCAGCCCATCAGGCCCTTCTGTCCATGGGATTCTCCAGGCAAGAATACTAGAAAAAGTTGCCATGCCCTCTTCCAGGGGATCTTCCCAGCCCAGGGGTCGAACCTAAGTCTTCCTGCATCTCCCAAATTGGCAGGCAGATTCTTTAACACTAGGGCTACCCAGGAAGCCCAGACACTCTCCTTACATTATACTATTTTGCATCTCTTCAGGATTCTGTTTTGGTCTTTCTTATGTATAAGTGAATGATCTTATCTAAGTAGATCACATATTCTTCAAGACAGATGTCTCTATTACTTGGTCAATTATGTCTAATCCTCAAATATATTTTTTTACCTTGCAATAAACATTTAATGAAAATATAATCAGGGAAGTGAAAGACAAGTTAAACAGAGAAGGGAAATACCAAGCAAATAATGCTGGGAAGAAACTAGAGTGGACCAAAAGTCTGAAATAAAAGAAAGAAAAAAAGAAATTGTGATATAAATGGGGAGGATGGGAAGAAGGTATACTGAGAAATGAGAACCAATGCAAAGACAAAATGGAATGTTCTTGTTGTAATAAGCAAGATAAATGATATGTTTATTACTTTAAAAGAATGTAGACACAATGTCATTTATATGATAGCTTGATGTACCATTTGTCTTTTAAATGTTTATGGGCAGGAGTTTCAAAATGCACAGCTGTTTTTTCAGTCTTAGATGTTGCATGGTTTTTGGCAACAGCAGGTCCCAGCTGACTGGATAAAACTGGCCTTCAAAGATTCCATGTACTGAAAAGTTTTATAGAATCATAGCCAATACACTTTATTTTTTAAGAGGGTTGACTTGGATATATTCCAAATTCTGATACATTAGGAATATCTGTTTATACAAAACCTTTCAATTCAAAGAATAAATCAGAGAAAGCATTTGTAGTCCGTCTAAGGCTGATTTCTATATGGTCCCTTTGGTTGGGAGGGAGTACAGGAGTGGGACAGTCACATCTCTACACTGAGAGATCACTTATGACCCCGAATTTCTTAGTTTATTACTGATATTTGTATAACTAAATAATTAGCCAAGTTTTTACCTGACAGATTATTAGCACTTTCTATCTAGTTTACACATCTTTCTTATCATGTACAATTTCTAGCATTTTGAAAGCAGCTAAAATTCTCCCTAATTACATTCAGTATATTATAATTGGAGTAAATAGCTTGGAAAAAGATTCTGAATGACTAGCAAACCCTGTATTTGCAATACATTGACAAGATTTCTGCTGAAGGTTGGTTAAAACCAGTTAATAACATTCTGTATATTATGCACATCAAATACTGAGAATCAGCAATGTTTTCAAGGTTTGGGACAGTCTTTTTAATAGTCTTTAAAACACTTAGAACCCCAAGATTTCCCCTCCCCGTCCTCATCCTTTGAGAGGAGTGAGCTATGGTCACATTGTCATACTTTCAAAAGATGCTCTTTATGGCGCACGGAAGAGGGAGACTCGATCGCCTCATCTGTGTCTCTTTATGTCTCTGTGGATATGTCTCTTTAGCCATAGCAAATTTTACAGCTATCCTACCCCACAATCCTGAGCAGGAGGAAGTCCTAGCCTGCATTTGCTGGTCCTGAATTCCTATTTCTGCCTTCTGCCACCAGCTAGCCATATGACCTGTGCCGCTAGGTCTCCATGTGCCTCTCCCGTTTCTTATCTTTCGAATGAGAGTAAACCTGCCTGCAGATTATAAAAAAAATCTGTGGAAGTGCTACAAAAAGTTTATAGCTTTAGATATTACGAGTTGACATTATTTTAACCGCCTTTTAGGGCAGACAGTGCTATATAAGTCTACAGCACTGTTCTCAGCTAGATTAGAAATGCCGAGATAACAGTACCTTTGTTTTGGTCCCGTGCTGCAACATGACAAAGCCAACCTTTTCTGGGTGTTGATTCTTTGTATACAAAAAGCTTTGCTATGAAATAGGGAAAACCCTGCTTATATACAGCAGAACTGTAAAACCTGTAAATCTCTAAGAATTCCAAATTGACGAGAGTTAGTATTTATTGTCCCTTTCCTCTAAGCCTTTTGTGTGTGTACCAAATAGCATTTTCCAAAACTGAAACAGGAGGGATAATCCTTCGCTAACTGGGTATAGTTTCAGATTTTTACAAAAGAGTTCACTCACTAGAAAATTAGCTTTCTTCTGCCAGTGATGGTAGAAAACTGCATTACAATTTAGCAAATGAAAACGTTGCTAATCGCATGGAAAACGTTGACAGATATGTCTCCTTGTGACAGATGGTATTTCCAGAGATGGTCACAACTATATCTCCCATCCCAACATTCCTCCCATTGAGAGGTGGGGTCTGTGTTGTACCCCCTCCCCTTGAAACTTGGCAAGCTGTCATGACTGTGTTGGCCAAAAGAGAACAGTTAAAATGACCTTTTAAGCCAAGTTTAAAAAGACAATGTAGTTTTCACCTAGCTCAGTGGAAGTAATTCCTTTAAAGCCTTTGACTGCCATTCAAACAGTCTGGCTCTAAAACTACCATGCTGTGAGGAAACCCAAACTAACCCAGGTGGAGTGACCACATGGAGAAGTCCTGAGACTCCATGAACAGAAAGATGACTGACCACCTTCTAGCACCTGCTGTCTCAGCTCTAATCACCATCCAACTGCAGCCTCACGGAGACCAAGCCAAACCACCCAGCTGAGCCCTTCCCAAGTTCACGGGAGATACTAAAATTATTACTGTTTTAAACCTCCAAATTTTGGGGTGCTAAATAATTAAAGACACTGGAAAAATATGAACATTTATGTTAAATTTTTGTTGTTGCTGTTAAAACCTTAAGAGAAAATCCATTAGCAACTTTCGAAGTCCTGCAGCTTTTTGAAGGTAAAGGGATACATTTGCACTTTAGGTAGTTTAGGAAATTACTTAGTTATGGCCACCTGTCACAGAAATTTGTCTTCTCAGAATGTCTGAGAACATTGTCTTTATTAATAGCCCAGTTTCTAGATAAAAGTGAGTGCAAAAAAGGTAAATAAAGGTGTAAACAAATAGATGACCTAGAAGATACTCAGCATCTTCAGGTTGTGATCAGATTCCAGCTAGAGGCTCACTCTCCTTTAACTTATGTTTTTATTGAGGTAACATTGATTTATCATGTAGATAGGTTTTATGTATACAAAGTTATATTTCTACTTCTAGATACCCTGCGTTGTGCTCACCACCAAAAATTTTGTTTCCACCTGTTATCATACTTTTGATCCCCTTTACCCATTTCACTCTCCCCACCAAACCAAACCAGACCACATGCAAACAAACACATAGATGCAGAGAACAGAATAGAGGCTCACTTACTTTTCAGAGACGTTCACAACCCCCATTCTGGTTATGATCTGCATCTGGCTGAGATGTGACTGAGTGTGCCATTGTCTTTCTCACCAATGACTGTATCTTGGACCTTTCCCCCATACTTGTTTGCTATATGCAGAAGAATAACAAACTCTAGTGGAATTTATAATTAATACACACACACACACACATGTGCACGCATACAGAGTTACTAACAATACAAATTATGACCCCCCAATAAGTAGTATTGATAGTTAGGCTGTGGATGTTGAAAAAGGAGAAGATTCGTGTTAGCTAGAATGAGTAAGGGTGGCTTGTCAGTGGATGTGGAATATATAAGTCTTCAATAAAGTACTGGTGAGTGAAGAATAGCCGAGAGTGTAGAGTTAGCTGATTTCTTTTAACGAAACTAAGATAATTCCCATGACACCAGGATAAGCTGTCAAGGCTAGAAGACTGCTTCTTCACCCTTAGTCCTTTAAGTGTTAGAAGTACTTCACATCACAGAGATACTGGAGTAGATATTCAGTTTCCTCCAGAATGAGCTGGACCAGTTCATTTTTGGGGAGAACTAAAAGATTACCATACACTAGACAAAATTCATATTTACATCTCATATTTTTAAAATATTTTATTTTTTATATTTTGCTATGGTCATAGTATCATTATCTTATAATACTGTAATCAAAGAAAACTTGTGGAAAATAGGAAAAAGAGAAAGTAAGTAAAACTCAGTCATCTTCCCATCACAGTAACATGTCAAGTCCTTCACATCCCTGTCTGTTCAGGATGTACCCATTCTTGCATCTGTTTTACATATTAGTAACTATGGTACATACCCATTTGTATTCTATACTTGTTAATTTAGTGTGGCAATTTCTTTAATACTAATTTAGGAGCTTAAATTTAGTAGCATAATATTCCTTTATTCTATGTGCCATTATTGAGCCATTTCCCTTTTGTATGATACTTAGATTATTTCCAGTTTAGTAAGAGGGTTATTTTTTCAGTTTTTCATTTTTACTATTCTGATTCAAATTTACAACTTAAAACAACAACAAGAACAATAAAAAACCATGGCATTTCAGCAGTCAAAGCCTGTTCTCCTTCCCCTCATCTTATGTTCATTTCCCCCATTTAAGCTCCATATACGTGACAATATCATTTTCAAAAGGTTGTGTTCAAAGGGTGAGATGGCTCACTCTGACACAAGTTATATCAAGAATGCTCTAGCAACACGATTTATACTGGGTTACAGATAAGTGTTAAACATAAAAGTAGTTTGCTTCACAAAGAGTGCATGGTGATTACCTTCTTCCCTTCTCCTAAAGGAAAATAGGTGATCTTTGTGCAAGAGAAAATAAATAGGTGTGCACAAGTGTTTTCTTTCCTACATGGTAATTTCCTCCATTCCTCACCCACCTTCTGCTTCTCATGCTGCACTCAGCTTTGCTAAGTGGAGTGAGCAGCCTTGCTGGTCTCTTCCCTAACAGCCTGTCCCCATGCTTGGTGGAACAGAGAGGCACTGATCATTTCCAGGATAGGAAGAACTCCTCATTGACTTGTGTTGGGGTATCTAAGAGAAAGAGCCCCTAGCCCTTGGGACTGCCAGCCTGCACCACTGAGAGTGTTCCTGGGATGCATCATTCTTTATGGGTCCCAGGGATGAACTTGAGTGTATTTTTCTTAGTGTATTTATTCTTTTCTTTTCTTTTTTTTAACTTGTTTGCCAAGGCCACATGGCATGTGGAATCTTCCCAACCAGGGATTGAACCTGTGCCCCGTGCATTGGAAGCGCAGAGTCCCAATAACCACTGGACTTCCAGGTGGTGTACATATTCCTACAATCTGTAATGGCATTGCCAAGTTATATGTATATACTATATCGATAAGTTATGCATACATTTCAATTCTTCTGTTAACAAAGTGGGTGTTTAGGCATTTGTAAGATAGGAACTACTAATGTAAATATCTGTTTAAGACTGTAGTGGTCACTTACTGTCATAACTTACTGGCAAGCCCCAGTCTGTTGTAGATCAGATGTTTAGTTACTCATAAGTAATTTAGTAATGAACCTCACACATGGTTCATTTTTCTTTTCAGTATTATCTTTAAAAATAAATCCACTCTCCTTTGCTTGAAATCCAACAAGCTTCCTTCTGAAAGAGAGAGTTACAGCTACTGTGTTGAATTAAATGTAACATTCCTAGCTTATTTGTAACAATGTTTCATGGAAGCATGCTGCCAGTGGGAATGTTGTATGTCATGTGTGTTGTGATTTTGAGAACTGCTGTTTAGAAATACTAAGCAAAGTGATAAGGAGTTCAACAGGCCTAGTCCATTCTAAAATACATTTACCTTCTTAAAAACCTTCAGTAATTTCTACTTGCACACAGGATAAAGCCCAGAAATCACAGCATGACACAGGAGGTTTTCCATGGTCTTTTCCGTGCCTAAATGCCCGGACTTTTCTCCCGCCACATCACCACAGACACCCTGTGCTACAACGGTACTGAACAAACACCCAAGTCTCCATTTCTGTCATGAAATTTGACATATTGTTTCCTTTACTGGAATATCTCACTTCCTTTAACATGCTTGCACTGCCATTTATCCGTCAAGACCCTCGGCTCTGTCAGCATTCCCTTTTTAAAGTATTCTCATCCAGCAGGGTTTCCCAGGCGGTGCTAGTGGTAAAGAGCCCACCTGCCGATGCACTAGACATAAGAGATGAGGGATCGATCCCGGGGTCTGGAAGATCCCCCGGAGGAGGACGTGGCAACCCACTCCAGTACTCCTGCCTAGAGAATCCCATGGACAGAGGAGCCTGGTGGGCTACAGTCCATAGCGTCCCAAAGTGTTGGACACAACTGAAGCAACTTAGCAGTCATGCTTCCAGCATAGTTGACCCCTTTCCCACAGGTACCTCTACTGAACATGGCATACATCTGCTTTCATTCTTCTCTATTACTGTGAATTTAAACTTCTGTCACCTCTCCATTATTGCAAGCTTTTTATAGGCAGAACCTGTGCCTTACAGGCCTCTGGTGCTATTTGTGGTTCATAGGATCACTCAGAGAATGTCTGTTGAGTGAATGAATGATCTGGCAACGTAGCTGGATCTTAAAGCCAATGGCCACACATAGGTAAAATAACACCCACATCCACTCTTTTCAAGTTACATGGAACACTTCCTTCTCCAAAAGAGTGTGACTAATGTCTTCTCAGGGTAGAGCTAAAACTATAAAACACTTTCAGAGAAACCAAGAAATCCACCCAATTATACTGTGCTTGTTGAAGGACACAGAATTCTCCAAGCTAGGCTTCAACAGTATGTGAACTGAGAACTTCCAGATGTTCAAACTGGATTTAGAAAAAGGCAGAGGAAACAGAGATCAAATTGCCAGCATCTGTTGGATCATAGAAGAAGCAAGAGACTTCCAGAAAAACATCTACTTCTGCTGCATTGACTGCACTAAAGCCATTGTGTGAATCACAATGAACTGTGGAAGATTCTTAAAGAGATGGGAATACCAGACCACCTTACATAACTCCTGAGAAATCTGTATGCAGGTCAAGAAGCAACAGTTAGAACTGGACATGGAACAATGGACTGGTTCCAAATTGGGAAAGGAGTACATCAAGGCCGTATATTGTCACCCTGCTGATTTAACTTATATGCAGATTACATCATGAGAAATGCTGGGCTGGATGACGCATAACTGGAATGGAGATTGCCAGGAGATATATCAATAACCTCAGCTATGCAGATGATACCACCCTTATGGCAGAAAGTGAAGGGGAACTAAAGAGCCTCTTGATGAAAGTGAAAAAGGAGAGTGAAAAAGTTGGCTTAAAGCTCAACATTCAGAAAACTAAGATCATGGCATCTGGTCCCGTCACTTCATGGCAAATAAATGGGGAAACAATGAAAACAGTGACAGACTTTATTTTGGGGAGTTCCAAAATCACTGCAGATGGTGACTGTAGCCATGAAATTAAAAGACACTTGCTCCTTGGAAAAAAAGTTATGACCAACTTAGATAGCATATTAAAAAGCAGAGACATTACTGACAAAGGTCCATCTAGTCAAAGCTATGGTTTTTCCAGTAGTCAGATATGGATGTGAGAGTTGGACCATAAAGAAGGCTGAGTGCCAAAGAATTGATGCTTTTGAACTGTGGTGTTGGAGAAGTCTCTTGAGAGTCCCTTTGACAGCAAGGAGATCAAAAGTCAATCCTAAAGGAAATCAGTCCTGACGATTCATTGGAAGGACTGATGTTGAAGCTGAAGCTCCAATACTTTGATCACCTGATGCAAAGACCTGACTCATTGGAAAAGACCCTGATGTTGGGAAAGATTGAAGGTGGGAGGAGAAGGGGATGACAGAGGATGAGATGGTTGGATGGCATCACTGACTCAATGGACATGAGTTTGAGCAAGCTGTGGGAGTTGGTGATGGACAGGGAAGCCTGTCATGCTGCAGTCCATGGGGTCACAAAGAGTCGGACATGACTGAGCAACTGAACTGAATTGACTGTGGGATGCAGAAACTACCCTTGTCACAGAGGCACTAACATTTGCTTCATGAACCCTGCCTTGCTGACGGTATGTGCTCTCTACTCACCTACCTCCTCCTCCCCTCTCTTACCCCCTCCCTCCTTTAAACATATCCTTAATCCAGGCCAAAAACCCAGTGTATCATGAATCCTGGGCCAGGACCTTTCTTCATGTCTGTGTGACAGCTGAATGAAGAAGAGCTGGCTGTTTTCCAGAAAAATAGGCTGAGTATGATCTGAGCTCAGCTGATGGGCCAGGCTGTGATGCAGGCTATGCTGGGAGGCCTCTGTTGCCTATGGCATGGCCTTGGCAGTTTTTGGAGATTCTGGCTGCTGGCACCTGAACCCTTAACAATCGGGCACAGTCTTTAAGCAGATATCCCTCTAAGGAATAATGCCTGATCAATTGGTTGTTTCTCAGCCTGGCATATTGATGGAACTCAATAACATTTGTCACATGAAAGGATGGATGGATCTATTTATCACTATATCTTCCTGGTAGCAGGGCTTCACTGGAGAAAGAAATGAGGGCCCTGGGGACTTAATTTGGTGACCAGAGAGGGGAAAAGAAAAAAGCAAATAGGGCTGAAGGAAGAGCCCTGCTTTGGCATTTTGCTCGGTTCACAAAAGGATGCTTGTGGTGAAGGGACCTGTTCTACCTGTAGAAGCCACTGAGGTTGATACCTTCCTCCAGGGAGAGGACTGGAGTCTTCAGCTTTGTTCTAAAGCAGATCCTGCAAGTGACTCAGGCAGGGAGGACATGATGAATCATCTTCACCCTTCCACCCTGTCCAAACCTTTCTGGGGGGTCATGATGCTTTATCCATCCAGAATCTCATTCTAGCAAAGAAACAGATGAAAACTCACCCTTTGTCCCTTCACTTGTTGTCAGAGACAATTGCTGCTGCATGCTGCCATGACTGCAGGTTTTGACTCCTTTCTGTGCATATTTTGAGGAGATCATTGGGAAGCAAAGAAAAATCCTAGACAGGATGCAGTGAGTGAGCACGCTTTCCAATCTGGGCTGGCTTCTCCCAAACCAGGAGTCTGGTGATTTATTGACATGTGGAAAAAAATATTAGCACTATGTAGTCACATGTTGCCCAAAAATAAGACATGAATTAAGCTTTAATTATATTAAATATATATACTTTATGAAGTATTTTACTCCAGTATATTTTTACTCCAGTATGTATACTGGAATAAAATACTTTAAAGCATATTTTATTAATGGAACATATGATCGAAAATGCTGATGTCCACTGTCTAGACAATAGTAAGGTGTATGTGTGTGTAGCCAAAAGGATCTGACTGAGGAAGGGGCTGAAGAATCTGATGCAGAGATTTGGTACGGTCATCCATCTACATTTAAAAGAGGGTCCCATGTCCTACTTAGAACTGTAGGAAAACCTTTCTTTCACAAATTGCTTTGAACCTGGATGACCCAGTTCATGAAGATTGTTTGCCCGTTTATGGGCTGACATGTGAGCAACTGTACTGCATTATTTATAAGGAAAAATAAAGTATCCTGAGCTCTTGCTCACATACTTTGTCTTTGTGAAGAATGAGGCTTCACATCATATGTGGAATTTGAGATTCTCCATGGCTCACTGACAGTGTCTCATTACCATCTCTTATCAGACATCCTGGTCTATCAGGAAAATATCATGAATTTTTTAAGAGAGTGAACATATAATGCAGTTGAGCACAATCCTTCCAAAGGAGTTATTATAAAGCCCTTTATTCATTGCAAGAAAATCCCTAAATATATAGTTATAATATGTATTAAAAGTCTCTAAATGCATATTTAGTCAGCAAGTTCTATGTTTAGCTATCCCAGAGTACTTGTTTTAAAATGTTACAAAGAATTAGTGAAACTCCCAGAGACAACACAGTTTCTACAACTATGAAGCCAGAGAAAGCTGTTTTGAGAGTGGCTCACCTCTAGGGACCGTTTGGCACCATTTTAATTGTCTTTTTAAAAATAGGATTAGAAATGAAGCAAAGAGAATACCTTTGGTACCCAATGCACAAAGTAAACTTACCTTAAATACATATTTAATAAATCAGATAACCCCAGTTAAAATAAACCAAAATATCTAACTCATTCATTCCCTGTTCTGCCTAGGAAACAGAGGAAACAGAATTTCCCTCTCTTCATGTATTTGCTCAAGCCATGGTTATTTATTGATTCCCTGCTGCTGCTAAGTCACTTCAGTCGTGTCCGACTCTGTGTGACCCCATAGACAGCAGCCTACCAGGCTCCCCCATCCCTGGGATTCTCCAGGCGAGAACACTGGACTGGGTTGCCATTTCCTTCTCCAATTGGATGAAAGTGAAAAGTGACAGTGAAGTTGCTCAGTCGTGTCTGACTCTTAGCGACCCCATGGACTGCAGCCTACCAGGCTTCTCTGCCCATGGGACTTTCCGGGCAAGAGTACTGGAGTGGGGTGCCATTGCCTTCTCCGATTGATTCCCTAGGATGTGCTAGATGATATTGGGTACGATGCTCCTCTCATAGCTCCCACCACCCACCCCAGTATGATGGTCACTGTGCTTGGCAGTGACACCTTGTTAGTGTGTTATAGTCAGTTGGTTCCTAAAGCAGGGTGCTGCTTTTCTGCGAGCCTCCGAGGAAGGGGTTAAAGGTACAGGATTCTCTTCTCAGAAACTGGTTCCTCCTGGCCATGCCAGGTAACTTCTCAGTTTTATGGGCCTTTCAAATGTCCTGATTTTCAGGTGTGTATGCAGGATATCTTATATGATGACTTCAAGGGCTTTCCCTGGTAGCTCAGCTGGAATCTGCCTGCCATGCAGGAAACCCCGGTTCAAATCCTGGGTCAGGAAGATCCCCTGGAGAAGGGATAGGCTACCCATTCCAGTATTCTTGGGTTTCCCTGGTGACTCAGTTGGTAAAGAATCTGCCTGCATTGAGCGAGTCCTGGGTTCTGTCTCTGGGTTGGGAAGATCCCCTGGAGAAGGTTATAGCTACCCACTCCAGTATTCTGGCCTGGAGAATTCCATGGACTGTATTAGTCCATGGGGTTTCAAAGTGTCAGACACAACTGAGTGACTTTCACCAGCATACTTTATTTCAGTTATAAAAGGGAAAGGATAGTTTGACTTAAGGGACAGTGTTTGGGGATATGAAATCTTAGAAATTATAGACACTATCCAATCCATTTCCTTATCATTTGAAAGATGAGTGTATTGGGGCTGCCCAGAGAGGTTTGTGACTTCTTTAACATTATACCCCCTCATAGCTATTGGGAGGGGGGAAACAGGACTAAAGACACACTAGAATATTTTAGGTGGTCTTCATCCTTTACTGCATTGCTGCTCGACAGGGCATGCATCGCTCCCTTCCCCTCATATCTTTTTTTTCAGGACTGTATTTCCCTGTGTAACATAGTGGGAAGGCATTATTAAAGCCCGCAGAACGCTTTGTAGAGAAAGTGCTAATGTAGAACACGATGCAGTGGCTCTCCTGGCCCCTTTTGCACAGGTTGAGATGTTTCTCCCTGCTAAGCCCTGTGCAGGAAGATGCAGAAAAACACAAGGTTATGGGAGGGTTTTACTCTGAACACCAAGGACATTCTTTGGATACCAGGGATGGATTCTGGGGGCCCTGTGGACCACCTGAAATGGAATTCAGAATTGGTTTTGGGTGCATGTTATTAGGAAGAGAATCAAAAGCTTCCTCAAGGATGTCTCTGATCCCCCAGAAGTTTAAGAACCACTTGAGTAGAATCTTGGTTAGGATTTGTGGCTATCTGGGATGGGATGGTGATTGGAGTTATCAGTTTATAGCTTCACGTTACAGCAGAATTCTGCAGATGTCATTTTCCTCCTAGAAATGTAAGCAGTGTATGGGCCTGAGGTTGATAATGGGGCAAGGAGACCAAGAAATGACTGTTGCAATGGAGGAGGTTTACATGGGAGAGCAGGTGGCTTCTCCTTTCTCTTCCCTACAAACCCAAGTCATTTTTCCTTCCTTGCTTGGAAATTTTACCTAAGACTTATAACCTGGATTTCTAACAATTGGGAAATTTCATCTGATTTCAGTCTTCCCTTTTTTCTTGCTATTTCCATTACCTTCTCTTTTCAAACTTTAAAAATCTTACTAGATCCACCAAAGTAGGGTGGTTGTATGAGGCCATTGGTAGGAGGAGGGATTGATTGCAGAAAAGCTGGAGGGGATTTTAAGGGTGATTAAAATGCTCTTGGTTGTATTGGTCACTGAACAGCACAAACATTTTATTATATGCAAATTATATCTCAATGTAGTTGGCTTAAAAACCAAAAATTGGACTGTTTCTTGTTCACGTAGGTTCCCAGCTGATGACTTCTTTCTGTGAAAGCCACTGGTACTTAGAACTGGTACCTTTGTTTTGTACATACTTAAATCTTCTGTCTAAGTATGTCCGCTACTTCCTTTCCTGGCTTGCACCCCTGTGAGCCTCTCAGTTCCTTAGGGTCCAGCCTACAACTTGTCCTTTTCACTCTTCCTTGAGTTCTCTGTAGCTGTGAGCACTACACTAAAAAATGCCAGTCACTAATAATAATGATGAGGCAAATGGAAGAAGTCCTTCAGTGTCACTAAATCACATGGAAAATTGTCTTCATTGCTTTTGCAGGAATTGAAGAAGGGTATGTTCTTGATTAACCAAAGAGCAGATTCAAAGAAAGGCCGATGTCTTGCAGTTAAGCCCCAGCTTTGGCAATTCATCTATGTGTTTTAGGAAAGTTAATTTCTCTGAGCTCTACTTTATATCTTTAAATGTAGGAATAAGAAATAGTAGTTTTATCTACCTCTTCCAGATATATATGGAGATACCTCCACAAATTATAAGACTACATGCAATTAGTGTTTTTATAGTGTGCAATTAGCTAATAACAATAATCTTTTCTTCTAAAAAATAACTGTTTCCTTTTTCATTTGAAAAATACTGATCTTTTTAACAAAAGGAAGCTCTGTTATTGAATTTTAATAGGGCAGTTTTAAAAAATATTTCCTAAAGCTTCAGGAATACTTTTCTTTCATGATTATGTAAGCAAGCATGAACAAGTATTTTAAGTTATAAATAGAAAATTCTGTTTGATCTGTTTCTTCATTTTGGCATATTTGGGAGATCTTTACTTAGTGTCATTACCATTAGTAAAGTATTAATTTGGTCTACTCAAGAATGTGTATTTCAATTTCTGTTCAGTTGATTTATTATGTTTATCAACATCAAATAATAATATTTATTAAATAAAAATAGGAACTCATTTATATTTTTAAGTAAAAATATTTACAGTTGAAATCACCCCTATGGATGGTTTCTTAGTTGATTTTTATGATTTCATTATTTCTTAAATGTTACTCTCTTCTTTGTAATTCATTTAAAAAGAAAAGGTAAAGCTCAACCGTAGCAAATACATTTCCAGAGAATCATTATCATTTGTTTCAAATTTGGTTTTTGAAAAGAAATCTGTGCTTTTTCAGCTTTGTTCAGGATCTAAAACAACTCCAATGTTTGCCAAGTTGGAAAGTAAAATATTAGGAGAAAATTTAATTTCCAAGTTCCCAAAAGGTCATGTAGAAGCAAATGAGGAAGGTAAATTTAATTCATTCATTTTAAATAAAAATGACTTAAGTGCCCTTTAGAAAAAAGCACCATTTCAATAAATGTGTTTTAAACGGAAGTGACAATATCTATTGCTTTAGGAACAGATATGAAAAAAGTAAATCAACAATGATAAGCCCCACATAATAATCCACAGTGAGTCAGTAGAGGTTATGACAACAGCGGCCTGAAGGGTACAAATCGGCTATTAAAATGTCTGAGTTCATTATGTGTACAAAAGCTTTGTATCCTACTGAGAGGAAAGACCTGGGAATGGTACTTAGGGTCTATCTGTATTTCATGTTCAGGATAGAGTGCAATTTTAAGTAGTGATAGCATGTCTGTGCGTTCTCAGTTTTATTCCATGAACTAAAACAAATAGCCCCACTCCACAAAGAGGCAGAATCAAATGTCACTGGTTTGATCTATTTAAAAAATCTTGCTTTATCACAGGAACCACTTCTAACCACTCTTTTCAAAAAGATGGCATGGGAGGGGGTGGATCAAGAACCTACATAAGTCTTATCCTGTGGCCCAGACTGACACTCCACACACAAGTTTGAAAGCTATTGAAGATGAAGCCACAAGGTAGAGAAATCCCAAACAGACATCTATTGGAAACAGGAGCCCTTCTGAGATGAGACCCAGAGAGCCATGCTGTGCATAAAGCTCATTCCCTATTGCTGATCTCTTTGACCATGAGTACCTTGACGTCCAGGTGATTGTGGCCACCATTGCCTCATAGGACTACAGAACTAGTGAACAAAAGCATGCTGCTGCCCAACTAATGTTCTAAGTAATGCAACGCCTATGCTGCAGTCGGTGGAAAGCACACAGTTTTAAACAGTGCAGGTTTCATACCTCATGCAGCACAGCCATAAGAAAAACAAAAGCAAAACAGTACTGGTTTTTCATGTACTCACTGATCATAAATAGCCTGGTGGTTCTATACTAGGCTCTGTGCTAGTAAGATTCAAATATGAATCACAAGCTATGAATCTCTGTCTTAGAATTTTATAAGATCTTAGGGTCTAGTTTTGGTAACTGAATTCTTGCCTATTAAAGTTCCTAAAGCAGCTCCCCCCCCCCGCCCCCGGATGTAGCTTAATTTCTTCATTACACTCATGTTTATTGAATACCTTTTACTAAGCACGTTTAGGGGCAACAGATAGATCGCTGCCATGAGGACTGCCTGTTGTGCTGTGAAGACTACACAGCAAGAAAGCAACGGTGGACTCTGAGGACTTTGCCTTCAGAGAGTTCACCATTTCTGCATACTCTCTCTCTTTCTCTCTCTCACACACATGCAGCTTTTTATTCACTATTTACACACAGGACATGCTGATGTTTATTTGACATGATTTTTGTTTACCTCAGCCGCTTAATATGCCACCCTTTTATTTATATTTCTTTGATTGTTGAAGGCTTTTCATTATGCAATGACGCTTTCTAAAATGCTGATGCTCTATAAAATTGAATCACTCCTGAATTTTATTCCTACTACAGTAGGGTGGTGGGGTGACTAAATGGCTTTAAGCAGGCTCGGGAGTCAAAATGCCTAAGATTATATCTTGACACTACTGCTCATTAATTGTGTGACTCTAAACACATTACCTGTGGCCGTCAGTTTCCCAATCTGTGAAATGGGGGTGATGATAAAACCTGTATCATGGGCTTGTGTAAGGGTTGATTAAGATGAGAGTATAAAAGAACCGCTCAGGAACTTCCCTGATGGTCCAGTGGTTAAGACTCTGCCCTACCAGTGCAGGAGGTGTGAGTTTGATCCTGCTTCAGGAACTAAGATTCTGCATTTTGTCAGGCATGCTGCCCAGACATGCCCATACGGCCACATTTTTTTTTTTAATAAAATTAAAAAAAGAAACAACTCAGAGCCTGATACATAGTAGCACTCAATAAATGTTACTATTCACATTGTTATTGTTATTTATTATCATCATCATTAGTTATCCACAAACACCCCAGATGGAACCAGAGATTAGCAGAAATAACACTCTAGAAGTAGAAAGTGTGTGTGTGCTGTCTCTTCTGTCATGTCCAACGCTTTGCAACCCTATGGACTGTAGCCCGCCAGGCTTCTCTGTCCATGGGATTGAGTGGGTTGCCATGCCCACCTCCAGGGGATCTTCCCGACCTAGGGCTTAAACCCATGTCTCTTATGTTACATGCATTGGCAAGCAGGTACTTTACCACTAGCACCACCTGGGAAGCCAAAAAAGGATAGGAAAGCATGATTAGAGGAAGGGTGACAGCAGTTAGCAGGGCAGTTGGAATGGCAGTAAAGAAAAATTAAACACATCACTTTCCCTCTTCACCCTAATATACTTGGCTTCCCTACATCCTAGAGAAACATTTGATTCAGTGGTTAAAAGTTAAAAAAATTTGTAGCAATATCCAGCTTTAATTTTTTTTTTTCATTCTTCCTTTTTACTTCATTTTTTTCCCCAAAAGATACTTAGGGAAAAAAAAAACATTCATTCATTGTTTTGATACATTTATGTGGAATATCCACTGTGTGCTCTTGCTTTGCTCGATGGTGGAAATAGAGTGAGAAGTGACTTAGGCAGGGCCCACTGTTTGCTATGCTGTCTGTCACTGGTTCACTCTACTACATCTGTTGTTGAGAATATGAAAAATAAATCCCTCCAGGAGTCAAACACTCAGGCTGGGGCTCCAAAGATCAAGGCAAGGCCAGGTAGTTGTCCTCTCCTATCTTCAACACCTCTCCACATTTCCTCATACCATTACCCCTGCTTTCACAAGGACAAAGAGGTTACTCTAGCATCATGAATAAATGATAAAAATTATGAAGATGAAGAAGAGGAGAATGTCAGTTGGAAGCAGACTTACCATGAAATTAGTAAAGTTTAAGTTTCATGAATCCTAGCTTGCCCAGGAAGCTTTGAGGCCCTAGGAAAAACCCTAATAACAGGTTCTCATAGTCATGGTGTTGGTGGTTTAATTGCTAAGTCATGTCTGACTCTTGCAACCCCATGGACTGGAGCTTGCCAGGATCCTCTGTCCATAGGATTTCCCAGGCAATAATACTGGAATGAGCTTCCATTTCCTTCACCAGAGGATCTTCCCAACCCAGAGATTGAACCCATGTCTCCTGCTTGGCAGGCAGATTCTTTACTGCTGAGCCACTAGAGTTTTTCATAAAATTGGCAAAAGGAAAATACTTACTTGATTTTCCTTAAAAGAGAGCCCTCATATTATATAAATTTCAGTCTCTCCTCCCAACAAAAATGGTCCCCCCCCATGATAATGATGCTGCTGATAGTTACTAGTTATCCTGCTTGGGCTCACCAGGTGCCAAACATAATGATAAATGCTTGTCCTGTTATCCCATTTAATTCTACTGTTATTCAGGCCCTCACTTAAAATAAGGATGTAGAACTAACAGCAAGATTGAAAAACCAAGGTGTTAGGGGCAGCAAATTCTATGATCCATGATTTGATCCCCAAGATCAAAGATTCAGAGAAATTTCTCTACAACAGTATTCCTTCTCGAGGGGTCTATGAGATGTTCACAGATATGGCAGGAGTCCATGAAGCTAGCTAAACAAAATATATGTCTTCATTTTCACTAACCTCTGACTGAAATTTAACATCCTTTCAATTGTGAATACAGTATCCAAATCTGCAGTATTAGCAGTTCTTATGATTTTGTTACCAATAGAAATTGAAAATATTTTCATAACACTTACAGTTGTTACAGGTATCTGAAAATATTAATTATGCTCAACACTGCTTCAAATTTTGGAAATTATTATCCAGCTGCTAGAATTTTTACATGTTTTAATGTAGAAGCACATATATTACTGTAATGCAATTATTTTTAAAAATATTTTGATAAATATGTCTCAGGATAATTGGTTTATTTTGTTATCCTATGCTTTAGTTGTATGAACCTAATAACCTTCTGAGAAGAATGTGTAGATTTCACAAGCCTGCTAATAGAGGTCATGACACAAAATGGAAAGATTAAGGTTACTAGCTCACTTCCACTTCTGGTAAGAATGAGGGAACAGAGACCGCATTTATTCATCTCCCTTCAACAACAAGAAATGGGCAACAACAAAGCAACAGTTTTGAAATATTGAATAATAGGCAATACAAGACAGTGATACTTTATGTAAAGGAAAAAAATGAGGCAAGTCCTATAATTGTTTCAGTTTACTGCTTTAAGATTTTACAGTAAAAGGCACCCAGACAGATCCCAGTAATTCTCACTGGACTGAAGAGATGGAATTGAGAATTCAGGGAGGTCAAAAGGTTAGAATTTGTAGGACAGAATATTGGAGAGAACAAAGCAGCGCAGAGAGAGGACTTTTGAGATCTCCAAAGTTTTCTCCTTAAGTCACCTGCTTGATTCTGCTCACCAGAAGGATGTAATGAACCACCATGTCTGGAGAAAGAGCTTATAATAGACAGGTAAAACAGTTCCAGGATATCACAAAACACTTGTGATAATTTTTGTTCCTAAGAGCCAGGGTGGAAAATCTTTGTAATAAGCAGGGCTTTAAGTACTTACAATTGTATTGCTTTAATAGCACTGATAAATTAATCTTAAGCTGAAGGATGCTGTCTGTATGTGTGTGTGTTTGCTCAGTCATGTCCAGCTCTTCTTTGAGCCCATGAACTGTAGCCTGCTAAGCTCCTCTGTCCGTGGGATTTCCCAGGCAAGAATACTGGAGTGGGTTCCATTTCCTTCTCCAGGAGATCTTCCCAACCCAGGGATTGCAACTGTGTCTCTTGCATTTCCTGCATTGTAGGCAGATTCTTTACCACTGAGCCACCAGGGAATGCTCTGGTACCCCATAAAAAAAAAAGCTTGGAAAACTTACCAAGTAATTTATTTGAGTGACAGAACAAAATTCAAACATATATAAAAGAATATGAAAATATCCACCATCCCAAAAAATAAAATTCATATGTCAAGCATCCAATAACAGTTTACTGCAAAAAAGTATAGTACACCTATTATTAGAAGAAAATATCAATACAAAAGACTTAGAAATGACACCAATGAAAAAGTTATCACACAAGAATATTAAAATGATATTATAGATGTATTTCACTTTTTCAGAAAAGTAAGAGAAAGCACAAGCTTGTTAAGTAGAGACTTGGAAGATATTTGAAATTACCCAAAGAAAGCATGAATATGAAAAAATAACTGTCTGAGATTTAAAAATACATAAAGAAGGCTGAGCACCAAAGAATTGATGCTTTCAAACTGTGGTGCTGAAGAAGACTCCTGATAGTCTCTTGGACAGCAAGGAGATCAAAGCAGCCAATCCTAAAGGTTATCAACCCTGAATATTCTTTAGGAAGACTGACATTGAAGCTGAAGCTCCAATACTTTGGCCACCTGAGGTGAAGAGCCAGTTCATTGGAAAGGACCCTGATGCTGGGAAAGACTGAAGGAGGGCAGGAGAAGAAGGAGATGACAGAGAATGAGATGGTTAGATAGCATCAATGACCCAATGGACATGAGTTTGAGCCAACTCTGGGACATAGCGGAGGACAAGGAAACCTGGGGTGCTGCAGTCCATGGGATGGCAGAGTCAGACATGACTTAGCAGTTTAACAACAAGAGTGACATTGGCCACTGCAGAAGAAAAGATTAGTGAATTTGAAAACATGACAATAGAAAATGATCATAAACTATATAGAGGAAAATAAAAGACTAAAAATTAAAAATATAAACAGAGTATCAGTGAAGTATGGAAAAATTTCAAACAGCCTAATATAGTTGTTATTGGAGTCCTCAATGTGGAGAGAGATACATAAAAAAATACTTGAGGAAATCAAGGGTGAAAATTTTATAAATTTGATGAAAAATATAAACCCAGAAATCCAAGAAACTATTTCAATAAATATCAAGGTAAGAACAAGAAGAAAACTTCATTTCATAAACAAATTTCCAAAGCTGGTAACAAAAAGAAAAAATAATTTAAAGTAACCAAAGGGAAAAAAGACAAAGTACATACATGGGTACATCAAGTACATTCAGTTTAGTTCAGTTCAGTCTGTCAGTTGTGTCCGACTCTTTGCGACCCCATGAATCGCAGCACGCCAGGCCTCCCTGTCCATCATCAAATCGCAGAGTTCACTCAGACTTGCGACCATCGAGTCAGTGATGCCATCCAGCCATCTCATCCTTGGTTGTCCTCTTCTCCTCCTGCCCCCAATCCCTCCCAGCATCAGAGTCTTTTCCAATGAGTCAGCTCTTCGCATGAGGTGGCCAAAGTACTGGAGTTTCAGCTTTAGCATCATTCCTTCCAAAGAAATCCCAGGGCTGATCTCCTTCAGAATGGACTGGTTGGATCTCCTTGCAGTCCAAGGGATTCTCAAGAGGCTTCTCCAACACCACAGTTTAAAAGCATCAATTCTTCGGCACTCAGCCTTCTTCACAGTCCAACTCTCACATCCATACATGACCACTGGAAAAACCATAGCCTTGACTAGACGGACCTTAGTCAGCAGAGTAATGTCTCTGCTTTTGAATATACTATCTAGATTAAAAAGTACATAAAATTATAAGAATGATTACAGACTTCTCATTAAAAACAATGTAAGTCAGAAGATAGAGGAATGACATCTTTAAAGTAATAAAAAAGCAAAATTGTCAACCTAGAATCTGTACTCAACAAAAATATCTCTCACATATAAAAACCAAATTAAAAAAATGTTTTCAGACAAACGAAATCTGAAATATCAATTTACACAAAGGAATTAAAAGCACTGAAAATGATAAATGTGAGTATTTTAAAATGCTTTTTTTCTTATTTTTAAAATACAATCGATTACTTAAAACAAATAATGTTGGCATGTTGAGGGGATTTATTATTTATATAGTAGTAAAATGTATGACAAAATAGTAAAAAATGGGAGAGGTTGTAATGGTTGTAATAGTCTTGTATTCTACATGAAGTGACATAATATTACTTGAGGTAAATGATACTATTTCAAAGATGTATGTACAGTGTTAGCTCTAGAGCAACAACTATAAAAAAAGAAACATAGCTAATAAGCCAACAAAATAGAGAAAGTAGAATAATTTAAAAATGCATTCCACCAACTCAAAAGAAAGCAGAAATAAAAAGATGTCTTAGTCTGCTTAGAATTCCATAACAAAATACCATAGACCTGTACCTTAAACAACACAAATTTACTTCTCACCATTCTGAAAGCTAGGAAGTTCAAAACCAAAGTGTCACCTGACTCAGTTCCTATTGAGAGCTATCTCCTGACTTAAAAATGGCCACATTCTTGTTATGTCCTCAAATATCCTTTCCTTGGTGTGTACATCATGTGGAGAGAGGGAGGGAGATCACTTTCTCTTCTTCATCTTATAAGGCTAATAATCCCATCATGAGAGCCCCACACTCATGACTTAATCCAATTCTAATTACCTCATGAAGGCCCTGGTCGCAAATACCATCACTGTAAGTTAAGGCTACAGCATCTGAAATGGGGCGGGGCAGGGGGAGGGGCCTATTCAATCTGTAACAAAGGGAGAAAATAAATAAAGAAGAGATGAGACATGTATGAAAAAAAAGAATGGCCTGGTAGATTTAAATACAATGATACTGATAATTACACTAAATGGAAATGATTTAAACCACCCAGTTAAAAATGAGAGAGTTTTTAGACCTGAATAAAAAAATTAAGAACCAGGATAAGTTGCTCACAAGCTACTAACTTAAAATATAAAAATTGGTTAAAAGTAAAATGATACAAGAAAGCAGAGACATTACTTTGCCAACAAAGGTCCATATAGTCAAAGCTATGGTTTTTCCTACTTTTGCATTCCAGTCCCCTATAATGAAAAGGATATCTTTTTTGGGTATTAGTTCTAGAAGGTCTTGTAGGTCTTCATAGAACTGTTCAACTTCAGCTTCTTCAGAGTTACTGGGTGGGGCATAGACTTGGATTACCATGATATTGAATGGTTTGCCTTGGAAACGAACAGAGATCATTCTGTCATTTTTGAGATTGCATCCAAGTACTGCATTTTGGACTCTTTTGTTGACTATGATGGCTACTCCATTTCTTCTAAGGGATTCCTGCCCACAGTAGTAGATATAATTGTCATCTGAATTAAATTCACCTATTCCAGTCCATCTTAGTTTGCTGATTCCTAGAATGTCAATGTTCATTCTTGCCATCTCCTGTTGGACCACTTCCAATTCATGGACCTAACATTCCAGGTTCCTATACAATATTGCTCTTTACATCATGAGAAATGCTGGGATGGAGAAAGCACAAGCTGGAATCAAGACTGCCGGGAGAAATATCAGTAATCTCAGATATGCAAATGACACCACCGTTATGGCAGAAAGTGAAGAAGAACTAAAGAGCCTCTTGATGAAACTGAAAGAGGAGAGTGAAAAAGTTGGCTTAAAGCTCAACATTCAGAAAACGAAGATCATGACATCTGGTCCCATCACTTCATGGCAAATAGATGGGGAAACACTGGAAACAGTGGCTGACTTTATTTTGGGGGGCTCCAAAATCACTGCAGATGGTGATTGCAGCCATGAAATTAAAAGACACTTGCTCCTTGGAAGGAAAGTTATGACCAACCTAGACAGCATATTAAAAAGCAGAGACATTACTTTGCCAACAAAGGTCCATCTAGTCAAGGCTATGGTTTTTCCAGTGGTCATGTATGGATGTGAGAGTTGGACTATAAAGAAAGCTGAGCTCCAAAGAATTGATGCTTTTGAACTGTGGTGTTGGAGAAGACTCTTGAGAGTCCCTTGGACTGCAAGGAGATCCAACCAGTTCATCCTAAAGGAGATCAGTCCTGGGTATTCATTGGAGGAACTAATGTTGAAGCTGAAACTCCAATACTTTGGCCACCTAATGCAGAGAGCTGTCTCATTGGAAAAGCCCCTGATGCTGGGAAAGATTGAGGGCAGGAGGAGAATGGGACAACAGAGGATAAGATGGTTGGATGGCATCATCGACACAATGGACATGGGTTTGGGTGGACTCCGGGAGTTGGGGATGGACATAGAGGCCTGACATGCTGTGGTTCATGCAGTTGCAAAGAGTTGGACACGACTGAGCAACTGAACTGAACTGAACTGATAGTTTTTCCAGTAGTCATGGATGTGAGAGTTGGACCATAAAGAAGGCTGATCACTGAAGGATTGATGCTTTTGAACTGTGGTGTTGAAGAAGACTCTTGAGAGTCCCTTGGACTGCAAGAAGATCAAACCAGTCAATCCTAAAGAAACTCAATTCTGGGTATTCATTGGAAGAACTGATGCTGAAGCTGAAGCTCCAATACTTTGGCCACCTGATGCAAAGAGCCAACTCATTAGGAAAGAACCTGATGCTGGGAGAGTGAAAGCAGGAGAAAAAGGGGACAACAGAGGATGATGTGGTTGAATGACATCACTGATTCAATGGACATGAGTTTGAGCAAGTTCTGGGAGATGGTAAGGAACCAGGAGGCCTGGGATGCTGAGGTCCATGGGGCTGCAAAGAGCTGGACACAACTGAGTAACTGAACAAAAAAATGATAGAAGAAATTATACCATGATAGCATTATTTATTAATAAATTTATTGATAATGTATTAATAAAAGAAAGCAGAGTGGCCATATTGATAACAGAAAAAGAATATGGCCCATGGATAAAGTGCATCTTTTCATAGACAAAGAGGTTAATTTATCAAGAGAACATGACAATTCTAAATATTTATGCACTTAAAGATTCCAAATATACGAAGCAAATGCTGACAGTATAATAGTAAAAGGAGAATTAGACAAATCAACAGTCATAGTTGGAGATTTCAACAACCTTTTTTCAATAGCAATAGAAAATGTACATTAAATTAAGCTGTAGAAGACAACACTATCAACCAATTTGCCCTAATTGATGTTTATGGAAGACTCTATCCAATAATTAAATGATACATATTGTTTTTCAAGTGCTCATGGAACATTTACCAAGATAGACAATATTCTGACCATGAAACAGGTCTTTTGAATTTAAAAAGGACTCTAGATATTTAAAGTATATTCCCTGACCACAAGGGAATTAACTTAGAAATCAATAACAGAATGGTAACTGGAAAATTCCCAAGTATTTGGGAACTAACTAGCACACTGCTAGTTAACTTGTGTATCAAAGAAGAGATCAAAATGGAAATCAGGATGTTTTTGAACTGAATGAAAAGAAAAACATGATAAGTAAAAATCTGTAAAATGCTGCTATCATAGTAATTAGAGGGCGATTTATAGCAATAACCCCCTTTATTAGGAAAGACTAATGGCCTAAGCTTTCACCTAAAGAAACTAGGAGGGACACAAACAATTTAAGCCAAAGTAAGCAACAGAAAGGAAATAGTAAGAATATGAGCCAAGAATACTATTTAAAAACTGTAATAAATAATGTCAGTTATAATCTGACAGGAAGACCTTAAAGTAAGTCCCAATAATTCCTACCTTCTTGCGTTCAAGACTTTGTGTAATCTCCACCCCTTGAGTGTAGGTGGAACCTGTGACTTGTTTCTAATCAGTTAAATATGGTAAAGGTGATGGTTTGTCAGTCCTGTAATTAGGTTATGCTATATGACAAAGAGATAGGGTACAATGCTTATCATAATGTTGCAATATATAAAACTCTGTCAGACTCAAGCCAGAGACTCATCATAGGCTTGATGGAGTAAGTGGATAAGTTGGAGAAAGCCATGGGAAATGACATATAGATAGCCTCTAAGAACTTCTGGTGGCCACAGTGGCCTGAGAGCAGTCTCTAGCCAACTTCCAGCAGAAATCCAGTTCCCTCAGTCAAACAGCTGTAAGGAATTATTTCTGCCAATAACCTGAATAAACTTGAAGTCAGATTTGTTTCAGTTGAGCCCCCAAATAAGAACATAGCCCAGCAACTCCTTGATTGCAGCCCTGTAATATAGGTTTTGGACTGAGTTACTAGAACTTGCAGATGAATTGTATGTGGATGGAGTTATAGGAGGGTCTGAGAAAGAAGAGAATGAAGAATGACCCAGCTTGCTTTGGCACTGGGTACATGGTGACTTACTAAACTGAAGACCATGGGGTAATAAATGGGATGCGGAGTGTGGGAATCAAGGTTTCTGTATTGACTGTACTAAGTTTGAGATGCCTGTAATACCTGAAAGAGAAATTAAAACTTGTAAAATAACCACAAGACCAATGATGCATTTTCTTACTTTTTCCTGCAGCCTTTTATTTAAACCAACACTAGATTTTATCAACAATAGAGAAAACTCTCTTAAATTCTTTTGAAGATTTTGTCTTTGTGACAGTACCAGAGATAACTGGCTGGGAGGACATGTGGAGCAGTAGAGAATATACTATATTTGGTCCTTCTGCTTCAATTTTCTAAATAACACATGAATTTATGAAATAAAATTCACTACTAAAAATCAAATTCACTAGCTCCTCCGTTGACCTTTTAAACTCTTTAGATCCCTATATTCAAATCCCCAAGTCAGAGAGTTTAAAAATCTGACACAGAGACTAAGAAAAATGTCCTTTTTCTAGGTTTTGTTAAAACATAGTTAGGTAAGGTTAAAGCCTTCCTAATTAGCCATCCCACAGCTGGGTCTTCTCATTTGCAAACAAATGACACTCAGCTAAGAGGAGGAATTCTCCTCTTGTGAATTCTCAGAAATTATTTAGAAATTGCTTAGAATCTAATTTTTATACCAGGGATCCTAGTAAGAAGTCAGTCTCATTACTGCTTATCAGAAATTACTTTTCTTCTCAAGTCCTTTTTTACCCTGAAAGAGCAATTTTGATAAGAAGTGAAGATTTGAGTCAAAGAGAGGGGAAAATCATTGCAAGGAGTGATCAATGAAATCCAGTTAGCCAGGCTTATTTAGAGTTGCTGAGAAATCTTCTTGCCAGTGTCCAAATCTCGCAAAATAATAAGTACCCTACTCACAATGTGCTTTGAAAGCACTGGAGAAAAATCATATATCTGTTATGATTAAAGCTACATCATGATAGCATATGCTTGAGGACAGAGTATAAACAGGTGATTTGTTAGTGTTACATGATTTGGGGCTTTGTTTCTCTGAGTCCTGCCTTTTGTGTTGATAACTTTGTGAGACAGGGATGGGGAACATTGAAATGTACTAAAAAATCCCATAATTTTTATTTCTCCAAAGAAGACTTACAGATGGCCAACAAACACATGAGAAAATGTTCAACATTGATCATTTTTAGAGAAATACAAATCAAAACTACAATCAGGTACCACTTCATACCAGTCAGAATGGCCATCATCAGAAAATCTGCAAACAATAAATGCTGGAGAGGGTGTGGAGAAAAGGGAGCCCTCTTGTACTGTTGGTGAGAATGTAAATTGATGCAGCTACTATGGAGAACAGTGTGAAGATTTCTTTAAAAAACTAGGAATAAAACTACCATATGACCCAGCATTTGTACTGCATAAACCCTGAGAAAACCATAATTGAAAGAAACACATGTACCCCAGTGTTCATTGCAGCACTACCTACAATAGCTTGGCTGTGAACGCACCTAGATGTTCATTGACAGATGAATGGATAAAGTAGCAGTACATATATACAATGTAATATTGTATGTGTGTGTGCTTAGTTGCACAGTCATGTCCAAGTCTGTGTGACTGGGGCCTGCCGGGCTCCTCTGTCCATGGAGTTTTCCAGGCAAGTACACTGAAGTGGGTCGCCATTCCCTTCTTCAGGGGATCTTCCCAACCCAGAAATCAAACCCACATCTCCAGCATTGGCCAGCAGATTCTTTACCACTGAGATACCTGGGAAACCAATGGACTATTACTCAGTCATAAAAAGGAATGAATATGAGTCAGTTCTAATGAGGTGGATGAACCTAGAGCCTGTTATATACAGTGAAGTAAGTCAGAAAGAGAAAAAATATTGTATAATAATGCATATGTATGTAATCTAGAAAAATGGTTACTGATGGACCTATTTGTAGGGCAGGAATGGAGATACAGATATAGGGAACAGACTTGTGGACCCAGGGGGAAGCTGAGGATACAATGAATTGAGAAAGTAGCATTGACATATATACACTATCATGTAAAATAGATAGCTACTGGGAACTTGCTGTATAACACAGGGAGCCCAGTCTGGTGCTCAATAACAACTGAGAGGGCTGGTATATGGTGGGTGTGGAAGGGAGGGTCAAGAGGGAAAATACATATGTATACTTATGGCCAATTCATATTGTTGTATGGCAGAAACCAACAGAACATTGTGAAGCAATTATCCTCCCATTTAAACTTTTTTAAAAATCTCTTAATTATTATGTAACTTGAAACATGAAAACAGCAAATCTCCGTTTTGGTAAACATTATATTTTTAGTAAATATTCAAATAAGTATCTAAAATCTAAAATGTTTGTTACCAATGAGTATTTTAGTATATAAGAGCTGATATAATAACTTAGAAATTAATTCAACTAAATTTGCCTGGATCTCAGGAAATTACTGTTAATATTTGTCCTAAGCAGGCATGCTGAATCCTCTCCACGGCCCACAAGGCCTCAAATGACCTAAGTCCTGCCTTCCTTTTCCTGCTTCTTCTCAACACTTTTGTCTCTCATCCTGCTTCAGTGGTACTGACCTTCCTGCTCATCTTGAAGGAGCTCACTTCCATCCTAGGGCCTTTGTACTTGCTCTTTTCTCGACCTGTACCGCTCTTCCCTTGATCTTTGTATCACTACCTTCATCCAGTTATTAGAATGTGAATTCCTCCAAGAGACCTTGGGTGACTACAGCATCTGAAGTAATGGCACTCCCGCTTCTGCCATCCCCAGCAGTCCCTCTCCATCCCATCACATCAGTATTATTTCCACATGGCAGATGCCTCACAATCTGAATTGCCTCTAGTCACTGTACCGCGTGTTCGTTGTCTGTTTCTCCCCAACACAGTAACACACACACGCACTTGAATGTAAACTCTATGAACACACAGACCTTATACCTCCCCTACCACCACCATTATATCTGCAATACCTGGAACATTATTTAGTATAAAGAAGGCATTCTGTAATATTTAGCAGATCAGTGGTTAAATTGAATCTGGTAGAACAAGAATCTGAGAGTTGTCTGTCAGATTTAATAATCCTATAAAAATATAATAGATGGCATGGGGCCAGGTTTCCATCATTACAACTTGTAGTAGTAGTACTTCTATTACTCTCTAAGTAAATTCTTCTTGATAATGTGAGGTGTACAGGATATTAGGAAGAGGCTTCTTCTTGGAAATTTCATTGCTTTTTGTACTTAGATGAGTCATTCTATTTGGAATGGAAAATCTGGTCCTTCTTTGTTAATTGAAGAAGGATGAACTAAGCTCAATATAAACACACAACTAGTCCCAAAGGGATAAGATCCATAAGATTAGAACTTCCACATGCAGGACTCATTTGTATAATATGTGGAGAAAATACATGTTGCTGTTTCCATACTGACATTTATACTGTGTTGGAAGGAAAAGGCTATAAATGTGCACTGGTTCAAGTCAGTATAGCAGATCTGATCCAGCTGCGTGAGAAAGGCCGTCCTCGTGCATTATCAGAGTATATTGAATATTCATGAGGGTATCATTTGGTGATTCTAGATATTGATTGCTTTTGGCTTTTTACATCCATCTAGTGTAATTCATTTCCAGTCTTGGTACTGACATCCAGACCACTCCAGTATGACATGTTCTCTCCATTTTTCTGACATCCTGTAGCAATTATTGATAATTAAACATGACCTGTCTTGTGCTATTTTTGTTGTCTTGAACTCTTATTTGAGGTTCTTTTTGTTTCAATTGTTTGGGGCTATTAAAATAATAAGACATCATTTCTTATCTACCCACCTAGAATTTGGGGGCAGAGATGACACATTCAAACCTTTTTTATTCCCCAGTACTGTGCCTTATGTAGCAGGAAAGCACTATTGTATGTCGCCTGACCAACAACTCTAGAAGGTGAAAGCCAGACCTCAAATGCCCCATCTCAGCTTTGATCTGCTCAAGTGGGAAACATACAGTGTTTTTGCAAAAAGTGAACCTATTTCCTACGGTATCTCTGAGTATTGATCTTAGTGATGCTGTTATTACCTGGACATAAGCTTATTTCTTGCTTCTCTGTCATGAGAGATTAAAATGTTCGCTGTAATGAGCTAGAGTTAAGACTATCAAGTTGTTCAGGTTCTCAGAGAAAATGAAAAACACTAAAATGTGGTGGTTTCTTGTTGTTTTTTCCTGCTTCTGTGAGCCATAGCAAATTGTAATTACTCTGTTTACAATGAACAGATAAAAGGCCTTCTTCTTCTTCTTTGTTATTAAGGTTAGGCAGGAATATAGGTAATTTTATCTCTCATGAATATGACTTAATTCACCCTCAGTGGAGAGGGTGAAGGGCTGAAGTAAAGCTAAAACTTGTATTTTAAGAACCCAGTATTTGTGTCCCTGTGTGTTGCTGGTCTGGTTTGTAACTCACTAGATCCCTTAGCAAAACCGACGGCATTGAAAGGGGCTCATGGACAGAGAGAAAATGGCTGACCATGAAGGACATAGATACAAAACTGATTCAGGAAACGGCCTTGGATGTGGAAAAGACTTTTTAAGAGAAGGATCTTCAGTAAGTAAGTAAGAATACCTCAGATTCCAGAAGGGATAGCAGCAATCCACTGTAGTGATAACAGAAACAACCAGGATCTAAATCTAATTAGGTTTTGATTTTAGTACAAGACTTCCAATTGCAAGCTGGCTGACATAGTGTACTCTGAATGGGGCTTGTAATTTTCCCCTTGAAATACTATTCAAACTGTCCTTCAGAGGCCCTGCAATGTTCTACCTGGTCCTTCACAATTATCCAATTATGTGTATCATTTTTCTCATAACTCAAAATCTTCTCTGTCACATACTTTTTCCTGATCATAACAAATTCTCTCCACTCAACTGTTGAAACCTTTACATTTTGTTTAAATCGTAACATATATAGCAATTTTTAGTGATTTCCAACTATAAAGTGGTTTAGTGGTTTTGGCTAAAGTAGATGGTAAGAAGGTATCCTGAAAGACCCAGGAGCTGTATGGCTACGACATATGTCAATGGCATATGGGAGGATCCCAATGGGCCCAGAGAGACAGATGTTAAACTCGGACGAACTTTGATTTGAAACATCTCTCTTCCTCTCACTAGTTAATTGTGTAACTTGTATTTTTTCCTGTAGTTTTTAAAGCGAGTTATCATAGACTGGGTGGTTTAAAACAAAAATGCATTCTCTCACAGTTCTGGAGGCTGAAATTCTGAAATGAAGGTGTCAGCCAAGCCATGAAGGTTTTAGGAAGAATCTGTTCCTTGCCTCATCCAGCTTCTGGTGGCTCCAGGCTTGTGACTTTTGTTGTTGTTTTTTCCTGCTTCTGTGAGCCATAGCAAATTGTAATTACTCTGTTTACAATGAACAGATAAAAGGCCTTCTTCTTCTTCTTCTTTGTTATTAAGGTTAGGCAGGAATATGGGTAATTTTATCTCTCATGAATATGACTTAATTCACCCTCAGTGGAGAGGGTGAAGGGCTGAAGTAAAGCTAAAGACTGCATCTCAGTCTTCTCTTCTGTGGTCACATTGCCTCCTTCTCTTCTGTACGTCTTCTCTGTGTGTCTATCCCAAAATTCCCTCTACTTCTCTCTTATAAGGGTACATGTGGTTGTCTTTAGGGCCCACCTAGATAATCCAGAATAAACTCCTTCTCTCAATATCCTAAACTTAATCACATCTTTTGCCATATAAGTTAATATTCATAGCTTCTAGGGTTAGAGCACAGATGTATCATTTTAGGGGGCATATTTCAACCTATGAATAAAAGAAGTGAAAGTGTTAGTTTCTCAGTCCTATCCAACTCTTCATGACCCCATGGACTGTAGCCCACCAGGCTCCTCTGTCTATGGAATTCTCCAGGCAAGAATACTGGAGTGGGTTGCCATTTCCTTCTCCAGGGGAACTTCCCAACCCAGGAATCGAACCCAGGTCTCCCTCACTGCAGGCAGATTCTTTATCATCTGAGCCACCAGGGGAGCCATTCAACTTATACAGTGCCCTAACAAGAGATTTTATTTTGGAGGGTTATAGTTTTTCATCAGTAAAATGAGGACCATGAGCTTTCATTGTCATGACTATTAAATATATTTTCTGTGTAAAACATGTTTTCAAGATTCACAGAAATAGTAAATAATAAAAAGTATTAATGTGGATGGACTATTCACTGCTATTCTAATAAATTCAGCTCCTGTAGCATAGTGTCCCTAGAGGTGTCTTGTGTGCATGCATGCTCAGCCACTCAGTCGTGTCTGACTCTCTGCGACCCCATGGACTGCAGCCTGCCAGACTCCTCTGTCCATAGGATTCTCCAGGCAAGAACACTGGAGTGGATTACCATTAATAGGTGTCTTATTTGCTCTTATTAAGAAATGTATTCATAATACTATATGACGGAGTTGAGAAGATCCCCTGGAGGAGGGCATGGCAATCCATGCATTGCGCTTCAGATGCTTTTGATGATACCTGTGTTCTCTGCTGCTGCTGCTAAGTCGCTTCAGTTGTGTCTGACTCTATGCAACCCATAGACAGCAGCCCACCAGGCTCCCCAGTCCCTGGCATTCTCCAGGCAAGAACACTGGAATGGGTTGCCATTTCCTTCTCCAATGCATGAAAGTGAAAAATGAAAGTGAAGTCGCTCAGTCATGTCTGATTCTTAGTGACCCCATGGACTGCAGCCTACCAGGCTCCTCCATCCATGGGATTTTCCAGACAAGAGTACTGGAGTGGGGTGCCATTGCCTTCTCCGCCTGTATTCTCTGCATCATATCAAATCACTGACTAGTACTAGAGCTCAGGTTCATGCCAAGGGCAAGCTTCCTGATATACCCCAGATACACCTGCAGTGTATCCCATGGCCATGTCTGATTTTCACTTCTCTGAGATTATTGGTTTGAGGAGCTGCTGGTATGCTGCCGCGGTAAGCTCTCAAGATGGCCAATTCATAGCATATCCTTTGCAGTACTCCATCTCCACAAACCACCTGCACCCTTGCCAAAATGGACTCACTTCTCTCTCTCCCAAATTTAATTTAAATGCCACTGTAATAGACAAGTGCCATATAAATGGGTCCATGCACAGTTAGGTCAGGACATAAACCAAAGTGACAGTCCCATGGGTTGCCCTACCCCACTGATAGATGAAGTCTTGTTGTGGACCAAGTATGTTTGTCTGAATTAGTATTCAACTTAAGTTTTTAAGTCTCTTGCATAAATAGAAAAATAATTCCACAGAATCCCACTGATGAATAACACTGAAACTCAAACTAGAAATCCCCCCTCCTCTCCTTCTCCTACATTTCCTCTTTGTCCTACCCCACAACCCTCATTGCTCACATATATACAAGAAATTCTGCTGCACAGCATCTGGGATATAGTAGGTCCTCAATAAACACAAGAACTTCTTCTGTCCTATACCCCCAGTGCTCTGCACATGTTAAATAGTCAATAAGTATTCTTTGACTAGTGATATATGGATCTTTATTGTATAAAAAATAGCATATTTTTTTTACCTCATAATGCTATAATCACTTAAATTGTGCCTTTAACTTCAACCTCTACCACTCTTAATTGTCTGGTTATTAATTATAAGCCCCTAAACATAGACCTATGTACATTCATATGTGTGTAAATAATTGTCCACATGCCATTTAAAGTTCTTATTCCTTAGACACTCACTTTGCAACATTGCTAGTGGTGCTAAGCTCTTTTATAGCCTATGAAAAAGAAAGGTCTCTAACTTTATGTTATAAATCCAGGGAGGAGTCTTGCCAGTTTTACAGGAATATTCACTTAGTGGTTTTCTCCAGGAAGAAACATACTTTCCTGATATGATTTTCTTTTGGCATACTTTGAAGATGCCAAAATGGTCATATTTGTAATTTTCATGGAGAAAATTCAAAGAAAAGAATTTTGATCCTTGTTTAAAAAAAGAAAGCCTGAAGACCTAGAAAATCACTCACATCAGGGAAAAAGCCTTGTGCCCTCCTGTTGCAAAGTTGGGATCCTTTTAGAAGTAGTGTGCCAAATTTCCAAACATTTATTGTAATTTATGTTTCATGGACCAGTAATCATCCCTTACCCCTGAAATTGTTGTGGATCGACATACTCCAGGTCTGCTGGGGCCAAGGGAATTAAAGTAATTATGGTGTAAACATACTGGTATTTATGCTAATGCTTGCTGGAAAATGCAACCTAGAGAAGGTGAGTTGACTCAAGGCCTTGTATACCCAGTGTATTCTCATTAAATGTGTGAAGACTAGAAATGCAAGAAGGCTGGCAAATTTGAAGGGAAAAGCAACTTGAAAAATGTTAGCTAAACGGTAGATTTAGAAGCAAAGGAAGGGATGGAGGAATTAAAAATGATATTTAATTAGGGATAAACTAATTTAGAGTCCATCTAAATATGTGGGAAATGGGGATGGGATGGTTTATCTATCTTATCACATCCCTTTTACACAACATGACATTTTGCTTGGAATAAGGATTTTGACCCTTTGCTTTCTCTAAAAGGATGCTAAGGGAAATTTAGTGTAATTTTTTTTTTTTTTTTTTATCATCATGGGTTTCTGTAGGACCTAACCTAGCAGCATTGGGGCCATTTACAGATGTGCCTGCTAGAGTGGAAAGTAGAAGACACACTTGAACCCCATCTGTGGGCCTTAGTTTTCTCGCTCATCCATAGTGTGGGAAATAACATCCACTGAGCTGTTTGGAGATTCAGATTACACAGTTTATGTAACAGTGCTTGGTGCAGCATACACATATATGGAGCTTCCTTGGTAGCTCAGCTGGTAAAGAATCCACCTGTAATGCAGGAGACCCCAGTTCAATTCTTAGGTCAGGAAGATCCCCTGGAGAATTCTTGGGCTTTCTCTGGTAGCTCAGACAGTAAAGAATCTGCCGGCAGTGTGGGAAACCTGAGTTTGATCCCTGGGTTGGGAAGATCCCCTGAAGGAGGGCATGGCAACCCACTCCAGTATTTTTGCCTGGAGAATCCCAATGGACAGAGGAGCCTGGTGGGCTATAGTCCATGCGGTCACAAAGAATCAGACACAGCTAAGCACAGTACGGTCACCTACTTATTATCTTCATCATTTTTCCTCTATTGGTATATCGAAAGTCACATTGTTTACTTAATTTTTTAAAAAACATTGACTCACTCTTAAATTTAAAATCATTTTAAAGGGAAACACTATATCTCTACCATAAGTAGATAAATGAAAACTCCTATGGTTTGTGAGAAATATAAATGCAGTGGAAACAAACATGATTAATAAGAACTAGTTGAATCTTGTGATCTGCCAAGACCTATGTTAGTTAAAAGAGAGATTGGCAAAGTTAGAGACATACTTTAATCAAAATAAGACTTTTTCCTTAAACTCACCAGAACAACCGAAGAGAAATTAACAGTGTCATATGTGCCCTCATGTTACCTCACCCTTGTCCGCGTCCTACCTAAAACAGTCATATTTCCTAGAGTAACCATGTTGCATCCCTTCTAAGGCCCAGTACAAGGCTCTCAGCTCACATTGATTCTGTGTGGAGAAATATGTCTGGTTGAAGCCCTTGAATTGCTTAGATAAACTGGATTATGAACTTAGTTCCAATTTATTTTCTGTTTCTTGAGTAAACTTTAGGCAATACATTTTCACTGCATTTGTAGCTGTTTCAATGTCTTTTTATTTGTTTTCTTTAATTTCGTATAGAATGCAGAGCCCTGGATCTCTTGGCCACTAATTGAGAGCCTGGAATCCTGAAGAAGACCAAGACTCCTTACAGTAAGACATGGGTCTTTTGCAACTTTGTCTCTTCCACATGTATATACTACTACTTGATTTGAGTTTGAACGTGGAAGTTTCATTCTTCTTAGGGAAATACCTGTCATCTAGTCTGGATTTGTGCCTCAACATTAGCACTCGACTAGCATTAACTACAGTGTTAAGCTTGGATTAGCTCTTTAGATTGAATCCTTGATACAGTATAGATCAAAATTCAAGTTTAATCATGATTTTTTAAACCTGCATTGCCAATTTAGGAAAAACACAAATGGAGGAGAATAAGGATAAATAATAGAGGCACTGCTTCAAAGCACAACATTTGAATAATAATCTTGGTCTGTTTACTGCATGCCATAAGCTAAACATGATTTACAGGGGTGTTTCCAAATTTAAATCAACGTCAAGTGTATTGTTTTCACAGCCAAATGTATATACTGTAACAGCCATATCTGGCAGGCAGTTGATGGAGCAGAGCAAGTTGTGTGGTGTGCATAGAGGGAAATGGCTTCCCAGGTGGTGCTAGTGGTAAAGAATCCACCTGCCAATGCAGGAGATGCAAGAGACATGGGTTTGATCCCTGGGTTGGGAAGATCCCCTGGAGTAGGAAACGGCAACCCACTACAGTATTCTTGCCGGAAAATCCCATGGACAGAGGAGCCTGGTGGGCTACAGTCCATAGGGTTGCAAAAAATTGGACACACCTGAGCAGCTAACACTTTCTATAGAGGGAAGTACTCATGATTATGATCAAGTGAAACAAGAAGCAGCAATCAAGTACCAAAGAAAGACGGTTAATTGGCTGGGACATGAGACCATTTTGTCTCCTGAATATCAGGGCGGTAAGCAGTTCTGTTCAAACAGTGACAGTGTAATAGGATGACTGAGTGAGCATCATGGTGACTGAACAGCTGTACAGACACCGGGAGATCCTGAGAGACTGTTACAGTGATGGTGTTGAAATCATTGCTGACTCAGTGCAGTTTTACGTATTTTAGTCCCATAAATGGGTCTCCATGATTCTAGTATTTTAAAGTTCCCACCTCCATGGAGGGGAAAAAAAAGGTGGAATTCAGAACATTCAGGATTCCTCTCTCTCCTAAGGAACTTTTTCCTTATTTCTTGAATTAAGTGCTGATATACTCTTTGCTTAAACTACAGTCTGTCCAGTCATTCTCTGGTTATTTCTAATCTTCATGTCCTATGCAATCTGTTATACAGATTGCTGCTCTGGTGGACAGGACCCTGTGATTGTTATGTCTGCTTTGTCAGTGAGGCCCTGTACCAAAGGGAAAGTTAATTCTCAGAAAAAGGCTGCCTCACCATGAGATGGCAGTAGAGAAAAGCCTGGAAGACAGGCCCAGGTTACTTGGTTTGGGGGCCGGATTAGGGGGCTGGACTTGGTGGGGGGAGCTAGATTACCAAGGTAAGTGGCTTTTGATTTTGTCCTTTGTTTCCATCTGAGAGTGCCTCTCTGAAAAAGGTGCTCAGCATAGCTGATACGGAAAATCCTGATAGTAACATCTGAGGTTGAGAAATCAGGAGAAGGGGAGAGAGTTCCAGAAATATGCCAACCTCAGATGATCAGAGTTACGCTGGACTGTCTCTCTCTCTCTCTGTCTCTCTGTCTCTCTCTATCTCTCTCTCACACACATGAATAAAGAGAAAGAGAGAGAAGAATAGAGAAGAGATGAGAAAAGAGCAGAGGATAAACATGTCTTGTCATTGGAAAGCAGGGCTAACTGAAGTCAGCAAGAAGCCAGAAGACAATTATCGTTGATGGAAACTGCTTGACAGCTCAACTCTGAGGCCATATACCTTGGCATTGCCTCTTCCTTCCTTTAAGAGGCCAAAGTGCCACTAGACTGGACACTAGAGTGGACTCTAATAGCCTGTGCATTTTGATATTGTACAGAGAAATCAGAAACTGTTAAATATGGACGTCGTTTTAAAAAAAATCACAGCCCAGCAAGTGCCATGTCTTACCCAGGGTCATTTAGTTAACTAGTGGCAGTATTAGGTTTAGAAATTCATGTGTCCTAATTATTACTAGCCTATCCTTTCCAAGTCATAAGAGCTGGGGAAATTTAATATTTTCTCTCAAATATAAAACACATTCAGAGTCTGAAATTCAGTCATTCTTATTTTCCTTAATTAAAACTTTGATCTATGAGACAAAATTTGGGCCAAAAGGGAGTATGGGGTATCATCACTGATTGACTAGTAAGTTAGCATGGTAATCGATTAATGTGCCATAGGATCCCTCAGAAATCTTATCCTTAGAAAACACCTCGGCAATCATATGTTGCTCTGCTAGCTATTATTTTTCCCTAAGCAGGAAGCCTGAAATACGAGGACAACTGGTGTATTGTTCTATGGTCCAGCTTTTCTTATCTTCAAGGAAAATCTTTCATGAAAACCCAGTATGCAAAGCAGGTAAAGTAAATTTGGAAGAAATAATGAGAACTCTTGATTAGAGTCTTACCTGCTTCCCAGTCATGCAATCCTGCTCTGTCCAAAGTGGCTCCAGGACAATATGGGAGGAATGTGAATCCTAGAAGAAAAGGAGCTTTCTGACTAAAGATACCCACAGTCAAATCTTGCGTGCATCTTTCATAATCTATGTGACACTGATCTTGTTATTTGACGTCTCCTTGAGCTTCAGCTTCCTCATCTGAAAAATATGAGTAACACCAATAAAATAAAGTTTTATTACAGATTAAATGAGATATGTATATATGTGTGTGTGTTTATATATATATATGAGTAACATATGATAACCGGAGAAGGCAATGGCACCCCACTCCAGTACTCTTGCCTGGAAAATCCCATGGACGGAGGTGCCTGGAAGGCTGCAGTCCATGGGGTCGCTGAGGGTCGGACACGACTGAGCGACTTCACTTTCACCTTTCACTTTCATGCATTGGAGAAGGAAATGGCAACCCACTCCAGTGTTCTTGCCTGGAGAATCCCAGGGATGGGGGAGCCTGGTGGGCTGCCGTCTATGGGGTCGCACAGAGTCGGACACGACTGAGGTGACTTACCAGCAACATATGATAACACCTTCCCTTGTAGCTCAGTTGGGTAAAGAACCTGCCTGCAATGCAGGAGATCCAGGTTTGATTCCTGGGTTGGGAAGATTCCCTGGAGAAGGAAATGACAACCCACTCCAGTATTCTTGCCTGAAGAATCCCATGGACAGAGGAGCCTGGCAGGCTGCAGTCCATGGGGTCACAAGAGTTGGACACTACTTAGTGACTAAACCACTATATATATGCAAAATAGTGCTGGTCACAAGAGTTGGACACGACTTAGTGACTAAACCACTATATATATATATATATATATGCAAAATAGTGCTGGATTTTAACTTGATGCTGAAAAATGTTGATTTGATTATTAAAAATGGTTTCGCAGTCCACGTGAGAAGGTCATTCATTTTTAAGATTATGTGTGCATTTGCTTTGTCAAGAACTACTTGCCTGGTTACTAATAGTTATGCAGTCATAGACTACTAAGAGATCCATATTTCTGGAGGAAGAGCTTCAGAGGACATTTTTGCCTCGTCTAGGACCTAGCGTTAGAAACTGTAAATAAATGGAGTTTGACAGTGCTCTGTCCCCTTAAGACTCATGGGAACTCCCTAGGGAAAATGGATGCAGACAGTACCTCTTCTCTTAGGCCAGTTTAAGAAAAAGTATTTTGCTAATACTGTTGGTGGCCTTGAAAATGGGGGACATGGTTAGTAGAGGAGAGTAGCCAGTCAGTCTTGGTATGGTGGCCTCCCACTGGCCACACAGACTGGACCTTTCTCATTGGCTGCTTCAAACGTAGCTTTGGTACCAGTCCAAAACTGGCCCTGGAACAGATTTATGATTTTTGGAGCCCAGTGGATCCCGGATAATACCCGGCCAAGTCAGAGAATCAGTACCACATGAGAGAGGTCTATGACTGAGCCAGGCAAATTTCTGGGCCAAGAGACACTAAGACTAACCTTGGAGGAGATCCGCACCACAGACTCAGTTCAGTAGCCATGCTGGAGTCCATGGGCATACGGGAATGCAGTCTGTAGGAATGGGTGTCTCTAGCTGCTTTCTCACCCAGTCTATGTCTGAAACAGATATCTCATACCAGTGTCTGTGTATCTTCATGAAGTATTAAATTATTCATGTCTTAGAGAATTGGGGTTAATGTGCAAACAGAAAGCTTCTCATAAAATAAAACTAAGGAAATGTGGCTTTGAACAGATTTCAGAAATACCTCTTCCAGCCTGCCTGGGGTCCCTTGGAAGGAAAAGGTTTCCTCTGATTATCAGCAAACTATAGCAAACCATGACTACACTGCTAGAAACTTGCCATCGTCTTTCTTTTCCTTTGACCCAGAAATTCTTTCTTCCCCTTGGTCTCTTAAAGCCTCTATTAGTGACCATTTTGTGACAGTGGCTTTGTAATCTCCCAATTCTGGCTCTTGAGTGAAAAAGAAGGGTTTATTGGCAAGCTCACAGGGGTCTGGAAAGGCCGTTCCTTTCCCAGCTGGCCAGGAGAGCCGGAAGCCTGAGAAGGCTGTCCACAGGGCTGTCTGGCGAGGGTAAAGGAAAGGGAGGAGGAGGAGGAGGCTGAATTCCTAGCTGGCTGCATATTGGAAGGTGGCCTCCTTTCTCTCTGGCATATAAGGGAGAATAGGAGGCCAAGAATCCTGGTTAGTTCCTGTCAGCTTGTCGCCTTGTTTGTGGGCTTGTGGAGGGAACTGACTCCGGAAGAAGCCCGAGGGCTGCCTGAGACAGCCTTACAGCTGAGGCCAGAGGAAGGCAGACCCTCACTGTCGCCACTGGGGTTAGAATCTCTCAGCCAGAAGCCTCTCTCCTTTCAGTTTAGAGCAGTGGATTGAGGAGTAAAGGGCCTCATGAGTTGTGGAATGTTTCCTCAATACATTGGGGATCTTTTCTATTTTCCCATGAAATTACCATAAACATAAACTAAAAACATTTTTATTTTTGTGCATCCCTAACCTAATTGTTGGAGAAGGAAATGGCAGCCCACTTCAATATTCTTGCCTTGAAAATCCCTTGGACAGAAGAGCCTGGTGGGCTACAATCCATGAGGTCTCGAAAGAGTCAGACAGTACTATGTAGCAACAACCTATTAGTATGTATCAAAGGGTACATGGCATTAAGTCTTCAGCTTCAGTTCAGTTCAGTTCAGTCGCTCAGTCGTGTCCGACTCTTTGCGACCCCATGAATCGCAGCACGCCAGGCCTCCCTGTCCATCACCATCTCCTGGAGTTCACTCAGACTCGCGTCCATCAAGTCAGTGATGCCATCCAGCCATCTCATCCTCGGTCGTCCTCTTCTCCTCCTGCCCCCATCCCTCCCAGCATCAAAGTCTTTTCCAATGAGTCAACTCTTCTCATGAGGTGGCCAAAGTACTGGAGCTTCAGCTATAGCATCATTCCTTCCAAAGAAATCCCAGGGTTGATCTCCTTCAGAATGCACTGGTTGGATCTCCTTGCAGTCCAAGGGACTCTCAAGAGTCTTCTTCAACACCACAGTTCGAAAGCATCAATTCTTCGGCACTCAGCCTTCTTCACAGTCCAACTCTCACATCCATACACCTTATGAATATATATATATATATATATATATATATATATATATATATATTTTTTTTTTTTTTTTTTTTTTTTCCAGCAACTGTTACATGACTCCAAAGAGTCATCTTAAAATATGAGTCTTTTGGACTCTGTGGGAGAGGGCGAGGGTGGGATGGTTTGGGAGAATAGCATTGAAACATGTATATTATCATATGTGAAATGGATCACCAGTCCAGGTTCGATGCATGAGACAGGGTGCTCAGGGCTGGTGCACTGCGATGACCCAGAGGGATGGGATGGAAGGGATTTGTGTGACCTCAATGAAATGCTCATGTATGCAACATTACTATAGTAGGTATTAGCTTTATTAAAACCATTCAGTATCTATGCAATGTGCTACCTGCAAGAAGGCACTAAGTCTTAATCATGTTGATTTTCCTAGTGCTTAATAGAGTACTTGCAGCATTATCGAAATGTAGCTGAGACATATTTAGTGTATACAGTTTGATAATTTGGGACATAGGCATGCACCTGCAATACTATCACCACAACCAAAGTAAGAAAAGTATCTGTTACTTCCAAAAGTTTTCTTGAGTTGTTTTGTTTTTTCACTGTTTCTGTTTTTGTTTTGGTGTAAGAACACTTAAAATAAAATCTGCTGTCTTAAATTTTTAATTGTGCAATACTATTTTTAGCAATAGGGACTATGTTGTACAGTACCTCTCTAGAACTTACTCATCTTGTGTAACTGTAAACTTATACCCATTGAAAAACAATTCCCTGTTTCCTCCACCCGTCCCCTGGAAACCACCATCCTGTTTTCTTCTATAAATTTGACTGTGATAAATGCCTCATGTTAAGTGGAATCATGTGGCATCTGTCATTCTGTTACTGGCTTATTCCACTTAGCATAATCTCTTGCAGGTCCATTCACATTGTTGCAAGTGGTGGATGGAACACTTTTTAAGGGTCTTTTTAAAGGGCTGAATAATATTCCACTTATGAATATACCACAGTTTCTATATCCATTCATCTCTTGATGAACATTTAGGTTGTTCCTATATCTTGGTTATTGTAAATAATGCTGAAATTAGCATGGGAGTGAAATTATCTTTTTTAAGCCCTTGATTTCTATTCTTTTGGTTGTATACCTAGATGTGGGATTGCTGGGTCATATGATTAACAGGTGTGAAGTGATATTTCCTTGTGTTCTTGGTGTGCATTTCCCTGATGATTAATAATCTTGAGCCCCTTTCCATATACCAGTTGGCCATTCATATGTCTTCTTTGGAGAAATATCCATGCAAATCTTTCCCCATTTTCTAATTGGACAGTTTTGTTTGTTTGTTTTTATTTTTGTTTGCTACTGAGTTGTTCCTTATGTATTTTGGAAATTAGTTCTTTGTCTGATATATGGGTTGCAATTATTTTTTACCATTCCAAAAAGTTGTGTTTTAATTCTGTTGATCATAACCTTTACTGTGTAAAAGCTTTTCAGTTTGACGTAGATTATATTTGTCCATTTTTGCTTTTGTTGCCTATGCTTTTGGTCATATACAAAAAATCATTGCCAAGACCAATGTCTGGAAGCTTTTTTCCTATGTTTGTTCTAAAAGTTTTATAGTTTAATGTCATACTTTTAAGTCTTTAATCCATTTTGAGTTTAAGTATGATATAAGGGTCCAATTTCATTCTTTTGTATGCAGTTTTCCCAGCACAATTTATTGATTAGATTATTCTTTTTCCATTGTGTTTTCTTGTTACCCTTGTCAAAAATCGGTTGATCATGGATTCTGTTCTAGTTCATTGATCTTTATTTCTGTCTTTATACCAGCATCATACTGTTTTAATTACTATGGCTTTGTAATATATTTTGAAATCAGGGCACAGCTTTATTCCTTTCTGTGAAAATTGCTTGGGCTATTCTGGATCTTTTGTGGTTCTGTATTAATTTTAGGATTGTTTTTCATATTAATATAAACATGTCATTGAGATTTTGATGGGAATAGTGTTTAATCTATAGATTGCTTTGGGAAGTGTATCCATTTCAACAATACTTTGATAGAGTATTGAAAGTCAGACAGTTATGCTTAGCATTCCCTTTGTTCTCCTGTATTACTTGATCCTTCTACAATTAGGCAAGGTACTGTGACCAGTTCTGGACTGAGTGGAAGTGATAAGTATGTCACTTCTGGACTGAAGAAATGAAAGTCCATATGCAGTGTTTCATGATTTCACCGTATGATTTAATGGCATCTTTTCTGGCCGAAAGCAGGCAGGTGTTCTGGATAACATTGCTACAGGATGATGGAGTCATCATCAACTTGGATCCCTCAGTGACTATGTGGAGCAGAGTCTCTGCTGACCCCATACTGGATATAAAGTATAAACAGGAAATAAACTTTTGTCATATTAAATCAGTGAGATTTGGGGGTCAGTTTGTGACTTGCATAATGGAGCTTGTCCTGACTAATATGAGTGCCGAGCCAGGAGCCCTCAAGTTGCTCACAATGATACTGCTAAATATCAGGGCTCTATTGTGAGTTTATGCAGAGTATGGTTAGAACAAAGAGCATTGTTAGGGGGAGACCTGCACCACAGAAGAGATGGCCTGTATCCTAGATCTTAAAGGAGACGTGGGTGTGTTTCAAGCAGAAGAGGTAGGAAAGGCATTTTAAGGAAAGGCAGGTAGAAAAATGATCTGCATTTGAGATGCTGACACTTCATTTGTTCATTCCTTTAGCTCTCCTCTCAAGACGTGATTAAACAGATTTCACAGAAGGATTGATAGAGAAATAAACTGTAATAGTTATTAAAATCAGGTGGGGGGATGCATTATTTATCTTGTTTTTATGGAGAATTCTAAATGACTTTTATAAGCTTAAAATATAGGCTTTTATTTGATGAAAGAAGATGGACTTAATTATTGTATTCCTATTTTGTATGTGAAGAATCTGAGAATTTGATATACCTTATTTTCAAGTTCAATTCAATGTAAATCAGTGGTGGAGCTTAGAAACAGTTTGAGTTAGGTACTATTTCTTCCACCTAATCTATTATTCTATCATTTCTTCCAAAACTAAACAAACAAAACAAAACAAAAATTCCCCAAACCTGAAGTCATTTTAGAAACAAATACTAGGATTTTGGATGGAGGAAGTATGACATGCCCAGCAAACTGTCTGACCTAGTCAGTTGCTTAATTTTTTGCCCATGGACTCACCCCATTTATCCCATCCTAAGACAACTCCTGCTCCATTTCTTAGATTTTTCTTAATTCTAGCCAACTTATTTTCTTAGTACGCCCTCATTTCCCTGCTTCACCAGGAGGCCTTAGGCAGATGATATCTCTAAGTACAAATCTATTTTTCATTCCAAAAGATCTTGGCACTGGGAGATGAAGGAGAGAGAAATACTAAGCAGTCTCGTAGAAAGGTCATATTGTATGATTAAAGGTTCATGGTGTGGGAACAATGTAGAAGAATCAGAAAACTGATTTTTCATAATGTGATCTATATTTTCTCTAGAATGTTAATTCATTTAACCAAAATTTGTCCTCTAGACTCACAAACTAGATAAGTCCCAAATTTTAGGAAAATGTGTCATTTTTTGGAATTAATTACAATATTTGGGTTTTTCTTTCTGCAGAAAGGTGAATGTTTCCAAATACCACATGAATTTCTACAGGAAGCAGCATGTAAATTATATTATCAGTCCGGTTCTAATAACCTGGGTATAGTATCCAATAAGGAACACCTGGGTACTAATGACACCACCTTCCTGGGTTCACCTGGATAGATAACACATTTAAATTGTTTTCCCATAGCAACAGAGAGCCCACGGGCTCAGCCCTGGCGAGTTTTCTCTCCATTGCCATTAGTTTACAACAGGGAAAGATCACAAATGTCCTGGCATAACCCATTTTCACCATAAGAAAAACACGCAGATCACAAATTCCAGTAATTAGGGATAAACATCATCATTTTATATTTGGAGAGAGCATATTGTTATCATTATGAAAAAAAAAAACCTAGTCTATTTAATGCTTTAATAAGCAAGAGAATGATGCTGAAAGTATCTAAACAGCCACAGAATTCAATATTTTTACTAATCTTTTTTTTCTTTTTTCGTGGGAACAATGTAGTAATGAGCATCTAACTAACCATTATCTATACATTTCATTTTTCTCAATTTTGCAGTTGGCTTTACTGGTAAAGCTGACCACAAGACAAAACTAGAGAAACTGTTTTTATACTAGATATTGTGATATAATCTAGTAAACTGTGGCAGAGAGAATATTGTCTTAGTCTCCTCATAGTTCAGCTCTTTCCATGTAAATGCCCAATCAGGTGCTCATAAAACTGAAATTATGACCTTCATTTTCTGTGGCTGGAAGTTACAGCAAAAGTGTTCCATCAATAAAATCTTCAGTGCTTTTTCGATCCTCATAAGATCACCCAGCAATTCTCTCCTTGAGTTGAGATAATAGCAGCAATTAGGCAGCTTTTATTTCTCAACCTCTTTTAACTTTTGCTGTCTTATAAATGAGCACACTGCATATATATGTAACCACTATAGAAAGAATGCCAGCCAGTGTCAGAGGCAGGAAAAAACAGTTAGCCCATTCATGAATTATTCTTTATTTTTTACTTTAGCCCCAAAGGTTAAATGTGAATGTGTGAGTTGCCTCACTTTCTATTTTGACCACATGTGAAAGCTTTGATGGAGTTCTGCAGAGAGTAAGAAAAGTAAGGTTTGTGAAAATCAAACGCACTTGCATTTATTAATGGTCACTAATGGCATGTAATTAAAGTAATTACAGGAAGACAAACAGACAATTAACTTGTTGGAAGTGTAAAGAAGGGCAATAACAGAGTTTAAAGTTCTTGTCTGTCTGGTTCAACTTTAAGTCTCACAGATTTCATAAAGAAAGAGTAACGCTGACCAGGATTGGGTTAATATTAGACCTCTGTGAAGCCACCATGGGGCCTGTAAGGGAAACGTCAAGGGATAAGGCCAATATGTTGGGGGTAGTGTGGAATGGAAGGAAGGGAACTTAAACCAAAACAGGCTTTGAGAATGAGGATGGCTTTATCAGAGCTTTGGGAAAGATTAACTGCCACAGATGACAAACAAAGAATGCAAACTTCCTGCTTCATCAATCTATGTGCTTCAGAGTTTGAACCACATTCTTCAGCCCCGATTGGTCTCGGTCAGTCATATCATGTGTATATTAACTTTATATTGCTAATTGTCTTGGGGGACAGCCTTTTCATTGGGCTCTTCCTTGTGTTCTGCCACACTCAGTATAGAGTTGAGTGTCATTTGTTGAGAAGGAGTCTCCTGAACTGCCCATCCATCATCCCCATTCCCAACCATTTTCTAGATGCCAGGAATGATATGTTAAGAACCTTATCTCAGCTATTGAGATTTACGTCTTATGAGCCCTAAATGCAGCCACTTAACACACAAGAACTCCACTAACATTACTAATAAATGTGTACGTATCAATTATCTTTTATGCACTACACACTTTATTCTTATCAGAACAATTCTGTGAGGTTCTCTTACAAGAGGTGGGGGGAATCTGTTTTATGTTATGTGTGTGTAAAATAAGTGGAAATTTTAGAGTGTCAACTTGGAAACCAACCTGTAGTAAATTGGGAGTTCTTTTATTATTAACTGAATAATTGCTATACAGTAGGTATAGGGACCATTTACAGTCAGAGGAGTACAGCGATAAGAAGAGAGCCCCTGCCTCCATCTAGAGATAAATGCCAGCAGATTGCAATTCTGTTAAATCATACACTGCGACATTTCTTAAATTTATTATTTTCTTATCATTGTTACTGCACTACCTGTCTTCTTTGTTATTTCTCACCTAGAGGAAAGCACTGCCTTCAAAAAGTGAAAAAAGTGAAAGTGACTCAGTTGTGCCTGACTCTTTGCAACCCCATAAACTGCAGCCTGCCAGGCTCCATTGTTCATGGAATTCTTCGGGTAAAAATACTGGAGTGGGTAGCCATTTCCTTCTCCAGGGGATCTTTGCAACCCAGGGATTGAACCTGAATCTCCTGCATTGGAGGCAGATTCTTTACCATCTGAGCCACCAGGGAAGCCCTTCAAAGCATGCTCCTTCATTCCATTTCCCTTTCTCCCATTTATCTGATGTTCTTCTCCTGTGCAATGGGTTTCTCCTATCTAATGGGTAACTCTGATCATGTTACTGTCTCACTCAAACACCTTCAATGGCTCTCCAAGGTCTAAAATCCAATCACCTCATTCTGACAGTCACAATTACCTACAAGCTGGGCCCCATTTCCTTTTCTAAGTGATCCTCTATTACTTTCCTTCAGACATCCTAAATTTCCAATTTAAATAGCACTCTCCATGTGCTCTACACCTTCCCTGAGCTTTCTCACCTCCATTCTCTGGTTTATGCTACCTCAGCTGTTTTTTCTGCCCCCCAGTTCTGTCTTTATTTCAAGACCTACCTCACTGTCACACTAATGACACACCCTCACCTAACTTACCTCCCCACCCTCTGTTTCTGCCTCTCAAGTTTCTTATTGAGAGGCATTTTCTAGCATTTTAGTTTATATGTATTTATTTCTAGATACAACCAGCTCTATAATAACACTGTAACATTCTTGTGGAGGACAGAGTAGACCATTGTCCTACTTCTCATTGTATCTTCCTCATGAAAACCTAATAACCTAAATAAACACCAGTCCCCAACCTTACTGCCTTTCTTCACCTAGTGAATTCCTGCTTGATTAGGAGTACTCAGTTGGAATACCCCTCTTGCAGAAAGTCCTTCTTAAGCTTTCAAGGCTTTTTGAAGTGTTCTTTTTGTGTGTTGTTTGTCTTTTATTCATATTTTAATCTTGAATCTAGATCATTATAATGAAATTATCTAATTGTAGGCCTGTCACCACTAGTAGACTCAAACCCCCCTCCAAGGAATTATCTAGGATTGAATTTCCTGAGCCTTGAACATCATTGCTACTATATTGTAGATGCTCAGTACTTGTCTAATGATGCTTTCAGGGCTCAGATCCATGAAGCTTTCTTTATAAGGCTGGAGACAATAGATGAGGGCAGTTTAGATAAAAGTAGAGAGCCCTTTTTGAGGTGAATAGCCACAAAACTGCCAGCTTTCAGGTTGTAAAATTGTGTTCAGCTTGGGCTTTATCATCTTGAACTCCACAGCCACCCTCATTTACAGCTACAAAGTAACTCAGTAGTACTGGAGGGCATGAAGAGGATAAGTGCCTTTGACAGATTTGAAAAAAAATTTGGATGGATTTTAGAAAGAAGCAAGTGTTTTAAACTCTTAAGCTGTTTTAGACACCTGAGCTCCAACTATTTGTACTGGGACATTTCCCATGGTTCTTTTTCTCACCCTGGCTATGACAGTTTTCAAGAATCTGAGACTGATAGAAACAAGTCTCTTTTAACTCACAAACACTGTAGTTTCCAGACACCTGGCCCTGAAGTTGGGCCACTGCCAACCCCAGTCACTTCCAACTTGCAAATCCATTGAGCTCCATTACTATGTCTGCAGAGCTCCAAAGAAGGAACATGGTGTGGCTTAATCTGTAATTACTATGGACTATGTCCCTCTCTGGGTTTCCCTAGTGGCTCAGAAGGTAAGGAATCTGCCTCAAATGTAGGACATCCAGGTTCAGTACCTGGGTTGGGAAGATCCCCTGGAGAAGGAAATAGCTATTCTTGACTGGAGAATCCCATTGGCAGAGGCGCCTGGTGGGCTCTATTCCAGGGGGTTGCAAAGAGTTGGACATGACTGAGTGATTGTCACTCGACAGTTCCCTCTCTAGGCTAAATCCTGACCCTAGTGCTAGGAAGGAATATAGGTACATGCTATGTATAGATTAACCCTGAAGGTATGTGTTTATGTACAAAACCATGTCAAAAAAAAGTAAACCTGAATGTAGAAGTCCTGAGGAGGGTAGAGATGTGACCCGTCAGACATGGTGAATTATAGAAAACTTCCTAGAAGAAGTCATTTTTCCCCTGAGAGACGAGGGAAGTATTTGGTAAGGAAAAGGAGAATAACCATTACAGGTGCAGCACGTCGTGCGGTGTGAGTAGATGCTAGGGCAGTGTCAAGCAGGACGTGCAAGGAAACAGGCAGACCCTTTGGCTAGGGCAAGCATTCTGGATAGGTAAGTCGTAAACGATGAAATCTCTGAAAATGGAAGTTTCCGTATAAGAATTTAGGTTAAACATAAGGCTAGACATGATGACGATGAGTCATTATAAATTATTGAGTGAGGGGAAAGAAACGTGGTAAAAGATTTTTGTGAAAGATTGTTTTAAAACTTATTTTAGTAAAGATATTAAAGAGAAAAAGATTGAACACTTGGGCTCTGTGAAGAAATTTGCTACATTCAGTGTGTGAGTTGATGAGAGCTTAGACCAGGGATGACATGTCACCCCTACCTGTTCCATGACAGGTATCCACATTCCAAAACAGAACACTTTCAGAATAGCATCAAAATCCTCAACCCAACTCTCTGGGAAGCTTCTACCAAGCAGTTTAAGTTGGCAAGCGAGGTGATGCCTAAGTGCTATTGCTGTTTTAAACTGTGGTATAATATGTGGAAGTGATATAAAAGGGGCCATCATATAGGAATGCTAACAGGAATATGCAGATATGCTAATAGGATAGCATGAACATAGAGGATGAGGAAAAGGAGACGGATGAAAATAAAGAAATCTAAGGACTACAAGGGTTTCCCAGGTGGCTCAGTGGTAAAGAATTTGCCTGCCAATGGAGGAGATGTGGTTTTGATCCCTGGGTTGGGAAGATCCCCTGGAGATGGAAATGGCAACCCACTTTAGTATTCTTGCCTGGAAAATCCCATAGACAGAGGAGCTTCGCAGGCTACAGTTCATGGTGTCATAAAAGAGTCAGACACAACTTACCAACAAAACAGCAACAACAAGGGACTACAAAGAGTTGTTCTAAGATTTTAGTAGAGAAACATGGGAGGAGTTCTTGTTTTGATAAGAAAAGGAGTTATTTATTAATCCATTAGGTTTAGGTCCAGATGAATGTAATTCACTAGATGGAAATGCATATGAAGAGGATGAAATATAATATTGAGATTGATAACATTATTCATTCAACACTTTTAATAAATACGTTCTGAGCAACTACTTTGTATCAGGTACATTGGGGGGTGTTGGGATGCATCAGTGAATAAGCCCGGGGCACAGAGGGGAGATAGACAAACCATAATAGACACAGTAAATAATCATGTAGTTTATTAGAAGATGATAAATATAGTAAAAGAAAGAAAAATGTATAGCAGCATAAGAATGGTCAGGAATTCAGAAGATGTGGAGGGAATCAGGAGTCATTCATTTTGCCTCACCGTTTATCCTACTGTCAGAATAGGTGTTAGGTCAGCTCCACACGATTTAAAATATTAACAATTAATTTTTACTCTGATTTTAGAGACCCTTCAGAATACAGAAGTGTGTGCTAGGTCTTTTTAAGAGATCAGAGATTCAACATCTTGACCCTTAAACCAATCTTGTTGCCTTCCATAAAGGGAAAGAAAAGTCCAGGTAAACTCCAGTGATTGAATAGAGTGGGACATTTAGCCTATTGAATTTTTGTATTGCTTTTATGAATAAATTTATGTTCCAAAGTCTGGTGAGAGCAGATTGCCTGATTTTGTCCACCCAGAGTCTTAACTGTAATAGTCAAATGCAGTCTATTCAAATTTCTGTCAATTATAATACCTGCAGGAGATTTTTAACCTCAGGAATTTTTGAGGACCATGGCAAGATTTAATGAGGGATTAAATCTACTCTTTAGAATGGGAACTAAATGGATTTTACTATTCAGTTACCATAAGAATGTCTTTACCATAGAATGATCATCAATAACAGTGGTGTTGAGACTTCCGTCTTCATGCTCTTCTAGGTAAATATTTGTTAGAATCTCTTGACTCTCATGAAAGAGTAATGATATCTATGCTAGTTTACTTTGAACTCTGTTCTTCTTTTGTTGTTCCTGTTCTTTGGAGCCTCTTTGGTTTGCTATGTATATGTTTGCTTTGCTATAATACAAATGCCCTGTCTTATTTCCTTATACCAGGATATGGGTTTCTTAGGTCAGGGTCTTTATTGATAGTTCTGGGGCTTCCTATCTGCAGAAGCTTAAAGTCCACTTCACATTGACCCTTTACAGAGATTCTTGTTTAGGTCACTAAAATGCTGGCTGCCTGTTTTACATGTTAGTCTCATAAATGGCTTTGGTCCATTTGCTTGGCCCTGAAACTCCTCACATAGGAGGACTCCCTTCTCTTTCCATTCTTTTTGGCACAGTCAGCATTTTCTCTGCATTTTGCAGCATTCTAAGCACTCTCTTAGCAGCGAGAAGGGTATTTTCAGTCTCTTTTTGGCAGTAAGAGTCATCCTTTGCCTGGTACCAAGCTGAAAACGTTCCCCATCGTGGAGTGCTTCGATACTGTCTCAGCAGCAGTAGTGCAGAGGTACTTCCTGTGTAGCACTATTAAAAACCCCTCCCCATCAATAGCCCTTCAGGGACATTTTCTGTGTAGCACTATTGAAATTCCTGCCCCATTAGTAGTAATGCAGAGATGCTTCTGTTGTTCTTTAGGGACACATCGTATGTAACAGCATTATAGTCCTTGCGTCAAGCCACATAGCAACTCAGGATCCTTGTTATTTACTTCATTTCTATAACATCAGAGTTCTTCACAAGCATATAAAATACTGTTACCAGTTAGTTAATCTAGTATTTTATTTCCTTGTCAGAGTCATTCAAGCAATGGATATTCAGGCATGGAAAGGATGAAATCCAATCAGTTTCCTTATTCCTTAACAGTCCACAATAAATAAAAATACAGTCTAAATCCTATCATTGTCAACAGAGTAGTCAATTCAAAGAGAAGTTTCAAGTCGTGCAGCTGTGGGGAAGGGAGAAGAGAATGCTATGTGATTTCCTGTGGGATAAATTCTGACTATGTTTAGAAAAGTTGTTTATTAAGCCTTTTCTATTTATTCTTCAAAGACTACAGGGATATCTATCCATCTATCTCTATATCTATATCTATATGTGTATATACAGGGATATACATCACACTGAATGCACAAATCTTAGGATAATGTAGTGATCTATGATTATTTATAAATATCCCATCTAGAAAATACACTAACCTGGAATTTGTACATAGCTTTTATGCTATGGAAGATATAGATTCATCATGCTCTTAGATGATATAAATGCCATATCTTTATCACCATGACTAAATTAAATGTGATTAAATATGTGGTCAAAATCTGAGTCACTCTGACCTGCAAAGCAGGCACAGGAAAGATCAGTATTTCTTGATCCACATTAAAGTAATGGGTCACCCTGAATGAAACCAACCAACAATTTTTTTGCATCACGTCCATGATTCTTATGGTATCTGCTGCTGCTGCTGCTAAGTCGCTTCAGTCGTGTCCGACTCTGTGTGACCCCATAGACGGCAGCCCACCAGGCTCCCCCGTCCCTGGGATTTTCCAGGCAAGAGCACTGGAGTGGGTTGCCATTGCCTTCTCCAATACATGCAAGTGAAAAGTGAAAGTGAAGTCGCTCAGTCATGTCCGACGCTTAGCGACCCCATGGACTGCAGCCTACCAGGCTCCCCGTCCGTGGGATTTTCCAGGCAAGAGTGCTGGAGTGGGTATAGTATCTAGCATGGTCTATTTCTGGAAGAAGGAATAAACATAAAATAACCACAATTGGATAGACATAACCCTACCTCTCAAGGAAAAATAAAAGGAGAAGATCATCAGGCACAAGTACGCAGTAAAACGTTTTGCACAGAGATTGAAATACTCTGACTTAATTATGTCTACACCAAAGAGAGCAATACAACATTTAACCCAGAGAGAGTTTCATCAGACTCAATCTTGTTATCTATCCAGCTTTGTAGAATGATGTCATTAAGTTGGGTTAGCTTGACCACAGTCACATGGAGAGAAACAGAGCAGAAAACCCAGCCACACTAGTTTGTGAATCTGTCCTGATAGGGGCAGATAGGCACAGCACTGAGCCACAGTAGTGTCACAATCAGGTCCATATTTTATGGACACACGAGACATGCGGCATTGCTCTCTGTAGAGCCCCCAATACTGAACTCTTTCATCAGGCTCAGTTAACATAATAGGAGAAGGCAGTGCTGTTTTTCAAAAGGAGCCAGAAAGATTCAGTCCACAGGGCCAACAACACTTTTAATGCAAGTCCACATTATTGTACTGTGTTTGTTTAGATAATGAAAGAAAAGGATTGCCAAAACACTGCTTTGTAGTGAACTAAAATTGGGCAGTAGGGCCAGGTAAGAGGGTTGTTGTTAAATATACAAAGAATCTAATAAAAGCCAGAGTCTGCTAAAGTTCATCATTATGGCTAGTGAAAAAATGGGATTGTTGCTAGTTAATGACCAGAGCTAACAACTCATTTTTAGTTAAAGCACAGCCTATGAAAAGGACAGCTGCAGTCAATGTTCCCACTAATATTTTCCATCCGTGTACTGAGTGAATTTGTAATGTGCAACTGATGTCAAGAAAATAAACAGATGTTCACCACAAGCAAGAACAACAATGAAAGAACTTGCACGGGTTTTATGAAGATTGAACTTTTGATGTTGATCCTGCTTGGTGAGACCATATTGTTGGAAAAGGTCTCCTATTTGTAAAGTTGTTTTCTATTAAGGAAGATGAAGACGTTGATATGCCCCAAGAACCCAAAACATTTGAGTTCTTTCTGGTGAGTCTGGGCCAACTCTGAAACACCCTCTTACCCATTCCCATCATGAGGTCCAGTGCAAGCTTGCCAGACAGCTGGAAATGCCTAACAATGAAGAAAACAGGCCTACTAAAAAATCACATCTGTTATCTTGGCCTCATATGCACCCTGCTGAAACCAGCTTCTCCACCTGGTCAAAGAGATGAGAGAGTATAATTATATCTTAATTAATTCTTGGCATTAGAAAACTATATCTGAGTTTGTGCATTTTATAGAAAGAATTTAGACTAGAAATTTAATTGATGACATCAGTGCTAAATTTATACTACTGTTGACTATGAACATACTACATGGCTTCACACATCTTTCATAATTTGTCCCTATGTGTTTATCTCCTTTATTATTCCTTCCATTTCCCACACATCTTACAGCTGAGCCACATATGTGACTTGAGATTCCCATAACATATCGTAATTTTCAATTAAATATTCATTGAGCAACTATTATACAGTCATGGACCGTGTTTTTACAATGGTACTTGCCCTGAAATCTAATAGTCAAAAGAATAATAAATAAATATGCAAATAGATATTTAAATCAAAGTGTGACATTTTTATACAAGTAACGTATTAATAGGGCTTCCCTGGTGACTCAGCAGTAAAGAATCTGCCTGCCAATGCAGGAGATGCAGGTTCAATCCCTGAGTCAGGAAGATCCTCTGGAGAAGGAAATGGCAACCCACTCTAGGATTCTTGCCTGAGAAATCCCATGGACAGAGGAGCCTGGCGGGCTACAGTCTACAGGGTTGCAAAGAGTCGGACACAACTGAGCAACTAAACAGCAGCAGCAAACTGGTAGTTGTTATTGTTCAGTTGCTAAGTCCTGTCTGACTCTTTGTGACCCCATGGGCTGCAGCACATCAGGCTTCCCTGTCCTTCACTATCTCCCAGAGTTTGCTAAAACTCATGTCCATTGAGTCAGTGATGCTATCCAACCATCTCATCCTCTGTCACCCTTTTCTAGAGCCACTACCCTTCATACTGGTAGTGGCCCTAGAAAAAAGAGAATGCTTTCCTCTTTCATTGGTCATTTATAAAATTTCAGGGAAGGATATGGTCCTCTTAAATCATAAGACTCATCTTCACCAATCCCTGTGCAAGAGAATGTGTACTATAACTGGCATCCTCATAAGAACCTTAGAAGAGAGGGAGAAGAAAAGCTCCCTAAAGGCAAGCTGAGTGAATAATTACCGATCAGGTAAAAGCTATAGATGCTCACCCCTCCAACTCCACTCTTCCAAATAAGTCACTGCTGTAAAAGTTAGTTTTTGTTTCTCTAAACTTGTGTCCACACATTTCCAATACATGTAAGTAGATAAATTTATTCACACACCTGTGCATATACATGTGCATATTTTCATATGTGTATATATGCAAACACACACATATATCTATACATATGTGTATATATTTATGACTTTCTTAAAAACATAAATTAGATTATATTATAGGCAGTATTTTATAATATTCTTTACTTGGCATTATATATTGAAGACTTTTCTGTGTCACAAAAAATTCTTGACTATTTTTCTAATATTTCCCATAATTTTGCTTTTTATACTTGTCTCTTTTCTTCATCCGAGTTTTGATGACTGTCAGAGGCAGGAATCCATTATCCACCTCCTTAAGCCACCACCACAAAATTGTCAGCCACTTGCTTCAGTACCATTTCCTGAAGAGCTGATCCTTTCATGGCTGATCTGAGAAGTTAGACATGCCAAGTACTAAATCTCAGATATGTGTGCCACTGTTTCTACCCTTTCTATTCTGTCCTACTGATCTGTTTGTACATTCCTCAGTCATACTATTCTTTACTGCTTTGTTTCTGTCATTATTATTTTTGTAACATAAGTAACACATAGTGTTTTCTTTGCTCATGGTTGAAAGAAATACAGAAATATCCAGAGGAAACACGAAAGACCCTTTTTCCCCCTCACATTATTCCCCCCTGCCTTCCTCCCAATTGTCAACAATTGGGAAGTATTATTCTCATTTCCTTGTGTGTTTCCACATGTGCATAAAGCCATATAGACATATCTGGTCTTGTTCTTTTTTGTGTAGATGTGAGCATGCTATAAATATGATTTCAGCTTGCTTTTGTCACTGAACACTCTCGGAGATCTTTTCATATCAGTGCATAATCAGACCTTATTATTTCTTTAAACAACTGTTTAGGATTCCATAGTACTATGAGATATTTAAGTACTCTTCTTTTTCTGAAGACATTAAAAGACACTTAAAAAATTGGAAAGCCACAAACTGGTGAGATGATATTTATAAAATATGCAATTGACAAAGGATTAGTATTCAGAGTTTATAAAATACTTAATCAGGCAAATAAGAAAAACAATGAAACAATTAAAAAATGAGTTTTGGCATTTTAGAGAAGAATAAATATATTTGGTCAATAAACATACAAAAATGTGCTCAATCTAGTTAGCAATCAGAGATGCAAATTTGTAATACTATTTAACACCATTTCAACTTGAAAAATATCTGATAAATTGACAAAGTCAAGTGCTGGAGAAGGTATGGTTCAGTGAAGTCTTTTTAAAATTACTAGTGAAATGTAAACCAAAGCAACCACTTTGGAAATAATTGAGCAGTATCTCATAAAATTGAACATTCACATTCTCTATGACCTAGCAATTATATATACATACATCCATATATAAAGGGAGGAACATACATCAGGAAGTTTTATAATAATTTTTCAGCAGTAAAATAAAGATACCCTTAATCTTACCACCAGTCCCTCTTCTCAGGTAAGCCCACTATTAGAAACAAATATCTTTTGACAAGAGAATCTGACAAGGTACTGGGTAAATAACTTGTGATACATTCTCAAAATGGAATATTATATGGAAATAACAGAATAGAAGCTAGAGTTACAGATGACACAGATGACTGTTAGTAACATTGTGTGGAATGAAAAAAGAAGTCTCAGAAGACTGTATGATACTCCTATCACAAAACTCAAAATTAGGCAAACAACAATACAATAGTACTAAGCAATACATTATTTAGGATATATGTGATTTCAAAACCGTATTCTTTAAGAAGTAGGGAAACTATAAACACAAAATTCAAGATACGGTTTACTTCTCAAGAGAAGGAAGGAATAAAGAGGTGCTCATTCATAGATCTAAGTTAATGATAATGTTTTTAGTTCTTGAATTGGTGGTGAGTTTGCATTTTAATTTGAAATATGATGAAAGAGGGCCATCAATAGTATCTTATAAATAAAGGTTGGAATTGGTCTAATTAAATCTGTCCACTTGAGGTTTCAGTTCAGTTCAGTCGCTCAGTCGTGTCGGACTCTGCGATCCCATGAATCACAGCAGGCCAGGCTTCCCTGTCCATCACCATCTCCCGGAGTTCACTCAGACTCACGTCCATCGAGTCAGTGATGCCATCCAGCCATCTCATCCTCTGTCAGCATCTCATCCTCTCTCACCATCTCATCCTCTCTCACCTTCTCCTCCTCCTGCCCCCAGTCCCTCCCAGCATCAGAGTCTTTTCCAATGAGTCAACTCTTCGCATGAGGTGGGAAAATACTGGAGTTTCAGCTTTAGCTGATTTTGTAGCCCCCTAAAATAAAGTCTGACACTGTTTCCACTGTTTCCCCATCTATTTTCCGTGAAGTGATGGGACCAGATGCCATGATCTTAGTTTTCTGAATGTTGAGCTTTAAGCCAACTTTTTCACTCTCCTCTTTCACTTTCATCAAGAGGCTCTTTAGTTCCTCTTCACTTTCTGCCATAAGGGTGGTATCATCTGCATATCTGAGGTTATTGATATTTCTCCTAGCAATCTTGATTCCAGCTTGTGCTTCTTCCAGCCCAGCATTTCTCATGATGTACTCTGCATAGAAGTTAAATAAGCAGAGTGACAATATACAGCCTTGACGTACTCCTTTTCCTATTTGGAACCAGTCTCTTGTTCCATGTTCAGTTCCAACTGTTGCTTCCTGACCTGCATACAGGTTTCTCAAGAGTCAGGTCAGGTAGTCTGATATTCCCATCTCTTTCAGAATTTTCCACAGTTTATTGTGATCCACACAGTCAAAGGCTTTGGCATAGTCAATAAAGCAGAAGTAGATGTTTTTCTGAAACTCTCTTGCTTTTTCGATGATCCAGAGGATGTTGGTAATTTATCTCTGGTTCCTCTGCCTTTTCTAAAACCAGCTTGAACATCTGGAAGTTCACGGTTCCCATATTGCTGAAGCCTGGCTTGGAGAATTTTGAGCATTACTTTACTAGTATGTGAGATGAGTGCAATTGTGCGGTTGTTTGAGCATTCTTTAACATTGCCTTCCTTTGGGATTGGAATGAAAACTGACCTTTTCCAGTCCTGTGGCCACTGCTGAGTTTTCCAAATTTGCTGGCATATTGAGTGTAGCACTTTCACAGTATCATCTTTTAGGATTTGAAATAGCTCAACTGGAATTCCATCACCTCTACTAGCTTTGTTCATAGTGATGCTTCCTAAGGCCCACTTGACTTCACATGCCAGGATGTCTGGCTCTAGGTGAGTGATCACACCATCATGATTATCTTGGTCTTGAAGATCTTTTTTGTATAGTTCTTCTGTGTATTCTTGCCACCTCCTCTTAATGTCTTCTGCTTCTGTGAGGTCCATACCATTTCTGTCCTTTATCAAGCCCATCTTTGTGTGAAATGTTCCCTTGGTATCTCTAATTTTCTTGAAGAGATCTCTAGTCTTTCCCATTCTGTTGTTTTCCTCAACTTGAGGTTTATATACATATATATGTATGTATGAACATATATGTACACCTATATACATGTACATTATGTATGTGTGTATACATATTTGTGTATGTATGTGTATGTGTGATTCCATTTCAAAATGACCTTGGCTACTAATTTCTGCCAAAGACTCTCATCCTATATAAGTTATCTTCTCTTTGGTCAATGCTCTAATTATTTCTCATTACCTGCTCCCTCCCTGGAACAGAACGCAGTCATTAATTAAAAAAACAAAAAGTAAACGCACTGGTTGAATTAGTTCATAAATCCATGCATTGGGGTTCTAATTCTTTCTATTAGAGTTAGTTACTACCTATATAAAAGGATGGATCTTGATAAAAAATACTGAATATTAGACTTCAGAATTTTAGATTCTGTCATGATACACAACATGTGGAAATTCAAGAACATGATGATTTTCCAGTCAGTGTCTATGATTGCACCAAAGGCAGGTCATCTTAATGTAAGAAAACATGTGAGTAACTTTGGCTATAGAAGCATAAGAAGACACTAATTAGAAATGTCCAATTCAAATACTCTTATATGACGTTACTCAGAATGAGAGCGAAAAATCCAAATTAGATGGAAAACTATGTGCACTAAATTTGACTGAAATAAGGATAGAAGTAAAGCAAATAGAAGTGTTTTCCATAAGATCCCACAGAGCCACAGTATTGAAATATAGAATTGTTTCTATAATTCCTGGCACAGAAAGCAAAAATAGAGCTGTGATCAATACTTAAAAAGTTCTCTCCCACTTCCAGTCCATGAGGGAAGGAGGCACACATTTCTGAGGCAAATGTACAAAGTGCTCACTCATTGCAGCTCTCTGAACATTTGATCTTTAGCCAGGACCTTAAAATGTGTGTACTTACTACACAGCCCTCGCTGTATTTTTATACCTCTCCAAGCAATATATAAAGATGCCTTGAAAAACTACTTTAAAACCTTAATGTAGCTTTGTTTCAAGTTTAAAAAAAACTCTGGAAATACTTATTTAAAGTGCATTTTTAAAATATACTCAGATCTTGAGATTTGTAATATCATATCCCATTTTAGTAGGTGGCTTTTTAATGCTTGGGTACTAGGGGTTTTGTGATGAAAATAGTGGCATAACTTTAACTGATGTCTCTTGAGTGGGAAAGCACAATGTTAGAAAAAGTTGACAATGAAAAAAAGAAACATGTTTTACATATATTTTTCATGGTTGTTTTGTTCCCAACTTTCGTTTAGGTATTTGCCAAGTAAGACTCTTTGAAGAGTCCTCAGGGTATTAAATTCTTCCATATCCATTACCAAAGTCTGTTGAGGAGGGAAAACAAGAAAAGAAACTAAAAAGTATTCCTGTGTCCAACCTTAAAGGCTGAGCTTGGAAAGACACCCACTTGGATTTCAAATTAAAAATGATTGGTTGCAGAACAGGAATTGAATTAATGTAACAATCAACCACCACAATCAGACTCTGGAAACATTCATGGAAGTCAGAGTCTCCATGAGAGGTCTCCACCCCCTCATGCTCTGTGTTTCATAACGGGGATGGTGGCACATGAGTAGAAGGCGCAGGTGAACAGTGGCCCATTCTCAGAGTTTGGTACTTACCTGGGGCCTATGCTTGCCCCAGAACACAGCTCTGCCAGAAAAGCATGTTTTGTGAGACCTTGTCAGCAACACTAAGCTCTCAGTCTTTTCATCTTGTGGTCTTTTTGTTGGCAAGTAAAAGCATCATCAAGGTCAAAGGTGGATGTTTCTCTTTATTTTTTATTTTGTGTGTGTGTGTGTGTTTTGCATTTTATTTTTTTATTTTGATTTTTTTTAATTTTTATTTTTACTTTATTTTACTTTACAATACTGTATTGGTCTTGCCATACATTGACTTGAGCAAAAATAAACAAATGGGATCTAATTAAAATTAAAAGCTTCTGCACAACAAAGGAAAATATAAGCAAGGTGAAAAGACAGCCTTCTGAATGGGAGAAAATAATAGCAAATGAAGCAACTGACAAACAACTAATCTCAAAAATATACAAGCAACTCCTGCAGCTCAATTCCAGAAAAATAAACGACCCAATCAAAAAATGAGCCAAAGAACTAAATAGACATTTCTCCAAAGAAGACATACAGATGGCTAACAAACACATGAAAAGATGCTCAACATCACTCATTATTAGAGAAATGCAAATCAAAACCACAATGAGGTACCACTTCACACCAGTCAGAATGTCTGCAATCCAAAAATCTGCAAGCAATAAATGCTGGAGAGGGTGTGGAGAAAAGGGAACCCTCCTACACTGTTGGTGGGAATGCAAACTAGTACAGCCACTTTGGAGAACAGTGCGGAGATTCCTTAAAAAATTGCAAATAGGATGTTTCTCTTTAGAATCAAAACATCATGCTAGTACAAGGGCTTCCCTGGTAACTCAGCAGTAAAGAATCTGCCTGCCAGTGAGGAGACTTGAATTAGATCCCTGGGTCAGGAATATCCCCTGGAGAAGGAAATGACAACCCACTCCAGTCTTCTTGCCTGGGACATCCCATGAACAGGGCCCAAGTGACCTACAGTCCATGGGGTCACAAAAGAGTCGGACACAACTTAGTGACTAAATAACAACTAGCACGATATCTTAGCTAGAAAACGTCATTTTATCTCAAGCAGTTACCAATGCTGGGTGTTGGAGCCAAATATACCCCAGACTTCACAGAGACCCTTGATAGGGAATCAGTCAACAAACTGAATAATAGTTTACAGAAAAGGCCTTTGATGTATGTGTGTTCATAATTATACTACATAATAGTTCTGAGTGTTTTTTTACTTGCCAGAGTCTCTATTATTTGCTTTGTGTGTATTTTTTCATTTATTTCTCAGTGTATCCCTGGATGGTAGAAAACACGATGATCTCACTTTGAAGGTGAGAAAACTGAAGCTTAGAAAACTGTGCTCAGAGAAACCAAGTATTTTATCTTCAAACAGTTAAGGTTTGATCCCAGGTCCCCTTCCTCCAAAGTTCATTCTCAATCATCCCACTACTCTGCCTACCCTAGATTTTTGGTTTGAAAGTGCATTGGAGTTCTTTGTAAAATTCATGGTCAGGTGTTAGAAATGGAGCATAGTTTGCAAAACTTCAACTTGGATAGAATATGCAATGGAAAGTTCAAGTCTCAAACTTATGCAACATGAAGTCTTCAATAAGACAAAGAAAGTCAGCCAGAAGGGTGTTTCATATAGTTCTGTAACGTATTCTTCAAAGTAGGTTCCATTCCAAAGAGTAGAAAAGCTGCTCACTTCAAAGTATATTGAGGATCTGAGCACTTGCTTGTTCAGGCCTATCTACAGTTGACAACATGTGCTACTAGTTATTACAGTGGCCTGATGATCACCTTGGCACCATCTTCTCTATAATTTACAAGTGTCTATCACACAGTAAATAGTAGGAATTACTATAAATAGCAGTAGTGCAGTTTTGATGGCTATGGCTTTCTGAATTCTAGAAATGTAATCTTACACTCTACCTTTAAATTGGATATAGCATATGAACGCCTTCAACCATGCAAAAAGTGAAAATGTATATTATAGACATCACTGCTGTCTATAAAACAGCTGATGAAGAGTCACAAAAGGAGTTTTAAATGTCCTGGAGAAATTTCTAAGCAATGTTAAATTCACACATAGAGAACATATCAGAAGTCTTTGTGTACTGGAAATCAGCCTTCAAAAGTTTTTGTTAAGCTGTATGCATTTTGGACATAATTTATTAATATATAATTTGAGGAGCTTACAATTTATATGACCAGTGAATAGAATAGTTAGTGTAACTTATTCTTTATGATAAACAGCTGCTGAAGAATTTGACAATATCTTCTATTATAATTTTTTTTTAAAACTTGGATTCTTTTCCCTTACTTTTCTTCTTATCCCCAAAGTGAAATAAAAAATCTGGAGATTATGTAAATGTAATCTGTTATATATATTATACTAATTATATATTTTTATACTGAATGATGAATCATTCTGCACATGATAGCAGGCCATTGTTTGATTGCTAGCATTTATATAAGCATTTGACCATAAACACAGTTAGCTGTTGGAAGAGTAATACAGTTCCTTGTGGAAAAAGCTTTTTTGGCTTTGGGGTTTTGTAATAATGTTTGACTATTCCCACGCTGTGATTATCATACCAGTATCTCAGGGGAAGAAAATACAATGGACAGTCAATAAAAATACTGAATTTTTAAAAGGTCAACTACATAAGGGACTAAGTTTCTGATGCTTTACCATTTTTATTTTAAAAATATGCTATAAATGGGAAATAGAAAAACTGCAAGCGATTCTTGTGCCTGTACATGATTAAAGGAATTATATAATAATAACAATTCTTGCAGCTGTCCGGAGAAATGGTAGTGTTCCTTACTATAAATTATTTCTATTTAGAAAAAGAAAAGTAAAAGGAAGAAAAGCTCCCTGATTTTTGGTTTACTGAGGAATTCTATTCTGCCTTCAAGCCTATGTTATGCCTTGCTTGTAAATTGAGGCTTACGGAGAGTAGACTTCCTTCTGATGCCTTACTTTCCTAACTGAGGGTGTAGAGATGAAGAAAGGTTAGCTACTGCAACTCAAGTACTGACTTCAATACTTTCCCTACTAGATCCAGTACTACGTATGTTAGAACTCTTTTTACTAGGTCTTGTTAATGAATCTGTGAATCATGAATGAGTGTCTTTAGAATCCCCAGTAGCTCAGTAGTAAAAACTCTGCCTTCAATGCAGGAGACACAGGAGATACGGGGTAGGTTTGATCCCTGGGTCAGGAACATCCCCTAGAGGAGGAAATGGAAACCCATTTCAGTATTCTTGCCAGAAGAATCCCAAGGACAGAGGAGCCTGGAGGGCTGTTAGAGTTGCAAGGAGTCAGACACAACTGAGCGACTGAACACACACAAAAACAAAGAGAAGGAAGGCTCTTAGGACTCTTTTTAAACATTCTGTTTCTATTGGCCTTTCCTTTTAGCCTAGTATGGTATATCATTCTCTTCATGAATAATTTTAAAAATTAAACAATTATCAAGTTATTTTTACTTCTGAGTAATCTTGCTGAAGCTGAAACTCCAATACTTTGGCCACCTCGTGCGAAGAATTGACTCATTGGAAAAGACCCTGATGCTGGGAGGGCTTGGGGGCAGGAGGAGAAGGGGATGACAGAGGGTGAGATGGCTGGATGGCAACACCAACTCGATGGACATGAGTTTGAGTGAACTCCGGGAGTTGGTGTTGGAGAGGGAGGCCTGGAGTGCTGTGATTCATGAGGTCGCAGAGGCGGACACGACTGAGCAACTGAACTGAACTGAATCGAACTGAATCTTTAAAAAATAAGTAAGGTACAGAAAAAAGGGCAGATTTTAAAGTTCTGAGTGTTAACTTTAATCTTATAAATACCCAGTTCTCATAAGAAGTATTTAAAAGGTGCCCTTCATTGAACACGAAAGTATTATTAAGTTTGGTATAAGGTGAAGTTGCTCAGTTGTGTCCGACTCTTTGTGACCCTGTGGACTGTAACCTACTAGGCTTCTCCATCCATGGAATTCTCCAGGCAAGAATACTGGAGTGGGTTGCCATTTCCTTCTCCAGGGAATCTTCCCGACCCAGGGATCGAACCCGGGTCTTCCGCATTGCAGGCAGACGCTTTAACCTCTGAGCCACCAGGGAAGCCCTTAAGTTTGGTATAAAGATCTACCTAATGCTCTTAAAAGGTTAATAAAATTTAATGAGATTGTTAAACTAATCAATAATTCTTTTATTGAGACTTTTTTCATTTGGATTCCCAAGGGAGATAGATAGAAACAATGTTCTCTATGAAACAGAGTATCATGGAAACACTAGGGACTCACCTCCATTTTTCCATTAAACTTCTTTTTTAGATTTCTGATTACAGATGCTAATGTATCCTAATGGAACATGGGAGCTAATTTATTATGCTTTCAGATTCAATATTTTTTCTAGTTGGTCCAAGACTAAGCGTATGATTTCCATGATTAGACCCAAGCCATATTTTGTAGTGTTTGAGGCTGTTGATACTACCTTGTCAGAGGCTATCCAACCACTGATTCAATGAAGTGAAATGTTTGCTCTTTGTATATTCATAACATCTTCATTATTTCATTGATTTATCAACACTTTCCCAATATCCTCAGTGACTTCAGAACCCAACTCTTAGTTACCCTGTCTACATGGAGCTCATCCTCCTCCCTAAATTAAATATCAGTATTTACTCCTCTATTTTTCAGTGCAAGAAAGTCACGTTTTTCATTCTACTTCAGAAACTAGTGATTTAGTCAACATCTTAGATCCTATATTTGAAATGGTCCTACTTCACCTCTGATAAGAAGTCCCTACCCTTTACCTAAACCTGATATTTATCCTCAACATCCTTTCTGGTACTTGAATCCTCACTTTCCTATATTTTTTGTTTCTTCGGTTGGTTGGTTGTTTCTTGCTTTCTTCTTAGCCTGAATTCTCTTTCAGAAAATTCAACATCCTAATCAGAACTTGACCTTCTACCCTCTCACCTTCCTGATCTCCAACCCAGAAGATCTTTGGATGTTTTGACTGCTGGGCAACTGAAAACAACTGAGAAAGCCTTTTTCTCTCCTCACTTGGGCCATTATGGCTATATTGCAGTCTCTTTATTCGCCACTAGTTGGCATCAGCCAAACTCGTGGCAGTGATTTTAAACACTCTGCATTGACTCACAATCCCAGTCTCAGTTCTTTCTCCACGCTTTCAATGGATAAACTCAGACCAGGCGCAATTTCTTTAGTTTTCTGTCCTATGCTTCATGAGTAATCACTCATTTGCGATCTTTTCTCTCTGTCTGTGAAACAAAGGCTTCCTATTTGTTGCCAGAATTCATCTTTTCTTCTCTGTATCTAATTCCATTTCTTACTGTCTCTGTTAATCTCTTGCTCCATAAACCCTTCCCTTATTCTGGTATTTTCAACATAATTTTAATACTGTCTTCCTCCACATTAAAAAAAAAAAATTAAGGGGAAAAAAAAAGCTTTTTTCAAACTTGTTGCTTTCTGAAAATGATGTCTTGTTTTTCCTCCTCCTTCTCTTCAACGTCAAGCCAAAATCTTGGCTCCTCTTCTTTGTCCTTTTTTATTCCAGTGATCATTTTTTTTTTTTTTCTACCTCACAACCTTGACACTGCTATTTGGCTCCTTTCTGAAATTTCTACTTTCCTGTCATTGTTTTCTGGTTCTCTTCTTTGACTACTTTTCTCCTTTAAATATACACTTACCTTCAGCAAATTAATTTATTTTCCTGGTGGCAAGTATCTCCCTAATAGATGACTCAAGTATATTTGTGGGCTTCCTTGGTGGCTTAGAGGTTAGAGTCTGCCCACAATGGGGAAGACATGGGTTGGATCCCTGGTGTGGGAAGATCCCCTGGAGGAGGAAATGACAACCCACTCCAGTATTCTGGAGCATCCCGGGGACAGAGGAGCCTGGTGGACTACAGTCCATGGCGTTGCAAAGAGTTAGATACAGCTGAGCAACTAAGCACACACACACGACCTCCTTAACACAGTTCCAGACCTCCATTCCCAATGCTTCTCGATCGATTCTGTAACAGCCTTCACCTCAGCCAACAGCGTAAAATGTGTAAAATCAAGCCTGCTTTCCACTGTAAACTACTGTCTTTTAATTCTACTTACTGTAGCAGCTTACTCACAATTAACTTTTATTGAAGCCTTGCAGCCATCCTAATCTTCCTGCACTCTTTCTCATGCTTCTTTCTTTAGCCTCTAGTCAGTTTCCAGTTGGTTCTACTTCGGCAGAAGTTAACTCTTTCCTTCTGATACAAACGCTACATCAGAACTTCAAAGCTTCCCATAGGAACTATTGTACAATAAATCTCCTCTCTGGTTTTCTCTCTTTGTACAGTGCTGTTGGATTATTTTATTAAAGCATGACTCAAGTACCACTGCAGCCTTCATTGATTCCCCACTGCCTTTCAAACTAAGACCATATTCCAGTGTGTCAATCATTGTCTTCACACTTTGGCCCATCCTATTTTAACAACCTTACTTCCCATATGTCTGATCATTACATGGATTTTAATATTTAGGTTATCGTTTCAGATCCCCAAGACTTAGCAATGGAATGACATAGGCTTATAACCTAGGCTTCCCAAAGAAATACCTCCCACTATCGTGAGGACTAAGAATTACACACCAGCCAGAAGAAAAATTGAAAAATAGGTAAATTCGATGTGGTACCTCTTACCGCCCTTTCTGTATCTTTCACCAAACTTGATAACTACATCAGGCTATCAAACCCATAGCCTTTTTAAAGGCTACTAGATAAGAAGTCTTTGAATGGGAACAGGAGGCCCTTTCTGGGATCTTATTTTAAAATGAGGGATCTCAAGACCCTGATTTCCTCTAGGTTACAGGTGTCCAGAGTTATTTCAGATATAATAATACTGTCAATTAAGGTCAATCAAAGTACATTTTAATCTCCATATCACCATAAATTATGAAAACAGAGAGACATACTTTCACCAAATTTGGAAGTTACTCTTATCAAAGGCTAAATCAAGTATATGTTTTAAATATTGGGAAAGATTTACTTTGGGGGCCCCTGAGAAACACCTCAAAGAAATCGATGTAATTTTTCTAACAAGTAACCTGATATACAAGAGACCCTCATGACTGCAGACGCAGAGAGTCTTGATATGGACAGAGAGAGCACAGTGACCTCAAATATGAGCTGGCATTTAAAAGCTGTAGGGTCAATATTCCAGCTAGATTTGTAGTTGTACTGCTCATTACACTGTTACCTGTTTATACTATGCACTGCAGTTTGCAGCAACAATACACATAATTATATAAATTACTGTTACCACTTTTTGTGTACTGCTGTGCACTTTACTTACCACTTTCTATGCATCATTTTAATTTAGGTCCTAAAGCTATTTCATGTGATTATTATCATTGACGACTTTCAGATGAGAAGACTGAAGGTCATTGTCTTAGTCCATGTTCAATTCAGTTCAGTTCAGTTGTTCACTCGTGTCCGATTCTTTGTGACCCCATGAACCGCAGCACACCAGGCCTCCCTGTCCATCACCAACTCCTGGAGTCCACCCAAACCCGTATTCATCATGTCAGTGATGCCATCCAGCCATCTCATCCTCTGTCGTCCCCTTCTCCTCTTGCCCTGAACCTTTCCCAGCATCAGGGTCTTTTCAAATGAGTCAGCTGTCTGCGTCAGGTGGCCAAAGTATTGGAGTTTCAGCTTCAACATCAGTCCCTCCAATCAACACCCAGGACTTATCTCCTTTAGGATGAACTGGTTGGATCTCCTTGCAGTCCAAGGGACTCTCAAGAGTCTTCTCCAACACCACAGTTCAAAAGCATCAATTCTTCGGCACTCAGCCTTCTTCACAGTCCAACTCTCACATCCATACATGACCACTGGAAAAACAATAGCCTTGACTAGATGGACCTTTGTTGGCAAAGTAATGTCTCTGCTTTTTAATGAGCTGTCTGCAGCTGCTAAGTCACTTCAGTTGTGTCCGACTCTGTGTGACCCCATAGACGGCAGCCCACCAGGCTCCCCCATCCCTAGGATTCTTTTAATGAGCTGTCTAGGTTGGTCATAACTTTCCTTCCAAGGAGTAAGTGTCTTTTAATTTCATGGCTGCAGTCACCATCTGAAGTGATTTTCGAGCCCCCCAAAATAAAGTCAGCCACTGTCTCCACTGTTTCCTCATCTATTTCCCATGAAGTGATGGGACCAGATTCCGTGATCTTAGTTTTCTTAATGTTGAGCTTTAAGCCAGCTTTGTCACTCTCTTCTTTTGCTTTCATCAAGAGGCTCTTTAGTTCTTCTTCACTTTCTGCCATAAGGTTGATATCATCTGCATATCTGAAGTTATTGATATTTCTCCCAGCAATCTTGATTCTAGCTTGTGCTTCTTCCAGCCCAACGTTTCTCATGATGTACCCTGCATATAAGTTAAAAAAGCAGGGTGACAGTATACAGCCTTGACGTACTCCTTTTCCTATTTGGAACCAGTCTGTTGTCCATGTCCAGTTCTAACTGTTGCTTCCTGACCTGCATATAGGTTTCTCAAGAGGCAGATCAGGTGGTCTGGTATTCTCATCTCTTTCAGAATTTTCCACAGTTTATTGTGATCTGCACAGTCAAAGGCTTTGGCATAGTCAATAAAGCAGAAATAGATGTTTTTCTGGAACTCTCTTGCTTTTTTGATGTAGGCTGCTATAATAAAAATCACAGTTTCAGTAGTTTATAAAACAACAGAAATTTGCTCTCAGTTCTGGAGATTGGGAAGTCCCAGATCAAGGTGCCAGTGTGGTCAGGTTCTAGTGGAGGCCCTCCTCCTGGTTCATAGCCAGCACCAGTTTGTCCTCCCATGGCGGGGGTGTGAGGGGTCTCTCTGAATCCTCTTATTTATTTATTTTTAATCTGGACCCTCTTTCACCAATCTCATTCATTAGGGCTTCAGCTTCATAATTTAAGTACCTCTCAAAGACCCCACCTGCTAATAGGCATACAATAGGATTTCACCATTTGAATTTGGGGTAGGGAGGTCACAAACATTCAGACCATAGCAGTAACAAAGATTAAGAATATCATATATGAAATGAATTGCCAGTCCAGGTTCGATGCATGATACTGGATGCTTGGGGCTGGTGCACTGAGATGACCCAGAGGGGTGGTACGGGGAGGGAGGAGGGAGGGGGGTTCAGGATGGGGAACACGTGTATATCTGTGGTGGATTCATGTTGATGTATGGTAAAACCAATACAATATTGTAAAGTAATTAACCTCCAATTAAAATAAATAAATTTATATTAAAAAAAATGATTAAGAAACTTGTTCAAGGTTGCAAAGCTAGTCAATGATGGGACCAAGATCAAGTCTAAAACTAATGAGCTCTTCTTTTCCAAACTGCTTGTCTGTCCCAGAAACAGTCTGTCTTATCTTTACACCCTTCTCAGGCTTATTGCTTGGAAAATCCCACCGACAGAAGAGCCTGGCAGGCTACAGTCCATGGGGTCACAAAGAGTCAGACTCGGCTGAACACCCACGTGCGCACGCACACACGCGCACACACACACACACACACACACACACAGGCTCAGTCACTCAAGACTTACCCTTCTTCCCTTTTCCAGGTTCTGCATATCTTCCACGGTTTATCTGCAAAGTCAGATAAGACCAACCACAAGATAAAATATGTGTGTCATTTGTAAAATTAAAAAATTAATTAGCAGCTTATTAATGTGTAGCTTTATCAAATTATAACTCATAGTAAACATTTGATAGGATTATTAATGTCATTGTGATATTTTGTATTTAAGTATTCTGCTTCATAAAATTTGATGAATAGATCATCTTTCAGGGTTAATTTAAGATAATGTCAAAGCTTTTAGCTACATGATTTTAAGTGACGTATTTCTCAAGAATATGTCTGTTATGAAACTTGGGGTTCAGCTCTGTTTATAAATTGATTATAGTTTGTTGGATGGGAACAAAAGGCTGTTTAAATAAAAGATCGAGCTACGTCTGTAAGGCTTCAAATTGCAGTTGTAAAGCTTCTGCAGGTAAATCATGTGTTTATAGCCTGTTATTTTTCCCCCATACAGCAGCATGCTCACAGATGGTGATATGAGTGATTTCCCCAATGATTCAAGCTTTCTCTTTTCTCTGACGAATAAAGGCAACACCAATCCCTACCTGCAGAAATTTTTTACATCACCATGGCTACTTGAAGGGTAGTTGTTCATGGTCTGGCTCTTAACCCATCAATGATAAACCCAAACCCTCTTCCCCAGCCAGAATTCCTTTCGTGCTACAGTATCACCACTGTTTCTGGTTCCCTGAGAAGCTATTTTCATAACTAGTCAGAGAGGAAACTAGTAGAATGACTCTTCTCATGGAAAGAGGTGGTTTTGACTGGTTAGAATCCACTCTGCCCTCGAGAAAGCTCTGTTAATAAGTGCTTGAGGGTCACACAGAACCTGATTATACTCACACGCTGCACTTCTGTTTTGTCTGTAGCTATTCAACAAATGCAGCCAAATGTAATCGGGCAGCTTAATTACAAGTGGTAAAAATATAAAGACACCAACATCTGCTGACAGTCTCTAAATTGTGTGTTTCTATGCCTAATAATTGTGATTATTGCATATATTTGTATAATTTAAAATAATTAAGATCATGGTATAATCAATGCATATGAATTTATTACATTTTATATCAAATAAGCAACTGAAGCAATTTTATATTAATTTAATAAAACAGATATTATTCTAATCCCCTTATTCACTGCTTTCAAATACCCTACTAGCTAGGATTACACTTCAGTAGTTTAAGTAGTTGTTAGAATGCCTTGGAGAATTTTAGTGCCTAAGTTCTACTGTGGTGTTGGAGAAGACTCTTGAGAGTCCCTTGGACTGCAAGGAGATCCAACCAGTCCATTCTGAAGGAGATCAGCCCTGGGATTTCTTTGGAGGGAATGATGCTGAAGCTGAAACTCCAGTACTTTGGCCACCTCATGCGAAGAGTTGGCTCATTGGAAAAGACTTTGATGCTGGGAGGGATTGGGGGCAGTAGGAGAAAGGGATGACTGAGGATGAGATGGCTGGATGGCATCACGGACTCGGTGGACATGAGTCTGAGTGAACTCCGGGAGATGGTGATGAACAGGGAGGCCTGGCGTGCTGCGATTCATGGGGTTGCAAAGAGTCGGACACGACTGAGCGACTGAACTGAACTGAACTGAACTGAAGTTCTACGCACCAAGGCTCTGATGTAACCAGTTTAAAATAGAACCCAGGTATGGGTGTATATGTATTTTGGGTTTTCCTGGTGACTCAAATGGTAAAGAATCTGCCTGCAATGCAGGAGACCTGGGTTTAGTCCCTGGATCGAGAAGATCCCATGGAGAAGGGAATGGCTACCCACTCCAGTATACTTGCCTGGAGAATTCCATGGATGGAGGAGTCTGGCAGGCTACAGTCCACGGCGTTATAAAGAGTTGGGTATGACTGAGTGGGACATGACTGAATTGGACATGGCTAACACTTTCACACCTTCACTTTCCGCTCTTCTAAATCTATTCAGAGGCTTCCTTTTGCCAAGCCTCACATCTTCACCTAACAGTCTGTTCGTTAAGATTTTCATTCAAAAAGGTAAATTTTCCCACACTTACATATAGATGTTATTCAGAGGTGAGATAGTCTTGAACCATTATTTAACTTTCCTTTTCATTTTACTTTGCAAAAGTCAGCTCACCTATGCCTCAGTTTTTTACATCTGTGAAACAGGTATGCTATTTTGTATGAATAATTCTGGTTGACTTATGTTGTAGAATTGCTTCCAAGCAGTAGAGGGAAGTATTGACCTGGGTATTTCTAGAACACGGCAATGCAGAGAACTGAAATAACTTCTGGCACCTGGGTAAATGGGAAATCCCATCAACATTTTTTTTTTCCCCTCCTCATCAGTTCATAAAAGCTCCTCAGTTCTTTTTTGCATTGGAAATCTAGCTTTCAGGGTTCCAGGCTTGAAATTAAATAGGGCCTTCTCTAAGTGTTAGGAGATATGTCACTGTCTAGAGTTCTTTTGAGGCTTCCCAGGTAGGTGAGCGGGTAAACAATCTGCCTGCAATGCAGGAGACACGGTTCAATCCCTGGGTTGGAAAGATCCCCTGGAGAAGGGCATGTGACCCACACCAGTATTCTTGCCTGGAGAATCCCATGGGCAGAGGAGCCTGTTGGGCTATAGTCCATAGGGTTGCAAAGAATCAGACGTGACAATACACACACACACACACACACACACACACACACACACACACACACACAGAGTTCTTTTCAGAGGTAGAATTTTCTCTTTCCATCAAGTTTCTGGCTAGTTTTTTCACTTCCCTTCTTTATCTCGTGTATTACTTTATTCTCTACTTCTTTTGCAAAGAAAGTGTAAGAAATTATAAGTAGGAGAAAACGTGAGGACTGACCAGGGGAATATCTTGGAATGGATTTAGCATAAAAGATCCTATGTGAGACCTACATAGATTTTCTCTAACATCTTGAGAATGAGACACTGTCTTCGTACTTTACAAGTTCAGAGTTGTTTGAGATGTAGGGTCTAGTTCAGAAACTAGATGTATATTTTCACTAGATATATTGGATCAAGCTTGTCCCTTCTTCTGAAAGTTAGGAGGATGGTGTAGTCAGCAGAGGGTGCCTGGAAACTGTTAACAGCATTAGCATAATGAACTGGTTACCCAGGGCAAAGGAGCTGTATATGAGTTTCTTAAAAAGCCAGTATGTGATGCAGCAGCAGAAATTAAATTATATCACTTAAATTATAATAATTGACAAAGCAATTAGCAAGCTGTTCATAAAGCCCAAAGTAGCCAAACATTATAAATTGTGGCACCACCTGCTGGCTGGAGGACTTTTTTGTTTCTGTTTTTCTTACTGTAAGCTTCATTTATATCATTATTTCTCCAGCAGCAATCAGGCATCTGGCAGTAGATGCTCCTGTCACTGCATTGCCTTCTTGACCATCAGTTACTCTGGTTCAAAGATCAGAAGGTAATTGTGGCTCTTAGCTAGCTGAACTTAGACTGGAATAAAGAAAACATGTCCCCCTCTTTCCTCAGTATTTAGTATCCATACTAACAACAATTTCAATATTTACCCAGAGACAGATGAAATAATGAGCCCAGGAAATCTGTGCCAAACACATATTTCAGCAGTGACTGTAGAAAGACATCACACTTATCACATTCAGCTCTGTTCCCAAAATACATTTTTTGACAGAAGACAAATTAGACCATCACACTGCATGGTGATGGGACCCATTTCTCTACAAGGATTTGATTAAATGCCTTTGACCTGTGTCATTGACCACAGAAAGGAGAGAGAGAACATAAATAAATTCTGTGATTTAAAAGTATATACTACAGAAAGTGGGCTTCTCTGGAAATCTGGAACATTCAGCCACACGGTCTGTGGTGTTTTGTCCTGCCCCCAAATGAAAGGGCTTCCTGGGATAAAGTCACATGGAAAGAAAGAAAAGTGCCACCCTCCCGCCTCTGGCCTGAGGTGTGAATGGAAGAAAATTGATATGAGATGGAGAAATCTAAAGGCTATGTGGTAATTAGTAAAATCTATGACCCAAACCACTTGAAGATGACAGGAGCATGTCACATCATCTTTGAGAGATGGGTCCCTTCTGCCCAAATGAATGGAATATCTTTTGCAGCAAGTTTCCAAATCCCTTTGGACCATAAAAATGTTCACTGGTTCATGAAATGTCTCTTGACCCTACCTCCACGCATCACTGCTGTCCCCTGCCTTCCACCATTCCTGAGTCCTGTGACCCAAACTGTTAGGTCAAAGACACTACATGTGTCCATTGATTTTTGAGGATTGTTTTCCTCAAACTGTATTCTCACTGTGATTTCCCCATAAAAACTGAGATAAATAGAAATGAAAAAGAAGGGTTCACTGTGACCTCCTCCTACCTGTCCACCTAACCTCATTTTTGTTTAAAACCAGGCCTCATTTTGTGTTTCTATCTTGACACATGATACAAAATATCAGTAAAATCAGTAACTATATTTATGGTTGTATTCACATACCTTCAGAGCCGATTCAATTTTTTCTGCCTTGAATGCTATTTTATTGACTATACAGTTTGTTATACTTGCTTTCTTCAAGTAATATAATACAAAAATCTGCACTAACTAGATTTTTGAAACTCATATTGTATGTTGGATATCTTAGAGAAGCTTGATCTTTAGTGATATCTTATGATGAATTCTGAGAGAATGCTCCAATATCCTTCTGCTGATACATCTGTTTAGGGGGAAAATGTTTTTCTTTTATATGTTGATTTTCTTTGAAATGATATATACCTGAGTTACCATCCATCATATTCATTCCGAGTGTAAACTCTTGTTTTGTAAGAATGAAAAGTAAAGCAAGTAGAACCACACCAGATCCCCATAAATCTGTTGCTCATAGAAATTATGAGGTTGTCATTCTGGTGAACTCAAAAGACGATGGACTTTGGGTTATTCCAACTGATCTGTCATTCATGAGCGAGACGGCCTTGGACAAGTTGAAGTTCCCATATATTTAAAATGGGGATAGTAAATAATATTTGTAGACTTTTTGTTAAGATAAAATAAATCGTCTTTGCTTGATTCTTGCCACTTGCTAAGTGCTTAATGAAGGGAGTAAATGTTTTATAAATTGACATCCAGGGGTAAGAATCGCTTAATGAAGAGCTAGCTCTTCATTATGTGGGGGCTCCTGACCAGGGCAGGATACCAAGAACCATCCTGACTGTAAATCATTACAGATGTTTTTCAGACTCAAGCTTTCTCATATATGAATATCCTTTACATTGGAAGATGCTGACCAGATATGGGAAGTGGAGCCTCTCCTGGTTCTACTTTTATTTCAGAGACACATCTGTGCTATCTGTTTACAAATGTCCACAGACTAGTTTGGGCTTCCCAGGTGATGCTAGTGGTAAAGTACCCACCTGCTAAGGCAGGTGATGTAAGGGACTTGGACTCAATCCCAAGTTCTTTCCCACTCAAGAATACTGGAGTGGGTTGCCATTTCCTTCTCCAGGGGATCTTCCCGACCCAGAGATCAAATCCAGGTCTCCTGCACTGCAGGTGATTTCTTGCATGGCAGGCAGAGTCTTTGCAGACTGATTCACCAGAGAAGCCCTTTCTTTCACGTGATCGTGCAGAAATCAGATCCCTCTCATTCTAGCTAGAAAACCTGGGCTTTAGGCATAGGTTCATTTTTATTTCTTTGCATCCCCTGCTAACTGCCTGTGGAAGAGAAGAACCCTGGGTCATCAGGGACCATAAAATAAAGAATGAAATGGGAACATCACAGGGAAAAAATAAACAAAATGGCAGTCACAAAACAAATTGAAAGTGTTCAGCATTTAGCTGTACCTGCACCTTTCATCATGTCGATACACACACGCATACACACTTACAAACACGAGCACGTGTACAGTCTATGTCTGTAGAGCCTGTGTGTAGTTTTGGCTTCTTCTAAAGACAAACTGAAATCTTCCTCCTTACAGTATCAACCTTAGGAGAAGTTTCCTAACCAAAATAATGCCACTGAGCAGCAAAAATACATTGATTTAGTCACATACTGCACATTTGAGTTTTGTAGTCTTGTAAACTACCACAAAATTGCTATGCCTCCTTTGTTGTTTACCATGTATGCAAATATGATAGAAATGCAAGATTTTGGTCCATTGTGTATAATTTAGAATATTTGATGAGCAGAGGAAGACCATAATGTTTAAAAGTTTAATTACATCTGTCAAAGGTCCATGTATCAAACTGTTTTTCAACATGCCGTAATAGTTTTAAATGTCCAGAAAGGCAATTTTTTAACTCTGGATTAATGCAGATATTATATAAAATTTAGAGTTTTTGTTGGAAAACTTCCCAAGTTATTAAAGCCACAAAAGCCTCCTTTGAAGACATCCTCAGATAACCCATGTCCCTGCCATCACTGACCCACAAACATTCACACAGAAAACAATGGCAGATACTTTCTGGTTAATTCAGAAGTCTAATCCAGTCCATTCAGTTATGCAGATGAGAAGCAGAGGCCCAGTGAAGCTTTTTGCAATGTAAGAATCGATTATTATTGGTAAAGCACTATCCTCAACTCCAACCAACCAAATTATGACGTCTTCCAACAATGGCACAGGATAGTCTTTATTGTTATAAGTGAGGGGAATGAGATTTAAGGAAGTCAAGGGACTGATGCGAAGTCATCAAGTTAATAGGTGACAGAACTGTGTCTAAAACCCCATGCTGCAGCCTGGATGGAAGGGGAGTTTGGGGGAGAATAGATATATGTATGTGTATGGTTAGGACTGCCCAGGTGGCTCAGTTCTAAAGAATCTGCCTGCCAATGCAGGAGACCCAGATTTGATCCCTGGTTTGGGAAGATCCCCCAGAGAAGGGGATGGCAGCTGATGGCAGTATTCTTGCCTGGAAAATCCCAAGGACAGAGGAGTCTTATGGGCTGCAGCCCAAGAGGGTTGCAAAGAGTAGAATATGACTGAATGACTGAGCACACCCATGTGTGTGACCAAGTCCCTTCACCGTTCACCTGAAATGCTGTGCTTCAGGCGTGTCCGACTCTTTGCAACCCCATGGACTGTAGCCCCCCAGGCTCCTCTGTCCATGGAATTCTCCAGGCAAGAATACTGGACTGGGTTGCCATGCCCTCCTCCAGGGGATCTTCCCAACCCAGGAATCGAACCAGGGTCTCCTGCATTGCAGGCAGATTCTTAACCAGCTGAGTTACCAGGGAATCGGTTATACCCCAATACAAAATAAACAGTTTAAAAAAATAAATAAAACCCCATGCCACCAGCCTCCACATCCTACTGTTTCACACTCACAAAGATGTCACCTGTCTACCCTTTTATTAGATGCTTGTCTTGTGCCATGCACTGTGCTAGTCCTGTGATCACGGGATCTCGAAAGCTCAACTTGAGAAATAAATCCATGTGTCCAAACCTGCTCAGCACACCCAGGCTGGCAGTGATTCTAGTTAGGACTGAGGGAGCAGACCAAGGGCCTTGGGTCATTTTGCTCATGCTTGCTGGGAAGGAAAACATGCATGTCTGATGTTGGTGGAGGTGGAGATGGAGGTGTGGTACATACTAAATTATTCAAGTGTTGGCAGCCGTGTAGAGATGGCATAAACATCGAGTTGACTATCCTTGGGGGAAACAACAGCATCTTTGCTTATATCTGTAGGTGTGCATGCAGTCACACACACACACACACACACACACACACACACACACACACACACACAAACCTACATCATACCCCTGTGAGTAACAGGTCAAGGCCTAGACAGTTCCACCTGTGTTTTGAATATGGCATCTTTTCCTTTCACTTCTTCTTGGACTCAGAGATAAACCAAACATCATTTAGCATAATTTAACTTCTTAGTGATGTAAGCAAAAGGCTGAAAGACCCCAATCCTTATATTTTCTGCTACTTCACCTTCATCCCATCCCCAAGCCCCAGTTAACAACAGCCATTTTTTTCTTTATGTCTAAGGGGAAGCCTGTTCTAGAAAGGACTGCTCCAGTCACCTCCTAGTGAAGAAGCCCGTGTGTCTCCAGAGAGCCCAGTAGGAACATCAGTTCTCAGTTCCCATCACAAAAGCATTAGCCCTTGGCAGCTAGACACAAAACCTTCTGCTGCTCCTGCTGTGGTCCTGCAACCTCCTACCCTACCACCAGAGACAATGCATTGCTGACAGTATCAGCCAGATTTGCCCTTTCATCAGAGTTGAAAATGAGACTTTGCTGTCCATCTTTGTCTTCTGTGCACCTGCTTATCAGAATCACAGACCTCTCCTCCCACCTTCTGAATTCTTCCAAGGAGTCTCCCAGCACACCAACTGGCTGGGGCCTGTGGCTGGCCAGCTGCTTCTCTCCCCCAACACTGACCCCCACTGGAGTGGCCCTGAGTTGTCCCCATTGTCCCACAATGCAGGCCACCCTCTGTCTCCCTTGCAAGGGAAGAGCTCAGTGCAAGCACAGTGTTCGTTCCACCCCATGGCAAGGGCAGTGGGAAACCTGTGCTGCTCTATTATGGTTAATGCTCTGATAGAAAAGTTGGGGATTCAGAGAGCCAATAAATAAGACCCTTTTGCCCTCCCGAGATGGAAAACAACACAGAATTGCAGGCATCAGACAGATAAACATCAAAATAGCAGCTTTATTTTTGATGAAGCTAATTAGAGAATGTAAGAGGGCTTTGATGTGCCACCCGACAGGCACCTTACACTGCCCTCTAAATTGAACGTGTCTCCCTAGCAGTACCCACCACACACACAGACACACAGAGAATGCTGTGAGCATGTATGCGCGTCTGCTCAGACAGGCGGCTCAGAACAAAAGAGGAGGAGTTGCCTGGGCATGCTCAGATTTGTCCTCCAGTTTTCCTAGTCACTTCACAGAGCCTGCATGAGTCTGTTAGAGTCTCCCCATAACTCTTCTCTTTGTGGAGGGGAATAAAATTCCCTGTTCTGTATGGCAGTAGTCCCCAAATTTGGCTATATTCATGGAAGACAATTGTTCCATGGACCAGGGGAGGAGGGGATGATTTGGAGATGACTCAAGCCCATTTGTGGCGCATTTTATTTCTGTTATTATTACATCAGCTCATCTTCAGGCATTAGATCCTGGAGGTTGGGAATCCCTGCTTTATGGGAAAAAGAAGAGTGGGGAGTATGGGCTTGCTCCTCTCTGGAGAAACTGTCTCCTTCCTGTCATCTGATCCTGGGAAGACACAGTAACCAGGCAGACATGTGGATGGAGTGTGGGATTACGGTGGCTCCGAGTGACTGTTTGCATGAGAAGTGGGGGTCAGCCAGGAATAAGAAAAGGAGTCAGGCCTTGCATAAGCTAGAGGTATGGTGCGGAAAAGCGAAGGTGAAGGGAAGAGAAGGAGCCATACATGTTCTCTTCCACCCCTATTCCTTGGTTGGCCCCAAGTCGAATGTCTTCTCTTTAGCAAGTAGGTCATCCAACATCTTCATTCTTTACTTGTTTAGTAAAAATAAGAACATAAGTGTTACCTATGCCCAGTGATGTTTAGGAACACTGAGGAGGTAGCAAAAAGGATAAGACTTAAAGCAGTAGGCACATTTTGCAGAACCACTGGCCCAGACTTCCATAAAGATCAATATCATACATTAAAGACCTATACAGATGCTGTGGGACTGTTGGGAAAATATGAAGATTGGCTGTATATTAGCTCATCATAGAGTATCAAGGTTAAATTTCCAACATATGGTGATTGTATTTATGGTTATCTAGGTTGTATCCTTATTCTTGGGCTTCCCAGCTGGCTCAGTGGTAAACAATCCACTTGTCAATGTGGAAGACACAGGAGATCGGGGTTCGATCCTTGGGTTGGGAAGATCCCCGAAAGTAGGAATTGACAACCCACTCCAGTATTCTTGCCTAGAGAATCCCATGAACAGAGGAGTCCAGTGGGGAGTCCATGGGGTCACAGAGTTGGATATGATTGAGCAACTGAGCACACACACACACACACACACACACACACACACCCTTATTCTTAGGAGATACATGTGGAAAAACTTAGGAGTCAGGATGTCTAACTAACTTTCAAATAGTTCAGCAACAAAGCAAAAATAATCCTTATATGTATGCATGCATGTGTGAACACGCACACGCGCACACACACACACACACACACACAAAGAAAGAGAAAAGGAAAAAGAAAGTAATTGTGGCAAGATGAGAATAATTGGTGACTTGAGGCAAAAGTTATAAGCCAGTTCATTGCTCATCATCTTATTCTTGCAACTTTTCTGTAGATTTGAAATTTTAAAAATAAGTTGTGGAAAGTGGGGAAGAAGTACTAGAAATTCTGATGGGCCAGAGGAAAGGTGAAGTGGAATATTATTGCCAGGTGATCAGAGTCTCAAGGAGCAGGGGAGTGGGGGTCAGGATGGCAGTGCCCAGAGGACTTTGATCTGCTGGGGACCATACAGAGTCAGAGAAAAGGAGTTGGATAGGGGAGCAGTAGGATTCCAGTGGGGAGCTGGGCAGCCTGAGAGGCGAATCTTGACCTTTTATCACTGTTTCCTGGGGCCAGAAGTTTATGAAAGTGTAATCCTGGGCAGCCACATTATGTACTCGGAGCCTCAGAGGAGAACTTTCCCATATCAAAATTTAAATATGTACACAATGGCCAGTCTTATCCCTTTGCCTTAAAATTTTTTCCCATCTCACACCATCAGATCCCAGAGAGGCACCTTTGAGTTTGTTTCTCTTTTCCTAAATCCATCAAGTAACATGACTTCATGTTAGATTTTAGAATCGTTTTGTGACTGTGGTGGCATCAGAGAAACCTTTGCTAAATTTAGCCTTGTTGCTAATTAGGAACAGAGGACATGTTAAGCTTCAGGCTTAAATACAGAACTTGGCAGGCTACCAAAATATGGAATCAAATCATCATTTCAGGCTGGGGGAAAATCCAAGGCCGAATGATTGTGGTGGGTAAGCTCATATATTGTCATTTTCATCTTCCAGGCCTCCTAAACTGTGCAGGCATCTGCATACACACACACACACACATCATTGTTGACTGTCCTACTCAGCCTCCAGAATTCCCCATGCCTCCTTTTCTAAATAAAAAGGCAGTGGATTCCAGGGATAGAAGCAGGGTTAGAGAAAGAGTGTCTATGTTGACTTTATACTGGAAGCTATTATTATATGGAGTGCTGTGTATAATGACATGCCATTCCCATTGAGAAGAGGCACTGACCACATTCTCAGTTACGCTACTGCAAGAGTTACATTATTCCTGTTGCCATATTTACATCACTTTAGATCCAGACAGCGACTGCAACCACAATAGCTACACTCATCCTCTAATCCAAGCATAAAGTAGGTCTTTCAAGTCAGGCTTTAGGCATCTACACAGCTGTATCTAATGCTACAGTGCTGCCAGTATTTAAGGAAAAAAGGGAGCAGTGCCTGAGATGTTTGTCACTCTAGGGTCTCTATCGTTTAACCAAAATAACTTGAAAAGGGTGTTATTCTCATCTCCTAGAGTCATGCGCATTTCCCCAGGGTGTTAGGGGGGATCTTGGGACTGTCACTTTCTACCCTTCCTTCCTCCTTCCTAGATCTCACCATATTAGAATGATGATGGGAAAACTAACTAGGGAAATAAAATAGAATGGAGAAGAAAAGAGAAGATAGGCAATAGAATAAAGAGAAATTGCAGTTATCGCCATTGTCTTGTATTTTTCTGCCCTTCCGCCCAGGCAACTAGCTCTTCTGGGTTCTCAGGTAGGACCCTCCTTATGTTTGTTGACTGAGGCCAGAAGCTGGCTGGGCCCAAGATTGGCTTTTGGTCCCCACTGCAGAATTGCCGTTCCAACTGGCTTTCTAAGTGCCAGAGATGGAGCAAGAAAAAGGCAGTACGCCGAAGCCAGGCTTGCCCCTCCCATGTTGTTCTCAAGTATATCTATGGAGGAGTATTTATCATAAAGGAAGAAAACAGTAATAGCCCAGAACTGTCTGTTTGTTCAACTCCAACGTGAATGATACCAAAGATTAAATCTTGGTTTCCAATTGTTTCATGCCAAGGCTGTTATATTTAAGGTCCAAATATGTGCACCATATGTCATAATGTAGCTTGACAATTACCTCAACAGGCAGTGTCAGACAGATGGTAAACATTACTACCAGGCATACGTACATTTAGAATTAGACATTTAAATAAATTCAGGCCTGTCTTAAGCTTATTAAGAGGATTTGGGTCTGTAAAGCCATTTCAGGCATCTGCATATGTTAAAGTGTCTTTTGCATCCTGAACAGATTTGGTTTGATTCAGGCACCTTCCAGCTACAGATGGCAAGTGACATGCATTCTCTTTGAGCCCAGTACCTGCAATTAGGTCAATAATAGCAATTAAGCAGAATGTAAAGAGATTGAAAGTTCAGTTGTTAGTATCGCAACCATGCATTCCTGCCTATGAAATGACAGAAAATCCTCTGCAGGGAACATCACCGACCTCTCTTAAAAGCCCTGAACTTCAGAGAGAGAGATTAGAAAGCTACAAAGATACCTGCCTCAGGACCAAGTCAAAATCTCTCTGGTTTAAACCTCAGGCTACAGCAAGCTTTTGACATGAATCTCACAAACTGAAAATAAAGGTTAGCATTCCTTGAGAGAATTGAAAGAAGTCTTCAGATGAATGTGTTTTAAGATATTTTTCCCCCATAACTTTATAAAAGCCCTCTTTACACTCTCTTCTTCCAGGAGGTTTTGAATCCTATTTGGTGTTGCAAAAAGCTTCAGTATGGTTTGTGATAAGAAACTAAATGAGGCTGAGAATGAGGTCCTGGAATTTATTAAGTTGCAAGTGTAGCCAAAGCTGCACTCTGCGAGGGTGGCCTCATGGAGTGGATTGATCTTTGGAAGCCCCTGTGTACTGGCCATGCATGCAGTTCACTGCTAAAATTATTTCTCTGCTTAGAATATCTTCTTCGCTCCACTTTAAAAAAGAAGCAACAATCTATGTGCATAGTGCCTGAGAAACCATGGGAGTTCAATAATTTGAAAAGAAGGGGAGGAAGGGAGGACAGAAGGGAGGGAAGAAGAAATGAGAGACAAATCAAGACTTCAGTTTTCAAATGCATGTGTAATCTTAGGAATCTTAGCCAATTGAGAGGGCAAACCTAATGCAGTGGTTTAACACACAGATGCTGATACCTGGCCTTTCTGAGCTCATATCCTGATTCCCCTTCTTAATAGTTGTGTGACTTCGTCACATTTCTTGACATTTCGGAGTCTTGATTTACTCATCTATAAAACGGGGGTAATAGTCATCTCTTTGGGGAAGATTAAATGACATAGTATATGTATTGTATTTAGAACACTGGTACTATGTGTTGGTTATTTTTATTTTGGGAGACAGAGCTCAAACCTATTTTTTTTTCTTTCTTTCCGACAGACTTAGAGGGTTCAATACAATTGTCCTCCTTTTTTAGGTCTACTTCGTAGATCAAGTTATTATCCTGGATAGCTCCTGACTTGAGTAAAAGAACTATCTTACCCTGTGTGTTTTGCAATGCTTCCACACCAGTGTATTTAGCACTGGGGCTAAATCCTAGTTTCAGAGCTACAGACTTTTATGGGTATATGAGGAGGAATGTTCTAAATTCTAGTGTGCCTCTGTGTGTGTGTATGTGTGTGTGTGTGTGTGTATGTGTGTATGAGGGTAACAAAAGCAGAATTTCTAAACCCTGGGGATGGCCAAATGCAGACCTTTGTCCCACTTACTCAGATTAGCTCTGGAAACATATGGAGCAGCTTTTGGAAGAACACCTGTTCTATCCCCCTTAATAAAGACAGATTGGCTTAGTGGCTTAATTACCAAGCCCTCTTGTCCAGTATTCTATCGTCTCCTGTGTCAGCCTCTTCTAGGAATCTGTATTGTCTTTCTTTGTTCCATTTACATTTGTTTCAAGTTTTTTGGACTCTGTATTCTCTACTGCCCAATAAGTAATCCCAAGTTCCTTGGTATGACATTGAAGCCCTCCAAAATAGAGCCCCTCAATCCTGGTAGTCTTAATTTTTTTTTTAAAGCTGTTTGACATCCCTTAAACTTTGTAGGTGCTTCCACATTTCTCTCCCTTTTGTCATACTGTTTCTTTGGCCATGTCCTCCCCCACTCCTTTAAAGCAGGTGAAAGTAACTGCTGAAATGCTTTTCACTATCTGGGGCTTATTTGCCCTTTGGGTTTCCCAAGTGGCTCAGCAGTAAAGAATCCACCTGCAGTGCAGGAGACCTGGGTTTGATCCCTGGGTTGGGAAGATTCCCTGGAGAAGGAAATAATAACCCACTCCAGTATTCTTGCTTGGGAAATCTCATGGACAGAGGAGTCTGGAGGGCTACAGTCCATGGGGTCACAAAAGAATTGACTATGACTTAGCAACTGCTGCTGCTGCTGCTAAGTCACTTCAGTCGTGTCCGACTCTGTGTGACCCCATAGATGGCAGCCCACCAGGCTCCTCCATCCATGGGATTTTCCAGGCAAGAGTACTGGAGTGGGGTGCCATCACCTTCTCCGACTTAGCAACTAAGCAACCACAAGAATTTGACCTTTACCCCAGTGGTTCTCAAGTGTTTCTGCTGAGTGAGGAACTAGTCCATCACCAGGGCACTAGTGGGAAATAAAATGTTCAGGCCATTTCTAAACTAAATAAGAAACTCTGGAAGCGGGGCCCAGCAAGATGTACCCTTCAGGTGAATCCAGTGTGTGCAAAATTTTGAGATCTACACCTTAGCCCATCATTTGAAATGAATTGCTCTCCTCTTTGCAAAACAGTTTGTTCTTTTTTCTTTTCATTATCTTTGTGTCTTCTTGATGGAGAACATGTCTTTCTTTTCTTTCCCTTGATAAATACTTGAGACAGAGATTCTCTAATCCATTGTTGTATCTCCCAACCTGGCCCATAGTAGACTCTCACAAGTCTATGAAATTGATTCCCTTCAAAACATATTTCTTGAGTGTTAAACATATGTCAGCCTCCAGTGCCGGGTCCTTGAAAAGATAAAGGAGCAGTTCATCATGGGAACTGAAGGAGTTTACAATCTAATTGGATGTCAAGAGCTGCATATATGTGATGATTAGAGAGAAGCATACAGTGGTCAGAATGCAGACTGTTATCATGAGGTGTAGGCAGGAAGAGCCCAGGAAACCAGGAAGAAGAGAGACTGCCGGCCGGCTTGATGGGGGGCTGCTGCTGCTGCTGCTGCTGCTAAGTCACTTCAGTCGTGTCCAGCTCTGTGCAACCCCATAGATGGCAGCCCGCCAGCCCCCCCAGTCCCTGGGATTCTCCAGGCAAGAATACTGGAGTGGGTTGCCATTTCCTTCTCCAATGCATGAAAGTGAAAAGTGAAAGTGAAGTTGCTCAGTTGTGTCTGACTCTTCGCAACCCCATGGACTGTAGCCTATCAGGCTCCTCCATCCATGGAATTCTCCTGGCAAGAGTACTGGAGTGGGTGGCCATTTCCTTCTCCCTTGATGGGGCCTACTCACAAGCAATGGAGCTCAAGCTAGGCCTAAAGGGCAGAGGGTGTCAGTGGGCCAAGATGAATAAAGATTCATTTCCTTGAATGAGAGCAGGGAGATTCATCTACAAACCTCACACCATCCTCTGACACCACTTTCCATATGGCGCTTAGTTCTTAGAGGGCTGAATCAGATCCATAAATACTTTATTTTTATGACTCAGATTAATGTGATATTAATACCTTGCTAGAATTAACCAAGTACATTATAATCTAATTTATGAGAAGAAAATCTGGGCATATAATAAGTATTCACAGTACCACCCTCTGAAAGAATGCCAACATGTACTGCTTCCAATTTCCTTAGGTTTTAAACAGTACCCATGAAACCACCTCTTCACCTACTTTGTAATGAAACATTCATCTTCCTTCAGAGCTGCCCTGTGGCAAATGGTAGAGGAGGTGGAGTCAGTTTGGGATATTCTTCCACCGTTGTCAGAGATTTCTTTAACATCAGTTTAGTCTGTATCCCTGGGCTATCCAAAGATCACCACTGTGGGACTACATGCTGAAAACGCATCAACTTCCTGATTTATAGTCTGCAATTTTAGAGATAGAAAGTGCCTTAGAAGTCATCTCACAACCTCCTTCATCTTTACAGTTGAAAGGGCAGGTGCCCAGACTCATAACATGGTTTCACCAAAGCTGAACAGTTGGCAAGTAGTCTAACCTCTCCTGCCTCTCAGATCAGTTTCCTCTCCCCCCAGCCAATTTTATTAGGTTACCCCTATATCTTGACATTGGGCTTCCCTGGTGGCTCAGGTGGTAAAAAATCCATCTGCAATGTGGTAGACTTGGGTTCAATCCCTGGTTTGGGAAGATCCCCTGGAGGAGGGCATGGCAACACACTCCAGTATTCTTGCCTGGAGAATCCCCAAGGACAGAGATGCCTAGCAGGTTGCAGTCAATGGGGTGGCAAAGAGTCAGACGTGACTGAGCGACTAAGCGCAGCGTGGCACAGAGTATCTTGACGTTATGGTCTCCTTTCCTTCCACCCACCTGGCCTGAGACAAATCACTTCAGAAACTTACATATGAGCCATTAAGTCAGCAATGCTGACTTGTGTTAAGATAAATACCTCAGTAGGTTTCCTAGATCAAGTTTTTGGGAGGAGGTTAGAGAGGAAAATGAGAGAATTGGGTAGGGCTCCAATTCAAATAAACCTAAAACCTGATTTTAATGTTGAGGAGGTATGCTCTATGACAGGTGGGAGGAGGAGGTGATTGAAAGCAAGAATGCCTGCACACCTTTAGGCTACACCCCAGGCCACCCATGGGCTCCAAGGACCATTGCATCTGAAATATGTACTATCATTTAGGATTAAGCCGCCTGTCCTGGGCAAGCAGTTTCAATCAAGAAAAATTTCATTCATATTTTCTGTTAAATTATTTAACATTATCAAATGTTTGAGATTAGGCATACTGCCCCACTTTTTCCCTTTGAATCTGACCCTGTTATTAGGTTCCAGCTAACGTTTATATGGGGCTTCCCAGGTGGCTCAGCATAAAGAATTCACCTGCCAATGCAGGAGACATGGGTTCGATCCTTGGGTACAAAAGGTCCCCTGGAGAAGGAAATGGCAACCTGCTCCAGCATTCTTGCCTGAAAAATTCCATGGACAGAGGAGCCTGGTAGGCTATAGTCCCTGGGGCTGACTTAATGACTAAACAAGTCTAAATAACAACAGCAAAACATTTATCTGGCTTTAAGTCAGGATTCTAAAACTTAAATGCTGATGATATGTTAAATACTGATGCATATATCTGATCACCGCTTAACTTGCTATATGCACAATCACTTATTAATAGTTGTGGTCCCAGGGTATCAGTCAGGCAGTGGTTAGCATCAGGATTGCCGCACAGTACAACTCCAAGGGGTGCCATTGATGTTGCAAGCCCCGTGCCTCTCAGACGTTGCATATGTTGCACTCTACGATTGAGCCAAATATAATCTGTATAGTGGTCAGCAGTGGCTCAGGTTAGTGTTCTTTATTTCTCTTGCATATGTGTACATGATAGAGCAAGTACCGTCCATACATCCATCACTCCCAGCGTCCACACAGTTAAACCATCAACAGCAGGTGGATCCAGCAGGCAGTGAGTGTGGAGGGTCAGATGCCAAACACTGTGTGGTCCTGGCAGATGGGCAGAGCACAAAGCTTCATGTGGGATCATCAAGCAGGTAGACATGCCTACAGGTAGCATCAGGAGACACTGGCGTCTCTGGGGTTCATGGGAAAGGATTCCCATCCCTTGCGCAGAGGCCCTGGGATAAAATAACAGGAAATATTCCTAGAAGGCTGAGAGTACTGGGAAGGTTACCAAGTTGGGCACTTTGATACAAAAGAGTGAGACAAAGATTTTGCCAGAACTAGGGTACAAGTTGGGACACTGATCTGAGAAATAAAGACAGAAGCTCAATTAGAGAACTGGGTCATGTGGTCTTAAAGAACTAGCAGCTATGGTGATTTGATTCAGAGTCACTTGAATGTTGAAGGAGAACTCTTTAAATCATTGTGATTAAGATAGGGTTGATGCTAGAACCTGAGATAGGGCTTAGTCTATGGGTGGGAGGAATGTGTCCCCGGCAGTAAGAAGCGGCAGGCCGTGGGAGCAAGAACCAAAGTAGGCCTTGACAGATGTCTTCTTCATTGTCATTTGCCAGTGATGCATAAAATGCTATGTCATTACCCCCAGGAGGTAGTACATTCTAAAATGTCAATAGCTTCAGGGAAAGTATAGATAAAATTCATGGATGAGAGATCCAGAGTGTGGGTTATTAATAGAAACTAAAAAAGTTTTAAGGCATACAGTTGACCTTTGGGTGGATATCAGGGAATGACAATCGTTTCCCTCTGGGAAAAAAAAAAATGGTGCTATAGTCTGAGGTGGAACACAAGGCAGAATGGACCAAAGGGCCATGAGTTACATGATAGTGTCTGCTACTAATAGTCCACTTCTGTGTGTAAATCAAGATATATAAGCACATATACGTACTCTGGCTCATTTTTCAAGCAACCTTAATACTAATCTCTGTTACTGTTACACCCTAATTTTCTTACGGAGAGTACCTAATTACCTCCAGTCCTGAATGAGCAGAGGTTTGCAGCTTCACCTTCTGTGGGCCTTGAGAACTGCTTCTAGCCTCAGGCATGAGTAGAAGTGAGCCAAATATATAATCCAGGAAAAGAGATGAACCTAAAATTCCGTTAAAGGTGACAGGTAGTGAAGGGATAAGTCTGCAGCAGAAGCTTGGCCAGATGGAATGAGCAGGTTCAAGAAGTGAATCCAAGATAATTCCCAGACAATAGAAGGGGTGTGTGTGTGTGTGTGTGTGTGTGCATGCGCACGTCTGTGTTTCGTACTTGAAGCATCTTAAGCCAAGCTCAGCTGTTAAGAGTACTGAAACAATTAGATTAGTAAGACCCACAAGTGATGTTCAGTAGCTTCTATTTTGTTTAGACCAGTATTTACACATTGTGTTGCTCACTCTTTGTTGTTGAATGAAGAAGTAAATATTTACACTGCTACCTCAAATGGGTGTTTGTTCTTCATCTGTTTCAACAAACTGGAGAAAGCTCCAAGGTGTTGGCCACTTGAATGATAATTCATGCTGGCGGATGTGGCTTCATCATAGAGACTGAGTTTGTAGAAGGGAAAAGTACACCTTTTCACTGTCCGCGTTTGTCCAGGAGTCATTCCTAAAGGCCTTGTTACCTGCATGACAGAGCTGTGGGAGACCCGAGGAGACTCTAGACACTCAGGTCGCATTGGAAGCACACTCAGGTTCCCTGCTTCCAGAGAACCCTGAGAGAGAATCCTCTTTCCAGGCGTCTTCTGTGTTGTCTTCTGGGGGCAGGAGATCCCTGACGGAACTCCAGGAGGTGAGGGCCGCAGGGCTATTCTATCTACACTCGCTCCTTGGGTGATCTCCTCCAGTCGTAGGGCTTTTTGTATCTTTTGTCAGCCACTCCCACATTCCAGTCGTGCCCTCTCTTCCAAGTGCCAGACTCTATCTTTCTAACATCACCAAATGCATTATATGCAAACTGAACTCATACCTACTTTCTAAATCACTTTCCACCTGCAGCAGTTTTCCCATTTCAAGTGGATGGTCACTCCATTTTCCAGTTATTCAGGTCAAACACTTTAGTATCAGCTTGGTTCCTCTCTCTCACACACAGCTTCTAACCCATCAGAAGATCATTATAGCTCTACCTTCAAACCATGTCCAGAATCTAACTGCTTCCACCGAGACCTCCCCATCTCTTGCCTGTGTTACTACAATAGCCTCCTAACTGGTCTCCCTTCTTCTCTCCTTCTCCACCATCACAGTCTTTTCTCAATAGTTTCAAAAGCTTCCAATGGATCCCCATTTTACTCAAAGTCATTTGACAATTGTCAGAAATTCTGAAAGTGTGGGCCGTTCAGCAGCAGCACCAGAGGCAACTAGGAACTGGAGATACAGCATCTCAGACCCTACCCCACAGCAAGTAAATAATGGCTATTCATTTTCACAAGATCCCAGGTGATTAACATGAACCTGAAAGTTTGATAAGCACTGCTCTATGAGATCCCACATGATCTGGACTCGTATTACTCTTTGACCTTATCTCCTACCCCTAACCCATCCCTCTGCAGTCGTGCTAGAAGGGTCCACACTGTTCTCTTAGACTTTCTCAAAGGTGGTGGCATGCTCCTGACTTCCTTGCTGAGTGTTTTTTCTGCCTAAAATGATCTGCCTCCAAACATCAGTATCACCAGTTATTTCACCTCCTTCAAGCCTTTGCCCAGACATTACCTTCTCCAAGAGGCCTACAGATCTACCCTATACTAAAATTGATAACACAATTTAAGTGTTATCAATTGTCTCCCACTATTCTCAGTCACCCTTATCTGGTTTTTATCTTTTATTTCCTAACCCTTATCACTTTTTAATACTACCATATTCTACAATTTACTTACTATGTCTGTTTTCATCATCTGTCTTCCCACTGCCTCCTGTTCCGAATGTCAGCTTCACAAAGAGCTTCCCTGATACAGCAGTGCCTAAAATTATCCCTGACACATAGCAGCCTCTCAATAAATACTTGTTCAATAAATTAATGAATGCAGTAGAAATATCCTGTTGCTTGCTAATCTGGAGATAGATTTACATTTCTACAACAATCCTCCTATAATAGTAGGGATTCATCCCCAGATAGAGTACAAAGATCTAAGTGTATAAGGAAGAAGACAGGACCCCCTCCTAGAGGCAACCCCAGCAGAAATGGAGTTTGCCCAGAGACGTTTCCTTTCCTCTTAGAGAGTCCCTGAGTTATTAGAGCAAGTCTATCATGTCCCTACAACGTGGTCTACAACAGGTTATTGGGGGCATATGTCTTCAGTTAGTGGAAGGCATGAGCCACACACAGGACTCAATGAGGCTTTCTTGTGTCATATTGATATATTTTGACTCCGTGGGCTAGACTGGGAACAGAACCAGCAGTTACCTTTCAAAAATACATTTTTCACTATGCAGTCATTCTTCCAACCCTTCTTCACAGCCAGAGCTGTAATTTGGGTGGATCTGAAGGGGAAGACAGAGGTGGAAAGTTACTTTTGGAAAGCAGAAAACCACAACTCAAATTGTGGGCGGCAGGTTGGCTGCAGAAGGGAGTCTTAGACTTGCTACATACTGGATGCCACTCTACAGTGACCTCCATTGAGCCATGTGGAAGCAGTGGCTTTTGTACGGTAGCAACACTATCATTTATAGTGACTTCACAGACTCTACTTTTGGACTGCCAGAGTCGTTTCGTAATGTTGTGAATGGTATCAGCACCCCGTTACCATCATGTAACCTGAGCTCATTATCGCTCTGAGCCTCACCGCGGTACTTCAATTCAGTGCCACAATATGGGTAGTCAGGCCTCACAACAAACTTAAATGAAGTTACAAAAGGATCTTCTGGAATGAAATGGTGTGCCTTGTCTGCTTGCTCTCAGATGATCACAGCAACCACAGGCACATCAAAGTGACAGAATCAACTTGCTTTTCAAACGCCATTGATGTCCCAATTTTGAATTTAACCATTACTGTCAAGCTGAGCCTATTTAACAAAAACCTAATTTACTATCTCATCAACCTGTTGTACCTTTCCAGAGAATACAAGGGAGACTAGAATACTAACTGTTCCAAGCTCTCCCCCGCTGCTCTTTTATGGACAGACAGCTCAGGGACAGGAAGGTCCCACGTGCTTGGTGGGGACACTGTGAATTAATATCTGTCCTAGAAGTGTGCCCCTGGCTACAGCTCTACCAAGCTAACAAGTGAGGTGACTCGCCTCACTTCTTTAAAGAAATTAAAAGGGGACATCATTAAAGTGATAAGTATTGATGAGTCGTAAGACTTGCTCATGCAAAATAATTGCCAAGTGCCAAAATATTCTCCTAGCAGCTGATCCTGAGCATTGGGTCTTCAGTGAAGCAAGGAGTCCAGACTCAGAGGTAGCTGTTCTGAATAATACATTTTGTTTAATTTCTTTAAAGAGGAAACAATTTGTTTTTAATAAACTTTAAGTGCCCAAGAAGAATGAAGGTTTATTGAGGGATGTGCTGGACTGAAGCAGTCTCATTGGATACACAGCAATGCTTTGTAGAAAACCACTCATTTCAAGAGGCAGTGCTACTCTCTAATTTTGTAGCTTTCAACTGCAGTTTTGGGAAAAGTAATATCTTGGTCCATAGAATTTTTAGGTCTTTAACTTTATAATGGATGAAGAAAGAACTGTCCATACATTATCCATACATGTTCAGGGGAAAGACACTGTTCTAGGCAGTTGTATGGCAATCCCTGATTCCCTGAGTGCCTGATTTTTCCATTGTGATCACATTGTTGGTTATTGCTTACCAGGAGTTTTCAAAGTAGGTGTATTGGAAATTAGATCATGGACTCTCAGATGGGAAGGCAGATGTCTTCGAGGTCAGACAGTCTCACTCTGAAATCCGCCTACTTGAAGGACTCTGGCATGACAGCTGAGTTGTTTTTTTATAGAAAAAAACCTATTTGCTCCCTTCCATGCTTTCATTACACACCTATATTGTGGTACAAGGAATGCAGTGAATTCTATTTCAAGCTTTCCTTTTTCTTTTTTAGAGGTACTGCAGGACACTGAGACTAGGAGCAAAATGTAGCTTAAAATAACATAAGATGGAGAAGTTCTGTGTGTCTGCTGCTCTTGTTTATTTGTTTCCTTCCCTCCTGTCTCCCCCTCCCCAGCTCCCACTGGGAGATTTTTATCTGGGAGATTCTTCTCCTGACCTTGGAGTGACCCTTAGCTGTTGTAGTTCCTTCATGTCACTTCTTTTTTATTTTTAAAGAAGGGTGACCTACAGGCAGTGCCTTTCAGGCCTCACCCAAACCCTTCTTAACCCCTCATTGGCTGGCCTCTACCCTAACAGCTAATAAAACTGCTTTATTTTTTAGCATCAACAAGTGGGGGGTGCTGTTTTTTCTTAATTACCTAGAAATGTCTTGAAACCTTCTCCTCTTTAAACTTCCTGCCTATTTTCCTCTCTGAGCACACACCAATCTTCTGTTTGTTTTCCAAGGTGGGCCATACCAACTCATTTCCAGAAACATTTGCCCAGGGCAAAGACTTTGGCTTGCTACAGCTCTCTTTCACTAGTTCTGTCTCTTGAACTTCTGTTCAGTTCAGTTGCTCAGCTGTGTCTGACTGTTTGCAACCCCATGTACTGCAGCATGCCAGGCCTCCCTGTCCATCACCCACTCCCGGAGTTTACCCAAACTCATGTCCATCGAGTCAGTGATGCCATCCAGCCATCTCATCCTCTGTCGTCCCCTTCTCCTCCCACCTTCAGTCTTTCCCAGCATCAGAGTCTTTTCTAGTGAGGCAGTTCTTTGCATCAGGTGGCCAAAGTATTGGAGCTTCAGCTTCAGCATCAGTCCTTCCGGTGAATATTCAGGACTGATTTCCTTTAGGATAGACTGGTTAGATCTCCTTGTAGTCCAAGGGACTTTCAAGAGTCTTCTCCAACACCACAGTTCAAAAGCGTCTGTCCTTCAGTGCCCAGCTTTCTTTATAGTCCAGCTCTCACATCCATACATGACTACTGGAAAAACCATAGCTTTGACTGGAAGGACCTTTGTTGGCAAAGTAATGTCTCTGATTTTTAATATGCTGCCTAGGTTGATCACAGCTTTTCTTCCAAGGAGCAAGCATCTTTTAATTTCATGGCTGAAATCACCATCTGCAGTGATTTTGGAACCCTCAAAATATGAAGTCTCTCACTGTTTCCATTGTTTGCCCATCTATTTGCCATGAAGTGATTGGACCAGATGCCATGATCTTAGTTTTCTGAATGTTGAGCTTTAAGCCAACTTTTTCACTCTCCTCTTTCACTTTCATCAAGAGGCTCTTTAGTTCTTCTTTGCTTTCTGCCATAAGGGTGATGTCATCTGCATATCTGAGGTTATTGATATTTCTCCCAGCAATCTTGATTCCAGCTTGTGCTTCCTCCAGCCCAGTGTTTCTCATGATGTACTCTGCATATAAGTTAAATAAGCAAGGTGACAATATACAGCCTTAACGTACTCCTTTTCCTATTTGGAACCAGTCTGTTGTTCCATGTCCAGTTCTAACTGTTGCTGCTTGACCTGCATACAGATTTCTCAGGAAGCAGGTCAGGTGGTCTGGTAGTTCCATCTCTTTAAGAATTGTCCACAGTTTGTTGTGATCCATACAGTAAAGGCTTTGGCATAGTTAATAAAGCAGTAGATTTTTTTCTTGTGCTTTTTTGATGATCCAACAGATGTTGGCAATTTGATCTCTGGTTCCTCTGCTGTTTCTAAATCCAACTTGAACATCTGGAAGTTCATAGTTCATGTACCGTTGAAGCCTGGCTTGGAGAATTTTGAGCATTATTTTGCTAGTGTGTGAGATGAGTGTAATTGTGCTGTAGTTTGAAGATTCTTTGACATTGCTTTTTTTTGGGATTGGAATGAAGACTGACATTTTCCAGTCCTGTGGCCACTGCTGAGTTTTCCAAATTTGCTGACATTTTGAGTGCAGCACTTTAACAACATTATCTTTAAGGATTTGAAATAACTCAACTAGAATTCCATTGCCTCCACTAGCTTTATTCATAGTGATGTTTCCTAAGGCCCACTTGACTTCCCATTCCAGATTGTCTGGCTCTAGGTGAGTGATCACACCATTGTGGTTATCTGGGTCGTGAAGATCTTCTTTGTACAGTTCTTCTGTGTATTCTTGCCACCTCTTCTTAATATCTTCTGCTTCTGTTAGGCCCATACCATCCCTGTCCTTAATTGTGCCCATCTTTGCATGAAATGTTCTCTTGGTATCTCTAGTTTTCTTGAAGAGATCTCTAGTCTTTCCCATTCTATGGTTTTCCTCTGTTTCTTTGCAGTGATCAGTGAGCTTCTGAGGGCTCATTAAATGTTGAAAGCAGTGGTGAGATGAGGACAATTACAATTGCCAGGGATATGGCTGTTTATTTATTTTTTAAACTGGAATTCTGTGTGAATCTGAAAGGTATGATTTAGAACACAGAGAGGAATTTAATTTTTAATCATAAGGGGAAAATAAGACTTCGAGGGACAGAGGGAGTGAGAGGCCGAAGGAGAGAGGGAGACATTTAGGCTAGAGCAGTCCTGGGGAAAGACTTTGTTTTCCTTGTTTTTAAAAAGGTATTGACTCATCCTAAGAAGTGCTTTCTCAACCATTCTTTTTAGACACAAAAAGAACCCAAGAAGAAGAACTCAGATGGCAAGCAGGGAGTGAGTGATAAGCAATTGTTTACCTAGATGACAATCAGAAGGTTAAGGGGAAATCCAATAATCACCAGTTTGTGGAAACCAGGTTTTATGCAGTAAAAACACATTAGGATGGCAAAAATGACTTTTAAAATATGAGACCTGACAGGCCTTCATCAGTGATAAATGGTTGTCCAAAGTGGCATTTGTAAGGGTCAGGTGCACCGACTTGGCGGGAGGCCTTCAAGGGGTGTAGCTTCTGGCCTGAGACTGGGCCCAGTCCCCTCCCTGCCTTTTGCTGCAGCTGCTGTTTGGTTACAAGGGGCAACAGACAATTCATAAGGCTCTGGTTCAATCTGATGACTCCATCTACTCCTGCCATTTATATCATATTAGTCCCTGCCCTCTTCCTCCCTCATGGGGCAGTGGCAATAATTATTAATGTGAGGCCCATGAAATTTTTTGAGCTTCTTTGAAGAAATGCATGAGTTGTCCTTATTATCATCATCACAAATTGTGAAAATGTTTTCACAAATGTGCTTTATGCTAGGACAGACCCTGTTCTCATCATTGGATTATCGGCCTATTTTGCTCTTTCTTCATGCTACTGACCTTTCAAGTGAAAAGTGAGTGTTAGCTGCTCAGTCGTGTCTGACTCTTTGTGACCCCATGGATGGTAGCCCACCAAGCTCCTAGAATACTGGAGTGGGTAGCCTATCCCTTTTCCAGGGGATCTTCCTGTCTCAGTGATCAAACCTGGGTCTCCTGCATTGCAGGTGGATTTCTTACTGTCTGAGCCACCAGGGAGGCCTGACTAACCTTCCAAGGTCTTCCCTAAAGGAGTTGAGAGAAGAGGAAGAAGAATTTCTTAATTAAACAAGACCTTTCAGAAAATAATAAGCAGAATTCCCAATCTTTTTTTGCCTGTTTTTGTGTGACTCTGTGTCTTCATGAAACCTGGGCAGTTCTCACCAGGTAAGACAATGGAGAAATCAGTGGATGATACAAAATCAATTTTCCCTGAGTTTTAAAGTATAGTTTAAATTTTCCTTTAGAGAATAATGCTGTGGGAATTTATTCACACATAATAAATCCTAATAGTAGAAGAGAGTGATAAGGAATGGAGACCCAAAGAAGCTAAGGCCCTGGGACCTCAGCCAGGGGTAGAGGGATGAGTGGAAATCAGGTTTCCTGGGACAAGAAGTAGTGCTCCTTTCTTTCTCATCATATCACATGCTCTCCCCCTGAGAGGACGTAAGATGGACAGAACGTGCTTTAACACCTTTTTATTCATGTCTTGGGCAAGACCTATATAATGCAATAGAAGGCTGACTCTGAAAATGTTTCCTCCAATTGCAGCTGTCAGAATGTAGTACAGAAAATAGCTAGAAGAGATATGCATTTTTTGTTGGTTTCAGAAAATTCTTGAAGATAGCTATTTCTGAGAAGTACCCTCATGAACACCTGTGATCTCAACCACAAACAGCAGGGCCTTTGGGGGATAGTGTGAAATAGAGGAGTTGGGTCGAGGGGGATCAAAAGTCAAATGATGGGCTATGACAGTGGAGAATCTAATATTAAGTACCAGGTACTTTGGGGTTTTTTTTGGCTCTGTGGAACTAAAGCACAGGGAAATGGAAGGTACCAGAGAGGAGCCAACACCTAACGAGGGTGAATGTGCCTTACTCATGATGTCTCTATGCTGCCTGTGGTTTTGAAGCAAAACAGACTCTCCAAGATAAAACTTGGAGTTTGTGTTTTTTTAGCTTTATTAAACTGCTTCAGGCATAGTGAGTGAGGCCAAAGTCAGGGTTGGGATAGTGGAAAAGCTGCTTTTTTGTACACTACACCAGTGTAGAACCACCTCCTCTAGCAGGTTTTGGCTCAGAGGTGCCCCGCCAACAGAAGCAACCTCATGCTCTTCATTGGGCTGTCTTGTGAGTGCATGGGTCATTATGGGCTCATTCTGTTTTGCCTTGATGCACGTAGCCTGGCTGGACAGAGGTTGTAGTGCTCTTTGAGGGCACTTGAAAGAGGAAGAGATAGCCTAAATGAGGTGCTGGGGGACAGTTGTGGAGATAATACTCTGGACTCTACAGGTATCTCCAGATCCTTGTAGAGGAGACCTTTTTACCACCTGCCATTGCTCAAGGCCCAGGGCAGTTGCTCTTCTGAGGGTTCCCTCTTCACCTGCCTTGACATTCTTGGCAGTCTCCTCAACTAAAATGTAAAATTTTCAAGGCCTTGCTTGCCTTGTATCTATCTTTATATACCCTGTGCCTGTGCCAGAGCTGACACATAGCAAGCATCCAGCCAGTGTTGGCTGAGTGAATGGATGACTCCTTCCATGATTGTTCCTTGATACAAGTAAGAAGAGTCTTTTCTTTGAGTATAACATCCCTCCAGATTGCAATCTCTTTAGAACACTGGGCAATAACAAATTATTTTAACTAAAAGAAAATCCTTCCTCAAGCCTAGCAAACAAATATATCATAAAGATTCATTACCACGAATGCACTTTAGTGAGACTATATCCTTTTATCTACCTGTAATCTAACTACACTTGTCCAGCTTGCTCCAAGCCACAGGTAGGTAGTGCAGCTCTGTGGGCACCTGGTAGACTGTACACAGTGTGTCCTGTGCAGCTGCTGTGAAACTAGGGAAGGCACGCACTTGGGGTTTAGAGGGAGTCTCAAAATATGTGCTTTCCAAGAACAAAGCAAAACAGTTGTAATTCTATTTCAAAACCAAGTTTACTAGATTTTTTTTAAAATACAGAAACCCATATAGGAAATAGTTTCATCTATAAACTTTAGGATATTTCAGAAATCTCTTGACACCATGCATTTTTCCCTTGTACCATTTTCCACAATTATAAATTATATCTCTTGTTTATTGTCTGATTTCCCAAATTGGTCTATAAGCTCCATGTGGTCAGGGAACTTGCCTGTCTTGTTCACAATTTGCCTCCAGGGGAAAGCATGGAGCTTCAATACATGTTTGTTAGATGATGAATAAATGAAAATTTAAGTGTGTCAGCCTCTTCCCCAAAATTTTTAATGGTATCTCCTCTTGAGGAGGAAGCAAAAGGGGTCTTTAGATGGTGTGAATAGTGACTCCAACTAGTGGTGGTGAAGTCTGCCCAACAGGGTGGTGGTGGCGGTAGTGACAATGACTTTGTGTGGTCTTCTTTATTCGTCATGGGCAGAATTAGTAAGGCAGTCACATCCATTAAGGTCCCAGCAGGAAACCAGTGAGAACTTTCAAACCAAGTAATTAGGGAGAATGTAATAAATTTACCCTTACGAAGTTATGAACAAATTAAGAGAAACCTCTAAGAGATGATGAGGTTATCTGTGCCTCGCAGTGAGCAGACTCATGGAGTCAAAGTGCTATAGGAAAAGACTTGTGGAGAGGACATGGTCTTCCACACGGCCAGCCTATCAAAAGAGAGTGGGGATTTGGCATGTGGAAGTGAATATCCTCATCTCACTCTCATCTTGCGTCTTCTGATGGTGTCCTTCATTGGCTGAATCCAGCTGAAAGCCAGAGAGCACGGGCACCTTGGAGACAGGGAGGTCGGTTTCCCAGGACATGGAACAGGGTGCAGAAAAGTAGAGAATAGATCTTGAAGGGTAAATGGAATATCCAGAAAAAGGGGGGCATGGCAAAGACGACAGATCTGCTGGAGAGAACTTGTAAATAGCTTTTTGAGCTTAAAATGAAAAGCCCCAAACAACAAATTTCAACAGCAAAGCAAAGTCCTGTAGTTTGAATACGCTCTTTCAATATTCTTTAAGCACTGATTGAATATCTCCTCTGTACTAGGCATGTGGGGGCTGCTGGGGACAGAAGAATGAATGGATAAAGCATTGTGCCTACCTTCAGGAGGCTCCCAGTCTAGTGAACAGAACTGTGCTTTAAGATAAGGTGATAAGGTTGCTGAAAGGGGACTAAAAATTCCAGGCTTCTTTAATGAGCACTTCCCAAAGGAGGCCAACATGAATCACGTGAAGCTGTGATTCAAGGCTGGGAAGAGGTCAGGGTGGAGTAAAGGAAGATAGGAGGAGTGGCTGGGGAGGAAGGCAGCTTTCCAAGTGGAGGAAATGGAAGGTGCAGAGTCAGGAAGTAAAAGAGGACACGATTCTTTGTGGAACTCTTGAAGTGATGCCTATACCTAAACAGGGTGGCTTGATGATTCTCAGGGTTGGATATTTACTCTATAAGCCTGCTACCAGTTTGCTCTTAGGAAAAAGATTAAAAAGACTTGATGGATTCACTGTACATTTAGAAAAGCCTGATTTTTATGAGCATTCCCTTTTGTGGATCAACCAGAACACTCCCAGATACCCACTCAGTGATGACTGTCATCTCCTCTGTGTGTAAAAGGAGCCAGAATTTCTGCCTATTATTTTCAGATTGCTTCCTGTGCAGGAAATTGTGTCAATTTATTTGGACGTTTGTGGTTTCACTGTACTCCCCAAGCCATTACATCATGATGTGGTAACTCAGAATTCCAGTGGCAAGTTTATCAGAGGTGACTATTTCTGGAAGCCAGGAGATAACAAACAAAGCGGCTTCATTTGGCCTATAAGCATGTTAAACACCCTCAGCAGTGGAATACAAATATGCCTTCCTCCTGACTTTTATCAAGGAGAGGCGAGAGACGTGGAATAGATATAAATTATGTGCCCTGCACAGCGTAGGATCTATCATAAAATCTATTGCCACCGATACAAACTGGCTTCGGCCTATAATTTAGTGACAGTTTTGTGCATTCTGTCTCCACGCTGACAAGATTGCTGCATGGTGAAATGTTGCTGTATCTAGGTATGGATGGAACTGCCTAGGGATTTAAGCTATTTTATTCCATCCTGAATTAACATGCTCAACCTAATCCTCATCTCCCCGGGAGACTGCAAACCGTGCAGGAGGTTGAGCAGAAGGCTTTTCATGCAGGTGGCTGGGGCCTGTGTTTCCACTTGCCTGCATACCATTCCCTCTTGTGAAGCTGCTGATTGAAACTTACTTGAAGATTACCTTGGTAATAATTTGAGCCTTATCAGGAAAAAAAAAAAAACACAACAAATTAATGAGTTTTCTGCTGATAAAAAAAAAAAAAAATATATATATATATATATATAAAGGCTTACTTTCCTAAAAATGCCTGATACCATGGATAAATCACAGACAAATAGAAAACTTGCTGTAGTTTATGCCTAATTATAAATGACTTAATACCTAGTCAGAGCCAAAAGATTTGGGAGTGTGATCATTCTGAAACCTAATTAGTTAGAGGGAGACAGTACTACAGTATCAAGATTTCCATTAATGCAAGGAAGTCTCTTTTCCACTCATACTTAGCATTATCCCAGTGGCAAATAAGGAAATTTATCTTCCTGAGTAGATGAATTCAACTCAGTCTACTGAAATGTATTGCTTAGTAATTGCTTTGTTGGACTAGGCCAAAGCAGCAAATGTTAGGGCCTTTCCTGGGACCAGTGATCAGAGAAGTTGTCTTAGTCATTTCAGGCTGCTATAAGAGAATACCATAGCCTAGATGGCTAAACAGCAGATACTCATGTTTCAGTTTTAGAGGCTGGAAGTCCACGATCAGTGTGCCTGCATGGTCAGATTCTTGGTGAAAGTGCTCTTCATGGTTTGCACATGGATATCTTCTTGTTATATCCTTACATGGTGGAGAGAGAGCCTGTTCTGCTCTCTTTCTCATCTAATCCCATCATAGAGACTCTCCCTATTTCGATCTCATTCAAATCTAATTGCCTCCCTAATTTCCCACTTCCTTATATCATCCCATTGGTGTTAGGGTTGCTAAGATGACTTTTGGGGAACACTAACATGCAGTCCATAGCAGAAGTCATGTGTGTCTAGCAGGAACCAGGTAGAAATGAGCATAATAATGAGATGACAAAGAATCTGCTCGTGACAATGTTAATGGACCAAATTTTCATAATAGTCATGGTGACTTGAGCATCTCTCCAGGCTGTTCTCTTTGCAGAGGGGGGCTGCCTATGGAAGAAATGGGCTCCCTGTTGCTTCTCTCTTTTCCTGATCACAGAGTGTCTCTCCCCTGCCCACAACAATGTCTTTACCTGTCATTCTGCCATGTGGCTTTGCCTCCAGCCACTAATTCAGTCTCTGTCCTTCTCCCCCTTAGGTGATATGGATCAATCAGAATGGATGATTTAAAGATATAGAGAAAATGAAAAATGATTGCCTCTTAAGGGAAAAGGAATAAGGAATTTATACTTGTCTGAGCACAGCCTAAACACAGCCCTTACACCACGGGCCTTTTATGTAAACCTAACTGTAGTCCTCATGTTTTTGCAAACAACTGCTTCATAAATGAGACCTAGAGATTTCAGGTCAAGCCTGAGAGGGATGTTAGCTACTTAGATGGTTACCTAAAGAAAGTCTTCTGAGCTTCTTGGACTTTGCAAATTATTCTGCGAACTGAGTAAGTAGTCCTTCCACTTTCTTACTCTGTCAGTCTCTCCACCATCTCCCCTTTCTCTTTTATCAGTGCTTGCTTTTCAGACTGGATTTTAAAAACTCATCTAAAAAGAGGGGTCAGAAGTTGAAAATAAGTATTATCATTTTAACAGGGATCCTCACTTCCAAAATAATTGCTCTCTATGACTCATCTGCTTGAGGAGGTTAAGGAAAGGCCTGGAATTGGCTAGAGCTTGATTTAATATGCTGTCAGACATCTGACCCCACTGAAATATCCTGTAATTCTGTCTGTACAGTTTCAGCTGCCAACAGGGGAGTGAAGGCAAAAGAGCATCACCAGGGTCTCTGAAATCAGATAGGCAGCTTCCTAGGCCATTTATCCTTACAGCCATTTAAAATAGTCTTTAAAAGACAAATGACAACAAAGCAGTCCAGTGATGTGAAAGAGGGGAAGAGGCAGACCCCCTCCTATAGAAGCTCTCTGCATTCATGGGGAGGAAAACCAAAGAACACCCACATTTTAGTCAGACACGACTGAGCGACTCACACTTCCACTTCCTTTCTTCATTGAGTTGTAGGATTTCAGCGAGCAATGCAATAAGAAATGAAAATTTGTGCTTTCAAACTACACTTTAGGCTCTTCTCAAGTCGTTATTTGACATCTTGTTACCTCCAGTGTTGTACCTTAATTTTTTTTTTATTTCTGGTTTTCTTCCTTCCCTCCCTGCTACCAGCTGGCAGCCCATTCCTACAGGACTGTGCCCTCAACTGACTGCCACATCCATTGTCCTTATTATGAACTACTAAAGGCCTATTGGCCACTCTTCTTAAAACAGTTTGCCTTTTATTAGGAAACTTGAAAAAAGACCTCTAATCTTTCTCTCAATCATGTAAGATAACAGAGAAAGAACACTGAGTGGGAGAACTTACTGAGGACTGATTGCCCGGAGCAGCATCTCTAAAAATGTTCCATGTAAGTGAACATCTATCTTTTCATAAAAGACTGGTTTACAGATAGGCTGCAGCTAGAGAAGCACTACTGGGGACCTGAATGTTATTAATAATTCTCCTCAAGGACCGTCCTTATTCAGATCAAAGTGTCTCGCTTTGGCCTTTGGAGACATAGCCAGTATTCAGCAATGCCTGTTAGACTGTGATGAGCCTTTTAATTTTAAACCAGTAATCAGTAGATAGAATCATCATTATGACAGTGGGCAACTAGCTGTCCTGGGCTGCTAGAATTGTTCTTTGTTTGTGGTTTGGGTTTTTGCTTCCCTGGTGGCTCTGTGGTAAAGAGTCTGCCTGCCAATGCAGGGGACGCGAGTTTGATCCCTGGGTTGAGAAGATCCCCTGGAGAAGGAAATGGCAACCTGCTCCAGTATTCTCGCCTGGGATATCCCATGGACAGAGGAGCCTGGTGAGCTACAGTCCATGGGGTCACAAAAGAGTTAGCTACAACTTGCGACAAACAAACAACAAGTGTATGTTTTTCACCAAAATGGAACTAGTGATTGTTAACTGGACTGTCCTTCATTTACTCAGTGTCTCAGGACTTTGCTTATAACTAGCTTCTGGCAGGGATTATCCCCAAGAGAGGAATGTTTCCCAAGTTCTTTAAAGTCCTGTCAGATTGAGTGGGTGCAAACTGGGCTTGAACGGCAATGATTGTGCTTTTCTAATAAAAAGGCAGAAACAGCCAAAATAGTCTACTACCCCAAAAGTGATGCTCCAGTTTTCAAACTGGCAAGTGACACAGTAAATATATATGTTTTCTAAGAGAAAGTTTTGAAAAGAATACATGTTTTGTTTCTATTATCCAAGTGTTTTTAAAATGTATGGAGAGGATTTCCCTGGTAGTCCAGTAGATAGGACTCTGCACTTTCACTGCTGTGGCCCTAAGTTCAATCCCTGGTTAAGGAACTAAATCTCACAATTACTAAGCATGGCCAAAAAATAAAAAATAAAGTATGTATATCTTGGGTACATATTTTGGCAAAAGAGTGCTCTGACCAATAATCGTATGGAAATGCCAACAAAATCTGTGATACCACATGTAGATTGTTCTGGAGTTTGTTACAGATATGGTTCCAAAGGAGAACAAGAAAACCAATGTCTCAAAGGTTTTCTGTGAAAGTAATTGATGAAAGGTGTTCTTGTGTAGGTGTGTTTTTATGTTGGATTTCTTTTCCTAGAGAAAATAAAGTGTTTTATTGAGTTCACAGCACAGAATGAGGAAGGCAATTTTGTATGCCAATCTTATAAAATTCATAGCCTTACTTTATTTCCCCACTATGTTTGTTCCCTTTAGGGCATTCTGAACAGTGGGAGAAAAAAAGAAAGAAACTAAATTTATATTCCTTTTTAGATGCTTCCTGAAGGAGGGGAAAAAATACTGGAAAATGCATGTGGATTTATTTCGTGAAAATTTCTGTAAGATAATCCACTGTTGAAACTGCTAACAGCTGTTTTTTCACACCCCGTAACCCCCAGCAGGTAGGAAAACCCTTGCGGATTTCAATAGAATTGCATGTCAAGTGTAGTAAAGCGCAATTCTTTTTTATTATTTTTTTAAGACCTTGTTTCCAGTATTCCTTCAACAGGAAAAGTTCCTATGCTGTGTGAGTAACTGTTTTCTAGCAGACAAAAGGTAGTATCATTTTATTGCTGGCTAGGCTCTGGGTGGGAGGATCAGCATTTCAACCTCTCATGCTTGATTGCACCCAGAACAAAGCTGAGGAAAGTGGAAGGCACCTGGTTGATGTAATCCTGAGTCTCTGTTTTAAACTTTAATGTGGACACTGCATTCATTTTAACTGAGTAAGAGCAGTGCATCTTCAGCTCTTCCCACACTGTTTCACTGTATACAAGATCAGAGGAATAATCAACTCCCATGTATTTTTACTTTTGTTTTTACTTAGGTAATAACTAAGAGAGAATTCTCAAGAGGAAAGTCCAACATATCTAAATCTTTCTCATCCCTCCATGCCTCCTAAGGTTAGACTGTCCAGTCCTTCTCTCAAGGTAACTTAGAGAACCGTCCTCAAACTCAAGTAAGAGGAGCTCAACTTGGAAAATGCTGGAAACTAGAAAAGCTTCTCTGTAGAACTATTTAACCATATTACCTTTATCATTTTATTCCCCTCCATCCCTCTCAGTTGGACAGCATTTTAGGAGACATTTTATTTTAAGCCTCAACCATAATTGTGGGATGAAGGAATATTTTCCTATAGAGAGGACATTTTTAATATGCATAGTCCAAGAAGGCTGACCACTATGTAACAGGATGGAGGATGTGAAAGGCTTCTCCTGTAAGTTTACAATATAAAAATGTGAGGTATATTTTCTTCTCTTATCCCATTGGCCAGACCTGGGCAATTCTAGCTGCAAGGGAAGCTGGGAAAGATAGTCTATCCTGGGTGTCTATGTACCCAGCTAATAACTCTATGTTATGCAATAAGGGAAAGGAGATATTGAGTATTATGACTTGAGCTGGTAGGGAAGGCTTGGAGGTGGGAGGACAGGAGAATATAGCCTTCAAAATAGGCTGTTATCTACTTCAGTTCAGTTCAGTTGCTCAGTCATGTACAACTCCCTGTGACCCCATGAACTGCAGCACACCAGGCCTTCCTGTCCATCACCAACTTCCAGAGTCGACCCAAACCCATGTCCATTGTGTCAGTGATGCCATCCAACCATCTCATCCTCTGTTGTCCCCTTCTCCTCCTGCCTTCAATCTTTCCCAGCATCAGAGTCTTTTCAAATGGGTCAGCTCTTTGCATCAGGTAGCCAAAGTATTGGAGTTTCAGCTTCAACATCAGTCCCTCCAATGAACACCCAGGACTGATCTCCTTTAGGATGGACTGGTTGGATCTCCATGCAGTCCAAGGGACTCTCAAGAGTCTTCTCCAACACCACAGTTCAAAAGCATCAATTCTTCGGTGCTCAGCTTTCTTTATAGTCCAAATCTCACATCCATACATGACCACTGGAAAAACCATAGCCTTGATTAGATGGACCTTTGTTGGCAAAGTAATGTCTCTGCTTTTTAATATGCTATCTAGGTTGATCATAACTTTCCTTCCAAGGAGTAGGCGTCTTTTAATTTCACGGCAGCAATCACCATCTGCAGTGATTTTGGAGCTCAAAAAAATAAAGTCAGCCGCTGTTTCCACTGTTTCCCCATCTGTTTGCCATGAAGTGATGGGACTGGATGCCATGATCTTAGTTTTCTGAATGTTGAGCTTTAAGCCAACTTTTTCACTCTCCTCTTTCACTTTCATCAAGAGGCTCTTTAGTTCCTCTTCACTTTCTGCCATAAGGGTGGTGTCATCTGCATATCTGAGGTTAAGATATTTCTCCCGGCAATCTTGATTCCAGCTTGTGATTCCTCCAGCCCAGCGTTTCTCATGATGTACTCTGCATAGAAGTTAAATAAGCAGGGTGACAATATACAGCCTTGATGTACTCCTTTTCCTATTTGGAACCAGTCTGTTGTTCCATGTCCAGTTCTAACTGTTGCTTCCTGACCTGCGTATAGGTTTCTCAAGAGGCAGGTCAGGTGGTCTGGTATGCCCATCTCTTTCAGAAGGCTAACTCATTTGCATTCAGAAAAGTGTTTTCTATTCTTCAGGATCTTTCCCTATTTAGCCCCAAGTCTCTAACACTAAGAAAAATCAGCCCTCCCTTGAGGCATATTGTTTTCCTTTTCTTAACTTATTTTCTTCATCTTTAGTTAATGATGTCTTCAGTTGCCTCATTTGGAAAGAGATTTTTGTTCCACAAATGAGAGTCATTGGTATATAAGCCTTTTGGAAATGGTATGGTTTGGGGAAGAATGTAGCATTTCTTTCTTCAAAGCCTACGTTTATCTTAATCTTTGTTATTTCATGTGAAGGGGGTCATTGTTCCATCAGTTTGCTGCGAGTTTGGAAGACCAGGATCCCGGAAGATATCTAAAGCCTCACATATTTTGTCTTCATTCTTTGGATGATAGTCTGTCTGAAATGCAGCTCCCACTACAAGTGGTGAATCGATTGCGAGCTTACGCAGCTCCGGAGGGAGGAGGAGATGGTTTCCATAGCCCTGCTAGGCTGTCAGGACAGAAGCAAAGGGATCACATATCTCGATGTCTTTCCTCGCTTTTGGACCAAGAAAATGCTCCTTGCTTGAGTCTCTCAGGCCCTGAATTTCACGGCAAAACAGGTGAAGCTGTTTGCTGTGACAGCGTACACACCAGAAGGGCAATTCCAGTTCAACAGAATCTCTGTAAGCAAAAGTGAAATTCATGTTTTTATAATCTTTCCCACATTCTTACCTGTCATGAAAAATTCCTTTAGATAGAACATCTAACTTCTGAGTGATCCAAAGAGACTTGAACAGATGCATTAACATGTTTCATTCTGAATGACCAAATGCCCTAATTTAAAACCACAAAATTAGGCACTTCATAATTAGCCAATGATCTCCTAAACTTGGGCCATTTGTATGAAAACCTGTTGTTATATATAATGTACAACTAAACTCAAACTCCTTCTGCTCCTTTAAAAATACCGTCTAGGATTATTTTTTGACATAGATTGTTAGTTTATATAATTAAGATCACAAGACATTTAAAGAGACCTCAGATGGATTTTGAATGCAGTGTGTGTACTTAAGGGCATTTCTAAATGTTACATGTCAGAGTAATGTTTTTAAGATCCATTTTCCCAAATAAAAATTTAGGCTTAAATCATCTTCCTTTACAGGGTCTATCTAGAGAGAAGCAACTCAGTAGTGCTGATGGTAAAGACAGGCAATTTGGTTGAATCTTGCCACTGCTGCTCATTAGTTGGATGATTCTGGAGGATGTTATAAAACTTCCCATAGCCTTGGTTTCCTTAACTACAAGATGTGATTAATGAATGATGCTTATTCCATATGATTGTTGACAAGTTCAATTAAATAATTCAAGTTAGAAACTTAGCACACTATCTGGCTAAGGTAAATATTCAATAATTGTACATTAAAAGTGAAAGTGCAAGTTGCTCAGTCATGTCCAACTCTTTGCGACCCAATGGACCATACAGTCCATGGAATTCTCCAGGCCAGAATACTGGAGTGGGTAGCCCATCCCTTATCCAATGGATCTTCTTGACCCAGAAATTGAACTGGAGTCTCCTGAATTACAGGCAGATTCTTTACCAACTGAGCTATCAGGGAAGCCAAATTGTACATTACTATTGATATAATTATTTTACTTCATATATTTGTATATAACAACAAACTTATACAAAAAGTTAAAAGTAAGACAAAATGAATCATGACAGTCTATCCAGTTTGCCTTATAAAGGCGAAACAACCAAAACAAAATCTACATGAAAAGAAAAATAGGTCAAATGTGTACTGTTTATGTGTGTGTGTGAAAAGTTTCCTACCAAAATAGATTCTGGCGAAGGAGGCTATGTATTGTCAGTTTGCTATAAATACCCATGTAACAAACAGACACTTTACAATTATATGTGCAAAATATATGGCTGGCCTTAAGATTGTGATTTGAAGTGTACAGAAAACTAGGATTCCAACAGGAAATCTTCATGATAACCTCGTTTCTGCTCCTTGTCTCCATATGCATAGACAAATTATATTTGGGCTCTCATTATATGGCCACACACACCGAACTCTGTAACATAGTTTTGACCAAAATTATCAGGTATTATAAAGGAGCTACAGTTCAGAAGATGCTATTTTAACTAGCATTCTGTATCATTGCTTATATTCTCAGGCTAAAGGACATAGGCATATATGTGTATGGATTTATGAGGCTCTTCCTTTTTGCCAAGTGAATCAACAGTTGAGCCAGAGAAGGGATACCCACTCCAATATTCTTGGGCTTCTCTTGTGGCTCAGCTGGTAAAGAATCTGCCTGCAATGCAGGAGACCTGGGTTCCATCTGTGGGTAGGGAATATCCCAGGGAGAACGAAACAGCTACCCACTCCAGTATTCTGGCCAGGAGAATTCCATGGGCTGTATAGTCCATGGGGTCACAAAGAGTCAGACACAACTGAGTGACTTTCATTTTCACTTTTTCCTCTCTGGATGTTCATTAGAACAGGGATTGATGAGGCTAGATGGGAACAGGATAACAGCTTTTCAAAAAACTTACTCCTGGAAAGAAACGGCAGTGAATAAAAGCATTAATTCAAAGTCTACAGTAAAGTCTCATAAATCCAGTTTCATGAAATCTGACCGTCTTGCCCCCTCTTTCTCTGGGTTTGCATTGTTGTTCACCTGTGTTGCACGATGGCTCTTTTCTTATCACTGCACTCTGACTTTTCCCCAAGGTTCTTAGATCCAGCTCTTCATCGCTTTGGATTTCATGAAGCTCTGAGTCGTTATGGCACTGATTCTGACCCCAAACCTTTATCAAATGTCGGAGTTTCACCCTACCTTGTTATTCTGGTTCTCTCAGGTAAAATTCTTAAGAGGAAATGTTTAATTGGTGGCTGGTCAGTGAGTGGATTGAGTCTTCCTGAGTCTCTTGTCCACTACTGGCCTAATCAGCAGGGGCTGGTAGAGATCCTACGGAGATGTGCCCTTCGAGGCTGTTATCTGTGGCCAATTAAACAAGAAGGGGAAGTTGACTATGCCTGACAAATTGACTCAGTATCTTGATTTCACTCTAATCTTCTATTAAGCTGAACATTTCAAATCTCACTAGTTCTAGATAGCAGATGAGTTTACTGTATATACATTTCAGTGTTCTCATTGCTTATTTCAGTTGGCATGGGTATAAAGTGAAGTGTGTATCATTCAGCACAATGACATTCCATTTTGCTCCTTTAATAACAATTGCTTGAAGATACCTATGATGATGATAACGATGAGATTGCTAAGCCTGAGGAGGAATAGGCCCATCTTGTATGTCACATTCACAAGTAAAATAGAAAAAATGTCCTCAGATGCCACTAATATTTTATGTATTACCTACCACTGGTAACCCACAGATGACTATGATAAGATGGAGAAACCCTGCAATGCAAGAGACCCCGGTTTGATCCCTGAGTCAGGAAGATCACCTGGAGAAGGGATGGCAACCCACTCCAATGTTCTTGCCTGGAGAATCCCATGGACAGAGGAAGCTGGCAGGCTACAGTCCATGGGGTCGCAAAGAGTTGGACATGACTGAGCGACTAACACTTTCACTTTCACTTTGTATCGAAACTTTTTTATTCCTGAGATAATGTTGTATTTTCTTTTCCTATCTGCATAACAGAACTGTAGATGATCAGAAATTATAATGATCACTTGGTTGAAAATTTGAAAAAAGAAAAAACTCAAATCTACTTCAGCAGATGTAGATATAAGCCAATAAACCCAATAAAACAGTATTGCAAGGCAACAGAGAGCTGTGGTGTCTTCTGAAAATTGTTAACATGACCTTTAAAATATTTCTCCTAGAAATCCTGAAAACACAGGTGACAGTAAATTGAACACAGGATTTATTTGTAAAGCATATTGTGGACTTTATTAAATTAATAATACTATTTATGGCTATCACACCTTTGGAGATACAGAGGGTAGAGTAGTTAGCAGAAAGTTTTCATTAGGTCATTTTCTTTAAAGCTGAAAATAAAGTCCGTAGATTTGCTCTCTGTAGGGTTTGTAGGAGGTACAGGAAGTGACAACACAGAGAACTGACAGCCCACTGAGCTGAGATGGACTATAGGGGAGGATGACTTCCTGGGGGGTGAGGGCTATTAGTGCTTCCAAAGCAGCGCCCCGTGACTTGGCCCACATCCTACCATTATATTTTATTCGTGAGAGGACAGGGAGCCCATTGGAAAAAGAATGTGCAGAGAGAAGTTCTTTGACTTCTTAAACGGATGGGGGATGGATGGAAATTGTTTGTTGAACTTAACATAGAAGCCAAAATTGGGATTTCACATAGGCTTGTGATTCTCAGGCTGAATATTCTGTGATCACTCTAATTGGATAAAAAACTTAAAATTCAAAATGGCAGAATTGTGTCAGATTTGCAAAGAATGTAAGTGTTTTTAAAACCTTTACTGGAAAATGTTACTGAGACGTTAACTTTAACCAAGGTACAAAGACATAACAGTATGTATTGAATATTTGATATTAACTCATCACATATGAACTCAATCCAAAGTTATATAGTTATTTGTGGGCAGAGATTGTCAGGGGTGCTTATCACCAGGAAAAGGAACAGTGCAGAGAGAAAAATGTTGAAAAATGCTAAGTATGTGCCCATCTGTGTGCCCACTATCAAAAATGCATCTAAGCCAACAACTATTCCTTAAAGCTAAATGCTAAAGTGGCCTGATAATTTAGTTTTCATTGAAATGAAATAGAATAGTTACTAATGTTAATATACTAATTCTATATTCATGTATTGACTGTGACAAACAAGTAGTTTGGGCTGACAGTATCCACTGTTGAAGAAACCATGTAACACTTCTGAAATTTCTGATTCTTGAAGAAGTTTCCCATGTGGAAACGATATTTTTTCACTCAGCCTGAATTTTTCCCCTATCCCACCCCAGCTTACCTGCACACACATACACAATTCCTTTTATATTATCGTTTCTACCACAGTACAGTGTGTCTTCCGTATCTCCCCTGGCCATACCAATTAAAAAACCCATTTGCATATTATAGATCTACCACTTTGTTCTATATGTGGACATTAGCTTATGCGTAATGTAAATGTAGCTATTTGTAATATTAAACTGGAAATAAACTTGTTATGGAATAGAACACCTAAGGGGGGAAATCATTCAACACCATATTGTTCAGTGTCACGCAACTGAGAGGATGAGAGGGAAAAATGTGACCGGAAGTCAGCCAGATGAATGTGTATATAATACTCACGTAGTACCAAAGACTACTGTTTGAGGTCCTTTATATCAAAGTGAAGTGAAAAGAGAGGGCTTCCCTGGTGACTCAGATGGTAAATAATCTACCTGCAATGTGGGAGACCCAGGTTTGATACTGTTTTAGGTTCTTTATATATTACTCATTAAATTCTAAACCCTATGCAGTAGTTATAAGTGTTACCACATTCTTCAGATAAAAACATGGAGGCAGACAGAGGTCAAGGAACTTGCTCAAGGTCACTGGCTGGGAAGAAGCAGAGATGAGATATGAACAGAGTCACTATGCTGCAGGGTTTATACTATTAACTACTAGAGTAAACAACCCCTGGTCCTTATCTCTATAATGAGCAGAGAATCTAGATGATTCTGAGAAACAATTCTATTAAAATTCAGCAAATGCTTTTTAAGCATCTTCTATGAATAAATACTCAGAGAAGGCAATGGCACCCCACTCCAGTACTCTTGCCTGGAAAATCCCATGGACGGAGGAGCCTGGTAGGCTGCCATCCATGGGGTTGCTAAGAGTCGGACACGACTGAGCGACTTCACTTTCACTTTTCACTTTCATGCATTGGAGAAGGAAATGGCAACCCACTCCAGTGTTCTTGCCTGCAGAATCCCAGGGACAGGAGAGCCTGGTGGGCTGCCGTCTATGGGGTGGCACAGAGTCGGACCCGACTGAAGCAACGTAGCAGCAGCAGCAGCAGCAGCATGCATAAATACTAGATACCTTAGGGAAGTAAACAAAAAGTCAGTTAGGCCACTACCCTAAAGGGAATTAAGATGACTCTGACCACCACTCTGATATGAGGTAGAATGTGACATAAACTTTTTTTAATAAATAAATTTATTTCTTTTAATTGGAGGTTAATTACTTTACAATATTGTATTGGTTTTGCCATACATCAACATGAATCCGCCATGGGTATACACGTGTTTCCCATCCTGAACCCCCCTCCCCCCTCCCTCCCCGTACCATCCCTCTGGGTCGTCCCAGTGCACCAGCCCCAAGCATCCAGTATCAGGCATTGAACCTGGGCTGGCGACTCGCTTCATATATGATTTGGGAGAATGGCATTGAAACATAAACTTTTTTTTGAAAAAAGAAGATATTAATAGTCTTCTATTCAACATACATTGAATAGTGTGGGAGTTATTGAAAAAAAACAATTACTTTTTTAGCTACTAGAGGTTAAGGAATGTGTGTAGAGAGGAAAGGACATGATATAAACTTCATGAAGGGGACATTTAGAAGGTGAATTGAATGTAGATATGTGAAGGTTGAAATATTCAGGGAAGAAAAAAACAGAAAAATTGGGTTGGATACAGGGAGCAGAAGGTAGTTTGTTCGTCTGTGTTGTCTTCATGAAGAGAATTGGACAGTGAGGCAGGAAAGTTTGGATTATGTGCAGGCCATGAAGAATCTTGAAAGTCTTATTAGAGTATTTAGATTTTATTCGGTTGGGAACTATGAAAAATTTTTCAACTATGTTTTGGGAAGATTAATCCATTATTGAGAATGGCATGGCTACTTAAAATGCTAATGTCTAGGATCGATAAAGTTGTTCATCTGTTCAGTTCCATGGAAGAAATAGTTATCTAGAACCTCCTAGGAATATGTGTTGTGGTGGGTTTGTGGAATATAGAAATAAAGAAGATATTATCCTTGACTTTGAGGAGCCTTTTACAGGATGTGCAAAGTTCTGTGAGGGCCAAGAGGAATGGTATGTTATTTCTGATGGGGGCACAGTGAAGGCTTGTGGGTAGCCTCTTCTGACTGTCTTAGCCAATGCAAGCTCGGTCACAGTTGTCAGACTGTACAGTTGACTTCCAGCTTGGACCAGATGACATGGCCTCAGTGAGGGACCATTTGTAAGAATTACTGGATGTGAACAAAAATCAGTAATGACGTCCATTTCTTCACATAGACGGTACATCTCATTATTGACCCCAGGATGTATTTCTAGGATAAATATTAATTATGACTATCAAAAGAACAATCAGCTATTTAACATCTGTTTAATCCAGCCAGAATGGATTTAGGTTTCTAACAATAAAATCTAAAGTTTCCAATGACTGTATTATTCTACAAAGCAGAAGTCATGGAAAAACCTGGCAAGGTGGAAAAACTCAGAAAGTTACTGGGCTCAGATGAGTCATCTCTGAACACTTAGGAAATTATCTCCCCATTTACAAGCACTGAATTTTTTTTAAAACTTCCTATTGCCTTATCTTATAAAGTATCTACTTGTATTTACTTTTTCTAATACTCTGTATCCACTTTGTATTCCCCAGATCAAACAGAAAATTCTTTGGAACCATTTTGATTTCATTATCAAATATCTTTATTGCTTATAAAGAGTAAAAGTAATTCAAGCCATTGTGAAGTGTCTAAGTTAAAGAATCTTCATGATACATTTAAATAACAGTGCATAAAACATTTAATTAAGAAAACATCACAGTGATGCATCTATAACCATTTAGATACAAAAGTCACAAAGGATCAGTTTGTGTAAGAAGCATCTTTTATGTGTAGAGCCTGTGACAGGGAAGGCTAGTCATCATAATCACTTGGAGGTGGTTCATAATTTAGAAAATCACAATAAATATGAATTTATTTTATATTTTAAAAGGACAAAAGCAAACATTCCTTATTTTCATAACTCAAATAACACCAAATAAAGCTTGACAAATATATCATGGCTAGTAGGGATGGATTTAAACAGATTATAAAACAATAAAGTACACCTAAAGAAAACATCCAGTCTGTGTGAGTTAAGAGGATAGGGAAAGATATTCTCAGGTCAGGAAATATGGCAAATCAAAGTACAAGACATAAGGTAGAAATTAGCCCAGCATCAGAGGGAGGCAGTGGGGAGACTGTTTAACTGGGCTAGGCAAAGCATTTAGACTAGATACCTTAAGGTATTGGGAGCCATTGTAAGTTCTTACAAAGGAGAAAGTCATGTTTAAAATTTAATTTATGGAATATTAGACCGGTGTTTTTAGAATATATTGATGAGACAGAAGTCCCAGAGCCTAGGAGAACAGACCAAAGGCTGTGCCATGTGTCAATCTTGAAGACTTGTTGGCCTAGGCCAGAATATTGAATAAGAAAATGGAATGGACTTGAGTGTCATCTCAAAGTCATGGGACTTGGTGATAAACTGGCTCTGAAGGCACAAGGATGCAAGTCGTCAAGGCTGACCAAATCATGCCTCAAGGTTTCTACCTGTGTGTCTGGGACGATACATGGCCATTAACAGAACTAAGGATGCTGGCTGGAGATCCTGTAGAGAGGGGAGAGTGTTTAAAGTTTATATTTAGATGTATGGAGTTAGAGTTGCTGACAGATTATCCAAATTTAAAATATGAAACTGTAGTAGTACAGGAGAGCAGTAGGTTTGAAAGTCAATGATATGGATGTGGTCATGAAAAGTGCTCTTCAGGGGGGTGATTCAGGAAGAAGCCAGGATGGACAACCAAAGCTTGAGGGCACATACAAAACTGGGGCCCACATAGGGAGCCAGAGGAGGTGTGATCAGATAGGTAAAACGATAAGCAGGATGAGATGTTTTCTCAAAAACTCTAGTAATTTGATAGAGTCATCTATCTTCTGACTGCTCAAGACCCAGAACATTCTGAATACAGTCAATAGTCCAAGCTGCGACTTATTCTTTTAATCCAGACCCCTCCTGATTCTCATTTTTCTACATATTCATCTCTGTTCTGGCCCCTTCTCTTTTATGAATCTTACCCTGTTACTGTCTCCTCACCACCACAAAACCCAGATGGTGTGAAGATCTATATGGTGAAGTCCATTGTGAGAAGTTCTAGCAGCTGCACTTTCCTTCATATGTCTAATCCCCACCTTTCTTTTCTTCCTGCTCTTTCTTCTGTCCTTCCATGTTTCTCTCTATATTGCCTCGTATTTTCCCACTTGTCCTGAACCCTCAGCCCTTTATGCCAATCTTCTTATCCCTCCTCATCTTTTTATAGTAGAGTGACTAAAATTCATTATCAGTTACTTCCTGTTTAGATCAAATCTGTTATATACTTTCATCAAATCATATTTCTCTCCTTGGAAGCATCTGCTGCAGGTGAAAAGTTTTTAGTATGATTATCTGAATACCATGGTTTCTTCCATTTACTCCTGAGTTACCTGGGAGCGGTAAATGCATAAGCTCATAATATGCTCCTCACATCTGACACAGTGGCTGGCCTATAAATATTTACCAGAAGAAAAGTATGAAGAACCTGAGAGTTGTCACAATGGGATTAGAGACTTTTGCCATGTGTCTCAACTTCCTCTCGAATTCCCATAAGACCCAGGAGCAGATCAGGCAAGTTGAGGACTAGGAGAGCCCCAGGTATTTTATAGCTAAGTTAAAAATTCAAATCAAGGCCTAGTAGTGAACATGAATTATATCAACTTTAGAAAAGAAAACCAACAGCTTGGCAAGGATATCTTGTTGAGTTGAACCAATTATCTGTACAGGATCCACTGGTCTGTTGATAGGGGTGTGGAATGAGCACAACAACTATTGACATTTATCATAATGTATGAGAAGATGATTGTTTAAAACAGTAATGAATAGGCTTAAGTCAGGCAAACTTTAATGATCTAATAAAGAAGTCATTTTTTATTGCGCTTAATAACAAATAACCTTTTCAGGATTTTCTAGTTGTCATAAAATCTATTAAAATTATTATTTGGTGTCAGTGCATAACACTATTTTGATGTATGGCAAAATCTTAGCAAATAAAAAGTTTTGAAAACTTAATTATTTAAAGAGGAAGAAAACACAGATACACCTTTAACAACCATGCAGACAACGTAAACCCAGAGGAAGAGAGGAAATAATTTCCCTGGTATCAAGAGGATCTACTAGAGCTCATGGGATAAAATTGAGAAAAAGGACATTAAACCAACAATCCTGAAAATAAAAAAAAAAAAAAAGCCCTCTTCTTACTGAATATGTTCAAGCTGTGACTTAAGCTTCAGGGAAACTGATAACCGTGTCTTTCTTGGACAAGGTGTTAGAAAGCATATTATAAGAAATATCCTGCTTTGCTGCATTTTCTGATACAGCCAGACAATTTAGGATGTACAAAATTTATTTCAGTGTTTCTTATATTGTGATATCCCTGTCATCACCTGGTACTGCCATTGAAATTTCTACTAACATCTGCTTACAACTATGTCACTAGCTACCACATACCATGGTGACAATTAAAACATTGTAAATTTATTCTCTAAAGAAATGGGCTCACATAATCAAGAGACTAATAATATTATAATAATGTAATTTTTAATGCCTCGGAGACACAGGCCATTCATCCCGTAATGCTGGGCTCCGTTTTTTAATGAAGGAATTAAATATATTAAACAGGAGCAAAGAAAGGAAATACATCTGTTGATTGTGTGCTTAATTAACCCCATGGAAAACACAGGTACAACTGCAGAGATGTGTAGCCAAAAAGATAGCAGACAGAAGACATGAATCCAGGTTTGATCCAGGCAGCTATGGATCTGGGTCTATCAACTTGGGTCATTATCAAGTTGCATTTCGCTGGTCAAAACATTGATCCTATTGGTACCTATTTTCCATCTGAAAGCTGCTGTAGTTTTATAAAATGCATGAGAAAGCACTTTGGAGAGTCTAAAGGACTATACCTATGTAAGAGATAAGTAGGACATGATCTCAAAAGCTTTTATATTTAACTATGATATGTGCTTTTTTAATTTTTGTGCTCACATTTAAATCTGGATGTGTCTGGTGCTCTAGGAATTCACAACACTTCAAGCCATATAATGAAGCCACACTGTGAACACTTAATTAGCTTATAGTAGGTGCTAATTCTTAATAAGAACTTTAAAACGTGGCTTATTGTGAATAAACCATAATTCAAAGAATCTACTCACATATAAATGAGATTTACCTGTAGCTTAGAAAGATACACTTTAAATAAGATCTGAATAAAACATCTGGAAACTTTATTTCCAGGTTTCTATGGTGAGTGACTGATAAATGTGAGATAATATTTCAAAATTAGAAAAGCATCCTTTGTCACCAATAGACAAGTTAGTAAGTTATTCCATGAACTTGAATTAAAAAACAACAGTTGATTCATCCATCCATTCATATATTCTTTCATGCATTGAATCTCTGTTTGCTCAGTAAATGGTAAATGGGTCTGCGATAGCCACTGGTGCTGGTGGTACAAGAAGGCTGCACTCAGTTAGCATGGCCTGGTGCAGATGAACAAGGCATGTGTGGCCAGTGTTCTAATTGGCCAATGCCTCTATATCACTTCTGAATGCAGGAAGGAAAAGGCAAGGCTCTGGCTCCAGGGAGTGTTCTGTCTCATTGAAAGGCAATATGATCAATCCTATATTGAAGCAATTCACAGTATCCTCAAGAAGAGCAGAGAAAAAGACGTGTAGCACTGCCCTGGGGAGGTTAAAGAAGAGTTCAAACGAAAGGTCGTAGTGAACAAGAAGGAAAAATGGAGCAGCCCAGGCAGAAATGGAGAGCATGTTCCAGACAGAGGAAAAAGGTTTCAGAGCAGACACGTGTGAGCTAATGCGAAATGTTGCAGAAAAACAAGTGTCCATTGTTGGCTGAGAAGAAAACTCTTGCAGTAGAGTGCAGGAGGTAAGACTGAAAAGGAAGAAAAATCAAGTTGAATTGTAAGATTTATGACAAAAATAAAGATGAACTATGGAAGCATTTTAATGACATGATCACATTTGTGATGAGCTTAGGCAAGGATGCTGTGTGTAAGAAATGTAGGCAGTTTCCTAGGGAGCGTTCTGAAGTTTGGACATGATAAAGCAGTCAAGTGCAATAAACTAAAGAAAATCGCAAATAAGAAATATTCAAGTGTATGGTTCTTTAAATGTTATTCGTGGTGGTGGCTTAAGCACTAAGTTATGTCCGACTTTTGTGACCCCCATGGACTACATAGCCCGCGAGTCTTCTCTGTCCATGGAATTTTCCAAACAAGAATATTGGAGTGGGCTGCCATTTCCTTCTCCAGGGGATCTTCCTGACCCAAGAATCGAACACAGAATCTCCTGCATTGTAGGCAGATTCTTTACCAATTGAACCACCATTAGGTGGATGCAAGATGGACTTAAAAAGTTTTCTAGAAAGATACGTTAACTCCACTACACTAAAAAGTCAGTAAAGGAATTTGACCCCCCTAACTTCTAAAAGTGTTTCCATGAAGACCATGTGAACATAAACAATTATCCAAAGAATTTGAGATGAAAGAATCCCTACAGTAAATAAGGAACTTTCATTCCCAAAATAATCCAGATTCTCTGTTATTCTGAGCCTCCAAAAACTGCTTGATCTCACTTATTTTTGTGTAGACTTATCCGAAACTGATGTTTCTAACAGCAGTTTCTATGGAGCTCAGTAAAACTGTGCCAGAGATACAGGAGAGAAAAGGTAAAGAGAGGAAAAGGAACTGTGAATGAATTCTCTTTGCAATGTTGGCCTTTCTTCAGAGATGGCCATGGTCTTTCCCCTTTGCAAAATAGCATTTAAAAACAGAATCCTATATCTACAGATGATCTGAGGGAGTAGCCCAGCTGTGCTTTTCATATATGCACCTAACTTATTTCAAGGGTGTTTTTGTTTTATTTTTACAGCTGCAAAGTGTTAGCAATCCAAAAAGAGCTGCCAAGAGTACAATCAGATGAATTAGCTTAGGGCTGGTTTTCGTGGTATATTCAGAGATGTTCTAAATAAGTTCCCTGTGCAGTTTCTGAATACCCTAAGTGATCAGAGCTGTTTCCCAAACAGAGTTGGAATGGTTATTTCCCCATTTGCAGCTGCTTTAATGATTTTTAAAAAGACCCCTCAAAACATTTTCACATTCCCTTAAAAAAAACTGTTATATAGGCCTATATACGAGTGAGGTTGCTGTTATAACATGAAAACTGGAGACACTGACAGTCAGTGAAACCCTCATGAAGACCAATCATAGAACTGAACTGCAGGTGCACCTCAGCTTATGGATATGTTATAATAACCAGCCAATCATAAGTTCAAATAATATTACATGCTGTTTTCCTCTGACTTCCACCATAATATTCAAGAAATATTCCTCTCCAAAGTGAAATAATCCAGGGGTGTGACAGGACTATTTTTGTTGAGAAACTGATTAAAAGGCAGTCCTGTGGTATCTGGAATATATAAACCTTGGAGAACGTATATGGCTTCCTGAACTTGGCAACAAGTCACCAACCTTTCTGCTATAGCAGTACTTCCTTTCAGCTGACCGTAGAGATACATCTTTTTCCTGATCCTGCACATGCAGTTCTTGGACACGAGCTCTTGTGAAAGTACTTGTTTTGCCTGGTGACTTACAACAACTGGTCAAACCTGTGTGTGATTCACTAGTAGCGACACATTGAACATGTGACCTATTTTGGCTTCACATCTTACCAAGCTAGAGGTGTTGGCCTTCCTACTTTTCCTTCTTATCCATTCTGAAAGTGTAGAATACTATTTTTCTTGAAGCCGTGCTATTCTTTTTTCTGAGATATTTGGGGTTTTCTTTAAGTCAGTCTTTTCTGCTGGTTATAGTCAATACCCTATGGAGAAGATCACTAGAAAGTCATAAGAGGACTAGTGTGACTTTGGGGTAAACGTGACCAGGTTAAGTCAGATGTTCTTCTCAGCAATGATTCCATGTGTCTCTTAGCTTAGCCCTGTAATTTGGAAGAGAAGCCTCAGCTCAGGTGTTTTCTCTGACCTCAGATTGAGTTAGGTGCTGTGCTAGGTGGTTCCACAATGCTCTGTCTTTTCATATTGCTGCGAGTGATATGTTTAGACATCTGTCACGTGCATTAGGCTGGGAGCACCTTGAGAGCTGGAGCAATGCAATAGGGCATCATCAACCTAGTACTGTCTTGTGTTCCTGCATCACCAAGGTTTTAGCCGTCTCTGAAACATAATAGATGCTCAATAATAAGGGTTTTGAATGAATTAATAATGAATACTATGGATGAACAATTATGCTACAGAAAATTTCTGAAATAAGAATTAGTGAGCCTATATTCTAAACTAAACTTGCTGTGTCACTCTGGATGATTTATTAAGTCAAATATGTTATTTCTACTAAAGGATTTGGACCAAATTATCTCTAGTGTTTCCTTCCAGTTCTGAAATACTATGATTGCTGCAGGGTTATTTCAGACCTATGAGTCTATGATAAGATGTTAACCTAGTAAAATTGATTCTGGGTACTGTCACATTGTCAAATTTGGGGGCTCTCTTCTAAACAAGTAAAAATAAAGCAAAAATGATGTATATGAAAGATCAGAAAATTTAGAATTTGCCATGCTAGAAAAAGTTATTTAAATAAAGAAACTGTGGTTGGTTAGTAGGCTTGACTTGGATATTCAAAAGTCTACTATTGGTTAGAAGCTTCACTATACATCTGTAACGTACCATGTGAGTATGTGCTAAGTCGCTTCAGTTGTGTCTGACTTTTTATGATTCTATGGACTGTAGTCCACCAGGTTCCTCTGTCCATGGGAATTCCCAGGCAAGAATACTGAAATGGGTTGCCATGGCCTCCTCCAAGGGATCTTCTTGATCAGGGATTAAACCTGCATCTCTTGGCATTGGCTGGCTGGTTCTTTACTACTAGCGCCATCTGGGAAACCCCTATAACATAGTATCAATAAATAAATTATATTTATAATTTTGATCATTAGACTCAACCAAACTGAAGAAAGTGGGCTCAAAGGTTAGGTTTAAATCAATTAGAACATTTTACTGTCTGCTAAATGAATAATATATTTGTGTGGTATTGATTTTATTATCCTTACCTTTGGCAGTCCAGGCATCTAATATCATGCAGAATTTAGCATACCTTCTGGAGTAGCCTAATCCCCAAATACTCCTACAAGTGTGCTCTGAGTTTTGATAACATTATCATCTTAAACCCCTTTGGGTTAAAACTTTGAAGTTCCTTGTTAGAATGCAACTAAGTATCCTTATTCATTAATTCAACAAATAGCTGTTGAATACTTATTATGGGCTCAAAATTGAGGACTTAACTATTTGCCTGGCACTCTGCTGGGAACTTAGGTCTCAAAAGTAAGTTAAAATAATACTGTGGTTCACTCTTAAATTTTAAAATACTGATGCATTAATACCTTAGGTCATCATCATCATCATCATAGCCCATTATTTCTATCTAATAATTCAGGTTAGTTTTTTCATCAAGAAGTCCTGGGAGAATGGAACTTGTGATGAATAAAGTCTTATTAAAAAAGGAAGGTATCTAGAACATGAAGGACCTTGGAAATACAGAGCAGAATAGGATTCTTGTATATGTGATTCCATAGACAACAGCTTTAGGAACTCTAGAAGAATCAAACAGAGAGACAAACATATGGGCAGAAGGACTGGTATTTCCTTTGGATAGCCTTCAATACCGCTACAGCCTGAAGTATGTTTTGTTTTAGGAACTTAGATCAGCAATCCATTAAGTGACCTGAATGGTTGTGCCAATCAGTAAGTGGACAGACACTTCTTAACGATAACTATATGGAAAAATCTAAACCTGGAGGAGGGCATGTTGTCATTAAGTGAAGTCCGACTCTTTGCGAGCCCGTGGACTGTAGCCCACCAAGCTCCTCCGTCCACGGGATTCTCCAGGCAAGAGTACTGGAGTGGGTTGCCATATCTCGAGTTGTCATTAAAACTGTAGATTTATCTAAAGCTGCCATAATAGGAAATTATTATATGTGAATTGGTTTCTTGGCAAGAAAACATGGGGTAGAGGAAGAGGAGGTGACCTGTATTTGTACAAATGGGTCAGTAAACCAACAAATCTATAGTTCAGAGCTTGCCAGGAAAATGTAGACATATACTAAGGAGTTGACTTTATTTCTAAAATAAATGATGCTTTAGGAATCAGAAGGGATGTGGGGCAATACTTCAATCTGCTCTGATTGAAAATTGATTAGCACTTTGGGGGGAAATGTGTAACCAGTTGAACTGCAAATTAAGGTAAATTAAAATAGGCTGCTAAGTTATTCATCACTGGGTGAGTACAGTGGACATTTATCGACTTGCACTCTATCTACCAGTACGTATTGTTCTGGATTGCATGGTCAATAACTAAGTTTGTTGGTGGTCTGTACTGAAAGACATTCCTTAGGCTATAATATGTCATCAGGCTAGAATTTGCTTCATGCTGTGTTAGCCTTACCACAGGACAGTAGCAAAATGTCACATTTTCTTGATATTGAACTATTAGCTCAGAGCATCAACATGTATTCCCAATTTATTAGTTTCTGAATTGAATTGAGTTTTCTTTTACTTTGTATGTCCATGAATAGGTTACTCTAAATCTAGCTTCTGAGATTTAAATAAACATGATCAATTTTTCATATATATATCCATAATATCCCTCTTATATTTTATGAACAAGCTAGGGGATGAAAAATATATATCTTCTGCCATTCAGAGGAAAGAACAAATGAAAGTGTTGAGGGGTGAACATCTGAGGACATTCTGTCCTTTTCCAGTTCTGATGTGGTCTTCTGTCCTTAGCTGTGACTCCATTTTTTCCTAGCTCTTCTCCCTCATTTTCTTCTCCCCACCCCCTAACATGGCAGCTGGGCTGTGTGAAAGGTCCCTTCCAGACAGAAGCAGAAAGCTGCATATGACTCAAGGAGAGGATGTATAGGGGCATGGAGATAAGTACTGCCTGGAGCTCTTGTTGCCAACACATTACACAAGCGCACACACTCGCTGCATTTGTATGGAAGTTAGGAATGGAGGAGATTGAAACTGACCCTGCTGGGAGGGGTAGGAGAGTGTTCAAAGTTTGTTATTAATATGCATAGGGAGTTTTCGTTTAAGGAAATGTAAAACCATGTGAGAAGAGTGGAAAGTAGTGTGAGGAAGGACAAGGAGGAGTTTGGAGTATCACCAAGTGGGAAAAAGACAGATATCAACCATTTTCAATGTTATGGTTTGGGAAACTGAGGTTCAGTAAATTATTTAACTCTCCCAAGGTTATTCAACTTAAAGTAGTATGGAGTTAAGATTCTAACTTAAAGTTGACTCCAAAGTTACATTTCTTTTGTATTGCACTACCTTGCCTTCCTAACTAAATGAAATCTAGATAAGAAACCCATATTGGATAAGATGGAGTTGTGTATCTGTAAGTATATGACATTTTTCAGTATTTTGAGATAGGATTCTCTCAGTGCAGAACATGGTTTCAAATTACAATCAAACCTCAACTTTAAAGTTCCAATGTCGGTGACCTAGAAATTAATGCCATGGAACCCAGAAGACCTTTCTTCTCAACCCCAACCAGTCCTTTACATTTAGACCTCATGACCATTACCTTGTGACTGTGAAGGAGAAACCCACAGTGGTGTGACGTGTGCATTTGATATGTGTCTCAACAGGCTTGATTGATCATGCCAAACCATTCACACTTGGATTTCCCTTGAGATCTACTGTATGCAGCTCACAGTCAGATGACCTGGGGGCATCTCTGCCCCTAGGATACACTTATATCCTCTGTGTAAAACCGATTGGTATCCAGCGTGTGACCTTAGCCCCATCACTCCATGTTCCAACCCAATTCTGTCTAGTATTTGTGCTTCAATAGCCAGACATCCTAGCTGACAGAAATAACCTATTCTTGGCTTAGCCTGCTCTGGGGAGAGTCAATGGTGGGATCATTGCTTATAAAAATACACACGCACAACTAACTCAGACTTTATGTGCACTTGTGAATGACACTATTTTTACATGTAAATCAAATTATGATACAGATCCATAAATACCTGGGGAGATTGTTATTATTTCTGGGGGATCCTGATGTACATGATGGGGGGAAATGAGGAAAATACACTGTCCATGTCAAAATCCACCAGTTTACAAACCCTCATACCACACAAACCCCTGATCTCCTTCCAGAAAGGTTAGCAACAATACTATTAGCACTAATCGCAGAACAATTGTTATGGGGCTAAATTAATCTTTATTGCTTAGTTTAATATAGCTCAAAGCCTGAAAAAGACCTTGCTGCAGACTGGAATACCTTGTTTTCAAACTTTTCCAGTACTGTTTGTGAAATAGCTTGACTAGTATTTTTGCTTTTGTTCTTGTTTTAAGCATCAAATATTCCAGCCACTGCTCCAGGTTCTGTGCTATATTGGTTTTCAACTTTTTTTTTTTAACTTTCAAGATTTGGTAAGTCCCAATAAAATGGAAGAAAATGTGTTCATCCATCTTTGTTCTTCTTTAATAGAGATTTGTTTCAATCATGTTGCTATCTGCACTTGAAAATAACAGGCTCATAGAATTTTAGTCTGAAGTTCAAAAATGTGCAAACAGCATAAAGGAAATCTTAGAAAACCAGCCACGTTTGCCTAAGGCTTCTAAAACACTTGTAAAAATGTATTTCTAAAACATTATTAATATCCATCTCCTACCTTCATGAAAGCAATCAAAATAAAGTCTGTTTCAGCTCCCTGTGTCTCTCACCTACATTAACCAGGTAAAAAATGAAAAAGAGAGTCCATTTTTTCTCACCTACATTTGTGCTAAGTTCAGGTCCAGAAACACAGAAGACCCTGGAATGTCCTTACCTCTGAGGTTGTTTCCCGCGCCGCCCCCCCTCCCCGCCCCCACAAATATGTAACTGCTGACAGTCTTTCTCTGATTCAGTTTTATCCATGTCCTTTTATTTGCCACAAACCTTTTGAGGGAAATGATGTGCTTACCATAAAACAATATTCTCTGCCCACCACAGTTGATGGGAACTAGTGTTGAAATCAAGAGCTTTTCAAACTTTCCTAATTTAGTAGTTGGGAATTCCCAGTGATGGGCTGAGTAGAAAGAAGATCAAATGGTTGGGAACACAGAAGTGGGTCTGCTTAGTTTCTGAAGCCAAGAACACTTCCAAAGCAGGCTTTAGTAGGCAGCGTGGAGAGGCAGCTGCTGCTCAGCTGAGGGGACTGCTGGTTGCTACATGTTTTTACTATCTTAAAATCCTCGCACCTGCCAGAAACACCTCCCTTTGGAACAAATTCAGCTCTTTTTTGGCCCTTTCTCTTCTGGAAGCAGACACAGAAACAGGGAAGTATACAAAGAATAGGCAAGGGAATTTGCACATGTTCAAAAATGTGGAAAGAGCCATTGCCCTTTCAATGTAGCTTTCATGGAACTCTCCTGAGTCATCCCAGTTGCCATTTGGACATTGTTCAAAGCAGCATGAACACTCCTAGGACAGCACATTATGCTTGCAAAAATGGCTGTCAGAATAAGAGAATTCACTTCAGTATGATGATTGATACATATATCACACATACATACATATATATATGAAGATTATCACATACACATATACATGTATAATTTTTTTTTCTGAATCTAAAATAACGTGTCTGTTGTAAACATTTAGGAAAATATAGGAGCGTGATCCCATAAAATTATAATGGGCTTTCCTGGGTCACGAGAACTCTTTATTTATTACTATCATTATTATTATTAATTATATGTCATTATTATCATCAATATTATTAACAGCACCAAGCATGGAGCATGAAGCATGGCATCCGTGTTTTTCAAGTCACCTCATGAGTCATAAGGACATACTGCTATAGATCATTACACTTTGATCTGAATCAACTGATTCAACCCTTAAGGCTGAAAAAATACATGTTCACTTAACTATGTGTATCACAGGGTGTTATTATTCCCCAGCCCCTGTGCAGCCAACTACATGCTTCTTTCCCACAGCAGCGGGCAAAGGATGCTTGTGGGAGCAGCTCCTACAGGAGCGGGAGTGGGGGCCCCTGCCAGGATTCCTTGCTAGAGGAACCCTAGGGAACTTTGTGTCAGCTGTGTGCATGAAGCAAAGCTGCTCAGATTCTGGCAACAAAGTCATAGTACCCTCGAGGGTCCTTTTCTTTCCCCAGCACAGTCTGCTGATTTCCTGTGATGCTCCCATCAGGGCATGAAGCCACTCTATGACAAGTCTGTGGTGGTATCAGATTCTCCGTGACTACAGTGATATTCCATGTCAGGCAGCTTTTATTGAGGGCAAATTCACTTAATCCCATCTTCCAGGAAATGGAAGAAATGTTTTAAATATGCTTTTTAAAAGTCTAGAGTATCAGTGAACTTTTCACTGTGGGTTCTATACACAGGAAATAAATTTGTGTGCTGCCAAATAGCATAACCAAAATCAAAGTCAGTTGTAACTAAAGATACTCTTGGAGAAGGAAATGGCAACCCATTCCAGTATTCTTGCCTGAAAAATCCCATGGATGGAGCAGCCTGGTGGGATACAGTCCATGGGGTCGCAGAGTCGGGCACAACTGAGAGACTAACCCAAAGAGATGAAGATGGAGATTATAAACATTTATAGCGCTGATTTGTATAACCTGCCTCTCCACCCCAGGCCTTAACATAACCCTAACCCTAACCTTTCATAACTAAGAAAATGAAAGGGATTCCAGGAGTATGAAAGTAGGTCTTCACTGTAGACCTAGGCAAGTGTTGTTCATCCTTGAGATTCTCACTCTTTTTATTAAACTTGCCTGAAGTTGCCAGTACTAGCCTGAAGTTGCACAGGTGATATGACAAAGATCGTTGAAATCTGGATTGCCCACTTGGTGTTCTTCCTTCCTTAAAGGACTCTCTGTTCTCATTAAAGAGACAGAAGAGAAGTGTCACCACCCATGTGCTGGTTTGTTTGAGAGAATATAGAGCACGTTGTTATGGTACATTATAAACCTTTCAAGAGACTTATATATCTCAGGAAGCCAAAATTGAAAAAGAGTGAGCAAGTGAATGAAGAAACAAATTTGTGAGCCATGGTTTCCTCCTTCCAAGTTTTTCTTTTATAATGTTTATTTTTATTTACTTATTTGGCTGCACCATGTCTTTGTTACAGCATATGGGATCTTTTGGTGCAGCATGTGGGATCTAGTTCCCCAGCCAGGGCTCAAATCCAGGCCCCCTGCATTGGGGGCTCAGAGTCTTAGCCACTAGACCACCAGAGAAGTCCCTCTCTTCCAAGTTTTGAAGTTTTGATCAAGGGGAAGAATGGCCAGTCATCTTTTCTGGGTTTGGTTTTGAATATTCAGGATGTAAAGTAAAACAGAAGTCAAATACTCTTCTAACACAGCAGGAGATGTACGGAAGGCAGAATTATCACAGAAGAGGGAGCAAAAGAGAACTATAGCAGATATGGTGTTCTCCTTCACGTCTTTCCATTAAAAAATAAGTAAGTCCATGCTATTTGCGCCTGATTTGAGTTCATTTTGTATGTAGATCTTGATAGAAACAACCTCTTTTTTATAAGATACAAAATATGTCCTTTAGTATGAGAACCAAACTGCTATAGCAAAAGAATCTGGGAACACGCTCATGGAGAATCTCTGTGACTGAATTCATCTTCACTGTTGAGCTGATCCCTCTGCTTAGAGGAACCCATCTAGCCATCCCTGCAGGGCCCATTCTCAGCTGCAGTAGACAAGTGAGCATCATCTTCTTCAGAGGTACAGAACAGTTCTTTTTGCAAACTCAAGTAACCCTCAAAGCTCTTTTGCAAGATTTGTTACAGAGCTGAACGGTGCCTGTATTATTATATCAATCACTCTCTTGTGGCTGAGACACTGATATCCCATAACCCCAAGAAGCTGACCTTTATGATTACAGTCCAAGTAGAAACTACTCAAAATGGGAGCTAAATTCTATGTGAAAGAAAATTTAAAAATAAATATGGCATTATCATTTTGGAAAAGTGCACATATGCTATAAACAGATATACATTATTCATGACATTATAATAAAAATTAGACTAAAACCATCATATATGAAAGGTTAAGCTATGATTTTTTATGAGAGCTAGAACAACTCTGCTGCTGCTGCTGCTAAGTTGCTTCAGTCATGTCCGACTCTGTGCGACCCCATAGACAGCAACCCACCAGGCTTCCCCGTCCCTGAGATTCTCCAGGCAAGAGTACTGGAGTGGGGTGCCATTGCCTTCTCCGAGAACAACTCTAGATATCTGTAAACTTTGCTCCTTGCATCTGTAGTTACATGGAGCTTTTCACCTTTTGATTGTGTTGATTCAAACTTTTTTCTGTCTTAGGTTCCTGAGTGACCCATATGCAATGAGCTGTGGCCTCTGATTCAGTCTCTCATGCTCGGATGACCACCACTCATGAGCCGTATTGGTGGGAGCTCAGAGAGGTCACCACTGCTTGGCCAGCCAGGAGCATGCTTACTCCTGTGCTTCCCTGCGGTCCCCAGCCTGTGCCATGCATGCCTCTGTGGTCCATCCTTTGTTTATTTTGTTGGGAGCAGTTTGTAGGGTGGGGGAGTGGATGGACTGAATATACACATATTTGCACTGTGAATTTCAGAGGCAGTTAACTGTGGCAAAAGGCCAAGTGAACCTACAGTAATGTATAAAGGCTGGTATCCTGCCTCAGATAAAAGAGGTACAGCCTCTCCAGGAGCTAAAGTTTAGGATTGAAGCAGTGAGTTGATGAAAAGAAGAGGTAAGGATGAAGTAAGAAAGTGTGTAGTCTGAACTCCACATACTACATTTCATTCTTCTCTGCATCTTTCTGCTTCCAATATGCAGGGATATGTGTTTGACTGATCTCTCTACCTCCGACCCCAGTGAAAGTCTAAGATCTGGGGCTGTGTGTGTGTGTGTGTGCATGCATGTGTGTGCGTGCTTGCACTTGCATGTGAATGCTGTGATATTAACACCTGTTAAAAACTGCAGGAATCAAAGACCTTAACCAAGGCCAAAGATTCAGAGGCATAGTAGATACCTTAGAATTTGGTATAATATCACCGAAGCCATATAAATAAACATGTTTCTGTGAAATAGGAATACACCGAGGTATAGATGAACTTACGCATTGCTGGAGGTCATTTAGATTGATACAACACTTTGAAAAGCAATTTGACCTTAGGTATCAAGAGCTATCAAAGCAAACAGTGCATACATTTTAACCTGGAAACCCCACTTGTGGGATTGTAGCCCAGGGAAAGAGAGTAAAAGAAAGAGAAAGCCATATGCATAGAAATGTCCATCACAGTGCTATACACAGTAGTGAAATACTGGAAACCATCTAAGTGCCCAACAGTAGAAGAAAGAATAGTGTGCAGTCATTCAGAAGGCCATTTCGCAGCTTGTTAATATGATAGTCATGAAGTCTACATAACAACACTAAAAATGCGTAATATAAAATATTGAGGAAAAATACAAAACTGTATCAACTATGTAGTTGCAATTGTGTAAAAATGTAAATGTACATGAGCAGAGACAAAAATGGTAATGAACATCCATAAAACAGCTCCATAAACGATATGATAGTAGGTGGTTTCGTTCTTTTTATGGCTTATGGATTCCAACGTACTTTTTAACAAGAACGAGGGGGAAAATGTGAGCTTATGCTTATCATCAAGAAAAATGACAAAAAATTATAGGGCAAGGCACCAAGAAATGTATGTACATGCGGATTCATGTACGTGTGCGCTTATTTCAGATTCCTCAGGGGATGATGGCATTTTTAAATTTTAAGTTCCAAGCTGTGGTTGTTTAGAAAATAAAAATTTTGAGCATGAGAACTGTGACAGTGAGACATTTTATGAGCACTAAATTCAAGCGAAATTACAAGGAGGAGATAAGTTTGATTTTATTTCACAGTGGCAACCTGTTTCAATTTTATGCCCTTAGTCATAGAACTAATCTTTCAAAAGTTGCAGGTGAAATTACTTAAAAATTTGTCACACTTCAAATGACAGTTTTGGAGCTCTAAAGAACATAAATATTTTTACTTTATCACCTAATTGCCTCTAACTACCAGTTAATTTAACTATATGGCTGTAAAATTGTTTTCTAAAGTGATGATGTCCCAGTGGGGTTGTATAAAACACCTTTCGCCCACACCCACACCTATCACCCTTACTTTTAGCTGGCCTATTACAGCCCTGCTAATAGCTCACATTTCCTGCCTGAAAGAGACATTTTAAAACTACTAATGTATTGTACCAGTGAATATTGAACTTGAAAGAGAGAGCACCAGGGGGGTAAAAAGACCTTAAATCATGATTAGAAATGAAGCTGAAGTTTTATTAGGGGTGCAAACCAGGCTTCATTCAGCTATGTGTGAGACCAAAGCCTTTTTTCTATCTTATTCCCACTTAAGAAGGGCATTTCACTATTGTTTGATAAGACAAAAGAATTGTAAAATATGTGTAAATGAATAAATTGCATCTGACAGGCTTTCCCAAGCTTTTATAAAAAGTGGATTAAATATAAAGATGTATTTCTTATTAGAGAAATACAGGGTCCAGGAGAAAACAGTGCATTCCAGGTGTGCTATACTCTTAGCGATCTATTTTTGGAGGAAGGGTGACAGGATCAGGGTGACTCTGATCACGAGTATCATCAGAGGAGAAGGATGAGAAGGAGACAGGCTGTAGTCCAGCATGAGAAAGAAAGCGGACTTCTACATAGGCACCTTCTGTGTGCCTGGGGATATCTACGTGTTGTCTCATTCAACCCCCTGTGATCACACCAGGAGGTAACTAAATATGTCACAACAATATTGACGGAGAGCTGACAAGCCTGAGGGTTGAATTACTTGGCCAAGGTCACACAGCTACTGAGTGGTGGAGACAGGATTTGAACTCAGACACTCCAGCTCAAGAGGACATAAGCTTTTGTTTCCACCCTCCAAGGGTCTCTGCTTCCCCCAGTCCCTTAGAAATTCTATAGTCAAATCCCACTGGCCTTCAAAGTCAGATTCCCTGGGGGTTCCCTGTCCCTTGGCCAGATCCCCAAGTTGGGAAGCCTGACCATGAGGCTCAAAACGTTCACAGCAGCGGGAGAACTTCTTTGGTATTTTTTTCCTCCAGTTTGTGGGTCGCCCACCTGGCGAGTATGAGATTTGATTTTAGTGTCATTGCACCTCTCCTACCATCTCACTGTGGCCTCTCCATTGTCCTTGGATGTGGGGTGTTTTTTCTTGGTGGGTTCCAACACCCTGCTGTAGATGATCATTCAGCAGCTAGTTTTGATTTTGGTGTACTCAAAGAAGAAGAGCACACATCCTATTACACACCATCGTGGGCTTCTCCCCAGGAGCCCATATTCATAACTTTCATTCTCTCCAGCTTCCTTACATAGTCATGAGCAAAGAGGCAGAAGACTGCAGATATTTAGCCTGGAGGAGAACAAGAACAGGCATGAATGCAAGTTAGATGAGAAAATAAGTATAGTCCATCAGTATAGTTTTACAGAATAAATGGTTGGCACTCTGGGGAAAAAAGATGTTCTTTGGGGAGAAAACGGTATAGCAATGGAAGAAAACAAACTTTGTCACAGGATAAATCTGCTTAGGGTTGACCATGGTCCTGCTAGATAGAAAACTGTGTTAATGATTTCAGCATTCAGTTTTCTTTCAGTCCCCAAGAAAGCAGCTTTATGTTTTCACTCTTTTTCCATCCAGCTGCTCATTTGTAGCAAGACATGTGGCTGTGAAGCCAAACCCAAAGTGACAGACAGATAATGAATGGTGGCGTTACGTGAAGGGTGTGCAGCCCCAAGGTCCTCTGTTATAGGTCACTGCTGTAGGTAACATCTTTGATAGTCTCAGGTAAACGTTTTGTTTTTGGTCGTGTAGCTTCTGTGTGTTTTCTCTAATAAGCACTCAGTGGGGAAGTGCTAAAGCAAGGAGGTCTGTGTTCTCAGGAGGATTATGGTGAGCCTAGGATGAAACCACACTCAGCAGGGCTCAATCCAGGATAAATGATTCATAATTATACATGAAGGCAAGGTTTGAGTTGCATATTAGTTTTGCTCTGAAAATAGTTTTGCATCTCATAAGAAGGCAGTGTTTTCTGGACAGGAATTGAGGCTTCCGAGAAGATCCATTTTGGGTGTTAAATTCCTAATGTGTGTTCAGAGAATGGATACAGCCACCTTTTTCCCAAGGAGAATATTGAACTGGTTTGAATGCATAGCATGTTGGTTAGTGCAGTCTTAAGAGGTAGGTACGGAGAAAGCAATGGCACCCTCTCCAGTACTCTTGCCTGGAAAATCCCATGGACAGAGGAGCCTGGTAGGCTGCAGTCCATGGGGTCGCTAAGAGTCAGACATGACTGAGTGACTTCACTTTCACTTTTCACTTCATGCATTGGAGAAGGAAATGGCAACCCATTCCAGTATTCTTGCCTGAAGAATCCCAAGGACGGGGGAGCCTGGTGGGCTGCCATCTATGGGGTCGCACAGAGTCGGACATGACTGAAGTGACTTAGCAGCAGCAGCAAGAGGTAGGTAAGCTTTACTTGCAGGCCCCAGAGTGTCCTAATGCCAGTTACCCCCAACTACATCTGCAATAGCCTTGCCCACCCCATAGTCAGGCTTCATCTTCTCATAACTTCTCTCCACTGTTAAACTCTCAACTCCCAAACCCTAAAGAACTTGATCTTTCAAAGCAAACTGGTAAATTAATTCAATATAACATGTTAATGGCACATAACATCCTAAAACACAAATGTGTTTTCTGTGAAACACATTTACATTTAAATAATTTTCATTGTTTTAACCTGAAATAAAATGAATAATATGAGCTAAATGGTCAATTCTTTTGAGACCCTTTGGCCAGTGGACAGTGGGGGCAAGCTGGAGCTGTTTCATCCAGGGATTTTCAAAATTTACTCATCATCAAAATCACCTGGGAGGGGCTTGTTAAAACCTGGGTTTGTGCCCCTCCCCACAGTTCCTGATTCAGAAAGACCAGAGGGCTGGGATTTTTGCATTTCTAGCCAATCCCCAATGTTTCTACCTGGGAACCACACTTTGGAAGCCACTAGTTCCGATCTTGCAGTGCCTTTGGTTATTATCAAATCACATGGTATAATAGATTATGACTGCAATTTGGGTGAAACTATGATAAAGAAGCCAAAGTATAGATGCTCTCATGGTAGTCAGTGTAAATTATTTAGAAATGGTTCACAGAACCATGCCTAGTAGGCTTTCAGGCCCATACATGACAAAATGGTTTCCAGGGAAGTGGCTGGTAAGATGCCCTGGACCCCTCAGCATCCACATGTTGAGATGACCCTCATCAGTGCTTCCCTTCATTCACATAGTTGAGGGCTGAATGTACTTTGTGACAGTAAATTCTTGATAGAAGAATAAATTCTGGCTTTATAGAAGCCAGAATTCTAGCAGAAATAGAAATGCCACATTTATTCTTCCTGATGGTGTTGGCACACACATTACACATTTTATTTTTAATTGGTATTCATTGTTACATGTTTAAAAATTATTTATTGCACAAAACAACACTTTTATAGATTTAATAAGAATCAAATTGAGAGAAGTATGTCATCCCATAACTCTACCCATACAAATCATACCACACTTCCATTTCTATACTCCCTTCCAACTTTTTCATATGCACTCATAGTTTTTCCTGGTAACTATAGTGTGGATAAGATTTTATTCTCTGTTTTACTTAACATTATAACTATGTGTAATGAGTAGACAAAATATTATTACATGAAATAACCTGCTGCTGCTGCTGCTGCTAAGTCACTTCAGTTGTGTCTGACTCTGTGCAACCCCATAGACAGCAGCCCACCAGGCTCCCCCGTCCCTGGGATTTTCCAAGCAAGAACACTGGAGTGGGTTGCCATTTCCTTCTCCAATGCATGAAGTGAAAAGTGAAAGTGAAATCGCTCAGTCGTGTCCGACTCTTAGCGACCCCATGGACTGCAGCCTAACAAGCCCCTCCATCCATGGGATTTTTCCATTTAAGAGTACTGGAGTGGGATGCCATTGCCTTCTCCATGAAATAACCAAGAAGTCCTTATGGAAAATGTCAAATTTGTATGTGTGAGCCACTATGCCTCAGTTCAGTTCAGTCACTCAGTCGTGTCCGACTCTTTGCGACCCCATGAATCGCAGCACGCCAGGCCTCCCTGTTCATCACCATCTCCCGGAGTTCATTCAGACTCACGTCCATCGAGTCTGTGATGCCATCCAGCCATCTCATCCTCTCTCGTCCCTTTCTCCTCCTGCCCCCAATCCCTCCCAGCATCAGAGTCTTTTCCAATGAGTCAACTCTTCTCATGAGGTGGCCAAAGTACTGGAGTTTCAGCTTCAGCATCATTCCCTCCAAAGAAATCCCAGGGCTGATCTCCTTCAGAATGGACTGGTTGGATCTCCTTGCAGTCCAAAGGACTCTCAAGAGTCTTCTCCAATACCACAGTTCAAAAGCATCAATTCTTCGGCACTCAGCCTTCTTCACAGTCCAACTCTCATATCCATACATGACCACAGGAAAAACCATAGCCTTGATTAGACAGACCCTAGTTGGCAAAGTAATGCCTCTGCTTTTGAATATACTATCTAGGTTGGTCATAACTTTTCTTCCAAGGAGTAAGCGCCTAGCATTGTGCATATAATACAGCAATAAAAATTTTCTTGGATTTCCCTATATTTCTGTTGTTATTGTCTTATAGACCATACTATAGAAGTGTAAGAGCTTCCCAGCTGCCTCAGTGGGTAAAGAACCTGCCTGCAATGCAAGGGACTCAGGTTTCATTTCTGAGTTGGAAAGATCCCCTAAAGGAGGGCACAGCGACCCACTCCAGTACTCTTGCCTGAAGAATCCCATGGACAGAGGAGCCTGTCAGGCTGCAGTCCATTGGGTCACAAAGAGCTGGACACTGTTGAAGCAACTGAGCACGCATGCACACATAGCAGTGTAAGCCATGGATAGCTTTCCAAAGATATTTGGGCACATAGAACTGAAGGAGAGTAATTATTCAAAGTCCCTTTTCCTGGGTTGCTTTTCCCTGTTATGTAACCCCTTTCCCCAAAAGGTGAACCCTAGGGAACTATAGCAGGGCTTGGGTTATGAGCTTCTTTTCCCTGACAATAAGACACAGAAGATGGAGAACAAAAGCTGGGTGTGATGCCTTTGGGGCACCCAAAGTCAAAATCAACGGTGAAAATATAAAACCAAGGTATTAGTGCAAAGGCTGCCAGATCTATGTCCCTTTCTGGCTATAGGACCCTGAGCATGTCAGTTCATTTCTCTGAGTTCCGTGTGCCTTATCTTTAAAATGCTTGTACCAAAAATGCCTAACTTAAAAGACTCATGATTAAATGAAATGATGTAAGGCATCTAGAAGAGAGCCTGGCGTGTAAAGCATTCTTAATTAGAGAATGCAGTTATCTCTAGCTGTAGCAGGCTCATATGCTGCAGGAGGTGTTAGGATGGTGCAGAGGAGCAGAATGGGTAAAGAAGAAGGGGACCTAGGACAACTTTCATAATAGCTTATTTTAAGATGTAAAATTGGTCCATTTTTAAGGGACAGGAGGGAAATATCTCTCTATGGGTGTGTCAGCCACACTCTGCTAGTACCCTTTCTCAAAGTACCCCACCTCATTAAAATGAAAGCATAAACTCGACAGTTAGCTACCTAACAATTTCAAGAACCTACAATTGTGACTTTACATTTCTTTAATTTGAGGTTAACGTTCTCTTAAACATCAACAATATGACAAACACAAGTGTTCTGCCGTTAATTCTGAATCAGATATGTAGATAAGCTTTTTGCTCAAATTCGATTTTGGGGGCACTGCCTTCATTAAGTATAACTAGAATATGGCCCACATTAGCTTGCTAATGCTTGGCCACCTGCCAAGTGCAATGAAATCAGCCTGAATTCCAATCTTTATAATAGATGAACCAAGGAGTTACTATTGCCCTCATCAAGCAGAACTGATATTGTCATTAAAGTTTAGTAGCTCTATACTTCACAGACAGTGGGGTCTATTTGCTCTCTTTTTTGGCTAGGGAAATCACATCAGGTTTACATTTTCTTGTTGGTTTTGAATTTACTTCCTTGTTAAGGGCCAGTCAATACATTGGGGTCTATTAATATCTTCTAATCAAAGGAAAAGCCCTGGTTGTTAGGCCTGGTAACTCTGCTATTAGAGTGGGCCCATTTATTTGTTACTCTACAGTGAATACAAGGTCAGCTTTATTGTTGGTGGTAAAAGGATTGAATATGAAGTCATGGACATGAAGAGAAGCACTAAATGAAACTTGGAATCCTGATAAAGTTAATAGTTGCTTGTAACAAATACAAAACCATGGTTTTAGTCTGCATTCCTGAAGGAAGAATGAGCAAAAATTCGTCAGCCATCCAGAGAACACTGCTATTCGTTCCCTGGATCAAGTCACTTTATCTAGTGAGACCTGAGTGATCCCATCTGAAAAGAAACTCTTCTAGATCATCTGTAAGTTCCTTTTAAGTGCTGATCTCCTTCAACTTCACAGGACATCATATTTTCAATGACTATATTCTGCAAACTGAGTGTAACTTATAAAGCCAAGATTGAACCTCAATTCATTCACTCATTTATTTAGTATACAAGTACCAAGTTCATTGTATACTATAACATTCTACCAATGAAGTCACAGGGTTAGTCCTTGCCTGAAGCTCATGCTCATATCTAACAGAAAAAGGTATGCACATAAAGCTATGATGCAGGACAGAAAGTTATAAACACCACAGGCAGAGCACAGGATGCAATGAAAATTCTGGAAGGAGAGGAGCAGGAAAGCTTCATGAAGGAGGTCCTCAATCTATAGTTTGAAAAGTAGAGTGATTTAAGCATGCAGGGACTTGCTGTACCATGTGAAGAGGAGTATAAAACATCTTTTATGATTCCGACATTTCTAAAAGTATAGGACATGATCACCAATCAGGCAACTATTCATGATATATTCAATTCAACCTACTAACTCTAAATTGTGCACTAGTTATATCTAGGATTTCAGTAAAATCTATGAGACATGCAAAATAATAATAGCTTTGCTTCTACCTTCAATAAGTGTGATCTCCTTGGGGAGAAAAGAAAGAATAGTGCATAAAAAGAATAGCTAGGAGAAGAATATATTATAGAATCTGTATAATCTCCAAAAATAATGGCAAAAATAAGAATCAAAGAGTTTAAAGAAAAGGGAGGTTGGAGCAGGTTGAAGTAATTAGAAATGGCTTTATAAGAGAGAGTGGTCTTGCACAGTCTTAGAACAGCAACTGGTTTGAAGAGGAGGAGGCGGCACATTCCAGTAGATGAGAAAACTCATGGGTTCTTAACTAAACTTGCTATTTTTAGAGATAAACTAAGGAATTGGAAATGAAGGTCCTATCCATTTTGTTTGTCACAGTCGTCTGGAGAATTTGGGTAATCTGTATCCAAACTGCTAGGACCAAAGGAATGAAAGAAAACATCATGGTTAGGACACAATGGAGTTGATGCACAATTAAAGAAAAGACTGTTAAAAAGCTACTAATATGAGAGCTCATTCTCTTCAAGCATGATGGAGTGAGAAGGTAAACAAGCTGTTTCTCCCAAAAGCAACTATACAATTGAATGAAAACCTCGGAAACAATCATTCAGTCAAAAGCACAGAACAAATTAAGAAGAATTTGGGCTTCTCTCATAGCTCAGTTGGTAAAGAATCTGCCTGCAATGCAGGAGACCTTGGTTTGATTCCTGGGTCAGAAAGATCCCCTGGAGAAGGAGATGGCAACCCACTCCAGTATTCTTGCCTTGAGAATCCAGTGGACAGAGGAGCCCGGCAGGCTACAGTCCATGAGGTCACAAGAGTCGGACATGACTTAGCGACTAAACCACCAACCACCATTCTTGAGAAATAAAGAATTTCGGCTAAAAACAGTGTTTTTGGTATTCTTGTCAATTGCTTCTCCCACCCCTCTCCCAGCTCTATTAGCTCATGAAAGGAGCAGCCCTGCTACCGTGCTGCAGAGTGCTCATCTGTATTGGAGCTTTGGCAGTTAAAGTGGTCAGCTTAAGCCACTTGGGAGATCTAGGGGCTTCATTAACCCAAGGTTACAGTCCCAGGTGGGACAAGCAATGAACTAGACTGTCATAAAAGCCAGAGCTTTGACAAGAAATTTTGAAAGGTGAGATAGGCACACGAGAATTGATAAGCATTCCACATGTCCCAAATTGACTGGACTGTGCAGATGTGCAGGAAAAACTGTGAAGGCTCAAGCCATTCAAATATCCCTGGTTGATGGAGCATTCAGAGGGGAAAAAATAGCATCTAGAAGGAAGAAAAATTCACGACAGACTTGGGAATGACCTGAAATTTGAAAGCTGTCCTAGCCTACACACAGACCCATTAGCAGGAGTAGAACCTTGCTGGCTCAAAATGTTTGAGCATAACTTCTTACCAATCTTTGCCTGAACACCATGTTAAGCAGAAATAGGTACCTAGGAAGTTGATACCTAGGAAGTTGGCTTAAAAATAAAACCAAAGCAAATGAAAACACTGAGTAGGATCACTAGCATTTGTAACTTACAGAAAAGACAAAGTTCACAGACTTCGTCCATATAGGTTACTAACCAGAAGAATAAAACAATGACAAAAATTAGTATCTCTTATAGGAGAAAAGTTAAAATCCAGAATTATAATAATATATTACATAAAATGTATTTGATGAAAATTCTAGAATATGTAGAGAAACAAGGAAATTTGGTCAACATTTAGGGGGAAAAGGCAGTCAATAAAAACTATTTCTGATTATCCCCAGATGATGGATTAACAGGCAAAATACATCAAAACAGCTTTTGTTAATATGTTCAACAAACTAAAGGAATCTATGTTTAAACAACAAAAGAAAAGCATGATGACAATGACTGATCAAATAGTCACAATAAAATATGAAAATTATAAAGTAGGACTAAAAGGGCATTATAGAGTTGAAAATTATATCTGGAATTTAGAAATTTCACTAGCGGGCTCAAGAGCTGATTTGAGTGGAAGGAGGAGTACAAGTGTGAATATGAAGATAAATCAGTAGAGATTACTCAGTCTGAGGAACAGAGAGAAAGGATTGAATTAAAATGAGCAAGCCTGAGGAACCTATTAAACAACATCAAACATACCATCATATATGTAATTGGTGTTCCAGAGGAAAGGAAAGAGCCAAAGGAACATTTTATGCATTGAATTTTGTCTTCCAAAAAGATGATGAAGTTCTAACTCCCAGTACCTGTGAATGTGACCTTATTTGGAACTAGGGAGTTTGAAGATGATCAAGTTAAGATGAGGTCTCAATATGACTGATGTCTTTCTACAAAGGGGAAATTTGGACACAGAAAAAGACTGCAGAGAAGGAAGAAGTAATGACCCAAAGAAGGCAAGGTAGCCTGAGGCTACCAGAAGCTAGGAGAGAGACATGAGAAGTCTCCCTCACATTCCTAAAAAGGAACTAACCCTGCTGACACCCTAATTTCAAACTTCTACCGTCCAGAACTGAGAGATATTAAATTTCACCTAGTTAGAGTGGCATTTTGTTACAGTAGCCCAGGAAAATAATTTAGAGCAGAAAATAATATTTGAGGAAATGATTTAAAATGTCTCAAATTTAATAAAAATATTTATCTGTAAGTCCAAGAAGTTCAGTGAATCTCATTTAGAAAAAAAAATGAAGGAGATCCATATCTAGACACATTAGGCTGTTTATAGTCAAAGGAAAAGAAAAAATTTTGAAAGCAGCAAGAGAAAAATATCTTGTCTCATCAAGCAGATGATTAACAGCTGATTTATCATCAGTAACAGTTGAGTTCAGAAGTCAGTGGAATGACACCTTCAAATGAAAGAAAGACACCTTCAAATGAAAGAAAGAAACCTTGTCAATCATATATACTGTCTCCAAAGAAGATTCTTCAAAAATGAAGGTGAATAAAGATATTTATAGATAAACAAAAACTAAAAGAATTTGTTGCTAAAAGACATGCCTTATAACAAAACTGAAAGAAGTCTATAGGCGGAAAGGAAATGATACTAGAGAGTAACAGGAATCCAAAGCACTGAAAAGTACAAGAAATATACTTGGGCAAATATAAAAGATTCTATAAATGCAAATTTATTTTTTCTAATTTCTTAAAAATAGGTAAGATTGTAAAAGCAGTAATTAAAATTTGTATTGTTGGGTTTATAACATATATAGATGTGATGTATGTGATAAAATAGTACGAAAGAGGGGGATATATATTGGAGCAAAGTTTCTATACTTTCTTGAACTAGGTTAGCATTTTTCTGGAGTATACTGTGATGAATTAAGATATATATTATAGAGACTTCCCTGGTGGTCAAGTGACTGAGACTTCACTTTCCAATGTAGAGGGTACAGGTTCAATCCCTGATCAGGGTGCTAGGATTCCATATACTTTATGGCCAAATATCCCTAAATATAAACAGAAGCAGTATTGTAACAAATTCAATAAAGACTTTAAAAAATTCATATTATAATCCCTGGGGCAATCACTAAGCATATCATGACAGATAGCTATCAAAAGAGCAATGAAAAAAGTAAATGAAAATATATCTAGTTAGTATAAAAGAAGATAGAGAATGGGAGAACAGAAAGATGAGACACATAGAAACAGCATGGTGACAGATGTAGATACAATGGTAATATTCTTAATCACAGTGATTCTGAGTAGACGGAGTGCCTCACTTAAGGGTCAGAGATGACTAGACTTGACTGAGAAAAGAAAGCTTATGCTGACTGTATGGGACCTACTTTAAACTCAAAGACAAATAGGTTGAAAGTGAAGGATCAGAAAAGACAAATATGCAAGCAATAACAATAGCAGAGCTGGAGTAGCTATATTAATAACAAATAAAATAGATTCCATCAGAAATGTTACTAAAGACAAAGAGAGACATACATAGATGCAAATTCCTTAGCAAAATTATATGACTTCTATAAAATATTTTTAAAAATCATGACCAAGTTAAATTTATTCCAGGATGGTACATTTCGTTAACATCCAAAACTAAGTTAATATACATTTTATTATTAAACCAAAGGGTATAAAACACATGATTATTTTAATAGACACAGAAATAGCATGGACAAAATCCACCACTCATTAATAATAAAAATGCTAAACAAACTAGTAGTAGAAGAAAACTTCCTCGATGTGATAAATGACTTCTACAGAAACATATGGCTAGCATCCTTAATGCTGAAAGACTGAATGGTTTCCCCCCTAAAATCAAGGACAAGACAAAGATGTCCATTTATGCTTATCTCATTCAACATTCTACTAGATTTTCTAACCCATGACATCAGTAAATAATAATAAAACAATAATAAACCTTCTAGATAATAAACCAACAATAATAAAACCTTTTAGAGTGAGTAGATGAGTGTGACAAGATCACAGGATACAGAATCAATATGTAAAGATAATTTTATATAGTTCAGCAAATATAAAACTGAAAATGAAATTCATGAAATAATTTCATTCACAGTAGCATCAAAAACAATAATAAATTCAGAATGAATCTGACAAACTAAGTATAAAATGTAAACTCTAAAATCTTGATAAAATTACTGAAAAATTTAAAGAAGATATAAATAAACATTTTATTTCTGTCAATTTAATGATTCAGTTCTTTTTATGATAACAATTCTATCCAAATTTTTCTATAGATTCAGTGGATTCCCTATCAAGTCCAGAGGTCTTTTTATAGAAATTGGCAAATGGTTATAAAGTTCAAAGGACCTAGAATGACTAACACAAAGTTGGACAAGTTACACTGCCTGATTTGAAGTTATATTATTAAGGCATAAAAATAGACAACTTAGTCAATGGGACAGAATGGAGAGCTCAGAAACATACCCACATGTACATGGTCAACTGATTCTTATCAATAGTACAAAGATAATTCAAAAGAGATGACATAGTCTTTTCAACAAACAGTCCTGGGACAAATTGGTTTATCAGTTTGCAAAAATAAAATAAAATGAACCCTTCCTTCACACCATACCAGGAAAATTACTGAAAAATGTATCATAGACCTAAATGGAAGAACTCAAATTGTAAAATTTCTACAAGAGAACAAGAAGAAGTTTTTATGAATGAAGGAGTTCTTAGAATCAACACTAAAAGAAAGATCTATGGAAATGATAAATTTGATTCTTTAAAATTAATAACTTTTGTGTTTTAAAAGTGTTAGAAGGGATGTGGAGAAACAGCAAGGTATTGCTGGTAGGAATGTAAAATGATATATCTACTTGAAAGATAGTTTGGCAGTTTCTTAAAAACTTAAATATAAATTTTCCATGAAATCCAGAAATCTTAGTAGATTTAGTAACTTTGTAAAAGAAATTGAAACATATATCCAAAGAGAAACTTGTTTGAGAATGTTCATAGCATTATTTCTGCTAACCAAAAATTGGAAACTATATAAATGTCCATCAAGTGATGAATTTGTAAACACATCATTATATATCCATGCAGTGAAATACTATCCAACAGCAAAAGATGGACTGCTGATGTATTTACAACAAGTGAACCTCAAAAGCCTTAAGTGAAAGCTGTCAGATGCAAAAACAAAAATGTATATTTTTATTTAATCTGTTTCATTTCATCCATTTCTTCTTTTCAGAAAAGGAAAAATAACAGATCTGTGGTTGCTCTGGAATGCGAGCAGGAATTGAGTGTGAATGGGCTCAAGGAAATCTTCTGGGTGGTGGAAATATTCTAAAACTGAATAATAATGATGGCTGTGCAACTTCAAACTTTACTAAAAATCATTGAATCCCAAAGTCTTGAAGTTCGTTAAAAGTTGAAGAAAAAACTTGAAGAATTAGGGAAATAAATAGGGATTACGTGATGAGGGTTATAAATAGGGGCATTTAGGTCCTCTTCTAATCCAGGATTCTAAAAAAAACCAATTAGTTTTCACCCTCCTTGACAAAGACAAGAGTGAATATAAACCTGTATCAGCTTCTCCTTTACCATATTTTCTTTGAGAGGTTCTACCTACCATCTTAATTATGAGCTCAAAGAAACCCAGCCTGCCTCTGCTGTATCTCTGCACAATCTCCCTTGTGCCCCTTGGTAAGCCTTGGCATTCACATACCCGTAGGCCTTTAGTCTGCGTACCATGCATGTGTGCTGTGTGAGCCCTCCTGAAATATATTAAGACTACAAAACACAAATGTCAGCTTATTTGGCTAAGTTGGCCCTCCATCTCCTTGAGAGAAGTAACCCCCTCACTGGAGGCAGAAATGAGAAAAGAGGGCTGTGTTTAGGTCTTTGGTTTCTACTCCCATTTCTGGCTTGGAACTGTGGGAACTTAGGCAATTACTTAAACTCGAAGCCTCTATTTCTTCATTTGTGATATAATAACAATACAGGATATTAATGTAGATCCCCAATCCCTTATCTGAAATTTCAAATTCCAGAAATCTCTCAAAACAGAGCTTTTCAAAAATAACTCATTTGATGTCAAAACTTGACCTGATCTGAACTTGGTTGGCTGCAAAACCTTACTGGAACTGATATGGGGCTATTTATAGTCTTCATTTAATTCCACTTAATGAGAATATTCATATTTTTTTGCTGAATAAATACAAGTGTGTTTGATTACAGGATGATATCCCAGATGCTACTGAGAATGTTTTGTAATATATGATACATTTACTGTATTGCTTTTCTAAAAATCTGAATAATTCTGAATCTGAGAGACATCTAAGATTTGCAGGAAGTCAGAAAAATGTGTCTTCTTTATCCTTTCATTTCCCTTTGCGACTTTCTTCTTTTGGTGTTGCTCTCTTGGCTAATAACCTTGTCACTACACATATTCTTTTCCCTTAGTTTTGAACTGAATTATAAAAGTTTAAATATTTGAAAAATACCTCAAAACCGCAAAGACATACTGTAATAGTGTAAAAATAGAAGCAGCTTATTATACTAGGGCTTCAGCCCTTCACAATCACTCCCTTAGAACATGACCTTGGGTTGATCATGTAATGTTGAAGAGTCCCAGTTACCTCATCATCAAAATTGAGATAATGTCTGACACCTGACAAAGGCAGATGGCTGGATGAGGTCCTCTCTTGAGGTCACTTCCAACTCTAAAATCTGTGAGTTTCTGGGTTCACTAGAGACCAGAGGACATTCCCAAAGTCTTTGGATCCCAGAATTTGGGCCTCTACCTGCTCTGACAACTTCATGATGCGCCCAACTCAGGACCCACCGTGCAAACAGGAAGAGAGGAAATAAGAAGAGAAGGTGGTATTGAGACCTTCTTGCCAGCGGTAATGAATGGAAAGAGCATGAGGCAGATGATGGGGAAGAGGGAGAGACAATGAGGAGATGAAGCTGGAGTGTGTTCACTGGAACTGAGTATGCTTTGTACCACCTGCATATTAAGGAATCACAAAATGTATGTGCATCAAGGATTCAGAACCCAGGACACTTCCCAAGTGGGCTGGGACAATAAATGTATTCCTGGGGTTTGGGGAGTTGAAGGGAAGACACAGAGGCATTCTCAAGAGCTTCTTAGGCAGGTCCTTTCGATATCATAATAAATGGATTCTGATTTGAGATCAGAAGCACTTGGCTCAGATCTGGGCCATATTACTTAAAACTGTGAGCAAGTCATTTAAGCTCCCTGAACCTGAGCTTCCACATCTGGAAACGGGTGGTAATAAATATGTCTCCCAGGACCTTTAGGAGAATTCAATGAGCTAATACACAGAAAGCGCTTTGCATAGTGTCTGCCACATGATTGTGTTCAGTAAAGGCTAGCGATTTAGGCCTGACAAAAATCTGCATTCTGAAGGAAGATGGAAGGTGTTATTTGTTTGATGGGAAGAAAACATGGTACATTTGGGAAAAGAAAAGGCCTTACCTTTTGCTCTTTCAGACAAGGAGTAAAAAATATCCCCTTGCCTCTACTGAGTAGGATGAGATCATTGTTGAAAGCTGAAACTTGGTCTTTGGAAGTAGTCTGCCATCTATATTTACAGTGGCTTTGGAGTGGCATCGAAGAAATCACTAGGAAAAAAAACAACCAACTAAGAAGTCAACAAAAATTTTAAACGTGTGGTGCATAGGTGAGGCATGGCTTATTATCATAGGAAAAATTCTCAACTTCACTCACAATGAGAGAAATGCCAACTAAAACAATAACATGATGTTATTTAAGCCCCATTCGATTTCTAAAATTTAAAAACAAGCCAATCGCAAATTTGAGAAGGACATAGATGTATCAAAACTTTCACACATTGCTAGTAGGAATGTCACTTGGAGACAAGAGTGGGTGTATCTAATAAAACTTATGCTCATACTCTGTAAACTAACACTGTCTCTTCTAGAGAAACTAAGTTATGGCCATGTTCATCTTTGTAGTGATTTTTAAAAATTTTTGTTGGAGTATAATTGCTTTGCAATGTTGTGTTAGTTTTTGCTGTACAGCAAAGTAAATTAGCTATCTGTATACATAGATCACCTCCTTCTTGGATCTCCCTTCCACCCACATTCCACCCCTCTCAGTTCAGTTCAGTTCAGTCACTCAGTCGTGTCCGACTCTTTGCGACCCCATGAATTGCAGCACGCCAGGCCTCCCTGTCCATCACCAACTCCCGGAGTTCACTCAGATTCACGTCCATCGAGTCAGTGATGCCATCCAGCCATCTCATCCTCAGTCGTCCCCTTCTCCTCCTGCCCCCAATCCCTCCCAGCATCAGAGTCCTTTCCAGTGAGTCAACTCTTCGCATGAGGTGGCCAAAGTACTGGAGTTTCAGCTTTAGCATCATTCCATCCAAAGAACACCCAGGGCTGATCTCCTTCAGAATGGACTGGTTGGATCTCCTTGCAGTCCAAGGGACTCTCAAGAGTCTTCTCCAACACCACAGTTCAAAAGCATCAATTCTTCGGCACTCAGCCTTCTTCACAGTCCAACTCTCACATCCATACATGACCACAGGAAAAACCATAGCCTTGACTAGACGGACCTTAGTCGGCAAAGTAATGTCTCTGCTTTTGAATATGCTATCTAGGTTGGTCATAACTTTTCTTCCAAGGAGTAAATGTCTTTTAATTTCATGGCTGCAGTCACCATCCGCAGTGATTTTGGAGCCCAAAAATATAAAGTCTGCCACTGTTTCCACTGTTTGCCCATCTATTTCCCATGAGGTGATGGGACTGGATGCCATGATCTTCGTTTTCTGAATGTTGAGGTTTAAGCCAACTTTTTCACTCTCCTCTTTCACGTTCATCAAGAGGCTTTTGAGTTCCTCTTTACTTTCTGCCATAAGGATGGTGTCATCTGCATATCTGAGGTTATTGATATTTCTCCTGGCAATCTTGATTCCAGCTTGTGTTTCTTCCAGTCCAGTGTTTCTCATGATGTACTCTGCATATAACTTAAATAAGCAGGGTGACAATATACAGCTATGACATATTCCTTTTTCTATTTGGAACCAGTCTGTTGTTCCATGTCCAGTTCTAACGGTTGCTTCGTGTCCTGCATACAGATTTCTCAAGAGGCAGGTTAGGTGGTCTGGTATTCCCATCTCTCTCAGAATTTTCCACAGTTTATTGTGATCCACACAGTCAAAGGCTTTGGCATAGTCAATAAAGCAGAAATAGATGTTTTTCTGGAACTCTCTTGCTTTTTCCATGATCCAGCGGATGTTGGCAATTTGATCTCTGGTTCTCTGCCTTTTCTTAAACCAGCTTGAACATCAGGAAGTTCACGGTTCATGTATTGCTGAAGCCTGGCTTGGAGAGTATTGACCATTACTTTACTAGCGAGTGAGATGAGTGCAATTGTGCAGTAGTTTGAGCATTCTTTGGCATTGCCTTTCTTTGGGATTGGAATGAAAACTGACCTTTTGCAGTCCTGTGGCCACTGCTGAGTTTTCCAAATTTGCTGGCATACTGAGTGCAGCACTTTCACAGCATCATCTTTCAGGATTTGAAATAGCTCAACTGGAATTCCATCACCTCCACTAGCTTTGTTCATAGTGATGCTTTCTAAGGCCCACTTGACTTCACATTCCAGGATGTCTGGCTCTAGATTAGTGATCACACCATCGTGATTATCTTGGTCTTGAAGATCTTTTTTGTATAGTTCTTCTGTGTATTCTTGCCACCTCTTCTTAATATCTTCTGCTTCTGTTAGGTCCATACCATTTCTGTCCTTTATCAAGCCCATCTTTGCATGAAATGTTCCCTTGGTATCTCTAATTTTCTTGAAGAGATCTCTAGTCTTTCCCATTTTGTTCTTTTCCTCTCTTTGCACTGATCGCTGAAGAAGACTTTCTTATCTCTTCTTGCTATTCTTTGAAATTCTGCATTCAGATGCTTATATCTTTCCTTTTCTCCTTTGCTTTTTGCTTCTCTTCTTTTCACAGCTATTTGTAAGGCCTCCCCAGACAGCCATTTTGCTTTTTTGCATTTCTTTTCCATGGGGATGGTCTTGATCCCTGTCTCCTGTACAATGTCACCAACACCACCCCTCTAGGTTGTCACAAACCCCTGAGCTGAGCTCCCTGTGTTTTATAGCAACTTCCCACTATCTATTTTATACATGGTAGTATATATATATGTCAATCCTAATCTCATGCAGTAGGAAACCACCCAAATGCCCATCAGTAGGAGAAAGGATAAATAAATTGTAATATAATCAAATTATGCAGTACTATCAAATAGCAGTAGGAATGATGCAGAGCTGAGTGACAATGCAAGTTTGACATGGAGTATGTCTTGATAAATTAAAATTTACAAAGCTGTTCTCTATATCATTTGTAAATAAAACTGGAACCTGACCCACATTACATTAATTATACTGGTTCCTATGAAGAAAAAAAAAAAAAACAATGAGATTTGGGAAGAAAACACAGGGAACTATTTTATTCATAATTTTTTAACAATTACATCTCAAGTAAGTATGACAAATAGGCATACTTACTCATTTCAGGTGATAAGAGCCTAAATGATAGTTATGTGCTCTCCGTATTCTTTTAGTATTTTATTTTCTCAGATTAAAAAATTTCGACAAAATTAGGCACCAAACTTACTGGCACTGTGTCCAGGACAAGTTGCTTCATCCTAAGAATTAGGATGTCTATGTTAACCTACTTCAAGTTATCATAGGGAACAAGCAACATACAGAAAGAGCTTTTTAAACTGTTCAGCAACATGTTTTCCTCATTATTAATGGTATCATTATCACTATCATCAATTCTTCACTAATGGTCACTAAGTAGAACAGCAGCCTTAAAGCCATGCTCAGTGGAACTCGAGATTTTTATGGAATCCCAAGGCATCGAGGAAGCCTCTAGACACTGTCTGGGGGATACAAGAAGACAGGATTTCAGGTCTTGTGACCTCTTTCAGTCTGAAAAGTTTCAGTTTTTACCTCTTTTTACTTTGGGTTCCAAATAAAGTTTCCTCTAAAGAAAAATATATAGTTTTATAGTAATCATACAGATTCAAGAATCACATGAAGGTGCAAGAAGTGTCAAATTATTTTTTAATACATTAAAACCAATTCTGACTCTAATTCTGCAACTCCATTCCACCCGGCCAATAAAAAATTCAGTATCTGTTATTCATGGCTCTCCCTTTCTGCCCTGCCTAGATTCATGCAAGCTTCTAGAGGTCTTATGCAAAGCAGAACATTTTGAAAGAACTCTCTGACCCGCAGTGCACATGGTCATTGATGATAAGCTTTTCACACAAGCTGATATGAGCCCTGCAGTAAGTGGTTCAATGGATCCTGGGTACAGACAGGTCTGGAGCACAGGACATTTATAGCAGCTGGAGACCATGTGCTTAGGTCTGGCCACCCAATGGGACCACCGAGCAATTGCCCTGAGTGGACCAGACCATAGCACCTTGTAGCTGCCAAGCAGAGACCCTTGATACTCAAGTCCCTCCAAGCACCTTCCCCTTCTAGCCTTGGAGCTTCACTCCCACAGAAGCAACTACTCCCACTTTTATTAGAAACAGAAAAACACCTTCTCAGAATGAAAGAAAGAAATGCATGAGGTAAATACACACACACTCTCACACACACGCAAATTAATATCTAATTATTTATCTTGAAGTGGATATTTTTACAAAGATTTGAAAGTTGCTGACCCAGAGCAATGTCTCCTTGTGTTTTTTGTTTTTAGTGCAAGGTCACTTTTTAACATCAGAAAGTTCAAAGCCCTTTGCTGCTCAAGCCATCACTCCCCAAAGTCCCAGCAGTCACTTGCATCTCTTGACTTTGGAAATACAGAAATGTAAAGCCCTTGCAGCTGGCTCCAGCCTGCATGTCCTGTCCCCATGCAGGTGGCACACAGGGCCATTACCCACATGGATCAGGCGTTTAATGTCATCTTCATGTGAGGTGATGCACAAAGTTAGGGGGTATACTGCCAGGTTATAATAAGCGGTCCGGACTTCAACTTAATTGTGACCCATTACCAATCACACTGCTTATAATGGACTCTACAATGATATATTTGTCCTAAATCCTATAATTACTTTGTGAACATTACAATTATATGGATATTTTGTAAGTTAAGTGTTTTTTGTTTTGTTTAAATATAAACATTTAAATGTCTTCCCTTGCGGCTCAGCTGGTAAAGAATCCGCCTGCAATGAAGGAGACCTGGGTTCGATCCCTGAGTTGGGAAGATCCCCTGGAGAAGGGGAAAGCTACCCGCTCCAGTATTCTGGCCTGGAGAATTCCATGGACTACAGTACATGGGGTCTCAAAGAGTCAGACAGGGCTGAGCAACTTTCACTTTCACTTTAAAACATTTAAATATACTTTAATCGGTGACGTTTCATTTTGACTTTTTGCTATTTTTAATATGTTTTAGGATGAAAAAAAAAGTTACACTTAACTCCTGAGATTTCCCTAAGGCTCTTTGATTCATAAAGGATCGGACAGCTAATTCAATCATCTCCTCCCTTACTAGTCAGCCCCAGCGCCTCACCCACCCTCAGCCCCCTGTGGTTGCAGCCCTGGCTTCATCTGGTCGGTGACATTCTCCCTCTGCTACCAAAGGCTCATTCTATTCAGTTCTGAGTCCAGGAGGTTGTCATTTGATACAAGACAAATTGGAGTACTTTACAGCTCTTCCCAAACTGTTCCATCCCACATGATTAAGCTGTGGCCAAAAGACAAGGTCCAACCTAATCCTTTAGCTGGTGGGAAGAGGCCAGGGAGTCGGTGATATAGTGGCCTGGTGCTGTGAGAAAGGCTCCATATGTTTCAGCTACTCTCAGAAGAGTCACTGAGATGTAGATGCATTTTGTGCTCAGCCAAATATACATGTAGGGCTAGGAAGTTTCAGACTCTGTGCACAGATCCAAAAGCTGACATAAATTTTAGACCATGAGCAATCTAAAATGGTACAAAGCAACAAACTTCATTCGATTTCTCTCCCATCCCAGCCCCCCTCTTGCCTGTCTGCACACCGTGCCTCAGTTTTTAGTGGCACATTCATCATGACTTTTATTCTTAATTGACAAGGTCACAGGTTCATTTCTCATGGAGAATCATTCTCCAGCCCACTTATTTAAAATATATTTGAGGCCAGTATTAAGAGCATAGTTGGAATAAAGCTCTTAAAATCTCAGAGCCCAGCTTAGAAGAAAACATTTGAAAATCAAGCAACAGATATTTTCAGAGGCTGATGTCCCTGGAATTTATACAAGTGGTCACCACGGCCATTGGCCTTGAGAGTGCCAATTACAGATACTCTGCTGTCTGATTAGAGAATTCCTGAGTTCAGAGGAGTACATTAAGTCAAAGTGTGGGTCTTTGAATTCTGATTAATGAATTTGATTAACTGTTTTTAATTACAGAGTGATTTTAAAACATCCCAGAACCATCATTGATCTTTAATCCGGGTTTAAGAAAGCTGAATATCTGATGCTGAGAACTATTTTGTGGCTGGGATGGTTTCCTGAAAAAGCGTTGCAGAAAATATTCTGTTAAATAGTTTTACTTAACAGCTGTGGTTTAGGCATATTTAGAGTTCCATAGACCTCAATGGGTAATGTTCACAGGAACCACAAAATATTAAAGTTTTGTAAGATCATTTTTTGGTAAGGAATAGGAAATTGCTCAAATGTTGGTTAAATTGCAAAAATATGGGTTTTGAAAATCGATTTTTTGAGATTATACAAATGTGTGTGTGTGTGTGTGTGTGTGTGTGTGTGTGTGTTTACATGAATATCCTTTAGTTCATCCTTACCTGGGACTAAAAAATGATTTATTCTTCTAGCAAAAAGTCCTTGAAAAACAAAACCTATTATTTTCTGCTTGGAGCTGAGCTTCCTATCTAACATTAAGTTCAAAGTATTATAGAAACAGAAGCCAAATTACACATTGTCATCGGTTTAGAACAGCATCGCTTTGACTCTAGATAAAGTTGAAAATTTCAACTTAAGAAACACCTCCATAATCATGTGGCAGTACATGTCCCTGAAAATAAAGGCCATCAGGTTAGTACAGTCATCTCAGGATTAGATGTTATCTTTAAGGAATTACTAGATCCAAAATTTTTCTTAAATGTGTCTGTGATAGTGGCTAGTTTCCTCTGACTAAAGGTACATCAAATTAGGTTTCTAGGTTCATCTTTAAAAGAATTTTTCAGCCTCAATTATTTTTAGAAATAAAATTTTTTGTGTAACACTATCTTTGTCACTTTCTAAACATATTATTTTGATATACATACAGAAGAATGCACAAATACTTTGTACTTCTAAAGTCATTTTACTTAAATTATTAGCATTTTGAAACAAAAGATTTGATTTAAATGTCAATTTCTGTGTTGAGCACAGAGGCTGTGATAGGCCCTGGTTCTTCCTGTATGGGCCCAGCTCTGTCTCCATCTGTGCAGAAGATGCCTACCACACTCTCTCCCACTTTCCTGGAGCACTGGGATCAACTTTCAGAAACAGGCACTCCTCTAGTGACACATTAACAATCAAATCATATGCGTTCACGCACACTGGCGTGAAAACCCATAAATATGTTTTTCATCCAATAAGAGAGAAACACAGAATAAGATCTCTGTATTACTTTTCCAGGAAGTATTAACATATGTGGACACCTGGACTTATCATTTTTAATAAGAAAATAGTTATTCAAGTAAATAAACTTTTCATTCATTCGATGAATGTTGCCCAACCTTAGCCAGACACTGTGCTAGGGAGACACAAAGACATATATGACAGACTCTGTCCTCAGGGAATTACATTCTAAAAGCAAGTTGAACCAGGACATTTGAAAAGCATTATTAAATATTAATATTTTAAAATTCTTAACTCAAGAAAAAATCCTCATTTTTAAAATCAGGTTAATTACTGAATCAATAAATGTTCTATGTGCCCAACAGTTTGATAAGCATTGTGTGTAATAAAAAGAAATCAAAATGTGTAATATGTAAAGTATCTTAAACTCAGGGAGAAACAACCATCACAAAATAGCAGGGGCAAGTGAAATTTGTAAGGTAAATTAAAGAAACAGGGAAACATTAAGATGTTTTCATATAACAAAAAATCAATAGCTGACCTGTACATAACAGTTAAGAAGAATATATCACTGATTTATAAAAAGATCCCTTTTAAACAACTGACAACTCACAAGTTCTTATTCTACAAAGAAAAGAAAGTAAGCTAAAATACTAAGAATAAACTTTATAAAACAATCAAGCTTTAGTCACCAAATGCATGGTAAAGAACTTATTTGAGACTTCCAGTACACAGAAATTATTTTAATATGATGAACTTTCATTGAACTAAATACATGCTATTCTTATAATCCCTTAAATGGACCCTTATATCAATCAGTCAAGTTCTATCACTTTTCCTTTTGAGATATCGTGAAACACCCCGTCTTGTCCATTCCTTCTGCCGCCACCCTAGCTCAGTCCTTCATGTTGAGCCTCATTGAGATTATTGCGGTGTATCATTGCTGGTTTTCTCTTCTCCCATGTCTCACAGCTAACATGGCATTAAATCTTTCTAAAACACCTCTGCTAAAATATGTTCCTGGCTCACCCTCAACTGTACTCTCTACATCTAACACACCAGGTGTGAACTCAGCCTGGCTTTAAATTTCCTCCAGAATCAGCTCTACACATCCAACTCTATTCTCCATCCCTTTTTACTGTAAACCCTCAATCTTATAACGTTGACATCTAAGTGACACCCAAACTGCTTCATCCATTTCCTACTTCTTGCTTTTGATTTCACCGTGTCCCTCATCAGTGATGCCACATATACTCTACTGTGACTTCCCAGCACACATCCGTCAAGTCTTCTGTGGCAAAACCAGTCTACACTGGGCTCTCCTTTTATTTCCCATAAAGTATATCATTTTCGAGAGGCATTGTCATTTCATAGGACTTAGATTTCTACACCCAGCACTTGCGAACTTGGCTCTACTGTCATGTAAACTGGGTTTAAATTCTGGTTCCACCAACAACGTTTGACTCTAGAGAAACCACTTGACTTCGATCATATACAAAAATGAGAAGAATAGAGGTGCATATCCCAGTGGGGCTGCTGTGAATTGATGAGATGATGAGCATGAGGCTTGTAGTATGGTACATTAGAGCTCTGTAGCTGGTAGTTATCTGAATTATTAAGCAAGAACCCAGTGGATCTTACAGGTTGATGTGCGTTAAGAGAATTAATGATAATATCCAAGTTCTTTTGGATAGAAACTGATCTCATCCTCAGGTCTCTGTGTCTCCCAGTTGCCCCACAATATTAAGAATGATCAGTATTCATAAAGTAGTTTTTGTTTGGTGTTATTTGGATCTGAAAGTAAGACCTACCTGGGAAATGACAGATCAGTGTTAGTTTGACTAAATCCTGGTTCAAATTGTAAAATCCAAAGAATTCTCAGCTTTTTAGCAAGCAAGCATAACATTAAAAATATGATGCCAGGTTGTTCATTGAATGAGAAGACTTTCAAATGGTGTTTGCTAAACTGTACCCTTGAAGTGAAATCGGATCTGGTGATCAGATCACTCAGCTGATGGAAACAAGGGCACTGCAGACACAATTGTCATTACATTCATTGAAACAAATTAATCGTATCAATTATGTAGTAATCTATCTCTTAATTCTTTTGAGGATACTGAAAGGGGATCTGAGTGTGAATGGCTTTCTCCCAACATGCAGTCTTTCTTAAATAGAGAATATCATAAAGCTGTTGGGCAGGCAGAGGGTAGAAACAAGGTCATTAAGAGAATCAAGACTGTCTTAGATGAAGTTTCAGCAAAGCCTGGATGTGGGGTGGGCTAAAGGCACCCCCAGGCTTTAAAAAAGCATGGAAAGGTGCAGGCGGATGGAGGGTAGTGCAAGCCCAGTGTGGTTGCTCTTGCACTAAGGGCTTTGAGGTGGCATTCAGGAGATGTCATAAAGATATTGATAAACATTATGGTATCTGACCATTGTAGGTGTAGAAACTGGATGAGGGGTATGAATATTTAAAAATTAACAGAAAGAAACATGATGGAGAGCTCTGTAAATATTATTTAAATAAATGCATACTATATTTTCCACCTCTCAAGTTTTTCCAGTCTAGCTCCATAATGAGCTAAGATAGAGAAAATTCTGAATTTACCAAAGGAGACATTTTCATCACAAATTTTTAAAATGTCTAAATGATTCTCAATGATATTCCTTTAAACTACAAGTTTCTACCTGCCTTACTAATTGACTATGATTTATTAAAAAAAGAAAAACCTACCAGTAACCAATTTATTGTCTGTACTTATTTTAATTTTGACTGAAAGCCACCTTTTGTAATATTTGAGAGTCTTATTTGGAATTTACCCTTTAAAAGGCAGAGTAATGGAGATAAAAATATGAAATGAAGAGAATCTAAAATGATTCGTTAGGACCATAGTCCAAATGCAGCTGAACTCAGCACATCTTCCCATCATAGGCAAAGGAGGCCAAGGGACAAATATCTGCAAATGGGGGTTAATGCAGGACCAGGCTCCAAGGCAAGCCCCTGGGTGTAGCTTCAGACAAAAAAAAGCAAAAATGAAGATGTTGGTGTTGAATGCCAGTAAGAGGTAGGGCACAGTGGTCTAGTCAGCTCCCTACTTTTGATGAATTTATCTCAGATCTTGGACCTGCTGGCATCCACCCATGGCCCCAAATCAGGACTCACTTGGTCTGAATCTCCCATTACTAGGCTCAGAGGCTTACATGACTGCATCGAATCACCTTGCTCCTGGGCCAGTGGTCACTGGGGCATTCATTCTGCCGGCAAATCTAAGATTGCGTTAGAGGCCTATTAAGGCCTCTTTCACTCCTGTGATTCCATGACTTCTTTTATTCAAATGCTTACCCCTTGGGCCTGGGCTAGCACCAGAATACTATCAGGCAGGGCTTTCTCTGGCTTGGTAAGAAGGAATAATCCTCTTTAATTCTCTCTGTGTCCAGACTGTATCATCCAAGCCTTTTCTACATCACCTAACAATCCAGAACCAAATGAGTCATGTGGTTCTCAGATCTGAGGTTAGATGTCCCCTTTGGTTTTTTGACCTCTCGTTGCCTGTGATATTTTATGTGCGTGTATGTTCGTGTACGTACAGAAATACGTCTCAGTATTTCTGCACACGTGGAATGCTTGCTCTTCCCCATGGAAGAAAAACCATTAATTGTGTTTCTGTTTATGCTTCTATTACCCAAGCTAGGACTTTTGTTTGAGTAAAAATTTGTGCCTTAATTATAAAACGGTAGTAGATGAAAAATGTCTGCATTTCACAAATATATAGTTTCACAATCTTTATAGCATCAAGTCAGGCTCATGAAATATAATATTTAGTTGACTATTTTTTTCTTCTTTTCCCCAGATATTTTCCCATCAACAACCAGGGTGAAGAAAGTTATACAGGCAGATGGTTTCACCCTAACCATCATTAATCTTTGCTTTCCTCATCTTTGTTTACTATAAGGCTGAGTTAAAGTATACCTGGACTTTCTCAAATTTTTTTCTACAGTAGTGCTTCACATTTCTGAAAAGTCACTTCCAGCAAAAGATGGCAGGAAAGGTACATGGTTGCATGTTTCTGAGAAAAAGGCAAAGATAATTTTCAAATGATAGAAAGCTGGTATTTATGGTGTTTAGGATATTTTTGAAGCTAGGGCATAAGCGTTTCTAATTCACCGGAAGAGGCAAGAGAGCTGTTGTAGAATTATGTCCCTCCCTCCCAGGACTGAAGGTGCCCTGGGGAAGCAGTCTTATGCCTCACAGTCCAGAGAGGATGGGGGCAGGCAGGGAGGAGTGTGAGAGGGACTGGACAGTGGCTGAGGAATGATGGCTAAAATTAGTTCTTGCTTCCCCTCCCTTACCGTTAGCAGGCAGTCTGCTTCTCCAGCTGGCTTCCCTGGGAGTCAAAAAGTTAACCTTCTCTCTGCCTTGGCAAGGGCAAAGCATGCTCTGCTCTTGCCTGTTGGTACGGTTGGAGTTTTTAAAGTGTGAAAGGAAAGATACGTGTAAAAATTGTCTTATTGATTTTTCTTTTCAGAATGTGTCTAAGAAAGAAAATCCAAGTGCCAAAAAATGAATATAGTGTTTTCATGTTTCATACATCAGTAAAGACTAATTTTTTGAGACTTTTATAGACAGTAGCAGTGTTTTAAGCAGTTTTCAGGCATTATGTTATTTTTTCCTCAAAGTAGCCCTCTGAGATCAGCATTGTTAACCCTAATGGATAATGATGACAGTGAGCACAGACGTGACTCATCCATCTTCTTGCTTAGTTCAGACTGTTATAACAAAATGCCACAGACTAGGTGGCTTATATACAGTAGAATTTTATTTAGCACTGTTCTAGAAGCTGGAGGTCTGAGATAGGGTGCCAGATGGTCAGGTAAGGATCCTCTGGTGAGTCACAGACTTCTAATCATATCCTCACATAGTGGAAAGAATGAGGGAGCTCTCTGGGGTCTCTTTCAAAAGAGCACTAATCCCTTTCATGAAGACATTCCCCTCATGACCTTATCACCCCCCAAAGGCCCTACCTACTAGTACCATCCACTTTGGGCTGTAGGATTTCAACTTAAGAATTTTGATGGGGACACGAATATTAAGACGTAGCATCCATGGTTTCCTAACTAGTCAATGGTAGGACTGGGGTCTCCTGATCCTGGATCCTATACTCTTAACCACTTTGGTAATCGACCTCAATTAAGGAAATTAGACTTATTGAATGAGCAGCTGTAGAAAGTGAACTTACATGGCTTACAGTAAGTGCACAGGAAATACATGATAAATAAAATCAGCCCTTGTTCTGACCATGAGGCAAATCACTCCTGGGCCTCTGGGTCTTCCTCGTACTCCTGTCCCTCAAATTGTGTGTGCGTGTTCACTAAAATTGAAAACATCTAAACTAAATTGCGTGTAAATGATCCCTGTTTAATAGAAAACAACTCACAGCGAGTTTTCAACATCTAAGAAGACTTCTATATCTTTGCAACTGTGGATTTAAGGATATATGTCAATGTGAAATCTAAAAAGAAGAACAGAAACTAGTCAGTGAAAAACAGAAAAATGTTTGCCACTTAGGACCCACTTTTTCCCATCTCTTGTGTTTAGAGTGCAACCCTGCTGATCGGAGTAATTTGTGACTCTCAGGCAGATGCTTGCTCACTGTAGTGCACACGTGAAGCACCCCAGACTCCATAGCCTCAGTTCCTAGAGTGGGACTCTTTAGATCTGGGACTGGGCTCTGGACATCTGCATTCTTAATGAGCATCAGCCCTTGAGAAATGTTGATGTTGCTCATTGAAAAAGTGCCTTAAGTTAAGAAGGGCTGCTTCTCTTGCCTCTTCAAAGATAGGAAGGCAGGTCCCTGCACTTGGCTTCATAAAACCACGTGCATGGTTCTGTTTGTATTAAATAAAATTGTCACTGCATTCATTTTGCTTGGTAAGTGGCATGTGACTACAGTACATAGTAATTACATGTTCCTGAAGACTACTTGGTAATTTGCACTTAATAAGACCAAAAATAATTACCCTGTACTCCAATCTAGAAAACATAAATAATCGTAAATATATGGTACTCACCATGTAATTACTTTGCCACTCCAGTCAACTCTCCATAAGATTGAGCAGTTACTGAGGAAGTAAAGAATCATAACAAAATAGTCCCTGTTTTTCCTGATAAACTAAAGTAACTCAACCACAACATTTGCATTTCAGGCACATTTTCTTAGGTTCACAATTTAAATCAGAAAAATTTTAAAGAAAAAGTGCTCCTTAGCTCTTATTGGGCTTTCTGATTTGACCTTTTACTTGGTAGTGCTAGACAATTTCCCTGAAATTTGAAAAATTTTCAAACCGTTTAGGAATATGACATAACCTACCTGTCTAGGATGACCTTTCAAAGCCACTTCTAATTCTGTTCTATGACTTAGTAGAGTGATTAAATTTTAGATCTGAGACACACATAAGGAAAGAAGGGACCGAAGTTGGAGTTCCCCAGCAAATTTGCCTGCTTACAATTATATTTGAGGCTTCCTTCATTCTAGTGGAATGCCTTCCAGGAATCCTTCCACATAGCACAGAGTAACTATTTTACTGTTTCTAGGTCCGTAGTTCTGCACTGACTCCTCAGTACAATCCATCATTAAAATCATGTATTTGTAATGGACAGAAGGAGCCTTAGAGGTCTTTGATGACTACAGAGGTAGAGGCACCTGTGTAGGTATCATTATCATTTGTAGTTTAGGCTTTTGTTGTTATTCTGTTACTAAGCCGTGTCCAACTCTGCGACCCCATCGACTGCAGCATGCCAGTCTTCCCTATCCTTCACTATCTCACTGAGTTTACTCAAACTCATGTCCATTGAGTCGTTAATGCCATCCAGCCATCTGAACCTCTGTCACCTCCTTCTCCTCCTGCCCTCAATCTTTTCCAGCATTGGAGTCTTTTCAATGAGTCAGCTGTTCGCATCAAGTGGCCAAAGTATTGGAGCTTCAGCTTCAGCATCAGTCCTTCCAGTGAATATTCAGGGTTGATTTCCTTTTAGGATTGACTGGCTTGATCTTAGATTTTCTTTTCTTTGCAGTTTTATATTTGTCTTCAGGGAACACATGCCCCCTCCCCCCAACACAGCAGTTCTGAAGCTCCTCTGATCTTACTGTTATCTCCTCACCACCACACCAGTGTGGACCACTGTAACCCTTGAAAGGCTATCACTAGAGAGTGGGCAGAGAAGAAATTTGAAGAAAGATTCATTCATTCATTCAACAAATATTAATTTAAAGCCTACTATGTGCAAGGCTGTTTAGATATTGGAATATAGCAATGAATCAAACAGAAAAGCTCCCTAATCATATGGAGCTTAAGTTCTAGTGAGTAGAGCAAACAAATGCTGTCAGATCTCCTATAATGCTTATTTTGAAAATGAGAATATATTCCATCCTGGTTGATATGTTAGAAAATAATTTAAGCACAATTAAAATTTTATGTTTGCTTATGCATAATTTCTTGTGTGAGAAACACTAGAATGCAGAAAGCTATACCAAGCTGAATCAAGCCACACAGGAATACATAAAGTGGACGTGTGTAAGCACCTCAAACGTCTACCAGCTACCTCAATTCTCTGAGTATGTTATGAGCCACATCTGGTGTTAACATCTGTCTAAAAGCCTCTTCGCACCACTTCACAATAACTCACGAGCTGCAACCCACTCCATCCCCACGACTACAAGCAAACTTCAAGTCTTTTTCAAGATAAAGTGATGTATTTGTTGCAGTGTGGTTCAGACAGTAAAGTATCTGCTTACAATGCAGGAGACCTGGGTTCAATCCCTGGATTGGGAAGATCTCCTGGAGAAGGAAATAGCAACCTGCTCCAGTATTCTTGCCTGGAAAATCCCATGGATGAGGAGCCTGGTAGGCTACAGTCCATGGGGTCGCAAAGAGTCGGACATGACTGAACAACTTCACAGTAGTTATGTATATTTCGGCCAGAAACATATATGAAACTATGATGCCATTTTTATTGTTTGAATTTTTTAAAAATATGCCACTGGTGAAGTTTTTGAGTGTTGGGCTCCCAACTCCATTTTTCCTATAGCTCTATGATTAATAGTATGTAATTTCACATAACTTGATGATTTTTAGCAATATATATGTCACTCTCATAGCAGAACTATTCATAAACAAGCAAACTATCAAGTAAGATAATTCCAGGTAATGGTAAATGCTTTGAAAAATTCTGTCAAGGAATGTGGTTGAGAGTGTTAGAATGAGATAGGGAGGCACTCCTTTAGACTGATGACCGTGGAAACCTCTCTCTGAAGGGCATGTTTGAATTCACACTTGAATAACATGAAGAAGTCAATCATACGGAAAAAAAAAAAAAAAAAACCCACTACCAACAACAAACAAGCCTGGGGTAACAGCATTCCTTGTAAAGAGATATGAGGATGGAGGGTCATGGGCAGAGAGTTTGGGGAATGGGGTTTATGCAAAGGTCCGAAAGAAAATAAGCTTGTCAGAGGAACAAAGAGAACAAGAGCAAGAAATGGGCAGTTGAGGATAGTAGCCCGAGCCCAAATCACCTAGACCTGGTAGGACATTGTCAGTCATTGGAATTTTCATTGGTGGATTTTTCACTGCTAATAGAACTCACTCCATTTATAGATGAGTTCTGGGATTTATCCTTCTTATGCAGAGTTACATTAACCATTAACGGCTAGAACCTAAGTCTCACGTCCTTTAGAATGGAAATAGATGTACATATGGAGCCATCCTTAAAAGAGTCCTTTACATGGACTTTGGGGAAGAAGATACTGATTGGGAAATTTTCCCAGATTGCCCCCAAGCAGATTCTGCATCCATAAATTGCTTTCTCTAGCGTGATGATATTGGGAAGAAGTCTGGTTTTAGCAGGTTGTTTCCAGTGTCCTATTTCACTCCACTGAAATAGACCAGACAAAGGAAAGACCAGACAAAGGAAAGACCAGACCAAGGAAAATAGACCAGACAAAATGTCAACTAAGCCATCATAGATGACAGCAAGATTTGTAAGGCAGCCAGCCCAGCTTAGCGCAACTGCCAGAGCCCAGATCTACCCATGCCAAGTAGTGCTCTTATGAAACCTAGCGATGCAGTCAGTGGACATCGGGACCTCTCTCTGTTCTCCTGCTAACTGACATCGAATGCAAGGCAGGAGATTTTCCTGACAGTGAATTACAAAGCCCAGCAATGAGTCATTGGAAGAAGTTGTAGGATTTCTTCTTTTAGATGGATGGATGATTTTTTTTTTTAATCAAAGTCAGTCATAAGACAGAAGAATAAATTTAACCTGACAATGGACTGAATGCCACAGGCTAAATGCCTTGGCCCAAAGCAGCCTGTTTGGAGTTTTGCTGTACGCCAAGCAGAAGAGGCAGCTGCATCTGGGGTGTGGTGGCAGGAGCTGCTGAGGATCCCCTGTGGGTCAGAGGAGGCATCTCCACCGCCACCCCCAGAATGCACTGCCCGCAGCCTTGAGCTCCTGCACTGCCTTCTGCCTCAGCCCTGCAATCCCACTTCCCTTTTCCAGTCTCCACTTCACTTTCAGATCTTTCCTCTAGAAGCCTGGGTAGTGGGGAGGGTGAGTGATGAGATGCTAAGTAGCTTTATGACCCTTGGGCTCAAATTCAAAGCATTTCTTCCCACTCTGACCCTGACCCTCAGCCTATCAACTTCTTGAGGACAAGGCAGGCTCTGCCTGTGGTTCCTAGTCTCAACTAGACTAGTTCTTCACCACCTCATTCCATATCTACATAATCCAGAGTCCTTTCTGCAGTCATTGTATACCTTTATACTTTCCCCAATGTTTCATTCACCAAAAAATATGACCAAGGCCTCCCCTCTCAGGGGGCCAGGAGGCAGGACAAGTCCCCAGGCATTAATTAAATCAGCATATTTACTGTATGGTCAGTCTGAGCTCCGTCCTGTTCTACTGCTAGGAGTTCATCTGTGAACAAGACAGACATCTTCCTGCTCTTCTGGACCTCCTCCCAGAATGTGTGTCCTTTTGGCAGTATATCTCAAGGGTGAGCCTAAGAGCACCTCCCCAGAGGCTGCTGTGAAACTTGTTAGAAATGCAGATTCCAAGACCCTCTCCAGACTTCCTAAAGAAACAGAGTTTCCAGGGATGGAGCCTTGGAATCTGTATTCTTTCAAGTTTCCCTTAGATCCTTATATAAACTGAAGTATACCTACAGGTATACCTATGGCTGATTCATATTGATGTTTGGCAAAAACCAACAGAATCCTGTAAAGCAATTATCCTTCAATTAAAAATAAATAAATTAAAAAAAAAAAAAAAGAATTGCTGCTCCAAGGAATGAAGGTCTGTAGCTGAAGAGAGTCTTTCTTCTTCGTACAGGCTGGAGTGTCGACTTCTATTGAGATCCTTCAAGGAAGTTTTCTCTGGGGACTCCTTGTTTTTTAAATACACAGAGCTAGAATTTATTAATATTTGGGTCCTGGGTTTGGGGGCACCCAGAAAGCTCTTACGCCAAGCAGAGGGCTCCAAGAACCACATATTTTGTCAAGACGGTGCCAGGGCTGATCCTCTTTTAAAATCAGACACTCCTAGGGTGACAGATAATGGCTAGTTGTGTCTACCTTGGAGTAGATAAGAGTTCTATATCCCACCAATATCTATACTGGTGATCTCTAGCAGAGCTGAGTCCTATAGAATCAGGCATTTCTCAGGCAGTGGCATGCCAGTCTTCGGGAAAAGTGAAACCAGGCAGTTGTGACAGCAAGAGGGCTTGGGGTGTCCAGATGAGAAGAGGAGAGGGCAGAGGAGGCAGAGAGCGCCAGGAGGTCAGAGAAGTGTCTGGGAAGGCTGCACTCTCCTTTGCAGCTTTGCCTGCAGCCTGATCTGCTTCAGCTCGTTTTTCTTTAGGACACACCATGCCATCCCCTCAAAGCATTCCTCCACTGCAGTCCTCTGCGACTCACCCACAGCACTGATCCCTTCTGCCCGGCTTAGCTTAGAGTAGGTTTGTGTCTTATCCACACACACACATTGGTATCACATATGCTTGCCCTAGGCCCCCTACACTTGTCCATAACTTCTTAAAGGCAGGGCAGTGTCCACACGTGATTCATTTTTACCACCCCCACACTGCCTAACAGCACTTGTGTGTGAAATGTGCTGAATAAATATTTGTCAAAAGAATGAATGAACACAAACTGAAGGGATGGAAATTTACGGAGGTTAGAGCTGGCTCTGTCTGATTTATTCAGCCCCTGGCATAGCATCCCATGCAAATAGCCATTTAATACTCATTTTTGATGATCATGAAAGTGATAATGAAACCCTGCAAGGGATGACTGAGAACAAGACTCTTTATTGTCGGTATCTTTTGTTGTAGGCTCCCTCAAATCTTTTTAGAAGAAGGCAGGGTATAAATAATTAATAAGTTAGTGGAAAGAACTTTAAACCCCTGGGGCCGATCCAGACTTTTCAGCCCCTCTCATACCCCTGGGGCAAAGCAGCCTTCTGGGGATGGGAGGTGAAGAGAATTTTTTCCTTCATACAACAAATAAGTTTTGAAAGTCAGACCATGCTTCTCCTAAACAATAACCTTGCTCCAGGGTTTCCAGGCAAAATGACACCTTGAGGTCTCTTTCAAGGCTATGAGTCTTGATTCTGCTCAGAATTGTTGGGGATATTGATTAAGTAATATTGACAAAGTCCCACAAGCATCAGAAATTTAGTGAATATATGCGGGCAGTGGGTTTCTGTCGTTTCTCTGTCTATCTTAATATACTGGTACCTGGTGAAATTGCTCTAAACGCTTTGTTTGGCATCTGTTTATGTCAAATCAGATCTTCTCCTAACACCCAAATTAAACCTGATGTGACCTCGCATAATGCAGCAGATGTGTCACCTTGTAGCAAGCCCTGAATAAAGGTCTCACTTGATTTTTCAATGCATCAAAATGGAAATTATTTATGATCAGATTTACCTTTCCTAAGCATTTTGCTTCTGGTGGTAGCTAAATTATACCAGCTGATTATAATAGGCAATCAATGTCTGCCTGTCAGAGGTGTCTTAACTTGCTATATATACTTTTGGTAAATATCACAACATTATTTTAATCTGTAAATTGGATTTGTCAGGTCTGATTCATTGAAATGGCTCACATGCCCCAAATTCTCTCTGACAGCCCCAGTGTGGGAGCCTGTCCTCATCTTGAAAAGGTAATATTGCCTGGGGCTTGTTGCCAGCTTAATAGAGGCAAGAACATTGTGTAGCATGGAATCAAAGACAGACAGACCACCTTTCCTAAAACAGGTTTCTGCAGGCACCCTACACCTCAACCATGCTGCATCTTTTCACAGAAATTGAGAGACTTCTGACTGAGATATGGGAAAGGTAAAAAATATATCATTTATATTGATAATGCTATTGATAACAGTAACAAAAGTTTATCCATCAATTGCCATGTGGTATGTGTTGTTCTGGTCTTCCAACATGGCACTAGTGGTAAAGAACTTGCCTGCCAAAGCAAGAGATGAAAGAGACACAGATTCAGTCCCTGAGTCAGGAAGATCCCCTGGAGGAAGGCATGGCAACCCAGTCCAGTTTTCTTTCCTGGAGAATCCCATGGACAGAGGAGTCTGGCGGGTTATGGTCCATAAGGTCACAAAGAGACGGACACAACTGAAGCGACTTAGCATGCATGAATGCATGCATACACTGTTCTAAGCAGTTTATAAAAATGAATTATCCTATTCAATCTCTATAGAAACTTAGTAAAGCAAGTACTATTTTATATGTGTAAAAGCTTAAGTTGAGGAAAGTTTAGAAATTTTCTCAGGATCTATCCAGCTCCTATCTCTCTATCCTGTGGCTTTATCTAGCCAGTCTGCAGCCCTACCACCAAGCATATGACCTCTCTATGTAAAGTTATGATTGATTGACTTTTGAATGAATGAGAGGGCCATTGGTTCAGGATTGTATTCCTACCCAAAACCCCTATGGTTCCCCCAAATCTTATAATCCCTACTTAGCCTATTATTTGACTTTCTCAGCCTTGAAAAAAGATATACTCTTAATATTTGTTGATTATAAAAAATGATAAAAGGTGTCTTGTAAATGAGTTAATTATATTCTATTCATCCTGGCTTCTTTGGATGTGTTTATGGTATGTCCTTTATTTAGTACATAGACAATGCTTAGTGAGCATAAGAATTTAGGTTCCTACTACAAGAAGTAATAGTTCATTATGAGATAAACTAGCATGCTAAATTTAGAAAATGCAATAAGAATGCTAGGGAAAATTCTGAGAACTTAGAAATCAAAGTCTTGGTTAGTGTACTAACCTAGTGCAGCCAAGGTTAACAAGACAATTAACCTCCTGGAGCCTAATTTACTTATTTTTCCCCATGAATAGAATTTTACCTACCTCCCAGACTGACTGGGAAGACCTAATACAGTAATCTCTGAGAAAGTGCTTTTATTTGTTGTGAAGCATGACACAAATAGAATACAAAGGGTCGTATTATCCAAATTTTCTGATGTCCAGTCATTGCATAAACAAGATTTTCCTTTGGGAAGATAAAACCACTTTTAAACCAACACCACAATGGGTTGGAATTCTAGGAGCAAAGCTTCCTGCATACCCTAGCAGCCAGCTCATAGTAACAGTGATTAACTGAATTAAATGAATTTTCTTCAATGAAGAATCCTACAGAACAGAGGCACTCACAAGCCCCCCAACCCTGTAGCCATCAATTTGTAAAGAAAACCCTGTTTTGCTACTTGTTTTGTGCTCGGACTGTATTTGAGTGCAAGCCTAGATTCTCAAAATGATATTTGACAGGTTTCTTACAAGCCTCGCCCATGCATGTGTGTTTGCTCTTTTCTCCCCAGGGTGCTTCCAGTGGGTTGGGAAAGCTGCCAGAAGGCTAGGCTGCAAAGTCTCTGGGGGAATCTGGATTTGCAGGCAAGGAAAAGCAGAGGGTGATGGCAATATAGGGGCAACAGAGAGGGAAAATAGACTTTGGTTTTCTGCATGGGTGACCATGGGAGGAAGCCCCTTCCAACAGGTAGGGGAGCAGAGATGAGAAGGTAGGCTGGCTGGAAGTGGGGAAGAGTCCCTGGCGACCTGCCCTGCCTCACCCCGCTTCTCAACTGGCTCCATCCTGGTTTTTTGTTTGCTTGCTTTTGGGTTTTTTGGCTGAGCCACATAGCTTGTTGAATCTTACTTCCCCAACCAGGGATTGAACCATGCCCCCTGTGCCCATTGCAGTGGAAGCATGGAGTCCTAACCACTGGACCACCAGGGAATTCCCCATCCTGAGTTTTTAAAGTAGACTCATCATCTGGTCTTCACACCTTCCATCTGAACATCTCTGGTCTCGTCTGTCCTCTCTCCACCTTTCAGCCCTGCAGACTTGAGGGTCCACACCAGGTCCTGCTGGCAGCATTCCAGACCTCTCTGAAAAGCACCATTTGTTGGAAAATGAAGAGATCTAAGTGTATAGTCTACAGAAACTGTCAGTCTGAATGGTATTAAAAAAAAAAAAAACAACTTTGGCCTTCAGTTCTCTGGAGCTGGGTTGGCAAGCATTTTATGCAAAGTCAGTTCAGTTCAGTCGCTCAGTCATGTCCAACTCTTCGCGACCCCATGGATTGCAGCACGCCAGCCCTCCCTGTCACCAACACCCAGAATTTACTCAAACTCATGTTCATTGAGTCAGTGATGCCATCCAAACATCTCATCCTTTGTTGTCCCCGTCTCCTCCTGCCTTCAATATTTCCCAGAATCAGGCTCTTTTCAAATGAGTCAGCTCTTCACTTCAGGTGGCCCAAGTATTGGAATTTCAGCTTTAGCATCAGTCCTTCCAATGAATATTCAGGACCGATTTCCTTTAGGATGGACTGGTTGGATCTCCTTGCAGTCCAAGGGACTCTCAACAGTCTTCTCCAACACCACAGTTCAAAAGCATCAATTCTTCTGTGCTCAGCTTTCTTTATAGTCCAACTCTCACATCCATACATGACTACTGGAAAAAACATAGCCTTGACTAGACGGACCTTTGTTGGCAAAGTAATGTCTCTGCTTTTTAATATGCTATCTAGGTTGGTCATTACTTTTCTTTCAAGGAGCAAGTGTCTTTTAAGTTCATGGCTGCAGTCACCATCTGCAGTGATTTTGGAGTCCAAAAAAATAAAGTTTCTCACTGTTTCCAGTTTCCCCATCTATTTGCCATGAAGTGATGGGACTGGATGCCATGATCTTCGTTTTCTGAATGTTGAGTTTTAAGTCAACTTTTTTACTCTGCTCTTTCACTTTCATCAGGAGGCTTTTTAGTTCTTCTTCACTTTCTGCCGTAAGGGTGGTGTCATCCGCATATCTGAGGTTATTGAAATTTCTCCTGGTAATCTTGATTTCGTGATATACTCTGCATATAAGTTAAATAAGCAGGGTGATAATAAACAGCCTTGATGTACTCCTTTCCCAATTTGGAACCAGTCTTTTGTTCCATGTCCAGTTCTAACTGTTGCTTCTTGACCTGCATACAGATTTCTGTGGAGGCAGGTCAGATGGTCTGGTACTCCCATCTCTTCAAGAATTTTCCACAGTTTGTTGTGATCCACAGAGTCAAAGGCATAGTCAATAGAACAGAAGTAGATGTTTTTCTGGAACTCTCTTGCTTTTTCAATGATCCAATGGATGTTGGCAATTTGATCTCTGATTCCTCTGCCTTTTATAAATCCAGCTTCAATATCTAGAATTTCTTGGTTCACATACTGTTGAAGCCTGGCTTGGAGAATTTTGAGCATGACTTTGCTAGCATGTGAGAAGAGTGCAATTGTGCAGTATTTTGAGCATTCTTTGGCATTGCCTTTCTTAGGGATTGGAATGAAATCTGACCTTTTCCAGTCCTGTGGCCACTGCTGAGTTTTCCAAATTTGCTGGTAGATTGAGTGCAACACTTTCACAGCATCATCTTTTAGGATTTGAAATAGATCAACTGGAATTCCATCTCCTCCACTAGCTTTGTTCATAGTGATGCATCCAAGGCCCACTTGACTTCGCATTCCAGGATGTCTGGCTCTAGGTGAGTGATCACACCATCATGATTATCTGGGTCATGAAGATCTCTTTTGTATAGTTTTTGTATAGTTCATATACAGAGTGTTTTCTTGCCACCTCTTCTTAATATCTTCTGCTTCTATTAGGTCCATACCATTTCTGTCCTTTGTTTATTGTATTTATGCAAAATACAAGTTAGTAAATATTTCAGACTTTGCAGATCATATGATCTCTGTCACAGCTAATCTATTCTGTCACTGGAAGTGGTCAAGGACAGTGTGAGTGAGGCTGTGTTCTGATAACACTTTATTTACAACAATAGGTTATGGGCTTAGAGTTTGCTGCCCACTGCTCTGGAGTAATAACAATTTATTTGTTTTCGTTTTATTTTAATGAAGCAGCACTTTGACATCTTGGTGAATTATAGAACACCTCGATCTCCTCCCCCTTCTCCATTTCCACTGGAGCGAGCTCGCTGTTAGTAGCTAAATGAGAGCTGAGTAGGCAAGATTGATTTACTCAGACTGATGTGTTCCCTCTGAAAAGGGTGGTTGGGATGTGTTCGTCTACTTCCATAGGAAAGCCCGAAGAAAGATAACCAGAAGCCTAAATAATGAAGACATTCCCCGTTCCCCACTGCCTGTGGAAAGAATAAACCTTAAAGGGGCCCCTTATCCTGACTCCTGTCCCTCCCCTAACACACACTTCCAGGGTTTGGGTGGGAGGTTGGCCTGCTGGAAGGATCCCCCTAAAGGACTCCAGCCATGACCCAATCAAGTCTCTTCTTTCACTCTCCAAACCTCTCCTTCTACTTGACCTTTTATCTCCAGGGCATCTGGGGAGACAGGGCTTCCTCCCAGAAGCAGGTGAGCTTGTCTTTCTTGGAGACATTTCCTTTTCAGAGAGGAACCATGAACTCCAGCGAAACTCCAGCAAAGCCAGCTGTCCAGTGGGCACTGTCCGCCTGTCCCTTTTTCTATCTGGATCCTTCCCTAAAGAATTTGCTCCCTCCACTAACTTCAGAGTGATCGAATCCTTGGTGTCTGCCTCTCAGCCGCCAGCTCCAGCCTTTCCTCTTTTGTGAGCCATACTCCTCTGGCTCAATACAAACAGATTCATTGCTGAGAGAAGTTTTGAGTTGGTACAAGAACTGCACGTTTCTGGAATCACAGATCACACGTTTGAGATGGCAGAGAGCCTTGCTTGCAGGCATCTGCAAATGCAGTGTGAAGACCCACATCTGGATGCTGTCTGCGAGCCCATGCCTCCATGGTGGCTCTTCCTGGGTAAGAGAGTCAGGTCCCCGGAAGAATTTAGAAAGTGGGAGTAGGGGCTAAGCAGGCTGGTACAACTAGACATGACCAATATTTCACAGGATGGAGTTTTATAGTCTCCTAATAAAAGAAAGGAGTCAAAGATGGGGCTCGTTTGCTGTAAATTAAAAGTAATCGTTCTCAGTAGGGGAAGATTTGGCAATGTCTGGAGGCATTTTTGGGTGGTGCTTGTCCTACTTCCTATAATGCACAGGACAGACTCCCCAACACAGATTTGTCTGGCCCCAAGTGTCAATAATGTCAGTGATGAGAAATTCTGAATTAGAGCTCTCTCTTGTACAGAACAGCGCTACACTGTCAGTGGTGAAATGACATCGTGCGTGGATAGGCTGGATCATCACATGAGGGTCCCCTGTGAGCAGGCTAAGCTTTCGGGGCCTGATGGTGGCCTGACGGATGAGGGCACCCCACCCACTTGGGTGATGCACCAGAAGAGGGTGAATGGATGGGAGCCAGTTCATGGTTCCTGCCCCAGTATTGAGCCGTGTGTCCCTCGCTGATTTGTCTCCTTCCTGTCTGTGGAGCCTTGCCTCTATCAAGGAACTGCTCCTTTGCCCTTCTGGCCCCTAAAGCTAAGATAGGAGAAAAGGTTCCACTTTATTTTGTAACGTCCATAGGTGAGGGAGCATACCTTGCCCAGCTCTTATGAGCGAGGGGGGAGACACAGGGAAGGGAGACTGGCTCTGACCCTCACAGTTACCTGATCCTGTGGATTCTGAGGCCCAGGGTGTTTCCCACATCTATCGCTATTTCAGAAGTTCTCTCCTCAGCCTCCTCCTGGATTCTCTGGCTGTGTTGTTTTGTTGTTGTTGTTGTTTGTTTGTTTCCATTTATTTCTGTTTAATTGGAGGATAATTGCTTTACAGTGTTGTGTTGGTTTCTGCCATACATCAGCATGAACCAGCCATATGTATACATGTTTCCCCTCCCTCTTGAACATCCCACTCACGTCTCATCCATCCCACCCCTCTAGGTTGTTGCAGAGCACCTGACTGAGCTCCCTGTGTTATACAGCAAATTCCCACTGGCTATCTATTTTGCAAATGGCAATACATGTTTCATTGCTATTCTCTCAATTCATCCTACCCTCCCCCACAGTGTCCACAGGCTCATTCTCTGTGTGTCTATTCCTGCCCTGCAAGTAGGTTCATTGGTATCATTTCTCTAGATTTCATATATATGCATTAATATACATATTGATATTGATGTTTCTCTTTCTGACTCACTTCACTTTATAGCAGGTTCTGGGTTCATCCACCTCATTGGAACTGAATTCGTTCCCTTTTAATGGCTGAGTAGTAATCCATTGTAAATGTATACCACAACTTCTTTGTCCATTCATGTCGATGGACATCTAGGTAGCTTTCATGTCCTATACTATAAATACGGTAAATAGTGCTGCAATGATCTACTATAATTGTACAATTGCAATAGCTACTGTAAATAGTGCTGCAGAGAACATTGGAGTGTATGTATCTTTTAGAAATGTGGTTTTCTTAGGATATATGCCCAGGCGTGGGATTGCTGGGTCATATGGTAGTTTTATTCCTAGTTTTTTAAGAAATCTCCACACAGTTCTCCAAAGTGGCTGTATCTATTTCCATTCCTACCGAAAGTGAAAGATGGTTCCCTTTTCTCCACATTCTCTCCAGCATTTATTGTTTGTAGATTTTTTTATGATGGCCTTTCTGACTGATGTGATTACCTCACTGTAATTTTTATTTGCATTTCTCTAATATTAAGCAGTGTTGAGCATTTTTTCACATGTTTACTAGCCATCTGTATGTCTTCTTTGGAGAAATGTCTATTTAGGTCTTCTCCCCATTTTTTGATTGGTGAAAAAAGAAGAGAAAAAAATCCAGAACCAACTATAGAATGAATCAAAATGTAAGAATGATAGTAAATGTTTTTCCTAGATCTCAGCTGTCAGCGTCCTTTACCCCACTGCGAGTCACAGCCCACTTCCACCTAGCTAATAGGTCCTCCAATTCTGTGGTGGGCACTAGTCTCTGAACCTGATGTGGGGACAGCTCAGACTCTAACCTTCCCTACTCCTGTATATTCTTGCTTCCAATGTCCACACCTGCCAGAGCTAGGGCCTTTTCTTTTGGGGGAATATCCATTGTCATTTTATATATTCCATAGACTCAAGTCTACCTAGTTAACATGTGGATTTAATCTGCAGCTCATGCACCTGGTAGGAAGGTTTTGTTCTTGCTTAGCCACTCCACTCCTGGGTATCCTAGAGCTCTACTGTGGGTGCAGTTGCGGCGTGAAGTGCGCAGAGAAGCCGGCTGCCACCGGCACAGAAGATGTGGCACTGTGATCATCTTTTTCTTGCCCCTGGCAGCTGAGGTTCAAAGGGCCTCTCTGACTGGTCCCTCTCTATTGCTTGGGGCAGCAGGAACTCAAAGGGCCGCCCTCTCTGGGGTCTTTGTTGGTCAGCTGCCAGTGCTGGCATGTGGGGAGAGAGAGGCTACAGTAATGGCTCCAACCCTGTACATGGCTCAGCAATAGTGCCCTGCCTCCACGGCTGCCCAGCTTTCCTCCAAAGGCATTCTCCAGGGTGTTCTCCTCCCTCCCTTTCCCTCAGGCCATCTCCCCGCAGTTAACAGCAGTCCTTGCTCTGCGATTGCTTTCCAATCCCTACGCTCCAGCTCCCAGCCACTGTGCCTTCTGGTGGACTTACATCCCTGTCCAGAGTACATAGGGCCACAGCACAGATTGTCCGTGTGGTTCTCATTCCATTCAGATCGTCACAGATTACCTGCTGTGTTCTCTGACAGCCTCAAATGCTTCCCTTCTGTCCCAACCGATGGTCCCAATGTGGGCCTCTTACCCCTGCTTCAGCTCCCCCGCCTTCCAAGTGCAAATCTGATCCTGCTCATTCCCCTCCTCATTTTCCCTTCCTTCCTTCATCCAATCAAGTTTTGTGTGGATCTACATGTTTCTTTTGGGTGGTCAGAGACTCCTGCCAGCCCACAGGTTGTGCGCTGTGGTATCTTCTGCCTCTGAAATGCATTCCTGATGCATCCATGGAGAGAGATGTACTCTGCATCCACCTACTCCTCGACCATCTTGTCTCCAGTCTCTGGCTGAGATTTTCCTTTCTCTTTCCGTTTAACTCTGCTTTGCATTATTCAGAAATCCTTCAAGTTTCTGGTATGCTGATATCAGCCTTTGTTTTTCAGGGATTTGATGAAGTGATTCTCGCATACAAAGTCTCTTGGTTATTTTGATAGACTTCAGTAAGAAAGGGAGGTAACTGTACCGACATGCCTTGTTTTATTGCATTTTGCTTGATCACACTTTACTTGACCCTGTATTTTTTTAAATCATTGTGAGTATTCTCATGTTTTGTGGATTGAATGGGCTCAGCTGAGTGGTTCTGGACTGAGGTCTATTACGAGCTGAATTTTGTCCCTTAGAAACATATGTTGAAATCCTAACCCCCAGTGCCTAGAATGTGACCTTATTTAGAAACAGGGTCTTTGTGGATAGAATTAGTTAAGATGAGATCTTCCCGGAGTAGAGTGGAGTGTTAGTTCAACATGATCGGTCTCCTTATAAAACCCTCAAGGAGAATGCCAAGTTATGACAGAGTCAGGAACTCAGCTGCAATTCCAAGAAAGTCAAGGATTGATCAGTGCTCATGAATCCCCCGCCAGAAGCTCAGAAAAGGCAAACAAGACTCTTCCCAGAGTCTCAGAGGGAGCACGGCCCTACTGATACCTTCACTTCAAACTTCCTGCCTCCAGATCGATGAGAGAATAAACTTCTGGTGTTTTAAGGTACTCAGTTTATGTATGTTACTACTTTGTTACAGCAGCCCTCAGAAACTAGTGCAGTATCTCTCACGTGGTTGCAGTCAGATCTTGACTGGGGCCAGAACAATTGGAAGGGTCTATTGGGCTTAAAGTCCAAGAGGGCTTCTCATTCCAATGGCAGGTGCTCACCTGGGTTGATAGGAACTGCTGGGGGTTAGACAGGCAGCCCTGTCATTCTCTCTTTACACCTCCCCACATAGACAGTTTGGATTTCCTAAGAGCACAGCAATTTCAGGCTAGTTGGGCTTTTTGCGTGGTGACTAGCTTCCCTTAGAGCAGGTTCCAGGATACCCTGGTAGAAAGTGCAAAATTTCTCTTGACCTAATCTCAGAAGTTATACAGTGTCCCTTTGTTGCATCCTTTGGCCCCAAAAGTGAATCACATGGCCAGTTCAGAGAGAGGGAACAAAATAAGGACCTGAAGACCAATGAACCATTGTAGGGTCATTTTTGTGGGCTGGCTGACGCAACACACAAGTTGGAAGCAATTCTTTAGGGAAATTTGATTTCTAAAGAGTAGAAAGGTTAATGAAAAGTTTTCATTTACTTTTTGACTTGAGGTATGGATGGGAAAGAGGTACTAAAAGTTTAAAATTCAGAAGAGAAGAATTCTGAGAGGATAGAATCAAGATTTAGTTACAGGGTTCAGTTTTAGACTGTGGGAGAAACATCTTTGTCATTGTATCAGGATAGGAGCAGGTGAGGATGGGTGAAGACACAGAAAATGTATAGATGAAGAAAGGGATGAGGAGGTGGGTACAGAAGTTTCACCATGTTGGGAGAGTTGCTATGTACTGGCTTCTAGTGTCCCTGCGTCTGGAGAAGCAAGATTATCTGCTGACACCGATAAGAAATGTGGTAGGGAGAGAACTTGGGATTAGTGACATTTTGGAAGAGCCACAATAGAGCATGGAAAAAAGAGCCAACTATAATCAACATATGCCAAAAGACCCCAGTACCTTTTCAGATAAAACTCGGCATGAATGGGAGTGAAATCCAGGGGGCAGCAGCTGTTTCCTGCGGTTCATGGCATTCTTGGTGACATTTTCTGAGTTTTCCAGCCCTAACAGAAGTCTCTAAAATGAACTAGATGTTATTTCTAAAATCAAGGTAATGGGAGCTAGAAAGATATGGTCATTGTTTCATAAGTACCTTTCATTAAGAATCAATATCTTTTTATTTGGTAGGATATAAGAGAAGGGTTAGTGGGGATGAAAAATGTTGTGAAATAGAGTTCAAGCACCTCATCCAAACACACTTAGCAAATGTCTTACCCTTTGTTGTGAATGAGTTCTCCCCATCCTTCTTCACTGCATTCAGCTGTACTTGGAGTGGAAAAATCAGGACCTAAGATACAAAATTTTCTGGCTCAGACAGCACAGATTAACTGTGTCTCATCACAGAATTGTCATATTTGAGGCAATTTTATGTGATTGACTTTCTGGGTGTGGGGAAGAGGCAGATTTGTTTTTCTCAGTGTTAATTTCATTTGTTAAGCGTGGCCATTTTTGTCAATGACCATGGAGTGAGTTTCTGTGATTAGTCATTTAACTGTATGGTAATTGCAAGCTAAATAGAGTGTTTACAACACACTCTTTGCTTAGGAGACAGAGTCTATGTCAAATTATATCCTATGAAAATTACATAAATAAAATTTTCCATCTAGAAGAGCCCTTCATGAAAATTATGGAAAGATTGTGGAATTTTTTTATTTGCATTGTATAGTAGCTCCATCATTGACAAGCAAATTGTAACTATCGTCCATAATATTTTACATCCAACAATTATTTATCATAACTGCATATATATTGCTTGATTCATTCCAAAAAGTAACAGTATTGGCAATCACATTGATTGTTTCCTTTATCCGATTAGTGACAAAGTGCCGTAATGAACATAACCTTCCAGAATGGATTCACTGATCGAATAAACAAAGCTAGATCTTGGCACAGGACAGATCATAAAAAAATTGGCTTTCCCTTTTGCCTATTCCTGGGAGCCACAACAGTACCACTTGTCTCTGCTAAGTGTCCCTGATTCCAACTTGGTCTGGAATTTTAGAAGCATTTATTACTCTCTGTCCCATAATTAGGCAAGAAAAGGTCTTTACCTTCAATCCAAACAGGGAATTACATGAGAAATTCTCAAAATGAACATTTTCATTTAAGCTCTTGGGCTTGGACAATTGCCTGGAGAGACTTTTATTTTTTAAATAATCAGAAGAAAAGCTTCATGCATCAGGATATTCTCCCTTCTTTCAAGAAATTGAAAGGAAAGATTTCAGGGTGAAGTGGCATCATAGTGAACTGTGCCTGTGGGAATTTAAATTCATCTGTGCACAGACAACCTAATTCACCGTTTCCTGCTCAGCACAAGGGACAAGTGCCATTAAGTCTTACAAACTTGGAAGGATAATATTTGTTTCTCTGTAGAGCTGAAATCACTGTTAGAGGACTTGTTTTCCCCTATGTTCCCAGGTACAAATACATTCCTTGCTTTGAGCATAGAAACTTCACATCTTTGCCCTGATCCCACGTTTTTTTCTCATTTCCCTCCTTCTTCTTCTTTTGCTCTTTATTATTTTTAAATTTTTTTTTTTTTTTTTTTTTTGGCCACACTTGGATGCTTGTGGGATCTGAGCTCCCCAACAAGGGATCAGACCTGTGCACCCTGCACTGGAAACATGGAGTCCTAACCATTCGACTGCCAGAGAATTCCCTTCTTCTGCTATTTAAAGGCCAGTACTTATTCTGAAAATATTTTCTCACTTCTGAATTTAGCAGATTTAATACATTACTAATATGCTTCTAGGTATGTTTCTCAAGAACACCCACAGGTATATTATAATCATTGCATCCTTGAGAGAATTTACAGAAAACATTCTTGCATTCATGCTTTGAATTAGCCATTATTGGGTACCCATCAGACACTGACACTGTGCTAGGCCCTAGTCCTCAGGATATAAACTTCCAGGCGCACAGTGAACATTTAATGTTTACTGAATAAGTAGCAGTACCTGCTTCCAAGAAACTCCCCATCAAATCTGGGAGGCAGATTTGTACACAAAAAATTAAAATACAGTGTGCTAAATATTCTAGAATAAGTAGGAATAACTACAATGGAAACACAAGAAAGTAAGTAACCAAGCATGGGGAAGTGGAGAAAGGCCCTGAAGAACTGGTGTGTAGATTAGATTTTGAAAAACGAGCAGGTGTTTATCAGTTGAAAAAGATTGTGTCTTTGTGCATGTGTGTGAGTGTATGAGTGTGTGTGAGTGTATGAGTGTGTGTGTGTGTGTGTGTGTGTGTGTGTGTGTGTGTGTGTGTAGAGGAGCATGAACACAAACATTCCAAAAAGGGGAACAACGTGTAAAACCGTGGAGGGAGGTGTGGTAGGTTCTGGAAACAGTATTTACTGCAGCTGGGATCTAGAAGGTGTCCAGATGAGGGGATGAGGGATAATGAGGAAGAAAGAGAAGTGCCAGAATTGGAAAGACTCTGTGACCTTCCTTGCAGAGTTCGGGTTTTGCCCGTGGGGAATCAAATGATAGTCTAGTAAGAAAGAGACAGCAAATTACATTGTAAGGAAGATAGCCCCCTGGTTAGGTGGGATGAGCCAAGTTGAAGAGAATCAGTGGACATGACAGAGACCATTAGAAGACAGCCATCACAGCCATCCAGGTGGAGTTGCTGGAGTGCCTGAACCAGGCCAACGGCTGAAGAACTCAGTGTTAGTTGCTAAGTCATATCCAACTCTTTTGTGACCCCCATGGACTTCAAGAAGCCAGGCTTCTCTGTCCAAGGGATTTCCCAGCAAGAATATTAGAGTGGGTTGCCGTTTCCTCCTCCAGGGCATCTTCCCAACTCAGGGATTGAACCCAGATCTCTTACGTCTCCTGCATTGGCAGACAGGCTCTTTACTGCTGAGCCACCAGAGAAGCCTGGAGTTGACATACACACAATATACTATATAAAAATAAATAACTAATAAGGACCTACTGTATAGCACAGGAAACTCTAGTCAGTAATCTGTAATGACCTAGATGGGAAAAGAATCCATTGATTAAAAAAAAGAGTGCACGTATGCATATGTATAACTGATTCACTTTGCTGTACAGCAGAACCTAACACGGCATTTTAAATCAATTATACTCCAATAAAAAATTTAAAGAAAGAAAACAACGAAAAGAATTTGCATTTCTAACAGTGTCCCAGTGATGCTGACGCTGCTCCCCTGGAGCTGCACTTTGAGAACCACTGCTCAAGACTATGTAGGTGATTGTGTATATGAGAGAAAAATTAGCATTACCTTGTTTATGTCACTGTTATTTTGGTGTCCTTACACACAGCTGAACCTGCTGAAGTGATCAGGAAGAAAGAGGGCCTAAGACACATGAGTTTCTCTGATGGGCATGGGAGGATACCATCTCCCTCATGAACACTAAGTCTTCCTCCTCACAGGGCTTTATCCTGAACTCGCCTGGTAGCCTGCTGCCTGCAGTCTTAGGCTCGCTTCCAGTTCACTTAACTAATACTTCTTGAGTGTAGGTCAAAGCTTCCTCCAAAGTCACCACTGGGGAGTGGGAGAAGGGTGGTCCTATTTAGGTATAATTGGCAGGTCAGGATGTGGAGCTGATTTCAGGAAAATTATAGACTACTCTGAGAATGTGATATTCAGAATACTAGTTTTGTAGACTGTGAATAGGTGCTATGTGCAAAAAAAATGTTTCCTGGGGTAAATGATATCATTTTTTTAAATGAGAGAGGAAATAAAGGTAACATTTTCTTTATTCCAAGAGAACTCTGAACATACATTATTCACTAAGAATCTCTGAAAGGGGTTATACTGTAAAGTACCACCAGCACTACACCTTTTTGCTCTAAAACCAGGAAATCTTTTATTTAGAAGCATCTCAGGGGATGAATGTTGTGTGAGATAAACCCAGGAAAATGCTGACTCTTAGTTCTTTGTCGAAGAACTTTACAGAAGTGGTTCCCAAAGTATAGCTCATTGATTGGCACTGGGTCCATGATAATTATTCGGAATCTATAGCAATATGGAGAACGTAAGGACAATGTAGTACTTTACTAAGCTGAGTTTTTTCAGTTATCTTTGTTTTGAAATTATGTATTTCCTATGCTTTGAGGTTAAAATTTTCCTTTTCAGTAAAATGATGGTGATGGGAGAGATAATCATTTCTCAAATGTTTTTATGTTTTAAATTAAAACTTGGCATCTTTATATCCATCCTTTTGTTTTAGCTTAATTGTATCATACTGTTAGATTCTTAGATACTGTCTAGTCCAAAACCAGTGTTTATAGATAAAGAAAGTTCTGAGGCTGTCACAAAGAAAATGATAATAATATGCTCCTTATAATTTATGCAGACCCTATGGTTGTTGGAAATGACCATCACACTCCAGACCTCATGGCATGTATTTGGACACTTTGGTGCCTTTCATAACATCAATTATAATAGGAGGTTGAAAGGTTTGTGCTGTCACAAGCAAAGCATGAAATAGTTAATGAATTGTTAGAAAATTAGAACCAGCAGGATGCCATGTGTCCATTTCAGTATTTTGGTTCTAGGCAAATCCAAGACAGTACATGATTGATTATGATTAATCGTATTTACTAACATAGTTCTTTTTGTGGATATTTCCATCTAAACTGGGGAAGTGTAAACATTAAGCAGATACATGGAAATTATTCAAGATCACAGCTAAAATTTTCCATTAATCTTTTGGATCACCCCCATTTATAGAGTAGTCCTAAAGTTAGTTAATCTCTCTGCATGGAAGCTTCTTCACTTGGAAAAATGAAATGATTGGACTAAGTTTTTTTTGTTTTTTTCTGAAGTCCATCCAGCTATAAATTTCAAGGATTCTATGGCTTACTTGAAGTTAAACAATAAATAAGGGCCACTTTAATTAGAGTTGTCTTACTTAAACTTTCTCATTTTTCAGTGATTTATACATTGCCAAAACAATATAATGCTAAGGCAGGTCAGTTATCTATTTGGAAATTGTAAAGGAAAAGGAAAAACATTTGCAAGTAAAGAACATACTGTACTTATGTTCTGTATACTATTTTTCAAACATAAATATTGAATGTATTCTGAGATGGGATATCAATATAACAGCCCTACCCATCTGAGACCTGGCACTTGGTACAGACTGATATCACTTCTCCTGTCTTCCTAAGTCTGTATTTCTCAAAATGACCATTGGATCAAAGTCACCCAGAAAATTATTGAAAATAAACATTCCCAGGCACTAACCCTTTAGAGATTCAGATTTAATAGAGCTGAGCTAGAGCTCAGGAATCTGCATTTTTAATAAGTTCCCCTTAGGGACTCTCATGCACACTTAAATTTAAAAACCACTTTCCCTACAGTACAAATGACTGTGCTAGGGGACCTGGTACTTCCAGCTACCCAAACAATAAATAATAGAACAGGGTCAGAGTAAAAGAGGATTCTTATTGCTAGGTTCTGGTAGTTCTTCTTACTTTATTATGGCCAGTGACAAGGAGCTAGTTGCTTCTGTCTTTCATCGCCTGCCTTTTCTGTCACTGTTGCTTAGTTGCTAAGTCATGTCCAACTCTTCTGTGACCCCATGGACTGTAGACAGCCAGGCTCCTCTATCCATGGGATTTCCCAGGCAAGAATGCTGGAGTAGGTTGCCATGCCCTCCTCCAGGGGATCTTTCCAACCCAGGGGTAAAATCCGCATCTCCTGCATTGCAGGCAGATTTTTTTACTGCTGAGCTACCAGGGAAGCCGTGTTTTTTCAGAAAGATCAGCAAACTTTCCACTTAAGGAAGCCTCTTCCTGAAAGTAGTTTTGAAGTCAGTTTGGAACTAGGGGTGGACAGAAGTAGTAGAAATTGTGGATTTATTGGGGAAGAACCTTAATTTTTTTTCCTCAAAAATATATGTAGTTTAGAGAAACTAAGCTGATAGTTAAACTATCCAGATAAATTTACATGTCATCATATAAATACATTTCCAACTAAGATAGAGCAGCAGTATACACTTAACAATTCCATACAACTTAAATGTGAGATTTCAAGTATGTAAGAATTTCAGTATGCTTTCAGGCCTTATGCGTGTGTGTTTAGTTGCTCAGTCTCGTCTGACTCTTTGCGACCCCACGACTGTACCCCTCCAGGTTCCTCTGTCCATGGGATTTCCCAGGCAAGAATACTGGAGTGAGTTGCCATTTCCTTCTCCAGGGGATCTTCCTGACTCAGGGATCAAACCAGCATCGCCTGCATCTCCTGAGTTGTAGGCACATTCTTTTATCGCTGAGCTCCTGAGCATTTATTTTCTTCCATTTTTGAAGTTCACTGTATTCTTGAATGTTGATTTTCTTTTTCTTGTTTAAATCCAGTCCACTATTTGTGAACAAAGTGCTGTTTCTGCCCTAAGGCTAAGAATGTTCTAGGTGAACTAATCAATCAATTTTTGCCCATTAAGAAAGGGCTCCAAAATAAAAAGAATGCTAACCTTTTGATTGATTTGTTACCAGTTTGCTAAACACATTTTTTTAAATGATAAAACACCATGAGGAGAAATAGTTTCATACCTTAAGGAAAGAAAAGCTCCCAGGTCCCAGGGAATTGTGTGACATTTGGGGAAACTTTTTTCAAATCCTGGAGTATTGATTAACTTTAACATAACTTGGTGATACTGGTGTTACTTTTAATTGAGTCTCTCTAGCCTAAAAGTTCTAAGATACACATATTTAAAATGTAAAATATTTACATTCTGCAGAGCAAACTGAGAACAAGACATGGTGTTCAGCTTAACTGAACATCTAACTCAGCAACAGCTTTTGAATAGTGCTGTTCAAAAATACCTTCCTTCAATTTTCAGACTCTTAGGCTTATAGAATTGATGGAAAAATAATTGATTTACTGTGTAGCCTGTGATGCTTCCAACTTGTTATTTTCAGGTTTAGGGTATTATATGTCTGAACCTGTTGGTAGTACATTCTCTTCTAGCCTAACTGTTAAATCAGAGCAGTTCATGAAGAAAAATGAGATATGATGTTGAATTTCATGAAACAGGATGTCTCAGCACAAAGAAATTTTCTCATCTCTGTAGCGAGATAAAATAAGATATAGCAGACCAGAAGTCCTCAAGTGGTTAAAAGTTAAAAAAAAAAAAAGTTTTAAACTACCCTGTGTAGCCTGCCATAGTTTTTTCCTCAAGTGTGCTGGTGGATGCTTTTCCTCATCTGAACTTATTCCAGACTTTATAGTAAAATTAAATAGAAAAAATGGATTTAAGTTAGACTCCAGCTTGGCTTAAACCTTTCTATTACTTCCAGCAAGAGAAAAATATGACATACGGATTTACTAAATTAATAGGCATACCGCAGATATGTTCAATGTAGTATCATGGTGGCAAGGTTAGAAGTAATAGGGTTAACCTGTTTCTCTTTTCTTGTTTCAGATTTTTGGCTGTACAAACCAACTTTCTCCAAGGTAAACAGCATTATATTCTTCTCTAATTTGTTGGAAGAAGCAAGCATAATTTTATTGGCTTTGAATATATTTTTACTCGGCAGTGTCTCATAGTTGTGAGTGTGACATTCAAATAGTGCCCAGAATTAGGCTTTTATTAGTGGTGTTTGTGATGAAAGCATCCTACGAAAATGGCTCAATGGCCTGACTAAGGAGTAGACCACAGAGAGAGAGGTCGAGAGAGAAGAGATACTTTTTCTTGTTTGGTTAGCCCTTTTATGAGACAGCAGATTCTTTCCCTTGGTCTCTGATGTTCAAGGACGGAAGGTTTCTTTGTGAGCAGCTGTGGTAGAGCCTGCTTCAATCCTGGATCCTACTGGGAAGAACTGAAAAGCAGAGCTTCCCTGAGCATGACGCCAGCTCTTCATTTGGTGAGGCCTTGTGGTCCAGGTCCAGCAGAACAGCATTCACCAAGTTGTTCAACTTTCCAGGAGTATCTGTCAAAACTAGCAGTTGAGGATGCATTAATCTTGTTAAAGAACACGATAGGAACCCTTTTTTTATTTCATTAGAAAATCAGGATGCATTTGATGTGCACCATCTGGTTTGTGAATATAGGAATAAGTTTTTCAAAAGGGCACATTTCCAAGTTCTATGTTTCATATGCTTGGGAAGAAAAAAACCTGTAAGCAGCTCTATTTTAAATGAGAGCAGTGCTAAAGCTAATAAGGTTGGGGTGGATTTCCACTATGTGTCATTTCTCCTAAATGACATGTGTTTGTAGTACGTTTGGCAGACTTGTTCTGTTTCGAGGATGGGCTTTCAATTGAAAAATTTTAAGTTTTCCATGTGTTAATTGGAAAATAGAAAGAGGCATCATTGTAGCAAAGCAGCTGGCTTCCTAGGTATTAATTATGGTTATTTCATAAGGACTATTTTAAATTTATCTCCTGTTATTTATCATATTGTTTTCAGAAATGGTAAATTTTAAACCATAGAGAAAAATCAAGTTAAACTTTACTGCATATTGTATGCTTTTTTTTTTTTTAGATTCAATCGCTGTTAATAACCAGTAAGCAGTAACTAAACAAGAAAAAAACAGATTTGCCATTGGTACTCTCTGTTAAGATTTTTTTTTTTTAATAAAAAATAGAGCTCCACAATATAGCCATCTCACTATATACTATATGTCTATGTAGGGGTATTTTGGGGTCAAAAAACCTGCTTTAGAGGAATAATTCCTTCAGCTTCACATGTAATTTTTAAAATCCTAAACAGTAACAAACATGATTTGTGAGGCAATATGATGTACTCCTTAACCTCTCAGTAATTGGAGGCATCTTCTCTGTGTATTCCACAAGTCCAGCTCACACTGATGAAGGAAACATAATTACATTACAGGCAATCTCATCTAAGGTAATTACAATTGTCGCCATCAATCCAATTAAAGAGGATAACCAGCTCTACTGAGTCAGAGCTGCAAAGCTTTCCAACTAAGGCCAGGTTTTGGGATGTGGGTGTGATTGAGGATTTTGAAAAATTTTATTTGCAAAACACAGTTGCTTATGAAAATAGATAGCAATGTTGAGAGAGAGGGTTAGTGGGGATAGATTGAATATTGGTAGAGGTTTTTGGTTTTTTTTTTCCATTTAACGTTTAATTTCTCATTGCTAAATACACAAATCATGTAGAGCCTCAACATCAGATCTTTAGCCGCATAAGATCTTTATGAAAAGGTTAACAAAGCATTGTCATAATGGTCCATGGTACCCATCTGGCATCTCATTCTAAATTGGCCCTCCATCCCATTATTCCTTCAGAGACCTTCTGTTTTCTTCCATTTAAAGACACAATGCACCATTTCCTGTCTTTGTCTGGTGTGGAAGGAAGTTAGCTTGAATAATGCCTCCTTGGAAGCTCTTGCACTGGTTTATGTAGGCTCAGTGTGAGTGGCGATATGGTGTACTAGTAAGAATTACAGAGGCATAATGGCAGGTGAAAATGGTGCATGTCTTAAAGACTTCACCTATCCATGGCATCTAGGCCAGAATACAGATTTACCTTGTTTCATAGTACTTTGCAGATACTGCTTTTTCTGTTGTTTTTATAAATTGATGGTTTATGGCAACCCTATATCTGAAAAGTCTTATCACTGCCATTTTTCCAAACAGCATTTGCTCACTTCATATCTCTGTGTCACATTTTGGTAATTCTCACAATATTTCAAACCTTTTCATTATTATTGTATTTATTATGGTGATCTGTGATCAGCGATTTTGAATGTTATTATTGAAATTGTTTTGTGGCTCTAAGAACGCCACACATTAAGCAGCAAACTTAATCAATAAATCTTGTGTGTGTGCTGACTGCCCCACTGACCAGCTGATCCCATTCTTTCTGTCTGTCCTTGGGGCTCATTCTCTTAGGAATATATGCTAAAATTGGGCCAATTAATAACCTTACAATGACCTCTAAGTGTTCAAGTGAAAGGAAAAGTTTCACTTTAAATCAAAAGCTAGAAATGATTAAGCTTAATAAGGAAAACATGTCAAAAACAGTCAGGCCCTAAGTGAGACCACTTATACCAAACAATTAGCCCAGTTATTAACACAATGGAAAAGTTCTTGAAGGAAATTGAAAGTGCTACTCCAGTGAATGAAAAGAAAGTGAAATGGCCTCATTGCTGATATGGAGAAAGTTTTAGTGGTTTAGGTAGGATATCAAACTAGCCACAACATTCCCTTAAGCTGAAGCCTAATCTAGAGGCCCTAACTCTCTTAAATTCTATGATGACTGAAAGAGGTAAAGAAGCTCCAGAAAAAATGTTTGAAGCTAGGATCATGAGGTTTAAGAAAAGAAACCATCTCCATGATGTTCAAGTGCAACGGTTGATGCACAAGCTATAGCAAGTTATCCAGAAGATCTAGCTAATATCATTAATGAAGGTGGTTACACTAAGCAACTAAATTTCAGTGTAGATGGAGCATCCTTATATCGAAAGAAAATGCCCTCTGGGACTTTCATAGCTAGAGAGGAAAAGTCAGTGTTTGGCTTCAAAGCCTCAAAATCACTAGCTGTGTTAGCCCCTAACTCTCTTGTTAAGGGCTAATGCAATTGGTGAATTTAAGTTAAATTCACTTAAATCAAGTGAATTCAGTGCTCATTTACCATTCTGAAAACCCTCTGGCCCTTAAGAATTATGCTAAATTTGCTCTGCCTATGCTCTGTAAATGGAACAAAGTCTAGGTAAAACTACATTTGTTTACAACATGCTTTACTGACTACTTTAGGCTCACTGTTGAGACTACTGACCAACAGAAAAGATTTCTTTTAAAATATCACTCCTCATTGACAATGCACCCAGTCAAGAGCTCTAATGGAGATGTATAATGAGATTTATGCTGTTCTCAGGCCTGCTAACACAACATACATTCTGTAGCCTATGAATCAAAGAGTAATTTTGACTTTCAAGTCTTATTCTTTAAGAAATACATTTTGTAAGGCTATAACTGCCAGAGATAGTGAGTCCTCTGATAAATCTGGTCAAAGTAAATTGAAAACTTTCTGGAGAGGATTCACTATTCTAGATAACATGAAGGACAATTGTGATTCATGACAAGAGGTCAAAATATCCACATTAACAGGAGTTTGGAAGAAATTGACTCCAGTCTGCATGGATGACTTTAAGGAATTCAAGACTTCAATGAAGGAAGTATCTACAGATGTGGTGGAAACATCAAGAGAACTAGCATTCAAAGTGGAGCCTGAAGCTGTAAGTGAATTGTTGCAATCTCATGATAAACCTTTCACAGATGAAGATTTGCTTCTTATGGATGAAAAAATAAAGTGGTTTCTTGAGATAGAATCAATCTCTAGTGAAGATTCTTTGAAGACTGTTGAAATGACAACAAAGGACTTAAGAGGATTACATTAACTTAGTTGATAAAGCACTGACAGGGTTTGAGAGGATTGACTTCAATTTTGGAAGAAGTTCTACAATGGGTAAAATGCTATCAGAAAGCATTGCGTGCTGCAGAAAAATTTTTAATAAAAAGAAGACTCAACTGATGCTACAGACTTCATTGTTTTAATTTTAAAAATTGCTGCAGCCACCCCAGCCTTCAGCAACCACCACCCTGATCAGTCAGCAGCCATTAACATTGAGGTCAGACTTTCAACTAGTAAAAAAATTGACTTGCTGAAGGCTCAGATGATAGAAAATTTTATCAATAAAGTACCTTTAGTGAAGGTATGTAGATTTTTTAGGCATAATACTATTGCACACTTGAGATACTACAATATAGTATCAGTTCAGTTCAGTCGCTCAGTCGTGTCTGACTCTTTGAGACCCCATGGACTGCAGCCCGCCAGGCCTCCCTGTCCATCACCAACTCCCAGAGTTTACTCAAACTCATGTCCATTGAGTTAGTGATGCCATCCAACCATTTCAGTATAAGCACACCTTTTATGTCACTGGGAAAGCAGAAATTCATGTGACTCACCTTATTGCAATATCCACTTGACTGCAATTGTCTGGATGTAAACTGGCAATATCTCCATGGTATGACTGAGCCTTGGACATAGGACTTAGAGAACAGGAAATGAGAATGATGTAACTAACTGTGTCTAAGATTTGGAAAGGGCCAAAGAGTGATTGTGTATGCCTAGACCGGGTAATGTTCTACTAGCTGGAGATACTGGTGACTGTTTTCTTGGTGACTATTTATGTATGAAGAGATGAAGGAGGTAATCTCCTAAGTCAGGGGGTGGGAGGGGAAATTTTGCGGTCTCCTATCAACAGCTCTTTTAGTCACCACTCAGCATTCTTTCACTTTTCCACGCCCTGGCTTTTCTCTTCTGTATCTGGAACTTGGCCTTAACTATGTCCTTCTCATGTATTTTTCAAATTCTCTCACTGCTCCCCGAACTCCTTGTCACACTCAGAAGCCTCCTCTCTCTGTGCGTGTAAATGCTTCTAATCCTGCTTTAGAACTTAACCTCTTTCAGGGAACCAGTTCACCCAGAAGTGGAAGAGGAGGCAGAGAAAGGCCTTGGTAGAAGGGGAGCTCAGTTTCATATTCCACTCCTAATCAGCCCTGTGATACTGAGCAAGTTAACAAAACTCCCTGAGGCAGTTTCTTCATCTGTAAAATGAAGTTGTTAACTTGTGTCCTACTAATTTCATTGTAAACAGTACTTCAAACAAATTTATAAATGCGGAAAAGTTATTCATAATATATAAAATTGCATACATATATGAAGGATTGTGTTTGCCTGTATTTACTATTCTTAAGCCCACTGTATTCCCTTAATTTTCTTCTGTGGATTCCCCCAGCGCTTGCAATTTAAGTGGTACTTCTTAACAATAACTTGCTTTTCTCCCTTAGTATGTTGTTTTTGCATTTTCTGTTTCCTGTTGAGTATTTCAGAAACCTGAGGGCTGGCACCTTGTTGCTTGTTTCTTTTCTTTCATTTTATTTGCTCTCTGACTCCCTGCCATAGGATGCTTTGTTGAGGGACTATGTAGTGGTTTTCCTCTCCTAAGTTTTCCTCCCACCGCTGCAAGCAGATAGCCCAGGTGGGCTAGAAGAAGACATGCTGCAGTAGCAAAATAATCATATAAAGGGTCGAGGTAGAAACGGAAGGCCAGAGACCCTCGCTGGTGCTTTAATGATTAAGAACTTGGACAGATGCTGGGAGATGGAGAGGAGGAAGCCTCAAGACTGAGTTAGATTTCTCATCTGTCTGATGAAATGAATTTCAGGGACCGAATCAACTTGATTTTTTAAAAAGTGAAGAAATCAGATATTTTTTACACATCTGAGTTTAGGGACTAAAACTTCACATAAAGAACTGCTCAATATATAATTGTTAATAAATAATGTAACTTTGATAAATATTCTAGAACCCATCTGGATGGTATCAATTAAGCATTAAGGAAAAAAAATAGAGCCTAGAAAGTCTTGATCTACTTAATTTCTTAGGAGTACAGGTAGATATCCTTTCCACTGATTGTTTAAAGATAACTAAATAGGATGCTAATAATTTCAGTGAAAACAATAGAAGAAAATAGTCTAGGAGAGCCACTGAAACCTGAAACTAGGTGATGGTGAATTAATTATTATAAGTATTTGTGATTTCTGCTAATAAATGCTATATATTAAACAGACCATATATTGTATTTGAAAATTGGAGTGTAATTTTTTGACTTTTTTCTGTTTTTTAAACTCTAGAATCCACCTTTGGTGGATTTTATGAGTGTCTTAAAATGGAATAGATATAAGAAATCATGTACTGTAATAGTCACCTATTGCTATGTAACAAATTACCCTGAAACTTAGCAACTTACAACAACAAGCGTTTATTATCTCATACAGTTTCTGAGGGACTGGAGTCTAGAAGCGGCTTAGATCAAGATCTCATGAGGCTGCAATCAAGGTGTCAGTCCCACAGTCACTTCTGCAATGGTTCATTGACATTGGCAGGAGGCCTCAGCCCCTCATCATTCAGACTCTCCGTAGATTACTTGAGTGTCCTCAAGACTTTGCAGCTGACTTTCCCCAGAGTGAGAGATCTGAGAGAGAGAAAGAAAGAAAGCAAGAAGCCTGAGAGTTATTTTTTCTCATACCATCCAACTGTATATCCAAAACCTCAGTGCAATTCTGACACCAACTCCTGAAGTTAGTAGAAATTTCATAGTTTTAGGGCTCAATCCCACAAGACTGTCTCCACTTCAGACATCAAGCTACCCATATTTCTGCCCATTCAACTATAAATGCAGAAGTTTGCTGGAATGACTCATAGAACTCAGGATACTTACAATTGCTATTTTATTATAAAGGATCCAACTCAGGAATAACCAAATAGAAAAGGTGCATTAGGAAAATATATTCTGGGAGAGGATTGTAGGGTATGGAACGTCCATGCCCTTTCCAGGCACACCTCCCTTGAAGCATGTTGATATACACACAAACCCCATTGTTTATGGGTTTTTGTGGAGATTTCATTTAGTAGGCATGATTAATTAGCTTAATCATTAGTAATTAACCTGCTCTCCATCCCCTTTCTCCTGCATGTTGGTGCATGGGGCTGAAAGTTCTAAACTTCTAATGAAGGCTTGTTCTTCCTGATATCCAGGCCCCACTCCTGAAGCTCTCTAGGGTCTGCCAAGAGTCATATCAATCTCCCTTATCATTCAGGAAATTCTAAGGGTTTTAGAAGCTTTCTGCCAGGAACCGAGGACAAAAACCAAGTACCTTTTATGACCTAGCTTCAGAAGTAACATAATATCACTTCTACTGTTTCCTATGGGTCCTACATACCATCTCTGATACAAGGTGCAGGGAACTACATAAGGGCATGGGTACAAAGAAATAGGGCCCCAGAGGCCATGGAGGAGACTAACCCCACAGCTGCTGCAGTTTTTCTTCCTTCTGCTACAGATGTGTCAGGAAAATCTGGTGTCCCCTTGGCTGTGGTTTGAATACAATCAAGAATGTTATTTCTTAGTTAGATGATGGTATAGTATCCCTTTATTTTACTAACCTCTTGGTGGCTCTTGACATGTAAGCTGTTGAAATAAGTCTGTTCCTGATCCTCAGTGGGATTGTCAAGGCCTAACCATGGGCCATGTGTCCAACTCAAACACTTGGCAATGGAAAGATGACTAGGCACGAACTATGAGATCTGGGCTCTGGTCTTATTCTTGCTCTTGAGTTATGCCATGACCTCAAGTTTTCCCATCTCTAAAATCGAAGAGTCAGGGGAGATGACCAACAGTAAAATCTATGCATTTCCAAGGAAGTTCAAACAAAATGCTTAAATCAAGTGATAAGGATTGCATCAGATGATGTCAGGGGTCTTAGAATATGTTTAGTTGATTTGAGGGGAATAATAGCTTATATTTCTTTTTCTAAAAGTATAGTAAATCATATATGATTCCTCTGGTCAGTCACTTTTTACTCTAATGGACCCTCCAAATGGTATCTCTGGCATGACATTTTGGAATTGACTGGTGTTGATGGATCACAGATCATCAAACAAACAGCCTTGTACATATCCTACTCTCTCCATTTAAATCTGTAGAAACTGAGGCCCAGAAAGGTTAAGACACTGCCCTAAGGATGCAGAGCAAGGTATTGGCTGCAACAGATTGCAGCAGAGAACCCCTGAATCTTTGCCCCTCTCTACATACTAAGTATACCAAGCAGTTGGTATATTTTTCCTTTATTACCGTAAGTAAATATCTGTTTATCTTATTCAAAACAAACAAACATGCATGTCAAGAAATAGAGCATTATTGGTTTCGAGAGGAAAGTGCCAATGTGTTTAAAAAAAATTCATTTAACAGTGCAGACTTAATTATGATGTAGCTCCTGATTTTGTAAATCTTGCAAATGAAAAATCTTGTTCTTATGAGAAGCAGTTTCTTTGGAGAATCATGCAATATGGCCTTATAGTCTGTTTATCTTGACATGTTTGGTATTGATGAAGCACTGGCAAGGGTTCGCTGGCATTTTTTTGAGGAGAGAGAAGCTGGTGCTGGATGAACAGTGAACGCAGACAGGCAGAAAGCCTGGGGGAGAGATGAGGCTTATGCTAGGCTTCTGCCAAGCCTTTCTCTGGCCACTTTGTTTTCCTGTCTCTTCTCTTTGTCCCTTTCTATCCCTTTTCAGGACTCTTTGTACTGTCTCTGATATAACTGAGATCATAATTTGGCCTCAGAGAGTATAGAATACTTGCAGTCCTCAAGATTATTATTTAAGAACTTCCAGCTTACATGTAAACAAAGATTCTGTTCCTTTTGCAGTCAAGATAATATTATTGTGGAATGGCTCATTTGCATGCCAAATGGGAGTAGACTTGGGTTCTCAGCCATTTCCTTAAAGGTGCATTATGGCAATTTGCTTGTTTAGATAATTTAAAAAGATGTCAAAGTCTTTAATCTATAGATTATTGATTTATAAACTTCTCTTCCTTATGCTTTATCACTAACAATTACCTTTCCTAGATTAGCCTAAAAAACCTGATTATTACCAAGAACTAGACTAATTATATATTAACATATGTATTATGGTTGATTTTACTTGTAGAGGAATTTTATCTGTAGATTTTAGCAATAGAATATGAACTTCCTCCTTATCTCTTTTGAAAAGAGAAAACAGTTCTACAAGACATGATTTGCTAGATTTCCATTAAAATTGAAAAGTTACCATCTATTGTCTCGAAGGAAGAAGGCCACTTTTCTGTTTTTTTCCTCCATTATTTTCTTTATAATTTATTTTCCCATAGTGAAATAACAATGTGTCAAGATCCTATAAATAACCTCCTGTGTTTGGATATGTACATATATATTATTATTACCTATAAAAGTGTATTATTTACAAAGTAGATATGTATAACTCTTATATAAGATTTTTTTCTGGATCCACATTCAGCATAATGTATCTTGCAAGGATCAATATTTCACTTACCTGACATATATATATATTTAAACCATACTTTCAACAGTGCACGTGTATCTGGTACAACCAAGTGAACATTTGTATGTTGAATATTTTCCCTTTGAAATCCATGGTGAGTTCTAATATTTCCTAAAGAAAAGACTAAATTGATGAAAACAGTGATAAGCACATTTACTCGTAGAATTATTACAAAGCATTCTGCAGTTTTCAGTCTGTGCTCATATAGTTTACTGTGGTTCACACTTTCAAAAATAAATTAGGTAAACAGTTAGGGATTTGACGTGTTCTTTCTGGAGTAAGGAAAAGCACATAAACGCTAAACTCAGTAGTTGAAAACTGTGTTGTGAATTTTCACCAGTGACGGACTTGGCGTATTTCAGTGCCCACAATAGTTGCTCTGCTGGTTTGGATTGTGTAACACAGAGAAGCATGGAGTACCCACAGATTAATGCCTGTTCCTTATACATCTATATTATCTGTACAGTCCATCACGTAGAGCTTAATAAGTAAAACTTTAAATAAATGAAATAAAAAGGCCTGGGGAAGGGAAAGGTAGTATATACAACGAAGTGTTAAAAGTGAAAGTGTTAGTCATTCAGTCCTGTCCAGCTCTTTGCAACCCCATGGACCATAGCCCAGCAGGCTCCCCTGTCCATGGAATTCTCCAGGCAAGAATGCTGGAATGGATTGCCATTTCCTCCTGCAGGGGATCTTCCCAACCCAGGGTCTCCTGCATTGTAGGAGGATTCTTCACCACCTGAGCCACCAGGGAAGCCCATATATACCATACTCCAGAAGGAAAAAACATGTTGAGATACATTTTAGGGCATAATTCACTAGTTTATTGCTACCATCATATCCCTATGTATACAGAGCCTGATATAAAGTATGAATGTGGATTCACCAGTTTAAAAACAAAACACAGAAGCTTTTTTCAGAGGCCATTTTATCAATCTCTTCCTATTTAAGTTCACATTAGCATAGCTGCCCCTCCATTGAGGAAAGATTCTCTTAAATATTTGAAGGTACATATGCAGGTCTTAATTGACCCCAAAGGAGGTCTTTGAAATTCACTGCTTCTAAAACTTATTTAAAATTGAAGTCTTCCTGTGCTAAAATAGCATATGTCTGTGATACATAAATCATAAGACTTAACTAAATCTTAATACCTGTAACCCCATTAACCTGGCTCTTTCCCCTCCCTGTTCATGTAGTTATGTTATAAACTCCCTCCTCCTAATTTCCCCTGGGAGTTCCCAGGTGGTGCCTTATGTGTGCTTAGGAGCAGCTTTCACACCACATGTATTTACCTGAAGCTCCACCGGGGATGATACCACCTCCCACTACCACTGCTGACCCCACTGCCTTTTACAGCACCCATTAGACATTGTACATATGCTGGGTTCTGCCTAACAGCCTTGTCTTTCTTCTGCCTTATCTGTGGTGGTTTAGTCACTAAATCGTGTCCAACTTTTGCGACCCCATGGACTGTAGCCCACCAGGTTCCTCTGTCCATGGGATTCTCCAGGCAAGAATATTGACCATTTCCTTCTCCAGGGGATCTTCCCATCCCTGGGATCGAACCTGCATCTCCTACATCACAGGCGGATTCTTTACCGCTGAGCCACCAAACCTGGTCATATATCCTGGTGGCTGCTTTGAAAATATCCAGATTGTCCCATAGCCTACAATTAAGTTATGACTGGATTTATTCTATAGTTAAGAAAGGTCCCAAGGAAGTGGGGCTTGAACCCCAGTGAGCTGGCTTATATTCTTTCCACTTTTTCCAGGACCCAGCTATGTTTCCAGGATTCTGAGTCAGAGACCGATTAGAGTGAGAGGCATCATGCTGTGGGTAGACTTCCTGCTCCTCACCAATACCCAAGGCTTTTACATGAGTACGAGCATCTCAACTGAGTCTCTCCTTCATTGGGATGGGTTCTTCCCAGGAAAATATTTAGTGTCACTGCCAACCTACCCCTACTGGACTTCTACTGGGCCACCATAGAAGTTCAACAGCCATTCCAACAGTGGGTTCACCTTTAGCCACATTCCCCCACCTGCAAGAAAAACATTGGGTTCCATAGGAACTAATTTTTCTTGTGTCTTCACTACCAGTGTGATAAAGATTTATAGACATGTCTGAACCTTCACAGTGGGGAGTAAGAGGCTGAGGCTCAAACTATATCCCCTCCACAATGTACATTTATAGTTTTTCACTCTTTTGAAGAATTTTCATAATATGCTTCCTTCCTAGATTTATTATCTTATTCATAGTATAATAATTTATTCTTGGTACAATTTTTCTTTCAAACTCTTAATAGCAATACTCTGTGCTGAAATATTAAAAAGGAAATTTTTTAGCACTTACTTATTTTTCTACTGCTAAAGAATATAGTTAATAAACTATAGAAATGCCTGCTATGATTATTTCCAATGTAAGATGCAGAATTAAAGAAAGCAGGATGGGGAAAGGAAACAGATACTCAAATAGCTCACTTCAAAGTGGATTTAGTTATTTAAGGCATGACTTTATGTTATATAGTAGCTAAAAAGATTTTTAAACAGCTAGATGTATTCAGAACATATTTCTTTATACAGCAAATGGCACACAGATGACTGAGGTCCTGTCATCATTCCTTATGTATGCGGTACCTGAGTGAAAGAATATGAAAGCCCACTGTAATGAGAGCAATAGCTAAGGTACCTGCATCAGTCGCACATAATTGATTACCTATCAACGCCAACCTTACGCCACCACACACACACACACACACACACACACACACACACACACACACACGAATCCAAAAATCTGCTTCAGAATTGAAAATCCCACAATTCTTTGCATTCTTCTGGGTTTCAGCTGCAAGCGTGCATTTTTTAGGTCCTAAATATATAACAGTAAAAGAACGATTCAACAATGGCAATGATATATTTCATGACAGAATTCTATGTGTTAAATTGTTTTGAATAAGTTTTTAATGATGTGGGAAAATACTTAAACTACAACACTGAGTGAAGAACCAGATTGCATAACTTTATATACAATATAATGAACGTGTGTGTGTGTATGTGCGTGCATGGTTATGCATGAAATACCGACCGGCTTATCATTGAAAAGTGAAAGAAAAGTCGCTCAGTCACATCTGACTCTAGGACGCCATGGTAGTCCATAGTCCATGGAATTCTCTAGGCCAGAATAACTGGAGTGGGTAGCCTTTCCCTTTTCCAGCGAATCTTTTCAACCCAGGGATCAAACCCAGGTCTCCTGCATTGCAGGCAGATTCTTTACCAACTGAGCTATCAGGGAAGCCCACTGCTTATCATTACATTAGGCTGATGTAATTACAGGAAATTTTTAAAGTATATTTTTCCTGTATAGTCTGGATTTTCTGTAATAAGCATATATTAGATAAAGGAAAACTGGGACACAATATAGAAACTAAATTTTATAATAGAACAGTGTTTACAGATAGTTGAGACACATACGCTGTTGCAAAAGTCATAGTCCTAGAGTGCTAGGAAAAGCATTAAAAAGTTTCTGAGGAAGAAAATGTCATCCAATAAGACCCAATAAGGTGGAAGTTGAGAAATCAACAGTCTATAAGTTTTGTTTTCAGAAAGGCTGCATTGTGGATTAAGCGGAGGTAAAGCAGCCACCTTTCAGCGGAGCCAGGGCAGGAAGGGGCATACTCGTAGGAGCTGCTCACTAGTAGCCTGAGGAAAGGGAGCTGGAATGAAGACAGGATGCAAAGAGAGTGCGCGGAACAAAGAGGAAACAAGGGGGAACAGGAAGGACGGGTGGGAGCTTCTGCGCTTGGCATCCTCCCAGGTTTAGGTAATCTCTTCTGTAGATTTGGAATTAGCTGGCTAAGAGTTAAAACTGATTGTTAAGTGCTGGAATAGAATGTTCTTGAGAGAATGGTATACCGAATACAAATTTTTATAGCAAAACACTTCCTTGTATGCTGTCCCTGTAGCCATACCATTGTCCCTTTGCATGTTTGGATTGGTTATAGACTCCTTTAAAGAACTGAAAGTGAATTGAATTATGACAACCAAACTTCAGGGCTCACAGTGACTAAGGCAGAACTTTCTTCTGAGAAAATAAGCATTTTTTTTGAAAATAAAATACATTAAACAATGCAATCATCTGTCCCTTGCCTGCCTAAACAGCAGACATTCAATGTATTTCTTTCTTTGGGGCAAAGTTAACACAATAAAGTTTTGCATTGTAGAGTAATGCCCTTAAATGTTGGTGTGGTGCTAAGTGCTCTTGTGCAGAATAATTCCAGAAGGGCTATGTGGACACCTTGTATTCCTTTTTGTGGCTATTACTACTTTAATTTTCTGGCTCTCTGCTGCCCTTTCTCACTGTTCCCAGCAACCCTCGAGCCCTCCTCATTTACCCTTTGCATTTTTCCTGGTTTGAAAACTGCTGGCTAGTATCCTGTCAGAGAGCCTGGACCCAGACGCTGTCGTGGGTAAAAGGCATGGGCTTTAGCATTCAGACTTATCAAGACTGTTTGACAACACAGAGGCTTTTTGCTTAATTTTTTACATTTTTTTTAAATCCTGGATAATTGAGATTGACAAATATGTGGCTTTTGTAAGTAAAGTGACTTTCAAACATTGTTTTCTCAGCTACTTGCTACAAATCTGGGACTTCTACAGCTTCATTTCTGGAACTTAGAGTTATAAAAACCTCAAAATGCTAGCGTATAGTGTACAATGTAAAACACATTTTAGAACCGATGTAAATGTGTTTATGAGACACATAGATAGTGCTGTTTCATGGCAGCGAATTGTAAGCTATATGGAGCCTAAAACTACAGATTATTTCTTTTTCCATTATTTTAGGGAGAAAGAATGTCACCAACTATTCTAAAATCTAAGGAACATAAAAAAAAAGTACATTTATGTAAAGCAGAGCTAGATAACTGACTATAAGCATAGTATTGAGGAAGATCTTCCCACCCCCAACCCCTCCCCTCCACCGCCAGCACACACACTGCACAATAGGCAGATTTCATCTCATCTCCCTCTGTCCCTACTCCTTCAGTTGTTGAGGGTGGAAGGAGGCCATTGAACCTCATTTATTCATTCATTAGGATCTGTTTTAAGTCTCTACTATTAGTCTCTACTAACAGTGCTATTTCTAGCACTGTTTTAATTAATATGTCATTCATTCATTATCAAATATTCATTGAGCTCTTCTCTGTGTCAGGCACCCCTCCAGGTGCTGGGGATACAGGAGTGAACAAGACAGACAAGATCTCTTTTTCTCATGAGCTTAAATCTTAAATCATTAATACAAAAATGCTAGGTGGTGCTCAGTTTGAGGAAGATACTAAGATGAGTAACACTTGGCCTTTACCATCATGGTGCTTGCAGAATGTGTTATAAACAAAGAAGATGTTTATGAATACAATATATCTGGGCCATTAAGAATATCCTCTTTAAAATGGATGTCATTATTTGGGAGAATATTTGAAATTAGTACACTTAGAACAATTAGTACTATACAGTGGTTAAGCCTGTTTATATCCAGTTTTATTTACTTTAAAAATCTCAGCTAGTTCACAGGTAGAGGCCTGAAAGATCCATTTTCAGAAACATAAACAAAGATTGAATCAGGGAAAAGAAAAAAATCACAAAAAGTCCTGTATCGTAACATGACTACAAAGTGTGTCCCAAACCACTTCTGTGGTGCCTTTCTGGGTGATCAAGAAGCGGTGCGTCTTTGTTTGTGAGCACCTTGTGCAGCAGAGTTGTTGCCTCATTCCCATCACGGCAGCAATGCATAACCATTCAGATGTTCAAGTGAGTCAGCATTGCTATGGTTTGCCCTTTGTGTGCTTAGTTGCTCAGTCATGTCCGACTCTTTGAGACCCCATGGACTGTAGCCCACCAGGCTCCTCTATCCATGGGATTTTCCAGTCAAGAATACTGGAGTAGGTTGCCATGCCCTCCTCCAAGGGATCTTACAAACCCAGGGATCAAACCCAGGTCTCCTGCATTACAGGTGGTTTCTTTACCAGCCGAGCTACCAGGAAAACCATGGTTTGTCCTACCAAGTGCTAAGCCCCTTCCTTAAGTTGAGAACCCTGGTTTCAATCTTTGCAGCTCAAATTCCTTTTCTCCTCCAGCCTCTGAATTTCCTCTGAGAACAAAGAGCTTGCTGTGTCAAGTTGCTCAGATCTTCCATGACCCAAAATACCAAAGCAGTCCATCAACAAGTCCTTCCTTCCTGCTCCACTGTCTAACACACCTGTCTTTATAGCCCTTGTGACTGTGCCAAGTACCTTTTGTACATACATCAACTCCCCAGTACAATGTAAGCTCCCAAGAATTCAGACCCTACAGTCTGTGTGAGTCCAGGATCTAGAACAGGACAGAACATATGGCCACTGAAACACAAGGTTTAGGAGTCAGACCAGCCTGTGTTTGAATTCAGGCTCTGTCATTTAGGATGTGTGACCTTAACAATTTGCTGAATCTTTAGAGCCCTGGTCTTCTCATGTATAAAACAGGATTAATAGTAGTATCTGTCTTACAGATTTGATTTAAAGATAAAATGAGATAATATCAACATGTTTGCCAGCATATGGCCACTGTTTTTTATTAATATTTGCTTAATACATTCAACAGATACTTTTTTCAAGGTCTTGATATGTGCCAACCACAACTTTGTTAGGAATAAGCCTGAAATGATCAGAACACTGGATGAATCTCAGGATCATTCTAGAAAGCATTTTTTTTACCTCCAAAACATGCCAACTTTCATGGCTCTACCATAGTTTAACTTCCTCATAGTTATAACTGTAAAAATTAAACTACATTTATACACACACAAACTGAGTGTTTAAAAGAAGTTCTCATGTGTTTCTTTTGCAAAATGAAGAAATTTTAGCTTTTATCCACATAGTCAAAAAATTATCCTAATCAAAGAAAACAAATAAGGAATACCCAAGGGGTATGAATTCTAATATATCTGAGTACTTGGTTTCAAAATCTTTTATTACCACATCAATCCAGATGATGATAATAAAAGGGAAAGGAAGTGTGTCATACATACATAAGAAGGAAATTCTATTTTGTTTAACACTCAGGAAGGCCTGGACAGAAATTTTCTGTTGTGAAAGCATTTGCATTAATAAAGCAAAGAGATGAAAACCATTTCAGATGGGATGTTAAAAATCTGACATGTGCACGAGTTTTACATTTTAAATCAGAATATATACAATGTCATGCAATAGCTAGTTACTAATGAGTACATTTTTCTCCTGAATGTTTAATAAACCCCTAACACATTTTAGGATCCCTGGGTAAGGAAGATCCCATGGAGAAAAAGGACTTCTCTTATAGCTCAACTGGTAAAGAATCTGCCCACAGTGCAGGAGACCCCAGTTCAATTCCTGGGTTGGGAAGATCCGCTGGAGAAGTGATAGGCTACCCACTCCAGTATTCTTGGGCTTCCCTTGTGGCTCAGGTGGTAAAGAATCTGCCTGCAATGCGGGAGACTTGGGTTCGATCCCTGGGTTGGAAAGATCCCCTGGAGAAGGGAAAGGCTACCCACTCCAGTATTCTAGCCTGGAGAATTCCATGGACTGTATAGTCCATAGGGTCACAAAGAGTCAGACATGGCAGAGCGACTTTCTGAGGGTTTCTCAGGTGCTTCAGTGGGTAAAGAACCTGCCTGCAATGCAGGAGACACAGAAGATGTGGGTTCAACCCCTGGGTAAGGAAGATCCCCCGGAGGAGGGCATGGCAGCCCACTCCAGTATTCTTACCTGAAGAGTCCCATGGACAGAGGAGCCTGACAGTCCATAGGATTACAGAGCAACTGAGCATGCACACTCAGTTAGTTAACTTAGCGCTTCCCTGGTAGCTCAGTTGGTAAAGAATCTGCTTGCAATGCAGGAGATCCTGTTTCAATTCCTGGGTCAGGAAGATCCACTGGAGAAGGGATAGATTACCCACTCCGGTATTCTTGGGCTTCCCCCTATGGCTCAGCTGGTAAAGAATCCGCCTGCAATGTGGGAGAGCTGGGTTCAATCCGTGGATTGGGAAGATCCCCTGGAGAAGGGAAAGGCTACCCACTCCAGTATTCTGGCCTGGAAAATTCCATGGGCTGTATAGTCCACAGGGTTGCAGAGTCAGACACAACTGAGCAACTTTCACTTTCAACACGTTTTAAGGCCCAATTCAAATATTCACATGTATCACTTCCTCTCTGAAGCCTTCTTGTAGATTAGTTATACCCATTTGGGGGCACCTTTGTTTCTCTGTGCACACTCAAATATGAATGTGTCATAGTTGAATTAGTCATTTACTGATCTCTTACTCTCTTTCTGGATTCCCTGGTAGCTCCGTTGGTAAAGAATCCGCCTGCAATGCAGGAGACCATAGTTCGATTCCTGGGTTGGGAAGATCCACTGGAGGAGGGATAGGCTACCCACTCTAGTACAACTATGATCTTTTTGACCCCCCCAAAAAAACTATTTCAGTACTTTACTTGGCTGTGGCACAATGTGAAGAAAAACAAAAAAAGCAGAGTATGTAAATTGTGGACTGCATGCCATTGCTCTCCAAAGAGCTGAGCCTGAAGACAAAACTAAAGGATCCTGAACGGGGTGTGATTTAATTGTGTAATTATTTTGTGGGCAAATGATGCATGCAAGACAGGGCTTGGATGTGTGCTTTTATTGGCATGCTGGAACTTCTGGTGTCTGAGATGGAAAAGTAGATAAATCAAAATCAAAAGACTATACGCTTTTCTCCTTAACTCCTCAGTCCCTTCTCCCTTTTTGGAATTCAAGCCCCAGACTTCCCATCTTATTTCAACGGTTCTGACTTTCAAACACTGCTGCACATCTGTTGAGAACGTATTTGAGATTCCCTCAGCTGCTTCAACTCAACTGTTAAGAAACAGCTGATTTTGGCACATGTGCTCTTTTACACCTGAATTTCTAGTCACATATTAGCCCAGGGCCAAGACTTGCAGCTCCCAGGCGTGAACATTAGTAGGCGTGAACTATTGCCTTCAATGAGCCCAGCAGTGAGCTGCCTGCCAAAGTCCTCACTCCACCTTGATCTCTTTGTTAGTTGAGTTCAGGATTTCTCTCAGAAACTCGAGCCTCATTACTGTTTCTCCAGTGTCTGCTCCAAGGTTACTTCGAGTCTGTGGCAGAGAATAAGAAGAATTCATCATCTTTCAGACTCCAGTCTGTTGCTTGAAGACTTATAGGAAACCAACTGAGAAAATCACAGTTGTTAGTGGTTGATTACCGTACAGTGAAAACTGAAGGCTCTAACGGGACCATGAAAAATAGTCGCTAATGGAACAAAGTTTGGCTGTGTGTTGTGTGATGAAAGTCACCCTCTTTGCTGTCACTTTAGGAGGAGTCACTAAAATTTTAGTTTTCAGAGCTGCTGTAGACAAATTTTTATTTGCTTTGACTGTGACACTGTAACAGAAATAGGCTTCAAGGAAAGGAGAAAATAACAGTGTTTATACATTTGATTTATACGTTTGGTCTCTCTGTATTTTTTATTCCACTTTGAAACATAAATAAATATTTTAGAACATTTGTTCTTTGAGAACCATTTAGCACAGCACCTAAGCATATCCTGCAGAGTTAAAGTACTTCGTTTAGATCCCAAATCTGCTGCCCTAGGGGAAAACTACCCTGATCAAGACTCAATTTTTCACCTATAAAATGGGATAGTACCTAAATCTTAGGACCGAACGAGGGATTAACTGAGTTATCTATGTGAACACTTAGAACCGTGCTTGGCACAAAGTAAAGACTAGGCACGATACAACTATTAAGTACTCTGAACATCTAGCTCTCATTTGAGTCCATTTCCTGCAGTTGAGATTTCATGAGGCATCCATTTGGTATGGTCCTGATAAGATGTCTCTTCCAATTTCTCTCTGTTCTTTCCTAATTGAGTTGATTCTCAAGGTTAATGCATCTTCATTGATTTATCCCTGTAAATGCGGAAGACAGTTCAGACTATATTCAAACTGGGAGAAACAGTTTTGGCCCCAGTGTAGCTTGCTGGGTGACCTAACCCTCTCTAGGCTTTCATGCCCTGTCTGTAAGCCGGTGATATCTCTATTGGTCCTCTTTCAGTGCTTGGATTGCTAACAAAAAGGAGCACAGTAATTTGTAAATGTAAAGAATCAATAGGTACTTAGTAATTGAAATAAGACTGTCCTGAAAGACAAGCCCATATGTTAGAAAAGTGATCCATTCCAAGGAGAGGTGCTCAGATCCTGACCTAGGCAGGCAGACCTCTGACCAAGTCTCTAAAAGGACTGCCTGAGGAACCAAAGGACACTGGATGAGCAAGCCAATTGGCTGCTGCCATGGTAACACTTTCAGAAGAGACTTGCCTGTGGCTATGTCTACACAAGCCTCTGAAAAATAAAACATCCAATCAATGAGTTGTATTGTCCACTTGACTCTTCAGCCGATCAATGTGGCTGATCTCCTCACTGAATTAATTGGGTCGCTTTTCTGTGATGTTGCTATAGGGATTTGGGGTTGTTTTTCCTATTACAGAAATAGCAGAGTTAATCTCCTCTCTGTATTTAGCTTCACGTTTGACCTTTGCCACCTTTCTGTGTTAGAAAGGGCAGAAAGAGGAACATAAGTGAATGAGAGTAATCTCAAAAATAAGTGTATGGTGCAGCCAGGGTAGAATGACTGTGGTGACATAGAAAACCTTCTGGGTAACACTGAAGAGTTTTGCTGAATGTACATAGTTTCTTTATCTAAGAAATGGAGCTACTAAGAACTTTTCCCTAGGGTTGGCTTGAAGATTCAAAAAGACCATGTTTGTGAGCATGCTTTATAGGCAATACATTCTGATACAATGTGAATAACTTTCTCCGTCCATCTGGGTCACTTCCTGGGTGGAAGTAAAAAGTTGCCTTTCTAGAGTAGAACCTGGGCCAGGAGAGGTGTGAGCTGGTGCCCTTTCCAGTAAAGGTGTATTGAGAAAGAACTCAGCAGATAACTCACTGGCTGCAGGACTCAGCTACCTGCAATTCTGCAGGCCAGGTGGTTTCCAAGGCAATAAGTGTCTGGCAGAAACAGCTAAACCACTAAAGGAAGACCTATGTTAGTCACCATTTAGTCTAGACACACACTGCTCCCCTGTCTCTGGAGCCTTCCCTCCTTACCCCCACATTTCTTCTTTGGAAGGAATTAAGCTGCTAACTCAGTGAGTTATGTTGGGTGGGTGGTGAAGGAGACCAGTATATTCACCTTCAAACCTTTGATGAAAGCCATGCAACAGAGGATGGAATTGTTCAAACCCAGCGGTGACATAGGCTTGGATGTGCACGTAGGAAGGATGTGGCATCTGGTGAAAAGTAACACTTGGTCACTGGGTCTGCAGACCTGTGTATGAAGAAGTGTCCTTTGACCCTGGACAAAATAAGTACAAGGTGGTGAGCTGTAACCAAACTAATTCTATTTTTTTTTTTACAGCAGTGTTCCCACAGACCAGGAGAATCAGCATGACTTGGGAACTTGTTAGAAATGTACAATTCAGGCTCCCAAACATTATAAATCTCTGGGAGTAAGGCCTAGGAATCTGTTTTTAACAAGCTGTCCTGGTGATTTAGATGCTCTCTAAAGTCTGAGAAACTCTGGCTTGAGGGACTGCACTTCTGTCTGAATTCAGGGCATTTGAAGGCTTTTTTAAGGAAATGATGATAGAAGTAAGTGGAGTTTTTGTTGTGTGTATTCCTTACAGGAAAAATAGGGCTTCCCAGGTGGCGCTAGTGGTAAATAACCCATCTACCAGTGCAGGAGACATAAGAGACATGGGTTTGATCTCTGGGTCAGGAAGATTCGCTGGAGGAGGGCAAGGCAACCCATTTCAGTATTCTTGCCTGGAGAATCCCATGGACAGAGGAGCCTGGTGGGCTACAGTCCATAGGGTTGCAGAGTCAGACACGGCTGAAGTGACTTAGCACACATGCACTAGGAAAATATAGATTAGCAACACTACATTGCTTTTGTTGGCCTGGGAAGGCCAAAGGTCAAAGGCTATCCAATGTTCAAATTTTGTTATTTTATTTTGTCTTCCAGTTCATGTTAACAACTGCCGATCAATACAGGATGTAAGTGAGGGAACTACATGTCTTAGAAAGCTGATGACAGTGAAACTATGGGGTTAAAATATGGCACTCAGACCTGAGCTCCGCTTTGGAGATATGGTTCTAGCAGGTCACAGGCCAGTGAGACTTGCATCTTGTTTACCTGAACCCCAAGCACCCACGAGTACAAAAGCGTGAGACTATACTCGCTTCCCAAAGAGCCATCTCACAAGGCTGGTTCCTAGTGTACACCCACCCTGGGTCTATGCAGATGGTGTTTTCGAACTATTTAAATGGGCATGTTCTTTCTTTTTTGGCCTCACTGCTCAGCATGTGTGATCTCAATTCCCTGACCAGGGATCAAACCCTTGCCCCTGCACTGGAAAGAGTAATCTTAACCACTGGACTGCCAGGAAAGTCCCTTATTGTTCTTGTTCGGTTGCTCAGTCGTGTCTGACTCTTTGCAAACCCGTGGACTGTAGCCGCCCGGCTCATCTGTCCATGGGATTTCCCAGGCAAGAATACTGGAGTGGGTTGCCATTTCTTCCTGCAGGGGATCTTCCCAACCCAGGGATCCAACCCACGTCTCCTGCATTGGCAGGCAGATTCCATACCACTGAGCCACCAAGGAAGCCCAGGAAAGTCCCTGGGCATGTTCTTTTGCAAGGCTTCTGATCACTTTGTATGGGTGTGCCAGGAGGGAGGGGCAGGAGCAGGTGTAGCTGGGGACACAGAGCATCAGCTTCATTGCGTTAGCACTCAGCTCGCTTTGTTCTCAATATTGAGGCAACGAAGACTCCTTGTAATTTCAGGGCACAGGGGGAAATAGTAACTAATATTTAAAGTTTAGAAATTAAGATGAACACGCAGCCTCTGGTTACCTATTGATCCATTCCTGGGTTATTTTTTAAAAGCAAATCAGCCAGCTGTGCTGACACTCAGTGTGTTCATCTTGCCTACTTTATCATGCTGTCAGCGCGCCATGATCTAGTGGATACCAAAGGCAATAAATTAGGGGCGGTTGTTGTGGCTGAGTGGTCATACTTGCCTCTTTTTTTAAATTATTCTACATTTGTGCAAATATTATTTCACTGTGGATGTATTTCAACCTTGGAATATTTCAACCTTGGGATTAGAGAGGTTCAGGGGAATGTATTTTAGCTACCCATCTCCCCAGTGTGGTAAGGGAAAGCTGGGGCAGACTGAAGTCTAATCTGACCCCCAGCTGGCTGACCAGTGACCAATGCTGGAGCAACCCAGCCTGAGCACCCTGCTGTATGCCATCCTGTGTGCCAGCTTTTAACAGCATGGATCTGAGTGTATATAATAGGAGGGACCTAGTGAAAGGCTCAGAAAAGACCCTTGTGTGGTACACACAAAGGGGTATAAACTCACATAGATGGGATCTTATACCTTTGTTAGTTTACAGTCAGTAGTGAGAAAATATCCTCAAAATAACCTAGCCTGTTCCAGTCCATATTAGTAGCATTTTCTCAAACTTCCCCTGCATAAAACCTTGTGCAACCATTATACCAACAGGTGAGGACCCCATCAGCTAAAATCTGTGATACTCACTGGCATCATAGATACTTGCCCCTAACTTTTTGCTAAATAGAACAAAAGAATTGCTAAATGTCATGAAGCACAGTGACAACCAGAAATAGAAACATGGGAATTATTAGCTCTACAAGCCTAAACTCTTCTCCCAGAACAGAATCTTTATTTTAGCTGAATTAGCTAAATACCTAAGCCCAGTGAATCAACAGAAATGACTCATTTTAAATCTTTGTTGGCAAGGAAGTCTAGACCTGTGCAAAGAGAACAGCTGGGTCAGACAGAGCCAGTTCGGGGCTGTGGGAAATTTCTGGAAGGCCAAGAGTATCTGAGCTCATAGTCATAATGTATCTCGCTTCCACGCGCTGCTCTTGGATATTCAGAGCCCTGGAAAATGCAGAAGTAGTGAGGGTCTCATCCCATACTTGCCAGCCCCAGTAGCTCCGCACAGAACACAAAGTATGGAGATCCTGGTTCGATTTGACTCTGAACTCCACAACTTCCGTTTTTGTGGCTCTCAGGACCTCACTTGACCTGTCTCTGCCTCAGATTTCTCATCTGTTAAATGGACACAATTCAATTTATTCCACCTTCATCATGATATTGTTATAAAGAACTACCAAGATAGCACACGTGAAGCACATTGCAGCATGAAAAGTTTATGAAGACAAGAAATTATTAGTCTTCAAGCATGACACTTTAACCCCACCCCTGATTTCCAGATTGTGAAAGCCAGAGTGGCTGCTCCTTGACGGGCAGAGTAATGAGGCAGAAGCTCCTAGTGGCACCCCTGAGAGTGCTGATTCAACAGGACCAAAACCTCACTTAGGAATCATCAGGGTAGATTACTGGTGGTTGACATTATAAGTGACTTCCTGATCCAAACCTTTTGGGGTTTAACCAGTGATCATCTTGAATATATACTGGGCGAAACCCAGCCATTGAAAATATGGGAGGAATTGCTGATTCAGCAACCCTCATTCAGAGGGAATCTCAAAACTTAGAATAAGAGTAACTGAAGTTCAACTTCCTTGTCTCAAAACAAGGCTGAAATTCTCCTTGCTTTCCATGAGATTTCTTCTGTCTTGCTTCTGTCCTGAACATGAAAGAGGAACATATTAGAGCCAGGAAATTCAGTCTATCCAAAGTAACCAGTCCAGAAACTGCTAGAGAGGCAGTCCAGGACTGGAGCAGCTGCGGTTGTCTTTGGTGCCCTTGGCCTTTGAACTTCTCTCTCAGCTTTCCACCTCCTTCCTCCCAGCCCCTGTCTAGGAGGTTCTGGAGAATCAGACCCTGAAACAAGCATACAGATGTGGTGATCTACTAGGGAGTAAGAAAGAGGAAAGCGTGAGGAGAAGTTAAGAGTGTGAGTTCAGGCAGAGTTCCAACCTCAGCCTAACATCATGGGGAGCTCTGAGCATAGACACCTTAGGGTTTGCTCCACTGAAGCTGAGCTTTCTTAGGCCTGTACACTCAAGAAGCCCTTCGAGAAAGTCCATTTGTTAGTTGCTTGGTTGTGTCCGACTCTGTGACACTGTGGACTGAAGAGCCCTCCAGGCTTCTCTGTCCATGGGATTCTCCAGGCAAGAATACTGGAGTGGATTGCCATTTCCTTCTCCAGGGGACCTTCCCAACCTAGGAATTGAGCCCAGGTCTCCTGCATGTTAGGCGGATTCTTTACCACGTGAGCCACCAGGGAATCCCATGGCAGGTTGTGAATGTGCAGGCGCTTCTGTGCAAGTGCAGGCCGAGGGCCTCCCGTAGCCCTTGGATAGCTCTCGGAAGAGAGCGGCAGACTCTTAGAAGTTAAGGAACCTAGAATCTGGGGAAAGGGTGCATGGCAGTGGGAGAAGGGACTGAAGCGGGGATCTGGACACGGCTCAAAGTCCAGTACCCACTCTAGTGTCAGCTCTTTGCTCCAAAACTACCCTTCTCCTGCCTTCTTGCTTCTCTGACAGCTGTTTTCAAGTCAGAAGAAGAGTTATGGCAAGTCATGTTTCTGCCTGCTTGAATGGCATCAATAGCTTTACTTGTAGGGTTTTAGCCAAGCTCCATATTGTAGCATATGAAGCCTCCCTGACCTGGCCAGGCCAGCTTCTCGGGGATCATCAGTTGCCCTGCTCAGGTTCAGCCCTATGTGTTGGTTAAATCTTCTGTTTTCTGTAGCTAAAATAATTATCATAATCACAACATCTTACTTAGCATTACTTCCCCTTATGCTAGGCACTAGTTTATGTACTTTACTCACATTAACTAATTTGATCCTCAGAAGTATCCCATAATATAGGTAAAATCACCATCTTTATTTTACAGATAAAAGATCCAAAGCAAAATAATGTTTTCCGATAACCAGTATACCTTAACTGATGTGCCAACCAAACAGCCATTCTTAGGAATATAGTAAAGTGCACCATTGCAGGAATAATTAACAATGGCTTAGAAAAGGAAAGCTGCTTTGATACCAACAGTAATTTGTGAAGACTGTGTAGTTTAATTTTCTCCTATAATAGAGTGGTAGCCATGATCAACAAGGGAGATAGTACAGATGTGATGTGTCTTCTCTCCTCTGCTCAATAAAATATTTTCAAGGGCTTATGCCACATGATGGAAGAGAACCAAGAAACAGACCTGCGTCCTGTTTCAGAGGACTTGTAACCCAGAAGGGAAGATAAGACATCCATATAGATAGCTGTAATATCACCCTGCTTCAAACCTTGCCATCTGTGTAACCCATTCTTCACACTGAAAGGAGAATCATTTTTAATTTTTCTGTGAAGCAATCTGAGGATGTCAGGATCCTGCTGTAAACGTCTTTTAATGCCTCTCTGTGACCTCAAAGTCCAGACTCCTTACACTGGCTGACAAGGCCTCTCATGAGCTAGACCTGCCAATCTCTCCAACCTTATTTCTCACCGATACCCCACGTCCCCTCTGTCATACAGAATTGCTTGCAGTACCCGGAAGAAATAGGATCTGTCTCTCGTCTTCAGATCTTCCTGCTTGTTGTCTTGACTACTTATACCTGTTCTTAGAAGACATCCATGATCTCCCAAGACTGTAATAGGAACCATACCTTCATGTTCCATAGTTTCTGGTACTTACCCATCTTACTGCACATATTCACTGCTTTGCACATTTCTTTTAGCCTAAGGAAGGAAGATAAAAGGAGTGATTAATGTCATTGACCTGGGACACCCTATCAAACACTTTCTGATAGGGAATGTGTCACTTTTTATCACCTCTAAAAAAAAACTGACAAATATATTCATCAAATTTGTACATAATATTAAATAAGATAGGGTTACCAGAATTCGAGAGGTGAGGAAAATAGAAAGTGCACTTGAAAGATTAGAAAATGATTTCATCAACAAAGCTGAAATGTTGTATGGCAAACACCCAGTTGTCCTCCCAAGAACACAAATCCAGTAACACAAATATAGGCTAGCTAAGCATAAATATAGTGGAAAAACACTTAGGATGCATAACTAACCGTGAGATAAAGTGAATCAGCAATGAAGTGCCATTACAGAAAGAAAATGCAAGACAAATTCATATTTCCCAGATGCATTAAATGAGGTTTGATATATTCGGCTGGGAAGGGATTTTACCTCCACCATGGCTTCAGCAGAGTGGAGCATCCATTTTCAGTCACTGAGTCATAAACTAATAAAATGTATTTTGAGGAAGTATTGAAGAAAATGGGGTTATTTAGCGTAGACTGGAGAAAGGAATTACTGTTTCTGAGAAGCAGTGTCTAGATTTTTAAAATCTGCTCCAATTAACATGCTACATTAATGAACATTATCTCATTCAGCCTTGCAAGTTCAATATTATTGTCACCATTTCACAGATTTTCTTTTCTTTTTTATGAGAAGGTTCAATTGTTTTTTTGTGTGTGTTCAGGAAAGAACAAATGAGCTCAAGGTTCTGGTAGACAAATCATTTTTCTCCCAAAGATTCTTTCAGGGAAAAAGCTTACTTGTGGGGAAGAAAAATAATTCCAAGCCAAAGCCATTTACCTAGCTTATGCCCTAATGGTTATATGCTGCAATAATTTTTAAGTGATTAAAGTGAATGAATGCATAGTCGCAGACAGTGATTAAATATTTAGGTTAGTCAATACTGAAAGCTGTAAAAACCTTTCTCCTTAAGAAGATAGGCAGTCATCTGCCAAGCATGGTTTAGATGGGTAAATTCCACATTTTTGTTGTTTCCACCTTGATTAATGAAATATCTGCTGAAAATATATACAAAATATGAACATTTATTTATAAATTACATGGATGATTATGTGCTACTAATCTTTATATAACATTTACAAAAAGGAACTTTTAAGGATATGATGAACTATAAACAACTACAACTTCATATATTTTCTTGCTTTCCCCCAGTATAATGATTTGCATAGCCCTGAGGTAGTCAGTCTCACTTTGGAGACCACTAATGTAGACATCCATTAGCTAGATTTCTCAGGGCTGGGAAAGGCAAGGGATTATGAAAAGCCAGGAGGAGGGGGAGAGGAGAGAGAAAGAGGAAGAAAGAGGGGAGAAAGGCAGAGACAGAAGACAGACAGAGATTGAGCACTGGCAGACTTTTTAAAGATACAGCTTGCGCCTAGATCATCACCTTTCAGGCAGATAGCCTTCTGAAGCCAGAAGACCTCTTCAGTCAGACTGATAAGAGTTGACCCCTGGGAATGAATATGCATTGCTCACCCGGGGAGGTTGTGAAGGGAGGGAAGAAAGTATTGGCTTTGTTGGAAATTAAGGCTCTATCAAAGTCTACTTCCCTAACAAACCCTCCCTACAGTGTTCTTGCCTGGAGAATCCCAGGGACAGGGGAGCCTGGTGGGCTGCCATCTGTAGGGTCGCACAGGGTCAGACACAACTGATGCGACTTAGCAGCAGCAGCAGCAACAAACCCAGGGACAGAAGAATAGGCATGGAGTTCCCTGGTCTGTGACATAGAACGATGTGAGTTCTCTGAGTGTGTGACATCCTCCTAGGAGTGTGTCACTGATACTCCAACTGGGAAGTGCTCTTCTTAATAAAAGCGGCCAGTATACTGTGTAGATATCTGTGTAGTCTATCTACCTGAAGAAAGTCTTTCTTCATGACTATTGGCATCAGCTTCCCAAAGGCTCTGAGAAACTGAAGTCATTCAATAAAACCCTACATTTGTCATCTTAAGAAAAAAAAAAAAAGGTAAGAATTGCAATAGTTTCCCATGACCAAGAAGCCAAGAAAGATGGATTCAAGAAGGGCCCTGAAACAGTAGGTTTGCTCTTGCTGTGGCTGCTGCTGTCATTGTTTTCCTGAATTGCCCTTCTCCACACACCTTTCCTGGGTTTTCCGCGTCCATTTTTGTATTCTGTTAATTTTGGAAATGTATGACAAGTCCTCTTATTCAGAAGGATTGGATGTTAAACAAGTAAATGGAGTCAGCCTTGAATTACCTACCAAAAAAATACAGTGCTTTGACTGATGGAGATGTTCCAAAATGCATGCCGTATTCTATGTAAGGGATGTTCAGAATTTAATTTCCTGATATTTAAAATCATTTGACAGAGCAAGAGGCACAAAGGAATACTTAACAGTCAGGACATCATATGAAACAGGAAAGAGAAAGAATTCCTTACCAGAAAAGTTTAATTCGATGAAAGCCAGCTGGTAGCAGAAAGAGAACTCAGTTTCTCACCACAGGAAGCTCTCCTTGTTTAGAAAGATGAGTGGACAGCTTTCTCAGGTGGTGGCACTGACTTGCTTAGCAATTATTGCCGACCTCCTCCCACCCTGGTGATGTGGGTTGAAGTTGGGGAGAAGGTGTAAAGAAACAAAAATAAATGCATCTTTGCCTTCAACATGGTTTATTCACGATCCATTTATAGCAAGTGCTGCTTTGAGATGAGTGTAGATCTTGGAACACCACTGAGAGTATTTAAAATATCCAATAAACAAAAACCAAAGTGATGTGGAATTAAGTAAATGGAATTATTAATTGATCACATTGATCTGTCATCCAGTGTTGTTGTTTTTTTTTTTTCAGTTTGACCATGGTTAAAATTCTAGCTCTGACCCTATCGAGGAGGGCATGGCCACCCACTCAAGTATTCTTGCCTAGAGAATCCCATGGACAGAAGAGCCTGGCAGGAAGTAATCCATAAGGTCACAAAGTCGAACACAACTGAAGTGACTGAGCAGAGCACACAGCACATCCTAAGTATATACCTCATACACGAGAGTGGTGAATACCAGAACACTGAATATATTTATGTTGGTGCTCAATGATTTTTTTAAAATAAATCCCTCAAATTACTTGCCTACTTCAAATTTTTGTAGAGTAAGTGAGAAAAAAAGAGCCTTTGTTAAACATATACATGTACAACTGAATTTTCAACAGAACAGTTATTTTTCCTCCCAGGGTAATATTGTAAGACAGCAGATTTGTCTATGAAATTTGAGGATAAGTATTGTTAGTATATTGGAACTTCAACGCCTATTTCACATTCTCTACCTACAACAAAACCCTTGTGCACACCAGGACCTAGGGAAAGAAGCGGTGATCCCCACAAGAGACTGAGCCAGACCTGCATTTGAGTGTTTGAGTGTCTCCTGCAGAGGCACAGGTTAGCAGTGACCTGTGGAGACAGGGGCTCTGGTTGCAGCACACCCGGGAGGCATGGTGCGTGGCATAAGTCCTCTTGGAGGAGGTCGCTGTTAGCTCCACCATAGAGCTGCCGAGCAGATGACCGACAAACTGGAGAACAATTATACCAGAGACGTTCTCTCACTTCTGGAAAAGTTCGAGGGCCCACAACAGATTTCCCAACCTGGAAATCCGGTAAGGGACAGAGAACCCCCATGGTGTTTGACTTTGAAGGCCAGTGGGATTTGATTACAGAACTTCCACAACAGTCCTGGGATCTGCAGCTTGCTGGCATAAGTCCTTTTGAAGGAGGTTGCCATTGCCGCCATTACATCTACCACAGTTTGACCGCAGACCAAACTAGAGGAAGGGAACACAGCCTTACCCATAAGCAGAAAATTGGATGAAAGGTTTACTGAGCATGGCCCAGCTCACCAGAGTAAGACCCAGTTTACCCCACAACCACTTTCTCCCATCAGGAAGCTCCCACAAGCCTCTTATCCTCATCCATCAGAGAGCAGACAGAATGAAAACCACAATCACAGAAAACTAACCAAACTGATCACATGGATCACAGGCTTGTCTAACTCAATGAAACTGTGAGCCATGCAGTGTAGGGCCACCCAAGATTGACAGGTCATGGTGGAGAGTTCTGAAAACAAGTGGCCCACTGGAAAAGGGAATAGCAGACCACTTCAACATTCTTGCCTTAAGAACCCCGTGAATAGTATGAAAAGGCAAAAAGATACGACACTGAAAGATGAACTCCCCAGGTGGGTAGGTGCCTAATATGCTACTGGAGGAGAGTAGAGAAATAGCTCCAGAAGGAATGACGAGGCTGAGCCAAAGTAAAAACAGTGCCCAGATATAGATGTGTCTGGTGGTGAAAGTAAAGTCAGATGCTGTAAAGAACAATATTGCATAGGAATCTAGATTGTTAGATCCATCAATCAAGGTAAATTGGAAGCGATCAAACAGGAGATTGCAAGAGTGAACATCAACATTTTAGGAGTCAGTGAACTAAAATGGACTCGAATGGACAAATTTAATTCAGATGACCATTACATCTACTACTGTGGGCAAGAATCCTATAGAGGAAATGGAGTAGCCCGCATAGTCAGCAAGAGAATCCAAAGTGCAGTACTTGGGTGCAATCTCAAAAATGACTGAACGATCTCTGTTCCGTTCCAAGGCAAACCATTCAGTATCACAGTTATCCAAGTCCGTGCCACAACCACTAATGCCAACGAAGCTGAAGTTGAATGGTTCTATGAAGACATACAAGACCTTCTAGAACTAACACCAAAAAACGATGTCCTTTTCATCATAGGGGACTGGAATGCAGAAGTAGGAAGTCATGAGATACCTGGAGTAACAGGCAAATTTGGCCTTGGAGGACAAAATGAAGTAGGGAAAAGGCTTACAGAGTTTTGCCAAGAGAATGCACTGGTAATAGCAAACACGCTCTTCCAACAACACAAGAGATGATTCTACACATGGACATCACCAAATGGTCAATACAGAAATCAGACTGATTATATTCTTTGCAGCCAAAAATGGAGAAACTCTATACAGTCAGCAAAAACAAGACTGGGAGTTGACTGTAGCTCAGATCATGAACTCCTTATTGCAAAATTCAGACTTAAATTGAAGAAAGTGGGGAAAACCACTAGGCCATTCAGGTATGACCTAAATCAAATTCTTTATAATTATACAGTGGATGTGACAAATAGATTCAAAGGATTAGCTTCAGTAGACAGAGTACCTGAAGAACTATTGTCAGAGGTTCATAACATTGTACAGGAAGTGGTGATCAAAACCATCTCCAAGAAAAAGAAATGCAAAAAGGAAAAATGGTTTTCTGAGGAGTCCTTACAAATAGCTGAGAAAAGAGAAACTAAAGGCAGACGAGAAAAGGAAAGATACACCCATCTGAATGCAGAGTTCCAAAGAAGAGCAAGGACAGATGAGAAAGCCTTCCAAATGATCAATACAAAGTAATAGAGAAAAACAATAGAACGAGAAAGACTAGAGATCTCTTCAAGAAAATTAGAGATACCAAGGGAACATTTCATGCAAAGATGGGCACAATAAAGGACAGAAACGGTATGAACCTAACAGAAGCAGATGTTAAGAAGACGTGGCAAGAATACACAGAAGAACTGTACAAAAGAGATGTTAATGACATACATAACCACGATGGCGTGGTCACTGACCTAGAGCCAGACATCCTGGAATGTGAAGTCAAGTGGGCCTTAGAAAGCATCACTATGAACAAAGCTAGTGGAGGTGATGGAATTCCAGCTGAGCTATTTCAAACCCTAAAAGATGATGCTGTGCAAGTGCTGCACTCAATATGCCAGCAAATTTGGAAAAATCAGCAGTGGCCACAGGATTGGAAAAGGTCGGTTTTCATTCCAATCCCAAAGAAAGGCAATGCCAAAGAATGTTCAAACTACTGCACAATTGTACTCATTCCACATGGTAACAAAGTAATGCTCAAAATTCTCCAAGGTAGGCTTCAACAATACATGAACTGAGAACTTCCAGATGTTCAAGCTGGATTTAAAAAAGGTAGGGAACCAGAGATCAAATTGTCAACATCTGTTGGATCATAGAAAAATCATAGAAGTCCAGAAAAACATCTATTTCTGCTTCATTGACTATGCCAAAGCCTTTGACTGTGTGGATCACAACAAACTATGGAAAATTCTTCAAGAAATGGGAATACCAGACCACCTTACCTGCCTCCTGAGAAACCTGTATGCAAGTCAAGAAGCAACAGCTAGAATCAGACATAGAACAATGGACTGGTTCAAAATTGAGAAAGAAGTACATCCAATCTGTATATTGTCACCCTGCTTATTTAACTTATATGTAGAGTACATTATGTGAAATGCCAGGCTGGATGAAGCATAAGCCAGAATCAAGATTGCTGAGAGAAATATCAATAACCTCAGATATGCAGATGACACCACCCTTATGGCAGAAAGTGAAGAGGAACTAAAAAGCCTCTTGATGAAAGTGAAAGAGGAGAGTGAAAAAGTTGGCTTAAAGCTCAACATTCGGAAAACGAAGATCATGGCATCCAGTCCCATCACTTCATGGGAAATAGATGGGGAAACAGTGGAAACAGTGTCAGACTTTATTTTCTTGGGCTCAAATATCACTGCAGATGGTGACTGAAGCCATGAAATTAAAAGATGCTTGCTCCTTGGAAAAAAAGGTATGAAAAACCTAGATAGCGTATTAAAAAGCAGAGATGCTCCTTTTCTGACAGAAGTTCATAATAATCAAAGCTATGGTTTTTCTGGTAGTCATGTTTGGATGTGAGATTTGGACCATAAAGAAGGCCGAGTGCCAAAGAACTGATGCTTTTGAACTGTGGTGTTGGAGAAGACTCTTGAGAGTCCCTTGGACTGCAAGGAGATCAAACCAGTCAACCCTAAAGGAAATCCATCCTGAATATTCATTAGAAGGACTGATGCTGAAGCTGAATCTCCAATACTTTGGCCACCTGATTCAAAGAGCTGACTCGTTAGAAAAGACCCTGATGTTGGGAAAGATTGAAGGCAGAAGGAGAAGGGCACAACAGAGAACGAGATGGTTGGATGGCATCACTGACTCAATGGATATGAGTTTGGGCACGCTCCAGGAGACGGTGATGGACAGGGAAGCCTGGCATGCTATAGTCCACAGGGTTGCAAAGAATCAAACACGACTGAGCGACTGAACAACCAAAACCTACAACATTTGAGTCATGTTTCTAAACCCAGCCCACAGGCCCCCACCCTGTAGAGCCTTCTTCAATCCCCCAGCCAAAAGCAACTTATTGTTTATTTTATCTAAGTAGAATAGTAATGTATGTTCTTATCATATTTCCTTGTTTTATAACATATGCACCTGTTTTTCTGATCCTAGATATTGTTATAAATCTCTGTAGAAATTGGAATAAGTTTTCTTTCTCTTTGTAATCGCCATAAAATCCAATATAACCCCTGCTTTGTGTATAGAAGGTGATCAAGAGATATTTTACAGTGATTATCAACTTCAGCTATACTCAGACCCGCCTAGAGCACTTTATAAATTATCCATACCAAGAGACTACCAAGATCAACTAGACCAGAAACTAGATACAGAGCCCAAGAACTGGGACTTTTCAAAATGGTCCCCATGTATGAACTTTTTCCCCAGTTCCTGACCATGAGCTTCTAAAAGCTTGGAATTCCCTGAGTGATACAGCTGATAGAGATATCTTTTGTTCTAGTAAGATAGCTCTTGGTAGTCTCTATATAGCTTCAGGATATAAGCTGGTCACCAGAAAAATCAAGCCATGTTTAGAAGCTTGGACCTTTCAACCTCACCTCCAACATCCAGAGAAGAGGGACTGGAGCTTGAGTATGTCACCACTGGCAAGTGATTTAATTAACCTTATATATGCAGTGGGAACTTTATTAAAGCAAAAAGCCTAAATGATGAGGTTCAGAGAGCTTCCAGGCTGGTAATCGCATCCATGAGCTGGGAGGGTGCCACCCGTCGCGTCTCCATGGGACAGAGGCTCCTGCACTTGGGACCATTTTGGACATCATCCTGTGTACCACAGCATCTGGTGGTTGATTTGATTTGATTTCCTTTATAATCAACTAGTAAAAGTAACTAAAGTGTGTGCCTGAGTTCTCTGAGCTGTTTTGGCAAATTATCAAACCTAAAGAGAGGGTCATGGGAACACTTGATTTGTAACTAAGTCAGTCGAAAGTATAGAAGTTCCAGGACTTGTGATGGGTATCTGAAGAGATAGAAGTGGGGGCAGCCTTGTGGAACTGAGTCCTTAAGCTTTGAACTCTGGATAGTTGGTGTCAAAATTGAGTTGTTGAACGCACAATTGGTGTCCGAGAAATCAGGGCACCAGGGTGCCCACACCAGAGCATCAAAATGTGCAGCCAGAATTGGGGATTTTAGTTTTGACAGGCAGACAGCCATGTCAGCAGGTACACATGACAGATGTTATATATATTTTAACTAGATACAGGATGAGAGTCAGTCCATTCTCTGCTGGTTGTCAGTATCAATAAAGACTTCCCTTGACCAAAAAATAAAAATTTACAAAACTTAAATGCGAAACAGATCTCATTATGGAGGAAGATCATTTTATTTAGGGGCCTCAAGCACACATTGTTTTCACGGAGGTAATCTTGAATATTCAACATGTTCAAAATTCAATATTTCTTTTGCTCTCAAAATTGATGCAGATAGGGAGTGGGATTGACTGCAAACAGGGACAAGAAATCTTTCAGCAATGATGGAAATGTTATAAAACTGGGTTGTGGTTGTTGGATGCACACCTTTATAAATTTATTAAAAAATCATTCAATTATTAAAAATAAAACAGTAACAAGATAAATTATAAGGCACTATAGATAGAATTTACTCTTTCTTACATTAAGAGCAGTTTTTCAAACTTGAATTATACTCTTAAAAATTAATTTTGACCATGGATGAACCAGCATAACTCTCAGGGGGAACAAGTGCATATGCCTCTTTGCCCCTGCTGTAGCTCTTATTAAAGCCAAGTATGAGCAGAATTGTGATTGAAGTCCAAGCTGTTTGCCAGGTTCTCTCTGTTGCTTGAGCTCTTTCTCTCCCCTTCTCTCCTTTTCAATAGGACAAAATCCAGTATACTGACTTATTCACTTTGACCCTGGTGTAGTACTGCCTAGAAGAACCAGCAAAACTACAGTGGGTTCAAAAAAGAGCAATTCACCTCAGCCATGAGATATTCTTGTTGTTCAGTTCAGTTCAGTTCAGTCACTCAGTTGTGTCCGACTCTTTGCGACCCCATGAATCGCAGCACGCCAGGCCTCCCTGTCCATCACCAACTCTCAAAGTTCACTCAGACTCAGGGCCATTGAGTCGGTGATGCCATCCAGCCATCTCATCCTCTGTCGTTCCCTTCTCCTCCTGCCCCCAATCCCTCCCAGCATCAAAGTCTTTTCCAATGAGTCAACTCTTCACATGAGGTGGCCAAAGTCCTGGAGTTTCAGCTTTAGCATCATTCCTTCCAAAGAAATCCCAGGGTTGATCTCCTTCAGAATGGACTGGTTGGATCTCCTTGCAGTCCAAGGGACTCTCAAGAGTCTTCTCCAACACCACAGTTCAAAAGCATCAATTCTTCAGTGCTCAGCCTTCTTCACAGTCCAACTCTCCCATCCATATATGACTACTGGAAAAACCATAGCCTTGACTAGATGGACCTTAGTCGGCAAAGTAATGTCTCTGCTTTTGAATATACTTTCTAGGTTGCTCATAACTTTTCTTCCAAGGAGTAAGTGTCTTTTAATTTCATGGCTGCAATCACCATCTGCAGTGATTTTAGAGCCCCAAAAAATAAAGTCTGACACTGTTTCCCCATCTATTTCCCATGGAGTGATGGGACCGAATGTCATGATCTTTGTTTTCTGAATGTTGAGCTTAAGAGTCATGAAATCATATAAGAAGACAGTAGAAGAGGACTGGCCAGAAGGCGTCACGTGAGGTCTGGGTAATGGCAGAGATGGGAAGCCCTAAGATGTACTCTAGCCAAGAGGGGCAGGTTCAACTTAATGAAAGACCTGAAATATTCAGGAGACCATAACCAGAATATATCAGAGCAGAAAGGTTATGTTGCTGGCGCAAGCAGATAATCTGTAGGGTATATATTGCATTAGCAGATTTGATGAAGAATACGAGGGGAAAAATTCATTTAATATTGTATTGGTCTGGTGACTGGCAATCTATAATGCTTGTTTCTCAATTTTGTTTTGCTGATACATTTTCTTAGTTCCTGTGACTCTAGAACAACTAATTCATACCAGTTTTTCTCTGGGACTCCTTTGGAGAAATGATGATATGATAGGTGATGATGCCATTTGTTAGTAATATTCCCTGATAAAGTGAAACTCCTCTCTGAAGGCCTTGCACTAAAGAAGATAAAAGGGTGACTAAGACAAGTCAGCATGTGAAATTCTTTGAGATCCTTTAATGATAAGCATGGTTAAATTGAAGATTATTGTTAGACATTGTGTATAGCTCAATAGTCTTGATTAAACTTGAGATTTTTGGAATGATATCAGACTACTCAAGGCACTACATTAATAAAACAGACACTGGCACCCCTTAACAATGTAACAAATGTGTATGAATCATTTATACTTTTTTTTTCTATCAAATGATGTTTGACAATAATCAAATGATAATGAAATGTATAATTAATAATAAAAATGCCAACATCTGTTAGCTTGTTATTACAGACTGATTTTTCAGTGTACTATTTCAAATGTGTCACCATTAACCTAATTTATATTAAAATCTGCTAAATACAATCTGCTTTCATTAGTTGTTAATTTAGGTTGGCACATAACACCAAGGAGATGCTTCTGTCTCTGCTATCCCTCCCTATTTTTCCTTCCAGTCTGAACCAAAGATTCCCCCAAATGTCTTTAAAAACTGGCTGCCTCAACTCAAACATTCTGTCAGCAGATGGATCAGGTTGTTCTCAGCGGCAAATGATCAGTTCTCTGAGTCTGAGAAACTAGAAGCAGGTCTTGTAAAGAGTGTTGGCCCTCAGCTGCAGCCTTCTGACATCCTTCTGTCCAGTCACCTGCATGTCTTTGATATCCTGCCTCACTCACATCCACACACAGAGGCACCTGGAGCCTGGCCACTTTCTTAGTCTGGAGGAAATGACTGTGCTCCCACTAGATACCAGTCGGTGTGGGGTTTTAAGCTATATAGATTCTCAGGCACGTTCAATGATTGAGGACAAATCTCTTTAAAGGGGCAACCACTGTTGACCAGATATTTCCCACCAATGAAAAGCATGTGTATGAGATGAACCTAGAGCTTTTGAAGTGTCAGAAAGTAAGGATATGACTAAAATATTAACCAAAAAATTCAGCCAATATATTGATAGAGATATGGGAATGGGGCACAGAAACCAACGGAAAGCTCCCAATAGCCAAAGCTGGAACTCTTGGAGGAGCAAAGTAGTAATGTACTATTGACTTATAATTTAAAGTATAAAATAAATATCCATGAATATATGCCATTATAAATGAGTAACTGTGTTAATAAATGGGGAATAAGAGTCAAACCTCCCATACAGAAGATTCCAGGTAATTTATGGAGGTACCTCATCCTCAGGAAGGGGAACATGACTCCCCACTCCTTAAGATGCACATGGTGACTTCCTTCCCAAGAAGATAGAATGGAAAGGATGGAAAAAGTGTAAGTAACTTTACAGTGGAGAAACCTCACACCCTGCCTCAGCCAGGTGATCAACACCAACATTAGCAGTCAGAAATCATGTTGATGGTTTGTACCTTCGATAGGATGTGATGAAAATAGCACTTTACCTGTGTGGTCTTCTTTCCAGTAACACCCATAGCTCCCATCTTATCATATAAATCCCAACAGTGAGACATTATTCAAAATACCTGATGAGCTCTCCCCAAAACTGTCAATGTCATCACAAACAGTCTAAGAAACTGCCACAGTCAAGAGGAGCCTAAAAAGACCAACCTGAACATACTGGGTTGTCCTGAATGGAGTCTTGAAACAGAAAGGGAAAAGAACATCAGGTTAAAAACTAAGGACCTTAAACTATGGGCCTTAGTTAATATAACATTGCAAGATAGGTTCACTGATATTACAGATATATCATACTGATGTATGCTGTTAATACTAGGGACAACTGGGTGTGCGGATATGGGGGAAGTCTCTGTAGCTATCTCATAAATTTTCTGCATATCTAAAACTGTTCTAAAAATAAAGCCTACTTTAAAAAAAGCATGTGTGATTCTTTTTAGAAATATTGGGCATGAGGGATAATTCATAGTGTGAGGAAAAAACAGGCTGGAACCAAGGCGAGATTCCCATGTACGAGTCATCTCACCATCTGCAGGGAAAGCCCTGCAGATGGATGAAACAAGGTGTCTCAGGAAGAGAATTATAGAGAACTGGGTCTGCCTTTTAAGATACAAATGTGTGTCTGTTATTTTCAAAAGCTTGCTATGGTTTTAGAGCCACCCTTGAAATCCTGTCTAACTTCAGCTTAGAGTGAACTTGTGAAATGATCTGAGCCTGGAGGGAGCTTGAAGGAGTGTCTCATACTCTAGTGAAATCAGTGATTCTCTCATAAATGGGAGAATCAGCAACCCTGAAAAAGCTGTCAGGGCACTTAAAGGATCGCCATGACGGAAGCTGCCTATTAATTAATTACAATGAATTTGTTACATCTGTGAGATCTTTGAAAGTATTCTGTCTTATTACCCTTAGATGATGTTGCAATGGAGATATTGCCTTCTCTCTTTTATGAACTGAGTGCCTTCAGAATTGGCTGCCTGACTCCTCACTACTTAGTGATGGAGTAAAGATGATGTTACATAATGTACTTCTCAAGTCAAAAGTTAACTAGTCGCAAAAACATCCTAATTATGTGCACCCAAAGGAATATGATATTAATGTTAAATATGGCCATAGGCTAGTCTAGGAGAAAAGCTGAAAATTCCATACCCTTTTCTTTTTTAAAGACTGCTCCTTGAACAGAAAGTGGTAATAATAATATTACACACCTACACAGTCTTTTATATTCAAGAAACCTCAAAGCACTTCACCAATTGTTCTTCAAATCCACAGGGCTCACATTTCTTGGGAAAGGAAGTCACTAGTGATAAAAACCCGGTCCCCGATGGTCTGCCTTTTCAAAGCCAAGTTAAATGGAGCAGAGTGGGAGGGGAGAGGCATTGCTCCAGATCCCCACAGTTTCTTCTGGCCCCGCGGGGCCCTCCTTTATCCCTTCCCAAATGTTTATGCAGCTTGGGGACCAGGCTAGAATAATGAGTGGTCATGGTGAGGGGCAAGGACAGCAGGAACAAGAATCGCTTACAGAAATATCACGGCCTTAAGCAGATTTTTAAAACACATGGAAACTCTTCAAAATGTAGAGCTAAGAGAGAGTGAGAACTGGGTTTGTTGGCAGAGGGTCTAGCTGTGAATTCCGGGTCTGTTATTTACTGTTTGTGTAGCCTTAAGGGATGTCTGTCTCTCCGTTTCACAATTTTTGCCTCTCTTTGTCTCTCTGTCTCTTTGTCTCTCTGTGTTTCTGTCTGTCTATCTCTCTGCCATTTGCAAAATCTCTGATTCCTAATTCCTTCCTGCCTCATGCTGCTGAAAGTACTTGGGGTAGTGCCTGAAGCTCAGTAAAGCTTAGAGAAGCTACAAGATCCAGGTTGGCCAGGCTCTTCCAAACAGCCCTTGGCCAGGAGTTTGTGGGAAATGTGGATCCTTCTGTGAGGAAGAGGCAGTTCCCTTGGCATGTGGCACCTAAACTCCCATTCCTTAGCCAGGCATCCGGCTTGGCAGGACCATTGCTCCTTGATTCTCTCAAGTCCTATCTGCCTTCCCACCTTTCAGCTCTTCAGCCACACTGAACTGTTCCCATAAATCTCATGTCTATACCCACCGCTCCCTCTGCCATGAAACACTGTGCTCCCCAACCCTGCACACTGGTACTTCTCACTCTAGAAAACACACCTGAACCAGCACCTGTGTGATAATACCTAGCACTCTGGTGCACTCTGCGTGCACTGCTAAGGTAGAACAAGGGCCGTGCTACCATTGGTTTCTCAGTCTACCTCCCCTCTAGCCCTCAGGGCTGTATCACTAGAGCCCAGCACAGTGTCTGACACATGATAGCTACTCTACTTAGTAAGTATTTGGTGAGGGAATCATGATCTGTTTCCTGAGCCTTCTTAATGGAGTAGCTGTGGTGGTTTGCTTGCTAAGTCATGTCTGACCCTCTCAAACCCATGGACTGTAGCTTGCCAGGCTCCTCTGTTTATGGGATTTCCCAGGCAAGAATACTGGAGTGAGTTACCATTTCCTTCTCCAGGGGATCTTCCCAACCAAGGGATCGAACCCATGTCTCCTGCATGGCAAGCATACACGTTACTGCTGAGTGACCAGAAGCCCACATAGAGCTTCTAGGGCCTGCACGTTCTTTGGAAGATCCGCCAAGCAGAGGAAAATATGTCTTGCTTGCACAATGCAGCCTCTCAGTGCCTCCAGCAAATAGGTTTTAACCTATTGCAGGGGCAATAGGTTTTAAATATATAGGCAGTTGTAGTGTCTGACCTGGAGAAGGCAATGGCACCCCACTCCAGTATTCTTGCCTGGAAAATCCCATGGACGGAGGAGCCTGGTAGGCTGTAGTCCATGGGGTCGCTAAGACGCTAAGAGTCGGGCACGACTGAGCGACTTCACTTTCACTTTTCACTTTCATGCATTGGAGAAGGAAATGGCAACCCACTCCAGTGTTCTTGCCTGGAGAATCCCAGGGACGGGGGAGCCTGGTGGGCTGCCGTCTATGGGGTCGTACAGAGTTGGACACGACTGAAGTGACTTAGCAGCAGCAGCAGCAGTGTCTGACGTGGTAGAGAAGGTCTTCTCAAACTTGTTTTTCCTTCCAAAAATGAAGGTTCAACTTAAGTCGATCTGTCCTAGGGCTTGGGATTCTGCATTCATAACAAACTTCCAAGGGATGCTGACACTAGTCATAGGCAATATTGTAAAGCATGTCGTTAACCCCCTGTGGTCTAGATTAGTGATTCCCATCCCTAGGTACACTTACGCGAATGCTCAATTGCTGTTGCGTCTGACTCTTTGTGACCCCATGGACTGTAATCCTCCAGGCTCCTCTGTCTGTGGAATTTTCCAGGCAAGCATACTGGAGTGGGTTGCCATGTCCTCCTCCAGGGGATCTTCCCAACCCAAGGATCGAACCCACGTCTCCGGAATTGGCAAGTGTTTTCTTTACCACTGAGCCACCTGGGAAGCCCGTGGGTACACTTCGGAACGCTTTTAAAAAATACTTACGCCAAATCTCACCCCAGCGTTTTTGTTTTATTTGCTGTTAAGTTTTGGAAAGCATTCAAAGATTAAAATGCTTGTACCATTCTTTATTCTCCTACTTAATATTTACTCCTTCAAATATCATATACTCTAAAAAAAAATCAGTTTCTGGCATATGGTGGACTCTCAATGCACAGTTGATAAATGAGTGAAAATGGTGTACAGATGTTAAGTGCATATGCAGTTACACAGTATTAAAAATCACTGTGTCATGGATAATGTCATATCATTTAAGTAAAACTGTTTAGTTGCAATAAAATCGTATTGCATCAACTGTAGACTTTGATGGAATTAATTCTAACTTTTCTCTCACTTAGAATAAGGAGGGCTTTTCCATGTCTAATAGTTTGTACAGGTGGGTCATGAAAACAACTGAAGTGTCTCCTTGGTCCTGTCCAGTTCCTACCAACTGTATGTATTTCCTTTTGGAGGCCTGGTTTAGTCTCAGAGGGCCAAATGAAGCTTAGTAACATTACGAGAAGGACTAAAATTAGCTTATTGGAGATTTTCCAGGGATACAACGTGCTGATTTGTGTGTCCCTAGAAGGGAAAACACATCTGTTCCCAGGATGACGAAAGAATATCCATTCTAGTGAAGATGTTGAGGGCAGCCTGTCACAGTGAACTAAGCATGTGGGTGCTGGGACTCTACTGAGATGTGGTTGGGTTCCAAATCGATTTCACTGCAGGCCCCTTTAATAATCCAAAGAAGAAGGGAAAAGGGAGCTTGGCCAAATTGTGTGATGCTTTAGCCCCCCATTGGAAACATCTTTAAGAAGAAAACAGTCAAGTTGCAGATAATGAGCATCTGCCTTCCATCTCCTTCTTCCTCTTCTCCTCTGTTGTATCACTGCTGTTGTTGTCACTGTAACAGTTTCCAACGGAAGGCGCCCCTCCTCCCTCTCTGAAGGCACCAACCTGTGCCATCATGTGTAGTTCACAAAACATCCGGGAAACCATGAATCCTTCCACACTTGCTCCTGGTCCAACCCACTCCCTGGCCTTCTCTCCCAGAATTCTCTTTGTGTAGACCAGCTTTCTTGTAGGTGGTCACAGAATGGGTGTGAGGTGTGTACCAGGCACACTGGTGGAGGGTATTTGAGGTCATGATGCCTGTAGAAACGTGAGAATGGACTGAGATCATTTGGAAGTATGTCCATTTTTAAACAATAAGAAGACACTTCTAAAGAAGGATGCATTAGTGAAACCATCTGAGGGGAAGGAAAAAAAATCTCCCAAAGGTATTTTCAAGATTTTTAGAGTGGAAAGAAGAAAATCTAATTGCTATAGCCAAGCTGAAAATGTTCTGTGGGCAGTGTGATTGTGAATGACTGTATTCTCTCGAAGGCAGCAGGACTAAGCGTATACTGATCCATATTCATGCTTGAGACGAGCACTCACTGTCTCAGGTGTGATGACAAAAGCAGCAGGAAGTTGTTCAACTCCAGGATAAGAGTGAGAGGAAATGACTGCTTGTGTGAGTGGCACTGGATTTACTTATTCTCCAGGCAAATGTGTCCCCTTTGGCAAAATATGTCACTTGCTGAAAAATGTATCACTGTGCACCATCTTCTCAGAGAGAGAAGTGTGGTACATGGATTTCATGAAAGAAAAGGATTTTCAGAGACCAGAAAGGTCGGCTTTTAGGTTCCACCCAAACTGAAACTGTGACCAAAAATAATCGAGCAGATCTGTGGTTAATTGTACAGCAACCTACTCCTTCCATATTCCACTGAATCCCTGGGTAATCTTTTTGTTTGTTTCTTGTCACTGCTGTTTCAGTGACAGGTACAATTTTAGCTTAGTGTGGGTTTTCCAAAGATAAGACAGAGCAACACAGTTTGGCTGTATAGTCTAAATGCTGTAATTACAATTTTCCTGTGAGAGCAATATTTTGGATATAAACTGTACTTTACAATGTAGTGGGTTTTAACTAGCAAGATATACACCTTTCTAAGTAGGCCCTATTAAAACAATTTAATAGAATGTCAACAAGTACCAACATGTACATAAAGACAGAATTGCGTGGTTTGTTTTCATGCAGTGAGCTAGTTCTGCTGGGGTCTGTCAAGGACTATTGAAGCTCAATTTGAGCTAACAAGATTACATGATTGGAATTGTATTAATTGAACGCCTTTATTTTTCAGGCTGACAAACGCGATGTCTGATCAGTTGTAGGGGGTACACTTCAGAAATATGGAGTGTTTTTTGCTTGTGTAAATGTGTTTGTGCATATGTATTTCCAAATTAGCACAGGCATATTGATGTTTTTGTGAAAAAATACATACATTTAAAAAAAGAGGAAAAAATAGGGCTTAAATCAGTCTGGTCAAGTGCTGATGAGATTAATTTCACACATTTTGAGTCTTTAAAGTTCTCCTGAGTGGAGTTTTCCCTAGATCAGAATTCACACTGAGCATACTCAATTGTAGACAAAGGAAACTGTCACTGACAGCCGTCATGGAGGCAAATTATGCAGTGGATTTAAATAGCCTGAATGTATTCTATAGATTGTAAGACGGTGATAGTTTATTACCTTGCACAGCTCAGAAGCAGTGGAACACTTCCTAATACTGGAATAGAGACTTCATGTTGCATCGCAAAGCAGGATAGAGGATGGTAGCTGAAATATTCCTTTTCACACACTCACACGCTCATATTCTGGACAACTGGGGGATATAAAACCCAATAGATAACAAACGAAGAATGTAAACCTGCTTGATGATACAAAACATAGTGATATGTAATATACATCCACCTGTATACTTATGTATAAATACATGTAAATATATCTGTATTTTTAGATTACTATTTTAACATGTCAATATATCAATGATATAATATATACATGTATATAAAATACATCCACATGTGTATTTATGTATAACTCTATGTGTATCTGCATGTAAATGAGTGTACATGTGTTTGTACTTTGAGTGGGCCTATTTTAACATATATTTTTAATATTGACATAAAGAACCCATTTATTAATGGGAATAAATGGTCATCCCTGTAGCTCTTCGTGGCTGTCTCAATGGCATAAGGAAGAGAAAGGCTATGGAAGAGCTTAGATATAAAGAATTAGATACAGGACTTAATGTGTCATTTAAACAGAAACATAGAGCCAGATAGAGGGAAGAGACACATCTCAGAGATCTATCTGTGGGGCAAAATGTACTAAAAATGAATGCCAGACACAGACCACACTGACTCATTCAAAGCTGAGCTGCACTGAGGCATCAGAACATTATCAGCAGACAAGAGAACAACTATCCAACACCAATCAAAGCGGCCTGTGCAGAAAGGCTTCACCCAGAAACCTTCACCAAAGTAGAGGGAAAAACAGGGTAGGCAGCCACAAGTCATCAAAAGAAAGGGCTACTACTCTTCCTTGTGCAAATGCCTGCAGCACCAACAGATGGCAGTTCACTTTCATAGAAGCCAAATCCCTACAACTTTTCCAAGATAGTGCCACAAAATAGCTCCTGTAGGCAGTTTCCATAACAAAAGAGTGAGAGATGATAGTGTACTCTGCAAACTTCCTTCTCCACCAGAGAAGATTCCCAGTTAAAGAAACGTTACAAGAAAAAGTATGGGCTATGCTGAAAGTATTTCTTGTGAATAAGGCTGCTTACCATCCCCAGGTAATAAAACAAAGGCTGGGAGCCAAGTTATTGGTCCCTGGTGTCCCTTGTCAGCCACCATCATCAGCACAGGTAACATACCCTGAGCACCTGTGATGTGCCAGTGACGTGTGACGCACCTGGTGGCAGGTCCCCCCAGCAATCTTGGGAAGGTTCTAGCATCAATTTAACTGACTTGCACAAAGTGAAGCTGCTAGTTAAGTGCAGGGTTTAGGATTAGACCCAGGTTTGTCTTACTCGAGAGACCCAGCCCAGAGCTGCTGTGCTGCACACCCTCATTCCAGTGTGTCCGTGTGCCGGTCCACAGATGATGCCAAAGCGACCTGGGGAGGGACTCATGGTGCAGAAAGCACGGCAACGTCTTGTCCAAGAAACCACTTTGGCTATTTGAGAACTCACAGCTGAGTGATTTTTTGTTTAATTTGAATTTGAAAATACACTGCCTAACACATAACAGATACTTAATATAAAAATACTAATATATATTGTAGTATATATGTACCCATATGTGTTTGTGTATACACCCAGAGACATATAGCTGACCCCAGCTCAGGAATTAATTGCTTTTAGTTGCTTTTTCCCCTCTCAGTAGATCAAGGTATCATGCACTTTTATAGTAGTTTGTATCACACGTAGGTTTCATTTCAGAACTCACATTTATTAACTCATTTTATCCTTATAAAATATTGAAACTTAGGCAAAACAATCATTTATGTCTCCACCACATAGATGAGGAAAATGAGGCTAATGGTATTTCTCTCACTGTGCTGTATCTCAAGTCTGCTCAGATTGCACTTCCCTGGGAAACAAGAAAATGGCATTCCAATTTGCTGATGTGTTCTAAGAAGAAACTTTAAATATCTGAAGTTAATACTGATCATACTGTGTCATTGATTCATTAGAGCAATCAATGTTTACATCTGTTCTTTTTTTACTACTTGCTAGTGAATGTTTGTAGTCATCTGTATGCTGTCTTCTTATTTCTGATCTTATCAGTAACTTTCAGCAATAGCTTTACCTTAATGATATAAAGGGGTAAAGGTCCATTTTCTTTTTCCTTTAATGTATGTAAACCTATAAACGATCAAGAACTTAGTGAGCTTCAATTAATGGGGCATGAACACAAAATAGACAAATCCTGCCCTCAGAAAGCTTCTACCAATAGAAATTTTTCTGGATTCTAATCCACTCATGACTGGACTGGTTGAGATCTTTAAACTCGATGTTATAAATCTTGGCAGATCAGAAATGTTCTAGAGTCAGGCAATCACTCAGGATGTTCCCATGCCCTGCCTTTATTTTCAATCTTAATTTCTCAGTAGATCTTCTAGGTCAGACCTCCTGCTTCTACTATATATTCTTCCCATGTTACCTACTAGATTCTGCATCCTTTCTGATGTTCATCTCAGCAATTCTGCGTCTTGTGTGTCCTACACATTTTCTGATATACTGTTATATGTATTGATGGTGTTTAGTAGCACCTAAACCTTTTAAGGGGCTTCCCAAGTGGTTCAGGGGTAAATAATCCACCTGCAGTGCAGAAGACTCAGGGGGTGTGGGTTCAGTCCCTGGGTTGGGAAGATCCCCTGGAGGAGGGCATGGTAACCCACTCCAGTATTCTTGCCTGGACAATCCCATGGACAGAAGAACCTGATGGGCTGCAGTCCGTGGTTTCGCAAAGAGTCACACATGACTGAGCACACACACATGCGTGCAAAACTTTTAAGTCTTCATTTGTAGTTCACATAACACTTGAGTTAAACTGTATTATAAAGAAGTAGACCTGTGCAAGAAAATCCTTTTTTAGTATGTGGCTTGTAGATTTCTTTTTAAAGTGACCTTGGGTCTGTTTTTTCATATGGGATGCAAATGGGTACTATCAGAGCCTCTCTGCCATCACTATAGTGTAATATCATTATTACACCACACTGTGAAATGTGTTCAGAATTAGATGTTGTTTTTAGCTTTATCCTTTCATCAGAAGTGATTCATATGTACTGGTGATACTGTTCCTTCTTGAATATATGAACACTCCAAAGTGTTTATATTGGGGAGATGTAATGGAGGTATCATATTTGTAAAGGATGATGGCTGTATCTGTTTATATTCAATTTTTCACTTACATTCTTACAAGGGTAAAATGCATTTTTCTTGCTGTTCAGTGCTTTATCCTTTTCACTTGTTGTTCTGTGGTTACGGTGACTTTAGCTATGTAGCAGCTTTCCCCAAATGGATTGAGTGTGAAGAAGTAGTTACTTAGCAAGATCTGACCAAAAAGAAGAAAAAAAAAAAAATCAACTTCACAATTTCCGATATGCTATTGACAGTGCCAATTCCAATTGTTTCACATTAGGACTCCTTGCCTTGGTATCTGGTTGCAAGGAAACCCTCTCCTCTCCCTCCATGAAAGGCTAGGGTTTCAAAGTGCTGGTTCATTTCCACAGGACAGTACCTATATCACAGGAGATACCCATTAATGTTTGTCAAATTAATAAATAAACATACCCCAAAACACATTACAACACAAGCTTGGTTTAACAAAAAAAGGTAATCTTCACCATTAATACTTCCAGGAAAGGAAACGGTAAGGTACTGATAGATGAATGAGTAGTATACAAACATTACTTTGTTTTAGATCTGGGAAAAAAATCATACATCAACAGTCAACAAATTACTAACCTATTCATCAGCGTTATTATTTTGTATTCTCCTCTCTCTTCTAAGATATACATGTTTTGCTAAACAATTACCTAAAACAGTTATATTTCAAGTGCTTGATAGAGGATTATCTAACAAGCGTATTTGAACTTCCCTGGTACTTGATATGAGGAGGAAGTACAGTGAGAATAAACTATTAATAACGTCTCACATTTAGGCACTTAAAGACAGGGAGATAAAAGACAAAGACTCAGGAAGCAATTAGAGGCACTCCCCTGGTGGTCCAGTGGTTAAGAATCCACCTTCCAGGCTGACGTGAGTTCGATTCCTAGTTGGAGAACTAGGATCCCACACGCTGCGGTGCAACTAGAGAGGCCGAGAACCGCACCTCCCGAGCACGCACACTCTTGATCCTGCAACTAGAGAGAACCTGTGTGCTGCAACAAAGACTCAGCACCACCAACATAAATAAACATGTTAAAGAAAGAAAAATGAACAAATAGAGAACATATTGGTAAGGAATAAACTGACTGGTTGCTTGCTTTGGATAATGTGTTTCAGGAATTCAGAAAAGTGGAAGATCGTTAGTATAAGTCTCAGAAGTCAGCAGTTGAATGGAGTCTAGACCTGGAAGCCTATAGTTCTGGTTTTGCCAAAAGAGGTGCGAAATTCTCTGAGTCGAGTGAGATAAATGTGAAAGCATTTCATAAAAAGGTAAATTTCTGTAGAAATGTATAGGATGATCACTCTCAACCCCCAGTCTTCACTGTAAGCTCCTATTTTCCTGTCTCCAAACAACAGTTCACATCAACAAGGCAATCCTTTTCCTAAAGTGTCCGCTTGATTATTTACTTCTTCTTTCTAAAAAAGTTAATTTCATTGTATTTATTTATTTACCTACTTGACTGCACGAGGTCTTAGTTGCAGCATGCAGGATCTTTCGTTGCACCATTTGGGATCTAGTTCCCAGACCAGGAATCAAACCCAGGCTCCCTGCACTGGGAACACAGAGTCTTAGCCACTGGACCATAATGAAAGTCTCTGATTATGTTCTCGTTAACGAGAAAGGCGTCATCAGGCTACACAGTTAGGTCCCAAACTCACCTCCCTGCTCAACTTTATCAACCGCTGCCACCCTGTGTGACCCTTCCTTCAGCCCCGTGGCACCAGTCACTCCCTTGTGCTTTGCAGCCACTGCATCTTGCCTCTGCCTAAACATATCTTGGAGGATGAGAAGTTTGTGTGCCCATCAGGAATGGGCTGGTTAAATACTAGAGCCCTTCCCTAATCTCTCAGGTTGGTGGAGATCCCCTCCTTCTCTTACTCTTCATAACCATGTTTCCTGAATCCTTTTTTTTTTTTTTTTGTCCCTGACATCGTATTCTGCTCTACCTTCACTAGGAAATTTTAATTCCTGGTGGTCAGGAAATAATTCATTTGGAATTCTCTACTCTTTTTAAACAGTGCCTTGCACATAGGCACTTCACTCAGTTTAATATTGAGTGAGTGAATGCTTCTAAGATATAGAAAGATCAGACAGAAGAACAAAAACCAAAATATATTGTTTTCGGAAGCTATGCCACCAGAACTTTCTGGGGATTTTTTGAGCTTGCAGAGGACTAGTATGTGAAGAGTTAAGAAAAGTTTTACTAACAACTGCAGCTGTTTGTGGGGGAGCTCAAGGACATTATGAGATTAGCAGGAATAGGACTTTGAAGTCTGTACTAGTCTCTGGAATTCCCCAGTCCCCCTCTCCACCCCCAGCTCCCCGCTTCTCTTCTTCAAAATCCCCACCCCTCTCCACTTTCCAGGGAGTGTTAAAAATGTAACTGTGGAATTATGTAGCTAGATAATACTGAGTACTTTCTGAGTTGTATTTACACAAAAGTCCTTGTTGGGCATTCTTTGGTCCTCTCCAAGCATAGACTGTACTCTTGTGGCATGTAGTATTAAAATAATGATAATAATAATAAAATTATACATGTTGCTTGTGTCCCACTCATCTCACAAGAAAGCAAGGCCCAAACAAAGATTCAGAGATTCAATTGGCTCATTGGTGTCTCACTTATTAAAGGAAGTGGTCATTTTTGGTCTCTGATTTGCTTCAGAGTTAGATTTTCACCATAATACTGTTGCCCACCAATGAATGGAAGTACTTTTGGGGGGCCTTCAGTCCAGCTATAATAAACCTGATTTTAAATTAAATCAGCATTCAGTTACAGCAACCAAAATTATTTAAATATTGAAACATACAGAAGCCTAGTACTCCTTGTACATGAAGTTAGTGGTGCCAAAAACTCAAGAACCCTGGTAGATGTACCCTGCGTGCATACTTAATACTCCTAGTTCTCTTGGCTAGGAAAGAGTATGATAAAAATACTTGTCTTCTTAGCAGATAAACATGCCCATACACCTGGCAAGATAGAACTGAGGGAAGATCGGTTTACAAGGAAAATGCAAGATAATGAGAAATTTTCTTAAATCAAGGCTTTACATAGAAAACCTTTAAATAGAACTGTAACCTGAAGCTATTCACATGTAAGCATTCTTAATGTGCGATGGAATCTGCGCGTAAAAAGAAACTTGACTCCACAGGAATAATAGAGACTCTTCAAATAGATGATGAAAATTAAAAAAGTCACAAAAAGCAGAGAAAATCGACTGCTGGTACTTATTCCCTAGAACCTGTGCACTTTTCCCAAACTTTAGAAAAAATGCCAGTGCCTTCACAGCAAAGCCTGATGAGAACAGAGTTGATGCCACCGGCGGCTCCTTAATGTGCTGAATGCTCCTTTGACGGACTTGCTCTTTTCTATACAGAGCCTGAAGGTTCTCCAGCAGCCACTTAGAGACTCAGTGCCTCTGCAGAGCTTTGCCTAAACCCTCTCCCCAAAGCAGTAATTATTGTCTTTGTGATTCAATGAGGTGCACTTAAAATAGCTATTTAATGTGCATTACCAGTATTTTCTATGCCTTGTCTGCACAACAATAATGTAAGTTCCTCGTTTGTCTGGATTTTTAATTATTTTGTATTCATAGTAAATGGTTCCGTGGTGGCTCACATGGTAAAAAAAATTGCCTGCCATGTGGAAGACCAAGATTCAATCCCTGGGTCAGGAAGATTCCCCTGGAGAAGAGAATGGTTGGAAAATCCCATGGACAGAGGAGCCTGGTGGGGTGCAATCCATAGGGTCGCAATGAGTTGGACATGACTAAACGACTAACATTTTTCACTTTTACAGTAAACAGTCACACAGAGGGCAAGCATGTACACAGAAGACGTGTTTATCCATGAAAAATGGAGAATTAATCAAGAATTAGGAATGCCTCATCCATTCCTAAATCAACATAAGGCACCATTGATATATTCAGCACATAATTAATGAGACTTACTTATATTGTTCCAGGTACAGTAATTAGGCTCTGAAAATTCAGTGGTGAACGAAATAGGATATCTGCCCTTGGGCATTCACAATGATTTGGAATTTTATCTTCCATATAGATAATATTGATGTGACTATAACTCTTCTACCAAAGTCCCACAAAATGAGTATTGTCCTAACCTGAAATGAGGAAGAAAGAAAGGATGATGATAACTTTTCCTCTCCAAATTGAGAGACTCATCCTCTTTCCTTTTAAGTCGATGGTGTTAGATTACCATTCACACCACTGTTCAGTCAGTTTCTCATTATATGTTGAATCTTTACCCTTCTCTATATAACTTGCATGACCCCTTTATTGAGATGTAGGAGTGAACGGGCTTCAGTGGTTACACATCCCTTGCAAATCGATGGAGCTAAACCTGGCTGCACATTCAAATACCTTAGTATGCTTTTAAATACATTACAGATGCCTAGTCCTCACCCACAGAGAATCTAATTAATTGGCCCAGGGTGGGATTTGGGTGTTCATATTTTCTTATTTCACTGCCTAGGGGATTCTGATGTGAAGCCAGGGTTGAGAATCACTGTTGTAATCCCTGATTGTTCATAAGTATATTCTTAAATCTTTCTGAATAGAAAATCAGGAACCTAACAGGGAATAGTATGTGCATAGGTATTGTTTCTATAATTACTAGTATCTTAAATAAGCTTATAAGAAGTCCAGGAAAACTGCATGAATCAATATCATATTAAAGTGACCATGGCCATTATTTTAAATGTTGCAAAAGTTTGAAAAAACAATTGTAGAAAGGACAGACGTCTTAGGATTAAACAAACAAAGCTCTACAAATTTTTAATATGTTCTTGAAATTTCTCTGTTTCAAAGCATCTCAGTATCTCAGCTTTCTCATCGAAAAGTTAGGGATACCAAGGTTTATCTTGGGGAGCTCTTTTAAAAGTTAAATGAATATTCAAATTCAATTGATCCTCACTATTCCCAGATTTAGTCATTGTAAATTAGCCTACTTGCCAAAATTTATTTGTTATTCCAAAATCAACATTGTGGCATTTTCCTGGTTAATTGTGGACATGCAGAGAGATGAAACTTTTGAGTTGCATTCCCAGCTGAAGTTGGACAAGACTATACTCTGCCTTTTCATTTTCAACCTTCCGACTGGAAACAGTCATCCTTTCATGGCCTACTTAGTGCCATGTTTTGTTCGTTTGTTTTACATTTTTTGCTCTTTGTCAGTCACTTCACTATTTCACACAATGGCCCCCAAGCACAGTGCTATGTGGTGTTCCCAAGTGCAAGAAGGCTGTCATGTACATCCAGAGAAAATGGGTGTGTTTGATAAGCTTCACTCAAGCATGCGCTCTGCTGTTGGCCATGAGCTCCATGTTAATGAATCCATGAACACTGACAAATATATAGTAAATAGAATGGCTCTGAACAAACACACACACATATAACAAGGTCATATACTGATCCGTTGACGCGGTGACAGGCTCACAGGAACCTAACCCTATGTTTACTTGATGAGCAATGATTCAATATTCTCTACGACTTTGTTTGTGGTGACTTTATAGAGTATAACTATGTTTGTGGTAACTTTATAGAGTATAACTACCATGAATAACATGAACTGACTGTATACAAAGTGTCTAGCATCTTGCCTAGAACCTAATTCTTGCTAGAAAATGTTAGTTTCTCTGCTCCTCTCATGCATTATTAGTTTTCATCTTTAAATTATTTTCAAATTAAGTCCAGATATCAATGGATGCATCGATTCTATCTGTAATAAAATCCTTATCTGCAAGGACAATTCCATGTGAGCATATGCTGTCCAGAATTAAGCCTTCTATAATAGTGAGACTTCAAGAGATTTTTCAAGCTCAAAAACCACTAGAAAAACGTTTAAAAATCTTTTATCGGCAAAAAAGATTCCCAGCACCAAATGCTGCTAATAAAAGCTGCCTCATGGATGGGAAGAGCCTCTTGATGAAATGTTAAGCCCGCAAACAGCTACAAAACACATGGAGAAGGATGGTGATTGTGGATGGTAACATCCATTAGAGGCACAGACAGGCATGGGAATGAATAGACATTTTTGACAGTGGAAAATAATGAGTGACAAGAGGCAAAAAAAGGGAACAGCTACAACTATTAGGACATAAAGAATGCCCTGTGTAATGAATGCCTGTAACCCTAGAGAGTATCAAGCTGCCGTCTTGAAAACAAGTCATCAGCAAAGAACTCTCTTGGTCACCCATTTATTGAATGTCAGAACTACTCTAAATACTATGCTACTCTGGACACTAGAATATGTTGAACCTCTGCAATAGATCAGAGCACTGGGAAAAAGATGCAGTTTGATTTGTCCTCCTCTGGTGAAAGGCAAAAGATGGAAGTATAAAAGTAATGCTGATAACATGTATAGGCAAAAATGGGTGAGCATAAATAAATGATAACAAGTCAGCTGAGTAGTAAGCTTTTAAGCCTTAACAGCAGAATTAAGAATGGAAATCTATTAAATATTTGTAGATTCTGAGTATCACTGTACATATTGACATATTTAGGATTTCTAAAGAAGCAACATGATTCCCCTTCTATTGAAGTTGTTTTTATGTCCTTTAGCAGAGTTTTATAATTTTCTTCAGCTTGACCCTACTCATTCTTAGTTTTTTCCTACATTTTTAACATTGTTAGTGTTGTCATGAACAGTACTTTTTCTGCTTCAACTTTGAACTATAGGTTACAAGAATACAAGGAAGTTAATGATTTTTGCATTTCCTATTTTTAAAAAATATCTTTTAAAATTTAATTCAAAAAGAGAAAGAATATATCTAAAAAACAGTGCATATTCTCCTCCTTTGCAACATTTATACCTTTTTTGATACAATACTTAATAGCATTTATAGGAAAATTTGGGCTTCCCTGATAGCTCAGTTGGTAAAAAAAATCCACCTGCAATGCAGGAGACTTGGTTTCAATCCCTGGATTGGAAAGATCCTCTGGAGAAGGGAAAGGCTACCCACTCCAGTATTCTGGCCTGGAGAATTCCATGGACTCTGTAGTCCATGGGGTCGCAAAGAGTCAGAAACAACTGAGCAACTTTCACTTTCATGGAAAAATTTATTCTGTGCAGTGACAGAAGGATTTAATTTCTTTATTCTGACTTGGATGTAATATTTGTCTTTTATGAGAATTATGGTAATGGTTGGTTTAAGGTAGATATCTTTATGATGCTAATGAAGTGTTATTGTTTACCTAATATGTTATTGCTTTCTTAAAAAATGAGAAGTCCTTAAATTTTGTACAAACTTTTCAACATCTCAGTAAATTTATACACTGTATCCTTTGAACAACAAATGTAATTAATCATATTAATAAATATACCAAACCATCATTGGTTTCCTAGAGGAGGAGGGAAGAGCCTTCACAGCTATAATGTAATATTATAGTATTTTCTCAATTCTTAAGAGGCCATCAATTATTACAATCAAGAAGCTTTCAAAGAGAAAAAGAAACATTACTATATAAGATATATATATGGACTATAAGGTGCTTTTCAATTTCAAAAACATTAAAATGTAAGAAATGGATAGCTTAGAATTAAAGAAATACGGTAAAAGGCTTCTGAATTTAAATTGCAAAGATTAATTTTTATTTTAGCAATAGAACTCATAAATGACAACAAACAAAGCTATGTTTATCCAATTTTGGTATTGAATTATGCAGTCTTTCTTCCCCATACTTATAAAGATTCGATCCATCATCTTCTAAAATCTGTAAAGGATATCTTATGTAACCATAAGTAATCATATTAATCACAATATTCTATACAATAGTAGCAATCTGTGCTAAAATAAAAAGTTAATTATATTAGGCACATTCTGTTTAAGAAAGCATGGGAGACTATCATTCAACTTCCCTAGATATGCACACAGACACACAGCAGTTTAGAATATAAAAAAAGAAAAGACACCCTTCTAAATAACAACAAAAAGTTATTAGGAATAAACTTAACAAGAAATCAACATGATTTGTCAAAACTGTTGAGGAACAAAAAGGGCATACCTTATCCTTGAACAGGAGATCTTAGCATTATTAAGATGTCAGTTTTCAAATTAGTGAATTTGATAGAATCTAAATTAAAATACCAGTGGAATATTTTGAATTAGAAAGAATCTAAAGTCCTCATGGCAAACTGAATACATGGAAATAGCCAGGAAAATAGAAATAATAAGTGAGGTATAACTCAATTGCTGTATAAAAATATTTCCACATTAAATAATTTGGTACTAGCACATTATATACAAACAAAAAAATAAAATAATATAGAGTACAATTCCAAATACATATAGAAAACTTGGTATATGATAACTTTAATGTTAAAAATCAGTGAAAAACAGGACTTGTCCAATAAAATGGTAGTGAGAAAGTGGCCAGCCAGCTGCAAAAGAATAAAGCTACATCTGTTACTAAATACAAAGGGATCCACCAGTCAAATGTTTTTTTTAAAAATGAAAGTATTAGAAGAACATATGGGATCATAAATTTTGTGGGAGTTTTGTTGTTGTTGTTGTTTACAAACTTGGGAGTGGGAAAGGTTTCATAAGCACAGAAGTGATGACTGATAAATTTGATTAGAAAAATTAAAAGTCCTCACATGACAAAAATGTTTTTTAATTAATTTATTTTAATTGGAGGCTAATTACTTTACAATATTGTGGTGGTTTTGCCATACATTGACATGAATCAGCCACAGGTGTACAGGTGTCAGCCCAACCTGAACCCCACACACACTTCCCTCCCCACCCCATCCCTCTGGATTGTCCCAGAGCACCAGCTTTGAGTGCCCTGCTTCATGTATTGAACTTGGTCTGATCATCTGTTTTACATATGGTAATATACATGTTTCAATGCTATTCTCTCATATCGTCCCACCCTCACCTTCTCCCACAGAGTCCAAAACTCCATTCTTTATATCTGTGTCTCTTTTGCTGTCTTGCATATAGGGTCTTATAACTGTCCTTCCAAATTCCATATATATATGTGTTAATATACTGTATTGGTGTTTCTCTTTCTGACATTTATTCTGTAAAATAGACTCCAGTTTCATCCACCTCATTAGAACTGACTCAAATGCACTTTTTTATAGCTGAGTAATACTTCATTGTGTATATGTACCACAACTTCCTTATCCATTCATGTGCTGATGGACATCTAGATTGCTTCTATGTCCTAGCTGTTGTAAACAGTGCTGCAATGAACATTGGGGTACACGTGTCTCTCTCAGTTCTGGTTTCCTCAGTGTGTATGCCTAGCAGTGGGATTGCTGGTTGTATGGCAGTTCTGTTTCCAGTTTTTTAAGGAATCTCCACAGTTCTCCATAGTGGCTGTACCAGTTTGCATTCCCACCAACAGGGTAGGAGGGTACCCTTTTCTCCACACCCTCTCTAGCATTTATTGTTTGTAGACTTTTTGATGGCAGCCATTCTGACCGGCATGATTTGTATGCCATAACAGAGGAATGATTTCCTTTATGTATATGGAGTTCTGAAAATTCAATAAAAGAAAGGGTGAAGATCATGAATACACAGATTACAGTACAAATGGCTTATCAATTAAAGAAAGATGGTTAACCTCACTTAAAATTAAACATAAATTAACAATAAAATTTTTAACCTAACACTAGGAAATTTTGAGTATACCTGTTGGCAAAGGTGTGGATACTGATACTCTCATATTGATTTGATATAACTTCTGTAAAGAGTTTAACTTTGTGACACATGTTATAGTTTGACTAGTACATACTCTGCAACCCAGAAGTTGCTCTTTTAGGAATTTACATAAAATATATAATTGCACATGTTCTCAAACACAATAACAAGAGTAATAATGATAACTACCACTTATCAAGCATTTGTTATAGAACAACTGTTATTCAAAGTGCTTTACATATAGTACCTATTTAATCCACTCAGTTCAATTCAGTTCAGTTCAGTTACTCAGTTGTGTCCGACTCTTTGCGATCCCATGAATCGCAGCACGCCAGGCCTCCCTGTCCATCACCATCTCCCGGAGTTCACTCAGACTCACGTATCCTGTAAATTATACATCAATTAGGAGTGCTATTAGCTGCAAATAATTAGTAAATTCTGTTTCTTTGAGAGTTGGACCAGAAAGAAGGCTGAGCGCCAAAGAATTGATGCTTTTGAATTGTGGTGCTACAGAAGCCCCTTGAGAATACCTTGGACAGCAAAATGAAACCAGCCAGTCCTAAAGGAAATCAGTCCTGAATACTCATTGGAAGAACTGATGCTGAAGCATCAATCAGGATCCAATACTTTGGCCACCGTTGTGAAGAGCTGACTCATTAGAGAAGACCCTGATGCTGGGACAGATTGAAGGCAAAAGGAAAAGAGGGTGGCAGAGGATGAGATAGTTAGATAGCATCACCCACTCAATGGACATGAATTTGAGCAAACTCTGGGAGATAGTGAAGGATAGGGAAGCCTGGTGTGGTGCAGTCCATGGGATCACAAAGAGTCGGACATGACTTAGTGACTGAAAAACAACAACAATAATGCGGTTTAGTAGTGCATCATCTAATTAAACAAGAAGTTTGGAAGTAACTGGTCCTAGGTGCAAATCTGTGGTGTAGCATTCTGGGCTCTGCTTGATGTCCTAGCAGTTCTTGTGGCCTTCTCATGGTGCCAAGAAGGCTACAGCAGCTCTGATCATCACAGTCTCACACAACGAATGGTAACATTAGAAGAAGGGAACAATACAGGGTCTTCTTAGTCCATCTCTTGATCATGAGCAAAAGTCTTTTCAGAATCCTCACCCAGCACAAACTTTCACTTACATTTCACTGGACAGTTAATATTAATTGCAACACTTTTTGAGCGCTTAAGAAGTATGAGACCCTGCTATAAGTTCTTTATATACATTCATTCACTCCTTTAATCTTCACAGCATTTTTTAAAGCAATAGGGACTACTATTATAATTTCTTGCATTCAGTGAGTTTAAGTAGCTTCTCCAAATTTACACTGCTGGACCCAGATTTCTGACTTCACAGTCATATGCTTTTTTTTTTTTAATTTAAATTTATTTATTTTAACTGGAGGCTAATTACTTTACAATATTGTATTGGTTTTGCCATACATCAACATGAATCTGCCACGGGTGTACACGTGTTCCCAATCCTGAACCCCCCTCCCACCTCCCTCCCCATACCATCCCTCTGGGTCATCCCAGTGCACCAGCCCCAAGCATCCTGTATCCTTCATCGAACCTGGACTGGCGATTTGTTTCTTATGGAATTTAGAAAGATGGTAATGATAACCCTGTATGAGAGACAGCAAAAGAGACGCAGATATATAGAACAGTCTTTTGGACTCTGTGGGAGAGGGAGAGGGTGGGATGATTTGGGAGAATGGCACTGAAACACAGTCACGCTTTTAACCGATGCACCATACCATATCTCCAGATCTTGTGTCTCTGCTTAAACTTCTCACTGACAAAGGGCATTGTCATTGCCAATTTTGCTAAAATCAATCATTGTTTATCCTCTAGAGGGACTCAACTTGGCTGAGTATATTGTATGGCCACCAAGACAAAAGTCAGTGTTCTAAATCTTAAGTGAAGTTGCTCAGTCATGTCTGACTCTTTGTGACCCCATGGACTGTAGCCCACCAGGCTCCTCTGTCCATGGGATTCTCCAAGCAGGAATACTGGAGTGGGTTGCCATTTCCTTCTCCAGGGGATCTTCCCGACCCAGGGGTCGAACCCAGGTCTCCCACATTGCAGGCAGATGCTTTAACCTCTGAGCCACCAGGGAAGCCCTCTAAATCTTAGGTGAAGGTGAAGGTGAAGTCGCTTAGTCGTGTCCGACTCTTTGTGACCCCATGGACTGTAACCTACTAGGCTTCTCCATCCATGGGATTCTCCAGGCAAGAATACTGGAGTGGATTGCCATTTCCTTCTCCAAGGGATCTTCTAAATCTTAAACAAGGAGGAAATAGCCATTGGGTTAACAATCAAAAGAATCTATGATGAATAAGTGCTATTGTTGTCCCCAGTAAACAAATAAGGAAACTGAAACATAGATTAAGTAACTTGTCTCAGGTCATGCTTCTTGTGAGGAACCTGAGATATTTCTTGAAAATGCCTGGAAGTAATCTAAATGTGTATGAATAGGAGATCAAGTTAAATAAATTATGGAGATTGATGTAATACGATAGTTTGTAGTTTTCTTTGAAAATAGGATAGATCAATATGTAAATATGTAAAGTGGACCCAGTAACTGGGGAGTGGAAAAAAATTATTTTGATGGGATAGTTTTATATAACATTTGAATTTTTGTCATATACATGTGTTGCTTTTTCAAGTAAAATATATAATTTATTTAAAAACTAGTTTTGATGTTACAAATGGTATTTTTCTGTATCATTTTACAAACTTCCTGAAGATCTTGAAGAGCTGTCACTATATTTCTTTACACTTGTTTGGACAGTTTACAGGAACTCATGTTTTCAAATGCAAATTTAAATAATTTGAAAAGCAATCAGAGTCTGCTGTTTTCATCTGTTAATAAAGTCAGATTTTGGATAAAGAAACACAGTTATCATTTGCCAAATGTCTTCTCAGAGCAAAGGAGAGCCAGTCCGTTTTGTACTCTCAGTGACGGATATATTCTTTCTCGTATTTACTTCATTTTCTTAGGAAACCAAGTAAAAGAAAAGTAGATTTTCTTTCTTAATCCACTTTAGATGCCAGTTTCATCCTTGTACATTTCTTAAAGGGACATTTACCTGACAGGCTCCTTCCCTCCTCCGTGAAATTTCCAATATGCTCTTCCCCTGGGAAACTGTTTCATAAGAGATGTGTATGAAGATTGAACTTGCCTCTATTTGTTTTTGAGGTGGCCTATTTTACATGGCTCCTTTTTAGATTCTTTTATATCTTTTTTCCCTACTTAAACAAAAATGAAATCAAAACTGATGGTGATGAAAATACTGATGGTGTAATCTCTACCTACCAGGCTAAATTAAGATTTTCTAAATCCACCTTGGCACTGCCCTGCTAAATCTACAGTCCTTAAGATTTTCTGGGTGAGGGGTGAAGCTATGGAAACTGCATGAAGAGCTGGCTTCTTACATTCTCTCCTGAAGGGAGGAACTCAGAGAGAAAAGCAGTATTAGTGAAAAGCTCATTCCAGGAAGTGAACAGAGGAACTGAAGCTCTGGCTCTGTGGGAAAATGGAGACTTTGAAGGTAATAATGCTTGTGCGTCCAAGAAGAATAATGACCAGTTTGTGTCCTGAGAAGGTGATGCTGGAGTCCCTTTGTGCAAAGAAAAGCCATGTTGCCTAGTTACAGAGAGATTTTGCTCTAAGTGTCGAAAGTTCAGGCAGGAGTAGAGTTAGAACCCACATCCCTAATATAAAGCCAAAAGATTTTTAATGATGCTAGTACAGAATTTTGTTATTCAAACACAATTCTTGTGCCAATTGGACAATTCATCCCAGGAGTCTTGCGCAAATCATGGTTGAAAGTACTCAGGTGCTTCTTCATTTCATTATTTGACATTCCTAACACTAGCATAAATTGACCTGAGGCCCCTTCCTAGCTAGTCACAACAGACTTCAAATGTAGTATGCAAATCACAGATATGTATCTGACTTGCTTCACCTTGGAAGCACAAGAAGAGCCAGAGTGGTTGTATGTTAGGGTGAATCAGTGTGTGTATAGGTGTTTGGGAAAAAGACAAGTTGCAGTGTCTCCAGTGCTGTGAGTTCAAAAGAGACGCAGTGTTGGAGCAGTAGTATTACCCCCAATCTCCCTCTCACAGGCAATCATAGTAATCTATGTGTGATTGTGTTGTGTTATCACAGTCTTTTAAGTACCATCTCCCAGAGCAGCAAGACTAGTAACATCAGAATGAAAGTTCAAATCATCTCTGTGATTCTGTCATTCTCTTTTAATGAACCAGTGAAACCTAAAATTAGCCAAGATTTTATGAAATAGGATTTGTCTCTCTTTTAACTGTGAATGACAGCATTATAAAATTAGAAAGACCAGAAAATTCAGTTATTAGCTCATCACTCTTTGTGCATTCTTCTTAAAATGTACCTTCCTTTGTCTCTATCAGAACCCAAAATGCATCCGAATACGTTTCAGCAATAGCCTTCCCCAATAGGCATTCTCTGTGTTTACATATTTACATCACTTCTTAGGAGTTCATTTCTTTCAAACTTGTACTTTAAACAGACAATATATGAATTCAGTTCAACTCAATACATATATTTTGAGTTGAATAGAACACAGCATTGAGTTGAGCAGAACACAAAACAGATTTTTTAAGCAGATGGCATTCACCTAGATTGCAGGGTTCAGTTGTGAGAGAGAAGATGGAGCGCAAAGTAAGTGTTTATTGTTCACAGACAGAGACACACTGACTCACACAGAATAACAGTCATAGATATGAAAAATCAAGAGTGTGTATATTTAGGGAATGGCAAATAGTTCATTTAGGATGAAGCAGCCCTATGTTACATGTTGGGGAGAAGTAGGCTCAAAAAGTAAATTGAGATCAGACTCCAGAAGTACTCATCATATATTTTAAAGCAATTTTGATGATCAGATGAAGCAACATGCATAAGGTATTAAGTAGTGCTTGATATAGGTGCCCAAACAAACACCACCTCCTTTAATTTTGTGGGTAGTTGGGAGCTTTAGAGATTGCACAGACACTAACAATTTCCAGAAGGAATGCTGCAAGAATATTGTTCACTTTGAAAAAGGCCAAGCATGTTCAGCAAGGGAAAATTGCTTTGTTCCAACTAGCAAGGTACTTGAAATCTTTCTCTCCTCTAACCAGTGAACTGTTTATTCTGACTCAATACAGTGTCACTAAAACTGAATTATCTTATTTCCTGATCCTGAATTAATCCTGGATTGATGTCTGAAGCACTAGATTCAGGATTTTGCTTTATTTTGTTTCCACAGTAGTAATGGGGTCAGGAGCTTTGAAAAGAGACCTTTTCATTTAAACCAGTGATGGACCTTCTGGTGTCCGGAAATAATAACCTGTGAGACTTGGTGTCGCAGAAAGGGAGCACATGGAATACAGCGATCATAGTCCTTCACCCAAACTCTGAAACAAGATCCATCAAAAGATCTTGGTGCTTCTTTGAATTCAAGGCAGCCTGTGAAATGTAATTTGAAAAATGCACTGCTGAGTTTTCCAGATGTTCCAGCAGTGGATGAGAGAAGAGAAAAAAAACTTTGAAAATTCAACTGTCCTTCACAAAAATCTAGGCATACAGATATGATATGGAAACTCGTCTAAGCCAGCTGTCTTTTTGGGAGATCCAGCTCCACAAATCAAATTGCCCATGGATGCCCAGACTATAAGGAACATTCATGGGATCAGAACCTGAAGTCCTTCAACTTCTGGGTCTGTTCATATTTATTGTGTCAGACTTCTTCATCTTGGCCAAGTAGATATTTTTCTTATGAATAAAAAATCTAGAAATCAGTGTTAGAACAAATCTGAAGGCAGGTAACACTGGATACGTTAATAGAGCCTCAAAACAAAACAATGTTCAACACAAGGTATTATATCTACAGCAGATAATACTTATTAATAGTTAGTCCCTCTCCACTAACATACCTTTATACCCACATATACACACACATAAAATGGTAACAGTCATTTTACATTTATAAAGTGCTTAACTTATGCCTTACAAATGTATGTACAACTACAGAGGAATTTGCTCTGATTGGGTTCTTTTTGAAGATTCCTCTATGTTACAGCTGAGTTCTGTTTATAGAATATCTAGTGAGCTCCTACTACATGTGCCAGGCAAAATTCTAGGGAGCAGTGATTCCAATTAAGAAGCCTTCTTAACTTCAAAAAGGCAATAAAATAGTTATTCAAGATCTAAATCAGTGCCATGACATGAACTGAACTGTTATCATGTATTACATCCATAAAATGGGGCTTCCCTAGCAGCTCAGTGGTAAAAAAAGAAAACCCACCTGCAATCCAAGAGACATGGGTTTGATCCCTGGGTCGGGAAGATCCCCTGGAGAAAGGAATGGCAACCCACCCCAGTATTCTTTCCTGGGAAGTCCCATGGACAGAAAGCCTGGTGGGCTACAGTCCGTGGGGTCACAAAAAGTCAGACACAACTTAGCAACTGACCATACACGCACAGCCATAAAATATTCAAAAACAAATACCATACTAATGTAACTGTAATTTGTACCAGGGGTCTAATAATCCCTTCTCAACAGGAAGTGACCCTGGGCAGATCTTTTAGCATCTGTGTGAAGTCGCTTCCTTAAGAAGAAATGAGATGTCTCTCCTTAGGAGAAATGAGATCCCCTTCTTGGTCCTGCTCTTCACTGCCCTTTTCTTCTGTGTCCAGTTTTCACTGCTTCTGTCCTCTTCACTTAAACCTCACCAATCTGTAGCAATTAGCCACTTCCTAGGGTCAGAACTGAACAGCTAATTGCAAAGTTTACAAGCATTTTCTTCGTGGTTGTTTAAAACTCGTCTCTAGAGTTGGGTTTTACCAGTCAAATTTTTATGCTATTCACAGCACTTTCACGGATTAGACAAACAGATGCAGTGCTGGGCAGTTTCAGTCGACATCTGCAACCATGGCTGCTACAGAAATGCTGTTACCATGGAAGGATTGTATTCACCTCCCCAGCTTTACTGGGCAGTGAGGGAAGTAGGGAAAAATTCCCAGGCTGAGTGACACGTAGATCTTTCCTCCTCTCAGAACCACTTTATACTTCATAAGTTCATTTCTTTCTCCGCTATCCATAGCAAATGTCCATTGACTAGGTGTGGTTTGTATTTGACTTTTCAATTTAAATTGTGTTTATGAATTATTCTTGATATTTTCAGCTCTTGAGTAGGAAGAATGGAGGGTCAAAGGGAAATTCTTCTCCACTCTATACATGGCTTTAGATCATCTCCACTGCTCTTGTGTTACGAGGCACTGCTTTCCATCTTCCCGTTCTATCCTTTCTGCCTTTTCTTCTGTTCATATTTTGGTGTTTCATTTCCTGCTTTTCCTGCCCAACCTTTCTCCCATCTTCTCGACTTTTCTACAAGACAGAACAGCAGATGGACAAAGAGCAAGTTGTTAGAGAGAGGATGTAGGCAAACTTCTCAGTCCCTTTTTAATAAATGTTTACCTTTAGTGACTAGAAGAACTTAACTAGTCAGCATTAAATCAGTTTTAAGACTCACAGTTTTACAGGAATTAAATTTGGCAATAATACAAGCCAAGAGTATCCAGAATAAATTCAGAGTTCCAGAGTTCTTCCTATTGTTGGATCATGTGTCCCAGTTCTAAGAGTGTAAAATCAAGCCAGCAGTTAAACAAAATTGTATATGACACCTCTTTCTAAACTTACAAAAAATGCTTTTGTTTACCAGTTCCTACTTGAAAGTCCTGTTCTAACAGTGTTTGCATCTTCACTCCATTATGAGAGTACTGTGAAAGAAAACAAGAAATAGAGCTGTCATCCTCCTTCAGGAAGTTGGGCCCAGACATGTCTCTGTATGTAATGCCAAGGCCAGTGCCCTAAGAAAAACCCCTATTTTACTCCTGTTGAGTAATTGTACTAGGAATTATATTTAGCACCAACCTGGCTGGGGTAAATTTATGACATTTAAGGGATAATCCCATGCTTAGTCACCAACTCCTTTATTTTCATTTAGGAGAATTGGGGAGGCTGCACCTAAGAGAATGCTTTCAAACAAGGCAAGTACTATGTATTTGTGGCATCCTTCCAGAGGCAGAACTGTGTAGGGGGAGCAATACAGAGACACGGATCGTAAGTATTCACAACCCTTAGTAAGCAGAGTACAGTACAGTCCAGAAAACAGGAGTGAATATTTTCTGCTCTCATAGAATTTTTTTTTTATTAGAGTTATCAAAAAGCAGCGAAATTACTCCCACTATGACCCACTTGTAAGAATCCACTGCTCTTTTTGGTTCTCGCTCCCTAGTCTCTACAATTAGCAAATGAAGCTTTACAATGTGAATGCATTTTGCATCATCTTCATCATCGTGACCCTTCAGTTCAGTTCAGTTCAGTTCAGTCACTCCGTCGTGTCCGACTCTTTGCGAGCCCACGAATCGCAGCACGCCAGGCCTCCCTGTCCATCACCATCTCCCGGAGTTCACTCAAACTCACGTCCGTTGAGTCAGTGACGCTTACCTGGTCCTAAATGGCCCTAAACAAACTGCCAAGTAGGATGTCCAGCTACCCTGAGGCTGCCATCCTGGGAGAGAGCCCAAGCCACATGGAGAGGCCACTCCCAGGCAGTCCAATCAGCAGTCCCAACCGAGCTCAGCCTTGGAGTCACTGCAGCCTGGTCATCCAACATGGGAGTGAAGAAGCTGCCAGATTATTTCAGCACCAGCTGTTCAGTCAACCCCAACCTTCAGGTCTTTCTAACTGAAGCACCAAAAATCCTGGAGTAAAACCAGGCCATCCCCACTGTGCTCTCTCCTAACTCCTGAAGCCCACTGTCTGCCTGCATATTCAAAGAGTTGTATTATGACACTATATCTTGGGTGGTTTGTTAAAATCAAGAATAATTGATCAGCCTCGTTATCATTAATGAAATTGTCATTCTGAGGTTTTGATTTTCTGAAGCCCTAAATGGTTGTACAGAACACTGTGGGGTATTTAAAAATGCTCTTCAAACATATACCCATGTATATCTATGACTGAGTTTTCACTGCTGGGTTTTCACTGGTTATTCACCCTGGGTTGTCCACCTGAAATGATCTCAGCATTGTTAATCGACTATACTCCAATATGAAATAAACAGTTTATAAAATAAAACAGTAAAAAAAAAAAAAAAACGCTCCATTGTGTATATGTATCACAGCTTTCAGTTCTAATGAGGTGGATGAAACTGGAGCCAATTATACAGAGTGAAGTAAGCCAGAAAGAAAAACACCAATACAGTATACTAACACATATATATGGAATTTAGAAACATGGTAATGATGACCCTGTATGCGAGACAGCAAAAGAGACACAGATGTGTAGAGTGGACTTTTGGACTCTGAGGGAGTGGGGTGATTTGGGAGGGTGGGATGATTTGGGAGAATGGCATTGAAACATGTATACTATCATGTAAAAAGTGAATCATCAGTCTATGTTTGATGCAGGATACAGGATGCTTGGGGCTGGTGCACGGGGATGATCCAGAAAGATGATATGGGGTGGGAGGTGGGAGGGGGGTTCATGTTTGGGAACGCATGTACACCCATGGTGGATTCATGTCAATGTATGGCAAAACCAATACAGTACTGTAGAGTAAAATAAAGTAAAAATAAAAAATTAAAAAAAAAAAACGCTACCCAAGTACAGCATAATCAAATTTTGTGTGGAGCTATAAGCATTCTCCGTTCGTTTCCAAGGCAAACCATTCAATATCACAGTCATCCAAGTCTATGCCTCAACCAGTGACGCTGAAGAAGCTGAAGTTGAGCAGTTCTATGAAGACCTACAAGACCTTTTAGAACTAACACCCAAAAAAGATGTCCTTTTCATTATAGGGGACTGGAATGCTAAAGTAGGAAGTCAAGAAACACCTGAGTAACAGGCAAATTTGGCCTTGGAATACGGAATGAAGCAGGGCAAAGACTAATAGAGTTTTGCCAAGAAAATGCACTGGTCATAGCAAACACCCTCTTCCAACAATACAAGAAAAGACCCTACACAAGGACATCACCAGATGGTCAGCGCCGAAATCAGATTGATTATATTCTCTGCAGCAAAAGATGGAGAAGCTCTATACAGTCAGCAGAAACAAGACCAGGAGCTGACTGTGGCTCAGATCATGAACTCCTTATTACCAAATTCAGACTTAAATTAAAGAAAGCAGGGAAAACCGCTAGACCATTCAGGTATGGCCTAAATCAAATCCCTTATGATTATACAGTGGAAGTGAGAAATAGATTTAAGGGCCTAGATCTGATAGATGGAGTGCCTGATGAACTATGGAATGAGGTTCGTGACATTGTACAGGAGACAGGGATCAAGACCATCCCCATGGAAAAGAAATGCAAAAAAGCAAAATGGCTGTCTGGGGAAGCCTTACAAATAGCTGTGAAAAGAAGAGAAGTGAAAAGCCAAGGAGAAAAGGAAAGATATAGGCACCTGAATGCAGAGTTCCAGAGAATAGCAAGAAGAGATAAGAAAGCCTTCCTCAGCAATCAATGCAAAGAAATAGAGGAAAAGAACAGAATGGAAAAGACTAGAGATCTCTTCAAGAAAATTGGAGATACCAAGGGAACATTTCATGCAAAGATGGGCTCCATAAAGGACAGAAATTGTATGGACCTAACAGAAGCAGAAGATATTAAGAAGCGATGGCAAGAATACACAGAAGAACTGTACAAAAAGGATCTTCATGATCTGGATAATCACGATGGTGTGATCACTCATCTAGAGCCAGACATCCTGGAATGTGGAGTCAAGTGGGCCTTAGAAAGCATCACTATGAACAAAGCTAGTGGAGGTGATGGAATTCCGGTAGAGCTATTTCAAATCCTGAAAGATGATGCTGTGAAAGTGCTGCACTCAGTATGCCAGCAAATTTGGATAACTCAGCAGTGGCCACAGGACTAGAAAAAGTCAGTTTTCATTTCAATCCCAAAGGAAATGCCAAAGAATGCTCAAACTACCACACAATTGCACTCATCTCACATGCTAGTAAAGTAATGCTCAATATTCTCCAAGCCAGGCTTCAGCAATACATGAACCGTGAACTTCCTGATGTTCAAGCTGGTTTTAGAAAAGGCAGAGGAACCAGAGATCAAATTGCCAACATCCACTGGATCATGGAAAAAGCAAGAGAGTTCCAGAAAAACATCTACTTCTGCTTTATTGACTATGCCAAAGCCTTTGTCTGTGTGGATCACATTAAACTGTGGAAAATTCTGAAAGAGATGGGACTACCAGACCACCTGACCTGCCTCTTGAGAGATCTGTATGCAGAACTGGACATGGAACAACAGACTGGATCCAGATAGGAAAAGGAGTACATCAAGGCTGTATATTGTCACCCTGCTTATTTAACTTCTATGCAGAGTACATCATGAAAAACACTGGACTGGAAGAAACACAAGCTGGAATCAAGATTGCCGGGAGAAATATCAATACCCTCAGATATGCAGATAACACCACCTTATGGCAGAAAGTGAAGAGGAACTAAAAAGCCTCTCGATGAAAGTAAAAGAGGAGAGTGAAAAAGATTGGCTTCAAGCTCAACATTCAGTAAACGAAGATCATGGCATCCAGTACCATCACTCCATGGGAAATAGATGGGGAAACAGTGGAAACAGTGTCAGACTTTATTTTTTTGGGCTCCAAAATCACTGCAGATGGTGATTGCAGCCATGAAATTAAAAGACACTTACTCCTTGGAAGGAAAGTTATGACCAACCTAGATAGCCTGTTGAAAAGCAGAGACATTACTTTGCCAACAAAGGTCTGTCTAGTCAAGGCTATGATTTTTCCAGTAGTCATGTATGGATGTGAGAGTTGGACTGTGAAGAAGGCTGAGCACCAAAAAATTGATGCTTTTGAACTGTGGTGTTGGAGAAGACCCTTGAGAGTCCCTTGGACTGCAAGGAGATCCAACCAGTCCATTCTAAAGGAGATCAGCCCTGGGATTTCTTTGGAAGGAATGATGCTAAAGCTGAAACTCCAGTACTTTGGCCACCTCATGCGAAGAGTTGACTCATTGGAAAAGACTCTGATGCTTGGAGGGATTGGGGGTATGATGAGAAGGGGACGACCAAGGATGGGATGGCTGGATGGCATCACTGACTGGATGGATGTGAGTTTGAGTGAACTCCCGGAGTTGGTGATGGACAGGGAGGCCTGGCGTGCTGCGATTCATGGGGTCGCAAAGAGTCGGACACAACTGAGTGACTGAACTGACTGATAAGCATTCTCTAGAGCATTAGACCTCATGCTTCCTAAAAAGCTACACGAAGATCAGATTGGGCGATCCCCATGAAAACGCAGATAGTTCCATAAACTGTGATACTGAGGGAGGTATCCAGGTTTTGGGGACCTAGTTGGGCAGGATCCCAGATAGGAAGGTTTTGCCTTCTCTTTTTTATTCCTGTTTCTGTTCTGACACTTTAAATAGTCTTAATTCTCTGCTTAAAAATTTTAATATAGACAATTAATTAAAATGTTCATGTAATTTGTTTTGGACAAATTAAAGCTTTAGTATTACTACTGTGCAGTATTTCTTTATCTCCAAGCCCACTTCCAAGTGTCACTGATTTTATTTCCCCTTTGATATACCTTGTACCTTAGAATATACTCTGTTAGAACAGTAATCTAAAACAAGGCACAGTATTAATGGCTCTGAAATAACCTGGGTGAGTTTGTTCTGTGTCATACTATAAACATCTTGTTGATCTAACACTGGAGATCGTTAGACTGAAATGAAGCCAGACCTATTCCAGCCTGGTCTTGGCCAACTAATTCCCACCCTGCTGTTTATAACACATACACTACTCCAACAGCTTATGTATAAAGAGCTGGGTAATATATAGGCTCTATTCTGTTTCTGGCTGCTTTCTCTGGTTTCATACATCTCAGAAATTACAAAATCAATGAGACAAATGCCTCCCTTCCTTCCGTCTACCCTCTCTGCATGATCCACTTCAAGAAACCAAAAGCTTATTTGAACCTGCAGAGTGAGACCCTCTGAAGATTGGGAAGCAATAGTCTCTTCCAATAAATACCTTAACATCATTGTTCCCAGACGTAATGAATAGTTTCCTCTTCCTTACCACAGCCAGCCTCTGTCTGCCACTGCAGCTTCATCTCTCCCAACTTCCCCACTTTGCACTGAGGTGCTACCCTTTCTGAATGCTCTTCCTTCAGTTCTAACCCAGGCAGAGTCTTGCCTCCATGCTATTCCTCTGCTGGAGAACTCTTGCATCTTCAGCTTTCCCTCCACCCTCAGCCTTCACCTACTCGCAGTCAGCTCCATTCTCACTGTAACTCATTTATTTATAGCTGTGCTGCATGGCTTAAAGGATCTTAGTTCCTCGACCAGGGATTGAACCCAGGCCGTTGGCAGTGAAAGCACTCCTTCTTATTAAAAAAATATTCAAACATACAGAAAATTTGGAGAATATTATAGTGAACATCCATATAGATTCACCAACTGTTATTTCGCTACCTTTGGCCTCATTTACATCTTTCTTTCATTTAAATATTATTGAAGTGTGGTTGATCGATAATGTTGTGCCGATTTCATCTGTATCTTTCTGCCTTTCTCTTTTCTGGATGGGTTGAAAATATGTTGGACAGAGCAGTCAGGGCATTCTTTCCCTGATTCTTTGGGCACAGAGCTCCTCAGAACAAAGACTTTTTAAAAGCTCCATCTTTTGAAGTCCTTCCCGATACCCTTTCTCTCCCCATTATTCACATATATACCTTGATTCTAGCATCTGTAACTCATACTTGATAGATTTTAAGCCTATATCCTCTTAATCAGCTGGAAGCTCCTAAGGGCAGGGCTCCTTTTCTTATTATTCTCTGTCTCGTCAGAGCCTAGCCCAATGCCTATCATATCGTACATGTTTATTACCTATTAGTCAAATAAATGAATGGCTGAAAGAAGGTCATCCTCCCTTGGTTTCCTGTCCCAGGACTCCAAACTCCTCACCTCCTTGGGCATCAGCCATTCCTGCCTTGACAATCTGGAGACTGCCTTTCTCATTCCCAGGGCTACTCTTCAGAACTCTCATCACTCTCTCACCCTAAGCCTTGCTTCTTTTACTATCAAAAGATGACCCAGCCTCTCGTTTCACATATGTCTGTCAATTCTCCCATCAAAGTCCTTTTCCTCCAATGCCTGTATCTGGCTTTCTTTTCAATTATTTCAGAGAAAAAGACATCTTTCTTCCTTTCCTGCAGACACTCGCATCTGTGCTTCATCACGTCCTCTTCTATGTGGTGTAGAACGAACTGCCACAGGGTCTGACCTGGGCTTGAGTCCTAGCTCTAACATTCTGCAGCTGTTTCCAGCCTCTCTTCTTCCAGAATATGGGAATTATATCATTATCATAAGTAATTGTAAGTTTCACTCGCTGCTCTTGTGAAGCAACTACCTGGCATGCGCTAGCCAGTGAGTTTGCACTAGTTCTCATCTTTGCTTGGTTCCCCAGACCACATCGAGTTCTTTTTCTTGTTGGGTATCTTTGGACATGTCACCTTTGTCTGAAGTGTCCTTAGCATTTCTCCACCTCGAGAAGTTTCTGCCATCTTTCAAGATCTTGATCAAATAGCAGTCACTGCAAAGCATTCCTGGAGTGTAACCCTCTCTCTTCTTGAATATCAGGAAACAAACACTAGACTTAGTCAATCCTTTTCTATACTCTCTTAACCTTCCATAAACACTTTTGCAAAATATTCCCTATGTTACACTGTGAACACCTGCCAAGGGTCTGTCACACTCACTTCTCTGTGAGCTGTCCATATCTTCGTTTGTCTTACACACCCATGTGCTAACCCCAGCACCAGGAACATGGTCTGTTACTCGAGAAACAATTACATTTTACAAAGTGTCTTGAGTGAGAAGGGTATAGTTTCTGGGTGTCGGTTCTTGCTTGGTTAGCAAAGTGCGTTACTGAAGAACCCAGGTGAAGGCTCCTGGGAAGTCTTGGCCAGTGCACAGCAGAAAGCCGTCTAAGGAAGAGATCTAAGGAAGCTATGCTTCAGCGACGTCTTCCTATTACTGTACACTCCCTTGAAACCATGCTTAGAAAGTTTTCTATTCTTGTGATGAATGCAAGAAAAATCTTCTAAGGGATGAAAATGATGAAGGAACTGAAGAACAAAGGGAATCTCCAGTGCATCCTTCCTAGACGAACACACGCTCTTCAGCACCTAGGAACCCAGCCAACTCCTTTTCTTTCACTTGTTTTTAAAAAGCTGCTATTAAATTCCCATATCCAGTGCTTTCCTTGTAGATATCTGCTTTTTCCTCCTGTTGTGTTAGTTACCCAGCAATAGCCACTCCTATCTTTTTTTTTTTTGTAGTAAGAAATATTATACAGCAGTATTTTATACGAATTTTGGTTTCCATTTAATTACTTTCTGTAAGTACATTTAGTAAACCGAGTTAGCATTCCTGAGAAAACAATGGTTTTGTCAAGATGATAGCTTTGGATTTAGATTATATTTTGATAACAGAATATAGAAAAAAATACCCTTATGTTTTTATTCCATTTTCAAAGAAATTAGTGATGGGTTTTTCTCTTCTAATTTAAACATTTCCCTGCAGTGTTGATAATTCAAAGCAAATCTTATTATACACAGTGCATAAGAAGTAGAAAAAGCTGCTGAATTGAGTTGAAAAATGAAACTGAGTAGTTTTGACTAGATATAATAGCTGTTCCAAGAATTTAAAAAAATACCTGTCATTTGGCTTCTCACTATACTAGGCAATGAAGGGTATACAAGAGAACTGTCAGTAGTGGCCCATACTCTCAAGGGTGTATATAAATGTGGGCACAAGTCAAATTATGAAAGAATGCAATACAGTATTTATTCCTATAGCAAGTGTCTATAGAGGTATAGATGAAATCCACAGGAAATGGCCAAATGAAAAACTTTTGAGAACTAGAAAGAGAAGCTTAAGCAGGGGAGCAGGTAGGGTTGAATGGGTAGGTAGGGGGACTTCAGACAGAAGAAAAGTGATCATAGCTTTGGGAAGGACAAGGAATAGACCAGTGCTTTTGGAGTACTGGGTTATGGAAGGAATAATATATTTGAGGCTGAGGGATGGAGACGGAAATGGCAACCCACTTTCCAGTATTCTTGCCTGCAGAATCCCATGGACAGAAGAGCCTGGTGAGCCTCAGTCCATGGGGTTTGAAAAAGTCAGACATGACTGAGCAACTAACACTTCAACACTTCAAGGATGGAAAGCTTGGGTTGACCAAGTAAGGAATCCGGACAGTGGGGATCCAAGTAGTAAGTGAGCAGCAAAAACATGTCTTTTACTGCCACAAAGGATGGATTGCAATTGGAGAAGAATGGAAGCAAGAGTAGACGTTCAGAGACTATTACAATATTTTAAGTTTGAAAACCTGGTGGTGGTAGCAATAAAATGGAATTGAAGGGATGCGAAAGAAGAAGAAGCTATACAGCTTGATGACTGCATCGCTGTAAGGGCAAGAAGAGAGAAAACATGAGGAGAGACGAATAAAATACTAGTGCTTACAGCAGAGTAGGGAGTTGAGACATCCTGCTTTAAGGACAAACACATGTGGGTATGCTTGTAAAAATAACTACTACTATTATTTGAGCATTTACTGCATGCCAGGTAGTCTGCTACTAATAAGGGCAAACATTAAGTCCTATGTGCCAGACACTGTTCTAAAAATGCTACCTATATGAATTCATGGAAGACTTTTAAATAAATCCCTATGTGATATTATTATCACATATAATCCTTATAATAATTCTCTGTGATATTTTTGATCTCCCTTTTACAAAGGATTTCCTGGTGGCTCAGACAGTAAAGGGTCTGCTTACAACACAGGAGACCCAGGTTCAATCCCTGGGGTGGGGAGACCTCCTGGAGAAGGAAATGACAACCCATTCCAGTATTCTTGCCTGGAAAATCCCATGGACAGGAGGTGCCTGGTAGGCTACAGTCCATGGGGTGGCAGAGTTGGACACGACTGAGCGACTTCACTTTCACTTTCACTTTACAAAGGAAGGAACCAAAGTAAGAGAGGTTAAGTGGCTTGCCAAAGGTCACACACAAAGTCAGGACTCAAAACCAGGTAGCCTGGCTCCACAGTCTGAACTCTTAACCACTCTGTTGTGCTGCTGAGCATTTTACATGCCTCAACTCATCACACTGGACAGAGAAAAACAACAGTGAGAAATGGCTTTTTTGATCATTCATATTTTACTTATCAAAAACTGACTCTTAGAAAGTGAAGTATTGTGAGGAATGCCAATACTCTATTGACTGTCCGTGAATGCTAAGTGATTCCGTCATGGCCGACTCTTTGCAACCCTATGGACTATAGCCCATCAGGCTCCTCTGTCCGTGGGATTCTCCAGGCAAGAATACTGGAGTGGGTTGCCAAGCCCTCCTCCAGGGCATCTTCCTGACACAGGGATCAAACCCGCATCTCTTGCATCTCTTGCCTCAGCAGGCAGGTTCTTCACCACCAGTGCCACGTGGGAGCCACTTTATCTGTAAACCCCCAGCAATTATGAGAGAAGGCAAAACTCAAGATCTATGGAAAAGTCAACCACATGGAAATTGGAACCCTCAAAGTAGTGGAAATAGAAACATAGAGTTAAATCTTGAGTTTTTAAAAAAGTATATGCCAATAATACTTTAATTAACTTGAAATAATTACATTACTGATATAATTTATTCTATTACCAAGTTGTATTAAAATGTTTATTGGCAATTGTGAGTACATGTATTAATGATTTCAATAAAAAACATTTGGACTAGGTTTTATTTTCCTAATTGCATCAGCTTCTCTTTCTGGTTAAATAATGATAATTATATAAGGTCGATATGAAAATTTCACTCAACTTGAGTTGCTTATTTTCATTTTTCCACTGAAGGCAGTATATTAATAATTATTAGAATAATTCATTGCAGCATAATAAATATGACCTAATAATATTTATTTTATATTAAATAATATTTATCAGCAATATGTGAACCATGAACTTCCAGATGTCCAAGCTGATTTTAGAAAAGGCAGAGGAACCAGAGATCAAATTGTCAACATCCACTGGATCATCAAAAAAGCAAGAGAGTTCCAGAAGAACATCTACTTCTGCTTTATTGACTATGCCAAAGCTTTTGACTGTGTGGATCACAATAAACTGTGGAAAATTCTGAAAGAGATGGGAATACCAGACCACATGACCTGCCTCTTGAGAAACCTATATGCAGGTCAGGAAGCAACACTTAGAACTGGACATGGAACAACAGATTGGTTCCAAATAGGAAGAGAGTACATCAAGGCTATACATTGCCACCCTGCTTATTTAACTTATATGCAGAGTACATCATGAGAAATGCTGGGCTGGAAGAAGCACAAGCTGGAATCAAGATTGCCAGGAGAATATCAATAACCTCAGATATGCAGATGACACCACCCTTATGGCAGAAAGTGAAGAGGAACTAAAAAGCCTCTTGATGAAAGTAAAAGAGGAGAGTAAAAAAGTTGGCTTAAAGCCCAACATTCAGAAAACGAAGATCATGGCATCCCGTCCCATCGCTTCATGGGAAATAGATGAGGAAACAGTAGAAACAGTGTCAGACTTTATGTTTTTGGGCTCCAAAATCACTGCAGATGGTGACTGAAGCCATGAAATTAAAAGACGCTTACTTCTTGGAAGGAAAGTTATGACCAACCTAGATAGCATATTCAAAAGCAGAGACATTACTTTGCCAACAAAGGTCCGTCTAGTCAAAGCTATTGTTTTTCCAGTGGTCATGTGTGGATGTGAGAGTTGGACTGTGAAGAAAGCTGAGTGCCAAAGAATTGATGCTTTTGAACTGTGGTGTTGAAGAAGACTCTTGAGAGTCCCTTGGACTGCAAGGAGATCCAACCAGTCCATTCTAAAGGAGATCAGCCCTGGGTGTTCTTTGGAAGGAGTGATGCTAAAGCTGAAACTCCAGTACTTTGGCCAGCTCATGCGAAGAGTTGACTCATTGGAAAAGACTCTGATGCTGAGAGGGATTGGGGGCAGGAGCAAAAGGGGACAACGGAGGATGAGATGGCTGGATGGCATCACGGACTCGATGGATGTGAGTTTGAGTGAACTCCGGGAGTTGGTGATAGACAGGGAGGCCTGGCATGCTGCGATTCATGGGGTCGCAAAGAGTTGGACATGACTGAGCGACTGAACTGAGTGGACTGAATAATATTTAATCACATTAATAATGTAAGTGGCAAAAATTAAATGACATTCGGAAATGCTCCTACAGTTTTAACAAATCAGTTGGGTTATCAGAAAGGCAAGGCCCTTTTTCAAATGGGCTTGTATTGCAAGACAACTCCTTTAGTTTCTGATGCCAGAGACAGAAAGATCCATTATCCTTCTGGTTGCTGTTGAGAATAGAAAAGGACTACTTCTGTGTGTTTCATCAGGTCCTGAACAGCTATGCCCCTAGTCTGGCACTCTTTCCTACCCCTAAAAGATCCCCCAGTGGCCAGATACCCATTTGAGCCACATCCCCACGATTACTCTTTGTGAAGGGAAAAAAAAAGAGCTAAATTATTTACAAGAGTAAAATCTGTACCCAATCATAAGATGCCTGAGGCTAAAAATCTGTTGTATACTTTTCTCCTTTCTGAAATAATATTAAGCTTGGGCACATATAATTATATGGAAACCACTAGGCTACGAAAGATGAGAAAATATAACACAATTATCTCTTCACAAACCTTCACTGAAATCTGACAGAAATCAACAGGAGCAGAGAACACTCCCCACCCCTCCCCCTTTTCCTCTGCAACTTAACCCCTGCTTTCAAATGGCTGTCTACCAGAATCCACATCTGGGCATGGTGCCTGCACTCCGGTCACACAGCCACTGGGCTGGTCCAGAAAGCATTCAGCAGGAGATGTCACATTCAATCCAGGGATAAGGTTTGCAGGAAAGTTTGTTGTTCTGATGCAATGGCAACACTGTGAGCTTCATAATCAGCTGAAAACCAGCCCAGTACTATGGGGCAAAGCCAGCTCTGCTCAGGAACTTGCCATGATGCTGTAGAGAAAGGAAGGAGAGCTGTTATGTGAGGATGTGGGAGGGTGGGGGTGAGGAAATGAACACCAGGATAATTGGGAGAAGAAAGAGAACGAAAAGAAACCAAGGAGTTGATTTCTAATTTCCCAACTAACCCGATGCCTGCAAAAATGCCCTTCTGTCCACATAGGAAAACTGGCAGGCGTAGTGTGTAGATGTCTCCTTGGGAGAAGCAGTGCAGTGCTTCCTTCCCTTTGGATACATCTTTGGGCTGGGCCCTCGGTGAGATACTTTCTCAAGCTCTTTTTTTGTAACACATCTGTCTCACTTGGTTCAATCTTTGCATCTTCTCCTTTTGGCAGTTTCATCTAACTTTGTCCCTGAACACTCTCACTCTCCCACCATTCTTTGCAGCCTACGGGACAGCCCCAACTCCACACCAAACCAGCTCTGGCTCCCGGTACCCTGTGCTCGGCAGAGTGTCACCAAGGCACATTGACTTGAACCATTGAAATTGGGAAAACTTGGTAGCAGAATCATTTCCAAATAAGAACTCAGTGTCTATTTCCAAAGTCAGTCTAAGGGTAATTTTCAAATCTCTGAAATTTCCTCAAGCCTGTTTTTTTCTCCTAGTGGAAAGGAGAATGACAAAGAAGGGTTGGAAGAAAAGTAGGTTGTGGAAAGTTCATCTGATTGCTTGGTCTGCGTCATCGTTGTCGTCAGAAGTCATTGAGGCCACGTTAGACCCTTGTGATTCTACTTGAATAAAACACAGTTTTGAGAAAGCTTGATTCAGGATGAAAATATCATCGATTTACTATTGTTTGATTTAAAAAGGATAACTTGAAATTCCCACCTACTGGGTCACCTTTGCCTCCTTCACTGATGTTCTGACTGCCACAACTCTCTCTCATCCTATTTGTAGCCATGGTGGTTGGTAGGATGAGGATTCTGTTTATCATCACTTCAGATCACTGATTAGACTTTGCCTTTTCAACCAGGACACTGAATTATAATACATCTTCAGGAGCAGCACAGTCCAGCCAAAAGCAAGCTTAAAGGGGAGGGATGGCAGCTGGACCAGACTGGGGCTTTTGTAGTCTCAGAAGGAACTGTGTACAGGAGGATTAAGGTAGAGCTAATCATAGGAGCAAACTATGGAAACAACACCATTTTGCAGCTGCCCTTTTATTGAAGATTCACAGGGCATCTGTAGCCCTTCACCAGCAGAAGCTGAAATTCCTATTAGTTTGGGGGGGTTAGTGAATAATTAACACCTGCCAAATTCTAGGTCTCTTGGAAGATCTCCTGGCTCAGAGATCTAAGTGAAAAACTAATGGTGGGCCTGCACGTAAGCAAATCAAACAAGCTGAGTACCTAACAGCATATCAACAATGCAAAATACAGAGCAGGATCAAGAGGGGTTTGATGAAGGAGTGACCATAGTAAAGCCATGTAAAAATGTTTCTTAGATTATTTGCTTTTCGGTATTATCAACACTATTATTTCCTAGCTAGTATATATAATTTAATTGACTTAATTTTCCAATTTTCTGATTCTTCTCCTTACCCACTGCTATTGGCAGAACTGTGTGCCCCTAAAAATTCATGAGCTTCCCAGGTGGCTCAGTGATAAAGAATCTGCTGCCAATGCAGGAGCTGTAGGTTAGATCCCTGGGTAGGGAAGATCCCCTGGAGAAGGAAATAGCAACCCACCCTAGTATTCTTGCCTGGGAAATCCCACGGACAGAGGAGACTGGCGGTTACAGTTCATGAGTCACAAAAGAGTCAGACATTACTTAACGACTAAACAACAATGAAAGTTCATACACTGATGCCCTAGCCTCCAGTACCTCAGATGTGACACTATTTGGAGATAAGGCCTTTAAAGAGGTAATTGAGTTAAAATGAAGTCATTCAGATGGGTCCTAATCCAGTCTAACTGGTGTCTTTATAAGGGGAGATATTTGGGGCACACAGAGAGACACTAGGTTGTGCAGACACAGAGAAAAGATACCATGAGGACAGGGCAGGAAGGCAGCCCCCTGCAAGCCACAGAGAAACCAAACCTGCCATCACCCTGATCTTGGACTTCTAGCCTCCAGAACTGTGGGAAAATAAATTTTTGATGTTTAAGACCCCTCATCTGTGGTATTTTATTACTGTAGCCAAAGAAAACTAATATACTCCCTCCCTAAGAAGAATTGATGTCACTTAGCATTGTGTTTTGCTGTATATCAGAAGAATTCCAAAATAACAACTTTCATGCTAAGTCAATTCAGTTGTGTCCAATGCTATGTGACCCTATGGACTGTAGCCTGCCAGGCTCCTCTGTCCACGGGGAAATAGCAACTTACAACGCAATCAATATTTATCTTGTATGGTGATTCTGTGATCATCAGGGGTCAGTCACCTTCTGTCTTTCTCTTCTCCTTCCCAGCTCTGGCCTCTGTGATGGTTCTGGGCTCATTTGTCTCAGAGTTTCCTAACCCTTTCCCTGCTATTCCCTGTGCTGTAGAGAAACTGACTTCTGCAGCTTGAGTTCGCTTGGTTCCTGGGATCATAGACTTCTGGCTGCATTTCTGAGCCGGTGAGAGGCACTGGCTAGAGTTTGGGGCACAGGAGGAAGGAAGAAGACTTTCTGCCTTGGGCTGCCCCTCTGAAGCAGCCGTGTCTTCCTGGGGCTCCAGCTCCAGCAGGGCAGGTCCATGATGTTGCAGGTGATATAGGATGATTCTGCTTTCTGGCTCTAGCAACACTGTCTCCTCTTTTGCCTTCCACTGTGGCACTGGTAGTGATTACCTTCTCTTGCTAATCTTTAGGTCTTCTCACCATTCTGTTTAAGGCTCTCAGCTTTTCCATATGCTTTCTTTCTTTTTTTTTTTTTTTTTTTGACCATGCCATGGGGCATGTGAGATCTTCCCCAACCAGGGATCAGACGTGTGCCCCATACATTTGAAGCACAGATTCTTAACCCCTGGACTGGCAGGGAAGTCTGCCTCTCAGCTTTTCCAATACCTGTTGAAGCAGTTCCCTGCTTTGAATTCCATCAATGTTAAATACAAATTGTAGTTTTGTTTTCCTGGTTAGACCCTGCCTAAAGCAGGCTTCAGCAATACGTGAACCGTGAACTTTCAGATGTTCAAGCTGGTTTTAGAAAAGGCAGAGGAACCAGAGATCAAATTGCCAACATCCACTGGATCATCGAAAAAGCAAGAGAGTACCAAAAAAGATCTATTTCTGCTTTATTGACTATGCCAAAGCCTTTCACTGTGTGAATCACAATAAACTGTGGAAAATTCTGAAAGAGATAGGAATACCAGACAACCTGATCTGCCTCTTGAGAAACCTATATGCAGGTCAGGAAGCAACAGTTAGAACTGGACATGGAACAACAGACTGGTTCCAAATAGGAAAAGGAATACGTCAAGGCTGTGTATTGTCACCCTGCTTATTTAACTTCTATGCAGAGTACATCATGAGAAACGCTAGGCTGCATGAAGCACAAGCTGGAATCAAGATTGCCAGGAGAAATATCAATAACCTCAGATATGCAGATGACACCACCCTTATGGCAGAAAGCAAAGAAGAACTAAAGAGCCTCTTGATGAAAGTGAAAGAGGAGAGTAAAAAAGTTGGCTTTAAGCTCAACATTCAGAAAACGAAGATCATGGCATCCGGTCCCATCACTTCATGAGAAATAGATGAGGAAACAGTGGAAACAGTGTCAGACTTTATTTTGGGGGGCTCCAAAATCACTGCAGATGGTGATTGCAGCCATGAAATTAAAAGACACTTACTCCTTGGAAGGAAAGTTATGACCAACCTAGATAGCATATTCAAAACCAGAGACATTACTTTGCCAACAAAGGTCTGTCTAGTCAAGGCTATGGTTTTTCCAGGAGTCATGTATGGATGTGAGAGTTGGACTGTGAAGAAAGCTGAGTGCCAAAGAATTGATGCTTTTGAACTGTGGTGTTGAAGAAGACTCTTGAGAGTCCCTGGGACTGCAAGGAGATCCAGCCAGTCCATTATAAAGGAGATCAGCCCTGGGTGTTCTTTGGAAGGAATGATGCTAAAGCCGAAACTCCAGTACTTTGGCCAGCTCATGCGAAGAGTTGACTCATTGGAAAAGACTCTGATGCTGGGAGAGATTGGGGGCAGGAGGAAAAGGGAACGACCGAGGATGAGATGGCTGGATGGCATCACCAACTTGATGGACATGAGTTTGAGTGAACTCCGGGAGTTGGTAATGGACAAGGAGGCTTGGCGTGCTGTGATTCATGGGGTCGCAAAGAGTTGGACATGACTGAGCAACTGAACTGAACTGAAAGCAAATTTTGGGCTTCCCAGGTGATGCTAGCAGTAAAGAACCTGGCTACAAAGAAAACTTAAGAGACCCAGGTTCAATTTCTGGGTCAGGAAGGTCCCCTGGAGGAGGGCATGGCAACCCACTCCAGTATTCTTGCCTGGAGAACCCCATGGACAGAGGAGCCTGGCGGGCTACAGACTATGGGGTCACGAAAATGTCAAAGTACTTGGGCATCTCCAAACTTGATTTCTTTCTTATTAAGCTCTATGAAATCTGATACTTTTAATTACACATAGCCCAATATTTCAAGTTTTCCATACAGACAAAAGATGGGAAGTTACAATCTGCAACTTCAAGAATTCTGACATTGAGTTGTTCCTCCAGTCAAACTCAAATAGGCTCTCACTTTCAATTCCATGAAATGATGGAGGGCTAATTAGATTACTCTCCCAATGCCAAGTAACTATTCACAAACAAGCTATTAGTGTGGAATCTGAGAACCAAAGAAGGATACAGAACTATTCAGATTATCTGAGTTGCATTTTGTGGCATTAAAACTTCAATTGCTCTATTACAAACCACCCCCAAAACTTTTATCTTGAAACAAATATTCATTTGTGGTTAGGCTGGACCCAGATGGGGTGTTTCTCTCTTAGGTTGTCTCATGGAGTTACAGATGGTAACTGGGGGGTTTCAGTCTTGTGAAGTTTGGTTGAGCTGGACATCCAAGAAGACTCGCACTCTTGGCTAGAAGTAGGTACTGGTCATGGGCTGGGAGCTGAGCTGGAGCTGTTGACTTGTATAGCCTATGCATAGCCTCTCCGTGTGGCTTGGACTTCTCACAACACTACAACTGAGTCCTAGAGGCGCACTAGAGCGCCCCTAGAGGCTCAGGTAGAAGCTGCTCAGATCTCTCACAACCTAGCCTTGCAAATTTCCCATGTCACTTTGCTGCATTCTATTGGGCAAGCGGATTCAAGCGGAGAAGAATCAGCCTCCATAGCTTAGTGGGAAAGCGGCCAAAATCACACTACAGACACATGTGTGGAAATGAATAATAAGCTATAGCCATTTTAGAAAATGTAATTTGTCATAGTTACTAAGAATCAAGAGTTTGGGGTCCATTTCTGTGTGACTTTAGTTTCAATGTCTTCCCTCTCTGGGTCCCAGAGCTTCAATTCTTAACTGAAAGAATTGAACAAGATACACTTTACAGTTTATTCACACTAAAGACATCCAGCGTTTGGCTCCTTGTGAAAGACGACATCTGTATCTCTCTGAAAACCAAGAAATAGTATAAAAGGCACAGCTTAAATTGCCAGCAATTCTCATAATGTAGCTTTTAGACAGAGAATGTAAGAAATTAGATGATTAAAGACTTTTCACAAAAGCACACCATGTTTGAAAGCTGTAGAGCAGCAAAGAAGCATTATAATTCTACTAAATTAAAAAAGCCTCAGTAGAAAAAGGGAGTGTGAAAATGGGGAGTATCCTTTCTCAACAAGAACCACCCTGTGAACATTAATTTTCTCCTGCAAATCTCAAAGCATTTGACACATTCACTAGCCTAAGGTTTTACTATTTTCTTTTTATTGGAGAGGCACCACTGGCACAAAGAATGTAATTTTATCATAGAAAATTAGAGCTGAAGGGGACCTCAAGGTCAGCTTAGCCAATGGAGTGATACAGGCAGAAGAGTACAAATTATATACACCCACTGAGATCGTAATCTAGAGATTAGATGATTTCCTCAGCGTCAAACAATGAGTCAGTGGCTGAGTTGTGTCAAGAAGGTAAAGTTCCCAGCTTCTCAGCAACAGACTAGCAGAAGTCCCTTTCTTAGCCCCTTTATGATTTTAAGACGTTTTTATTTCCTCCCTCCCTTTTTCCCTTCCTTCCTCTTCTTTCCTTCCTTCCTGTTTTTCTCTATTCTTTCTTATTAATATATTATGTATCAGAAAGTGCTACCTAAATTATTTCATTTTATCCTTACACCAACTATGATGGTGCTAAATACTATTGTCCACATTTTACAGCTGAGGGAAATGGATACTTGTAAGTGAAGAGACTTGCCAAAACCACAGAGCTAGTAACCAGCAAAGTGTTTCAGGTGAGGTAGTGCCATACTGACTTCTATTCCAGCTCACTTTCTCTTTCCTTTTAGTCCTAAGTATTGTTCTAATCGCTAAGAGTTACTAAGTCTTTTCTATGTGTTGGGTTTGGTATTAGTTTATTTTTTATAGTTTATTTAATCCTACACATAATTTCATATCTTATGTAGGACTTTCTGTTCTTACCTCAAAGAACTGAGGTCAATGGCATAAATGAAAGTTACTTTTTCACATCAAAACTTAGATATTTATTGGTAAGTTGGAGCTTTGCCCACTGCTCAAATGGCTCAGTACAGACCACTGCTAGATGGTATAATAGAAAAAGAAAATATATGCAAAATATACCTCTGACAGGGTGTTAATATCTAAAATATACAAGGAACACATGTATCTCAATAACAAAAAGACAAATAACCTGATTTTAAAATGGGCAAAGATCTTGAATAGACATTTCTCCGGAGAAGATATAAAAATGACCAACAGATATGTGAAAGAAAATACTCAACATCATTAATCATCAGGGAAATACAAATCTAAACCACAGGAGATATTACCTCACATCCATAAGGATGGCCATTATCAAAACGAAGAAGAAAACAAAGCAAAAGCAGAAAACGAAGTTGGCAAGAAAATGGAGAACTAGAACCCTGGTGGGCTGCCATCTATGGGGTCGCACAGAGTCAGACACAACTGAAGCAACTTAGCAGCAGTAGCAGCAGCAGAACCCTCATACACTGTTGTTTGGAATGTAAAATGGTATGTGATCTATGGAAATTAGTGGGGAAATTCCTGAAGAAATTAAAAATAGAGCAATCATATGTTCCAGCAATCCTACCTCTGGGCATTTATGTTAAAAAAATGAAGTCAGGTTCTCTTAAAGATACTTGCATTTCCATCCTTATTTCAGCATTATTCACCTAGCTGAGAGATGAAAACAACCTTTAATAGCCATTGACAGATGAATGGATTTTTAAAATGTGGTATATACCTACAATGAAGTACTATTCAGCCTTTAAAAGGAAGGACAATCTGACACATGCTACAACATGTATGAAAAGTGAAAGTGAAGTCGTGTCCGACTCTTTGCAACCCCATGGACTATAGCCTACCAGGCTTCTCTGTCCATGGGATTTTCCAGGCAAGAGTACCGGAGTAGGTTGCCATTTCCTTCTCCAGGGGTTCTTCCCAACTCAGGGTCTCAAATGCCAGGTCTCCTGCATGGCAGGCAGACGCTTTACCCTCTGAGCCACCAGGGAAATGTGAGTACATTAAATTAAGTAATAGCAGTCATGAAATATGAAAAAATTTTAGAGATGCGCTGCACAGCCCTGTGCTTATCATTAGCAGTACTTCAAGGTTTGTTGAGAGGGTAGATCACATATTATGTGTTATTTATCACAAATAAAAAAGAAAACCATTTGAATGAATGAATAAATGGGTGAATGAATGCCTGCTTCAGATCGGCCTTTGCTACTCAATTACTGTATGACATTGAACATGATATTTAACCTCTCCAAAGGGAGAGTTGGACCATAAAGAAGGCTGAGCACCAAAGAATTGATGCTTTTGAACTTGGTGTTGGAGAAGACTCTTGAGAGTCCCTTGGACTGCAAAGAGATCAAACCAGTTAATCCTAAAGGAAATCAAGCTCTGAATATTCATTGGAAGGACTGACGCTGAAGCTGAAGCTCCAATACTTTGGCCACCTGATGCAAAGAACTGACTCATTGGAAAAGACCCTGATGCTGGGAAAGATTGAAGGCGGGAGGAGAAGGGGACGACAGAGGATGAAATGGTTGGATGGCATCACCGACTCAATGGACATGAGTTTGAGCAAACTCTGGGAGATGGTGACAGACAGGGAAGCCTGTGATGCTGCAGTCCATGGGGTTGCAAAGAGTCAGATACGACTTAAGAACTGAATAACAACAACAACAACAAATCGTTAGATAGTAACATCTTTTTTAAAAGGGATGATGTGTTAAAGATTGGACTTGTGGTTGCCAAGGAGGAAAGCAGGGAGGAGAGAGAGGGACTGGGAATTTGGGATTGGTAAGTGCAAACTCTTATATTTAGAATGGATAAGCAGTCAGATCCTACTGTATAACACAGGGAACTGTATCTAATCTCCTGAGATACACCATAATGGAAAAAATATATTTAAAAAATGCATATATGTGTAAAACTGAGTCATTTTTCTGTATGGCAGAAATTAGCATTACATTGTAAAGTCAGATATACTTCAATAAAAAATTAAATTAAAAATTTAAAAGGGGTGATATGAAATTGAAATGAAATGATTATTAATTGTAAAGGATTATAAAATGAAAGATAAGTTTATTACTGTTATCATAAATTGTATTAGCATTTCCCCACCTGAAGAAGAGATTGTCTTGGGGATGTGGTTGATATTGGCAAAATTTTTCAAGTATAATCAGTAATAAAAGTATTTAGCATAAAAAATACTCTCTAAGAAAAAGCTTTTAGGTCTAATGGCCTACTTGTTTCAAATAATATTCAATTTTTATTATAGAAGCCAAGTTTCAGCTCCATAGCATTAATCTTACTAAATGTCACTGAGTAAGGTGTGATTTAGGGGACATATATAAGCCCTGAAAGGGTAAAGTTAGCTCTTGGGTTTCTTCTCAACCAGTTAATATGTCAGGAGACAAAGATGCTGCAGCCTGACCCAAATTTTTGTGTCAGTTACATCTGCAGTATTCACATCATTTTAAATCATATCAAAAGAAAATATGTGAAGAATTTGTGACCCCAGTGACTTGATTCCCTGTTTATTCCCCCATTTCCAGGACTTCGTTTTCTTATCCCATATATCAAGTCTTGGATGGTTCTTTACCAGGATGGCATCATTCTATGCAAGCAAGAAGGCAATTAAAGTATTGCAAATCAATTGGTGTTGTATTTTAAGAATGATACAACTCTGTCAAGTAATAATATTCTAGTTAAGCTGAAAATGAAATCAGTTTTGATATAGTTTATATGGCCTGAGCAGTACACAAAACTTTGCTCACAAATGTCCATTGAGAGAAATGAAGATGGAAACCCTAGACACTATGCAAACACCATTGGGGAGGAGGAGGAGAGATTCCCCCAGCAACAGATCATGCTCAACACTAATGCTGAGCACATAAATGCCGTTGATTGATTTCCTGAACACAATGAACACACTCAGGTTTAATTCCCATGGCCACATCAAGACTCCAAACAGCAGACCATGAAGAGAAATGATTAGTCTGTGCACATATTTTTATGTCAATTTCTCCACCTAAAAGCAATGATGTTTAACTTCTGAAAATAGAAAAGCTGATAGTTTACAAAAATTTAAAAATTCTTAAATTTGCATTGTATTATAAACTCGGCATTAGGAAAGCATTGCACTTTGGTATTTAGCACCCACTGAAGGCAATACTAGTTGTATATCTTCCTTCTTCTCAGAAAAAAATCAACCTTGAACATTTTATTTGTATTGATATTTGCCTTGTTTTTTTATAAGTAGACAATATACATCTAATGTATTATAATAATAGATTAGTGTTAACATTAGTGTTACATTAGTGTTAACATCGCATACCAGTATTAGCATAGCTGTACTAGCACATGAATGATTCATTCTTCTCTGTGAGTCGAGGCACTGGGGCCATGGCTGAGGGAGATATTGACTGCACAGAAGAAATGCATTGTGTCTTCACTGAGTTTAGTTCTGGTAACATGTAACTAATCTTACTATTTTTCAAGCAGCGTGCATTTAGTGACCCTGTTAATACCTAACAATAGCAAAATCCAAGAGATGCTGAGGACAGATGATCAAGAGGTAGAATTCTTTAAAGGGATGGATATGTTTTGTTTCAGTTGATACAGAGTCATCCTCAGGAAAACAGACTCAATAGTCTTCACACTTAAGCAGTTTCAGCAAAAAGAAATGCATTACAGGCCCCTAAAAGATGCTGATACCTTCTTGCAGCCACATCAAATGCTGCCTGCATTCAGAGAAGAGTCATGCTTGCATTAGCTTCATGTGGGCTATGCAGTTTTATGGAGTATTCCCAGTCTAATAATAAAAATAACAGCAATAATAACAGCTACTAACATTTATTCAATGTTGACTATATGTTGTTTGGTACTGTCCTAAAAGTTATGGGTATAAATGTGTGCGTGTGTGTGTGTGTGTGTATATATATACACACATATGTATTTAATGACTATATATATTTTTATGACCATATCATATATTATCATTTTTTTTTCCTTTTTAAAAAGTTGAGCTCGGGACTATAGCCATTTTACAATCAGTAGGGAAGCACAGAGACATGAAATAGAATGTAATCTCCATGAATGCGGGTATTTTTTACTAGTTCACTGCTGTTTCCTATTCTTTTATAATGTTTGAAACCTACCTTGTTGAATGAATGAATGAATGAATGAATGAATGTAGTTTGTCTAAGGCTACTATGGCAACAATTATCCAATTACAATTGAAAGCTAAATGTTTAGCAAATTGTAAGATCATTTAATATGAGGATTCTATTTTTTTAAATTTATATTTGAAGATGTATCACAATGATAATCAGTTTCAATGATGAATTCCTTAATTATTTATTCCCATGATAGTAATTAAGATTAAATAATGTTTTGAAAGACTCACAACCTTATTCCAGGCCTTCTCAAATGTTTCTACTGAAGAATCCCTATGATCAGATGAGAAGGAAACTTTCTCTTCAAAGGGTCTTGTTGTATATCATGAAAGACCCATTGAAAGCATTAACTATTTTTGGTGAGTCATGTTTTGTCATAAAATTCATGACAGTTTTGTGCAATATCATCCAGTAAGTTTTCTCAGAATCCCTAGAAGACAGAGCCTTTAGGCAGGTTCTCTCACGTTAACTCTTCAGTGTTGTTGATGCAATCCCAGGGAGCAAGAGGGAAGGCGAAAGGGCATGAAGCAGAGAAGAGAAAGTAAAATGAGGGACATTGCCAAAGTAGCCGTTACCTATAGCAAAGGAAACTAATGTGCTCATCCGACAGGAGTCTTTTTTAAGGCAATATGGGGACTACTGCGTTGCAGAAAAGTTCATTGGAAGGGCTGGAGGGAGGGGATAGAGAGGAATTTATCTACTGGTCCCTTTCCATATTTATTACAATCTGTCCCACTGGGAGTTAACCCCTCTGCACTCTGGATTGGACCATATAGACCCTGCAAGGAACCATGGAGCAAGCCGTATCTCCTATAAGTGTGGTAGTTCTTTATCTGAGTCCAGAAGTAGGGGGAAGGTCCTGCGATCACTAGTGGGAGCCTCAAACCAAAAAATCTCTAGGATCCTAGAGATAGGTGAGGCCCAGAGGGTTTGAGGCTGACCATATGAGGAATCTAATATAACTCATGAGTAAAAGCTGACGTCAGGGAGTGCCACGTTCCTGTTACGGCTTTGCATCTGCTTTAGACTCCACTCAGCATCTTTAGGAGAACTAGTAACCAGAGGAAAAGCACAACCTGATTATGGGGAGCAGATCTGAGAATGGGCCAGAAGAAAAGTACATACTTACTGCCACAGAGCCCACTGGAGAACAGGTGGGCTCATAGAGAGGAATAGAAATGACAATATTAGATATGGTTTATTTAAATGAAAACGTGAATATTTACTCTCAGCCACTGTCCAGATATAAGAAGTGGATGGTACGTTGCTGCACATGGCAAGATATGTTATTAAGAGGACTTTAGTCATTTATAATCTATTTGGCTCTTAGGTGGATAAGTCATATTATAAAATCATTTGCAATGGTTCACAAGTGAAATCAAGTCCTGAATTGCGGCCAAACAGAAAAACTTTCAGTGTTTACATGTTTTAGAAGAGTCATTTCAGTAAGTTCCAACCTTCTGAAACTTTTGAAAGTGCTTCAGTGACAGTTTCATCCATAGATATGAAGAATTATTATCTAAACATAGTTGACTAACTTCAAAAAATTTTCAGAGGAATGATGCACATAGATTACATGATATGAGATTCTGAAAAAAAATTATATCAGTAATAATGCATTTACCTAGGTTGCTAACATCGTGGACATGTAAAACAGTGAAAAAGTAGCACACAAGTTCCCTGTTGCCAAATGTGGTGAGGCCCCAGGGTAGCTCCATTGTCATTCTTTTCGTCCTCCTGGTCAGTCACCCTCCCAGCCCCCTCCAACTCCCCTTTCACAGTTGTCTCCTGGCATATGGTCTCATTGTTGTTTCCATATGTGTGCCAAATTTCTTGAATGAACACTTAAAAGATAGTCTTATCAAAACTGTAGGTGGCATAACTAAAGTAGTGTTAATTATGACAGACAGATCACCCCAAAATAATTTGAAAGACTTAAGCAATGGAACAGACCTAGAAATACCTTTTTTTACAGAGATAAAGTGGAAGCTCCTACACTGGTGAACTTCTACAAATAATTCTGAACATTTGCTATAGGCCTACCACTGTGTCTGTACTATGGATACAGTGACGGGCAAGACTGAGCGTTTCCCTGCCCTCAAACATCTTACAGTCCAGGAGAGACTCTGAGCAGGGACGGAAGATCATTTAGCAGAACTAAAATGTGTGGCTAAGTGCTATAGGAGTAGAAACAGTGTTGGGATACCCAATTTATCTGGTACATATCTTCCAAATCCCAAGAAGTGACATTTAGGCTAGAATCTAAAAAAGACTGGGGGTTAGTAGGTAAGGCAGAGCTGTAGAGTGATTCAGAACAGCACGTGTCATGGTTATTCAAAGAATTGGAAAACGTAGCAAAAGTCAGATCATGAAAGTCCTCTTAAGCTACAATAAGTGATTCCATTTTACTAAAAAAGCAGTGGGAGCACACTGAACAGTTTTAAGCAAGAGGTAATATGATCAGATATGAGTCTTGGAAGTATCAACCTGGGAAGCATGTGGAAGATAGACAAATGTAGGAGAAATCCAGGCAGAAGAGTCTGATAACCAGTAGGAACAGAGAGAAGACATGTCTTAGGTTGAAGCAATTGGTATGTTTGCCAAGTTACTGAATATGAGATATGAGGTGGTGGGGAAACTCATTGATGATTCTGACTTTTCCAGCTTGAGTGTGTATGCTTATGCTATTCAGTGAGATGAAAATATTAGCGGGACAGAAGTTTAAGCAGTTTAAGAAAATAATGACTGAAATTTGAGTCATGTGGGATTTGACATTCTTACGGGCCATCCCAGTACAGATGACCAAAGTACAGCGGGACATAAGAGTCTGGAGCTCGTGAATGAGGTCAAAGTTCATTGACTGAACTATGTCTATGAGAGTCAACATATACATGACGACTAAAACTATTGGATTAAATGAGGCCAGAGTATTAGAAATAGAATATATAGGAAATAGGGCTTGACTATACATTCACTAAGTTCACAGAGTCAACAACACAATGTGGCTAGCAAATGTGAAGTAATGATAGGATGCATAAAGGCACCATTTGGCTCCAAAATAAGACAGTGGAGAGCTCTGTTCTCCTTGGGGGTGATCAGGCCATGCTGAGCATCATGTTAACTGGTGGGTTCCACACTACAAGCAGATTCAGAAGAGGTGGTGGTGATGAAGAGATGGAAAACCAAGCTAAAACATAAGAATTACTTATAAGAATAAGAAGCAAGCATGAATGTTCAGTCAAAATAAAAGTTGATTCTTCAGATATTAGAAATACAATCATATAGAAGCTGAATTAAAATTATCTTAATGATAATGATAAAAATAATATCAGTAAAAATATTCATTTTTTCCACAATTATTCATTAAAGTCATGGAGATAGTACACTCCTTGTCACTGGGGACATTTAAACGCCAGTTCAGTGGGGACCTGGAAAGGACTTGGTGGCTAGAACGACAAGATCAGGTAGATGGGTAGGTTGACAACCTTTAATGGTTTACAACCTTGAGATGGTTTACACTGACTGGGGATGGCAGAGAGACACATATGAGGCAACATAATTTTAGTGGACAGCCTGAACAAACACTTATTTTCTCGTTTTGAGTTGACCATTTAATAGTGTAATCTGGCAATTTCACCAGGCTGTGCTTGAGTTTCCACAGTGAAATATGAGAAACTGACAAAATGTTTGCTAAGATCCTTAAATTCTGGGAAGATTTTGCTAACATTCCTGGCTGCACTTTCTATCCATATGTAACTAATGAGTGTGTGCTCAGTGGCTCAGGTCAACCCTTTGCAATTCCATGGACTGTTGCTTGCCAGGCTCCTCTGTCCATGGGATTCTCCAGCAAAGAATATTGGAGTGGGTTGCCATTTCCTTCTCTAGGGGATCTTCCAGACCCAGGCATCAAACCCACGTCTCATACATCTCCTGCATTGGCAGATGGATTCTTTACCACTGAGCCACCTGGGAAGCCCCCATATGTAAGCAGTACCCCTCAGTTATTCACGTTTATCACACACATGTGTTGGTGAAATGAAAGGACTTTTAAAAAGAGGACTTCTGGGGAGGCAAGGGAAATGAGTCTTGGCTGATTGTGCATGTTGGCAAAAATGGTGTAAACTGATTGAGTCATAGATAAGCCATTTTGAATCATGACAGTTGATTCAAATATTTTAATGGATTTAATACTGCTCAAAGACCCACCCAGGAAAAGGAAGGGCTCCAATATGGTGGCAAATATCAGCTTAGACTTGACATTGCAAGGTAGATGGATGGATGGTATATGTTCACATTCATCTTCCTCAACAGTTACACTTATATTCAGATTTTTTTAAAGTAGTCACCCCTTTGCATATCATTTTTATATGGACAGTTGGAATATCTTTAGGCCCTGCTGACCTTTCAGAAAAGGCTGAAAACTTGGACATTGCTCTAGGAAGGCAGTCTCAGACAGCATGTGACTGAATTCCATAATAAAAATTGGTTTGGTTCCTTCCTGAATGAGGATGTAAAATTATACCAATCAGATGGCAACTCCCAGAAAATTTGGTCACAAAAAGGCTTAGCCATTTGGTTATATCTTAGAGTGGGGATTCTGGCCTTATAAAGTCAGCTTCTAGTTCAGTGTAGTGATTGGAAAGAACATTAGAAGGTAAGCAGATGGCTGGATTGCTTTCCTTAGTGTCTTTTCCCTAGTATCAAAATGTAAAGGCTTGCCCTGGGCGCTGAATAAAATGAAGAGCCTTCAGTGAAGAACTCCCATCAACACAAAAGCTCTAGCAAAGGGGGAGATATGGCCTCTACAAAGCCTAATTTTCTCTGGCCCCACCACCAACCCATAGCCACTCTGCCAACTTATTTGGGAAGTAGTCTGACTGCATATTTCAGAGCAAGGTCCTGACTCCATTCCTGCCCCATCTCTTTGGCAGGCCTCTCCTCAAAGCCTCGGCTTCCACAATGTCTGAAGACATGAGCTTGCTGGGGCACACAGCTTCTCTGTATGCATGAATCTGCTCATCATCTCTTTTCTGTTCACAGCTCCTCGGGGGTTTCCTGGGCAGCAGGAGATTTGCTACGGGGCGGGGAAAGCAGGGATTTAGAGTGAAGTGTTTCCCTGAAACATACTGCCTGGGCAGGCTGGTTCTGCTGTTAAAAGCTCCTCCACAGCCATATGCCTCCATTCTGCTATTAAGTGGAGTGTTACTGTCATATAGACAGAGGCGCCGGCTCCCTCCATCAGTTACACCCTGTGCTGCCCATCTGCACGCATGGCGTTTTGCCCATTTATGAGTTATAGACCAGCTACAATAGGAAACGACTTGCATCTAATGCAAAGCTCAGAAGCTTCAAAACCTAGGCAGTCCTCCCTTGTGGATTTGAAGTCACTGTTTCCAGCACCTGGCCCATAGTTAAATGATTGTGGACCTGTTCTTGATCTGTTTCAAGCTTCCTGTGTATGGTGCAGATAGGGAAGGAGTGGCAACCAAATGAGTCAGTCTTTCATGATAGATGGCAAGAAGAGGAACTGCAGACATTAGGAATGCTATAGTTGGTACACAGACAACACCCACTTCCTAGCTTGATTTCAGGTTTTATCCACATTCTCCACAAGGAATTCCTCATTTTCCCAAGAATGGCGGGGGTGGGATGGGAGTAGAGGGGTCAAAGACTATCCATTTCCATTCATGTGTGTACAGACTTCCTGTAGACTCCACAAGTTGTTTCTTCTGATTCCTCCTCCAGGAGGTGCAATAATAACAAAGCATTAACATGTTATACCTTCAAAATCCACTCAACAGATTTTGGCACTGCAGAGTGAGTCCCAGTGGCACCAAACTTAGAGTTCCCAAATCATAAGCAAACTTTGTTCCAAACATCCTCTGTAGATTTTTGTTTCAGAGTTAGTTTTTAGAAATTGGAATTTTTTTTTTTTTGAGAAACGATGCTGTTTCTTAACATTTCATTTCATAATAATTTTGAACTTTAAAAAAGTTACAGAAATATACACAGAGCTCTATTATACACTTCATCCAACTTCCCTCTTCATGTTACATAACCATGGAATAAATAGTCCATAATCCAAACCTAGAAATCAACACTGGTACTTTAGTACCAGTAACTACTCTGTAGACTTAGCTGAATTTCATCAGTTATCCTTCTAATGTCCTTCTTCAGGTTCAGCAGGCGGTCCAGGGTCTCCTGTAATCTGAGACTGGTTCTTCATGTCTGCAGGCCACTTTTGAAGAGTACTGACTAGTTATTTGTTAGAATTCACCTCAGTTTGAAGTTAGCTATGTTTTCTCTTGATTGAGATGAGGTTATGCATTTTTTTCCAAAAATTCCAATGAAACAATATTGAACCCATCTCAGAACATCCTATCAGAAAGTGCTTGAAGTTAATATGTCTTATTACTCATGATATTAACTTTGAGCTCTTGGTTCAAGTGGTATCTCCCAGGTTTCTCCAATGTAGAAGTTACTGTTTTTCCATTTGAACTGTTATTTTTTAAAGCTAGACTTTCAAGATAACACTCAAAACCTATGTAACCCATCATAGTAAACACTGTGCACCTCAGGGAGCTTGAAATAAACAGAAGACAGAGAAGCTGAAGCATACTTTTTCTCATCTGCATCTATACTCACTGAAGGTGGTAGGCAGTATAAAGACTTGCTCTGTCCCTGTCCCTGTCACTAATGCTTTTGTCTGCAATTGCAGGGTGATACACTGAGTTCAGAAGCAGTTGTTTCTCTCGTGGTAAAATGAGAATGAAGTGTCAGATCCTCCTCGGTTTGAATCATAAATCTGTGGTTTTGGACAAGTTATTAACCTTCTCATCTACAACACAGTGATAATAAGATCTTTCTTCCAGGATTGATTTAAATATTAGACAACATAAATTCAAGGTTTCCATGTAGGGCTGTGCCCACAGTAGGTACTTAATAAAAACTATTAGCCATGTCTGATGGGAGATGGGTGGATGTCATGAACGTTGGTCAGCTGTCCGTTTTCATGAAACCTTTATTAGCCTGGTTTGTTCATTCATTCACTCAGAAAAATTTATATTGAGTGCCCACCAGAGGCTAGGTACAGGTCATATAGTCTTTGCCTTCATGGAACTTACTCTCTACTGAAAGAAAAGACAGTAAACAAATGGAAAACATATAAAATGTGAAACTTAGAAAACTGAGAGAGGGAATATATGTTGATGGAATGGTAAAAGAAAAAGTCATTCAGGAGCTGACATTTACTGTGAAGCACAAAGGGTAGCAGAATTTCTCTGTGCAAAGAGACAGGGAAAAGCATTTCTAGTAAACAGAATAGAAAAGGAAAAACTCTTTAAGATGCTTGGGATGTTTGCAAAAAAGGAAAGATGGCCAAAGTGACTGGAACACAGTAAAGAATTTAACAGCTACCTGTACTAAAAGCTGAGCGTCAAAGAATTGATACTTTTGAACTGTGGTGTTGGAGAAGACTCTTGAGAGTCCATTGGACTGTGAGGAGATAAAACCAGTCAATCCTAAAGGAAATCAGTCCTGGGTGTTCATTGGAAGGACTGATGCTGAAGCTGAAGCTCCAATACTTTGGCTACCTGATACGAAGAACTGACTCATTGGAAAGGACCCTGATGCTGGGGAAGATTGAAGGCAAGAGAAGGGGACAACAGAGGATGAGATGGTTGGATGGAATCACCAACTCGATGGATATGAGTTTGAGCAAGCTCTGGGAGATGGTGATGGACTGGGAAGCCTGGAGTACTTCAGTCCATGAGGTTGCAAAGAGGTGGACACAACTGAGCAACGTGAAGAAAGCTGAGCACCAAAGAATTGATGCTTTTGAACTGTGGTGTTGGAGAAGACTCTTGAGAGTCCCTTGGACTGCAAGGAGATCCAACCAGTCCATTCTAAAGGAGATCAGTCCTGGGATTTCTTTGGAAGAAATGATGCTAAAGCTGAAACTCCAGTACTTTCGCCACCTCATGTGACGAGTTGACTCATTGGAAAAGACTCTGATGCTGGGAGGGATTGGGGGCAGGAGGAAAAGGGGACGACAGAGGATGAGATGGCTGGATGGCATCACTGACTCGATGGACATGAGTCTGAGTGAACTCCGGGAGTTGGTGATGGACAGGGAGGCCTGGCGTGCTACGATTCATGGGGTCGCAAAGAGTCAGACACGACTGAGCAACTGAACTGAACCAAACTGAACTGAGCAACTGAACTAACTGACTGCACTAAAATAGCCCAAACTCTTCAGAAACGTATTCACATATTTTTTCCTCTTAGATAATGACTGTTTAGAGTTCTGCTCAGCTTTGGGCATTTATCTAAGTCACAGGTGGTGTCAGAAATGAGTTTTTCGCCCCACCCAGTCCTTACCTTAATTCTGCTCATAACTGAAAGTGTCATTTATTCCAAGGAGTTTTCCTTCCTCCGCTGTGAACGTATAAAAATATTGGATGTACACCCACTTACCGTCTCTGCTTTCCTGTGTCTTCCATGCCAACCGCTATTCTGCTGCCCTAGTAATGATCTTGCCTAGGTCCACTTGCTGATTACACACAGTTCCTCTGCTTAAAAAAGTCCCTAGGCATGCTGCAAGCAGCATTCCTTCAGCACAGAGAGTTAAGCTGTGAAAACAAGGTTGTCTAGCTCTTTAAATATTGTCACGTTACATTAAAAACACATTATACCTGACTCTCCAGTGCTCAGAGGAAAGCAGAGTCATGTAAACCTGTCAGAAAATTCTTGGCTGGCTGAGCTGGAAAGGGTGTTTCAGTTTTCTTGGGGTCTGGTTGCAGATGTGACCATTGCAATGCATACTAATGACCATCTCTTTTCTCATTATGTAGCAGTGACCCTGAGACCTCATTCTGGTATCTCACTGCTCTGCTTCAAAAGCATCTTATGAAAAGTGCAGTCTGCAGTCATTGACAAAGAAGACTATATTTACCAATGACTGATTTTCTACAATTATAAAAAGCTTTGATTTGAATGGAAATTTCGCTAAAAGAGTCTCCCTCCTGAGAATATTTGCCGTCTTATAAAGAACAGTATTAGTGTTGTGTGGATTGAATTGTGTTCAAACCCCCAACACCAGCCAAATTCACATGTTGAAGTCATAATCCCCAGGACCTTAGAATCTGACCTATTTAGAGATACATAGGTCTTTACAGGGAGAAGGCAATGGCACCCAACTCCAGTACTCTTGCCTGGAAAATACCATGGATGGAGGAGCCTGGTAGGCTGCAGTCCATGGGGTCACTGGGAGTCAGACACGACTGAGCAACTTCACTTTCACTTTTCACTTTCATGCATTGGAGAAGGAAATGGCAACCCACTCCAGTGTTCTTGCCTGGAGAATCCCAGGGACGTGGGAGCCTGGTGGGCTGCCGTCTCTGGGGTCGCAGAGAGTCAGACACGACTGAAGCGACTTAGCAGCAGCAGCAGCAGGTCTTTATAGAAGCAATCAAGTTAAAATGAGGTCCTTTTGGGTGGGCTCTAACCCAATGTGTTGTTGTTGTTTTAGACGCAAGTTGTGTCTGATTCTTTTGTGACTCCATAGACTATATCCCACAGGCTCCTCTGTCCATGGGATTTCCCAGGCAAAAATATCAGAGTGGGTTGCCATATCCTTCTTCAGGGCATCTTTCCAACCCAGGGATCGAACCTGTGTCTCTTGCATTGGCAGGCAGATTCTCTACCACTGAGCCACAAGGGAAGCCCTAATCCAACTGGCATCCTTAAAGAGAGACATCTGGAGACAGAGATGGGCACAGAGGGAAGGCAGTATGATTAGGCATAAGGAGAACACCACCACCTACAATCCAAGGAGAGAGACTTGGAACAGAGCCTTCTCTCACAGCCCTCAGAAGGAACCACCCCTGACAACGCCCTGATTTCGGACTTCTGGGCTCCAGAACTTTGAGACGATAAATTGCTGTTGTTTAAGCTCCCCATCTGTAGTACTTTGTCACAGCAGTTCTAGAAAACTAATGCAGTTGTTTATCACCTGGGATAGAAGAAAAATGAGAGGGAGAAATCATTGAAAATGAAATAGGTCTATCTCAAATACATTCCTTGCCCCCACCATCACCAGGACCTCCCTGTTGCTCTAACGCAGTGATTCTAGATTATGCCTGAACATTATTAGAGTCACTTGGAGAGCTTTGAAAGAAAATCTGACTGCCTGGGCACCCCAGGCCAATTGAAATAGAATGTCTTGGAGCAGAGCCTGGGATCTGGTGCTTTTAAAACAGTTTCCGAAATGATCCCCATATGCAGATAGGTTTAGAAAGCTTGCATTAATTTCATTCAGTGCAAAGTGTGGCACCCAGGCCAAAAGCATGAGAGTCACTTGGGAAACTGTTAGAAATGCAGAGTCTCAGGCTACACATCAGACCTACTGAGTCAGAAACTCTTGGAGTTGGGTTTCAGGAATTGGTGTTTTAATGAGACCTCCAGATGATGCCGATGCATGCTCACGTTTGCAAAACACTGGTCCAGTCCTTTGATATTTTGCATGATGGTAGCTCATGAGAATCTGAAAAATTATGCATGTTTTCCACCAACAAAAATGTATATATGCACAAAACTTTGTGTTTAATATCAGATAATGCACAATCTACCTATCTGTTCCATGGATGTCTCAGGGTCAAAAGATCCCAGCTTAAGAACTTGAGACTTTTTCTCTTTACCTCCAACCCACCAAACCATAGACAAGAGAGTTTTTTACCCTTTTTTTAATTGCGAAATGGGCTTCCCTAGTGGTTCAGTTGGTAAAGAATCCGCCTGCCAATGCAAGAGATGCGGGTTCAATCCTTAATTCAGGAAGATCCTCTGGAGCAGGGCATGGTAACCCACTCTAGTATTCTTGACTGGGGAATACCATGGACAGAGGAGCCTGGCAGTCTACTGTCCATGGATTCACAAAAGAATCAGCCATGACTTAGTGACTAAACAACAGCAACAATAATTGCAAAATAAGCAGACTTCCAGGAAAAAATCTTCTCCCCTGCCCCCCTCACATGTCCCTCTCCAGCTAACTCAAGGGCTGCTTAGCAGAAACCTAAGCCTCCTTCTTTGGGCCATCGATCTCCATACTGAGGTTTGCATGCCTATAGCTGAACTGTGCATTCACTCACCTGATAACAAATGGCGATATTTTTCCTAGGCTCACATGAATACAAACAACCCAGCTGTGTAAAGATCAGCACATGTGTCTGTTGTGGTCAATGAGCTGCAAGTTATTGTTTGCAGCAGGGCACAGGAAGAAGACGGCAGCTTTTCTTAAATCAGAATCATTTTTATATGAAAGTGACAAAGATGAAAAGTCATGGCAGAGAAGGTTGGTAATTAAAATAAATCTGTAACCAATTAGAGTCTGTGTTGCAGTTATTGAGATCGTGAAGTTTGCCGGTTATAGAGAGAGGATCTAGAACCCCAATCATGATGGGCTTTTGAGCAGGGCACTGCCTTAGGCAAAAATTAAGTTAATATTGATGGAGATTGTTTATTCATTAAATGGCAACATAGTGCCTGACATTGCCCCCAGGGCTTAAAACCTAAGTTACACACATACACAGACAGGCAAATTGCCTCGCCACTGGTGGTCAATGCTTGTTTGGTGGCTGTTCTCAAGGAAGTCCCTCGTCTTGAGTCCAGATGTAAATCAGACTTCTGTGGACTCAAGCTGGTTTGTGATACCAAGGCCAAATCCAATTCTACTTTTTAAAACTGAGAAAAGAGAAAAAATGAAAGAAATATGTTCCTTTTCCCCTTGCCTTTAAGAATCATGTGATCATAGCCATGTAAATTATGTACCTTTCAGTGAAGCCTTATTTCAGGCCCTAGTAGATTATGGGGTTTAAACATGTAGAGACAGTTTGCTGCTGCTGCTGCTGCTGCTGCTAAGTCGCTTCAGTCGTGTCCAACTCTGTGTGACCCCCTAGACAGCAGCCCACCAGGCTCCCACGTCCCTGGGATTCTCCAGGCAGGAACACTGGAGTGGGTTGCTATTTCCTTCTCCAGTGCATGAAAGTGAAAAGTGAAAGTGAAGTCGCTCAGTCGTGTCCGACCCTCAGTGACCCCAGGGACTGCAGCCTTCCAGGCTCCTCCTTCCATGGGATTTTCCAGGCAAGAGTACTGAAGTAGGGTTCCATTGCCTTCCCTGAGAGACAGTTTTGGCATCCTCATTCCCTTGCAAGGTGCCATGAATGGTCTTAGCTAAAAGCAGCTAGAAGAGATTTGCTCATTTGAACTTGGAAGCCCTGATAATTTCTAACTAGGAAAAGAGAAGTCATGTACACACATGTGCACAGACACACACATGTGGAGCTTTGTAGATCTTGTTAAATGAAGTTCTTAATTCTTATCATCATCTGATGCCTTCCCTTCAACTGTCAAATTTTCCAAATGTAAAATCTAAACATTTATTATTTTTCTATCTAAGAAAATATATAATGTATCTTAATCCCCAAAACTAGTACAGGAAGAAAAAACTGAAGTCACATGAGTAAAAGTCCATATTGGTGTGGGATTTGAATGTCTGTATGTGACAGAAAGTTGATTCATATTGGATTTTTGTATATTTTAGAGCCTGTAATGAGTTATTGATCTGTGATAAAGTAAACTGACATTTTTGTAACCCAGTATGCCATCATTATATCCAGTAAGCGCAAGTTTCAGTAATATATTATTAGGATCAAGTCATTGGTAGTTTTGGCAAGCATTTGCAAACATTTGTTGCAGAAGAGCACATATACATATTTACAAGTAAAAGTGTTAGTCATTCAGTAGTGTCTGACTCTGCAACCCCATGGACGGTAGCCTGCCAGGCTCCTCTGTCCATGGCATTTCCCAGGCAAGAATACTGGAGTGGGTTGCCATTCCCTTCTCCAGGGTATCGTCCTGACCCAGGAATTGAACCTGGGTCTCCAGCATTGCAGGCAGATTCGTAACCATCTGAACTACCAGGAAAGCCCCATATTTACAAATTTTCAAGTGTGCATGTGTATCTATGATGTTTTATTCTCTTCTCTACATACTAGGAAACATATTTTTCCTTAGCATAAGTTTTCTCTTCTCTCACCTCCAATGTGCTTCCTTGATGTCAGTTGATGGATTAAGAGGGTGATCTAAACTTCACTTTTCCCAGACTTTTATTAGGGATTTAAACACTTGTTTTCAGTCCAGAGTCTCTTTAGATGACTCAGCCTTCGAATCTACCAGGTTGCATCATGTATTCCAGGTATTGGTTGGAAGTTCTACCATCTCCACCCAGCCCCAGAGTCAAAGTTGCCTGACCTGCCACTGAAATTCTGAACATCTCCGGAGCAATGAGCCCACTTGTTCAGTTCAGGAGGGAGGAAGGCCTTCCAGTGGTTTCTCTCAGCCTGAACAACACACTGCTCTCTGGGATGTTGCTCCCAGGGACTGCAGCTCTCCACAGCTATTTTTAGAAGTAGGGGAGGGAAGGGGGAGCCAGAGGGGTTCTCTGTGGTGAGAAAAACTTGGCAGAAGCTCCTAGTGACTTCTCTTGCTGCCAAGATGAAGAGAGAGGACGGAGGCCTGCTAAGGATCTGACATCTGCTCTGCAGCTTCTTGGAGGCCAAGCACTGTCAAAAGCACTTCACCCCCAGCCTTACCGTGTGGGAATTAATACTCTCATTTTGCACATAAGACACTGAGACTCCAAGGGTTTGGTTATTTTGAGTCACACGAGTAGTGATGGACCCGCATGAGAACCACTGCTCTAGGGATGGCCTGCACATTTCATGGATATTCATACAATAATGATGATAATAATGCCTCTCTCATGGATTTGCTATAAACACTCACATTTGTAAAGTATCTATTTAAGCACTTGACACAATAGGGGCTCAATCCATGGAAACTGCTATTATTATTATTATCATCATCATAATCACCATTATCACCTTGTTAGTACTACCCAGGTTCCTATTACTATGTGATGGTGTGCTTGTCACTTCAAAGTGTCTAGTAAATTTTATAAAATTATCTAATTACCAAATAGAAAAAAGACATATTTCCTGCTTCTCTTCACTCTTACACCACACCCAGGTTTTAAAGAACATGCTAGAGTGTGTCAGGAAGGGATTCCCCAGTGGGGCAATGGTAAAGAATCCGCCTGCCAGTGCAGGAGATTCAAGAGACATGGGTTTGATTTCTGGGTGAGGAAGATCCCCTGGAGAAGGAAGTGGCAATCCATTCCAGATTCCTGCCTGGAAGATTCCATGGACAGAGGAGTCTGGCGAGCTACAGTCCCTGGGGTCACAAAGAGTCAGACATGACCGAGCATGAGCACGCATGCAGGGTGTGTCAGTAGCACTTCTCTTGTGCAGGAAGGGTAAGGGCCATGCATGTGTGTGAACTGGCTTAGACAAGAGGACAGAACGTAGGGACCTTAGAGTGTCTCTCCTTGCTGCTGGAGCCGAGAACCACAGGGAGCCCATGACTGTTCACGGAAGTATCCTGGTATATATTCTGAGGATTAGCAGATACCTGCTGTCCTAAAAAGAGTGAATCCTGCCTTGCCTTGCCCTCTGAACTGTCTGGAAGAACTTCCCAGGACACCCAGAGAGCCCACAGTGATGGCTTGTTGTCCTAGCTAACCTCTTGCCTTTTCTTTCCCACCAGCAAAGGTTGTGGCAATCTGTCCCATTGGTTGACTGATTCCAAGGTTGATCCTATTTTTGCTTATTTTCAGATAATAATCCAATAAATTATACTTGTTAGAATTCAGACTCCAAAATCCCTTTAGCCCATCACTTTTCAAGTATTCCTCAGTCTCTTTCAAAATCTTTTTTCCTATATCAAGAAGTTTGCTGACTTGAGGTTTATTCTAATTAATCTAACTTTATGTGTAACAATAATTAAACCTTTCTCATTTTGCCACTTCAACCTATCTACCCTTTCCTTTAGATAAGCCTCCTAGCATCACACTGCATATACTTATCATCTTATTTCAGACACAGCCCTGTTTAGGGGTAGCCCTGTTTGGTAGCAGATACTATGGTTGAGTGCCAAGAAACTTGGACTCTATTTCAACATGGGGCTTCCCTCACTCACTAAAGCCCAAAGATCAGTAACTTCCCTGAGCCTCAGTTTTCCCATAAGTGAAGCAGAAAGCTTAGTCAAAGATAGTCTAGAATCCATTCAGATTTTAGTCTATTCTATCAAAAATCACTTGACCTTTACCATATGCATGGAGAAACTATGTGCACTTTTCATTTCCCCTCAGAATAACTACCGCTTATTATTAAACTATGGGTTTGGTGAGATACCTTTGGAATTACATAGTTTTTGCATAATCCATGAAATTTAATATTTGGACAGTGCCTATGATGAAGTGGAGGAATGAGCAATAAACAGTTAAAAGCAAGCTATGGAAGATATTTTGCCTTTGTCTTTATGTAACCAATGGAACCGATGAGAAAATGAGAAAAAAAGGGCCAGAGTAAGCTGAGGTATTTTTTAACAGGCAAAATGATCAAACTCTCTGATGGCAAGAACAAAATTTTATAAATGCTTTTTGCTTCTACTTTAAAACCTCTAGCAATAAAAATAAAACTTTCTTAAGACTTCTTTAAGGCATGGCTATTAAAATCCTCCTACCAAGGAAAACTTCTCAAGAGAGAAATGAAAATTTTTTTGATGTGGATGGAAACTAAACAAGTGAATCTACTAAATGAGAAACATTTATAAACTTGATTATTCTCTTCATGTCTGTAAATCACCTGTTACTTTCTCTCTTCCTTTGTTTGTTCCTCTGGTTTAGCTGATTCACATGTGTGAAATAGAAACACATGGCACACAGGCTTCCAGTCCTCCTTGCTGTACCCATGGCAGGCATAAGTAATCAATCATAGTCCTCTTTCCCCATGCTTTCTTCTGCAGTCATAGCATATTTGCCAGTGCAGCATCCCATGCAGTCACTCTCAGAGTTGGCATAATGCATAACACTTACTTGCCCACCAAGAACTAGAGACTAACTAGGTCCCTAGCAGTATGATTTTCCAGGCATGCCACCCCCACAGTAGTAGCTTTGCCCATCATATCATTCAATAAAGTTTAAAAATGGCTGTGAGAGCAAAGGCAGTTATAAGGGAAGTCACTAGGATTATGAAAGAGGGAAAACATGAAAAAATGTAATTAGTAAATTGCTTTCTTGCTAGTTATCTATATAATTTATTGAACATCTACCCTGTGTCCAGGTCAGAGATGATGAGAAGGGTAAGCCTATGCCAGCCTTTTGAAGGCCTTTATTTCACTTGTCCTTTATTTTTTTTTTTTTCACTTGTCCTTTAATTCAGCACTATTCAGGACTTCCCTTGAGGTCCAATGATTAAGAATTCACCTGCCAAAGCAGGGATCATGGGTTTGGTCCCTGGTCCTGGACGATCCCACATGCCATGGGGCAACTAGGTCCATGTGCCACAACTGCCAAGTCCACCTTCTAGAGCTCGCGAGCTGCAACTACTGAAGCTAGTGGGCCTCGAGTCTGTGCTCCACAAGAGAAGCCGCTGCAATGAGAGGTCCATGCACTGCAACTAGAGAGTAGCCTCCACTCACTGCAACTAGAGAAAGCCCACCTGCAGCAACAAAGACCCAGTACAGTCAAAAATAAATAAGTAAAAATGTTAAAACCCACTATTCAATGGGTACTTACATTTCATCTTGAAGCTAATCTCTGTATAATCATAATGATCTCAGAGAGAGCATTGAGCTGTCCTGAAGAGACATCTTACTAGTTTCCTGCCTAAGAACTGAACCTACCCACTAGTCCATCAGGGGCAAGGTTCCCTGGTTCTTACCCTGTTTGAAAGTGAAAATGTTTCAAGGAGGCAAAAAGTGTAAAACCAAGTACAATGGGAGAGGACACAGAGAAATAGTTTGTTTATTGAAGACTGAAGCTAGGCAGAACTATACACTCAGAAATGGTGTGGGCATCTTTCCTAATGAAGAAGAGCACAGTAAAGAGATGATTTAAATCACTTATGTAAGACAGTCCTTCTGGGTCTTTGTTTCCATTTGACCAATTATCTCATTTCTTTTCCCACTCTTGACCTGCACTAGGACCCTCCCCAACATGCATGAGCAACCTTTTGCTAGGATGGATGTCACTGCAAAGGCCTGTGGGGGTATATCTGCACTTACTATAGCATGGAGCCCCCTCCGTTCTGACCCCCAAGGCGCCTTCATGCATATGTGGATTTAAGAAAGTTTTCCTTGACCTCGGAAGTGGTCATCTTATCATTTTATTTCAGCAGAACTCAACTTCTGTCACTAGCTTTGTCTTTGGAGTGTCTGGGAGTGAACAAAACTTCAAATTTACTCCACTTTAAAAGCACCAGTTGTCCAGTCCAGGGGCCCATCTATCTCCTACCTCAATAGGATTTAGGTAAAAGAACATGAGACCCAATAATTACTGGAAATCTGCTGTGTGCCAAGTACTATGCTAAGGGCTTGACCAATGCGATATCATTAAGTCTTTCACAACCCTATGAGGTTTGGCATTATTCCTGTTTTATACATGAGAACATTAAAATTCACTGAGGTAAAGTAACATTTCCCATATCAGACTTTTCCAAGGAATTGGGATATAAACCCAGCTTTATCTGTCTCTATGCAGTGTTCTTACCACTATACCAAATTACCTCTAAAAAGACCTGAAACTTTTGGCACTCTTTTTATTAACATATCAGCAAACTGTATCCTGGAAACATAAGTTAGCAGCAACAGAGAGTAGTGGCTGTCTCTTAAGCTATGCCTACACATGTTGCTTAAGTTACCCTCGTATATCTACTGTCAGCTCAGTAGGAAAGGAAGGGAAATATTTAGGAGAGAAAAGCCAACACTGGAAAAACAAGAATACCCAATTCAAGATAATCCTACTTTCCAATCACCCTCTTATAGCAGAGTGTTTGTCAGTGCTTCCCCAAAATGACTATGGTGCGATGTGTGTGTATGTTTAAGGGGAAGGACAGATGGGAAGATTTTGAATATGGCTCCATGAATTAACAGTAAAATGTTCTTATTTCATATTTACATTTACATGTTTGAAAAAGACACAATCTATTGAGATAATACCCTAAAAGAATTTATAAATTCTAAAGCAGGTATACATATTATTAATCAAGTGTTTAATGTTTACTGTAGTTACCCCATTAGCTTTAACTAACTGTAATTTATAACCTGCTGTATTGTAGTTTTTATAGGCTATGTGTTCATTTTATAGTGCTTCAGAGCCTTTTGTGTAATCAATAAAAATATTTTCATGCTATTTTTATAGGAACAGAAATATAATTTTGCTATTTAAAGTAAGTATAAAGGCTTGCATTTGCATATTTGAATTTACGACATTGACTACTGCTGTAACTTATATCATACTCGATAACAACACGTTTGGTCTGCTATGCAACTGTTCATGTAAGTCACTAGTTTTATGGAAAAGAGAAAAGAGCCCATCATGAAGCAGCTCATTTTCTGACAACTTCCAGAATTCCTGGAAGGAACAATGATGCCTGTAAGATGGCTTTTACTCTTTGAACTTGTATTTTCATGAAAGAAAGTAGAAAATTAATACAGTAATATAGATGTGTGTGCATGCGTGTGCTAAGTCACGTCCGACTCTTTGTGACCCCATGGACTATAGCCCGCCAGGCTCCTCTGTCCATGGGTTTCTCCAGGCAAGAATCCTGGAGTGAGTTGCCATCTCCTTCTCCAGAGTATCTTCCCAACCTAGGGATTAGGCCTGTCTCTTGCATTTGTAAGTGTGTTCTTTACCACTAGTGCCACCTGGGAAGCCCGCAATAACATAGACACATCTGGCAAAAAAGACTCTTCATGAAATATCCAAATCCGTTAATAGAGATAAGAATAAGTGGCCCAGTTTTCTTTCTATCATTTTGGAGAGGAGGGAAGATGGAGTGGGTTTATGTGTGTATCATTATGTGAGAACATACTGAAAAGTTTTACAAGGTTTTAGGTTTTCTTAATCAACATGAAGCCTTTGTTGCTAATAAAATTAATCCCTACTCAATGAAAGAAGAAAAATTCTGATGGTACATAGAAGTGTGTTAAAGAAAGAAAATTACGTTTTAAAAACTTAGGAATTTTAACATTTTGATATATACACAGACACTCCTCCTCATTTTGGCTTTGTGTTTCAAAAATGAAAGCATATAAAATAAGAGATTCTACAGCTTATCTTTATATATTAGTATATAGTAGATATATTTATATGCCCAAAATATTAACATGTTTTATCACTTTAATAGTTGTATAGTGTTCCAGTGACTGAATGCAACCCAAATTTAAATATTCTCCCATTAATAGATACTTTAGGTTGTTTAAAATTTATTTTTATCATAGACAGACTAAAGTATGTGTGTGTGTATATATATATATATACATATATATATATGTATATCCATGGGCAGTTGCCTAATTCTTTTTAAAAGTAGTTCACAGAGATGGACTGTATAGTTAAAAGGGTCAGCACATCTTATGTTCAAATATATAGTGTCAAATTGTTCCCATCAACACATTCAAGAATGCTTATGTTCCCATACATACTGAACATTCTATTCTTTTAAATTAATGTCAACCTTATTGAAGAGAAATGATAGCTCATTTTGATTTGCATTTTGATTACTAATAAAAATGTTACCCGTTTTATAGCTCAGTTGGTTGAAATTACCTGCTCATATCATTTGCCTTTTTATTATTGGCATATTAGTATTTTTAATTATTGAAGTACACTTAATATATTAAGAATATTAGTCCTTTCACTTGCAAAAGAATGAACATAGATCCCTATATCATACCATAATAAATTAATTCAAAATGAATCATAGTGTAAAAGCTAAAACTATTATACTCTTAGAAGAAAACATACAAGTAATATCTTGTGACTTTGGTTTAGGCAGTGGTTTCTTAGATATGACCCTACAGCATAAGCAACAAAATACAAAATAGGTGAGTTGGAGTTCACTGAGATTTTAAACATTTGTGCTTTGAAGGACACCATCAGGAAAGTGAAAGACAACCATGGAATGAGAGAAAATGTTTGCAAATCATATGTCTTTTAAGGGACTTTCATACTTAATATATAAAGACCCCTTCCGTTCAGTTCAGTTCAGTCGCTCAGTCGTGTCCGACCCCTTATGCCTCATTAATTTAAAAGGCTAATAAACCAATTAATAAATGGACAAAAGAACTTGAATAATTTCTCCAAAAAAAATACACAAATGGCCAATAAACACATGAAAAAAATATTCCACATCTTTAGTCATTAAAAAAATGCAAAGCAATACCACAGTGAGATTCTGTTTTGCAACCACTAAGATGCTGTGTCCTAAAAGACAAGACGGTAGCACATGGGTGAGTACATGAGAAATAGGAACTCTCACACATTGCTGGTAGGAATATAACATTATTCAGCCAATGTGGAAAACAGTTTGGCAGTTCCTCGAAAAATGAAATATAGGGTTATCTTAACAATTCAACATCTAGTTATATACCCAAGAAAAATGAAAACATATGTCCATGCAAAATCTTATATATCAATTTTCACAGCAATATTATTCATAATAGCCAAAAAGTAAAAATAACCCAAACGTCCATCAGCTGATGAATAGATAAGCAAAATTTGATACACCTATAGAAGAGAATATTATTCAGCCATAAAAATAATTAAATGCTGATACGTTATACAACATGGATGGACCATGAACCTTGAAAATTTTGTGCTGAGTTAAAGGAGCCAGACACAAAAGGCCACATATTGCATGATTCCATTTGCACGAAATGTCCAGAACAGGCAAATCTAAAGACAGAAAGTAGATTCATAGTTACCAGGGACAGGGGAAGGAGGGATGTGGAATGCCTGCTTATGAGTACAGGGTTTCTTTTAGGGCCGATGAGATGTAATTAGACTGTGCTGATGAATGCACAGCTCTGTCAATATGCTAAAAAACCACTGAACTGTATACTTTAAGAGAATAAATATTATAACTTGTGAATTATATCTCAATACAGCTGTTATTTTAAAAAATAATAATAATAATCCTTTTGTTCTTTCAGTTTCCAGGTAATAGTTTCAGGTTTTATTGTAGTTTCCACTGTATATAAACTTTTGCCTTTGTATAGTAAAAAGACTAATCTTTTTCTCTGATTTTTTATTTTGTGTCATATGTAGAAACTTTATCCCTATTTGAGGTATGTGGAAACAATTATTTACACTCTTTAAAATTTAGATATTTGATCCATTAGAAATTTATTTGGAGGTAGGCAATCAAGTGTGAAATAGGATTCCAGCTTTTTTCCCAAATTGGATAGCCAGTTTTTTAATTTGGTTATTTAATAATTTATCCTTTTGCTGTTGTTTGACATGCTACTATATATCTAATTTGCATATTAAGATGAATTTAATTTGTACTTTAAAATGTGTGTCTATCCCTATACTCTACTCTGGTCCATTGACTTGAATGGTTCTTCTTGCATCACTGAAGCACTGTTTCAGTTGTTGTAGCTTTAATATGCACATTTTTGCATGAGTAAGCAAGCGTTATCTTCTGTCTGAAACTAATTCTAAACGTTCTTTAAAGTAGCCTTCAGTACCTCCACACACAAAAAAAGCATTGGGAATTTAATTGCAATTACACTATATTTAGTCCTAAGCTGCTTCAGTCGCATCCAACTCTGTGCTGCCCTATGGACTGTAGCCCACCAGGCTCCTTTGTCCCTGGGATTCTCCAGGCAACAAAACTGGAATGGGTTGCCATTTGCTCTTCCGGAGGATCGAACCTACATCTCTTATATCTCCCATATTGGCAGGCGGGTTCTTTACCACTAGCGCCACCTGGAAAGCCAGACTGTATTTAGTGGCTTTCCTGGTAGTTCAGCTGGTAAAGAATCCACCCGTAAAGCAGGAGACCCCCCCCAGTCAATTCCTGGGTTGGGAAGATCCTCTGGAGAAGGGATAGGCTACCCACTCCAGTTTTCCTGGGCTTGCCTGATGGCTCAGCCGGTAAAGAATTCACCTCTTGGACATATTTATCACATTGAGACTTCTTATATAGAAATTAAATCTCATTTTTCATTTAGCCATCTCTCTTTATGCTCCTCAAAAGGACATGACAGTTGCCTTCATACATATCCAGCACATTTCTCTCCAAGTGTGTCCTCAGGTAACCTATGTGTAATATTCCTTTGTGAATGCAATATTTTCCCATTAAACATGGCAATGTCTGTGTGGTATTTGGCTTATAGGAAACTGATGATTTTTACATTATTTTATGAACTATTGATCTTGCTAAACTCTCTTATCCTTCTATAAATTTTACCATGTTTGCTTCTTTCTTTCTAATATTTATGATTATATTTTACTTTTTTGATTTATTGTTTGGGCAGCACATTCAAAATCATAGCATATAATAGTAGCAATAGATGACTTATATCCATGGCTTTTTTTTTTTTACTTTAAGAGGAATTCTTGGATTTTAACACTAAGAACCGTATTGGATTTTGATTTGAGCAGTTTACATTTTCACCATGGTAGAGAATTATCTTATTCTAGTTTTGTTTCAGAGCTGTACTCAAGATGTATTTAAAATTTTTAATATATATACTGTAGTAATAGGAATACATTCACCTTTCTGGTAATAATCTCTGTGTTATTACTCAAATTGTCCTTTCAATAAATTTGTATTTAGCCAAACACTGACCTAACCTTAGGGATACAAATATGGTACCTGCTTTCTAGCACTCACTGCTGAAGACAATTTCTTTTACTCTCTTTATACTCTGAAGAGCTAATGGGACGCAATATAACAGTGGATCACTAAAGCAATGGTGTCCATGAGAGAGGAGAGAAAGACACTGGAGAAATAGGTCATTGATGGAGAAGCAAAAGAGAGAGGGGTGGTGCATAACATTTATCAATACACCCTAGGAGCTATATGACCACCATGTTGGTCTTTGGACTTTAGTAATGCCTATCCTTAATATATAGTTTACAGTTTTACTCTATAACACTTGCATGCATTCTCACAAAATTACTCTACTCCTAACTCCTACTCATGTTACATATTATACCAGCATTACAGAAGAGGAAACTGAAACTTGGAATTGTTGGGATACTAAAGCTAAGCAAAAAAACAAAATCTGTGCTCTTTGCAATCACTCTAGTAAAATAATTGAATAAAGTAATGTATGGTTTAATGATTTCCATAATCTTTGGCAGAGGGTTTTAGAATCCATTCTTCCCTGATTTTTTAACCCCCCTCCCCCCAGCAAAGTCCCCATTTCCCACTTCAACCAGACAATCACTTGTTAATCACACCAGGCTTCCCAGTCTTTGCTTTTCCCAATCCCTCTGAATTGTAGGAATCTCTAAGGCCAGTCTTCTGTGAAAGTCCTATGTCCTTGTCCCACACTGACTTATGCTGATCAAAAGGCGAGGGAGGAGGTCCTCCAATCAGGACCAGATGCTCTGCTACAGTATGAAAAGATATTGGTTTTTCCATCAAGCCCCGAAGGCTTAAGGCCATTAGCGGGGAGTCAGAAACCTCTGCAGAGTAGCCATGCTCCTCAAACCAAGCGGAACCTGCTTCCGCAAAGTGGGAGTTGCCTCAGTCCCAGAGCCCTTTTTCCAGTCCTCTCCTTTGACAGAGCGCACATAAGAGGCTGCTTGGGCAACAGGATGTTGTGTTTTTCTGCCTTTCTCCAACTTAAAGAACATCAGAGGGAGAAAGTGGTAGAGGGAGCTCAGGAGGCCAGATCAGCAATTCAGTCCCTGGTGAAAATTGCTCCAGATCTCACAGCTAAAGTGGAATCTTGAGAGCTCTCTGGCATATTAAATATTCATCAAAAGCCAAACACTACTTTTTCAACATTTGACTAATATAAGTGTAGCTTTGTCCCATCTCTACTCTTGTTTTGATCAGATATACATCACACTAAACTACAGTTTTAATGAAGTCAGTTTAAACGATAAGGAAAGAATCCTTTGTAGTTTATCCCTGCCTTTCATTTCCTCTTAATTTAACCATAAACTAAATGGATTCATAAAATGTTTATAGAGGGCAATAAAATGATGTTTTTAATGCAAAGGTTGCTTATGTAATTAAGCATACATTCTGTGACATTCTGTGTAATTTGAAATAGTTTGCATGAAATTAACGAATACTTATATCTATTTTATTTCTTCTTCTGTTAATGGCAAATAATAAAACAAAAAGAAAACAAGTAAGTTCCTGCCTATGTAACTACCTACACTTTGGAAATTGAAACTGCAGATGTTGCTAAAGACTTTTTCTTGGAAATGTGTCATTAAATTTAATTAGATTCCTTATTTGTCTTCCTTTTCTTTCACTCTTTTGCTCTACTTTTTCTTTTCTGCCCATCTCTCCTTTTTCTCTCCTCTCTCTCCTCCCTAAATGTTAGGAAAACACTATATATTTTTAAGTGACCTACATAATATAAATGAAAACTAATCACTACAAGAAAAAATAAAGTGGCTGTTTTTCTAATCCTCTAAGTTTGACAGTATAAATTTTCTTGAAAATACTGTTACTTCAAAGCTCACTGTGATCATTACATAATATGACAATAATCATGGCTACCACACTCACTTTTCATAAACTTTCTTTTTCTAAATAAGAAGGAAAACTGTCCTTGAAGAATTAAAGTCATATTCTATTTTATCTAGAACTTTTGTAAGGAGAATTGGAAGTGATCTAATCTTTATCGTTATAGCATTTCATCACCTAACTGTCAGGATGTGATTTCTTACTCTGAAATGATCCACTCTCTATTATATTTCACGTTAACATTTCAAATCAAGTAAAATGGTGATGTTCATGTTGTCCAAGATAATTTAGAGAAGAAGCCACTGAAATGTATTCCTCTAAGTTCATTTAGAGTTTAGTAGCAAGTATTGATAATCAGAGCCTACAGATGCCTAATTTTACATGGAGTGATAATGGTTTAAGTAAACTAATTTGTGGACATTTTTCCTCATCTAAGAATTAGATGAGAAAAGACACTAAGAAAGACAGAAGTTCCCTTAGCAAACCTAACATAATGATTTTGGATAGTTTCACAGAAAGTTTTTAAAGTATCCATCAGCATTTTTTGTAAAAGTGTCAGGTTGAAAAGATATCACCAAACAGTCAGCTCAAAAAAGTACTAGATAAAATATGATGAATTGCCATATCCATTTTTTCTATATTTCTAAGACATGAGTGAGAAATGGGAATAACCCCATAATTCTCCACTGTGTGGTTTCTGTGTTGAAGGAAACAGTCCAGAAGTGGGAAGGGTAAAAGTTTCTCACCTCTGTGCATCTGAGGATATGTGACTTCAGAGAGTATATTCGTTAGCCAGGGGCTGCCCTGGTGGCTCAGATGGTAAAGAATCTGCCTGCAATGCAGGAGACTGAGTTTGATCCCTGGGTCGGGAAGATCCCCTGGAGAAACCAAGGGATACCCAGTCCAGTATTCTAGTCTGAAGCAGTCCAATAGTCAGAGGAGCCTGGCAGGCTACAGTCCATGGGGTCACAAAGAGTTGGACACACTGGGCAACTATCACTTTTACTTTCAGCCATTCAGTGATTTCCTCTTACTCTCTGTAAGTATTTAGCTCTTTTAGATTTTGGTGTTTCTCTGGAAGATAGAAGTTCCCTTGTCCACTAACTGTAATTATAAGGACAGTTTCCAATTTTCTGTTGGATATCCCCTCAGGGACACCATACCAGCACTTTAAGCTCCACTTAGCCAAAACTAAACTTAGTTACTCCCCCTGCAAACCTGTTCCACTTCCTACATCTCCATCACTTATAATATTTCAACTTTTCTTAAATTCAGGAAGACAGAGAAACTTGGAAAAATCTCCCACATCTCTACCTCTGACACTCAAAGATCAGCCCACTCTGCTGTACCACTCGTATATATAATCCTACTTTTCTACTGGCTCCACCACTGAAGTTGTCTTCTGTCATGACCCCTAATAGCACCCTGACTTCTCTGATGCCTCCTGTTTCTCCAAGCTGTGCTTCCCTCTTGAGAGCTGTCTCGCAAAAGTACAGCCTAGATTAGGATGACCTTTTCCGCAAAACTCTCTGAGTAAAATTTTCAAATTCCAGCAAGTGCCAATTCAGAAATACCATAAAATGACCCTATCCTGTGCTTTCAGTCACATCTCCTCCTTCTTTGCCTCCAGAAACAGCAGTCATGCCCCAACTCCACCATGCCCCCCACCACCCACTTCCACTTTTGCTGTCTTCGAGGTCCACAGTACTTTGGCCATAATCCTCTCCCTTTGACACCTGTCTCTCAGAGTGCTGGGCTCAGCTCATATGATCCCACATCATTAAGTCTTTCACAACCTCACTGTTATTCGAGCCTTCTTTTTCCATCTACAGTGCTCTTTCTCTGCTTCTGGATGTAGCATCTCCAGCGTGCTGCCACATATGATGTTAGCCTCTTGCATATTTTGTTTCTCCAGCTAGGATGCACACTCTGTCACTCATTCCATTCATCAAATACATCCAGAGTTCCAGTCCTCATCACTGTTCTGGACAATAATGATACAAAGAGCTACTTCTCTCTCTCCAGAAGCTCAGTCTAGTAAGTAATAAAACAGGTCAGTAATGTGATATGGTGAAATAAGTATAATAAGGAAGTCCAAAGGGCAGGGGATAGGGAGACCCTGTGATAAGCACCAACTTAAATTCAGAAGACTCAGGTTCAAGGTCTGGCTGTGCTGTGTAAGTTGTGATAAATGAATCTCCTTGTTTCAGTTTTTTCATTTACAATATTAAGATCCCTACCACTTAGTGTTCTTGAAGGCTCAAAATAAAATTAAGTAGTGCATTTCCATTTGTTCCACCATATTCACTCTCTGTCCTCTTCCTCTACTCCTTGCCTCTAGAAGTTGACCTCTAAGCAAGGGGTTCCCCTCCACATCACCACTGTGTTTCCAGGTTCCACTAATTGCTCCTTCCTCTGGCTGCTCAGGTCCTCGGGGTAGTCAGGCCCCGAGTAACTCTCCCTTGTGGGTTCCCTGCACCTTTGCAAATAATTTCTTTATTAAAGGCTCCTCAAATTACCCAAGTCGAATGTGCCATCTGTTCCCTGCCAGGACTCTGACTGATAAAACTGCTTTTCAGACTTGAAGTTGCTGTCTAAATGCAAGTTATTTCTCATTTATCTCTGCACAGAGCTTTACACAAAGCAGATTGCTGCTATTAATAACAAATGGTAAAATGAATGCTTGCAAGGATGAATGAGTGGATGATCCTACCCTCTTCCACTTCATTTATGTTCTTCTCCGGAAAACATCTCCTTGTCACCTTGATTGGATTTGGTGATGCCCTGATCTGATTTCTGTTCTTGGAACTTACTGTCTCTTAGGTGAAACGCTTCTGCAGATAGTCTAACTCAAGCTTTGTATGTTCCTAGTGGTTTAACTTGGAAGTGTTAACTTTGTCTGAAATTTCTAAAATATCTGCCTTCAATAGGCTGCACATTTACCTGATATCAAAATGGATTGCTTATTTGTTCATTTGTTTGTATTTTTTGTTCATCGACGTAAAAGTTGGCAAATAAGTCGAAAGCAAACAAACTGATTGTTCTCCTATCACTTGAGAACCTAGAGCATATTTAAGGAATCAGTAACCCAGACTGCGGTAATTTTTTTCAAAAGCACAATAAATAAATGTGGGGTAAATGATTTCCTCCACTGACCCCTTTTCTAGGTAAAATCCTAGCCAATGAATGGACAATTGGGTATCATCACCAACTGATCTAAACAAAGATAAATCTCAGAATTCAGTATCTTGATATTTATGAAGAGGTGAGATCATGACTAATTAGGCTTTAATATGAAATTAATTTATTTACAGCAATTACAGACTATCTTTTTTTCCTTAATCCTCACCTATCTCAATACAATAAGAGACAAACATTTCCTCTTATTTTAGCGTTAGGTGGATGGCTTAAAAATGTGAAACTGACCTATGGAAGCTATCTTTAAAAACATAATTTTGAGTAAACATATTTAATGGTATGCTTTGATAATGAGCAGGTATTAATGAGCAAATAATTGTATAACTAGAATTCTTAATTAAAATTTGTGGTGAGAAATGAATCTGTTTATCCTGTAATTATGACCCAGAGATTCAGAACATATTGGAATAGATTACGAGCACAATTCCCCAAATTTTAATATAATACAAGAACTCACAAAGCCTTTAAATAGGGACTCTTGGAAGAAAACTACACATACAAAGACACACACACCATGCACAGAATGTGTATGCATGGATTCAGATGCAATAATATTTGAAAAATCAACTGTTGAATATAACTATTAATATAACATGGAGATATTCTTACTTAATAATGTGTGATACTATTAAAAATCTCACTATTAAAAACAGTACTTCTGGACCTCTCTGGATTTTCCAGAAAGGCTCTTAGCTAATAGTTTCTTATTTTAGCTTTGTAACTGAAATACAAATTCAGATAATTGAAAACTCTGTGAGACTCCTTTTTTATTTTTATTTTTTAGCTTTACAATATTGTATTGGTTTTGCCACACATCAACATGAATCTGCCACGGGTGTACATGTGTTCCCAATCCTGAACCCCCCCTCCCACCTTCCCCCAACACCATCCCTCTGGGTCATTCCAGTGCACCAGCCCCAAGCATCCTGCCCCCTGCATCAAACCTAGACTGGCGATTAATTTCTTATATGATATTACACGTTTCAGTGCCATTCTCCCAAATCATCCCACCCTCTCCCTCTTCCACAGAGTCCAAAAGACTGTTCTATACATCTGTGTCTCTTTTGCTGTCTCACATACAGGGTTATCATTACCATCTTTCTAAATTCCATATATATACGTTAGTATACTGTATTGGTGTTTTTCTTTCTGGCTTACTTCACTCTGTATAATCGGCTCCAGTTTCATCCACCTCATTAGAGCTGATTCAAATGTATTCTGTGAGACTCCTTTTTAAAGCTTTCCTTAGTAATACATTTGAAGTGATTGTTCAGCATCCATCACAATTTACACTTTTAAAAGACGGCCATGCAGGAGTCCATCCTGGCCCATATCAACTGAATCAGATAATATTTAAATCTAACTTGGCTACTAGGGCCTCCCTGGTAAGAAATTCTGTTATAAAAATGAAATAGGCCTTGTTGTTTTTCCTTGCTGACTGTCAACATGTGATAGGTTCTAGATTCAAAGACCAGAGAGATCTGGGGACAAGGAGAACATGAGTGCAGAATACCCTGTAGAAGTGAAGTCGCTCAGTCGTGTCTGACTCTTTGCAACCCCATGGACTGTAGTCTAAAAGGCTCCTCTGTCCATGGAATTTTCCAGGCAAGCGTACTGGAGTGAGTTGCCATTTCCTTCTCCAGAGGATCTTCCCCACCAGGGATCGAACCCGCGTCTCCCGCGTTGCAGGCAGACGCTTTACTGTCTGAGCCACCAAATCACCCTAGAATACCCTGTGGAACCAAGCAAAGGCTAGATAAGCTGAAGGTTTCTTCTAACTTCATTCTAGAGCTTAAATGAAACCCCTGTAGCTGGGGCTGTGGAGCGAGCATCACCTCCAGTCACCTAGTTTGTGCCATTGCTGACTCAGTGGACACCATATCCCACACCCGGATTTAAACACTTGTTACCCAGATAGATCTCCTGTGTGCTGCTGGGCCTTGCCACTTGATCACGGTCTAATAGGGCACTGGGGATTTGAGACAACTCCTCTAACTGCAGGGGAGCACTGACAGTGTTTGCTATTGATTTTTATCCCACAATGTCAACTTCTCCTGATCCTCGGTACACATACTATGCTCACTCCCCTGCATATCAGCAGTGTAATTTGTAAATGACTTTAATATATTAAATATTAACAAAATGCCTGCCATAGTAAGCATCCTACCTGAGAAAGCGAAAAGAAACAAAGAAAGAAAAAATGTATTGTGTGCCTTTATTTTGAAAGACTGGAATTACCCAGAATCCTATTCCTTTTTTTTAACCAATAGGTGGCACTAGTGCTTGCTGTCAATGGCTTGGCTCTGTCGCTCTAACACGCAGAAGTTCTAGTATTTAGAGGGTCATGAGGATGATGATTTTGTCAAAGCTTTGATGATATAGCCCTAACCACTAACTGAAACATTTGTAACCTAACCAGTAAGGTTGATTTTAATATAAATTCACATTTATATGAATAGACCTGCTGCTAAACCGGTCTATTTTCTCTTTATTTACAAGCAATCCAGGGGAATTTCATGGGTAATAGAATACATATAATGTATAGAGGTTTAAGCTATGTTTTGCTACTGCTGCTGCTGCTAAGTCACTTCAGTCGTGTCCGACTCTGTGCAGCCCCATAGATGGCAGCCCACCAGGCTCCTCTGTCCATGGGATTTTCCAGGCAAGAGTACTGGAAGCTATGTTTTAAACCCCATCAAATTGTTCCTGACACTAGTTTATAGGTAACAAACAAAAACTAGCAAAGAATTAGAAACTGAAGCACACATTTTAACCTTACTCTGAGTATCTAGTTGAGGATTTTTTTAATGCTTTTATTTCCTTTATAATTCAAGACTTTTTTTTTTTTTTAACTTATGCTCTTTCCATTTTTCAGAGCATAGTGTCCTTGAAAGAAAATTAGGCTTGAGAGCCAAGCAGACGTTATTAGACTCTAGGCTCCATCATCTACTGGGGCTAAAAATCCTGACAAAATGGTTAACTTAAACAAGGATGGGTTTCTTTGTTCCTAAACGATGCCTGTCTCCGAGAGCTGTGTCAGAATTAAGTGATACTATTATGGCTAGTCACAATTTCTTCTCCCTTTGTTGATTTGAATTTTAATATTGACTTAAGCAATGATAATAATAATAATAATAGGAAAGGAGGTCTATTTTAAGAAACAAAGTATAAAGTTATATATTTTTGAAACATGAAATTTTCTAATTCTCTGCCACTTTTGATTATTTTTGTTGTCTTTGTCCTTAGTTAAGACATTCTAACATTCATCAGGTATTATTTGGTCCCAATTCGTCAAGGTCAGAGGCTTGGTTACTATAGATTTGTGGAGAGAAGGCTGTCAGGAACTTGCACAGAGTCTCATAAACTGACCTCCCTGTATCCTAAGCTTTCCTCCTCAATGTATGTATAAATAAAATTAAGCAACTCAAACTGAGTTAATACCTCTTTATTTGACCTTTCCTTCAGAAAGTTTATTTTGCTTCTGTTTGTTCAAAAGATCTTCGATAAAATGTTGATAGCATCCTGCCTCTTGCCTGTTTTCAAAAGTGCTAGTATTATTAAAGGTTGTTTACTGTTCATCCTTGATAGAAAAAGAAAAGCCTGATTCTTTTTATTTGTCTTGAGAACTCAGTGTCCTTCCACACAGTGGCACCTGAGGAATCATTAGCAAAACTAGCTAAGTAACTGATTTATTATTTCCATAAATGCATGGTGCATTCCCCTTCCTTTAGAGTGCACAGCAAAATTAGTCATGCTAAGATGGAGTAATCACAATGACTAAAAAAGCAGATTTTTATCATTCCAAACTTAAGCAGAACTGTGGTGGTATGCTATCATGGTACATAATAATAGAAATGAATTATGTCAGTAAAATCTCGAGGTTTAAGATTTATCATGATAAATATTTTTCATTAAAGTGAAATATCTTGGCAGAGTCACTTTCATATGCAGACTGTTGACACAGGAGACCAGCTGTGCCTATGCAGATGCTGAGATTTGGGTCTATATTATTAATGATTTATCATGTCATGGAGAGCTTAGATTAGTTTTGAAAGCAATCCCTTGGCACAAATGCACTTTCTATAATGTGCGAACGCAAGGAATACTATATGTGCATTCCAAATTAAAGTAATCACAGAAGCTATAGCTACCTTTGAAATTTCAATACCTCTAGCTTTTTATTTAGAAACATGAAATTCTACATTCTAAACTATGATTTATGAAAATTCATGCAAAATGTTATTTCATATCAACTGGATAGTAAGTGGTATATCTGAATTTACATATATATGTATATATAATACACACACACACACACACAGATGAGGAAATTAAAGCAATGGAGCAAAAATTTATTGCAAACCTATTGTGTACCATGTGCTTTTACCCTAAGTCTCACGTTTAGTGTGAGGTTGGATTAAGTTTCTAATCCAATTCTGCAGGATTCCAAGGTTGCTCTGCCTACAGGGCATGTATAATAACATTGGCTAATATTTATTCAGTGCTTGCAGTGTTCCAGGTAAGATGCTAAACACTTTACACGCATTATCACATTCAGTTTTCATAAAATCCATTTGAGGTATTGTTATGACTCCTGTTTCACAGATAAGAAGACTGATGCACAGTGTAGTTAAATAAATTATCCCAGGAGAGGGGGGAGTCTGGATTTGAATCCAGGTTGTCTGTTTCCAAAGCATTCACTATTTACCACTGCTGTTAACTGTGACCTCAGTATTAACCACTATTATAACTAAGTAAGAGGTTAGGTTTCTCTTACACAATTACTACCGGCGTGGCCTTAGGCAAGTCACTTAAACCCTCTAAGCCTCAGTTTCCTCTTCTACAAAATGTAGATAATAATAATACTTAACTCATAGAATTGTTGTGCCCGTTAATATTTTTAAAATGCTTAAAAGAGACTGACACACAGTAAACACTAATGTTTTATTTAATAGCTGTAATAGTTAAGGAGTGGTATTCTCTGATGATTGATAAACTTTTACAATTACACAGATTTTCTATAATTTTCACATGAATTTTATTGTTAAAGCTGTATTAGAAATGAAACATAGAAACAAAATTTTGAACTTTTCCTAAAGCAAACAGACAAAAAAATAGATTGTAAACAAAGTTATTACTTATCACATCACTGCTGGCAGATGTACACAGATAACACAAAAGCATAATCCTTAACTATCTAAAACACAGATCATTCTTTCTAGGTGTTAAAAGAGCCAAATATCTTCCGTTTTTCTTTCTTGATTTGTTCATTCTTCACTCATTCAACAAACACACTTGTACAGATACTGTGCTTGCCCTGGGGATACAAAAGAATCAATCCCTACTGTGAAGATTTTGTATTCTCTGGTTCAGCACATAAAAGAGTATGTTGGGAAAGTTGTGGCTTCCCTTGCCAGATCTATTTAACAAGTACTTGTTGAGTGTCCACTAAATGCCAGGCACTGTGCTAGGCTCAGGGGTTCAGTTCAGTTCAGTCGCTCAGTCGTGTCCAACTCTTTGTGACCCCATGAATCGCAGCATGCCAGGCCTCCCTGTCCATCACCAGCTTCCGGATTTCACTCAGACTCATGTCCATCGAGTCAGTGATGCCATCCAGCCATCTCATCCTCTGTCGTCCCCTTTTCCTCCTGCCCCCAATCCCTCCCAGCATCAAAGTTTTTTCCAATGAGTCAACTCTTCACATGAGGTGGCCAAAGTACTGGAGTTTCAGCTTTAGCATCATTCCTTCCAAAGAAATCCCATGGCTGATCTCCTTTAGAATGGACTGGTTGGATCTCCTTGCAGTCCAAGGGACTCTCAAGAGTCTTCTCCAACACCACAGTTCAAAAGCGTCAATTCTTCGGCGCTCAGCCTTCTTCACAGTCCAACTCTCACATCCATACATGACTACTGGAAAAACCATAGTCTTGACTAGACGGACCTTAGTCGGCACTGGGGTTATTCGGGTAAATAAGATCCTCGCAGTTAAGAAGCACCCAGTAAGGAAGACATCCTGGGCAATTATTTTCCCTTCCATTTAGTAAATTAGAGAATGAACTTCCTAGGAGAACACAGAAGAGAGATGCTTATATCCATGTTGGGGGCTAGTGGGATAAGGGAAATTCTGACACCTAAGTGAAATTATTAAACGATTAAAAGTCAAGAAAAGCAGAAACTAAAGTACCTGAAGTGATGGAGAAAGAGAACCCCAAGAAGCAGACAAAAGTGAAGACACGGAGACAAGAGACAGTGTGACGGGGGAAACTTTACTCAGCAGGGCTATGCTAGAGCCTAAGGGATTCCCAGGTGGCACAGTGATAAGGAATCCATGCCAATGCAGGAGACAGAGACTCGGCTTTAAGCCCTGGTTTGGGAAGATCCCCTGGAGTAAGAAATCGCAACCCATTCCAGTATTCTTGCCTGGAAAATCTCAGGGACAGAGGAGCCTGGTGGGCTGCAATTCACGTGGTTGCAAAGAGTCAGACAGGACTGAGAACGCAACAAGCAGCTAGAGCCTAAAGCATACTGTAGTGAGCAGAGAAAGTCCAGTCTGACTGTAGAAGTAAACAGGGCTAAAAGGTTAAGTGTGTAAAATCAACTGAAAGGACAAATGCTAATAAACTGCACAGAGTGAGCAGTTCCCTTAGATTTCTCTCCACTAAAACCCAAACAAAAAAAGAGTGTCATTTTCTTGACATTCGAGACTCGGAACCAGAGTCTCTTAAACTAATCTTTAAGAATAATATTTTTATCTGACCAAAAGTAATATTTTGATTCTTTTTTTTAGATTTCCACTATAATGTGTTATTTCTAAAATACATCTAAAACAAACACATAAAATGTTAAAATGTATTGAAGTTGAGTGGTGGGCATATGAATGTTACAGCCTTTAATCTTCTAGTTATTTGAAAAGTTCTTTTTCTTACAAATTACACCTTGAATATAGGGCCTGAATAACTCTCCTAAGTCTGCATTTTACTTGGTAAAAGTAACACTCGGTAAAAGTGACACCATTCTTTTGGTGTCACTAAATTGTCCACTTCCGTCTCTCTCTTCCCGTACTGGACCAAACACGGGGATTGGCTCTGAGGTGTACACTGCTACTTAGTCTGAAAACATGTCTAACCCTTGGCTCGAAATGACCTATCAGCATATTCTTCTGCAACCTAAAAGGTGTTTTCATTCTTGAATATAAAACTCAGTCTAAGGTAGATGGTACTCTCTGGGGTGGTACTCTTTACAGCTGGCCATCGCAGAATTTCAACAAAGAATTCACAAATCTGGAGAACTGAACTTTTTTTTTTTCTTGGCTGCTACTGCAGAGGACAACTCGTGTAAGCTCTCTGCCTCTAGGTGGGTGTCGATAGGATTCGTCAAGCCACTGGTCACCCCTTTGCATATTCATTCAGTGCACAGAGCCCGCTGCCTGCAGCGGGGCTTGCTCTCTTGATGGAGAAAGGACAGAATGACTGGATACGAGTTAAAGAGGCAGAGCTTTCTGGGTCAGAAGTTGGCTGGGGAAGGGCCCTGACTGCCAAGTAACTTGCAATGATGTCAGAGCCCAGCACAACCCGAAAACACCAGCCAGCCAGCCAACAAAAGCCTTAACAACAACAGAAAAATCACAAAGCTGTGTTGCCAAAGCTGTTCTTTCCGCCCCCTACCCTTTACTTGGAATAGGAAGAACAGCAGGAAGAGAGCTTATATTTTAAAAGACTCCGGGTGCATCCTCTTTCTTCCTTTTGGTAACAAAGTGTTAACTAGTAAGGAAACAGTTTTCCGGATGAGTTCTGCAGCAGTTCCTTGGGGTGTCTTTTTTGAGTTCCTTTTCAAGGCTGTCCGTGGAAGTTTCAGAAATAACTCAGAACTGGTTTTTTTTTTTCTAATTGTAAACAGGTAACTGTGCTTGGGAGAAGCAAAAACCATTGAGGAAAGGAAAATACTTTGCTCTCTTCTCTCACGGTAATTAACCATACTCAAATGAAAATTAAAAGTTTGGTGGAAAAGCTGTCGTCTTTTTCTTTAAATGAGGGCATCATGGTTCATTCCAGCCATTTAGAGCCCTCAGTGAGTCATAATTCAACTGGAAATTTTAATAAAATAAAGCCCGTTCTTGGATATGAAGTTTGAATTAAAATCCTCTCGTTTTTAAATGTGTGACTTTTTTCCTTTCCTTTGTGACAGTCAATTTTAAATGATGTCACTTCAAGGACATTTTCATTTCTCCCACAACATATTACACGAAACACTTGCCTGTAAAACCGGCTCATTAGCCTGCAAAATTATACTGTACTGAATGGCTTTCATTCAAAGTAGAAATGGGATTTTTAGTAGGCAATTTTTGTATTTTGTAAAGATAAAACAATGTTTGATTGCTTCTCCCCAGCTGTTTTGCTTAGTGGTTATAAAGAGAAGGGGGGGCGACAAAGGTAATATGGGGGCGGGCTTGTAAGGATGTGCATAAAAAATAAATCTTAGATCAGAAAGTAAGGCATAACTTTACGGAACAACTGTGCCTGCAGATCCTCTGGGCTGCAATGATTTGTCCTCTAGATGTCTGGAGGAAAGCTCTGAAAAATCTTTCAGAGAGAGAAAAAAGAGGGAAAGAGGGGGGAAAGCGAAAAGGCTGCTTCGCAGGCTGCAGCAGCCGCCGCGAGCCGGAAGAGTGAGGCGCTGGGAGTTGCTGGAAGGAGCAGCTCTTGAGAGGTGGCGAGAAGGAGGGCGCGCAGCCGAGAGGCCGGGGAGGAGGGACGCGGAGGCCACCGAGGGGTCAGCCTGGCCGCGGCGCCGGGCTGGGGGCCTCCAGGCGGCGCTGGCCGCGGCGCTCGGGCGAGCGAGCGCGCCGGGCCGCCCGCGCCTCCTGCTGTCCGCGCCCGGGGGTGGGCCCCGCGCCTCGAGCTGCCGAGTGCGGGGAGGGGACGAGACTCCGGCTCGCCTGATGGATTGACTTGGAGATGGATCGAATTACACCATTTGCCGTGCCTCGATTTGTTTTGCTCCCGCTTGGTCCGGCTGCTGCTGTCGCTGCCGCTGCTGCAAGGACTGGTGGCGGCGAGTTTCAGGATTATACCGAAGAAACCAAAACCTGAAGAGACACAGGGAGATATATGTATATATATATATATATATATATATATATATATATATTTCAGTTTTTTATTTTCATTTCTCCCTGAGCGTAACAAGCTTTTATTATTTTTTTAAACCAAGCCTCCCCCCATGAGGTAAGACAGCCCTATAAAAATTTGCTAATGCTCCAGGCGCCTGGTGGGGATCGGACCCAGATCCTTAGAGCCTGAATCGCTTCTAATGTGTGTGTGTGTATGTGTGTACGTGTGCGGATGTGTGTGTGTTGGCACTGGAGAGTTGATTTGTTTTCCAAGCAGCTCTCCGCCTGCCGTGCAAGGGACGCGCAAAAGGCTGGAGAGGTTTGGTGGACGCGTCAAAACTGGCATTGCTGGAGGCTTGGGGGGAGGGGCCCTTCAACATTGTGCACCCCCCCCCCCGCAAAAAAAAAGGAGAAGGAAGGAGCTAGCAAAAGTTTCTTGCCAGGCAGCGCCAGCTCCGCGCTCCCCCACACCTTATCAGCGGGAACCCGAGCTGCTTAGGTGCCGGGCACCACGTCTCCAGCTCTCGCCACCGTCGAGCCGAGGCTAAAGGAGACGGCTGCGGTCTCCGCCGCCCGCTTCCGCCAGCCCGGCAGCCCCGGAGCCGACTCCGGCATCGCCAGGCCAGGCAAGCAGTGGACGGGCGAGCACTCGCCCGCACCAGGAGAAGGGGCGCAGCGCAGCCGCCAACACCCGTGCAGCTCTCGGCCGACGCCGGCTACCTGTCGGTGCGCCTCGGGGTCGGACGGCCCACCGGCAGTGCCGAGGGGCGGGGGCTCGGGGGACTCGGCCCCTCCCCAGCCCCCAGGCTTCTGCCCGGAGGGCGGCCACTACCCACCCTCCCTCTCCCCCTGCTGGCCGAGCACACCGCGGGCGGGCTCCGGGGCCCGGAGCTGCCCACCGCCCACCCCCGCCTCGCAGCCGGCGCCCAGGTTTCTCTTCCCAGCCACTCTCCCCCGCAACTTTCCGCGCTTTGTTCTCCCGCTGGAAATGATTTACGGAAGCGTCTTGGACAGGGTCTCCGCCAGGCGGCAGGAGCCCAGCGCTGAGATGTGTTACATTCTCATCTACCCATCAATTATGGATGGAAACAAATAAGGAAGAGTCAATTTTGCATGAGCTCCTTCTCCGGCGGCCAGAGGCATCCGCAGCCGGGAGGGAGCCGCCGCGCGCGTCGGCAGCCGCTGGCAGGGGGATGGTGAGGAGAAGGTAGGGAAACTTTTATTTCCCGTCTTGACAGCGGTGGTGTTTGTTCCTGGTTTGCAGAAACTGATACTGCAGCTGCCTTGGGTAATTTGGAAGGGCTTAAAGCTTCCTCTATCATGTATAACGCTTGGATTGAAATAAAAGGTCATAAAAACTTGAAGGTGTGGATGAGAACTGGGTTTGAAAATTTTTTGCCCTATAGACTCTTGGGACCACTGGTGTCAGGTGATTCTTTAAATCCCGAACTTGTGAAGAGCTAAAGGCCAAGGAGCTAGAGATGAGTGAGGCAGCAGTGTTAGAGAAACAGAGTAATGCTCTCCGTTCCGAGGGGACCAGTCAGTAACCCAAGTTCCAGCATCCCAACCTCTCACCGCGTTCAGCTGGGAGGTTCACAGAGAAGGATTATTATAGATATACAGACTTTGTAAGCAGTCATTGGCTGTTAATGTCCATTGCTATGGGCGACTGCTTTCCCTTAAGAATAACCGTAGTGTTTCCAGCTACTTGGGAGAAGAAATGACTGGGACAGTTTTCCCAAGAACTTCTGGATGCTAAGAATTTAAATCTGCAGTAAAATGTTGAGTTGCTTTTTAAGGATTATCCTCCTCTGTACTTGATATTTGGGCCAGTAAAGTGGATTCTTTTATTCAAGGCTGAAGTCCGAGGGAAAGGTTTAACAGTTTTCTAATCTGCTTTGGTCTCCCCTCCCTGCCCAGAATTGGACAGATACTTGTTTGGAGAAATTTTTCAAGGTTTCTTTCTTGCAGAATTGAGAAATCTTATCCCAGACAGCTCAAGGTGAGGATTTTACTGTTCTTTTGGTGGTTTAACAATAGGTTTTGATGCTGGCTTATTCATGTGGTTGAAAAATCCCTTCCCTCTCTTTGGTATCTAACTCAAGAAATTAAGTTGTGTGTAGTCATGTTTAATGTAGTAAGTGACAGGCATATTCTGTCAGGCTGGTGAGTACTATACAGACATTTAGCTGGCTCAGATAAATAGAAATTGCTAAATAAGTTCTGAGATGTAAGCCTATGTTACCATGAACTTGAACAAGTAAACTGTAGCCCAGCCGTAACTTGAGTTTTGTATTTTATAGTTGGTGTCTGCTTTGATTTAGGTGCCTAGATTGTTCCCTTAGAAAGACAGTTAAGTCAAAAAATCCCTGAGATTTCCAAATGTGTTGTTTAGCAGACTGTTTTTTTCCAGTGGTATATTTGGTGAGATTTTGACAGCCAGCACCTAGCTCAGACTAGATTCTAGTTGTTACCTGTCTTTGTTTCTATGAGGGATGCTACGTAGGTGAACTCTTTTTTTGAGAAACATTTCTGTGATTCAGGACAGTGTGTCAGGATTCTAGTGGCTTCTCCTTCACTAAACAGCTTGTTAACCTGACTTTGATTTAGATTTGTGGGCATTCTGCCATTGTCCTCTTTTATTTATTTCTTAGTTACTTATTTATTTTGAAGTCCTCTAATAGCACCATCTGGCCTTGTCTCCCCTCATTTAATGGATTTGAAAGATGGTTGTGACATAAACTATAGAGTGGGGGTAACTTACTTAGAAACCCAGTTTCACTGCTTGCTAAACAGGAAGGATCTGTCCAGTACCTGTTCTGGGGTAAGTAGGCCCCTGAATTCCGTGTGGTGATTTCTGTTTCGTTAAAGCACACAAGCAGAGTAAGCAGGAATCAGAGCTTGGATTCACAAAGATACCCATAATTGTTAAGGATTTATTGAAACTGGAGAAGTTCTTCACTTCTTGCTGTTCCATTATAATAAACCTTGGTAATTAGCTTAGTCATTGTTCTTGCATTTGAGTTTCACTAAGTTACAAAGAGTGAAAAATGCATCTGAAATAGGGTCATTTTTCACCCTTCTGAGGCATTTTATGCAGAGTTAAGAGCCTGGCTGAATGCCTAACCATTATTGGTGTAAGAGTAGGAGGTGAACGCCTTCCTTAGCATATTGCAAGATAAAATATTACCTTTTATTTCAATTAATAGACTTTAAGCCTGCCCATTCTAGATTCATTCCTAGAGGAAGCAAGAGGCACTTGGGGTATGCAAGGCAGTCAGCATTTATTGAGTCCCTGTCGTTTGCGAGGAGCTGTGCTAGCCAATGTTCCAGCATCACATGAGGCAGACATGTTTCTCTACATTAAACTTAGTAAGAATCTAAAGAAACAGAGAATGGCAAAACTGGATCATTTGGCAAGAAATGTAAATCTGCATCTTTTTCTGAAGCATGTTATTTCATCCTAAAGGTTTTAAGGCAAGATTGTCCATACCAGATATTTACAAGGGGCCAATCTTCCTGCCTTCAACAGTAATAATGCAATGTACTAGTAGTGTAATTCACATGTTGAAACTGTCAATGGAGCTGGAGATCTTGCTTTCAGTGGCTCCTGTGAATGGAGACTTAACGTTAAAATCTACCAAAGCCAGTGTCTTAGGTTGTAGCTTATTTTGTGAACAGCTGCCAACTTCCAGTTGGGGGAAAAAAGTGTGTTTTGATTTATTCCCATGACACGTGGTGAGAATGCAAATCATATAAGCATATCGTAACCTTTTCCGTTACGGTGGCTATTGTCAGGCTGACTTTTTCTCCTCAGACCTGACAGCAGTGGCAATGCAGCTGATAAGTGAATCTGCTTCCATTCATTCCAACAGGAAAACTAGGAAATGTTCTTACTTTGAAAAGCAACTGTTTATGTAACCAAGAGCAATCAAATCAGTGCTCTACATAGGTACCACATGAGGTATACTTATTTCTCAAACTTTTCTTTTCTATTAAGCTTTTGTTAACTCACCCAGATTAGCATTTTAACAACCCTGAAGTGAACTTCTGCCATCTCTCTACTTGGACACAGTATGTAGATCATCCATCATTCTGTCCTTGGCTACAGCAGGCTGCTGGCTCCATCACCATTTGGAGCTACACAGAATCCATCCGACTGTGAACAACACAGCTGGCTACAGCAGTTTTTTCTTCCACACCACTGGCAGCATTGTCTGGCTGTGGTAACTAAAGTTAACACCCAGAACAGGAAGTTTCCATTGTTTGCCAACCTGTGCTGGGCCCCTCACCCACTTTAGGGGTGGTGCGGGGGGCGGGCACCTGCAGAAAGACCCTGCTGGCTTGCTGTGGCCTGTTCCACTTAAGAGGAGGCTTGCCTCAACCTTATAGGACTCACAGAAAAGCCTCTTCAGAGTTGATACAATTAAATCACCAGAATTACAGAATTAGAGTCATTCAATCATCACTCATCCTAGACCTTTAAAACTCAGTCTATCAAAAAGGGGAAGAAAAGAATGAAGTGCCTTTAGCTGGTGATCCCAAATGACTGAAACAGAAAAAGACCCTGTCTGGTTGTTTGAAGAAGTGAACGTATCATTGTTTTATCTCTATCCCAAAGAACGTGGAATGGACCTAAAATCTGAGACCCAAGCCTAATGGAACCCAGTGCATTCTATAACAGTTTTTTTATCTTCCTTTTACTCAGTTAAGATACCTGTTACAGTAGCCATTGCTTATTAAAGCGAGAATGGCATGAATAAGGTGGACATGTTTGTAAGGTTATGTTGCCAAGCTTTTAAAAGGAAAAGATTTTATAAGTACTGCTTTTGGAGTTTGATATAGGAAGGGGAAGAGACCCTAATGCTGGGAAAGATTGCAGGCAGGAAGAGAAGGGGACAACAGAGGATGAGATGGTTGGATGACATCACCAACTCAATGGACATGAATTTGAGTGAACTCCGGGAGTTGGCGATGGATAGGGTGGCCTGGCGTGCTGCAGTTCATGGGGTCGCAAAGAGTCAGACACAACTGAGTGACTGAACTGAACTGAACTGATAGGAAGGGGAAAGGGTCTCATAATTTGGTGGGAGCTAGTCTTCTCACCTCTTTTTCTAATGTTTACTAATGAAATCATTGGAAAAGACTCTGGTGCTGGGGGGATTGGGGGCAGGAGGAGAAGGGGACGACCCAGGATGAGATGGCTGGATGGCATCACTGACTCCATGGACATGAGTCTGAGTGAGCTCCGGGAGATGGTGATGGACAGGGAGGCCTGGCGGGCTGCGATTCATGGGGTCGCAAAGAGTCGGACACGACTGAGCGACTGAACTGGAGTAATGAAATCAGCTACAAGATACCTGGGATGATGTGATGATGATGGTGGAGAAAGAGGAGAAAGCAGCAACCTTGACAACTATCACTTATCATTAGTCTGCTTACTAATTTCTAGGTACTACGCTAAGATCTTTATCTTAATTATGTCATATAACACTCAGACAGCTGGGATGATTAAGGCGGGTTCTATTATTATCACTGCTTTATCAAAAAAGCAGAAAAAGAAACTCAAGCACCTGAGAAGTCAGGTCATTGTCCTGAGATCATAGAGCAGGGAAGTAGTGGAGTCAGTATTTGAACTCAGGTCTGCCTGACATTTCAGCCCACCGTACCATCACCGCACTGAGTTGTTTTCAGGAATCCGGACCTCCACGCCATTTTCTGACTCCTTGATACTTCTGACATTCTTTTTCAATAAAAGAGTTCTATTTTGAGGGAAATCTTTGCATTGATTGAAATGATATGTGCAGAATATGTATGCTCTTAACTTTTGGCCTTTCTCTGAACAAAACTGTATTGACACACTCGTCTTCATTTTAATTCCTGTTAGGCAAATAATTATGACATACCCTTCTTTTCAAGTGTCCTAGGATAGCATCTTCTCCCACCATTTTTTCCCTGTTAGGTTTTCCTGTCCAAAATTGCATGGCACAGGACAAATGGCAATATTCATCACTCTACCAAAAAGTGCTTCTGCATCAGAGTGCGATTGACATTCATTTCCCTCATCTTGGCAGGTGAAGATCCATTATGTATCTTTGTCCCATTTCCCAGGAGTATTTATGGGCCCCATCAGCAAAGACAGTGAGAGCTGCAGCTGTTCAAGCTTTAGTGGCATGACGATGAAAAGTGTATTACTGAAGTTTGACTGCATGTTATACCATAATATACACTTTTCTTACCTATAGCTGAGGGAGAATCCTTTTACCTCTGTGAGTAATCAGATATGTTGTTTGAGAAATCATCACCCATGCATCAGCATTTTGGGTTGATCTTTTTGATTCAGGATTCCTATGGGAGGGAAAAAAAAACAAAAAACATTACCACTACCTATAGTGCTGAAATTTAAGGTTTTCAACATTTATTTATGGAAAGGAAATACGGGTTTTAAAAAGTCCAATATGTTGGTACATGTATAAAAAGTCCTTGGGAAGATCTGCAATTACTTAGCCTATTATTGGAGTCTGTATTTAAAAATAAAGTCAGGAGTTTCTACTCAGGCGAGGAACTGGCACATATGAACCAGAGCAGATGAAGCTCTTTGAGAAAATAACACTTCCATTCCCAGGAGCCAGCTGTCAGTAGACCAGGGACGCAGACTCCCCCAGCGCCTACATTGGTCGAGGCCTCCTTTGTTGTTAGAAGGGTCTCTGGAAACACTTTTTGGTCCGCAGAGTTGTCTACATATATCCCCAAACCTCCCCTGGGTAATTGGTAGATCAAGTAAATATATTTTTAAAAGCTGTTGAAGAAGAAGAAGGAGGAGAGATAGAAAAAAGAGGGATAAAGAATGTTGCAGTTGCTTCTGTTTCTATCATTGCTGGGGTAACCATTTGTTCATACAGCTAATTTTTACCAAGTATCTACTCCGTACAAGGAGGTGCCAGGGTGAGTAAACAGTTCAAAGAGGAACTGACATGGATCCAGAGCTCAAGGCCCTTACTGAGTGGTGTATTGAAGACGAGGTAAACACGTAGCCAAAATAAAATGGCCAGTGTCTTAAGTGCCAGAACACACATGGACCTATGGAAATTGAGAGCAGTGAGAAGTTATTTCTGGCTAGGGTGGTCAGGGAAGGCTTTGTGGAGCGCTGATATTTGAGCTGGTCCTTGAACTAGGTAGGATTTGGACAGGTGGACACTGAGGCGCAGTAGGCGAGGTGCTGAGAGGGAGGGCATTCCAGGCATAGAGAGCAGCTTAGGCAAAGGCCCTGGGATGGGGGCGGGGGTCTAGCTCACTTGCCCTCTTCTGAGTCCTGACCTAGACTTGTGTTTCAGGTGTGAAGAAGCAGTTTGCCAGGCAAATCCACAAATATTTACCGAGTGTCTCTGGTCTACTGTACTGAGCCGATCAGCAGATGGCCCTGCAGCTTAAACCATCAGAATGGATGGGATCAATCTTGTGATGATTCAGGAGTTTGCTTCGTGATCAGAGCTAAAACCCCCACATCAACTGCCAACTGGTTCAGTGTTACACAGGGCATGGCAAAAGGATCACGTGGTTTGCCTCATATTACCCTGCAAGCCAGTTTCCCCCACAGAGGGGTTTATAAGAATCAGATTAGAAGTTTGCTGCATCATGGGCTTCAGCTTTTTGCTTTAACTTGAAAAGACTAGGTGTAGACTCTTAACAAAGAACACATTGCATATGTAGATAGGGGTTTGGGGAGGATGTGGAGGTAGGAAGTGGAAGAGAGAGAGCAGCAACTTGTTGAAATCGTAAGAAAAGCATGAGTTGGACTCCAGGTGCTCCTTCGACTGCAGCCCCCAGGTGCTTAGACTGCTTGATTCACCCCTGTAACTTAGCAGAGTGTGTGACACATAGTAGACATGTTGCAAATATTGTAGTAAACGTGTTAATTGAGTCTTAACTTCTTATTCGATTGTAGTTATAATCTGTCATGCCTGGTGAAGTGTGCAAGCAACGGGGTTGGAACTCTGGCAACCTTCTCCTGATAGAACAAGTGAAACAGTAGCAGCAAACAACTTGGAGTTACTAATGTAATGCTTCCCTTTGGAAGACCCCATCCTTGAGTGACCCTGGGGATCCAGCACCCCTTCCTGAGTCTGAGCTTTGAGGATAAACTCACCACCCGACTACTGGTTCCCCTGATCCTGCCTTCCCAACTCCCTTACCTTCTCCCTGCTTCCCCCCATGCCCATCCCTCCTCTGTGTGGGGCTGTTTGGGTATGAGGATTTCCAAGCCGTTATTAACCCCTTGAGTTCCCATAAATTGTAATCAATCCACAGTTACATTAAACAGTGGAGGTGATAAGCTTTCTGGGCTTCCCTGGTGGCTCAGTGGTAAAGAATTCACCTACCAATGCAGGAGACCAAGGTTCAGTCGACCCCTGGGTTGGGAAGATCGCCTGGAGAAGGGAATGGCCACCCATTCCAGTATTTTGTCTGGGAAATTGCATGGATAGAGGAATCTGGCAGGCTATAGTCCACAGGGCCGCGAAGAGCTGGACACAACTGAGTGTCTAAACAACAACATAAGCTTTCTGAGAGGAAATACCAGAAGTTCTCAGTAGTATAAGCACGAGAACACATACTAAAGGAAAAGTAAAATGAAAACAATTACATTAGGGGATGATTAAGCCAATTGCGTGGCCAAGAAATGCTCCAGTGGTTCAATTTTCCGTGGTATATTTAAGTCTTTTATAAGTTAACGGTTACATGACAGTCTGAGAGCAGATTCTTAGTCTGAAGAATCACTGCCAATGAAAGATCAATCAGAAATGATAAGATAGGTCAATGGGGGAAAAGGGTTAAGCATATACCAATTCAGTATTAGGAACTTTTCAGGAATATTCCAGTGACATAAAGCAGAGAACCTGTTGGATTTAATAATTAGTCTGGCTCCTACCCAATTACTTTCTGAAGTGAAGGGCATGCTGCCTCCCCTTGCATAGAACACAGTTGCCTTCCAGACAAAACCTAAAATAAACCGTCCTGGCTCAACTTGCCTAATAATAACAGCTAGCCCTCACCGTATGCTTACCGGGTGCTGTGGCCATGTGCCTAGTACTTGACGTATGTTATCTGATTTAATCCTCATGCTGCCCCTGAGAGTGGAGGATGCATGAATAGCTAACTCAGAATTAGCATTTATTAAATGCTTACTGTGTGCTTGATACTCTTTTAAGTGAATATATTAAATCTTCTGGTCAGAATTCTTTGAGGTGGGTGCTACTGTTATTACTCCTATTGCACAGGGGAAAACAGGGATGGAGATTAAGTAATTTTACCAGGGTCAGACAACTAATGAGTACTAGAACCAGGGGACTTGGGCCCATGAGAAGCAACTTAGTAAGGTGGTTAAGGACATGAACCCTGGCACGAGCTTATTGGGGTATGAGTCCTGGCTATGTGATCAATAAACTGTGTGATTTTGCGCAAATTACTTAACCTCTCTGAGCCTTAGTTTCATGACATGAAAGGTAGATGGTGATGAGTGGTAGCCACCTGGTAGGGTGTTTGTGAGACATAAATGAATTAATATTTGCACGGCACTTAGACTAGTGCTTGGCCTGTAGTGCGTACTATATTTATCTCAGTGTCTGTTGAGTAAAAGTAAATGCAGTCTGGCTCCAAGGCCCATGCTTTTAGCCCTTATACTATGCAGTCTTTTCACATGTGGTTCTGTCATATCTCTTTGACTGATACATAGACCTTGAAGCCAGTTTTACAACCAGCTCTCCTCCACCCCCACACACTTGCCACACATTCAGCCAGACTGAAGAGGGGAATTTGGCAGGAGAGCTCCAAGGCCCTAGAGATGTACCCAGACCTTGATGCCTAGTTGCCTAGCCCTGACCCAGATAGCAGCCATTTCAGATCCATGATGTCAGAAATCTGGCTCCACTGATGGTTGGGCTGAAGGACAAAATGTAGGTGATTGGCATGTGTTCTATGCTATTTGCCCTCTAGGCCAATTAAAGTGTGAATAACATCATGGAAAATCAGGCCCATTGCTGTCATCACCCACATCTTTGATCTCTACCAGTGGTCCTCAAACTTTAAAATTGATCAGAATCACCTAGGGCTACATGCAGATTCCCAGCGCCCCAGTACCAATGGGTCTGTGTGGTTGGGTCAGGCATGAGGTCCCAGTGTTAGCATTTTCAACAAACTCCTCAAGTGACTCACATTCTATGGTACCTTGACCACGAATGGGGAAATTATGCTCTGGTATAGCCAGAGTTTCTCAAACCTCAGAGCACCTGCAGTTTGCCCAGCATCTTGTAACATTCAGATTCCCATCCAAGCGAGGTGCTAGACGTCAAGACTAGTGTTGGCAGGCCACTGGGTAGTAGGTCACAAACCTCTTGCCCACAACACAGGGAGAATTCATAGGAGCCAAAGGCAGCCCGGCCAGCTCATGAAAGAGTGAAGAGAGTAATAAAATCTGCTCAAAGCTGAAGAGACTTTATTTTTCATAGTTTGCAAAGGATCCTCCCGGTAAGCAGAAATTAAGAGAGAAAAAGGGCACTCACTTCTGCTGACTGGTGTATATCATTTCATAAATGGAGTCCTGGTCCAGTATTCGTAGCAACAGTCTTTGATTTAATGATAAACTGAGATAAGGGTAATCAAACTTCATGCTTCAGGGCATCAGGTGATTGCCTGCTGCGGTCAGGATGAGATCTTTTCCCTTGTGCTTTGCACAATTGACTAGATGCATTTGAGACAAGCCGCAGGCTGCACTTGCAAGAGTTGGGGCAGGAGGCGTGGGCAAAAAACGCCGCTGGATGAGACCACATGGGAAATGGCCTTGTGTGGGATGAACAACCCCATCATCATTTGGCCTTATCATTTTTGTTTCATTTTAAGAGTCTCCATACCCTCTGTGTATATTTCTATAAACCACATGATGAAATCGGCAGCCTGCTGTGTCTGGAATGACTTAGACTCCTAACTTTGGCCAATAGTGGGCTCTCTGAGTGACCTAAGGGAAGCACTGTCCCCCTCAGAGGCTCTGGCTCCTCATCCTTGGACTCGCAGTTAAAATGAGCATCAAATAAGACAGTGTTGATAAAAGGGCTTCATAAAAACCAAAGTGCCACTCAAAAGTAAGGGATCATTATGATACAATGAATTACAGTTTATGGAATCACCATTTATCACAATCATAACATAGCCAACTCATCTCTGTGTAATGATATCATACATAATGACAGTGAACATTTATTGAGTTCTTCATTTCTGCCAAGCACTAAAGAGTTTTATTTACATTCTCTTATTTAATCCTCATGTCAGCCCTTTGGGGCACATATTTTTTTTTACTCCCATTTTTTAGATAAGGGCATGGATGCTCCAGGAGCATCAGTTAGTTTTCTGTTGCTGTTGTAACAAATTACTACAAACTTAGATGTCTAAACAACAGGGATTTGACCTGACAGTTCTGGAGGTTTGAAGTCCCAAATGGGCTTCACTGAGCCAAAGTCGAGATGTCAGCAGGGCTGTGTTCTTTCCAGAGGCTCAAGGGAAAAATCCATTTCCTTCCCTTTTCCGGCTTTTAGTAGGCTTCCTGGATTTCTTTGCTGTGGCCCCTTTCTCCAAACTCAAAGTTAGCCATCCTATAACTCTGACTTCTCTTCCATAGTCATGTCTCCTTGGATTCTTCTGCCTTCCTCTTCCACCTTTTAAGGACCCTTGTGATTACATTGGGTCCACCCATGTAATCCAGGATAAATCCACCTATTTTAAGATCCCTTACTTAATCACATATACAAGGTTCCTCTTTCCATATATTATAGTATATTCACAGATTCTCGGGATTGGGCATGGACATCTTTGGAGATCAATGGGAACATTATTCTGTCCAGTACAATTATGTACCTGCTAGGAGTACACAGTGGCAGAGTCAGAATTCATGCCCAAAGCTGTCTGACTCCAAAGCCCATGATGTCAAACCACTCACTATAAAATCTCCTTGATTCATTCAGTGAAAGAAATAACGTCATAGAATGTAAGTAGTGAGGAGGGCCATGTTACTTTTATAATGTCAGTTGGGGGTTTTAAATCATTATAATAGTAACAATAAAAATATGAACCTTACTGGTCTTCATGTCCTACTTTGTCCTAAGCATTCTGTGAGCAGTTGTTCACTTTTTTCTTAGGAGGGTGAATATTATTTACCTGAATAACTGAATTGAAGGGTTCCTAAATCCAGCTGTCTTTCATGGGGTGACTAAACAAAGAAGGAGTGGGGGACCAGGGGACCATTTTGGAGGACTGTACAAAGGGGTTTTAATGAAACTACTGGTTCAGCAAAGGATGGATGATCAGAGGTGATGGAGATAACCAGGCTCTCCTTTGCTGGCTCTGACACCGTCTCTTGGCCCGTCGGATGTGGTTCCTCAGGTGACAGTCACCCTGCCCACTCACAGCCAAGACCATGTCCAGTTTGTGAGGCTTTCATGTCCTCAGAGGTCAATCGGGAAATCAGATGCTGTGTTTGATAGAAAGTGTGGGAAGTTATCAGAGATCCTCTCCCTCACTCGTTCCTTGTCCTCTGCTTCTCTGCCACACGCTTAATAGCTAATTTGTGAGGCTTAATGTAATTTTAAAGTTCAAAACACGGTCCCATCACTGAAAAGGCCATCAGAGCAGTTTAAAAAGGGGTGAGAGGACAGAGCTGGGAATCTGGAAGCCTGGCCTGGCAGCACTATTAGCCAACCAGCTATCTCTGGACAAAGCCCAGGCCTTCTGTGGCCCTAGTGCTCTTATTAGAACAAAGTGAGGTTGGGATGGGCATCAAACAGACTCTAAATGACGTCCAAGTTTCTTTCTAGTAGTAGCATTCCTTAATGTTATATTTATCTTCGTATTTTAATTGCCACACAGTATCACATCTATTGGTGATTTCAAAAAATGTGAACCCATCTCATGAATGTGCATATAACCATCTGTACAAAGACACACACACACACAAATAGCCCCACTTCTCAAATTTATTATTGCCATTTACATTTTATAACACTTTGCCCTTTTCTTTCAAGATCACTTAAAACTTCATTGCTGCTAATATAGTTTTTATACTCCATTTTCAGAAATATATAGATAATATTTTCAGTTAGCAGTAATTGCACCTCATTCAGCTCTCAGGGGTTGATACGCTACCATGGCACAATTTCCCTGTAATTTTCAGTTACATCCCTGAAGAGCCATTCCCCATGGAACACATAGGACAGGCAGGGAAAATGAGTTTCAAAGTAGAGAGGCCAAGCCTGATTGGTAGTAGGCTGTTTGCATCATGTGTTGTAGAAATGTGTGGGGCTACATCTAAGATCAGGGAGAAAAAGGATACCTTGATTGATTTGCAGAGTCTTCTATGCGAAATAGAGTGCACGGTAGTCCCAATACAGTACACTTGCCATCTTTAATTTAATTTTTTGAGACATTTATCTCCCTTAAAACACTCATATGTGCATGCTAAGTCGCTTCAGTCGTGTCCAACTCTTTGCGACCCCATGGACTGGAAATGCATCAGGCTCTTCTGTCCATGGGATTCTCCAGGCAAGAACACTGGAGTGGGTTACCACGCCCTCCTTCAGGTGATCTCTACCCAGGGATCGAACCCAAGTCTCTTGCATCTCCTGCACTGGCAGGCATGTTCTTTATCACCAGCACCACCTGGAAGCCATCCTCATTAATGATCTCTGTATCGGTTGACGAGTATTTAGTGCAGATGCCATCTGGCACGATGTCTCAGAACAGAGCTTGAATCATCTGACCTGTGAGAAGGCAAATAAGTAACTCAATGGATAAGTAAACTTGGTAATGATTACTTTTGCCAGTTCTTTCCATTTCTTTGTTGTTGTTGTACAGTGACTAAGTTATGTCCGACTCTTTGCGACCCCATGGGCTGCAGCATGCCAGGCTTCCCTGTCCTTCACCATCTCCCAAAGTTTGCTCAAACTCATGTCCATTGAGTTGGTGATGCCATCCACCATCTCATCCTCTGTCATCCCCTTCTCCTCCTGCCCTAAATCTTTCCCAGCATCAGGGTATTTTCCAAAGAGTCAGCAGTCTTGGGCAGAGAATGGGACCACTATGATCAACTTACAGGGAAGAGACTGGTTTATTATTGAAAACATGTACAAAATCAGCATTTTGTTACAAACTATTTGCAACTGAACAACAACAGAATTTGTTTTTATACATTGTTGTATATGCATGTTATATACACCCCACGTAAACATGTTCATGAGGGCTTACAAGCTAGAAAACTTTGGCGTTTGGCCAGAAATATTTTTCTGCCATTATGAAAAAATTTTGCATCCCTGGAACAGCACTTTCATTTAAGTAGGCAGTTAAAAAATGTAAAAATTATGACATTGGTGGGCAATGCTACAAAAAAGTGATATATATAAAAAAAAAGTGACAGGATATATCAAATGAATTTGCTCTCATATATGTTTTTTTTCTTCCCTATGGCTTGTTTTAAATGAGACGTAAGATACCCCTGCCAGATTTATACTTTGAAACATCACAATAAATACAAGCCATAATTATGAAGCCACTTCTATCTGGAGAGGTAGAGACAGAAACATTAACTCTCTTCTCCTCAGTTCTGAGACACATGTGAGTCTGTCATCATGAATGTTACCCACATTTTTGCCTTTCTGTCCCTTAATGAAATATATTGCAGACTACCTGAGTGGAAATCTCAGCCTGGCGAAGTCTTCCTTCACTCTTGAGTATACAGTTCAGCCTCTTTTTCTGTTACAGTAATGCAGTGAATCAGATCCTAAAGCCCCATAAAAGATAGGTGAGGAGGCTTCTCCTCTTCCTGTCTTTATCCAAATTTGCAATAAGCTATAAAATTAACCACCTAGATTTTCAATATCAGAAATTTCTACTTTCAGGGTTTTATGACTGCATTTTTGCTCACCAAAGTGAAACTTCACTCAGTCCTTATCAGATAAAAGTCTCATTCCTTAAAGGCAGGCCGTAGCCCTTGCTCTGCTATTTTCTGTATAGCCAACCTTCCAAAGAATTATCAGTCTTCAGGAGTCCAAATGGTCCTAAAGGCAAATTCTGTCTGATGTGCCACTCGACCTCTTGGAACCTTGATTTCCTCACTGGAAAATCAGGATAATATATCTCCTTCATTCACAGTTTGATGTTTTGAGGTCTTTCTTCAGGAGAAATAAATGCAAAGCACTGAGCATGGTATCTGACATAATAAAACTCAACAAATTGTCGTGTTGTTATTATTACTACTGTTTTCAAATCAGGGATGCTTGGCAATATGTGAAATACTCGCATCTGAAGTATTTTGTAGTTTTGCACATGGATAGGTTCTGTAAAATATATCTGGATAGCTACTTCTAAACACAAAGAGAAAAAGAACACAAGACCAGTTCTGCCAAGAAGCTGGCATTTCTTGAGCACATAAAAGCATTGTAACACTACCACATGTAAACCTCGCTGTTCACATTTTGGACATGGTACTGGCAACTCCCTTATGCTGGGGCTAGGAAATTTTTTGTGTTGTGAAGTATTTTCAGATTGTGAATTGTGTCATTTAAATAATGGACCAAGTTCTCAGGGTGACTTACTGTATTAACTCAACCTGTCCCTGGGTCTGAGGTGTAATTTTCTAGCTGCATTCTTTCACTCATTCACCTACACATTCATTCACTTTTCCACATGATAGATCATTTTTTAGCTTATTCAGTGTTCAAAGGGACGTTCTTCCCCTTGGCCTTCAAAGAGTCACAATTCAGTAAGTGCTGACATAGCTGCAGCCAGGATCGGTTCCATGGATGTGTTACTTGTGTAGTCACACTTGGCCCTGTGCCTAGAATGTGTTGCTCTAGCCGTCTTGAAATTCTTAATAATTTTTGAATAAGGAGCCCCCGATTTCATTTTGCACTGGTCCCTGCTTATGTAGCCTTTCCTGATTGTTCCTTTTTTACCAATGCCATTTATTCTGTAGCATCTGAGTGGACAGACATGCGTTGGAAAGAGGCACGTTTTCTGGGTCTGCACACTCAGGCAAGGCACATAATTTCCCTGGGCCTTGGTTCTCTCAGTTGTAAATTGAGGCAGAATAGACATGGTGTTCAGGGCCACTGCTAGTAATCTGCACACTTCAAGAGAGTGTAAGACATGAGTGTCAAATGACATCAGGCCTGGGTTTGAGTTATAACTGGGGTGACTAGACTCTCAAAACTTAAAGTTATGGTATGGGGATTATATGAGATCAAAAAAAAAAAAGTAGAAGTCAGGACTCTTCTTGAGAAGTTGAGCTGTATAGCTGAAACTTTTGACCTCTAGACTAGGCCTACATGCCATATGGTGATTTTATAACATAGAATCAAATTGATTCAGTGCTGGAATTATTCTGCTCATTTCATTTGGATCTGTCCTTTCCTCTCTATAGATTTTATGCTGATATCCCAGAGGAGATGTAACTCACTCTAGGACTTTTGCCACACTTAGAAAAAAAATCTATATCTGAGACTTTAAAACTCTAATATACAAATGTTGGCATCCTTGAGAGTTCTCTAATTTACTGCCTCAGTTTTGTATATTACAAGGTGATAAACTATTTAGCCAGCCCACTGGCATGGGCCACTGACCAGTTAAAACAGACCCCACAGTGTGGTGCCAAGTGAATGCTGGTTCTGGGTCTATTCTGTGTAGTCTTTTCTCTAACATTTTTATTGGAGCATAGTTGCTCTACAATGCTGTATTAGTTTCTGCTGTGCAGTAAAGTGAATCAGCTATATGCATATGTATATCCCCTCTTTTTTTTTATTTCCTTCCCATTTAGGTCACCACAGAGCACTGAGTAGAGTTCCCTGAGCTATGCAGGTCCTCATTAGTTATCTGTTTTATACGTAGTATCAATAGTGTATGTATGTCAATCCCAGCCTCCCAATTCATCCCCCCTCCGCTTTCCCCCTTGGTATCCACACATTTGCTCTCTAAGCCTGTGTCTCTATTTCTGCTTTGCACGTGAGATCGTCTCTCCCAGTTGTCTTCAGATTCCACATATATGCATTAATACACGATGTTTGTTTTTCTCTTTCTGACTCACTTCACTCTGACGACAGTCTCTTAAGTCCATCCGTGTGTGCGTGCTAAGTCACTTTGGTTGTGTCTGACTCTCTCTGACCGCATGAACTATAGCCCGCCAGGCTCCTCTGTTGATGGGATTCTCCAGGCAAGAATACTGAAGTGGGTTGCCGTGGCCTCCTCCAGGGGGTCTTCCCAACCCAGGGACCAAATGCGTGTCCTAATGCACCTCCCGCATTGGCAGGCAGGTTCTTTACCGCTAGTGCCACCTGGGAAGCCCAGGTCCATCCACGTCTTTACAAATGACCCAATTTCTGGGTAGTCTTAAACTTAGTTTTAACTTTTAGAAAAGGTGCCACTCTACTCATGGTGGCCCAAATATCTAGTTCTGTGGAGACCCAGTCGCTCCAGGGTTCAGGAAAGAGGCACCACCAATGAATCTGCATTTACTCTCTGTGAGAACCATGATTTTTCTGGTTCGGTCATTATGACACTTTGGAACACTTGCAAATTCTGTATTAAAACTTATAGCTGTTTAATGGGAAGCACAGATTTCAGGTATACTCAGGTTTTTTATCAAGTTGAGGTACCAACTTGTTAAGTAAATATGTATCAAATAAAGACTCTCAAAGAAAAACAACTTTAATTGAGATGTAGCAATTATCATTTTTAGATAGATCTTCATTTCTTCCTGGAGCCACCTTCCACTTGAGCAGATTTTAGACCGCAAGAGAATTTGGTGCTCCAAGTGTCTCTCATCACCCATCTAAACATTTACATCATTTAAGTGGACCTTTTCCACTTTCCAAACATGTTGTTGGCCTGTTTAAGTACAGAGATGGGAGGCTGTTCTGTAATGTTAAAGCCCACAAACATCTCCAGTGTAAGCCACAGTACCACGGGCCAATTAAAATCAAAGTCTTGATGCTACAGACTTCATCACTTAAATATTAAGCAATTTTTACTTTGACACTAATCAAGAGGTGTTAATGTAGATTCTTTTAAACAACTCAATTTAAGGTGTGTATATGAGAAAAAGAATAGTAATCTTTTTGACTTTTGAGAGCTGGAAGTATCATCTCTGTGGGCCTCCTAAAAGTTACTCAGTTTAGGGGTTGTTTATTCATTTATTTTAATTTAATTTAACCTCATTTAATTTTAGTTTATCTTGGTAGAGAACATCTTGACTTCTGCCTGTTTTATTGTCTGTGTGCAACAAGATGCTCAACTTAGGAGCTTTGGAACCAAATAGGATTTTATACTTTAGCTCCCAAGACTTTTCTTGAGCCCCTAATGACTGGCTGACTGATGTGTTTACATTTATATTAGTGTTGAGTGGGCTTATTCAAAAAGGGCTACAGATAGAGCTGATGTCTGACTTCTTATTGCTCTAATACCTAGAGGCAGATTTATGGAATTATCTTTCTCTACTATAGAATTTATTTTATGACTAAGAAAAATGGCTCAATGTGACCAAATTCTGAAATAGATTCAATGTTCCAGCAGCCATTTATCTTTTAAAGTAAATTGTAAACAGCTCTGCTTGGACATTAGCTTAGGAAAATGTGTATTTAATGTTTGGCTACACACACAAATAAAAGTATGTTTAATGCTTAGAATGGCACTTATGTGGCTCATGGTGAAGTAGGTTGATGACTCCAGCAAGAAGGCTGGCAGAGAAGTCATCCTTCTTGCCACTCCGCTCACCGGGCTATAAGAGGAAGTTTGAAATTTGAGTGAGCCAGGTCTTTCTTCTCCATTTTCCTGTGCATGTTTTTAGGATAGAGAAAGGAGACCTTAAAGCCAGTGTTTAAACAACCAGGGTAAAAATGGGTTTGGCTTTAAATATCCAAGGACACAATTGCAATCAGTTACCTTTTGCTTTTACTGGCATGCACTTGATCACTGAGAAGTCTAAACCAGGTTTTCTTTCTCCTATGTGACTAGAATTCTTAATTTTTAATGCAAAAGACAAACACCATCTTACTAGCACCAGGAGTACAGCAGTGATTTTGAATTGGGGTGGATCTTTGTGAAAATCAGATTAAAGTTCACTTTAAAAGTAGAAACTGTTGTTGCTGGTTTTATTTTAGCACTTTATATTTTGGAAGCCTAGGAAAGAAAAAATTGAAGGTTAAAAGTGGTGGGCTGGGGCGGGGAGGGGCGCGGCGCGGGGTGGGAAGCAAAGCCAAAATTATGATATGCTAACTTAACTGAAATCTCTGAATCACCTCCATTTTCTTTTATTAGATGCCCAGAGTGTAAAAATGATATATAAAACTATAGAGGACTTATTTTCTAAGACATTATCATCTAAAATAATGTTTTAAGAGACAGATTCCACAGGATCCAAGTATTAGTTCTTGGCTTTGGTCAACAGGTCAATAATTGCCTTCATCAGGAAAATGTTTAGCTTATTTGGGTTGGAGAGTGATTTTATATCTTTAATGGATCATCGCTCAATCTCTCCTTTTATAATGTTAAAAATATTATTCTTAAAAGGGAAAAATCCTAAAATAGCTTATTTTACTTTTATTCCCTTTTAACATTTGTCAATATGTATCTCTTTTTATAGAGTAGTAATTAATGAACATATAATTTTATACTCTGATTTCCCCACTTGGTATTACATCATAAACTAAGGATTACTGGTCTTCATTATTATCATCGTAATGGTTGCATGATATTCCATGAGCCTGGTATAATGTACTTTTATTTTTACTACTTCTCCATGTTAAATAACCATCTTCCTTGTTCTTCTTTAGATCTTTTGCTTAGGATAAAGTATAAGAAGCAAAAATCACTGAATCAGGGTTAGTATTGTTAGCATACATGGATGGGAGCATGTGTGTACACACTGACAAATTGTTTTCTATATGTTGTAACTTTTTTACCCTGCCATGTGTAATATATCAATTAATTCCAATTAACATTATATATCATCCTTGAGAAAAAAGACATGTATTTGCCTTTTGTAAAATATACCTTGGTGGTATAATTTGCATTCCTGATTATTAACAAGAAGCCTGATGTTTCTTTAGAAACTGAGACAAGACCTTTTAGGAACAAGTTTAGTCCTGCTGACACCTAGACAATCTGCAGGCTGGGAATTGTGTTAGCATCTACATTCTGACCAGCAGCTTCCTGTGTCTCTGCCATATACTCAGCTCTGACAGCCAATTTCAGTCTTCAGCTGGACCAAGAGGAAAAAGCAAAACAAAGCAGTATTTCAGGCCCCAGAGAGTACCTTAAAGGATCTAGGAAAGGATTCTCCCCAAAACATGCAGTATATCAATTATCTAGCTTCGTTAGAGATCATTGCAAAACTGAGTGTTTAAAATAATTGCAATCATTCATCCGACTCAAAAATCTACAATTTGAGCAGAGCTCAGCACTGCTCCACTTTAAATCAAGTAGGGTGTCTCAATTATGGGCTGGAGGATCCATTTCAAAATTGGCCCACTCGTGTGGGAAGCCCATGTGTGTTGCCTATAAGCTGGGAGATCAACTAGGGCTGAGCCTTAGTCTCAGAGACTAACCCACAGTCTAGTCTCTCTCTACCTGGGCCTCTTCATGAAGACCTGATAAACAGCATGGGCTTCCTCGTACTACGGTGTGTGTGTGTGTGTGTGTGTGTGTGTGTGTGTGTGTTCAGCCATGTCGGACTGTGTGGCCCCGTGTGTGTGTGTGTGTGTGTGTGTGTGTGTGTGTGTTCAGCCATGTCTGACTGTGTGGCCCCATGGGCTGTAGTCCACCCGACTCCTCTGTCCATGGAATTTTCCAGGCAAGAATACTGAAGTGGGGTACCATTTCCTACTCCAGGGGATCGTCCCAACCCAGGGATGGAACCTGAGCCTTTGGTGTCTCCTGCCTTGGCGGGCAGATTTTTTTTTTTACCACCAGTGCCCCCTGGGAAGCCCCATATTATGGTGGCTGAGTTGAAAAAGTATCTGAAGAACCAGAAATTGGAAACTGCCCACTCATTACCTTCTGGACACACAGGCGACAAAACATCAGTTCCACCATATTCTACGCTGTTCAGGCAAGTCATATCCGAGACTCAAAGGAGGGATCTATGTACCCACTTCTCAATGGGAACGGTAGATGATATTTGGGGACCATGTTTGTGAGAGGCTAAGAATCTAGCTATTTGAAACATCATAGTCTGGGAGGTATTATAGCATTGATCTCTACCCTTGCTTTCTAGAATACTCCAGGAATGAGTTCTCCAATTATTTAGCTCACCTTTCCCATAGCAGGGAATTCAGTCATTGGGTTGTCTCTTCAGTAACTTTTCCACTAGCAGCATTCTGTCCATTCCCCACCCTTCCCTAGGAAGCCAGGTCTCAGGGCTTTTAATCCTCTATGTCATGGCTCTTTTCTTCTAAGACAGCTATTAGAAGTGGGCCTGAATATGTGATGCATCTCAAAAAAAAAATAACAACTTTAAGTATATTTGGTGCATTTACACCAGTAAAATGTTTATCATCTGGTGTGCTGGCAGATTCCAAGAGAGAATTTAGAACATAGAAGACGCTGAAATCACCAGAGGTGGTCTTTAGGAAAGATTAGATTATCACAGGGCAGGGAAGACAGAAACTCTATTGACAAACACAGAGTTATGTCAATAATGATACTAACAGCAATAACCATGATAGCTAAGACTTCACTTATTTGCCTGCACACTTTTCAAGATTTTCTGAATATTAAGCCTGTAACCTTTAAACCGTCCTTTAAGACAGTCTACTCGTTTTCTATTTTTTACAGGTACAAGGCAAAGTAGGTTTTCCAAGGTCACATAGCTAATGGGTAGTAGAACCAGAATATCCTTAAACCCCATTTCCTCAATGAATTGTATGGGGGTGTTTATTCTCAGGCACAGTGAGAAGATGGGCTGTCGTCTCATGGCTCCTTCTGTGGGCTTCCATATTGACCCCCTTTTTCCAGCCATTTCTCAGGGTTGAGAGTATGGATAAGAGTTTCCTCTCTGCTGTTCTCTTATTGGTCATTGATGATAGAAAGAAAAGTAGTAGACGAGCCTCAAAGGCGCAGACTTTCCTTCTTACGTGCTCCCTGCCACATCCATGCTGCCTGGCCTGCTGGACATTTCCAGGAAGGAATTCTCAAGGAAAGCTTTCTTTAACTCTGGAGACCCAGGAGCAGAGGGACCTGGTGGGCTTTCCACCCTCAGTTTGTGTCCACACAGGAGGAGCACCTGAACAAGAAGTTTCCCTGATTTTAGAGGTGGGTCCCCATTGCACACCTGCCCTGTCACCTCGCCCCCCCCACCCCCCCCCCACCCCCCCCCCCCCCGCCACACACACCAGAAACAGCTTGCAGACTCCGATGCTGGGTCAGAGATGGTAAGGAAGAGGCCCTGGCCACTTCAAAGGTGGAGGTAGGAAGAAGAGGTGGAAACCAACTCCCACGACTTAGGGAGACAGGATCTTTGCTCACTTCCTGCATAAAAGTCCTCTTATTATTTTGTTGTTTCATAAAATCTTTTATTTATTTATTTGTCTGCTGCAGTTACCTGCTAGGTCATTAGACTAGAAGAAGACATGAATGCTGTTTATATCTTCAAATAACAATAATAAAAGCAAGCTAAAAATATGACTATGCTTTTCTTAATAAATTAAAAAGGCCCCTTTCTCTTCTCCTTTCCGTTTCTTCTGCATTATCTTTTTCTGGTGTCATGATTAAGACCACAGACATTGGAGTCCAACTGACTTAAGCCCTGCTATTTAGTTTTGTGACCTGAGGCAGATTACCTTTTTTATTTTCTTATCTGAAAATGTGGGAAAATAGCACTGGCTTCCTAAGGAGTGTTATTAGCACAGTGCCTAGTGTTTCCTTAGCATTCAACCATGGCTTGTTGTGCTCAGAATCATCTCCACTTTTCCAGTTTCTAGCATGTGCCTGTTACTCGGAACTCCAGGTATGTCCCATGAAAATAAAAGAGGAGTATGTTACTCGGCAAACGCTGCTCTCTTAGAGAAGTGGGCATGGGAAATATTTCATGTAGTGGCCCGTGAACTTATTTCCACTAAGAAGTCTCAGATCCTGCCTTTCAGGAACTCACTCTCATCAGAAAGAAAGACAAACTTGTAGATGGTCAGTGCAACCTACCGTGGTCAACCCACAGTCAAAATGGATGGAATGTTGCAAAAAGAGAGAAACAGAAAAGGGTTCAAATTGGTGAAAAGTCCTAAGGAAGGAGTAGGAACTTGCCATCAGAGAAGTCATGGAAACGGTCCCTGGTCCAGAGAACAGCAGGAGCCGAGAGTCGGCAGCCCATCAGGGCCCTCAGCTTGCAGAGTAGCTGCATCCAGGGAAACAGGAAGGTTAATACTCATCTGAACCAAAGCAGAAGCAATGTCCGTGTACCGTGCTGTTGCAGACTGGGACCAAATAAAGCACTGATAATAGCACTACTACTTCACACGTATAGCACCTTTACAATCTACAGAGTATTTTTACTCTCATTTTCTCACTTGTCCCTTTAAAAAACCATGGTGAGTTAGTCAGCAGTGATGCTTCCTTATCTCACCTGCATAGAAGCACTGGGCCGGCCTAAGAGCGTGGGAGGCTGAAGAATCCAACACATGTGAATAGTAACCTTGCCCTGGGATCCCTCTGTTCCTTTGGCCTCCATCTCTTCTCCCTTGGGCAGGCTGGATGCTGCAAAAGACACAGTAAGCAGAGAAGGCGTAAAGGATCACTCGAGACAGAACTTAGGGCCTGGGAATTTTGGATTAGGGCACCTCTGAAAGGAATGCCCCCACCTCCCTTGGCTTGAGGGTCATGCCTGTTGGTGGCTTCTGCTCCTTGATTTTCTGCCACCCTGAGGGCTGACTGGGACCTTAGCATGTAAAGCATGAAAGAGGCACCTCTCCATCCCCCAGCTTGGTGTAGACACAACTTTGGAGGAAATTCTGAGGTCCCTCCTGTCTTTCTTCTCCAAGTACCACTTACCAGTTCTCTGCTGAATCTCCTTGTAAGCCCACTTTTGTCCCCGTATCCTTTATACAAAAGACCTCCAACCCTCCATCTCCCCTGAATTTTTAATCTTTCCTTTTTGTCAAGGAGCTGTGAGTTTGTGATAAGGGTGGATGGTAAAAAGGAAAGCCAGCCACACTTTTCCCTCTAAAGGTAAGCCACACTTTTCCCTCCAAAGGTAATTTCAACAGTGTTCAGCCTGTTTGCATGAATAAAGCACCAATTATTTTTCTATACCTCCCCAGGATGCTGCCTGAGACAGCAGTAGAATTGTGGGCCCCAGGTCCAAGGCATTAATCATTAAAGGAAATAGGTCAGAGAATATTGCTGGAACATTATTGAAAGTCCTGTATATCTATCCCAGCAATAGTAGGATCAGTGGAAGTCCCAGTCTTAACTGTGGTTAGATCAGCAGTTTTAAGAGACCACCTTCCCCACATACTGTAACATCATTCAGTGTTGCTGTGTGTCTGTTACTTGGTGACTGGGGGTAACCTATTGCTAGCAGTTCACCATGAGTGGGAAAGGTGCTCTTCAGAGATTTTGTAAGTTTTCTTTTTTTTCTTCAAAGGATACAGAGTTGCATCTATCAACTCATCTAACCAGTAGCCATTAAAAAAACAACAACAACCTCTATGGTACTGATGAGCCTATTTGTAGGGCAGGAATAGAGACGCAGACTTGGACGCAGTGAGGAAAGGGGAGGATGGGACCAATTGGGAGAGTGACACTGGCATGTATACAATACCATGTGTAAGACAGATAGCTAGTGGAAAGCTGCTGTATAGCCCAGGGAGCTCAGCGCTCTGCGATGACCTAGAGAGGCGGGGTGGGGGAGTGGGAGAGAGGTACAAGAGAGAGGGGACATATGTATACAGGTGGCTGATACACTGTTGTACAGCAGAAACGAACACAACATTGTAAAGCAATCATACTCCAATTAAAAACAAAACAACTATGTACCCACCACTTTTTAAGGAATATATTTATGGATGTAAAGGACATAGTCTTCGCACTCAAGGAATTCACAGTGTGAGGCTGGGTTGGGGGAGAGAATATTGAGAAAATAAGGAATTTTATTTATTCTATTTTTATTTTCTATATTTTATATTTATATAGATATATTTATATTTATTATTATGTATATAGCATATTGTATGCTATGTGCTCTGAGAAAAGGTGAGCCCAGGTTTTGGCAACAAGTGGAGGAAAAAAGAGGAGAGCCTGGTGGGAAGTGATCTCTGATTAGAAACTGCCCACGTGAAGCAAGAGGGAGAACAAGAAGGGTGCCTGAAGTGGTAGGCACAGCATGTGCAAGGCCAAGAGACAGGAGAAACGGTGTTGTTTTTAGAATTCAGTGAATTCATACACCCAGAATTGGGGTATTAAAAGAGGTGTCCTCTAAGAGAAGTGAGACCCAAATGCTGACCTCTGAACCTTTTGGTTCCTCATAGTTGTAAGCTCCTTGGACTGCAAGGAGATCAAGCCAGTCAATCCTAAAAGAAATTAACCCTGAATATTCATTGGAAGGACTGACGCTGAAGCTGAAACTCCAATACGTTAACGACCTGATGCGAACAGCCAATTCATTGGAAAAGACCCTGATGCTGGGAAAGATTGAAGGCAAAGGAGAAGGGGGTGGCAGAGGATGAGATGGTTGGATGGCATCACGTACTCAGTGGACATGAATTTGAGCAAACCCCAGGAGATGATAGTGAAGGACAGGGAAGCCTGGCGTGCCGTAGTCCATGCCGTTGCAGAGTCAGGAGAACTCTGTTCAGTGACTGAACAACAACAACTTGTAAATTCACCACTGAATGTCACTGTGGAACTTAGGTTTTCTTTTTCTATGCAAATCCACTTTGAGCCTCTCTGACATTAGCCACTGAGGTGATAGAGCAATGAGCCTGGAGACAGATGACCTAGAAGCCTGACCTGCAGCAGTTCTTGAACTCCTCATCTCTGCAATAAAGATTCATTCATTCACTCAGCAAACATTCTCTAAGTAGACACTGTGTACCAGACAACGCAGTGGTTGTAAAGATAAAGCAGAGAACAGAACAGATGTAACTTCTGTCCTCATGAAGCTGACATGTTGTTCAGTGGAGATAATAATTTCTGTCTTAAACCTTGAAGGACCAAAATAGATAAGGTATATCTGCTTTAAAAAGTGCAGGACGCTATAAAAGTGAACAGCCCATTGTCCGTGGTCTCTGGTCTGGGATGACTGTCACTGAGAGCTGGGAGTTCCTGATCCCTGCCTAAACACAGAAGAAGTTAGTGAAATACCTCCAGCAGATCAGCTACCAAGTACCTCTAGAACGCAGAGAAGGGCTAAGAAACTTAGTGGTTCCTGGTGTATGTGACCTGAACGTCCCATGAACATGTCCCTCAATTTAAAGAAGAAATTGAAAATGATCTTTTTGACCATAGGGAGGGCCCGCACCACCTCACCCCTGGGTCCAGAAATTAGAGATCAGCATCTAAAGGCAATTTTTCTAAGACCACGTGAGTGTGAGGGGGAAAAATGCACCCTCTGCCTTTCCATCTGGCTTAGAGTCAGAATGCCAGATCCACACACATCAGCATGTGTAGAGACACGTTCTGTGTTGAACACATCTGTTGGGTTTGTACTACAGAGCCCGTTTGTGGTTTGGTGTTACAGATCAGAGGCAGCGATCACAGCTCTCCTGTCTCGGGGTTCAGAGGGAGCATGTGCGTTTTGTATCCTAGGCAACGCCAATGCTATAGGAAAAATTTACAAGTGTGAATTGGGAATTCTTTTCCTTTTGGTGAAGAGCCCTTTTCAACTCAGGCACCTAAGTCAGAATCAATAAAATCTAATGACTTAGAAGGACCTTAGGGATCATCGATGTTCTAGCCCAACCCCTTGTTTATAGATGAGGAAACTGAAGCCACAGGAGGTGGGGCCTCTGGGCTCCTAGAGGAGAATCTAGATTTCTCAAGCCCCTGTTATCTCCAGGTGTGTTTGATATGTTTGATGTTTGGGGTGAGGTTAACATCCCCTCAGGTGAGTCATAAGAAGAGGCGAGAATAAATGTAAATAAAGGTCATATAACACTTGAGGCATAATTCTCTCCAGCAATAGCTTGAGCCACACAGCCCTTCCTCAAGGTTGTGCGGTTAGCCTTGCACCTTCCTGGTACTCACCTGACCACGGAACAGGATCAAAGGAGCTCAGGGCACCTCACCTCTTAGGGAACTCATCCAGTCCTCACAGCATCTTTCCCTGAGAGGAGCTGCTAGTTCTCGCCACTTCACAGGGAGACAAGCTCAGAGCAGTTAAGCAGCTTGCCCCAGGCTAATTAAGGGGCAAAGCTGGCTCTCCTCCCTAGGCATTCTGGCTCCAGAGTCATGTTCGCAAGTTGGTACTGCACTGCTCAGCACTCACTCAGGCTCCAGCCCAGAGGAGGAAGGACCTGACTGCTCATACCCTCTGGGTGTTGAATCGATTTGGTAAAAATCAAAAATTGGCATCAATTTACATAAACTCCCATTTTGCTTCTGTGAACACAGACGTTTCTGAAGCTCATAGATTCAGAGCCCAGACAAAGGGCTCCAGGTGACTCCCAGGTAAACTGACTCTGGCCCTGACTGAGCCCTCACAAAGCTTTCTCTGGCCATAAAATTCACTTGGGCCATTTATTAGTCCAGGACTGCTGGCTGAAGGAAGACTTAATTTGCATGAGTAGAACAAAAGAACATTTTTTAGAAGTTGTTTTGAACCGACTATAAACTAACAGGAAATTGCAACAGTAGCAGAGAACCGTGTACTTTTCACCCAGGAAGTGGATTTTTAAAAACAAGTCACAGTTCTTGAATACAGATAATAGTAGTGCTATGCTTTAGATCCTTCTGAACAGTTAGTCATCATTCTCTACATTTCCCATAAACAAGCAGCTGTTAACTGTGTTTTCAAATAGGAGGGCAGATACAAAGGCAACTGGAAGCCATAGTGCTTGGATCAGAGATTTTTGGCTTTACAAATAAGTTTAAAGCGCACTTTTCTTTCTCTTGGTTGTTAAGTTTAACCCTGCTATAAACCCTTCAGCAACTGCTTTAAATCATGACATCACCTAGGAACCTCTGGTGAGGGGCCTTGCAGAAGATGAAACAGGAAGACAAGAGCTTCTTCATGTTAGAGTGAATCCCTGCCGTGGGCAGGGCTGAGCAACGTAGATCACTAGACTCCAGTGACATCCGGGTTCTACACTAGTTTCACGACTCCTGGACCTTAAGTCCCTTAATTTATGTCCTCATTCTTTCCTAGGAATAGGAGCAGCAACCCATCCTCAGTCCTTCCTTGCTTGGGTATTTTTCACGTCCTTTGGAAATCCTAAAATAAAAAGAAAAGGCACTGTGGAGGATACTGAAAGCTGTGTCTCCATAGAGGCGGCATCAGACATGCCAGTAGAGTCAGAGCAAACATGCTCTACTTCTGTCATCCCAGCCTGGAGGGAGGAACCAGGCACGGACCCAGGCCCTATTATACTGAACTGAATGTCATGGCGCAGGCCATACGGCAGCCTCAGCAGGTCAGCTGCTAGAAGAAGCCAGTGTTCCAAAGACAGGCTGAGTCCCTTTGGCATCTCAGTCATCCCTGGGAACCCTGAGCCTTCCTTTGTCTAGAATGGTTCCTTTCGTGGAGGCCAAAGGGGAACAGCCAAGTCGGGCTGGGACCACACATTTGGAGGAGATAACAAAGGAAGAGCTTTTCATGTCTTGTCACTAGTCGGCCTTAAAAGCCTTGCAGTCCTCCCTGGAGAAAGGACACACCATTGTGTTCATTTCTGCCACAGCAACCTTCTGCTTTCTTTCTCTTTTTTCGATTGTAGACAAGTCCTGTGTTTTATATTTTCACAAAGCTAGTTCTCATCCTGATCTCTGAAGAAGCTGATGTGTTTTGCCATCTGCCTGGTTAGCAGATAGTCTCTGCTTAGATTGGGGCTCATCCTCTCATTAGTTGCTTGTGATAATTTCATCCAGTTGGAGTTAGGACGGACAGGCAAGATCTTGCAGGCAAGTTGTCACTGGAATTATGCTCCCCAGAGCCATGGTTCTGATCAGAGGTTGAATTCTGGGATTCCTAATCAGATTTGCTTAGAATTTGGCAGAGACAGGTTAGATCCTGTTTTCTGTCCCTTCCTGCTCAATTCCTTTTAAGTGCTACTCCTTTTTGAATTATTAATATTTGACCAGAAGCATTACTGATTGAGATATTGTTACGCTTTGCTTTAAGAAAATCTAGGCTTAAAGGGAAAATCTTACGTAAGAGCTGCTTTAGTTTTCAGAAAACTTATTTAAATAGCCAGCTTTCCTCATGCATGTAAAACATAATTAAAATAAACAAAACTGACCCAGCTTTTAGGAAGACATTGATTATAAAAGCAAAGCATTAATAAAGAGCACAACAGGCTTCCATACCCCGCAGTGTGTCCTTTCCTGCCTTCTGCGGCGTCTGCTGCCACCTTTCTTTCTCTTCTATCAGAATCTAGCCCCAAGGAAAGATCTTATAAATGTATTCATACTGATTTCTGGCTTATGTTATGCTCTAGCAGTACATACTTTATACCTGGAAAAAAAGGCTGTCAGCCAAAGAACATAATTTCCCGTTGTAGAGTCTCCAGCATCAGGCAGCCATTAGGCAGGCTGGTTTTTATTTTATTTTTGCTTGTTGGGTAGTGGGGAGTCAAACAGACTTCCTTTTCTGCCTCTATATACCCTGCTCTTTAATCTCAGGAATATCTCTGCTTTCCTTTTCTTGTACTGGGAAGACTGTAAAAGGAGGAGGAATTTCAGTGTGAGGGTGGGAGGGCGGTGACAGAAATCACTTACTCTCTTGGCCTGTGTTGTCCATCCCTCCTGGATTAAAGAGCAGTTTTTAATGATGTGAAGGTGTGAAAGGAGGCATCTGTTGCTATTAGTAAGAACCTGTTGGTTTGGGAGCACCTGGAAGTGCCTGGGGCTGATGAGGCTCATGTACTAGTACTGTCAGAGGAAAGTGGTAGACCCAAGACTTGGTGTTTGTGGCAATGGGGATGAAGCATTCAAGCCAAGGCGCCTGTGCCATCACTGCTAAGTCAACCACATGTGCAGCCTTTGTCTATTTTTCCTCTATCCTTTACATACTCATTGAGGACCTCCTTACATGCCAGGCTCTGTGCCTGATGCAAAGGATAAACAGGATGAATACAGTGTACTCTTTCTCAAGCAGTCCTAGTTTAGTCGGGAAGATGTGGAAATAAGTAACATGATGATGAGTGGTAAGTTCTGTGTTAGAAGTATTTACACAGTGTAATCATATGATTAGTCATCCTGAGGGAAACAGAGTAGGCTGGGGAGAGAGGGATTTGGAGTATGGGAAGAATGGGAAAGTGGCAAAGGCCAGGGACATTTTGAGCTGGTAAGTAGACAATTTCCAGGAAGAGCTTTTGAGGGAGTATACTGTGTATAGAAGACACTACTTTAGGATCAAGGTTGGGAAGCATCTAGAACTGAAACAGAGAAGCTAGCAAGAATCAGGCGGTGGAGAACCTTGTACATCTTGGATGTGAATTTGGACTTTATTATATAGGCCTTCAGGAGCCATAAAATAGTTTTTAGACAAGGAATTAACATGATGCTATTTGGACTTTGAGAAGATTATTCTGGTGGCTTTGTGGTGAATCATCTAGAAGTCTAGAAGGGCAGAAACCAGTCCAGAGTGGATTCTAGAATGTGGAAAAGAGAATCAACAGGACGTACTGACAGGTTGAAAATGGGATGATGGGGCAGGGGAGATCTAGGGTGACTCCCAGGTTTAAGGCTTCAGTGACTGAGTAGGATATTGAAATACAAATAATAACAACAATATTGTTGTAACAGTAATTGCAACAATAATAGTTGTAATTGTTGGATCTATACCAGGTACAAAAGTTTAGCTATGTGCTTTGAGTAGATTATTTTATTGAATCATTGTAATATTAGTGCTAAATTATCTTCATTTTAGGCATGAAAACTTGAGACTTGGAGAGGTAAAGTAGGGTCACATTGCTGATGAGTGATAATGCATGAATCCGAACCCAAGCATTTGAAGCTCAGAGCCTGCCCTCTGTAGGGAATTTAACAAGAGTACAGGTCAAGGCACAGTCCCTAAATTTCAGGCTTGCACCTTCCAAGTTTAAGTTGCCTATATTTCATAAGCCAAAATATCTAGCAAGAAAGTTGGACAACTGGATCTGGAGCTGAGGAGTATGGTCTCTGCTGGGCACATGGAGCTGAGGATCCATCAGTTAACTGGTGGTAGTGAAGAAGGTGGGTGTGATGCGGGTGAAACTCCAAAGAGCCAGTAGGAGTCATGAAGAACCACATCTAAAGGTGGGCACGTTTGGACGAGTTTGGGAAGGTTGCTGAAATGGAGTAGCTAGAGAGGTGAGGAGTTAACTAGCAAATCCAGAGGTCCAGTTTCAAGATCTGATGGAGGGACCAACATGACTGAATGCTTCAGGGATATGAAAGAAGATTTGAAATGAGAATTGACTTGGATTTGACCATATGGTAGCTGATGGGCAAGAGTTGAAGTTAGACTGGGGGGGATTAAAATTTTAATAAAAAGTGAGTAAAGGGAGACAGTGAGCTCAGACTTCTTATCAAAGAAGCTTGACTGGAGAGGGGGTGAGACGGGGAGGTAACAGAGGCAGCCTTAGGATCAGGGGGACCCAGTTTGCGATGGAGTCACTTGAGATGCTGGTATGTGACAGGGAAAGACCATGTGGAGCAGTGGGTGTTACACCAGGATAGTTATCTGGGCAGGCAGGGAAGTTAGAATCTGCCCTCCAGTCCGCAGAAGGAGCTCACAGACTCTGAGAAAAAGTGCTCCTACACTTTGAATGTACCTACCCTTTATTACATGAAGAAACTCAAGCCCCAAAAGTGAAGTGACCTGGTGCCTGGTCCCTTTCTGCCCCCGCTGCTGGTGTCCGTGGGAGAAGCAGCCCTGATGCGCCTTCTGGTCCCAAGCTCCCAGTCCTCCAGACCGACTCTTCCCTGCTCCATCAGAAGGCGCATCCTTCTAGCTTCTGACATATGAGCAGGGCTTCATCTGTGGGGCGGGGGGTGGGGGTTGGGGGGAGAGTGAGTCAGAGAGCTGCTTTGCCATTTCCTCAGCATGCCAGGGGGCAGTGTTTTAAGTTGTTAATCATAAAGTGTCATTAACATAACAGTGCAGGGAGGAACCATGTCTCAAAATCGGGGGCTTTCAGATGTCTCTTCTCACCCCAGGGTCAGGGAAGACATTTATTCATACCTGGTCATGGTCCCAAAGCCCTTGTGCAGAAGAGGACTGGGTCGGTATGGGGTGGAATGTCAATTGAGAATTTCTTAAGTGAGAGAGCTAATGCTCTCCCGAGAGACTCCATCAGTCAAGAATCACTAAGTGAGCCTGGAGGTACGAAGCTACCTACGCTGCTCAGAAGGACCCAGAGAACCCCTAACTCTGCTTAGGGGTCTTCTGAAATCCATGTCATCATCCCTTCTTCTCATCTTCTTATACTCCAGAGGTTATGCTGTCAGCCTGGCTGCCATACCATTCTCATTAAATACTGATGTTGAGCACCAATTAAAATCCATTGCCCTACACAGAATGAACTGCCTGGAATCTAGAAATGTGAGCGCTCTATAAACATAAACTTCTCTTTTGTAACTGACCTTCAATTACAACCCTCTGTGTGTTGGTAGACTCCAAGGAATAGCAATTAACTGTCTTCTCTTTGCTCTTTTTCAGTCTGCTTAAACCCATTGGTCCTTTTCCGTTTTGTCATGTGAGGCTGTCAAGCCATAGACATAACTCCTGTAACTCTGCGGGCTGTCTTTCTCATCGACTGCCATGTGGACAGTGCCCCCTGAAATTTCACAGGCTGTGGAATGAATGGCACCCCTTATGCTGCAGGGTCCACCCCTGTTCTCTCCTGCTGTTCACAGCACTCTCAAATAAAAGAATAAATGCTGTTTGGGAACAGAACCGGGGTGCCTATCCTCCCTGCGTTTGCTGCTCTTCTCATTGTTGTTGTTTTGTTTCACAGTATTAGATAAATCTAAATCAGACAGAAATCCAAAATGTTAATCTTGCCCTGAGAGATTTACCAGAGCTTGTGGTATTCAGGGCACATGATTAGTTCTTTTGTTTCTTCCTTCCTGTATACTTTATTCACAGTTGTGTCGATGTTGACAACTGTGAGACATGCTTGTCCCAAGGGACTGGGAAAACTCGTCTCCAAGCTCTGAAAAAATTAGGAGGACTTAATTAGGTCAAGGATGGGAGGCAGGAAAGGCCATCCAGAGGGAGAGAGGAGCAAAGACTTGGTGGCATTTAGGTAGCATCTGACACATTCCGGGGTCAGGTGGTAGAAACACAAGTAAAGAGGGAGAGAGGCTTGAGAATAAGGCTAGAGAGGGAGCCAGGACTCAGATCAGGATAAAGCCTCATGGCAGAGATCTGGACTTTGTCCTAGGAGTAATAAGTTCCTGGAGGATTATGAAATTCTGTGATCGGGTTTATTTTCTGAAAAGCTCACTCTCACTTCATCTACAGAATGAATGGGAAACAAACAAGGGGCAGCCAGAAAGTAGGTAAAAGTTCAGAAGAATGTGGTAGAAGGGACGGGAAGGATCCCCAGGGCTTGAAAAAGCTGTGGACCATCATCTGTGTCTTAAGTTACTGAGGGATCCCATAACATAGAACCAGAAAGCATCCATTGTGTTGAGCTACCTGGAGGTCATCAGTATTTTTAGAAAGGAACCATGGACAGAGGAGCTAGAACAGAGGAAGGAGAAAGCAGAGTGGAGGGTGCGGAGATGATGACAGTGAGAATGAAGAACTTTATGTCAGTGTCCATGAATGGAAGAAAAGAGGTAAGTTGCGGCTGGAGAAAGATCTGAGGTTATGGAGCTTTTTCACCTTTTTTCTTTTTTGAGATGAGAGCAGTTTGAGCAAATTCAAGTGCTGATGGATAGTTTTTATGCAATAAAAAATTATAGAATATGCCAGTAGAGAAAAACATAATCCATTCCATATTTTTTGTTTTTTTCTGTTCCTGGGAAAACAGCAGGGATTGGATTTAAGGCAGAGGGAGAGGAGTTGGGGAGTGAAATCCTCTTAAAGCAAGAGAAAAGGAGGAAAAACTAGAGGAAGAATCGTATAGGTTGATATTCTCGGTAATGGGAAGGGGGAAGGAATAAGGAAGTTTTTATCTTAAGGCTTTATTTTCTAGGTGAAGTAGCTTCCAGGTAGGAGGGAAGAATTTATAGAGTGAGGAGGGAGAAGAGATAAGGGCCTTGAGGAGAAAGGGGAAACTTTAAACTCACTGATTCGGGATGTGGGCAAATCTAGTAGAAAAACAGTGGACCCCACAGTTTTATAACTATGACATTAGTACGTACCAAACTGCCATAAACTGTGGTTGACTTAATTGCTCAGCTGCTCTGGAACAGGTGCAGAAGGCTGAGTTCCTCCACAGTAGAAACTTTGTGAGAACCTCTGACACAGAAACAAAGGATGAGGGAGTTTAGAGTACAGGCAAAAGTGTTATTGAAGTGATTGAATACTGAATATCACATGTAAGATGGATAAAGTGTCAAGACTGGGGATGGATAATGGATGAGAAAAAAGTAGCCTGAAGGCCCTGATGAGAAGAAAGTGTTGTCATGGTGAAAGCAGCCAGATAAGCAAGCTAGAAGGACAAAAGTTTGGGATCAAGGCATGTAATGCTTGACTTTATGATTTGGGGGATGAAGAATCTATAACTAATACCAAGTCTGAGAGTGGAACCATGGACCAGGACTGCTAAAGTCTTTGAAATGTTTTTCTTAGAGAAAGTGACTGGGAAGTTACTAGCTAAAAGAGAGGAGGAGGGAAAGAACCTCAAGTAAGCACAAGATTTTTTTGTAAAAGGCTGGAAGCTCAAAGTCTCCAGATTGATTTGTGTGGGTCTTCCCAAGGTTTCCCAAAGGCACTGGGAAACTGGGAAGAAGCAACTCCCCTTTCAGATCCTGAGGCTGGGGGAGTATGAGTCTTAAGCAGCTCCTGTTTGAGAAGGATCATTTCCAGAAGAGAGCCAGGAATCTAAATTCAGCGTTTTTTTTTTTTTTTTTTTTTTTCTGAATTCTTTGGACTGGGAAGAAAATTAAGTAGGCCTGCTCTATTTCTGAATTCTCATTTCCTTTGAATTAATATAGTTTTAAGGGAGATAGACTATAGATCAGTTTCTCTGTCTGGGATTCATTAATTCCAAATGTGGCCACTGTGCTTTAACCATAAAAAGAACCTGTATTAACCAACCCTATAAATTTTCGTACTTAAAGAACTTCCTTTCAGTATTTCTTTTATTTTGTGTCTGTTACACAATAAATCTCTCAGTTTTTGCTTGTCATAAACATCTTATCTCGCTTAATTTCTGAAGCATATTTTCACTGATTATAAGATTTTAGGCTGGAAAAGTATTTTCCTTCAGCACTTTAAAAATGTCATTCTGTGGTCTACTGGATTCCATCATTTCTATTGATAAGTCAGCTGTCAGTATTCTTGCTTCTTGAAAGTAAAATATCTTAGCTTTAACATTTTTTAAATGTTTATTTTTAGCATCTTGACTATGATGGATATGCGTGTGTTTTTTCTTTATATTTATAAGTTCTTAGAACTTCTTTAATAAGTATTGTATTGTCTTTCATCAACTTTGCAGCCATTCTCTTGTCACATATTGATTCTATTCATTTTTCTCTCATCACTCTCAAAGATTCCCGTATGTAACATCTTTTCACGAGATCTTATGTATCTCTTTCTCATTGGTCTGTTTTTTCCACCTTTTTTGCTGTCCGTGTTTCTGTCTGATAATTTCTATTGATGCATCTCCAGTTCACTAATCTTTTCTTCAGCTGTAAGAAATATGTTGCTAAAGACATCTATCAGAAAGCCGTAATTCCATGCTTTTTAGATGGAGAATTTCTGTTTAGTAATTCTTTTTCAGTGGATTCTAGGGAGCTGGTGAAATTCTTTATCTTGTCATTTTCTTTCCTTTTTTTTTTTTGGACAACATAAACGTAGCTTTTAAAACTGTATCTGAGCATTCTAGTACCTGAGTCCTATTTTCTGTTGTCCTCTTTCTCTCTTAGTTCTTGGAATGTCTTGTCATTTCTCTTGGAATGAGCACTTTGTGTAAAAAATTATAGTCTCTGGGTGATTATCTTTTCTGTAAGTAGCTAGAGGGAGAGGAGTTTACATTTCTCCAGTCCAGACTTAGTTTATTAGATATCAAATTGGAGTTTTTATAAGGCTTGATCAGTCTCTAAAGATCTATACTATAATTTTCAGAGGTCCAAATGAAAGGCTTTGGATATTTCTAGGATTCCCCCCCCCCCACCTTGTTGGTGGGCCCTAAATTGAGACTGCCAAAAATCTGGCATTTCATTATAACTACATTCTCACCTTTATATAATTTAAGAACTAGCAAACCCCATAATGTGAACTCAACTGCTGAGTGTGAGGCTCATTTCCTTGTTCTTCCCTTTTCTCCTAAACACTATCATTTCAAACCCTGGCTATCTTGGCAACTCTGAACTCCTTTAAAGAGCTTTTGTCTTTATATTTAGGCTTAAAATCAGGAGTGTAAAGGTAACCCCATGTAAGAAAATCCAAGCTATACTTACTCAAGTACCCCTGCTCTCTCACTGAAAGGAATGACCTCATTCATATAAGTATGTACTTTACTATAAACTTACACATTAGAAATGTGGTGCCCTCCTCCTCCTTGGAGGCATCTGTGTCTATGAAGCTGTACCTTATCCTCTAAGAATACCTCTATTATTGTTATGATGATGTACATAGACAGTTGTAGGTAGTTATACAAAATGAAAGAGTAAACACTTTTTCCTTTTGCCTCATAAGATATAACAATAATAGTCATGATAATATTCACTAAAATTTACTAGAGGTTTACTATGGACCAGATTCTGTGTTAGTTGTTTTGTATAGATTATCTCAGAAGAACCTGTGAAGTAGTAAAGGTAATTATTCATATTTTACACTTGAAGAAACTGAGGCTTAAAGAGGTTAAGTCACCTTAAATAAGGTCTCAGAACCAGGAAGTAAATGGCACAAACAAGTGTAAACTCAGATCTTTCTGGGATTTCTTTGGTGGTTCAGTGGCTAAGACTCTGCATTTCCAATGCAGGGGGCCCAGTGTTTGATCCCTGGTCAGGGAACTAAATCCTACACGCCACAACTAATTGTTCGCGTGCTGCCGCTGGAAGATCCTGCATGCTGCAGCAGACTGAAGACGATCCCACATGGTGAAACTAAGACCCTGCGCAGCCAAGTAAATAAACTCTAAAAAAATAAAACAAATCTCAGATCTTTCTAACCTCAAAGTCTATGTTCTTTACCAACATCTCATCCTGCCTCATGTCTTGCCTTCATTCCACATAATTGGTTTGATAATCTCACTACCCCTGGAAACCTGAGATTAAATATTTCCTTAAATAAGGCGAGAACAAAGTAGTCTAAATGGTTTACATACAAATAAATCTTCTTCTTGCCATTTTTCTCAGGTATTTCCAAATTCTTCCCTTCCCTACTCAGCTTTGCTTTGGTATGTATTTCACATTAAATATTTCCATTTATAATTTCTATGGCAAATCTGAAAGTAGTTTTTTAAATACAGCTTTATGCAGGGACAGGAAGTAATTAGCAGTGGGGTTTTATTTTTGGAAGATGAGATTGGTGGGGAATGGGGTATAGCGAGAAATTGCTTTCTGCAGTGTCAGTTGAATGAGTTATAGGAAATGATGGCTCAGCCAGCAGCTTGGTGCTTGCCAGTGAGTCAGCAGTGATTCCATCCTCATCTCAATGCTGGAATCACAGCTGTAAAAGACTCTCTTCCTGGTGAGTGCCCCTCCCTGCCTTGCTGTCTGGGGCATGGAGGCTCTGCCCACATGATGGGAACTGTTCAGTTACCTGTCCCAGTGGACAAAGACTGACAGAATTATTTTGTGTTCAGGCAAGTGTTTCTATGTTTCTTTAGGATTCATTACTGTTTCTCATTTTTCCATCTGATACCCAGCAGAAACATCCAGTGTGGTATTGATGTCCTAGCAGAACTTAATTCCTAGGGTAACATTTCATATTTTTATATGTCCTGGGTCTCTCCCTTTTTTTTTTTTTTGGAGTATAATTGATTTATAGTGTTGTGTTAGTTTCAAGTATATAGCAAAGTGATTCAGTTATACACACACTCACACACATATATTTCTTTTCAGATTGTTTTCCTTATAGGTTATTACAAAATACTGAGTATAATTCCCTGTGCTATATAGTAAGTTCTTATTGCTTATCTATTTTATCTATTTCATATATATTAGTGTGTGTATGTTAATCCCAAACTCTTAACTTATCCCTACCCTCCTTTCCCTTTTGGTAACCATAAATTTGTTTTCTCTGTCTGTGGGTCTATTTCTGTTTTCTAAATAAGTTCATTTGTATCATTTTTACATATTCTGCATATAAGCAATATCAGATTTGTCTTCCTCGGTGGCTTACTGCACTTAGTTTGCAATCTCTAGGTCTGTTCATTTTGCCACACAAGGCATTGTCCATCGCGTGTGTTTACACAGTGTCCCAGGTGGCACAGTGGGGAAGAATCTGCTTGCCAGTGCAGCAGGAGATGCAGATGTGCACTTGACCCCTGGGTTGGGAGGACCTCCTGGAGGTAGAAATGGCAACCCACTGTAGCGTTCTCACCTGGAAAATTCCATGGACAGAGGACCCTGGCAGGCTACAGTCCAAGGGCTCACAAAGAATCAGACATGACTGAGCACACACACACGTATGTATGTACAAATGTGTGGTGTTGTCCAGTCGCTCAGTTGTGTCCAACTCTTTGTAACCCCATGGACTGCAGCACGCCAGGCTTCCCTGTCCTTCACTATCTCCCATAGTTTGTTCAAACTCTTGTCCATTGAGTCAGTGATACTATCTAACTATCTCATCCTCTGCTGTCCTCTTCTCCTTTTGCCTTCAATCTTTCCTAGCATCAGGGTCTTTTCCAATGAATCAGCTCTTCTCATCAGGTGGCCAAAGTATTGGAGCTTCAGCTTTAGCATCAGTCCTTAAAATGAATATTCAGGGTTGATTTCCTTTAGAATGGACTGATTTGATCACCTTGCAGCCCAAGGGACTCTCAAGAGTCTTCCCTAGCACTACAGTTCGAAAGCATCAATTCTTGGGATCTCAGCCTTTATGGTCCAACTCACACATCCTTAATGACTACTGGAAAAGCCATAGCTTTGACTATATGGACCTTTGTTGACAAAGTGATGTCTCTGCTTTTAATACTCTGTCTAGGTTTGTCATAGGTCTCCTTCCAAGGAACAAGTATGTTTAAATTTCATGGCTACAGTCATTGTCTGCAGTGATTTTGGAGCATGTCTTCTTTAGAGTCTTTAAAATTGACAAAGTACTGTGGAAAAGCAAGACAGGGAGATGCCACTTAAGGAGAAGGAGCAACTGAAAGAGGTTCTCATCTGTGAAGACTGAAAATATGTGCCTGTAGCAAGAAAACTAGAACCAGATCATCATAGTTGTTGGGTTGGGATGTAGGACTATCAGTGATTGCTTTTTACTTTCTTTTCTATGTTTGATAAATAGGCTCAAGTTGTAAAATTTATTCTAAAAACAACTTTAGCATTTTAAACCTTTGGGAAAACAATTGACCAAATAGCTTTAATATTTTAGGATGCCTTTTTTCCAGACTCTGCCCATGTTCTTAAGGTCAGCTTGGTCATATGCATGCTGTCCTATAGGAAATGAGAGAGGAGGATTAACTTTGCTCAGAATCTATAAGTGTCAGGCACTTAGTTCTTTTTCACCCAATGGGGAAAGTGGTATTATCCACATCTTATAAATAAGCTAATGCTAAGACAGATTGAAGAACCTTTCCCAGGTTGATAAGCCAGTAGGTGGTGGAGTTCCATTCAAGCCCAAATCCCATCACAACCAAGTTCTGCAGTCTTTCAACTCAAGTACAAGATGATGCTGCTGCAGGTTCCATTCCACCAGACTATTTTCAGGACATTTTAAATGTGTTAACTTACTACTGGATTAGTTGTCCATTAAGGAAAAATTGTACTGCAATATTATTCTCTCCTTTTGTAAAACTAGGATTCCAAATGTTGCATATACACAAATGGCTTCTACTTCCGTTAAAAAGATAAATATTGAAAATGTTACATAGAATGCATGTGTGTGCATCTGTGTTTTTGACATTAAGAAGATGAAGTAAAAAAAAATTAAAGGAATTTCCCTGGCAGTCCAGTTGTTAAGACTCTAGCCGGGGTGTGGATTCAATGCCTGGTTGGGGAACTAAAATCCCGTATGCTATGTGGCACAGCAAAAAAAAAAAAAGAAGATGGTGATGAAAGAGGTATATAGTATTAGTTGAGTGGTTGAACTCCCCAAGAATTTGAAGTGATTCTTAGGATCCCTGCTAAAGGTTTTAAATACATTAAGACTGAGACTAGCAGTATAGTAGCAGTAAGTGACAGTTTTGGTCAAGGAAGGGGTGATACTATTGTGAAGCAGAGCTTTTACCATTTCACAAAACTATCCATTGTCCCAGCAGGGCCTTAGTTTCTTTTCTTAATTACTTAATAATATTTAAAGATTTTATTTAAAAATTGTAACTAATAATGTACAATTAATGCTATAAGCTTTGTTCATATACTGACATGCAATACACTGCATATATGTACCTGTACAACTTGATAAAATTTAGCATAAACCTACACCTATGAAATAGCACTTCAGTAAAGGTAATGAGTACATTCATTATCCCCCAAAGATTATTATTTTTGTAGTGCTCTATTCTCTAAGGAGAAAAACCCAGTCATTTAATTTCATTATCTAATTTGATGGAAAACATCTGGATAGGGACTCAGGTAATGTCAGTCTGGACTCTCTGATCTTGCCCTAAGTAGTTCCATGAAATTCAATGAGTCCCTTAATTTATCAGGCCTTAGTTTTCTTATCTGAAAAATGAGGGGGTTGGACTAGGTGGTCCCTAAGGCCCCATATGGCTCTAAAGCTTAATAAAGCTAAGAGGACAGGCATACTTAGGGTATTGGTTTGTGTCCAGATGCTTTCATGTAAAAATATAGACTTCCCCAGTGGTCTGGTGTCAGCTGTGCTGGTCATCCCTGCCCTGCTTTGCCTGATTGATTGATCGTGAAATCATTTCATTTCTTTTCATTCTCTTTCACCCTGATTCAAGGTCATTCATGTCACTGCTTTCATGCTGTTCTTTCTAAGTTTAGGGAACTGTTCTACTTGAGAATTTAGGGGGTAGCTTGAATAATGCTGGGAATTTGGCAGTGCCTTAAGGGGCTGAGAGGGGCTACAGGCCCATCAGCTCCTTGGATACTCTCGAGACAGCTTGGGCATTTTGGGGGATGGGGAGGGCAGAGACAAGCTGTACTGGATTTATTTCAGGGTTGGGGGAAGGGAAGCAGATTGGTATTTAATTAAAATTCTAATCCCAACTTTGCCCATCTTCTTGCCAAGTCAGCAGCCAGCATTTCTGTTTGTGGTTCTGGTGATTTTGCTGTGATGACATACGTAGTTACCTCAAAAACTCTTGCAAATGGGCCTAAAACTTCGATATGCTCACCAGATGCTTTAATCAGACTTGGCAGAATGCCACCTTTGGCCTGTGTTTTCAGAGGTATCTCCTCCACCACTGCCATCTTTCTGATGGGAGGGGGACGTTGGAGAGAGCTCATGATGGAAACTGAACTGATTACAAATGACAAAGCTCTTTGATCACAGCAGAGATCTTTCCAAACTCTTTCTGTTTTCCAGGTAGCTAAGTGGACTCTCTGAGGAGGGGCTGCTCTGCCTTCACCTTGGCCCAACCATGAGGTTCTTCCTGCTCTGCGCCTACATGCTGCTGCTACTGATTTCCCAGTTGAGGGCAGTCAGCTTTCCTGAAGATGATGAACCCCTTAATACTGTTGACTATCACTGTAAGTAATCTAAAGAATACTCTTTTCTAAGAAGGAAGGTTTTTTTTGGTTTTGATTTTCTAAGCATATTCATTTTTAGAAAGAGGATTTTATGTCTTTAAAATGTTTTACATCCTCATTTATCCATAATCATTTCCTAGTGTCTGAAGAAAATGGGACAATTTAGTTAGGCACTCTTCTAAAGCAACCTATATATAGGTTAAATGTTTTCAGTTAAAAAGAAAAAGACCATTTGGTGATATTCACCATCTCTTATTCATTCATATTCAAGACCTTAAGTAAAGAATTTAGTTAAAACTCTTCTACAACTAGTATATACAGCTAATCAATGCTGTGTATCGATTCTTCAGCTCCGTAATCCTGACTGATGGTTTAGCCCGTTTTTACTTGCAGATTCAAGGCAATATCCGGTTTTTAGAGGACGCCCTTCAGGCAATGAATCACAGCACAGGCTGGACTTTCAGCTGATGTTGAAAATTCGAGACACACTTTATATTGCTGGCAGGTAATTTTCCCCTCGTTGGTTTATTAGATTAAAATTCTTTTCTCTTGTGGTGCTTGCGTTAATGTGTCTAGTTCATGAAAAACTAATATGTGATTGTGATCAAAAATTGCAAGTAGCCAAAAATACTCACTTGAGAAGAGTCAGCGTTGTGTACCAGGAACAAAATACAGCAAAAGCCTTCAGCGGTCCTATTTTATTACTGCAGTCAAGAAGGCAGACACCATTCTTTATTCCTAAAGCAGCAGGAGAAAAAAAATTTTTTTCTTTAGTCTTTTTTTAACTTGGAATTATTCAAAAAATATTAAAAGTATGTCTATGTTAATACTGAGTAGTGGTTTGACCCATGCCTGAAGAAAAGGGCTTTCTTCACTCCCTAACCACAGTGATATATAAAAGCATCTCACTAATGAAAAAGTACTCTTTGTTGACTTTGTTGGAGACAGAGAAAATCCAAATGATCTCTAAAACACAATAAAACCAGCTCTGTAAAAATAAAATAAGAAGCAGCTTAACATTTTTATGTATTCACATGATATGACTTACTGCCTTGTTTCCAACAGGGATCAAGTTTATACAGTAAACTTAAATGAAATCCCCAAAACAGAAGTCATACCAAACAAGGTGAGCAACTGTAGTTGGCAAATTTATTTGCATTCCCTTAGAACTTGGGTAATGTCCCTCTCCCCTCAATATTTAAAATATTGAACTTTGGTTTTGCTTGATTGATGCAGAAACTCACATGGCGGTCAAGGCAACAGGATCGAGAAAACTGTGCTATGAAAGGCAAGCATAAAGTAAGTAAAACAAATACGCGATCACTAGATTGAGTCTGTATGGTGGCTTGAGCCCACGATAGGCATATGGAATGTCTAATGGTAGTGTCGCTCTTACTTTCTTTAGGATGAATGCCACAACTTTATTAAAGTGTTTGTTCCAAGAAACGATGAGATGGTTTTTGTTTGTGGCACCAATGCGTTTAATCCCATGTGTAGATACTATAAGGTAAGTATATTTTATACAATGTGCTGTTTTTAATCAATTCTTCTTCCTCTACTGGTATGGTATTAGCGTCGAATCCTTTCTTCTATAAATTCAGTAATTTGTTTTATCTCTAACACTATGAAAGAATAAAGACAGAATTTTTCCCATAGAATTTCAGTACAAATAAAGCAGTATTGCCTTCAAACATGTACACTGAACAGATGTGACACTAGCTATCTATTTTTCTTTTGTAGTTGAATACCTTAGAGTATGATGGAGAAGAAATTAGTGGCCTGGCAAGATGCCCATTTGATGCCAGACAAACTAATGTTGCCCTTTTTGCTGGTAAGATTCTTTAGTGTAATGAATATAAGTGATTAATGACATTGAAGGTGCAAGAGGAATTTAAAGGAAGGAAAAAAGCTCATAACCAGAATAGCTACCTTGACATGAGTGTTTCAAAGACTAAAAGCTATGAACAGATTTTCAAAAAAGAGGAATTATAACTGAGCATACTATAAGCATTCTGACACTTGGCTCTGTTGTTAGGCCAGTGACCCTGAATAAGCTGAAAGTGAAAGTATTAGTCGCTCGGTTGTGCCCAACTCTTTGCTACCCTATGGACTGTAGCCTGCCAGGCTCCTCTGTCCGTGGAATTCTCCAGGCAAGAACACTGGAGCCATTCCCTTTTCCAGGGGAATCTTCCCAACCCAGGGATCGAATCTGGATCTCCTGCATTGCAGGCACGTTCTTTAACCATCTGAGCCACCAGGGAAGCCTTTTTTTAATAAGTTACTTAACTTTTTGGTGCTCCAAGTTCTCATCTATAAACTTAGATAATACGGGTCAACCTGTCACAAGTTGATTATGAACATCAGGTTTTAGATTTATTTGTATATATAGCAATGATGTCAGTGAAAATACTCCAAAGGATATAACACACTACATGGGAAAACGTGGGCTTCCTAGGTGAGGCTGGTAGTAAAGAACCAGCCTGCCAATGCAAGAGACATAGATGTAGATTTGATCCCTGGGTTGAGAAGATCCCCTGAGGAGAGCATGGCAACCCATTCTAGTACTCTTGCCTGGAGAATCCCATGGACAGAGAAGCCTGGCAGGCTGCAGTTCATAAGGTTGCAAAGAATTGGACACAACTGAAGTGACTTAGCACACACATAAGATAACACACTTATGATAACTGTGGCTATTTTTATTTAAATTATAACCTTGGTTCCAGATGGGAAGCTGTATTCTGCCACAGTGGCTGACTTCTTGGCCAGTGATGCTGTTATTTATCGAAGCATGGGTGATGGATCTGCTCTTCGTACAATAAAATATGATTCCAAATGGATCAAAGGTAACTTTGAAGACCAATATTGCCAAGGGTGGCAGGATGGGTACATGGAAACAGGAGCCCTGACATTGAAAAGTTCAGTGCATGACTTTATATTGTTAATTTAGAGCCCAGTACAAGCTGCCTTGGTTGGCTGCATTAGTGGGGAATGAGGAGACCAGTAGCTATATCTGGAAAGTAGATTTCTATCTTAGGTGACCTCAAAAAAAACAAAAAAAATCACCATTCTGTGTACCATTTGCCTAACTGAATGCAGGCACTGCTCCTTGCCCACTTCCTTCTGCCTATCCTGGAAAGTTTAACCCTGGGAATTGTTAGTTCATATCTTCAGAGTTATTTTGTTCTTTGGGGTCTAGAAATCAAGATTTTTAATTTTCAACATAAAAAGTTTCCTTTACTAGCTAAATAGGTTAATGAATAAATCTGTTGAAACAAAGACCTTTGCTGTAGTTCAGTTCCCTGTAGGCTTTTTCTAGTCCATTAGCTGACATTAAAGACTCTGGGTTCCCTAAAGCTTCAACATACCCATAATGGGACTCCTGAAACTTGGTGGCGTATCAAAGTGCTTGGCTTAAAAGTAGCAGTGTGATGTCTGTCAGTCATGCCTAGCAGTCGGGATATCATGCTAATTGAATTACCCTTTAGGAACCAGTTTGTTTTCACTTTCTGTTTCAGAACCACACTTTCTGCATGCCATAGAATATGGAAACTACGTCTATTTCTTCTTTCGAGAAATTGCTGTAGAACATAATAACTTAGGCAAGGCAAGTATATGACTATGCACTCGTATTGCATGGAATTGAGCCCGCCTTGGTAGGGTCTTTGCATGTTTTCCAGCACTCAGTGCATTTAGGGCCAAGTGCAGAGAGTTGTGTTGCTTAGCAAGAGAATAGTTGCTGGGAAATAACTGAACAATGGCCAGAGTGGGAACAGCAGCCTTGAGAAGGTTTTATGTATTTTTTCCTGTTACTACAGAGAATGTGCTGCAGGCACCCTTGAGCTATGGATGCTTCTTTAACTCTTTAGAAATCTATTATAGCTGTTCTTTCTTAGTGTCAAAAGGCAGAATGGAAAGGAAGGGCCCCTGTTCATTGACGAGTACTTCAGTCCAAGCCTGTAAGATTCTAAAATAGTGCATCTCCTTCTATGCCAGGTTTAAGGACAGTGCATTTCGTTAACAATATGAGAAGCTAAGTGGGGAATGAAGTATGGGAATGGTTTCCATCCAGCCAGGCAGCCCAATGGCTCACTTCTTAGGGAGCTTGTTTGGTAGAACAGGAAAATGGCCCTCCTTTTTTGTTTTTCTCACAGGTAAATATAGTTTACATTCTTATTCTGCAGATCCCTAGAGGGAAGGCTGCTGGAGTCTTTTGAACCACATGTATCTTTTATCATTTTTTGTCCCTCCCTTATCTGGCAGCTTTTTGTTCCTGTTCTCCCTCCATGCTCACGATCCTGTTGCCTTGCTTTTGTCCCCTGGGCAGGCTGTCTATTCCCGTGTGGCCCGCATATGTAAAAACGACATGGGTGGCTCCCAGCGGGTCCTGGAGAAACACTGGACTTCGTTTCTGAAGGCTCGGCTTAACTGTTCTGTCCCTGGAGATTCCTTTTTCTACTTTGATGTTCTGCAGTCTATTACAGACATAATACAAATCAATGGCATTCCCACGGTGGTAGGGGTGTTTACCACACAGCTCAACAGGTGAGAACCGACCCCAGAGCTTCAGAAGGCGCTCTGTGTCTTGTTTGTGGGAACCCAGAACAGGTCTGCTGTCCCCTGATGCTCTTCTTCTTTTTCAGCATTCCTGGTTCTGCAGTCTGTGCGTTTAGCATGGATGACATTGAAAAAGTATTCAAAGGACGGTTTAAAGAACAGAAAACTCCAGATTCTGTTTGGACAGCGGTCCCTGAAGACAAAGTACCAAAGCCAAGGTAGGAACACAATAAAGACGGAAAGGATTTCTGTCTTTAACAAAGCCCTCTGGTCACTGGAAGCATGCATCCTCAGAGAGCAGCTGGGCCCCCCTCCCTCTCCAGGAAGGGTGTCCCTGTACAGCCCGGCAGATAGAAACTCAGTGACTGTGACTGAGAGCCTGAATGTGGAGAGCCCACAGAGTTTGTGGAAATAATGTTATTCATTCTCCTTCCTCTCTTAACGTTTTCTTCCAGAATAGACACCTTTTCCCTAGATACAAATTGTGAGGAGGGGAAAACTATTTTCCTTTCAGGCCTGGCTGTTGTGCAAAGCATGGTCTTGCCGAAGCTTATAAAACCTCCATCGATTTCCCTGATGAAACCCTGTCATTCATCAAGTCCCACCCCCTGATGGACTCGGCCGTCCCACCCATTGCCGACGAGCCCTGGTTCACAAAGACTCGGATCAGGTAAGACTGGGCAGACACGCAGGCCCGCTCCCATTCAGTAGTCCCCCTTCCTGTTGGCCCCCTCTCTAACCTGATTCACCTCCTCTGGCAGGTACAGACTGACGGCCATCGCTGTCGACCATTCTGCCGGACCCCACCAGAACTACACAGTCATCTTTGTTGGCTCAGAAGCTGGCGTGGTGCTTAAAGTTTTGGCGAAGACCAGCCCTTTCTCTTTGAATGACAGCGTATTACTGGAAGAGATTGAAGCATACAACCATGCAAAGTAGGTGTATTATACCAGAACGCTTTTTGGGACTTCCAGTGTCTGTTTCATCTAGTCATTTTCTTTCAGCCCTCTATATTAGCAGTGGTAGAAATGGTGGTGGTTAGTCGCTAAATCATGTCCCACTCTTGTGATCCTATTGACAGTAGCCCACCAGGCTCCTCTGTCCATGGAATTCCCCAGGCAAGAGTACTGGAGTGTGTTGCCATTTCCTTCTCCAGAGGGTCTTTGTAACCCAGGGATAGAACCCAGGTCTCCTGCATTGCAGGTGGATTCTTTACTTATTGAGCCACCAGGAAAGCCTCAAATTAGTAGTGGTTTGGCTTATTAGTATTGTGGTTTGTTTGTTTTTCTCACTGAAATAAAAACCCGGATTTGGTGTTTTCTTGAGTCTCAGGGTTTGGAGGGTGGACATTTAAAAATAATTCAGCCCTTTTTTGTCACCTATGGAAAATGAGAATATTTTACCCCACCCCTCTTACCTTACAGATCTATTTCAGGATGCTGTATCCAGAACTTTGCTACAGCTGGTTGCAGATAGACACACACGCACACATATACCCCATAATTCTTGCAACCACTGATATACAAAATTATATGAACCATTAAAACAAACGAGATAGATGAGAGTAATGGAGCAAGGAAGACTAAGGAGCGATCTAGAAATAGTTAGCACAGGAAGATTAAAATGCATTAGAACATTATCCTTTTTCTTCCCTATAGCCTAACATGCTCTTCACAAATGCAATTCCCTTCTATCATCAGAACAGGAAGGCAATCTTTAAAAAACCCTTTGTCCAGCCTGAAATTTAACTAACCATGCAAAGCAGTAGAAGATGAATCACATAATTATTACATCCTAAACTGTGTACTTGCCTAGTTTGCTACTGAGAGTGTTCCTTAACACCTCCCCAGCTCTCAGTAATTGCAAAAACCAAACCTCACTTGCCTCGCCCAGTTCCTATAGCTCTTGACTTACTAAACCTCTATCTTGAAAATGTCTCCCACAATATAGGTGCAATGCTGAAAATGAGGAGGACAGAAAGGTCATCTCATTACAGTTGGATAAAGACCATCATGCTTTATATGTGGCGTTCTCCAGCTGCGTTATCCGCATCCCCCTCAGTCGCTGTGAGCGTTATGGATCATGTAAAAAGTAAGCTGGTGTTTCTTTCCTCACCCTGGGTTTTTCAGGATCATGACCTTTGATAATGAGAAAATTCAGGTTACCTTCTGTCTGGTTGCATACAGGTCTTGTATTGCATCTCGAGACCCATACTGTGGCTGGTTAAGCCAAGGGGCCTGTGGCCGAGTGAGCCCAGTGATGCTGTAAGTACACTTTGTCACAGTAACTGAGATCTTCTCCAGATGTGCTTCTGTCTTCTCCAGGGCCTCAAAAACTAGGAATTTTAGAAAAATTCCAACAACACTACTTTTCTTTTTTCTTTTCTTTCTTTCTTGCCTTTTTGCTGTTTTTGTTGTTCTTGTATGGGAGAAAGAAAAACAAAATCTGGAGCTATGACAGGGAAAGGAGATTGTAGACAGCATAATACTTAAGGGAAAGGGACAGATGGCGAGAAAGAAAACAATTCTCTTCTGCTCTCTTAAACACTGTAGTTACTAAATGTTGAATACAAATATTCATCTTAGCAAGCTATGTTGAAATGTCCATTTTTCTCTCTCTGCTCATTCTTACTAATCTGTCTGTGTTCTTGGTTCTGCTCTGGTTGTCACTTGTGTTCCTATGAAGGCTGTTAACTGAAGACTTGTTTGCTTTCCATAACCACAGTGCTGGAGGATTTGAACAAGACACAGAATATGGCAACACGGCCCATCTAGGGGACTGCCACGGTAAGACCGAATCTTCCTTTCCCTCCTGATGCTTCTTTTGGACCACATTTGCACATGAACATTATTTTACAATCAGCCTTTTATAATGACTCAGTACACATGCCACCTAGCATTTAACTTGAACTTCACAAAAGCTGAGCTGTTTGATCATGGGGATAAGTTAAAGAAGAATCTTACTTTTTTTTTTTTTTTTCCTTCGCCATTTACAATTCCATAGGAAATCTAGAGAAAGGTAGTCTAACCAGTAGGTTCATTTTTTAATTTATAGTCCTTTCTTTTGACTTTTTGAGTTAATTGGAATTCGTAAATTTTTGCTTTCTTTTGGTTACTTCTTACTGATTACTTGTTCCTTTAATTCTTTTAGAAATTTTGCCTACTTCAACTACACCAGATTACAAAATATTTGGCGGTCCAACATCTGGTTAGTTTTTTTTCATTTTTTTGAATTAACAAACCTTTTCTTTCCTTCAGTTCAGCATTTTCAGCCCCTTCTCCCCTCCTTTTGCGCAGTTTGGCAGCCCCTCATTTTTGTGCTTTGACTCATAACCCCCTGATGGTCCCAAAGACTTTTTCTTACTCAGCACTTCACCTTGTGTAGCATGTTGATAGTCCATCATTGACCAAGGCACATCCTTTAAGAAAAATCCAACGGATTAACATAGGCTGCATTCCAGCTGCACGCCCGTCCACCTGAGCTTTCTTCTCTCACCCCTGTGCATCGTGAATGTTCCCTGCAGCCATCTATTTTTAATGGATGGCAGAACTTCATTATTTCCCCTTCTCTCCTCACCTTTCCTAAGACCTAGTAAACAAATACACATTTCCCCAGAATGTGTATTTATAAATTCTAGAGATCTCTTTTGGAATGGTTTGTGGTAATCCCTGGAACCTTTGAATGTTGTGATCTCAGTGGTGTGAAAAAGGTCCCCATCGAATGAAGCTGGTTTCTGATGTATTAAGATGTTCACTGGGTTCCCTGTGCTTCCCTGCCCCTGCCTTGTCTTCATCTGTTCTGGAGTCTTCATCTGTGACCCTTGTACCAGTCTGAATTTGGGTCTCCGGAGTTTTTGCCTAAAATCATATGCTTCCATTTTGATGGAAAATCTGCTTGGCAGAACTCAGTAATAGATGCGCTAAGAGGTTAAGCTACTCCCAATCCTATCACTGGTTATAAAATTCTCTAGCTGTTTCATTCCTCCGAGGGGAGAAAAGAATGGTAGATCCTATGTATCAGGACATCCTTAATCAGCTCATAAATGCCATTTCTTGTGCATGAGTTGCTTCTTACTCTTTGGAAAAAAAAACTCCACGGGCATTCTGGAAAGCTTCAGTGCTTCCCTATGGACAGTGACCCCTCAGTGCACTCAGGAATCTACAGATGGGCGGGAGGTCTGTGCTAAAGCAGGACAGCCTGTTTGTCAAGTCCCAAATCGAGTGTTTATGCAGAACCAACCAGGTGCTTTCTGATTAAGTTACACTCTAGGTTCCCCCATGAAAGATATACAGCTTCTTACCATGAGTCAAAATTATTTTTTAAAAATACACAAAAAAGAAATGAAATGATGCTGTCCCACAAAAAGATGAGGAAATCACAGTCTGTGGGATTCATATTACCTTTTCCATGAGTGTCATTAATCACCCCAGAAGTTTCAGTAGGAGTATTTTGAGTGTCTTCAAATTTGAAATCTGCATAATGTGTCTTTATGATTAATTTTTAGTTTTTATTTCTCCCTTGCAAGAAAGGGATTTGGTATAATCTCCTTAGATGTGTTTTGATGAAATCCTCAGAACAGGCTTTCTCATAAAATTTGCTTAAACTTTACTTGAAAATACAACAGCCCAGTCAGAAACAATGGGCTGGCATTACCCACGTTAATAAAAATCTGTTTGCCACCACAGACATGGAGGTATCTTCATCTTCTGTTACCGCAATGGCAAGTATCCCAGAAATTACACCTAAAGTGATTGATACCTGGAGACCTAAACTGACCAGCTCCCGGAAATTTGTAGTTCAAGATGACCCAAACACTTCTGATTTTACTGATCCTTTATCAGGTATCCCAAAGGGTAAGGCCTCACCAGGGAACTCATCTCTCACTGAGTGGAAACCTGATTCCTAATATCTCTGAGGAGTGGGTGGAGGTGAACCCAGACGGAGACCCCTCTGCTGTTAACCACTGCCTTCACGGGCCGCAGTCGCTCTGGTTTTCTGTGGTTACGTGGAGTGCATTCCTTGACAGCAACAGAGGTGGAAAGCTGAAAGAGTTGGTGAAACAACCACTCGGACAATCTAATCCATGTTGGCTTCCGTCTGAAGAAGCTTGACCCCGCTGGATATCAGAAAATGCCGAGGGCCACCCGGGCAACATCCCAGAACAAAACTCATTAATTGCAAATATCCTGATACTGGCTGTTTTATTTAGGAGCCTTTCCCAGTCTTTTGTTTAGCTCCAGTTTACAATGTGATCTGAGAAGTATTGATATATGCCAGGCACCAAGTTGTTTGAATACCACAAGCTATAAAACATAACAGAGCACTTGTCCGGAACTATCATTTTTGGCCCATAATAGAAGCAGTTATCAAATAGCTGCCTGTTGAATTACCTTATTAGATCTATGACTCTGGGGGGTGGGGAAATCTATTCTTTAGTGCTTACTAAACCGTGGTATCAGGTTTCCAATCAGTTTTTATGGCAGTGCATTGTCATTTATGATTTACATCTGTTGATTTTGGATTTTTCTGTTTTCATTGTAAACAATTTTATAATCATTCTTCCTCTTTTGTTTTCTTTCATGATTCCATTTCTCTCTACTTTTCTTTGTCTTTCACATTGCCACTGAATTCCATTGCCCTCAACATTGATTAAAAACAACTAATGTTTGAAGGCCTTAGTACTAACCTAGAGCAACAGAATCTTCAATTCACTCTGACTTACCTTATTCTGGGATAGCTGTGTTTATAGCATGTAACAGACTTGGATACCTCTTAAACTAACATATCTAAATGTCTGTGGTTGCATTAAAAAAAAACAATAATTACAAACTAATTCACTCTTTTTCTTCTAGTCTAATTTAAATATTTCCTAAAATATCTCAAGACAATTGGATAATATCATTTAACTCTAATACATAGTATACTTCCTTAGACCGTCTGGATTTTTTTCATAGCAGACAATTCAAGAGTGCTTCACTCCAAGATGGAATGCAAAAAAAAGCAAACAGGAAAGGTTGTATTTGTAGCTAACAGTGACTAAGCAGATGCTTTTAGTTTGTGAACAAATTATGTATTTTCATGCTAATTAAGAAGAGCATAATTGTCTTAGCATAATTATTTTATCAAAATGTGTATTTATATGGATTCCTACATTTCCCTAATCCCAGTAGCTGCCCTTTAATCCTGATTTATGAATTAAGAGAAAATCATGAGAAAGAAAAACATTTTATGAATTTAAAATGGGCCAGTTAGAAAATATATAATTTCTAGCCCTAATTTTAGATAGAAACGCTTAAAATTTTGTATGTTATATAACAGCTATTTAAGAGGTATTGGAAGGGAAAAGACTAATACATAATACAGATCAATGGAAGAGTTATCCCTTATTTGTAGCAATTGTAAGTGTCTCTGGGGACCCTATTGTGATTAAAGAAAAAAATATGTGATTTGGGAGTCCACCTCACTCTCCAAACTAAGCATATGGACCATGTGAAGGTAGTGTTGATTCAAGGCAAGCCATTTGCTGGCTAATACTGTTTTAAAGAAGCTCCTCACTCAGACTCTTTTCCTGTGTGTCTGTTGCAGGTGTACGATGGGAAGTCCAGTCTGGAGAGTCCAACCAGATGGTCCACATGAATGTCCTCATCACCTGTGTCTTTGCAGCTTTTGTCTTGGGTGCGTTCATTGCCGGTGTGGCAGTCTACTGTTACCGTGACATGTTTGTTCGGAAAAACAGAAAGATCCATAAAGATGCAGAATCTGCCCAGTCATGCACAGACTCCAGTGGAAGTTTTGCCAAGCTGAATGGTCTCTTTGACAGCCCTGTCAAGGAATATCAACAAAATATCGATTCTCCCAAATTATATAGTAACCTGCTAACCAGTCGGAAAGAGCTGCCACCCAATGGAGATACAAAATCCATGGTCATGGACCATCGAGGCCAACCCCCTGAGTTGGCTGCTCTCCCCACTCCTGAGTCTACACCTGTGCTTCACCAGAAGACCCTGCAGGCCATGAAGAGCCACTCAGAAAAGGCCCATGGCCATGGAGCTTCGAGGAAAGAACCCCCCCAGTTTTTTCCTTCTAGTCCTCCACCCCATTCCCCACTAAGTCACGGGCATATCCCCAGTGCCATTGTTCTTCCTAATGCTACCCATGACTACAACACTTCTTTCTCAAACTCCAATGCTCACAAAGCTGAAAAGAAGCTTCAAAACATTGACCACCCTCTTACAAAGTCATCCAGTAAAAGAGATCACCGGCGTTCTGTGGATTCCAGAAATACTCTCAATGATCTCCTGAAGCATCTAAATGACCCAAATAGTAACCCCAAAGCCATCATGGGAGACATCCAGATGGCCCACCAGACCCTAATGCTGGATCCCGTGGGACCTATGTCTGAGGTCCCGCCCAAGGTCCCTAACCGCGAGGCATCTCTCTACTCTCCTCCCTCGACTCTTCCCAGAAATAGCCCAACCAAGCGAGTGGATGTTCCCACCACTCCTGGAGTTCCGATGACTTCTTTGGAAAGACAGAGGGGTTATCATAAAAATTCCTCCCAGAGGCACTCTATATCGGCTATGCCTAAAAACTTAAGTTCACCAAATGGTGTTTTGTTATCTAGACAGCCTAGTATGAACCGTGGAGGGTACATGCCCACGCCTGCAGGGGCAAAGGTGGATTATATTCAGGGAGCACCAGTGAGTGTTCACCTACAGCCTTCCCTCTCCAGACAGAGCAGCTACACCAGTAATGGCACCCTTCCCCGGACGGGACTAAAGAGGACACCGTCCTTAAAACCTGACGTGCCACCAAAGCCTTCATTTGTTCCTCAAACCACCTCCGTCAGACCACTGAACAAATACACTTACTAGGCCTCAAGTGTGCCCTTCCTTGTGTGGCTTTATCATGTCTATGTTGTTGAGAGGATGATATGGTTAAGAAAAGAGACTCGCTTGTATTTCAAGAGAACCAAGTGGCCAAAGAAACTCTTCCTAACTTTGGCAACATCAGAACTTGCCATATGTAGCTACTGCAGCAAGGCTTCTGTGTACTTGCTTGAAAACAAAGGAAGGTGCTGGTCATTCCATTTCTTTTGTTTGAAGCTAAAGAGATGTGTGGCTCTGAGGGGCTACCTGCCTGTAACCAGTATAAAGAGCTGATACAGTGCTCAGAAGAATCTGTCTGTGAGCAAATACTTGAAAATGGGTTCAACTTAGACTGCCATTTTGTGTGGTCTTCCCATTAAATGTGAACATTTTAATATGTATGCATTCACCTTGCCTCTTGCACAAATGTCAAAAAAAAAAAAAGGTAATGTCTCAAAGAAACGAACTTGTAGATTACCAAACAGTTTGCTAAAAATTCAGTCTTTGACCCAAACTGTAGCATCTTTTTCACGTGTGGCATTTTTTTCCATGCCACCAAGGAACTGTGTTGCGTGTGCATGTATGCGTGCGTGTGTGTGTGAGTGTGTGTGAGTGTATGTGTGTTCTGTCCCCACTAGCGTTTGTTTAGGTGCCCATTGCATCTTTTTGTGCTATGGAGTTGTTTACATCGCGCATGACTGAACAAGAGACAATAATTTCTTCCCACAGCAGTCCATTGGGTTCAGCTTTGAGAAAGAAAACCAAGGCTGATTTTGACAGTCAAAATGATTAACTCGACTTCCATGTTACCCAATGCCAGAATGTAAGAGTACTAAGTAATTTTGTGCTGCTAGTCACTGAAATTTCTATTACAGTCTTGCCAGCTTAAGGAGATAAGAGACGTTAAGAGGTGTCCTTGATTTATCCACCAGTTTCAGTAGTAAAATTCACCAGTCCACTGTGAATCCAAGCCCCAATGACTCTATTAACCTTGGACACACTAACAAGGTTTTATTTTTATTGTGTTTGGTTTCTCCCCTGTAGTAAAATTCCTCTTATTTTAACTCCCCTCTAACCCCAAAATGGGGGGAAATAAAAAAATAAAAAGAACCACACTCACATACAAAACAGAAGACAAAAGAAGGGAATGTGAGAGGGTCATAATTGGCTTAACAGAAACAGTCTATGAAAACCTGAGTGGTGCAATCACGTTGTCTGTGTTGTGTGATGTGAGAATTTTCTCCTAAGTCATGCAGGTAACGACAGTATACTGTAAATATTACATGTGAGTTTACCTGAATCTGTGCATTTTGTGCCTTATTCATGAGAATGATAGAAGTACTCAAATATGTCAAGTGTTTTCAGTATAGCACATCATTTACTGAGTGCCAGCTGTACATGTTTTTCAACCAGCACCTGAAAAGACTTTTCAAAAAACTCGTAACAACAACCTAGAACAATTAACTGTAAAGCAATCCATCCAGATAGCCGCATTACATCCTTTGCCATGATAAACATTCCACTCCTGCTTTCACTAAGGATGAATCAGTGATAATGTGAAGTCAAATGAGGTTTCCCGGGTAATGTGACACCTGCAGAAACCATATAGAGTCATTTATTCGTAGTTTTGCAGAAGCCACTTACAGTTGATGATGTGCAACCCTGACGACTGTTTCAGTTAATATGCTGCACACCACGGTTTATTGAACCTCATCTAGAAAGTATCAAGGCAGAGGAATGCTCCTGACTTAGTCAGACAAATAAGTTCAACTGATTTCCTGTGATGATATCTATTACTTGGGGGAGGATGGGTTGCAAAAGACCAGAGCATTTTTATACAGAATGTAGAATACGGATGCAGTTATTCTTTTCCTTTGAGAATATTGTTTTATAAAGAACATGATTCCCTGAGGTCTCTGGAAGCTCAAAAGCTAAAACTTCTGTTTTTGCAACACTTCAGCTTTGAAACTAAAATAATACAGATTGATAATAAATTAAACCAACCAACGATAAACACTACCCAGTCCACCGCCGACAAACCTGTTTGAATTCACCCTGCCAATATTAATCCCGGCGTGCGGAAAATGGAACAGTAACTGTATGTGAACCCGGATAACATTTTGTAACATTGTGCTGCCTTGTAGTTTGTAATGTGAGTTCTATCAGTATTTATGTTGAGATTTCTAACATAAAATCTAGTCTCTATCCTGTTAATTTAATTTTTAAATGCTTTATTCATTTGTGCAAAGGTAAACACAGATTGTATCTTTTTTAATGGTACGGCATAAAAAGTAACCCTAAAGTGAAGTGGCTCTATACTGTTTTATAGAGTACTTTAACATGTATAGATATCTTGTAAACTTGTATTGTGGATGTGTAAATAATATGTACTTTGGGTTTTTAACACCGCATGTAAAGTCAAAATAAAATATACAAATCATTATATTCTGCCTCTAGATGTGGAAGAGGTTTATAAGATGTCATATTTTTAAATATCTTTAAGTCAGTCAACACCAGTGAGCGCTTCTTTTAAAATATACCAAAATATTCTTACCTAGAATACTTGCCACCAAGTCATGGTTATAACACATTGCTCTTCTTAGAGGCTGATACTGATCATCAGAACCCCTGAAAAATGTACGATACAGAAAACCAGGTGAACTGTATTATTTAACAGTCATATTCTTCAGGCCAACATCCCAGTGGCTCAACTTGTCCACGTATTGTTAGTTCAACAGGTTTTTTGGGTTTTTTAACTTTTTTAGAAAATTTATTTTTAATTGGAGGATAATTGCTTTACAAAATTGCTTCACAAAATTGCTTCTGCCATACAACAATGTGAATCAGCCATAAGTATACATATATCCCCTCCCTCTCAAACCTCTCCCCATCCCCCATCAGAACTTGCCACAGAGTACTGGGTTGAGCTCCGTTTTACACAGCAACTTCCCATTAGCTATCTGGTTTACATATGATGATGTAAATGTTCCAAAGCTACTCTTAGTTTCCCCACCCTCTCCTTCCCCTGCAGTGTCCAAAGTCTGTTCTCTATGTCTGCATCTCTGTTCCTGCCCTGTAGATAGGTTCATCAGTACCATTTTTATACCTTCCATGTGTATGTGTCAATATGTTACTTGTTTTTCTCTTTCTAACTTCACGTTGTGTAACAGGCTCTAGGTTCATCCACCTCACTAGAACTGACTCAAGTACATTCCCTTTTATGGCTAAGTAATATTCCATGGTTATATGTGCCAAACTTCCATCTTCTTTATTCATTCACCTTGGTTTCTTCCATGTCCCAGCTATTGTAAATATTGCTGCAATGAACATCGGGGTACCTGTTTTTTTCAGTTACAGCTTTCTCAGGGTATAAGCATAGTAGTGGGATTGCTGGGTAATATTATGATAGTTTTATTGCCAGATTTTTAAGGAGTCTATCTGCATACTGTTCTCCGTAGTGGCTGTATCAGTTTACATTCCCACCAACAATACAAGAGGGTTCCTTTTTCTCGACACCCTCTCCAGTGTTAATTGTTTGTAGATTTTTTGATGATGGCCATTATGACTAGTGTGAGGTGATATCTCATTGTAGTTTTGATTTGCATTTCTCTAATAATGAGCAGTGTTGAGCATCTTTTCATGTGTTTTCTGGCCATCCATATGTCCTCTTCAGAGAAATGTTTAGGTCTTCTGCTTACTCTTTGATTGCACTGTTTGTATTTCTGGTATTGAACTGCATGAGCTGCTTGTATATTTTGGAGATTAATCCTTTGTCAGTTCTTTCATTTGCCATTGTTTCCTCTCATTCTGAGGGTTGATTTTTCATCTTGTTTATAGTTTCTTATGCTATGCAAAAGCTTTTAAGTTTAATTAGGTCCCACTTGTTTATTTCTGTTTTTATTTCCATTGCTCTAGGAGGTTGGTCAAAGAGGATATAGCTGTGATTTATGTCAAAGAGTTCAACAGGCATTTTTAAAATTTGTGATTTGTATTCTCACATGAAATTTTTAATATCACTTTAGTCTAAAATTATAACTGGTAAATCAAGTTCCTGTGACTATTTATTGCTGTTTGGTATAGGATGTTTCTCAATTCCATCATTTCAGTTGAATAAGACGGTAGTAAGGTATGTATTCTTCAGTTATTGAAATGGGAGGCAAAATCGTGATTCCTTTTGGTTCTCTTAGCATGTGTGAGTTAGTAGCTGCTGTCATTGGATCTGGAAAAATGAATGAAGGAAGAGACAATAAGGGAAATGTATCTTCAGCCTTGTTTCTCCTTGGCTATTTGAGCATTATATTCTCTTTCATTTCCATTGTCTGTCTCTATTAAGTTGGTGTTTATCATACTGCCTGGCCATTATACCAGTTTTCCTGGGTACAGCATTTTTTTTGTTCTAAAAAGTGCATCTTTCTCTTTTCCCTTTATGGCAGATTTAAGCCTTTTTCAATCCTGGACATCTTTGATAACTTAATAAATGGTATGGACTGAGAACTGAATTTCTTTTTTTTTTCAGGAGATTTACAGAACCCTTAAATCATATCTATGAATCCTCAAGGTAAATGCTTAGATGCCATTTGAAAGAAATGGGGTTCGAGAACTTGGAGCTTTTCATAAGGAAAGCTTTGTGAAGAAACAAATAAAATGAATTAACCAAGACATACCAGAGTGGTGGTGGTGCCAGAAATCCCACTGGTTGGCGTATAGGTTACTCTGGGAAATAGGACAAATGAAACACTGGTTCAGGCTAGGAAGAAATGTTGCCTCACATGCAACGATCACCTAGGTGCTGGCCAGGTGCCAGGAGGAGGACTTCCTGCCGAGAGAAGCCAACTTTCTTCTCCTGCCTTCCCAGTTCTTCATTCTCCTTGTCACGGGAGGGCAAAGAACAAGACATCCAAAACAGCTCAGGGTCCAGGTCTGGGAGCTGGATTCATATCCTGGCTCCACTATTAATCAAGTCACTGCAGCGCTATACTCTCTTTTCTTTAGCTTTTTATTTTTTATTGGAGTACAGTTGATGAACAATGTTGTGTTAGTTTCAAGTGTATAGCAAAGTGATTCAATTATACATATACATGGATCTAGTCTTATTCAAATTATCTTCCCATTTAGCTTGTTACATAATACTGAGCAGAGTTCTCTGTGCTATACAGTAGGCCTTGGTTATCTATTTTAAATATTAACAATGAATATATGTCCATCCCAAACTCCCTACCTATCCCTTCCTCCACCCTTCCCCATTGGCAACCGTAAGTTCATTCTATAAGTCTGTGAGTCTGTTTCTACTTTGTAAGTAAATTTATTGGTATCATTTTTTTAGATTTTACATATAAGCAATATCATGCAATATTTCTCTTTCTCTGTCTGACTTACTTCACTCAGTATGACAATCTCAGGATCCATCCATCTTGCTGCAAATGGCATTATCTCATTCTTTTTAATGGCTGAGTACTATTTCATTGTATATATGGACCACATCTTCTTTGTCCATTCGTTTGTCAATGGATATTTAGGTTGCTTCCATATCTTGGCCATTGTAAACAGTGCCACAGTGAGCACTGGAGTGCATTTATCTTTTGGGGCCATTTTTTCCTCTGGATATACACCCAGAAGTGGGATTGCAAAATATTATAGTAGCTCTATTTTTAATTTTTTAAAGAACCTCCATACTGTCCTCCACAGTGGCTGTACCAATTTACTTTCCCACCAGCAGTACAGGAAGTTTCCCTCTCTTGATTTGTTTTCTTATTTTTGAAAGGAGATCGTTGAACATCCATTTCTCTGACAGTTCTATGGTATCTGTCAACTCTATAATACCATTAGCTATTTTATGAATGCTGTGCTTAAATATTACTCTTCCAATAGCTTGGTTTGTAGGCCTTTTATGACTGTGAGAGGCCTATTCCATGTTAGATGTGAGATATGTGAGATTGGCAATAAAATAAGGCATGAAAACAATGCATCTTAAGTCAATCAGCTTGTGTTTGTATTTGATGCTTACCATTTTTGCATATATAACATGCAAAACACTTAAATATCTGCTAACATTGCATTCTTTATCAAATAGATGTGAAGCCATAAACAAGGAGAAACTCAGCAGATAATAAAGTCAATCTTTAATTCACAGAGGAATCAGGATGAGAGGATGGGGGAGGGCACTCAAATCCTGGATATCCAGACCATGGATCTACAGGGACTCACATATTAAGGAAAATAGAATATTTCTAGACTCTGTCCCATGATATAATTCTTTTTAAAATTAGGTATTGATTATTGATTGATAAATCTCTCTGCAGCATGTGCTTTGGCTTATTCTAGCCGCTAGTGCTGGGTGTGGGTGAAGAAAAGTATGATAATACGTCATTTGTTACATACGCACTGTTACTTTGGACTGCTCTTCATTTGTGTGAGATGGATTCACCTGATGTTACTGTAAAGACTGACTTAAAGCCAGTTAGAGAAGCTGTGAGAGGGAAGATTTGTCAGTGTTAGACAGCCCAGCCCAGCAGAACTTTCTATACTGATGGAGATACTATATCTGTGCTGTCCAATAGGGTGGCTTGGTGGTAAAGAATCCACCTGCAAAGCAGGATACATGGGTTTGATCCTTGGGTTGGAAAGATCCCATGGAGGAGGAAATGGCAACCCACTCCAGTATTCTTTTCTGGGAAATCCCACGGACAGAGAAGCCTGACGGGCTACTGTCCATGGGGTCGCAAAATAGTCTGACATGATTTAGCAACTAGAACAACAACAGTAATGCTTTATGTTGGAAAAGGATAAGATTTGTCCTTCTCATTTTCAAGGTACAGAAATTGAGATCAGTGGGGCTGTGACAACTATGGAAACATAGATGACAGCCAATTTACAAATCAGGGCTAACTCATGTATTTTCACACTCAGGCCCTGTGTGCAAAGCAGCACACTCCATGAAAGCGCTGAAAGAGAATATCAGTTTTCAGTCAGAAAGGGTGGCCTCTCTCTGCATTTCACGTATAATGAGGAGAGACAAAAAGTGTAGGATAATTACAGTGTCCGGGGTTATGTGCCAAACATGGAGTGAAAAATGAAACATTTAGTCAGTCAGTCCCATGCTTGGCCGTCATAATAAACATGTCAAATCAATTACTCTGAAAAAGAAAAAAATTCCTGAATTGAGCTGATGCAGTACTGTAGGCTGAAAGCAACCAAAGAGGATATATTTAGAGATGTTAAAAGAAATTAACCTGATGTGACCAAATTGTACCCATCTAAGTTTCTGGGCATCATGCCAGACCTATGTCTAGACTGTCAGAGAGTCTTTGGAGAGAATTCACTTTATTTCTCATTTTGGAATTTCTTTTACATTGACCTGGGGTTGTAGATTGGGAGTTAAACACAGTTATATTTTTTCACTTTTCCCTATGGTTGGTGGAGCTAGAGGAGTCAGACTTCATCCTGAAGGAGAATGTTTTCTGATGATATGAGCTACCTAGCCTTCTGTGAGGTCTGCAATAAGCCCATAGAAAATGTCTATCGATGCATCAAATTTGAGGACTGTCTTGAGGGTTTTATTCTAATTCAGGTGGCAGGGTCTGGCCAGACATTTGCAAATGTTAATGATAGTAAGCAGAAAGGTATATATCACTTCATATTTTCAAATCAGGTTCCCCATCTAGGGGATTAGAGGATTCTTTAGCATTCTGAATGGAGCATGCCAAAGGACTGGGAGAGTTTTATAGTGCGAAAAAAGAAACGGAACTTTGGGGTACGTTTGTAAACTTGAAAACCTCAGGTGTTAGCAGGTGTTTGGAGTTTGAGATAGGTTCCAAAATTCAAGGACATTACAGGTTGAGAGACAGGACCATTCGCTGGTCTGGGCAACCTGGATGTTTGCTGGTCAGTTACAAACCTGGGGCAATTCATAAAGTTTAAATCGAACCTTAAAATTCAACCTGACTTGATGACAGCCTGGTCAGACTGCCCAAGTGAAGGCTGTCCCCTGAATAAGCCCATCTGAATACCAGGACTTACTAATCTATTATTTCCAATTACCTATGCAACACGTCTCAAGAAAGGTGGAAACTGTTGAACTCTTGATGTTGGATTAATTTACACAACTATCATACATTTATTTAATGAAAATAGTAAAATATTTAACTGAAGAAAGCAATGGAATTCAAATTATTTTAAATATAAATATAGAAGGGAGTCTGGAAAGAAATACACAAAATATTAAAAACTAGTTGTAATCATTAAAACTAACATATTTTGAAAGGTACTTCATTCAAACATATGTTTTGCTAAGTTTGGTTTAGGCTTTCCTGTGGTTCCGTGGTAAAGAATCCACCTGCCAGCCGATGTAGGAGATGCAGTTTAGATCCCTGGGAGGGGAAGATCCCCTAGAGACAGAAATGGCAACCCACTGCAGTATTCTGGCCTGGGAAAATACCATGGACAGAGGAGCCTGGCAGGCTAGAGTCCATAGGGTTCCAGAGACTGAGACATGGATGAATGACTGGGCACGCATACACGCACACGAGTTCACTTTAAAAAGGAGGAAAAAAATCCGGGAGACAGCCCCTGATTTTGATTAGTTATCTGGTCTCAAGAAAAGGTGACTTCTGTCCACTGCTGGAAACGAACTCCATGAAGGTTTGATTTAGCTGAGAGGAAGATGTCACCATGATGATCGTCCTCAGTATGCTTTGGTTTCTAAGGTGTCTAAACAGTGTATTTTGATTTTAGCTGGAGATCCTAAGACTGACGTGATGGAATATGAAAACTGTGAAAATCACAAAAGGCAGAACAGAGGCTTCCAAGGGAAGACCTGGGGCCCAGGCAGAGAGGCCCAGGCAGCGGCTGAGCTGGGGCAGGACAGGTAGCTCTGAGGACAGTGAGACTGTTACCGTGATGACAACTTGTGAAAATACAAAATAATTAGTAGAGCAAAACCCTCTCCTCTGAGACAGCATGCCAATTAGGGCTGTCAGGAAAGCTACACCCCTTCCGAAATTCCCTGTTATTCCCCCCCACCCCTCCCACTGAACCCCTCCCTTTTTTAAAAAAGTGAATTTTCTCAACAAGTTCTCCCTTTGAAGAAACTGACTTTGCCTGTCCTCTCTATTAAAGCATGGACCTAAAGCAACTAGAAAAGGAAGAAATGGAGAACCCCAGAGTTAGTAGAAGGAAAGAAATCTTAACAATTAGGGCAGAAATAAATGCAAAAGAAACAAAAGAGACCATAGCAAAAATCAACAAAGCCAAAAGCTGTTTCTTTGAAAGGATAAATAAAATTGACAAACCATTAGCCAGACTCATCAAGAAACAAACAGAGAAAAATCAAATCAGTAAAATTAGAAATGAAAATGGAGAGATCACAACAGACAACACAGAAATACAAAGGATCATAAGAGACTACTATCAGCAATTATATGCCAATAAAATGGACAATGTGGAAGAAATGGACAAATTCTTAGAAAAGTACAACTTTCCAAAACTGAACCAGGAAGAAATAGAAAATCTTAACAGACCCATCACAAGCACGGAAATTGAAACTGTAATCAGAAATCTTCCAGCAAACAAAAGCCCAGGTCCAGACGGCTTCACAGCTGACTTCTACCAAAAATTTAGAGAAGAGCTAACACCTATCCTACTCAAACTCTTCCAGAAAATTGCAGAGGAAGGTTTCCAAACTCATTCTATGAGGCCACCATCACCCTAATACCAAAACCTGACAAAGATGCCACAAAAAAAGAAAACTACAGGCCAATATCACTGATGAACATAGATGCAAAAATCCTCAACAAAATTCTAGCAATCAGAATCCAACAACACATTAAAAAGATCATACACCATGACCAAGTGGGCTTTATCCCAGGGATGCAAGGATTCTTCAATATCCGCAAATCAATCAATGTAATTTACCACATCAACAAATTGAAAAATAAAAGCCATATGATTATCTCAATAGATGCAGAGAAGGCCTTTGACAAAATTCAACATCCATTTATGATAAAAACTCTCCAGAAAGCAGGAATAGAAGGAACATACCTCAACATAATAAAAGCTATATATGACAAACTCACAGCAAACATTATCCTCAATGGTGAAAAATTAAAAGCATTTCCCCTAAAGTCAGGAACAAGACAAGGGTGCCCACTTTCACCACTACTATTCAACATAGTTCTGGAAGTTTTGGCCACAGCAATCAGAGCAGAAAAAGAAATAAAAGGAATCCAAATTGGAAAAGAAGAAGTAAAACTCACACTGTTTGCAGATGACATGATCCTCTACATAGAAAACCCTAAAGATTCCACCAGAAAATTACTAGAGCTAATCAATGAATATAGTAAAGTTGCAGGATATAAAATCAACACACAGAAATCCCTTGCATTCCTATACACTAATAATGAGAAAGTAGAAAAAGAAATTAAGGAAACAATTCCATTCACCATTGCAATGAAAAGAATAAAATACTTATGAATATATCTACCTAAAGAAACTAAAGACCTATATAGAGAAAACTATAAAACACTGATGAAAGAAATCAAAGAGGACACAAATAGATGGAGAAATATACCATGTTCATGGATTGGAAGAATCAATATAGTGAAAATGAGTATACTACCCAAAGCAATCTACAAATTCAATGCAATCCCTATCAAGCTACCAGCGATATTTTTCACAGAACTAGAACAAATTTCAAGATTTGTATGGAAATACAAAAAACCTCGAATAGCCAAAGCAATCTTGAGAAAGAAGAATGGAACTGGAAGAATCAACCTGCCTGACTTCAGGCTCTACTACAAAGCCACAGTCATCAAGACAGTATGGTACTGGCACAAAGACAGAAATATAGATCAATGGAACAAAATAGAAAGCCCAGAGATAAATCCACACACATATGGACACCTTATCTTTGACAAAGGAGGCAAGAATATACAATGGAGTAAAGACAATCTCTTTAACAAGTGGTGCTGGGAAAACTGGTCAACCACTTGTAAAAGAATGAAACTAGATCACTTTCTAACACCACACACAAAAATAAACTCAAAATGGATTAAAGATCTAAATGTAAGACCAGAAACTATAAAGCTCCTAGAGGAGAACATAGGCAAAATACTCTCCGACATAAATCACAGCAGGATCCACCCCCCCAGAATTCTGGAAATAAAAGCAAAAATAAACAAATGGGATCTAATTAAAATTAAAAGCTTCTGCACAACAAAGGAAAATATAAGCAAGGTGAAAAGACAGCCTTCTGAATGGGAGAAAATAATAGCAAATGAAGCAACAGACAAACAACTAATCTCAAAAATATACAAGCAACTTATGCAGCTCAATTCCAGAAAAATAAACGACCCAATCAAAAAATGGGCCAAAGAACTAAATAGACATTTCTCCAAAGAAGACATACGGATGGCTAACAAACACATGAAAAGATGCTCAACATCACTCATTATTAGAGAAATGCAAATCAAAACCACAATGAGGTACCACTTCACACCAGTCAGAATGTCTGAGATCCAAAAATCTGCAAGCAATAAATGCTGGAGAGGGTGTGGAGAAAAGGGAACCCTCCTACACTGTTGGTGGGAATGCAAACTAGTACAACCACTATGGAGAACAGTGTGGAGATTCCTTTAAAAATTGCAAATAGAACTACCTTATGACCCAGCAATCCCACTGCTGGGCATACACACCGAGGAACCAGAATTGAAAGAGACACATGTACCCCAATGTTCATTGCAGCACTGTTTATAAGAGCCAGGACATGGAAACAACCTAGATGTCCACCAGCAGATGAATGGATAAGAAAGCTGTGGTACATATACACAATGGAGTATTACTCAGCCGTTAAAAAGAATACATTTGAATCAGTTCTGATGAGATGGATGAAACTGGAGCCGATTATACAGAGTGAAGTAAGCCAGAAAGAGAAACACCAATACAGTATACTAACACATACATATGGAATTTAGAAAGATGGCAATGATGACCCTGTATGCAAGACAGCAAAAGAGACACAGACGTGTAGAGCGGACTTTTGGACTCAGAGGGAGAGGGAGAGGGTGGGATGATTTGGGAGAATGGCATTGAAACATGTATACTATCATGTAAGAAACAAATTGCCAGTCTATGTCTGATGCAGGATACAGCATGCTTTGGGCTGGTGCACAGGGATGACCCAGAGAGATGTTATGGGGAGGGAGGTGGGAGGGGGGTTCATGTTTGGGAACGCATGTACACCCGTGGTGGATTCATGTCAATATATGGCAAAACCAATACAGTATTGTAAAGTAAAATAAAGTAAAAATTAAAATTAAAAATAAATAAATAAAGCATGGATCACCTTAAAGGGATTAAAAAAACTATGAGGGGTAATTTTAACCGTAGCCAGCTAAAATAGAATGCAACCTCTATATCAGCATTTAAGCTGTATGTATCATGTTTTTTCATTGGTATTTCTGATGGTCTAACTTATATCGAGTGTGTCAGCAATCAAGCCAATTCAGTGTGAAGTTCTTGTTCACTGAAAATAAGCCTAAAATGCACAGTTCAGTTCAGTCGCTCAGTCGTGTCCAACTCTTTGTGACCCCATGAACTGCAACACACCAGGCTTCCCTGTCCATCACCAACTCCTGGAGTCCACCCAAACCCATGTCCTTTGAGTTGGTGATGCCATCCAGCCATCTCACCCTCTGTCCTCCCCTTCTCCTCCTGCCCTCATCAGGGTGTTTTCAAATGAGTCAGCTCTTCACATCGGGTGGCCAAATTATTGGAGTTGCAATATCAGTCCTTCCAATGAACACCCAGGACTGATCTCCTTTAGGATGGACTGGTTGGATCTCCTTGCAGTCCAAGGGACTCACAAGAGTCTTCTCCAGCACCACAGTTCAAAAGGATCAATTCTTCGGTGCTCAATTTCTTTATAGTCCAACTCTCACATCCATACATGACCACAGGAAAAACCATAGCCTTGACTACACAGACCTTTGTTGAAAAAGTAATGTCTCTGTGTTTTAATATACTATCTAGGTTGGTCATAACTTTTCTTCCAAGGAGTAAGCGTCTTTTCATTTCATGGCTGCAATCACCATCTGCAGTGATTTTGGAGCCCAGAAAAATAAAGTCTGACACTGTTTCCACTGTTGCCGCATCTATTTCCCATGAAGTGATGGGACCAGATGCCATGATCTTAGTTTTCTGAATGTTGAGCTTTAAGCCAACTTCTTCGCTCTCTTCTTTCACTTTCATCAAGAGGCTCTTTAGTCCTTCTTTGCTTTCTGCCATAAGGGTGGTGTCATCTGCATATCTGAGGTTATTAATATTTCTCCTGGCAATCTTGATTCCAGCTTGTGCTTCCTCCAGCCCAACATGTCTCATGATGTACTCTGCATATAAGTTAAATAAGCAGGGTGACAATATACAGCCTTGACGTACTCCTTTTCCTATTTGGAACCAGTGTGTTGTTCCATGTCCAGTTCTAACTGTTGCTTCCTGACCTGCATATAGGTTTCTCAAGAGGCAGATTAGGTGGTCTGGTATTCCCATCTCTTTCAGAATTTTCCACAGTTTATTGTGATCCACACAGTCAAAGGTTTTGGCATGGTCAATAAAGCAGAAATAGATGTTTTTCTGGAACTCTCCTGCTTTTTTGATGATCCAGCGGACATTGGCAATCTGATCTCTGGTTCCTCTGCCTTTTCTAAAACCAGCTTGAACATCTGGAAGTTCACGGTTCTCATACTGTTGAAGTCTGGCTTGGAGAATTTTACACACTACTTTACTAGCGTGTGAGATGAGTGCAATTGTGCAGTAGTTTGAGCATTCTTTGGCAAATGCACAAGGGGGAGAGAAACCACTGAAGAGAAAATTACCCCCATTGTTGAAAAAATTTAAATCAATCACATAACTGGACTTGAGTTTTTTAGTTTTAGATTGGTCACCTACTGCCAGGGAATGAAGAACTATCTGTAGAAGAAGACTACTTCTCTCATCTTTACATATGAAATCACCTCAAACAAGTCATTTTAATTTCTAAATCTCCAGTACCTACAATGTGTGGCCTGGGCACACTGAAAATACATTGATTAAAACTTTTTGAGATCCCGGCTGCTCTAGGCCTTATTCACATTTATTAGAATCTGATCAGGTGCTAGTCTGACAAAGTTATTGTCCAGTGCAAGAAACTGAAGGAGTCTAGGAGTCAATTCTGTTGCAATCTTTTATAAATGGTTTTATCCTTTTCCAGGGATCAGATGTTATGCCTTTTTCTTCTCCCCTTTATTCAGATATCATTATATTTAGGGAATTGTTTAGAAGAAATACAGAATGGATTCAGGTTTATTATATATATAAATTTGCTTGACAACTGTTTGGTTTTGTTCACATCTGATTAAAAGATAATGGAAGAGGCCATCACTCCTAAAAACAATGACATAACAAAACAGGACAAAACTCAGCAAAATGGTTGTATTTCAGAGTTTTGTGAAGAAAATCCCTTTCATGTTGGAATAGACATGGGAAAAGAAGAAAGGGAGTCTGGAAAGAATGGATTTCTCTCTAGCCTGCAGTAGGGAACTTCTAGCTTTCGGGTAGCAAAAGTCATGAGGAAATATGGCATCTTTGGAAATTCAAAACATCATCCCCTAGGAGAAAATGCATCTTCCAGCAGCTTAGAAGGGACAAAATTAATTACTGGCTTTCACTGGGAAAGTAGAAAGAGACTGAAGGACCTTAACAGATAAATGGGAGTATCAGGAAACCCAGACAACTTTTCTAAGCACAAGCAACTAGTTGAAAGATAGTGGATTAGTTGGAAAATACTTTACTTCATAACTGTGTTGCCCCTGACATCCCAGACAACACAGCATGAAAGGCTAAAAGATTTATACTCACGTTTGTTTTCAAGTAGTCAGCAATTATTTTTCTTATTTATTTGACCACGCCACAGAGCATGTGGGATCTTAGTTCCCTGATCAGGGATCTAATGGTCACTCCTTGTATTGGAAGCATGGAGTCTTAACCACTGGATGGCCAGGGAAGTCCCTGTACTCAATTTTAACTGGACTTTTTGGTAGAAGTTGAAGGAGAGTGTGGAGGGAAAACTGAGAAAATTTGGGCAATAACAGGCAATATTTAGAGATCAATTTAAAAAACTCTCTGTATATACCTTACAGAGTTGCCATAATATGATCCTCCTTTGGTGTATAAAGAATGACAACCCACTTCCCTATATACATTCTTTGATGATTTATATTAGGCATTGAGGGAATTACTAAAGGATAAACATCAGGTGTCAACATTTGATGTTAGGCTGAAATAAAATAGTTAAAACTATTATAATAACAATAGTAGAATGTGAGAGGAAGAATGACCACAGTAAAGACCATCTATGATGTAATTCTATTTATGCATGCACCTGTATATACAGATACATGAATATGTATCTTTAGATGAGCATACTGCTACTGCTACTGCTAAGTCGCTTCAGTCGTGTCCGACTCTTAGCGACCCCATGGACTGCAGCCTACCAGGCTCCTCCATCCATGGGATTTTCCAGGCAAGAGTACTGGAGTGGGTTGCCGTTGCCTTCTCTGTTAGATGAGCGTAGGGAGCTATATATAGAGATACATGAATATGTATCTTTAGATGAGCATAAAGAGGTACACGAAAGAATCAAGGTGGTTGGTCATCTATCCAGTAACCTACACATTGTCCCCTACTGAGATTTTGCTAGGAGAGTCCACTTCCCACTACAGTGGCTGAACATGCTGGGTATTTCTCTTCCAGTCTCTCGGACAGTGAGTACCTGAAAATGTAACCCAAATCTTGCCAACAGAATTGAGCAAAAGTCTGGGAAGGCTTTGGGGAAGTTTTCTTTCCCTGCTAGCAGGGAATACATGAGGAGAATTCGCTTCCTTTGGATGGTGGCAAGTGATACGTGGTGTACCAATCAGGAACTACCACCTTAGTACCATGAAGCAACTGGGACAAAAGCCCACGTGCTGAAGATGGCGGAGCAAAGACAGTTATGCAGAGCCACTGAACTCACCAGCTATGAAACCCCTCATATCTGGATTTCCCATTAAAGGAGAGACTAATGATCTTGTTGCCCCATTGCTGATGGGATGTTGTTTCTTCCAGCTGAAACACCCTACCTGAAAGAGTCACCAACATGCTCAAGGCAACTGTCTCACAGTGGAGGGGTGATGGGATGGACATCTCTCTCATCCATCTCTTTGCCCGTACATAATTTGTTTTATATTACTGGTTTTCAATTCTGGCTGCATATTAGAATTACCTAGGGAGCTCTTCAAAAATACCAATACCTGGGCCACATCCCAGAACAATTAAATCAATAAAGTTTTAGCATCTCTGGGGTGGGCCTAGGCATGGATATATTTAGAGGTGCTCCACAAGATTCTGATGTTCAGCCAGAATTAAAATTCCCTGCTCTATGGTATGTGTTTCTTGTGTGTCATGAAAATGTTAGTGCATGTATTCGTCATCTAAAATAAACTTGTATTAATCTTCTATTGCTGCATAACAAATTAGCACAGACAAGATGATTATTAGGGCCTCCCAGTGGCTCAGTGGTAAAAGAATTTGCCTGCCAATGCAGGAGACACAGGAGACGTGGGTTCAACCCCTGGGTTGGGGAGATGTCCTAGAGGAGGAAATGGCAACCTGTTCCATTATTCTCGTCTGAAAAATCCATGGACTGAGGAGCATGGCAGGTTACAATCCACAGAATTGCAGAGTCAGACATGACTGAGTGACTGAACATACATGCAGAAGCTTATTAGCATGTGATGCTGTAGGTTAGTGTTGTGGGTACGCTGGACTGGGTTCCCTGCTTAGGGTCTTACAAGGCTGTAAGTAAGGTCTCTGCTGAGTTAAGCTCTTACCTGGAGGCTCCGGGAAAGAACCTACTTCCTACTTTTTAAGGCTGTTGGCAGAATTCAGCTTTGGTTGTACAACAGAGGTCCCAGCTCCCGTGCCGGCTGTCAGCTGGAGCCACAGACATTCCCTGTTATGTGGCCTCCTCTATCTTTAAGAAAAACCGGAGAAAACTCACTGCATTTAAAGTGCTCACTTCAGCACTTCAAATGATTGCATCAGGTTCCTACCACAGGATCAACTGACTTGGGGCTTTTTAATTTTTAAGATACAATCTCTCTTTTTTTAATTTACATTTTATTTATTTATTGCTTTTGGCTGTGCTGGATCTTCATTGCTGTGTGCAGGCTTTCTCTAGTTGTGGTGAGCAGGGCCTGCTCTTCGTTGCTGTGAGTGGGCTTCTCATTATAGTGGCTTCTCTTGTGAAGCACAGGCTCTAGGTATGCAGGCTTCATTCATTGTGGCACATGGGCTTAGCTCCTCCTCAGCATGAGGGATCCTCCCAGACCAGGGATCGAACTCGTGTCCCCTACATGGGCAGGCAGATTCCTAACCAATGGACTACGAGGGAAATTCCTGGCTTGGGGCTTTCTTTATATTTGCAAAATCCCTTCACAACAGCACCTATATACTATATGTGATTGAATAAGAAGAGAATTAAAATCTTGGGGGGACTGTCTTTAAAATTCTGTCTGCCACAACATCTCACATTTAATGGCTGACAGCAATGATTATGTTCCACCACTGTATAGGTTGGCAATTTGGGGAGGACTCAGTCAGGACTTCTTGCCTCTGCTCCACATGATGTTGGCTGGGCTTTCTCATGCATCTGAGTCTATCAGCTGGTGGAGCTGGTTGTGATGCTGGCTGGTCTCCGATGGCCTCACATACCTTGGACCTCAGCCGGGATGTCTGTGATGAGTGGACCTCTGTTGTAACAGGATCTCTCTCTCTCCCTGTCTCTCTCTCGAAGAGGCTATTCTAGCTCGTTTCAAGCCACAGAGTCCCAAGAGTGGGACTCACTTTTTGAAAGCAACAAAAGCTTAGTTACACATCAGACTTTGCACAAGTCTTCTATGTAACCATTAGTATGATCTTTCTAAAACAACTTTGATCACTCAATTACTCCCTGATTGCTCAAAAAGCTTCAGTCATTACCTTAACAAAAAGAATAAGTAATAAAGCCCAAGTTTCTTATTGTTGTATACAAGCCCTTCCCCATATGTCTTCAATGATGGGTCTTCATTTTCTCCATTCATTTCCCTAAGTCATGCTTACGTGCCAGTATTGTTTAGACACTTTTTTTTCCGTCTCTTTTCCTTTTTGGCCACACCACTCGGCCTGGGGAACTTCCCTGACCAGCAATCAAACCTGTGGCGCCTACAGCGGAAGCGCTGAGTCTTAACCACTGGACTGTCAGGAAAGTCCTAGAAACCAGTATTGTTCATTCAGTAATTTAGTCATTCATTTAGTCAAACAAGAATTCATTGAGCATCATTATGGACCATATATAGTCTTCCAGTTGCCGGAGATTCAAATATTGTCCTCTCTCTCCCACTCCCTGTCAGTGGATTCAAGGCTTACTTGGGGCCAGGAATAAAATTTTTAATGGCAATTAGAGTGCACACAGTGTGATAATTATGATAGCTTTCCAACCCAGGTAACTTTTTGCAAACATTCATCTGTTCAATGGATGTTTAGTCAGTGTCCCCTGCTGAACAGTATGAAAGCACCTGAAGAAACCAGTGGGGATGCTCTGAGCTTAAATATTCCACTTTAAGTGGGCTTCCATGGTGAGCGAAGAAACAGAAAACCAACCCATAAAGGTCCAGAACAGTTTATCCATCTTTCCCTAAGCAGTGCAGTCCTGTGCAGAAGAGCCTCTAGTTCAGGAACTGTACGGCACATTGGAATGTACCGCTGCCCTGCAGTCTATGAGAAGTACCTGAGTCAAGTACAAGGCTGGGGGTGCATATGGTGAGGGTGTGAAATGAAACAGGTTTTCACAGAAACTGGAGGTGGCAGATTGCAGGACAAAGACCATGCTAACATTCTCTAAAATCTATTTCCCTTCTGTTTCCCATATTTTCTGCTTTTGGTTCTTGGAAGATGAGGAGAGAAGCAGGAGAAAGGGGTTTAAGGGATAAAGTAAACAGCCTTTGCTCTGGGCTTTTTTTTTTTTAATCAATTAATTTATTTTAATTGGACTATAATTACCTTACAATATTGTGGTGGTTTTCACCATACATTGATATGAATCAGCCATAGGAATACATGTATCCCCCCATCCTGAATCTCAACTCCTCCCCACCCTATCCCTCTAGGTTGTCCCAGAGCATCAGCTTCAGGTGCCCTGCTTAATGCTTTGAATTCTCACTGGTTCATCTGTTTTACATGTTTTAATGCTGTTCTTCCCCCATCAGTTCCCACCTTGTCATATAATCTCTGGAATAGGCTGTTAGAGGCTGGGAACTCCAGGCTAAGCATCCCTTTCAGTTACCTCATAGAGCCCCTCTTCACTCCCATTTGCCCTTCCACCCAAATCCTTCTCTTATAAAGGAGGACAAGAGCAAAATGAGAAAGTCAATGAGAGAGGGAAGGGGAAGCATAGCTTGAAAGAAGAAAGAACATCAGGAGGACAGATTCACAGACATGACAAAATCTACATCCCTTTCACATGCCAGAGGCTCTAGCTGAGCTAAACTTCCTAGTTTCTGCACACGCAGGGTTTTCCCAGCACATCACAAGTGCATGTGTGAAACTTGGGCCTCCTTTAAAAGGTCCAGGGCAGACACAGCCACCTCCTCCGTGGAATTTCCCCTGATCTGTTGGCTGGAAGTAATCTGACCCGAGGACCCCTTGGTCATTCTCTGAACCTCCTTTATGGCCCTTCTTGCTTTCTATGCTGCAGCCAAACTGCGTGTGTGCAGGTCATTTCCCACTTTTGACTGGAAGCCTGTTGATGGCAGGCTCCATATCTAGTGCATCTTTGTAATCCGGGACAGTGCCTAACCTAGCCCTGCACGTAGTGGAGTGAAAGTTGTTCAGTCATGTCCAGCTCCTTGCAATCCCATGATTATACAGTCCATAGAATTCTCTAGGCCAAAATACTGGAGTGGGTAACCTTTCCCTTCTCCAGGGGATCTTCCCAACCCAGGGATCGAACCCAGGTCTCCCGTATTGCAGGCAAATTCTTTACCAGCTGAGCCACAAGGGCATAATGCAGCCTCAGATGTCTCAAAGCCAAGAAACTGAAGGTTTGTGCTCAGCCCGGTTGCCTGCCCCACGTCTCTCTCTCTCTGCCTCCAAGTGCCAGTAACTGCACTCTGTTCTCTCTCCTGGGTCAAGAGATGAGAAATGCTATCTGTTATTATTAGATGCCAGGTATTACACTCATTTCCCTACAAAATAATTTTATGAATTCTTCTTCTATTCAACTCAACTCCAATAATCCTAATTTGAGTGTATTTTTGATTTCTTGTTTGGGCCCTAATTGACACAGATTTTATCAATGACAATAACAGCTACTATCTGTTGAACCACTTATATATATATATATATTCCCTCTCCTCTGTCCTTACAGTAAACTAAGAGCTGAGTACTTTAATTTTATCCTTGAGAGATTCAGGAAGGTTAAGTAATTTATCTAAAGCTGCACAGCTTGTAAGGTCTCAATTCAAGTCTTACCTTCTTACATGAAGCCTTGTGCTCTCTCAGTCATGTCCGACTCTTTGGGGCCCCATTGACTGTAGCCCACCAGGCTTCTCTGTCCATGGAATTTTCTAGGCAAGAATGCTAGAATGGGGTGTCATTCCCTACTGTAGGGAATCTTCTCAATCTAGGGATTAAACCTGCCTCTCTTACATCTCCTGCCTTGGCAGGATTCATTACTACTAGTGACACCTGGGACGCTCACAACCTCACCTACTTGGAATAACCTCTTCCTCCCAAGCCCTAATGGTACCTTTCATCCCCTTCATAATACTCTTCACTATCATATATTCTGTTAATTGTTGGTGCTTTATATTCTTGTCTTATCCAGCCAGACTGTATGCTCCATAGAGGCAAGACTTCCTTTCATTCATGGCTTTACCCTTGGAATAGACATGATACTCAGTACGTATGTGCTGAATGAGTGAGAGAAAGTTGCTTCCTTCAGCCCAGGCTCCCTTTACATTCTGTGTCTCTCCTAGTAGCCTGGGATTTCCTTTCTGTTTGCATCAGGATCTTCAAATCCAGAGTTTAGATCATTCAATCCTATCCCTGTCAACTCTTTGGACCAAAAGCAGGGAGTCTCTCAAATTAATTCTGACATTTTTATGAAGGAAATTAAAGAGCCAAGAAGAAGCAAAAGAAAAGAAAGATACAGAGGGTGTTACAGAGAGACACAGCGAGGAAGAGAGAGACCCAGAGAGACAATGGGAAAAGACACGTTGAAATTCTCCAGGGCAACTGCTTGGGGACCGCTTATAAAGGAGCAGCCCAGAAACAGCATACGCAAACCTGATCAATCACTCCCTAGATTGCACTTAAGATTGGGGTCCTCTGGTAACTCACAAAATAGTGTGAACAGTCCAAAGATGGTTGACACCATGAACCCTAATGCAACAACGAAGTAAAAATGGTCACGTTTAATAAATAAATAATCTTTGTAAGAGTTCAAAACCAAACAGCCCACAATCTCAAAAAAAAAAAAAACACAATAAGAATACGGATTGTAGCACATGTTCTGTAAATACTATACAATCTATTCCCTTGTGAAAAAAAAAATTGTTTTCCACGTACTCTCCTAAATTTACTGCTTGTTACTATAGTACACACCTACACAATTTCACATTTAAAATATTTTAAAATTTCAAATGAAAAATTTCAAATTCATATGCTTCTATATATAAAGTAGTCATTTGCCTGAAAAACCAGTTTTGAAAAAAAAAATCGTACTTAACTTCTTGGCAATTCTTTAATTTTGTTTCATAAACCACTCTCTCTGGCACAGAACTGGTCCCTGTCTACTAAAGGTCTATATGAAGCCCTGTTCTGAGCTTTTTCTGTTCAGAAAGACAGGATTCAGTTAAACTCTCATTTCTCCATTGTGTTCCCTGTTGCCCACTGTGAATTTCCCATGGACTTCATTGTAAGGACAGTCCTGCGAGCTTTCCAAAATCTATAGGTTGTAAGACCTTGAGCCAGGGAAACTAGACCATGCTTGGCACATTAATGAAAATCAAGAGTGATTCCATTGGCTGGCTCGAGGAACTCAGGGCCTCCTCAAGAGGGTAAATATCTTACTCCTATTGTGCCATTTTCTTTTCCTAGAAAAGAAGTTGTTGCTATATAAGTCTTTGTGATTTTGGTGCTGTGTTCACTGTGTAAATATGAGGACACTTGTTCCCTACGCACTTCCTGATTAAAGCAAGCCCCTGGAATCAGAATGGACAAGCATGGATATCTGGAGGAAAACACCACAGACTAAAATAGAAGAGTGCTGCATAGACGACAACGCGGGTCAGGAACAGGCCTGAGAAGTCCTGTTTCTGGCTGCTCGTGACTGTTGCAGTGATGCCAGTCACCACTGAGATGGACCACAGGTGAAGGGTGAAAACTGCATATAAGACGCTGCTTCAGCAAACCTAGATAATTTACTTAAAGTGTTGCTCTTATTCTTACCGAACAGTTTTTGTGCGTATATCTAAAATCTTTGTAAATTCTATAGAGATGTTGTCCCAGCAGAAATCCTGGTGATCACTGTGGTGAGTCCTAAACACACTGTCATTTTTGGAGAAGAAAATCCATGCAGTGTGTGTCCCAGAGCTGGACCCTGTTGTAGGACGGCTGCCCATCACTGTGATTATGAGGACAGAGAAGGACCTGTCCTTCTGATTATGAGGACAGAGAAGGATTATGTGGTCCTGAGAAGGACCACATCCTGCTGAGATTAACTTAACCTTCAGCGAGTCTCTGGGCATAGCACACATGTGTCAGCAGCTCTGTGGCCAAGCCAGTTCTACAAGCATGGTTTCAATGGGGCAGCCTCACAGACTTGCATAGGAATTGTGAATTATCAGTGACGTGCAATTCCCTGAATTAACCTCCCATTCCTCTTTGGATCAATAAATACAAGTTTCTTCTTTAAGGAAAATAAACACCATGGTATGTTTTGGGCTGTGCTCTTACATTCTTTCAAACAAATTCTATCATCACCCTGAGATAAATGTTTTAAAACCCAGTTGCTGATCCAAACAAAAATTACAGCAAGATGGAGGGAGAATATTTAACCCAAGGGGTTTTGTTGTCATTTTTGTTTTGCAACTACTTTGTTGTTTTTAAACAATGCAACATAGTTTAGGTTGAGAGCACAGGAATGCAGGTCAGGATATAGACTCTTTGCTGCATGAGCCTGAACCCTCCATTTCCTGAGTAACAAGAGGTTACATCAACCAAGCTCTAACATTTATTTCAAGTTTTGCTTTTGTGAGTTTGTGCAGTGGAGCCAGCTGACCTGGGGTTGTTTCACAATCACTGGCATTTATTAGCCTATGCTGGGAAAGATTAAAGGCAAGAGGAAAAGGGGACAACAGAGAATGAGATGGTTAGATAGCATCACTGACTCAATGGACATGAATCTGAGCAAACTCCTGGAGATAGTGAAGGGCAGGAAAGCCTGGCATACTGCAGTCCACGGGATTGCGAAGGATAGGACATAACTTAGCGACTGAACAACAACAACAAGCTGTGCAAATTTGCCCTTCTGCAAAAAATAAACCGTCCTGGGTTTCCTCATTTGTTAAATGGGTACAATAACAATATATATACCTCTTAGGGAGTTTGTGGAGATTAAATGAGTTCCTACATGTAAAGTGTTTAGGCAGCCCTGGTGCTAGGAGTACCCTGTACATATTAGCTATTGGTATTTACATTTTTATTATTATTCTGACTTCATTGAAAAAAGCTAAACCAACACTTCAGAAGTGAAAATGCAAGCTGAAGATTTTGTGAATGTTCATGTAGGCATGGTCTTGAGTAGCAAGGTTTAAAGGAGGGCTTTAAGTTTTATGATAGTGAACGATGGAGAAGTGAATGCCCTTGAAACTCTACTAAAGCTTTAGCCTTGTGAACCTCTTCCCAAGGAAGTCACTTCTTTCTGAATAAACAAGTCAGGCCCCATCCAGGGTAAGCACTCCATGAAGCCTCCTTCTTTGTGTGTGATAGGAGTCTGAAATAAGCATTTCAATTAGATTCATTAAGACAGTTATTACTTGGTAATTGAATAGCAACAGATTGCAAAGGAACACTTACTGAGGTCTAATAAGTATGTAGGAGAGAAATCTTCTTCTGTAATTCCATCAGCTATAAACCAGTATAATTAGATTCTTACTAACACATCCAAATTGAAGGGAATGTTGAGGCATATAATTGGCACTTAGGAAGATACCTGCATCACGTTAGGATGCTTTCCATTTACATACTTATTAAGTGTCAGTTTAAGTTGTTAAATAATTGAGACTATTGGACAGTAGTAGGTCAAGTGGTTAAGAATTAAATTCTTAAACATATTAGTAAATTAGGACCAGATTTATTTTAAGATATAAAATGCAACTTTACTATGTCCATAAGTTTGTATCAATACATAAAATATTTCAATGCATCTCATTAAAAATTTCATGACTCTGAATTGATTTTCTCAAGTATGATAGAATCATTCATCCTTCATTTGCAATCATTTTTTGAGCAACTACTGTTTGTAAAAGAGCACATTGTTTGCCCTCAGTCTGATAATGGAGATTGAGATAGGTATATAAGAAAATTTCCTAGTTAGTGACACAAGCAAAACATGCTGGGGGAGCATAACAGAAGAAAAAAATACAAATTCTTTTTATATTCTTTCTTTTTCATGGGACAAAATTCTCTTTGGGATTTAAATTGTCTACAATTATATGGCTATATGGTTCTACTTCCAAGTCAAAGCACAAACTTCTGGGGAAGGTCTTTATTCTTTATTATTTTTGATGGAAAATGATGACCAGATGCTATGTAAATAGCAAACTAAATTAAGAACTTATAAAACCTCAGATAATTTTTATACTGAAAATATACTTAATTTTTGGAGAAATTACATTTAATGCAATTACATTAATAGCCAAAATTTGGATAACTTAGGTTGGCCTTTCATTGAAATCATTCATAAGAAAATATAATTTCTTCTTAAATACAAATGACTCATATCCCAGAAAGTCCATAGAGAAACAAAACCTAAAATGACTGGAAAACGAATTTATAAGGCAGAAGTTTCACTTGATTGTCGTTGACAGGTGCAAAAAAGTACCACTTTTGTTACCGAAGTCCCCAAGAAGCAAAAAAAAAGCCGCCAACCCCCTCCATCCTCCCACACCAAAAAGTCGGACTTACTAATACCCACCTTTGATAATTTTCTAATTTATAAGCCTTGCCAGGATGTGTACAGATTGCTAAAAGTTCTTTTTGTTGATATTTTCCTTCTCCTCTCTTTTTTAACCACCTATTTATCTAGCAAGGTACAGAAAGAAAAAGAAAATGTCTTTTTTACTATTCTGGCACCATTTTGATTTTACTATCAAAGCCCTGTTAATACCACAACTATATACTTATAAATCCAACTCCTTATCTAGAAGACCAACCTCACCCTGCTCGCTCGTCATCACAGATACCATTGTCTCCCTCGTCTTTCATGCCCACTATCACAGGCAAGCATCTGACACTACCCTTTCTCCCTGTCACTAAAAAATGGATGTCACTAAGCCTTGTCACTTTTCTCTACAGCATCTCTAAAGCTCCATCTTAGCCTTCCATGTCTGTTAAACCTTTACCCATGTTTTATCCTGTGTGAAGACATAAAATGGGCTTATGTGACAACCGGAGGGATTTATCTTGAATATAAGGGAGAATTTCTTGACCATGAAGCACTGGAAAAGGCTTTTATAAGAGTCTGTTATAATGTTTAAGGATGACAGATTGACCTTGGATGGGAAACATTGAAAAGTCTCTGAAACCCGATTTTATTCCTCTTCTTATTTGGGGCCATGCTTTAACTTTCCCTTTCCCATATGCCGTCCTCACTCTGGTGCTTCCTCCAGCTCCTATTTTTCACCTTCATTATTTCTTTCTCAGCCAAGTAAGTGGACTTCTCTTTTGTTGATATCTTAGCATTTCTTTACAAATTCCCATGAACATCCCTCTGAAGAGTCACTTTAATGACCATTACAGCAGAAGCTAGTCTTTAAGCACTTACTATGTGCCTGACAATGTCACTAGCAAATTGGTTATATTATCACATTTAATCCTGTAACAGCCACAGAAGTCAGATACCATTATTATCTCGTTTTCTGAATTGGGGAAATGAGATTTAAGTTAAATAACTTGTCCAAGGTCACATGGCTAGTAGGGTTTACATCTAGAACCTCTCCCTCTTAACTACCCACAGCATAAAATGTCACTTTGTTAAATTTCAGGTTTGTTTCCAACACAACTGAAGCTTACTGCTATAGTCCAGTATGCATCCCCTTTTCTTTCCTTAAAATCACCCAGATTTTTAAAAAATTGTTTATTTGACTGCTCTGGGTCTTAGTTGGGGCACACAGGATCTTCATTGCCGCTTGCAGAATGTTTAGCTGTGGCATGCAGGATCTAGCTCCCTGACCAGGGACCAAACCCAGGCTCCCTACATTGGGAGCACGGATCTTAACCAATGGGCCACCAAGGAAGACCCAAAAATCACCCAAATCTTAATGAAAAGCAAAAAAGCCACTCAATCCCAAATGGTCCCAGTACTAAGAAAAAGTGACCCACTCACAGCCCCAACGGTGGACCTCTGTTGGTGGAAACCAATTAAAGAATTTCATTTCCTGGGCCACAACATTTATAAGTGGTGGGCACATGACCCTAGTGTCTGAACCTCAAAATCCTCACTTGTAAGCCTCAGTCCAGAAGTGCTCTCCCTGTTGCTGGTTGTGAAAGCAACAGCCTGGAGCCCCAGTCGCTCCGGGAACTCATCCTATGACCACCGAAGAACCAGCTTCAAGATAAAGCTGCCATCCAGAAGGAAGAGCGGAGACATCAGAAGAAACTGGTTGGGCTACTTCAAAGTCCACCAATCTCTGCAGTTCTCATTATGTGGCCAGTGAATACCTTGCATTGCTCAAGACAACTCAAGTTGAGGTATGTTAAGGATAGGAAGGTGGCCCATTTGCCCAGGACAGTCTGAGTTGATACATGTTGTCCTGGACTAATTATCAGCAGTGCCTCCTTTCACTCTCAAAGTGTGGATAATAAATCATACGGTCACCCTAGTTTTCCTATAACTTGAAGCAACAAGTCCTAACTAAACCATTCATTTCTTTCTCAGACTTGATTTCTTTTTGTGCTTTTCACAAATATCCTACAACTTGACATGAGAGGATCAGCAAAGAAAGATGCCTTAATAAATGGAACAGGGTAACTTTGGCACATCGAATTCCTGAACCCTCCTTGCTTTTAGCCAGCTAAGAGGAGGTCTCTTTGTGCCCAAATTGAATGAAAAGGCCATTTAGGGGTTCAGGATCCAGTAAATTACTGGTGCTGTAAACTGCCTGCAAACTCAGCTGATCCCTGAGTGTGACCATCAGAATCTAGAAGCATCTCCCCCACATTCATTCTGTCATCAGGTAAAGCCTCGGCTGTGTTTTGCTGTTCTATAAACAGCCAAATGTAGCCCCTTAGAATAGAAAGAACCATGCATCACTGAACACCACACTGATGCCCTGGCACCGCACATCAGTGCCGACACCCTGGGAACCAGACTGCAAAGGTGTTCTTGGCATCTGATTCATAGTTAAAGCAACATACTGAGTGAGCTACAGATTCCAGCTAGGAAAGCTAATTTTAGCAGGTGAAGAGAAAGAGAAAATGAGGGGGAAATGGCTCTAACAGAGAATAATAATTGAGAACATTTGGATTTATATCCTGAAATGTAGCACAGGCCTCAGGACTTGATGTTTGGGGAAGAGAAAACAACATAATGATTACCAGGTACAAATAGGAAAGCGTTCAAGCACCCAGATTTTTCATGACCTTTCTGACTTTGAATATTTCTTTCTACTCAAAAACTAGGAAGAAAAAGAATTGTAAATATTTACTTTTTTCCTCATGTTTCATGCTCATCTTCCTTAAAAAAAGAAAAAAATTTTTAAATAGCAACCATGACAACTAGGGGCCTTCCCTTGTGGCTCAGACTATAAAGAATCTTCCTGCAATGCAAGAGACCCAGGTTCAATCCCTGGGTCGGGAAGATCCCTTGGAGAAGGAAATGGCTATCCACTCCAGTATTCTTGCCTGGGAAATCCCATGGACAGAGGAACCTAGTGGGCTACAGTCCATGGCGTCTCAAAGAGTCAGACATGACTGAGCAACTATACTTTCACTTTCATGACGACTAGTATGGTAAGTATAAGTGGGTATCCTATCTGGACAGTAGTTGGGTCTCCAATACTTTGAGGGTCTCTCTTTATACATAGTAGTTGTGACTCGTAGGAGAAAAGGTGAAACTCGTCTGGAAGGTGAAACTCGTCTGGTGAACCCTGGTTGGTGTCATGATGACTGTGTATCTGAGGGCCCCAGAAGGTCTGCAGCCAGTGGAAAGGAGTCTGGTGAGGAAGGATAGACACAGAACAGGGCAGAGTATCTTGAAAGGGAGTAGAGATCTGAACACAGCTCAGATGATCCTGGAAAATTTGTCCTTATCTGGGAACCCAGGAATCTATTCCTATGTAAGAGAGTATCCCCCCACTTAAAAGTAATGACTGTTTTACATAGGCCAGGAATTGGTTGGCTTCTCTGCCATGTGTCAAGTTGACCGGGGTCACTTCATGGCATTCAGCTGGTGACTGGCTTCACCTGGAGGGGCCAGAGGCTTCGGCCACATGCCTGGGGCGTTGGCAGGCATGGCTGGGCCGTTTCCCTTTCCGTGAAGTCCCAGGGCCTCTGTACCAGGCTTCTCAAGCAAGGTGCTCGGATTTCTTAGGTAACGGGGCTGGGCTCCAGGAGGTCAAGGCAGAGGCTGCCAATTCTTTTAAAAGCCAGGGCCAGATCCAGCATAGATTCACTTCCACAGTCCTCATTCTCCTTGTTAAGCACAGGCCAGCCAGAGCCACGGGGAGCAGTCGGGGGAGGACAAATAGCCCCACCTCTCCTTAGCAAGCCTGTCAAAGAATTTGCCCCCATCTCCATTTTGTCATATCCAATTATGTTATCTCTGTGTGTGTTTATACATTAAAAGCATATTTTCTAAGTACTTGAGGGCTGCTCATGTAATCTTGCTGTGGGTACCTTACTCTCTTACAAACTATAAATGAAGTCGTTCTCTCCCTTGACTTCCAAAGTGCTGCCTTGAGCACGTCTGGCACCCACGTCAACCTCAGTCAGGTAAGGCGATCCTCGGTACTGTAGTGGGCAAGCCGAGTTCCCCCATCAGAACCGTGTCTCTGCTGGCCTGGGGGCTGCTGATCTAGGCTCACACCCCCACACCTGGAGGAGGAAAGAGCCGGAACGCTAATTGCTGTGGTATTTTGAGGCACAAGCTGACTTTCTGCAGGAAATCCTGTTTTCCACCCTCAGTTTTCCTGGCCCCACCCTCAGCTTCTGACTCTGCGGAGCGGTGACAAGGATCCCTGGCACCCAGTCAGGAGGTAGTGTTCCACTCGCCCTGACCTGATAAACAGTTTATTTTCAATTCCTGCAGGACGGCAGCTGTATTCTAGCATCAGAATAGTCCCTCCCCAGAAACATCAAGGCAGGGATACAGAACACCGGTGAAATACAGATTAGAAGTTTCGAAAGCAGTGGTGATGAGCCACAGGACCAATTACCCTAGGGTTGGAGTGGAGTGGGGTGGGCAGTTAAGTATGTGAGGGGCTTGGAGCCATTAAGATTTGGGTATTAAAACTCAGTCTGTCCTTACTGAGTGGTGAAGCCTGAGATGGGCGTGTTATACAGGTAGGATTTTTTTTTAAATGAAGAAACAGAGTTAAAATAAAACATCCACTAACTACTGACAGCCGACTTAGCAAAAGGAAAGGTGAAAACAATGGAAGACGTGTAAAATAATTGTCATTCCACTCCATCTACCTTAGTTCTCCACTTACCCAGTTTGCATTTCAGTCCCAGTAGGGAGAGGTAAATCTCAGGTGCTCCTGAGCTCCAGTTACAGGCTTTTGTAGAGGTCCTCAGGCATCCACAGGACAGTCCGGCTTCAGGCTAGAAACAGGGGCCGAACAGCCCAGTCCTTTTTCCCCTTGGGTTCTAAGTGTTTGAACAGTAAGCCTGAAACTTGAGAGGCAAGGACATCCTTCATAGAAGCATCATTTGTGATCATCTTGTGCCAGTTCCTTCCTTCAGTTTATTTCTCAGAAATGTGAATAATACATTTCACCAGGAATGGTACTAGTAAGAAGGGAAGAAATTATTAAAGAGAAGCTATTCAATGATCTCATTTAAACTTCAATTTGAATTGTAGCATAACTTAATGTCCTTTAATGAGGTGAAACTTAATAGTAGTCATGGTTTCTAATGTGTTTAAAGCAATACTATGTTTATTTTTTTTTCTTTTCCTTCTTTTCTCCTTTTTAAGATGGTTTTTTTCATAAAGGTAAAAGCAATTTGTACTATTTAGATCTATTATTTGAGGACAACAACTATAGCACTGAGAAGAGAAAAAATTGCTTAAAAGTAATCTTTAAAATGATCTTATGATTAACTGTTTCAAGAGAAGACACATTGAGATACTGCAAATATGTGTGCAGCCTTATACAATGTATATATATATATACATTTTATAGGAAAGAAAAATATTAATAATCACTTCAATTACCTCTTTTCCTGAGACTAAATCCCTCAAATAACATGATGAAAACTTCATCTAGCTTCTGAAGTGAAAATAAAAACCAAGGAACATATTGCAATGAAAGATCATGTACATTGTGCAGATAGAAATTCAACACACAGACCATCCCTAAATCGTTAAATAAAATTTCCACCTTTATTGAGATGTAATTGACATATAACAGTGTAAGTTTAAGGCGATGACTTGATACATGTATATATTGTGAAATGATTACCACAGGAAAGTTAGTTAATACTTGTATCACCTAACATAATTACCATTTTGTGTGTGTATGGTGAGAACATTCTATAAAACCTTCCATAATATATGCCTTATTCGCCTGATGTGGACTTAGAACCATCATTCTGAATGACGTAAGAGCCACTTGGAGTGGGAGCTTATTCCAGCCATGGGTATAGAGAGACACCTGGACCAGCCTCACAGGTAGGTTTTCCACCACTGCGTGCAGGTGGGCTGAGGGACTCACACTGTGAAACCGTGCACCCCTTTTAGCAGCTGTAAACCCCAGGTACCTCTCAGCAAGGCTGCTGCCTGGAGGGACTTAATGAGCCTCCCCTGTGCTCCCACTTTTGCTCAGGTGGAAGGCACTGGCAGGAGGGTATGTAGGTCATAGGATAGAAATCAGCATTATCTACTCCACCACAGCACTGAGACTCAAGGCTGAGAGTGCTAGTGTGAGGGGTAGAAAAGACACACATGCTAGGACCCAGCCATGGAAGCAGAGTTCACAGACCAGAGGGGCTGACATTGCCTGGGAGCTGGCTCAGAGCTGCAGGCTGAGGACAAATTGCCGGGGGGTCTGGTTCAACATGAGCTCTGCTTCCATAGGTGTGGGGTGAGCCCTGAAACCTGCACTGCTCCTGAGCACGCTGATGCTGCTCCTACAACAAGCGTGGCTCTAGGGCACCTGGTAATTTCAGTGCAGTTCCTCTGTTTTTAAGCAGGCACTTTTAAAACTGGAAAACATAATTAGATATTCCCATGAAATAGATCTCATTATTCTAGGGACTAAAAATATTGGGATTGATAAGGGGATAGGAGGGCGGATTCCCTGTGGTCCAATGGTTAGAACTCCAAGCTCTCAATGCCAAGGTCCTGGGTCCCATCCCTGGTGGAGAACTAAGATTCCACAAGCCATGTGGTGTGACCAAAAAAAAAAAAAAAGCCCCTAAAATCTTATGGGGCTTCTCTGGTGGTCCAGTTGTTGGGACTTTGCCTTCCAATGCCAAGACTCAGGTTTGATCCTTGATCTGGGAGGTAAGATCCCATATGCCTCCTGGCCAAGAAACCAAAACATAAAACAGAAAGAATATCATAATAAATTCAATAAAAACTTTTAAAATGGTCTGCACCGCCCCCCCCACCCCCGCTGCCCCCAAAAAAGCAAGGGAACTGATAGTGGAGGGAGCAGACAGTGGAGGGTAGAGACTTACCAGTAGTTCTTCTGGATCCAGCAGTACATAAATCTTAGGGCATGCATCTTCTAGGTGCCCTGTGTTTTTATATTGTTGTTATTATTTATTACCATTATTATAGCATCACAGTAATTAGAAGTAATTAAATAACATGGAAAGGGGTGGTTTAGTAAGATAGCTCCCTGTTTGCCATTTGCATGACCTTGGACACATCTCTTACCCTCTCTGAGTTTCTGTTTTTCCTTCTGTAAAATGGCAAGAAAAATGATGCCTCTCTCACTGACTTGTGAGAATGAACTGCAGTTAAAGAGATTATGAGGTTAAAGAATAAATGAACTATTCAGAGATTAATTGTCGACACTGCTCTTATCAACAGTTATATTGCCTGGACCCGGTTGTCCTGAATGCGCTTAGGTATCTTTTCCTGGGGCCTGCCTGTGTGCATGCTCAGTTGTGTCTGACTCATTGTGACCCCATGTACTGTAGCCCTCCAGGTTCCTCTGTCCATGGGGTTTTCTAGGCAAGAATACTGGAATGGGTTGCCATGCCCTCCTCCAGGGGATCTTCCAGACCCAGGGATCGATCCCATGTCTCCTGCATTGGCAGGCAGATTAGTTATCACGGAGCCACCTGGGAAGCCCTGGGGCAAGCAATGAGAAATTAAGTCCCTTCTCTTAAAACACGAATTCTCAAAACCAGTCAGAACAGGGGAATTACTGGAATAAGCTGAGCAATTTGCCTGAGTCAAAGAGGGAACTATTGATACTTCTAAGGACTCAGAGAGCCTCTGAGAATTAATATCTATACCCTCAGATCTCTGGGGAAGGGAGGGTCTGCCTGGGTTTGAGTGACAGCCTTACTTTTTGGCCCTCATCAACCAGTGAGACCACAGGCAGACCTGCCTTCATTGTCCTAGTTGCTGAAGCCCAGTTCATGAGACCTGCCTTATGGTGAAGTCCTGTGCTGTGTTGCTGGTGCAGGTGAAAATAAATGATGTTGTTAGAAGAGGATAGGAAAGAATATTTAGGACCCAGTGAGAAACTGAAAACTCCCAACTCTGGAAGATTTCATCACTTTTTCCTACTGCTTGTTAAACTTCAGGATGGAAGGGAGGAAGGGCAGGGTTCAGATCTAATTAAAGTATTCTATGAGTCAGTTTTAGATACTATTATCCTATTTAATTCTCAAACAACATTGTGGGTTAGATAAAATTTCCACTGTTTCAGAATTGAGTAGACTACAGCTCAGAGAGGATAAATTGTATGTTTATATAAGCTCACATAGCTCACAAAGGATGAGGTTGAGACATAAACCCAGGTCTGGCCAGACTCCAAAGCCTACAGTTTTTCCATCCTATCTTGCCACATCCTGAAAAAGACAATTTGGGAGATGTTCATGTTGCTACACAAATGGTGTCAACATAGTTTGTGGGTTTCTGAAAAAAATTGCTTTACTTAACGCAATTGTTCTCAAACTTTAGCAGGTATCAGAATCTCCTATGGATCTGGTTAAAACACAAGTTGCTGGTTTCTCTCCCCGTTTCTGGATCAGTCTGACTGTGGTGAGGTCACAGAGTTTGCTTTTCTAACAAGCTCCCAAGGGATCCCGATGCTACTGGTCCGAGGACCACACTTTGAGAACTGCTCACTTACAGCAGTGGTTCTCCAATGTGGCTGCGCATTAAAATCACATTGGCGGGGGGCGGGGCGGGGGGCGGGGCGGGGGGGGGTGCTTTAAGAATCCCAGTGACCAACCTGCATCCCATACCAATTATATCAGAATTCTTTTTAGGGGTAGGTGGTACCAAGGCATCCATGTTTTTGTTTTTGTTTTAATTCTCCAGGTGATTCAAATGGCCAGGCAAGTTTGAGAGTCTGTGTCTAAAGATACTGACGTGATGAGCCAATCAGTGATACAGGTGTGGAATGAGTGGCCTGGAGCATTTGTGGAATGCAAGAGGGTTGTTGTTCTTACAGTTACAGGATAGGGAGGGGAAGAGGAACTGGGTTTTGTTTATTTTTTTGGCAGTGGCGGAGGACTTCTTGGGTGGAGAAACTCATTCAAAGTCCACAAACGGGAAGGTCAATCAGGGAAGTCTCCATTCTGTCATGTTTTCTATTTCCTATTCCATGTCAGAGATAATCTGCTAATTCTCTCCAGCCTCTACGAGTTGCTTCTTTTCTTTCCTGCTTTCACGGTAGAGCCTGTGATTTAGAAGAGACAGAATACAAATCAAACCTAACTGTGGTCTACAGCTCATAAAATAAAAGTAAGCAAACTTGATTATGCTGATGCCATGTGGTTCAATGTGACAACACCCCAAACTTTGTGGTATATTCAGAATCATCAGAGTATGTTGTTTATTTTTTTTCCTAGTCCACCAAGCCTTCTTGGTTACATTGCTTCCCTGCTTTTTCACGCATGTATTAGAAGCTTATACGTGCTTGATTTTTAATAAATGAGATATTGATTTGTTTCCCAAAATGCTGTAGCAGGTAAACCTTAATTGACTGGTTCCTAAATATTCACTTGGGCTTCCCAGGTGACTCAGTGGTAGAGAATCTGCCTGCCAATACAGGACACAGGTTCGATCCCTGGGTCAGGAAGATCCCCTGGAGAAGGAAATGGCAAGCCACTCCAGTATTCTTGTCTGAGAAATCCCATGGACAGAGCAGCCTCGTGGGCTACAGTCCATGGAGTCGCAAAAGAGTCAGACGTGACATGGTGACTAAGCAACAACGAAAACAAAGACCCACAGCCATTAGACCCCACAGTTACACTCTGATTTTTTTTCTTTCCAACTTCAGAAGACATTATAAAGAATTCCCACCAATGTGACCTCCTTCAGAATTGTTCAGGATTCTTAACGACAGAGGCAGATGCGAACTATTATATATAGGATGGATAAACAACAAGGTCCACCTGTATAGCACAAGGAACTATAGTCAATATCTTGTGATAAACCATAATGGAAAAGAATATGAAAAAGAATGTATATATGTTTGTAACTGAATCACTTTACTCCTCAGCAGAAATTAACATAACATTGTAAATCAACTATACCTCAATAAAATACAATGAATTCAATTAATATTTTACTAAAAAATAAAATATTCTTCAAAACAATAAATAAAATGTCTCTTCTGAGACCTTTCTCTCACTCTCAGAGGAGCTGTCCCATGGCACTGACCTCTGGAATCCTGTCATCTCTAGAGTGAATTTTCATCTCAGGCACTTTAACTTGGCTTAGGGTCTCAGAGTTGCTCAAGAGCACACATTGCGGGAGGGGTGGGGAGCAGAAGTTTTCTGGGAAATTTAGGAGTCAAGTGCTTCCTGCTGATCAAGGAAAGGGGTGACGTTTCTGAATGTAAAGGGATTACTAGTGCCTTGTGGCCAGCCTGCTTGAGCAGGATCTTTATGAGATAACTATAAAACATCTTCACTCTGCAGCTTACTGAACTGCCTCACTGGTTGAGAACACAGAAGGGAGATGGAGATGGAGGAGGAGGTGGGGTTGGAGGGCAGGAAAGATCAACTGAACATGATATTCCAGAGTATGCAACTGTATCTTTGTGCCAGATAATTAAACATTAACCCATGACACTAAAATTTAAACACGTGGTTAATAAACTAATGCATGAGGCCATCAGGCTAAACACAAAAGCCAATTTGTAGTTACATCCTTGGTCCTGGGGCTAAACCTTTGGGTTTTGAGACATGGACTGAAATGTTCATTTTTCAAAATATGGCAAAACTCAGGACTGAATGCCACCAGTAAGAATTAAACAGCTTGTGAACAAGAACTCAAGAGGACCCATATTCACACTGCAGGACTAACTGGCCTTCAAGCCATTCCCAACCAAATGCCCTCTAGTTGTCCTGAACAGATCAGTGCAGCATTTGGTGGTGGGGTAAACCTAATTGTTTATTTACTACTTCCTTAATTTGGTTACAGTTTTCCCCTAGTTTGGCCTACCTGTCATAGTAGTGGTTACCTGTCAAAAGGAATTATTGTATATCATGCAAAGATTCGGTGTGGGCAGCATTTGGTGCAGTGCAGATCAGCAAGGATGATGTACATTACCTCAAGCAGAATCTAAATGAGATGACATAGGCTGATCTCATCAAGCCAGCAAATCCCAATTCAGCAAATCACTAAGTAATTACTATGCCCTGGTAGGTGAAGCTAATCTGATTGTCTTTGTTTTCTCTAAACACATATATTCACGAATATTTATTTTGGGAAAAAAGATAGCAGTCAGTGGGAGAAAAACAAACAAACAGAAGCAATAGAGTACAAAAGGCTAAGTAAGAAAATCAAGTTAAGGTGCCCCAACAGAAATAGTCTCTAACAGGGGTATCAGGGAACTTTGGGGAATATCATTCCAGAAATTCATTTACAAATAGAAGAAAGCAGGTTGGGAGATAAGTTTCACAAAAACGAAGTTACTATACAAGCTAATTTTTATTAACTATTTTAAGCTTAATTTACATAAATGTTAGCAGGATTGTTGTTGTGTAGTTGTAAATTATATCCGGTTCTTTGCAACCTCATTGACTGCAGCAGGCCAGGCTTCCCTGTCCATCACCAACTCCTGGAGCTTGCTCAAACTCATGTCCATTGAGTTGGTGATGCCCTCCAACCATCTTGTCCTCTGTTACCCCCTTCTCCTCCTGCCTGCAATCTTTACCAGCATCAGGGTCTTTTCCAACGTGTTGACTCTTCATATCAAATGAAGAGTCATGGCCAAATAACCATGATAAATAACCAAATAAAACAAAACATAACTGATCTTTAGATAAAATTTTTAACATTTCTGAAAGATGCCTAAAATTTGGAAGTAAAGATTATGGATAACATTAAGAGGCTGAAAATCATTTAAAAGGAAAAAGACTTCCTATTCTGACTTTAAACAATATTTATTAATGTTTTATTATAAATTGTAAGGAAATTAGCATCCTACTCCTTCTCTCCATCACATGATTATTATTATGATTGTTATTGTTATGCTAGTCAGTCTGGCGCTACCATTTGTGAGGTCTGTGGCAAGAATAAAACAAAAACTCACTTACCCTATTAAATATTTGTTACATATGCTAACTGGTCCAAATATGAAAAAGAGTATGTCAAGGCTGTGTATTGTCACCCTGCTTATTTAACTTCTATGTAAAGTACATCATGAGAAACACTGGGCTGGAGGAAGCACAAGCTGGAATCAAGATTGCTGGGAGAAATATCAATCACCTCAGATATGCAGATGACACCACCCTTATGGCAGAAAGTGAAGAAGAACTAAAGAGCCTCTTGATGAAAGTGAAAGAGGAGAGTGAAAAGGTTGGCTTAAAGCTCAACATTCAGAAAACGAAGAACATGGCATCTGGTCCCATCACTTCATGGGAAATAGATGGGGAAACAGTGGCTGACTTTATTTTGGGGGCCTCCAAAATCACTGCAGATGGTGATTGCAGCCATGAAATTTAAAGACGCTTACTCCTTGGAAGGAAAGTTATGACCAACCTAGAGAGCATATTGAAAAGCAGAGGCATTACTTTGCCAACAAAGGTCCGTCTAGTCAAGGCTATGGTTTTTCCTGTGGTCATGTATGGATGTGAGAGCTGGACTATAAAGAAAGCTGAGCACCAAAGAATTGATGCTTTTGAACTGTGGTATTGGAGAAAACTCTTGAGAGTCCCTGGGACTGCAAGGAGATCCAACCTGTCCATCCTAAAGGAGATCAGCCCTGGGTGTTCATTGGTAGGACTGATTTTGAAGCTGCAACTCCAATACTTTGGCCACCTGATGTGAAGAGCTGACTCATTTGAAAAGACCCTGATGCTGGGAAAGATTGAGGGCAGGAGGAGAAGGGGACAACAGAGGATGAGATGGTTGCATTGCATCACCGACTCAATGGACATGGGTTTGGGTGGACTCCGGGAGCTGGTGATGGACAGGGAGGCCTGGCGTGCTGTGACTCATGGGGTCGCAAAGTTGGACACGACTGAGCAACTGAACTGAACTGTTAAATGAAATTCTATCTTCCTATCCTGACAAATATACCTTCATAATAACGAATTTCTGGAGAACAGAATGGCAATCCACTCCAGTATCCTTGCCTGGAGAATCCCATGGATAGAGGAACCTGGCGAGCTACATTCCATGGGATCGCACAGTCAGATGTGACTGAGCTACTCACACTACTACACTAATAATGAGTTGGAAACTGTGTAAAACTGTAGTCATTAATATGGCTAAAAGTTGGGAAATATCGTAGAAAAGAAAATATAATTATTTTTGCTCCTACTGATGTGTTTTGATGTTTAAATGAGTAATAAAATATATAACTTACAAAGCATTGTGGACTTACTTTTGTAATTAAGCCAAATCACATATTGTTTATATAATTTATACTTTTATATAAATTGTGTTATACTGATTGTATGAGACAAAGAATTAAACATAAAATGTAGTTTCATATAATATATGAACATATTTGAACCAAAAGTGTAAATTAAGATAAACATAAAAATAAAAGTCAAAATTATTTTTCATGTGAATTTTTCACATGTGGTCAATTTTAATTTATCAATAAATGTTGTGAATGGAGAAGTTAAGTTCACTTAAATATTTTTTCTTGTAATTATGATTTGCTTGCTAAAGCTGAAACTCCAGTACTTTGGCCACCTCATATGAAGAGTTGACTCATTGGAAAAGACTCTGATGCTGGGAGGGATTGGGGGCAGGAGGAAAAGGGGACGACAGAGGATGAGATGGCTGGATGGCATCACTGACTCGATGGACGTGAATCTGAGTGAACTCCGGGAGTTGGTGATGGGCAGGGAGGCCTGGTGTGCTGCAATTCATGGGGTCACGAAGAGTCGGACACGACTGAGCAACTGAACTGAACTGAACGGGATGCCATGAGATTCTTTTTTTTTTTCAATTTTATCATGAGTTGCTTTGTTGTAGATCACTTTGTATCAGTTTTGCTGCTGACACAGTTGTTTTTTATTATATCTCTGAATATTTTAAGATTCCATTTGCTTTGTATCACATATGAGAGACTCTATAGCATAGCATGCCTAGTTGCTTTAGTCACATCTGACTCTCTGTGACCCCCTTGGCTGAAGCCCACTAGGCTCCTCTGTCCAAGGGAGTTTCCTGGGAAGAATACTGAAGAGATCTAGATGTCCACTGGCAGATGAATGGATAAGAAAGCTGTGGTACATATACACAATGGAGTATTACTCAGCTATTAAAAAGAATGTATTTGAATCAGTTCTAATGAGGTGGATGAAACTGGAGCCTAATATATAAAGTGAAGTAAGTCAGAAAGAAAAACACCAATACAGTATACTAATGCATATGTATATGATATTTAGAAAGATGGTGACAATGACCCTATATGTGAGACTGCAGAAGAGACACAAATGTAAAGAACAGACTTTTGGACTCTGTGGGAGAAGGCGAGGGTGGGATGATTTGAGAGAACAGCATTAAAACATGTATATTAATATATGTGAAATAGATCACCAATCCAGGTTCAATGCATGAGACAGGGCGCACAGGGCTGATGCACAGGGATGACCCTGAGGGGTAGGATGGGGAGGGAGGTGGGACGGGGGTTCAGGATGGGGGACATGTGTACACCAGTGGCTGATTCATGTGAATGTATGGCAAAACCCACTACAATATGTAAAGTAATTCAGTTCAGTTCAGTTCAGTCACTCAGTCATGTCTGACTCTTTGCGACCCCATGAATCGCAGCACGCCAGGCCTCCCTGTCCATCACCATCTCCCGGAGTTCACTCAGACTCATGTCCATTGAGTCAGTGATGCCATCCAGCCATCTCATCCTCTGTCGTCCCCTTCTCCTCCTGCCCCCAATCCCTCCCAGCGTCAGAGTCTTTTCCAATGAGTCAACTCTTCGCATGAGGTGGCTAAAGTACTGGAGTTTCAGCTTTAGCATCATTCCTTCCAAAGAACACCCAGGGCTGATTTCCTTCAGAATGATCTGGTTGGATCTCCTTGCAGTCCAAGGGACTCTCAAGAGTCTTCTCCAACACCGCAGCTCAAAAGCATCAATTCTTCGGCGTTCAGCTCTCTTCACAGTCCAACCCTCACATCCATACATGACCACTGGAAAAACCATAGCCTTGACAAGATGGACATTTGTTGGCAAAGGAATGTCTCTGCTTTTTAATATGCTGTCTAGGTTGGTCATAACTTTTCTTCCAAGGAGTAAGCGTCTTTTAATTTCATGGCTGCAATCACCATCTGCAGTGATTTTGGAGCCCCCAAAAATAAAGTCTGACACTGTTTCCAGTGTTTCCGCATCTATTTCCCATGAAGTGATGGGGCCAGATGCCATGATCTTCGTTTTCTGAATGTTGAGCTTGAAGCCAATCTTTTCACTCTCCTCTTTCACTTTCATCAAGAGGCTTTTTAGCTCCTCTTCACTTTCTGCCATAAGGGTGGTGTCATCTGCATATCTGAGGTGATTGATATTTCTCCCGGCAATCTTGATTCCAGCTTGTGCTTCTTCCAGCCCAGCATTTCTCATGATGTGCTCTACATAGAAGTTAAACAAGCAGGGTGACAATATACAGCCTTGACGTACTCCTTTCCTATTTGGAACCAGTCTGTTGTTCCATGTCCAGTTCTAACTGTTGCTTCCTGACCTGCATGTAGGTTTCTCAAGAGGCAGGTCAGGTGGTCTGGTATTCCCATCTCTTTCAGAATTTTCCACAGTTTATTGTGATCCACACAGTCAAAGACTCTGGCATAGTTAATAAAGCAGAAATAGATGTTTTTCTGGAACTCTCTTGCTTTTTTGATGATCCAGCAGATGTTGGCAATTTGATCTCTGTTTCCTCTGCCTTTTCTAAAACCAGCTTGAACATCTGGAAGTTCACTAGCCTCCAATTAAAATCAATAAATTAATTTATTAAAAAAAAAAAAGAATACTGAAGAGGGTTGCCATGCCCTCTTCCAGGGGATCTTCCCGACCCAGGGATCAGACCCAGGTGTCCTGGGTCTCTTGCATTGCAGTGAGGTTCTTCACCGCTGAGCCACTAGGGAAGATAGCAGTTGAGAACATTTGAGCCTGCAGGTCTCAAACCTAAGCCCTGTCACCTATCTTCTAAGTTGCTTGTTTTGCTCACCTATTGTGTTAGTCTGTTTAGGCTGCCATAACAAAAGGCCATAGACTAGGTGGCTTGAACAAGAGAAATTCAGAGTTCTGGAGACTGCAAGTCTGAGATCAGGGTGCCAGCAAGTTTGGGTTCTCATAAGCACCCTCTTTCTGGCTTGCAGATGACTGTCTTCTCACTGCATGTTCACCAGGCAGAGTGAGAAAAACAGAGAACTGGAGAGAGAGAGAAAAAGAGAGGGAGAGAGAGGGAGACAGTGAGCTTTCTGGGGTCTCTTCTTAATGGGTACTAATCTTATTAGTCAGGGCCTCACCCTCACAATCTCATTTAACCTTAAGAACTCCCTTAGAGGCTTCATCTCGAGATATAGCCACTCTAGGGAGGGGTTGTGTGTAGAGCTTTCATATATAAATTTGGATGGGGGAACACAAGCGTTCTATCCGTAACACCCATGAAATGGAGACCTAGTTTATACAGCTTTTATAAAGATTAAATGAGTTAATAAAAGCCTTAGAAAATGTCTGACATTTAGTAAACATTATATAAATATTAGCATTAATATTATTCATGAACACCATCTATATATTTGCAATGCTGCTGCTACTAAGTCCTTTCAGTTGTGTCTGACTCTTTGCAACCCTATGAACTGTAGCCCACCAAGCTCCTCTGTCCATGGGATTCTCCAGGCAAGAATACTGGAGTGGGTTGCCATGCCCTTCTCATGGTTTAATAACAGAAATGATTTCAGCACTGTGCTCTGTCACTTAGCTATGTTACATTTTTGTTATCGTAGAATGGGCAAGCAATATGACTGAGCAATTGAACTGAGGCAATATCATTCCAATATGGAGATAAGTGCAACATATATCCTGGGGATGATTGAAGCAAGTTTAATGTAAAGTCTGTACCAATTTGCAGATTTCTAATAGAGTCTAAGAATATCCAAATGTGGAGTCAAATTCATGTTTTCCTGTAAGCAGAAGGGAAACTGGAGTCTTATGTGAGCCAGAACTCCCTCTTTTCCCCTTCAAAACAAGATCAGGTGGACATATTAAAAGCTACACTCTCATTCCCTAAGTCACTGACTGGAGGGACAATTTCCTGTCTAAACATGTTACTTTCCTTTCAGAACTTGGGTTTTGGGCACCACCCTTGAGCCTCAAGACCAGATAAAGTTCACTTGATCCCATATCTGGCTTGCACATAACTTCCTCAGGCAGTGCCAGCCACAGGCATAGTTTTGAATCCTCCCTTCTCAGAAGCACGTGCCACTTCTGTTTTCTCTCCTACAGGTCTTGTTTGCAGCTAGCTGTCATTTAGTTGTCAATAAATTTCTAGAGGTATTACCTGTTGAATTATTCTTATCTCACTTAGGGGAATGGCATTTTAATAGACATACTTAAGGCAAAGACATACCCAAAGACATTTAATACCCAAAGAAATACAACCTAAATAGTAACTTTCGAGCCTCATGGGTTAAAAGGGTGCTGGATAGGGTCAGAGAGAGACTTTTGTGATTAAGAGGACTTAATATTTGCTCATTAAATCACTGCTCACAAGGCAAGTCTGCTTCGGGAGTTCACTCTTTGTTCCCTTCCTGCCTCTCCTTCCAGGCTTAGCTTCTAAACCTGTGGCTCCCACTCCATGTCTCCTCCAGAGTCCCTTCCAGCACTCCTATGTAGCTATTCAGAGTTATTCATGCCTTCCCCTGAAAAATGCTGTTCCTTCCTGTCTCTCTGCCTTCATTTAAGCTGTGCATTTTGTGGAGGTGTCTTCCTTACCCTTCTTCTTTCTCCCTTTCCTGAATTTCAAAATCTAGTCAGCATCCAAACCCCAGAATAAATATCTCCTCACCTACAAAGACTTCCCCTAAATTCTCCAGGCCGAGCTCATGATATCTGACTTCCAGGATCCCCCCTGGATCCCCTGAAGACCTCAGATGGAGCATCTGCTATGAAGTGTTTAGCACACTGTACCTTCCTGAAGGCAGTGGCTGGATCCTGGTTGACTTGATCTCTTTGGCTCCCAGCACAAGCTTTGCATTCTGGTGCCCAATAGAAGTCTCACTGGTTATTACTGTTGTTTTCTTTTTTAATGCTACTTACAGTTTCTGCCATGAACTAATTCTACATTGTTGTTGTTTAGTCGCTCTTTGCTACCCCAAAAACTCTAGCATGCCAGGCCTCCCTGTCCCTCACCATCACCCAAAGTTTGCCCAAGTTCAGGTCCATTGAGTCAGTGATGCTATCCAACCATCTCAACCTCTGCCTCCCTCTAACTCTATGCTCTTGATAAATTATTTCTCTGGGCCTCAGTTTCCTCCATTTAAAAATGAGTAAGTTGTATTGCTAATTATTAGCGACATGCAAATCAAAACTACAATGAGATATCACCTCATACCAGCCAGAATGGCTATCATGAAATAGTCTACAAACAATAAGTGCTGGAGACGGTGTGGAGAGAAGGGAACCCTCCTTCACTGTTGATGGGAATGTAAACTTCTACAGCCACTGTGGAGAACAGTATGAATGTTCCTTAAAAAGCTAAAAATTGTTGACTACTGATTGCATATGACCCTGCAACACCACTCCTGGGCATATATCTGGAGAAACATATGATTTGAAAGAGTACATGCACCTTAATAATCATAGCAGCATTGTTTACAGTAGCCAAGACTTGGGAGCAACCTAAGTGTTCACTGACAGAGGAATGAATAAAGAAGATGTGAGATATATATATATGAATATTAGCCATTAAAAAGAATGAAATAATGCCATTTGCAGCAATGTGGATGGACCTAGAGAGTGTCATACTGAGCGAAATAAGTCAGAGACGGAAAAATACCATATGATAACTCTTTTTTTTTTTAATTTTTATTTTTACTTTATTTTACTTTACAATACTATATTGGTTTTGCCATACATTGACATGAACCCCCCTCCCACCTCCCTCCCCATAACATCTCTCTGGGTCATCACTGTGCACCTCTTATATATGGAATCTAAAAAGACACGATACAAATGAGCTTACTTACAAAACAGAAACAGACTCACAGACTTCAAGAAGGAGCTTATTGTTGCCAGCGGGAAGGATGGGAGGAAGGGATAGTTAGGGAATTTACGCTGCTATATTTAAAACGGATGACCAACAAGGACTTACATACAGTACACACTTACATACAGACCTACATTCCGCACATGGAGCTCTGCTCAATGTTATGTGGCAGCCTGGATGGGAAGGGGGTTTATAGGAGAAGGGGTCCATGCATATGTAAAGCTGAGTCCCTTTGCTGTTCATCTGAAACTGTCACAACTTGTTTGTTAATCGGCTATACCCCAGGACAAAATAAAAATTTTTTAAAAATGAATAGGTTGGGAAAAACTTATCCTTTAGGCTTTAGCCTTTCACAACAATAAAATTCTATGATACAGCATCATAACTGAAGCTCACCAAAACAAAAACTATTTTCTTAATAAGTTTGTTTTCCAGAGAACTTTTGACATGTGTTTGCGCAAATAAATATTGCCATGTCCACAGATTCATTTGTCCTGGAACCACAAGCTCACATACCAAAGAGAACCAAGATGCAACATGAGAAAAATACTTTCAATCTGTCAAAGTAGGAGTGTACCACTCCCCATTTTCATTCCATGAGTACTAGCCATTGATGTCCTGTCACTCTGCAGAATGGCAGCTCTGGATGGCTTTTCCGGGAAGCACGAGGGTCAGGGACGGCTGCCAAGGCATCAAGATATAGCATCACACCTGTCCTTCTTGTTGACTCTGCTTGGATTATTACAAATGAAATGCAGGAGAACTCTCAAAGGACATGTGAGGCTTGAGAGGGACTCAGCTTTCTAACAATGATCAGAGAAGAAAATCAAGACAAACACATTCCTCTGATGGTTTCACTTGGTTGCCTGTTCTGTTCAGCCTTGAAGGGTCTGAGCAAATGCCCATGTCCAGGATAATGACAACAGACCTGCTTTTTTTTCTCTCTGCCTACCTTGTAACTTTCTTCTCTTCCATGCACTCACCCTCTACTCTTGTGGTAGATGCTATGGGGGCTGGGCCCAGCCCCCTTTAACCAGCTGATGCCCTGACCCCACTTGCTGTGTTAATCACTCATAGCTGCCCTGTACTCCGGAGACCCACCCTCAGAGGACCGGAGCTGTCTTGCCCAAGAAAATACACTCCCTGGAGGCCTATAGCCAGCGCCTGATATACACGGGCATATAGAAAGCTGACCTCCTTGCCTAAAAGGGGACAACTGTTCTGCATAGCATGTGCTCCAGAACCTTCTCCCATAGATCAGACCAAGGCAGGGCCTTACCAAAGCACACCCTCACTAAGCTTCTCTGCCCGCCCTACCCTGTGTCAGGCTCTGCTTCTAAGGAACCTGACCTGATTCAGCCCATCTCTCCTGGGACTTTCCATAGAACTCTCTTCTAGAAAAGCCAGTCTAAATGGTAGCTAGACTGCTTTGCTGCATGGCTGCTCTTTGGAGGCTTTATGCCATCCTAACAAATGCATTCTGTGGTTCATTTATATTTAATGGGCTAGTGGGTCTCCAATAGTAACATTTTCAGATCCCTGGGGAGGAGGAAATGAGGCTCATGGTGTCATGGCAGAGGACTGGATTGGGATAAATGAAACTGAGTCCAGCTCCACTCCCAACAGTCATCTTGACCAGAGGTCAGTTGGTGTGGCTCCCGGGTCTCAATTTACTTCTCTATCAAGTGAAGAGAGGAAAACATGAGCCCAAATGCCCCTTCCTGTTCTGCTTCTCCAGGGGTTTATGATTCACACACTCTTCTTTCTGCTTCTATCTGGAAGGAACATACAGGAAGATATACACATGCAGGAAGAGATATGTAGATGGGATCGACCTTAAACTCAATTATTCATTTCCTAGGTCCCAAGCAGAGAATCCACACATATATTTAGTGATATTTATTCAGCACTCAGTGCTTTCAAATAATTGGTTTGGAATAATATGGTCTAAAGTGAAAGAAAGTGTTAGTTGCTCAGTCATGTCTGACTCTTTTCAATCCCATGGAATGTATCCCGCCAGGCTCCTCTGTCCATGAGATTTCCTAGGCAAGAATATTGGAGTGGCTTGCCATTTTCTTCTCCAGGGGATCTTCCTGACGCAGGGATCATACTTGGGTCTCCTGCATTGCAGGCAGATTATTTACTGTCTGAGCCACCTGAGAAGCCCATGGTCTAAGCATCTGCTTTTAGGGGACAAACTGGCAGCAGGACTCCCTCATTTCACTCCGGCAACCATTCAACATCTTCTCTTCTTGGCTCTGCATTAACAAAACTATATGAGAGCCTGTTGAAAAAGGCGAAACGTGCTTGGATCAACACAGGAGTCATTTGTAAAAAAAAAAGGAGGTCTCTTATTGACTCTGTCATAGACCATAGCATTCACTTTAAGAGAGTTCAAGGGACTTCCCTGAAGTCCAGTGGTTAAGACTCAGTGCTTCCATTACAGGGGTGCAAGTTCAATCCCTGATTAGGGAACTAAGATCCTGCATGGAATGTGGCATGGCCAGAAAAAAAAAAGAGCAGGGAGTTAACTGGTTTTCTCTTTCCTTTGGATTTCCAAAACGCTTTCACATTCATTCCTTCATCTGGTGTCGTTACTGACCTTGTAACATCCTGCCTTGTTACTACATGTTGTTTTGTAACAATCTTCTATTTGGAATGCAAGGAAAACAAGGAAGGGTGTGGTTATATGACCTGATTTTCTTGTCACAGTGCATTAATATCTAAAACAGTCCTAGGGCCCAGTTCTCAGGCTCTGAGTCACCTAAATTCCTACCAAATCACACTGCCTTTCTTAAGAGCCTAGAGTTTGCCCAAGTGTTCTCAAAGGAGCTCACAGTTCCTTGAAAGGTGGATAATTGTTATGCAAAAAGGAGTGGTCTGTGATGAAGTTAAGTATGGGAAAGCCTAGCTTAAGCTGGCTGCTTTAGAGTAAGACACCTTGGAGCCTTTCTGCTCCTTAAATGTTCCAAGGCAAGGCAATGCACGTACAGTTCCAAACACACTTAACCGTACGGACCTTTACTTCCAAATAATCTTGCAGGTTGGAAAGCACTCTAAGAAGTCATTGATGTATATGATACCCACATTTTGGATATTTGGATGATTCCTGGTGTCAGGTAGGCATAACTACTATTCAAATCGTTTCAGTGCCCAGTAACCTATTGCCTTGGTTGTATGTGTTTATTTGAGTAATGTGCATGCTTATGTGTTGGCAAGCCTCACTTGGTTGCAATATGATGGGTGTCATCTCTGGTCCTTTGTCTTTGAAAATTTTGTCACTGAGGATTTACTAACCACTCTTGTAGAACTGACTCAGGTCTCACCTTCTCAGTTTCCAGTAGGCTAACTGGGCTTCATGATTTCCAGCCAACCGGACATTCAAGGTATACTGGTTCTGACACAGCTTGTAGTATCTTAATGTTAAACCTTATCCAAGTTGCTTTCTCCTGAGAAGGTCCACAGCCCTCCAAAACATGTTGACAATTATCTATAATTGCAAGGATTCAATTGCCTGCATACAATAGAATTTCACCAGTCCATCCTACAGGAAATCAGTCCTGAATATTCATTGGAAGGATAGATGTTGAAGCTGAAACTCCAATACTTCGGCCACCTAATGTGAAGAACTGACTTATTGGAGAAGATCCTGATGCTGGGAAAGATTGAAAGCGAGAGAAGAAGGGGACAACAGAGAATGAAATGGTTAGATGGCATCACTGGCTCAACCAACATGAGTTTGTTTGAGTAAACTCTGGGAGTTGGTGATGGACAGGGAGGCCCAGTGTGCTGCAGTCCATGGGGTCACGAAGAGTTGGACATGACTGAGCGACTGAACTGAACTCGACTGAACTGAATAAAATTTGGAGGACTCTAATCATGGTCTCCACATAGACATATCATACTGCTTTCAATTAAATATGAGGTACCAATGATGGACGCAGCTGATGTATCTCCTCAGTTGCCTCTACCCCACATACCCGCTGAGTCTTGGATTTTGCTCCCTGAGGTCTGGCTGCTGCCATCCTGTTTCCCATCTCCACTGGCAGCAGCCCGGGCCCCATATACAGACCTTGTAAGACCTATGAAGGCTCCTGGAAGGTCTTCCACGTTCTGAGGCACGATGCTGGGAACTGGCCATCTCCCAGAAGGGCTGAGTGACACAAGCTGGTGGTATGCGTTTGGGGGCTGAGGGATGGATTGATACCCAGAGAGACAACAGCTGACCAGTAAGAGGCAGGAGGCAGAAAGAAACTGACAGGAAAACACTGCTCCTGTTCTCTCCTCAACAGACTGTCCTGAGGTGCAGTGGCTCCTCACAGCATCTCCAGAGCCCTTAAAAAAAATTTTTTTTTTAAAATTTATTATTAGCTACTCTGGTTCTTCATTGCGCTGTACAGACTTTTCATTGTGGTGACTTCTCTTGTTGCAAGTGCAGACTCTAGGGCACAGACTCAGAAGATGCAGCGCATGGGTTTAGTTGCTCCGTGGCATGTGGCATCTTCCCAGACCAGGAATCGAACCCATCCATATTCTCTGCATTGACAGGCAGATTCTTAACCACTGGGCCACCAGGGCAGCCCCTCTGCAGAGCCCTGGGGGCACCAGTTCTGCTTTCTTGTGAAGCTATGGCTGCTTCAGAAGCCCCTGCCTTTGACTTACTTTCTTTGTCTGCTTCAACTTACCTCACTGTCTGTGGCTGGAATTGTATCCCTGCATTGAAGCCTTAGCATTTAAACTCTGCCTTAAGCTCTGCTCTATGAAACCCAGGTGGGCAATTTCATGTATATCCAAGAGTTTTCCCTGTTTTTAAAACCATCATAATCATAGCTCTTGCATACGGATCCATATTACGCAGACTCCCCTCACACACTGTACTTCCTACTGTTGCAGTGGATGAGGATAAAATTGTGACAGGCCACTGTCTGAAATCCTCTGTCTACTCCTAAGGATCCTAAAGTAGATCTTTGCCAAAATATCTCCTGCAGAGGACAGATGGAAGGGTTCATTAAGAAAATAAGTGTGATCTAGACAAGAATGTGGCCAGATTTCATCACTGGTAAAGCATGATTAGCTCCTGATCTTGCAGCTCAGTCTTGTTCAAAGGATGAAATGTATTCAGATAAAAAGTGGGAATAACATGAAGTGAAAGCGAAAGTCATTCAGTCGTGTCTGACTCTTTGCGACCCCATGGACTATATAGTCAACGGACTTCTCCAGGCCACAATACTGCAGTGGGTAGCCTTTCCCTTCTCCAGGAGATCTTCCCAACCCAGGAATCAAACTGGGGTCTCCTTCATTGCAGTCAGATTCTTTACCAACTGAGCTATCAGGAAGCCTGGGAGTAGCATATATAAAGAAATTATAAGGGCTGTAGGTTTCACATAGGCCTAGGAAGAAAGGTAGATTAGTCTCACCATAAACTTTAACAAAGCATTGAAAAGAAACTTAGTTTTTTCCTGTGTCCTAGATAATATGTATTTTTCTGGACTGGAAGTGAGAAGGAGGTTTTTCAAACCCTCATCTATAGAGTTCTCTATGAACTACCAGCATAGACTCCTTCCATTGGCAGCTAGAAGCTCCCCTCTTCTGAGAAGGGAGTGGAAGAGTCCAGGAGAACATCATAGATTGTGCTACATTAACAACCAGGCAATTTTCTTACTAGTTTATGACAGTAAACCCTTACTTCTCATTCTCTCCACGTGTCCATCAATTGTTGGCAGGGGCTCTGCTGCAAGTCATCCCCACTTTGGAAGCCACCATCATCTGGCCATTGCCAGTCACCTTGGCAGATAAAAGAAGAGGTGATGAATTATGTAGTAACTCTTAAAGCCTCATAGGAGATAGTACAATGATTTCCACCCATATTTAGTGAGTAAAGCAGGTCAGATGGGCACAGCTCATTTCAAAGTGGGTGAGGCAAAAGAGTTCTACCAAATGTCCTAAATAGGGAGTAATAGAATATTTGCTTTCAGCCCTAAAAACTACAGCTCTTCAGCCCTAATTACTATGGTTCTGCCATTGCCAAAGGAAGAAATTACATCCTGGGAAAGGAAGGTCAGCAAAGCCTTTTGTTTCAAGTGCAGCCTGCCCTTTCTGAGGTCATAGGTATCTAGGAGTTCTCAGATATTGGAAGGAGGTGCTACTAGACGGGTTTCCCAGGTGGTGTTAGTGGTAAAGAACCTACCTGCCAATCCAGGAGACTTAGAGACACTGGTTCGATCCTTGGGTGGGAAAGAGCCCCTGGAGGAGGGCAAGGCAACGCACTCCAGTGTTCTTGCCTGGAGAATCCTATGAACAGGGCAGACTGGCACACACACACACACTTTCTTCTGACTGCCTCATATAAATGCTCACTTAACCACTCCTATTAGAGAAAGGAGAATTAGACCTCCCCTCTCTGTGCCGAGCAGCTTCGATGGAGGTGAGATGTAGGAGCTTGCCAGCACTGTTCTGAGGCAGGATAATATTCAGAAATCACTGCACCCCAGCTGTCCTCCATGGTGCAGAGGGCTCCCTTCTCTTCCTGCAGACTTGGCCTAGCCAGTAGACAATCTGACATCCGCTGTGCATTGCCTCCAGATGCACCCGTCTGCTCTGGAAAGCTTTGCAAATGCAGGCCCCAAGTTCTCTGCAGACAGCATCCTGTCACCTTGGGAGCTGGCTTGTTTTCTGTGGTGCTGTCTCAGCAAAGAAACGTTTTCCAGAGGGTTCCTGTGAATGGTTTCTGTAAACGAGAGTTGCAAGACATCATGGCCAGAAACTTTTTAAAGAAATTTGTGTTCTTTCTTCTCTAGGCTTTTAAGAGAGTACATTTCAGAAGTCATTTTATCTATCTGGGGCTAAGTAGAGAATTCCATAGAGCAGAGACAGAAGAATTTTCTTTATTTGAAAAGAGAAAGAACGGAAAAAGGAAAGAACAAATTCTAAAGAGTTTTTGGGTACAGGAACCTAGAAACTTTGATACTGGGTGTATTTTTATCACTCGATAATACGTCTTTGTTTCTTCTTCAGCCTCATTAAAGGGGACAAAGGCGAAGAGCATATTTCTCATTTTCCCTTCTGAGACTGCTCCCCTTAACGCTGCCAGATGTGCCCGCAGCTTAGCGCATTAGTACCACTGAGCTCCCTGAAGGTCTTGCCTCTCTGCTCACCACCTTTCAGTTCTTCTCTGGCTGCTTCGAAAGCAAGCAGCAGTTTAATGAGACAAGTCCCCCTTGGAGACTCCTCTTCCCTCTAGGAATTCAGTAAGTGCTTTGTATAAAACAGTAATAGGATGGTTCAGCCAGACTCTCTGGCTCACACACACTAACTGGCGTTCCCTGTGGGAAGGAGGAGCAGGTAGCCGAGTGATAAGGCCGTTAGGACTGACTGCACTGTGTGAGTGGCTGGTCCCTGAAGCCACTTTTCTTGCCTGTTGTAAGTATGAAAAGACGTCAGCAAATGGCTGATCAGAACAGATTTCCTGGTGGGATGTAAAGATGTCCATGGGCAGAGTCTGGATAATAATGGGCAAAGAGTGATTTAGTGTCATGATTATTCTTCAGCAGAGCCCAGAAGCCTTGCACCCAGGGAGCTCAGAAGAGATGCAGAAGGAGTGATGAGTGAGAAAGCAGATACACTGGATCCACAGAGGGGAGACTGCCTGCTCTTGTCATTGGAAGGAACCAAGAGAATCCTCTGGGAAGCCTTAGCAATGCCTCGGAGAACACTACGAGACATGAGGTAGAAGAGGATCACAAATGGGAAGAATTTCTCTCCTCCTTACAAATCACATTACCTTGTCCTCTAAATTCATAGATTCTCAGCTCTCTTACAACTCAAGGCCTCAAGGGTACCTGGGGCTTGGCCTGTGTTGAGTCCTATTACCTAAAGAAGTTGAAAATGTCATAAGATCTCAGCAACTGTAAGATCAACAGCTGGAGTCAGGGAGAAGTTCCTTAGAGCTGTGAACAGTATCAGAATGGCTTAAGGAATGGGGATGGGCTTAGGATGGAAGTGAGTAGAGCAGGATAAAGAGTAAATATGTAGAGAAGAGACTTACAGTTACCAAGGGAGGAAGAGGGGGTGGGATGAAAACTGGGAGACTGGGACTGACATATACACACTCAGTTCAGTCGCTCAGTCATGTCCGACTCTTGGCAACCCCATGGACTGCAGCACACCGGGCTTCCCTGTCCATCACCAACTCCCAAAGTTTACTCAAACTCAAGCCCATCAAGTTGGTGATGCCATCCAACCATCTCCTCCTCTGTCATCCCCTTCTTCTGCCTTCAATCTTTCCCAGCATCAGGGTCTTTTCAAATGAGTCAGTTCTTCCCATCAGGTGGCCACAGTATTGGAGTTTCAGCTTCAGCATCAGTCCTTCCAATGAATATTCAAGACTGATTTCCTTTAGGATGGACTGGTTGGATCTCCTTGCAGTCCAAGGGACTCTTAAGAATTTTCTCCAACATCACAGTTCAAAAGCATCAATTCTTCACTGCTCAGCTTTCTTTATAGTCCAACTCTCACATTCATACATGACTACTGGAAAAACCATACCTTTGACTAGACAGACCTTTGTTGGCACTAAATTGAGGCTTCTCTGATGGTTCAGTGGTAAAGAATCTGCCTGCTAATGCAGGAAATACAGGAGACAGGGGTTTGATCCCTGGGTTGGGAAGATCCCCTGTAAAAAGGAATGGCAACCCACTCCAGTATTCATGCCTGGAGAATCCCATGGACAGAGGAGCCTGGTGGGCTACAGTCCATAGGGTCACAAAGAGTTAGACAGGACTGAGCACATGTATAAAATAGATAACTAATGAGAACCTACTGTATAACACAGGGATCTCTGCTCAATACTCTGTACTGACCTAAATGGGAAGGAAATCTGGAAAAGAGGGGATATATGTATAACTGACTCACTTTACTATATAGTGAGAAACCAACACAACACTGTAAAGTAACTATACTCCAGTAAAAATTAACTTTAAAAAAGAGTGACAGGAATAGAATTACACTTTCCTTTTTCCTTTTCATCTTCATTTTAATTTACGCTATTTGTTGATGTCTCCCTATTAGCTGCACAAATTAGAAATTGCTATGGTTTTTCCAGTGGTCATGTATGGATGTGAGAGTTGGACTGTGAAGAAAGCTGAGCACCGAAGAATTGGTGCTTTTGAACTGTGGTGTTGGAGAAGACTCTTGAGAGTCCCTTGGACTGCAAGGAGATCCAACCAGTCCATTCTGAAGGAGATCAGTCCTGGGTGTTCTTTGGAAGGACTGATGCTAAAGCTGAAACTCCAATACTTTGGCCACCTCATGCGAAGAGTTGACTCATTGGAAGAGACTCTGATGCTGGGAGGAAGTGGGGGCAGGAGGAGAAGGGGACGACAGAGGATGAGATGGCTGGAAGTTTGGTAACAAACAGGGAGGCCTGGTGTGCTGCAATTCATGGGGTTGCAAAGAGACAGACACAACTGAGCGACTGAACTGAACTGAACTGAACTCCACCAGTGAAGTGATTTTAAGATAAGACCACAAATTCTTTTCTACTTCACCCTTTTAGAAATGGAGACTAATTCCTCTTAAGTGTGGGCTGGACTATGTTATTTGTTTCTAACAAATAAAGTGAAGCACATGGTGTGTGATTTTGGAGTCCAGATTATAGAGTCTATAGCCTCATGCTTGTTCTCTTTCACCCTCTTACTTGAAGCTTTCATTCCAGGGCAGGGTGGGGTGATGGTGGCAGTGGTGGGCGGCTGCCATGGCATGGGGACTCTCAGGCAGCCTGTGGAAAATTCCACAGAGTAAGGAACCAAGGCCTCCAGCCAGCAGCCATGTGAGTGCGCCATCTTGGAAGCAGCTCCAGTCAGACCTTGACTGTTGGCAGCCCCACTCAACATCCTGACTGTCGCCTCACAGGAGATCCCAAGCCAGACCACCAGCTAAGCAAGTCCCAAACTCCTGACCAGCAGAAATTGTGAGATAATCTGTTTATTGTTTTAAGCCCCTGCATTTTAGGGTGGCGTTATACAGCAGTAGATAACTGTGACAGCTGGGATTACAGTCACTGCAACACAGACAGTGGTCCAAAGTAACAGATCATTAATATAAAGTCTGCACCAATGTTCCATTACTTAATGCCACAGTTCGCTAGCACCTCAAAAGTCTAGGGAGGAAGAAAAGGAAAATAAGCCAAAAACTTTCCATTCAGTGCTTGTCCCTGGCAAAATGAATTTGTTATTTTAAAGCATCCCAAGCTTTGTTCCTGTGTATCTTTCCTCCGGCCAAGTGAACAAGACCTCAAGTTGAAGCTACATTCCAAGCTGTGGTTTATATATGAATATTCATGTGCTCACCCTTTTTGAGTAGTTTAGATAACACACATTTCCTATTCTAGATTTAGACATTCTTAGATGGGCAAAACTGGACCAGAAAGGAAGGAGGGAGAGAGGAAAAGGGGTGGAGAAATGAGCAAAAGTGAGATCTATAGTCTTTATTAGCTCACCTGGAAGCATCAAAAAATAAGGAAATTTCATATTTGAGCAGCTAGAGGAAAGGTGGCCTCCTGCAGTTCAAGTTTTTATGAATTTTGTCCCTAAGCTTTTCGTACCTATCTTGATTTATTAGCCTTTCTCAGCATTATATCTTGTAGACCTGCCAGAAGAACACAGAGGAATGAAACATCTGGCAAATTTTCCCAGATCCTGTTATGAAATATCTTCAATCTTCAATTCAGTGAAAAGTAAACAAGTCATTGTCTTCCCCAGAAGTGATTCACTTTGCTGTCAGAACCCATGAACTGCAGGGGATGGAGGTTTCTGGGTCCCTCCTGGGGCTGATGGGCACGTGGGCCCTGTCTGGCAGTCTGGCTTAGCTGAAAGGGTCACAGAACTCTCAGATGCTTCACCAAAATAAATATATCTTCTTGCTCATTGAGGTGGTTATTGTTTTAATTTCTGAGCGATGTGCTTTGATGCTGTTAAGGGGTCACTTACGAATTGACATTATATCAGCGAATAGTAATTGCTTAATTTCTGCAAAAACGTCTAGTTTCATTTGCATTCCAGCCTTCCAACCCCAACACACACACACACAAAAGACAATGTAGATAACATGGCTACCTACAGCTGCTTGTAGTATCACATGGCCAGATTCCTTTTCAAAGAGAATTCCAGAGATTTTTCAACATCAGCTTGCTCCGAACTTGAATTAAAATGCACACTATTTCTAAAATCTTTGTATTTGTTAAACATAAAACAAAGAGACTGACTACTATGCTGGTGAGTCTATCCAGGGATTTTTTTTTTTTTTTATCAAGGCATCTTTAGTGATATAACACACAGCCATACTAAGCGGATACCCTTGACTGATAGACAGAGAGTCCTGAACCAAAAGGACTTGAAACAAGCACAAACTAGCTTTTAAGTTCCCTGAGCCTCTGAGTGACTTAGAACCAGATGATTCTACAACAACACATATGAAGAAACTGAGGTTGAATGTGGGGAAAAAAAATTTGGTCAGTGTTTCAAATAAGTGATGTCAGTGAGGTGCAAACAATTCAGATATAGGATGTTGGGAAAAAAAACTCCAAAATTAGAGTGAGTCAACTTGATCCTACAATTGCCACTGTTCCACTGCAGAGATTCAGCAGTGACTCACAATAGTACATTTTAACTGTTGCTAGCATCTGATCCATGTGACTCCTCCCAGACTGTCTCAGCACTCCAGAAAGTAGAACCCCTTCTTTCCCAAGGAGCTCTGGTTCATTTTTACAGAGATTAAGTTATAAAGACGTTAAGTACAGAATCTATAGTTGTCGTTTTGTTTTATTTTTTATTGAAATATAGTTGATTTACAATGCTATGTTAGCTTTAGGTGTACAGCAAAGTGATTCAGTTATATATTTTTAGTTTCTTTTCCATTACAGGAAAATATATTGAATATAGTTTGTGGGCTATACAGGAGGTCCTTGTTAATGATCTGTTTTATATGTAGTGGTCTATATATTTAATCCCAGATTCTTAATATAGCCCTCACTCCCCCTTGCCCCTTTGGTAACCATAAGTTTTTTTTTTATGTCTATGAGTCTATTTCTGCTTTGTAAATAAGCTCACTTATATGATATATTTTTTTAGATTTTTACATATAAGCAATATCATATAACATTTTTCCTTTTCTGACCTTCTTTTCTTAGTATGACAATCTTTAGGTCCATCCAAATTGCTTCCAATGGCATTATTTCATTCTTTTTTATGACTGGGTGAAAGCTCAGCAGTGGCCACAGGACTGGAAAAGGTCAGTTTTCATTCCAGTCCCAAAGAAAGGCAATGCCAAAGAATGCTCAAACTACTGCACAGTTGCACTCATCTCACACACTAGTAAGGTAATGCTCAAAATTCTCCAAGCCAGGCTTCAGCAATATGTGAACCGTGAACTCCCTGATGTTCAAGCTGGTTTCAGAAAAGGCAGAGGAACCAGAGATCAAATGGCCAACATCTGCTGCATCATCAAAAAAGCAAGAGAGTTCCAGAAAAACACCTATTTCTGCTTTATTGACTATGCCAAAGCCTTTGACTGTGTGGATCACAATAAACTGTGGAAAATTCTGAAAGAGATGGGAATACCAGACCACCTAACCTGCATCTTGAGGAATCTGTATGCAGGTCAAGAAGCAACAGTTAGAACAGGACATGGAAGAACAGACTGGTTCCAAATAGGAAAAGGAGTATGTCAAGGCTGTATATTGTCAACCTGCTTATTTAACTTATATGCAGAGTACATCATGAGAAACGCTGGACTGGAAGAAGCACAAGCTGGAGTCAAGATTGCCAGGAGAAATATCAATAACCTCAGATATGCAGATGACACCACCGTTATGGCAGAAAGTGAAGAGGAGCTAAAAAGCCTCCTGATGAAAGTGAAAGAGGAGAGTGAAAAAGTTGGCTTTAAGCCAACATTTAAGCTCAACATTCAGAGAATGAAGATCATGGCATCTGGTCCCATCACTTCATGGGAAATAGATGAAGAAACAGTGGAAACAGTGTCAGACTTTATTTTGGGGGGCTCCAGAATCACTGCAGATGGTGATTGCAGCCATGAAATTAAAAAATGCTTACTCCTTGGAAGAAAAGCTATGACCAACCTAGATAGCATATTCAAAAGCAGAGACATTACTTTGCCAACAAAGGTCTGTCTAGTCAAGGCTATGGTTTTTCCAGTGGTCATGTATGGATGTGAGAGTTGGACTGTGAAGAAGGCTGACCACCAAAGAATTGATGCTTTTGAACTGTGGTGTTGGAGAAGACTCTTGAGAGTCCCTTGGACTGCAAGGAGATCCAACCAGTCCATTCTGAAGGAGATCAACCCTGGGATTTCTTTGGAAGGAATGATGCTAAAGCTGAAACTCCAGTACTTTGGCCACCTCATGCGAATAGTTGACTCGTTAGAAAAAGACTCTGATGCTGGGAAGGATTGGGGGCAGGAGGAGAAGGGGACGACCGAGGATGAGATGGCTGGATGGCATCACTGACTCGATGGACGTGAGTCTGAGTGAACTCCGGGAGATGGTGATGGACAGGGAGGCCTGGTGTGCTGCGATTCATGGGGTCGCAAAGAGTCGGACGTGACTGAGCGACTGAACTGAACTGAATATTCCATTGATTAAGTCTTTTTAATGGTTCCCATCTCACGCACGGTGCTGGGCATACAATAAACATTTAATAAATACTTGTTGAGGTGAAAAGATGGGGATAGTCTCCATTATTTTGGATGGCACCTCATATATTAGCTATGTATTTATTGCTTTTCTTCTTCCTTTTAAAGCTAAATGAAGGCAGAAAGGGGCTCTAGTACTTCCTAAATTTCCTTCTCGAAATAAATGAGCCAGCTGGAAACTCTCAAATTTTGAATCTCTAGTAATTTTGTTCATGCAGTTCCTCTGTCTTTCTCTCTTTTTGATTTCACCTTAATAAGCACTAAGCCTATTAATGCTTCCACTCAGTGATGCAAGCAAGGGAGAGAAGACGGAACACCACCTGCATTTTGCCTTTCCTTTTTCTCAGGGAGCCAAATTATGTTATTTGTGTAAAAGCATCTCTCCTCTTTTCCTCTCATCAGCCCTAGTCATCTCTCCTATCTGACAGTGCAGCAGCTCAGCATGGGGGCAGCTTATCTTGGCGGGGATCTGGTGGTGGGCTTTTAAACCTGCCCCAAGCTGAGCTGGAGGTCTGCAGTTCTTGGCACTATTTATTTAGGGAAAAATAAAAGTGGAGAAAGAGTCATTGCTGTCTCCTCTGGTGCACTGGTGTAGAAAATGTTAGTGAACATTTTCATTTTCAACTCCAGTTTCTTAATTCTTTATGGTGGAAGAAAGAAAAAGAGTAGGCTAGTCAACCTGGGAATTCACAGGCCCACGCTCATGCCTGGCATTTGTTTTTGTAAACGTTGTAACAGGGTTCAGGAATGAGAGACAAAGGCGTGGAAGAACATTTCAAGGCAGACTGCTCCAATCAGTACTGTTCTCTTGTATCACAAACAGTTATTCTGTTTGTTAAGCCTGTTTGAAAATGCTAATCCAGGTTTGTTTATGGTTGGCCTCAGCCGGTAAGTCTGCAGGCCGGCCAAACCAGGCAGCCACAGTGACCCCATTCCCTGTCCCAGCCCTACCTGTGCATCACAAGCCTTGTGGAGGACCAGTGTGCCACAACATAAACAAGGGCAGTGAAGCTGGAGCTAAGAGCAACCAGCTTGCATATTTTCTTGTGCTCAGTCACTCAGCCATGTCTAACTTTTTGTGACCCCATGGGCTGTAGCCCATCAGGCTCCTCTGTCCATGAATACTGGAATGGGTTGCCATAATCCCTCCTCCAGGGAATCTTCCTGATCCAGGGACCAAACCCACATCTCCGGCATTGGCAAGCGGGTTCTTTCCCATTGAGCTACCTAGGAAGCCCAGTTCCAAAATCAGTCCACCACTTACCAACATCCAACAAACTCTTCTAATATCGTTTGGTGTTGTTTAGTCATTACATTGCGTCCAACTCTTTGCAACCCCATGGACTGTAGCCCACCAGCCTCATCTGTGCATGGGATTTCCCAGGCAAGAATGGAGTGTGTTGCCATTTCCTTCTCCATGATGTTTTCTTGCTTAACAAAAAAATTGGCCAAGTTTCCTCCAAACTTGCTTTGGAAACCAGGATTCCAAAAGCTGTGGTCAGGAAGTAGTCAAAGAGGCTAAATTCAGCAGTGAAGGAGAATCTTGATTCCTCCACCAAGCCCCTCACATAGAACAGGAGAGGAGAGCTGGCATGAAAGTGATAGAATAGCTTATTGCTGTTGTTGTTTAGTCACTAAGTCGTGTCTGACTCTTTGTGACCCCAAGGGCTGTAGCCCACCAGGCACTTCTGTCCATGGAATTTTCCAGGCAAGAATACTGGAGTGGCTAGTCATTTCCTCCTCCAGGGGCTCTTCCTGACCCAGGGATTGAACCCATGTCTCCTGCATTGGCAGGAAGACTCTACCACTGAGCCACCAGGGAAGCCCCATAGTGAGTGAGTGAAGTCGCTCAGTTGCATCCGACTCTTTGCGACCCCGTGGACTGTAGCCCACTAGGCTCCTCCGTCCATGGGATTCTCCAGGCAAGAATACTGGAGTGGGTTGCCATTTCCTTCTCCAGGGGATCTTCCCGACCCAGGGATTGAACCCAAGTCTCCCGCATTGCAGGCAGACGCTTTAACCTCTGAGCCACCAGGGAAACCCCATAGAGTAGCTACAAAATATTTAATGTAAATGAGTGGGCTCCTCATGGGCTGCTGAGGGGTGGCATCTCAGGGGCCCCAAGCTGTTGGTCCCAGACTTGGTTCATATCCATGGGTCCCGCTGGCCTGGAGGAAAGATCCTGAGTGCCAGAGGCAGACACTAGTTCATCTAATCTCTGTGCCCATAAAATAGAGAAATTAAAGTCAGACATGAAAAATAAGAAGGCAAAGAGTGGTTCCAGAGCTAGCCAAGAGGACACGCAGGCAGCACTCGACTTAGCTGTATCTCTCCTCCCTGTCCATCTAACCCAGGTTATTCTATTTTCTGGGCTTCCCTGGTGGCTCAGATAGTTAAGAATCTGCCTGCAATGCAGGAGACCTGGGTTACTTCCCTAGGTTGGGAAGATCCCCTGGAGAAGGGAAAGGCTACACACTCCAGTATTCTCGCCTGGAGAATTCTGCCATCCCTGTAATTCTTAGGCAGACTTCCTCAAGCCCCACACTCACCTCTAATCTTTTCTTCAAATCTCCTTGGCTCTGCAGCAATTAGCAGGCCTGGGGGTGCAGGGCCTGCTGAGCTAGGCGGGTACACTGTCAGTCAGCAACCTAGTGCCAGCCAAGGAGTGTAGGAGGCTGCGATGATTTATTGGGTTTATTCTTTCTATCAATATGAGTAATCAGGCCAAACTACTATTTTTTTAAAGCCAGGAATTAACTACTCCTGAGGTACCATTAAGCTGAAATAAAATGATTGGTAGAAAACTTTAGTGTGCCATTATGCTAAATCTGTAGTGGTATAAGATTAAATTGCTTTCTGCTCTCTGTTGTTTTTGTCTTAAGGTCTGACACTCTGTGTGGTATCATCAGATGATATGTATTTTCCATCATTAAACCAGGTAAAATGTTGCTTCTTCACTGTCTGAGACTTGATGAAATTGTTTCATTTGGGTTGCTTTGTTTGAGTTACTATTTTGGGAGATGATTTTTTTCTGTTCTTCTTACCTATTGCTATTGAGTGGAATTTACATACAGATAATGTTTTATAATGTATACACCTGTGTTGAATTTACATACAGATAATGAGTTTTATAAATATATATACCTATATGTGTGTGCTAAGTTGTTTCACTCGTGTCCGACTCTGTGCAACACTACGGACTTTAGACCAGCCAGGCTCCTCTGTCCATGTGATTCTCCAGACAAAAGTGCTGGAGTAGGTCATCATGCCCTCCTCCAGAGGATCTTCCTGACCCAGGGATTGAACCCACATCTCTTAACGTCTCCTGCATTGACAGGTGGGTTCTTCACCACTAGCACCACCTGGGAAGCCCACAAACATTTTAACCATTTCCCTAATCAAGACATAGACTATCTCCATCATTCCAGAAAGTTGCCTTCCGTCCTTCTCCAGTGACTATTAACTACCTCTATGCCAGCAAAGGTCTGTCTGGTCAAGGCTATGGTTTTTCCAGTGGTCATGTATGGATGTGAGAGTTGGACTGTGAAGAAAGCTGAGCACCGAAGAACTGATGCTTTTGAACTGTGGTGCTGGAGAAGACTCTTGAGAGTCCCTTGGACTGCAAGGAGATCCAACCAGTCCATTCTGAAGGAGATCAGCCCTGGGAGTTCTTTGGAGGGAATGATGCTGGTGCTGAATCTGAAACTCCAGTACTTTGGCCACCTCATGCGAAGAGTTGACTCACTGGAAAAGACTCTGATGCTGGGAGAGATTGGGGGCAGGAGGAGAAGGGGACGACAGAGGATGAGACGGCTGGATGGCATCACTGACTCGATGGACGTGAGTCTGAGTGAACTCCAGGAGTTGGTGATGGACAGGGAGGCCTGGTGTGCTGCGATTCATGGGGTTGCAAAGAGTCGGACGCGACTGAGCGACTGAACTGAACTGATGCCCTGAAAGATAACTACTGTTCTGATTTCAAAGGTTAGTTGCATCAGGTTTTAAATGTCATATACATAGAAGCATACTCTACATAGTCTTTTGTTGTTTGCTTCTTTTGCTGAGCAGGTCTCTGCATGCATAAGTGATTTGTTCATTTTTACTGTTGAGTTGTACTCCATTATATAAATGTTCCAGGATTTGTGTATTCCTTCTCCTGTTGATGGACATTTGGGTAGTTTCCAGTTGGAGCTGTTGTGAATAAAGCTACTATAAAAGTTCTTGTGTAAGCCTTATTTGCGAGTATGTTTTAATTTCTCTTGTGTAGCAGTAGAATGGCAAGATCAAAAGGTAGATGTATGTTTTAATGCTATATGGAACTGCCAAGTAGTTTTCCAAGATGATTGCAACATTTTTCATTTCCAGCAACAGAGTATGAGAGCTCTGGTTGTTCCACATTCTAACACATTCTTTGATTTCAGCTATTCTAGTAAATGTGAAATTGCAATTCATTGTGGTTTTAATTTTCATTTCCCTACTAATAATGATATTGAGCCTTTCTTCATGTGATTATTGGCTATTTGCATATCTTTTTTTGAGAAGTATCTACTCAAATATTTTCCCCATTTCATTATTGAGTTGTTTGTCTTTTTTAATTCAGTTATTTGTAGAAGTTTTTATATATTCTAGATACAAGCTCTTTGCCATATCATGAATATGTTCTGTAATCTGTGGCATATCTTTTCCTTTTCTTAACAGTAGTTTTTAATAAGAAATTTTAAATTTTGGTAGTCTAGGTTATTGACTATTTTCCTCTATATTTAGCATTTTTGTTTCCTCCAAAAAACCTCTATGTGTTTGGGTGACTTTTTTATTGAAACTGTTAAAAGAACATTTTCTAAGTGTTCTCAAGAATAAACATTTCCTGATTGTCTATGTTCACAAAAATATTTCTTTATTTTCATTATTCTCATTTTATTCACCCAAATGTAGTGATGTGCTGGTAAACTGGCTTTCTTGGCAAGGGAAGCCCTGGTTTATAGTACTTGACAATCTCCATGGTGTTAACACTCCCACAAGGACTAACTTTCAAGCTGCGTGTGCGTTAGTGGCTCAATTGTATCTGACTCTTTGTGACCCCATGAGCAGTAGCCCACCAGGCTCCTCTGTCCATGGAATTCTCCAGGCAAGGATACTGAAGTGGGCAGCAAATCCCTTCTCCAGGGAATCTTCAATACCCAGGGATCAAACCCAGGTCTTCTGCATTGCAGGCAGATTTTTTACTGTCAGAGCCACCAAGGAAGCCCAACTTTCAAGCTACCAATGGTTTAACAACTGGATTACAAAATTTCTGAATATTTAACCATCCATTGTCACTAGCTATGTTATGATTTCCTCCAGTACACCATTGCAATTGACATGTGAAAACAAATGGCAAGGGGTAAACTCTTGGGGAAGAGCTTGATCCCGGGGACATTGCAAAGATGCCATGTTTCAAGGAACACTTGGTGACCCAAATTGGACAGTTAGTGACAGTGACTGAGAACAGAGCCTGACCTGACTTCCCACTGTGGCTACTATTAGCAAAAATGCAGAGATGGGTGATAAGAGAGTTTAAAAATAAACACTTAAAATGGGAAACCCACTGCCGCTGCTGCTAAGTCGCTTCAGTTGTGTCCAACTCTGTGCGACCGCACAGATGGCAGCCTACTAGGCTCCTCTGTCTCTGGGATTCTCCAGGCAAGAACACTGGAGTGGGTTGCCATTTCCTTCTCCAATGCATGAAAGTGAAAAGCAAAAGTGAAGTAGCTCAGTCGTGCCCGACTCTTAGCGACCCCATGGACTGCAGCCTACCAGGCTCCTCCATCCATGGGATTTTCCAGGCAAGAGTACAGGAGTGGAGTGCCATTGCCTTCTCCGGGGAAACCCACAGTTCTGACAAATTAGCATAAAAGCAGAGGCTCTGTGATATTCTAATTATTGGGGAGATCAAGAGGCAACTTCCTCCTAAAGATAAGAAAGGACACTGAATGGAAGCTTGAAGGACCTCATAAGGCTGGAGGATGGACATTTAGATTATGAACAAAGCGAGCCAAATAGAAACCAAGACAGTAAGTGATTCATGAAAAGACCCCGGACCTATCTTGCCTAGTGAGATCACTTGGCATAAGAATCAAACAATACATAGCAAAATCCCAGTGAGATGGTAAATGACACATTTCATCCATAGCTGCTGTGGCCAAATGGTCTGCTTGATGAACTGACTGAGGAAATGATCATGGAACGAAGGCCTTCAAATCATAATAAAGAGTCTCACAGATGACTTTCTTTTCATCAAAAAGATCAGAAAATGGATAGCAGTAAGCTATACCACAGCAGTCAGCAGAAGGAGGTGTTTCATAGCAATCATTCTACAAAGAACTCGCATATTAGAGTAGAAAAACCTGGAGATCGGCAGCGTGCATGGTTTTCTGAAGAAGCAATAATAGAAATAGAGCAAGAGAAGCACATGTTTATTCTTTCAAAATTAAGCTTTGGCCAAGATGAAGGAGGATTTAGAATTGTTTCCAGTAAATATGAATACATGGGCTTCCCAGGTGGCGGTAGTGGTAAAGAACCTGCCTGCCAAAGCAGGAGAGCTGGCTCAGAGGGTAAAGCGTCTGCCTCCAATGCGGGAAACCTGGGTTTGATCCCTGGGTCGGGAAGATCCCCTGGAGAAGGAAATGGCAACCCACTCCAGTATTCTTGCCTGAAGAATCCCATGGACAGAGGAGCTTGGTAGGCTACAGTCCATGGGGTCACAAAGAGTCGGACACGACTGAGTGACTTCACTTCACTTAAGAGATGCAGGGTCACTTACACACACACACAGGGAAAGCAGAGAATTCTCTTCTCTTCAGCAGAGTTAAGCAACCGTGAATACTGTATATGTGAAAACCACCTAAATGCCAGCAATCAATAAATGTGTAATTAATTAGGAAAGAGTAAGTGGGCTTCAGAAAGAATATTTAAAAGAAACTGTAATTATATGAAAGTATTTAAAGTTTAAGTAAAAATATAGGAAAATATTGAGCATCTATTACTAAGCACCTTTTACTTTTATTAAAAAAAAAAAAAAAAAAAGAATGTTTCATCATCACCTGAAATAATGGAGTCCACTGAGTTACACAGCTCCCAGGAAGATTATGTGCCATTTGCAGACATTACCATTAGAAATGGTAGGTATGATGTGCCCGTGTTTTCCTATAGTATTATGTTTGTAAAGGACTTTTATTATTTTTTCGTAACAACTACATGAGCCAGGTTTTCCTGCCATGCAGATAATAGAAACAACATAAGATCAGGCAAAAGGCAGAGCCAAAGTCAGAGCAGTGACTTTGATACCCCTTGTCCAAGGACATTGGTGGTGGGGGAGTCCTCTGTGACTGCTTCATACTTACCTCTTTCAAGAAACATGGTAGCAATTCACGTCTCCACCTCCTGGGAAGTATGGTCATGTGATTTCCTTTGCCAAAGAAATATGAGCAAGAATGATGTGTTTCACTTCCTGGTAGAAACTTTAAAAGCCAGGGTGCAATTAGTCACCGTCTCTTCCTGGGAATGGGAAATCTATGAATATCCTGGGGACACATTTAAACATGAAGCTTCCATAAATCTGGATCTCTGAGATCCCCATCTTCTTCACTTGCTTTGGCCATGTAGCATGAACACCAACTAAATTTGCACTGTGCAAAGTCACTGAGATTTGTGGGCTGTTTGTACAATTTAACTTATATTTTGCTCAAAACAGAAATTACTTTTTCACAACAGTAAACTGGATATCTCATCATCCAATCTATTCTCAAAGACAATTGAATATTGTCAAAATATCACCCACAGTACATTTGTTAGTTAGAAAGAAAAAAAAGTTACAACAGAGAAACCTGGCAGACATCATCTCAATCATAAGATCAAAATTAACACTAGTCACAGGACAAATAGACATCATGTGACCCTAGATAGGATATACTGTACATAACTCCAACATCTGTGATACTCCATCCACAAAACAAATAACTGGGGCCTAAGAATGAGGAAGGGCTTCCCAGGTAGCTCAGTGTTACTAAAGAATCCACCTGCAATGCAGGAGACACGTTTCAATCCCTGGGTTTGGAGGACCCCCTGGAAAAGGAAACAGCAACCCACTCCAGCTGTTGTTGTCCACCCACCCCCCCACCCCCAGATTGCCTGGGAAATCCCAGGGACAGAGGAGCCTGGCAGGCCACAGTCCATGGGGTCACAAAAGAGTCAGAAACGACTGAGCAACGTCTAAAAGAAGCATACAAACCCTACACTGAGTAATTTCTAAAAAATGATTTGTTGACAGTCCTCAAAAATGTCAAGATCATGGAGATTAGAGAAGACTAAGGAACTAGTCCAGGTTGAAATGATTGAGAGACTGACAATAGTCTTAATGGTTGATCCTGTGTAGACCTTCTCTATAAGGGATGTTACAGAGACATTTAGCAAATCTTGAATGGGATTCTGGGTCAAAAGTATATAGGAGGTTTCTCTACTATTCTTATGACTTTTCTATAAGATTGGAACTGTTACAACAAAATATTACACGAATCTCTTTGCCTGGCTATTAGGTTCCCAGAAGCTTGTAAAGAGAGAGTTGGGAGCAGGGAACCAACAGGGGACACCATGCCTGGCAGAGGCTGGTATGTGTGTGTTAGTCGCTCAGTCATGTTTGACTCTTTGTGACCCTATGGACTGTCGCCTGCCAGGCTCCTCTGTCCACGGGATTTCCCAGGCAAGAATACTGGATTGAGTTGCCATTTCCTCCGCCAGGGGCTCTTCCTGATTCAGGGACTGAACTTGGGTCTTCTGCACTGCAGGCAGATTCTTTACCTTCTGAGCCATCAGGGAGGTATGGCCAATATTTCTCAGTCTTGTCCAACCAAATCAGCTTCTTGTGTTCCTCTGTTGCTACATGGCAGTGAGTGGGTCACAGAGACTGTTAATGAGATGGGATGGGTAAAGAGGCTTTCCTGTTTCTGGAAATTCTGCTTTGTACAGTCAAGTAAGAGAAGAGTAATTTGGGGAGCACAGGCAAGAGGAGGATGAGGGTGATGGCCCAGAGGTAATGAACAAGCTCAGAGGCCCTGAATTAAAAGTGAAAGTGAAGTAGCTCAGTCATGTCCGACTCTTTGCGACCCCACGGACTGTAGCCTACCAGACTCCTCCATCCATGGGATTTTCCAGGCAAGAATACTGGAGTGTGTTGCCATTTCCTTCTCCAGGAAATCTTCCTGACCCAGGGATTGAACCTGGATCTCCTGCATTATAGGCAGATGCTTTACCGTCTGAGCCACCAGGGAAGGAGCTAGGTCCCAGGCAACTGAGCAGACAGCAGGCCCTGATGAGAAAGGCAGGCGTGGTGAGCAGTGAACGAGGGGAGGAAAGCACAGTCAGAAAAAAGTAAGGGAGCATACATAGTTGATGGTATAAAGATTATACTACATGGATCGTGATGAAGTATAAAGTTGGGAATGATCACAGCCTAGTATTCAAAAGTGGCAGAGGGAAAAAAAAGGGGGACTTTCCTTTAAAATCACACCCTAATAGCAAGCAAGAAACCTGTTCAATACCTTAGTAACTAGATGAACATCCAGTGCTCAGAACATCATTATGGAATCAGAGAGAGCAGAAGGGAAGAGGGAAAGGCTCACCCAGGATTCCTAGTAGGGACCCCAGGCTTCTGAAGTGACCAGCAGGAAGACATACAGATGTCCCTTGCACAGCCTGAGAGCATTCACCTTTGGATGCTGAGTACCTAATGCAATTGCCAGTTACCTAGAAGTTGCTCAATAAATGTTAAGTTAACTATCCAAGGAATAAATGTTTCTCTTAAAGACAAATAAAGAGAAATAGAGAGGTCTGTATCATTAGGTAAAATCTAGGGGAAATTATTAGGAATAAATAATTGTATATAGCCCTTTGTGATGACCCAGATGGTTAGGATGTAAGAGTGGGTAAGAGGGAGGTCCAAGACAGAGAGGATATATGTATACTTATAGTTGATTCATTTCACTGTATAGCAGAAACTAATACAACATTGTAAAGTGATTATATTCTAATAAAAATTAGGTTTAGATTACCTTTTACTTTTTATTTTCAAAGAAACAAACCCTCGCAAAGATTCTAGCCAGTAATGTATCACCCTAAATAGTGGGTTTAGTAACCATTTCTATCTAGTCTTAAGAGGACTATATAAAAATTCAAATAGACCCTGACAATGGAAAAGAGGATAAATGATTTTGGAGAGAGAGAAATTTTTTCCTGTTTTAAAAGGAGAAGTCAAAAACTGTCCTTGTCTTATAGGGAAGACTGAATTTTACAGAATGGAAAGAATCTTGAAAGTCATAGAGAGTAGTAGGCCATCCTGAAAGGTAAGATGGCAGGTAGAGTTATCGATTTAATGACTTCTGTTGACCTCTGTTGGCAATGAGAAATGTTGGCAGTTGATAATAAACAGCCAGAAGGGACCAGACATCTGGTTGTCCTAAAGTCACAAAGGCATAGTCATATCATGATAGGGGACTGTATTAGAGTTCTCCAAGAAATGAAACCAACTGACTTTATAGGAAGAAATTTATTATAAGAAATTGGCTCACACAACTATGGAGGCTAGACAGTCTCACAGTCTGCTTTCTGAAGCTATAGATATAGGAAAGCAGGTGGCAGAAATTCCAGTCTGACTCCAAAGTTCTGAGAACCAGGAGCACCAAAGATGTAAGACCCAGTCTGAGGACAGAAAAGGAATGTTCAGCTCAAGCAGTCATGCAGAGACAGAGTATTTTCCCTTCTTTCACTTTTTTTCCCCCTGTTCAGGCCTCAAAGGATTGGGTGATGTCCACACTAACAAGAACAATCTGCTTTACTCAGTCTACAGATTGAGTGCTGATCCCATTTGGAAACACTCCCACAGACACACCTTGAAATAATTTTATTCTGAAAATATGGGCACCCAATAATCCAGTCAAGTTGACACATAAAATTAACCATTGCAGAAAGGGAAGAAGGACTAAAGAGGCTCTTAATGAAAGTGAAAGAGGAGAATGAAAAAGTTGGCTTAAAACTCAACATTCAGAAAACTAAGATCATGGCATCCGGTCCCATCACTTCATGGCAAATAGATGGGGAAACAATGGAAATAGTGACAGACTTTGTTTTTTGGGGTTCCAAGATGGAGAAGGCAATGGCACCCCACTCCTGTACTCTTGCCTGGAAAATCCCGTGGATGGAGGAGCCTGGTAGGCTGCAGTCCTTGGGGTCGCTACAAGTCGGACACAACTGAGCGACTTCACTTTCACTTTTCATTTCCATGCATTGGAGAAGGAAATGGCAGCCCACTCCAGTGTTCTTGCCTGGAGAATCCCAGGGATGGGGGAGCCTGGTGGGTTGCTGTCTATGGGGTCGCACAGAGTTGAACACGACTGAAGTAACTTAGCAGCAGCAGCAGATCACTGCAGAAAATGACTGCAGTCATGAAATTAAAAGACGCTTGCTCCTTGGAAGAAAAGCTATGACCAACCTAGACAGCATATTAAAAAGCAGAGGCATTACTTTGCCAACAAAGGTCCGTCTAGTCAAAGCTACGGTTTTTCCAGAAGTCATATATGGATGTGAGAGTTGGACTATAAAGAAAGCCGAGCGCCGAAGAATTGATGCTTTTGAACTGTGATGTTGAAGAAGACTCTTGAGAGTTCCTTGGACTGCAAGGAGATCCAACCAGTCCATCCTAAGGAAATCAGTCCTGAATATTCATTGAAAGGACTGATGCTGAAGCTGAAACTCCAATACTTTGGCCACCTGATGCAAAGAACTGACTCATTGGAAAATACCCTGATGCTGGGAAAGATTGAGGGCAGGAGGAGAAGGGGACAACAGAGGATGAGGTGGCTGGATGGCATTACCGACTCGATGGACATGAGTTTGAGCAAGCTCTGGGAGTTGGTGATGGACAGGGAAGCCTGGTGTGCTGCAGTCCATGGGGTCACAAAGAGTTGGACATGACTGAGCGACTGAACTAAACTAAACTAAATCTTCTCTAAAACTCTTCTTTGAGTGAAGGGAAAGAGAGATTCTGTTTTCTCAAGTGATGTGGCTAGGAATTTAACCAAACCAAGAGAGCCACAAGGACATAGACTGATTATAAAAAACCTTTTTAAATACCGAGTTCTACAAACATAGACTCCAAGTAAATGATTACAGGGAAAGTCATGTGAGAAGAACTTTCATCGAAAACCTGAAATATTACTTGAATTCCATTCTGCAGAGTGAAGTGCTTTTGAGGCTAATGAATCAATAAAGAATGAATCTTCTCTTTTTCTTCAGAGAAGAACTCATCCCTCTCCCCTCTTCTCCCACTAGATTGGCCTTGTCTTCCTAAAATAAAACTCTGGCCAAAAACCTGAGTGGAAGATTCTGAGCAGATGGGAACTCAGTTTCAGCTGATGGCCTGAGGTGGTCTTACTTCCTCAGGAGCAATGTTTTTTGTTCGTTTGTTTGTTTTTAGTGTGGATCATTTTTATTAATATAGAGACCATTTTATAAGTCTTTACTGAATTTGTTACAACACTGTTTGCTTTATGTTTTGGTTTTTTGGCTGCAACGCAGTGGGATCTTAGATCCCTGATCAGGGGTTGAACCTGCGCCTACCACACTGGAGGAAGAAGTCTTAACCACTGGACTGCTAGAGAAGTCCCTTGGGAGCAATGTTTAAGGAAGAAAGAAGAAAAACATCAGAGAAGCCAGAAAACCCTCAATTAGGTGGGAGCTGGAGACACACAGGTGGAAGAAATCTACATCTATGAGCTCAGTAAGCAAAACTGAGCACTTAGGACGCACAAAGCACTGTTCTCTGCACTCCAGCTCTGTTCCTTGCTGAGAATCTAAGCAGACATCATTGTCACTAGTGGAAAGGTATAACTGAATCACAGTGAGAAGAGAGGCAGACTGTGGAGGTGAAGACCTAAAAAACAAAGGCTAAGACTTGGTCTGCTAAGAAATGGTAAAGTTAAAGCTGCTGGGCTGGTAGGGTACACAGATGGTGCATTGTTTGCAATGGGCATTCATTGAGGGAGGAACTTCTCTGCATTTTGAGACAATTGTTTTACTGGCTTTCCATTTGGAGCAGCTTACATACTACTACAGGACAGGATGATGGAATTAACTTTTGAGGTCATCCCAGATTTTAAATTCTGTGTGCTTATTTATGTTTCCTATTTTGCCTTATTTGTACACTGTATCTAAATCTGCCTAATGCTTTAAAGGGTAAGTTCAGTCACTCAGTTGTCTCCAACTCTTTGCGACCCCATGAACAGCATCATGTCAGGCTTCCCTGTCCATCACCAACTCCCAGAGCTTACTCAAACTCATGTCTATTGAGTTGGTGATGCCATCCAACTATCTCATCCTCTGTCGTCTGCTTCTTCTGCCTTCAATCTTTCCCAGCATCAGGGTCTTTTCAAATGAGTCAGTTCTTCCCATCAGGTGGCCAAAGTATTGGGAGTTTCAGCTTCAGCATCAATCCTTCCAATGAATATTCAGGACTGATTTCCTTTAGGATGGACTGGTTGGATCTCCTTGCAGTCCAAGGGACTCTCAAGAGTCTTCTCCAACATCACAGTTCAAAACCATCAATTCTTTAGCACTCACAGCTTTCTTTATAGTCCAACTCTCACATCCATAAGTGACAAGTCACTGAATTAAGCATCTTGAGATCCAGAGAAAAAAGGAGATGTGGCCTCTGACTTTGAGGCGATAAAATCATAAGAGGAGAAAAAGCAAGTGCCAAATTATATTCTATTTTTAAAGTTGTATCAAAACAGTAAAATTAAATCACAAGCAAAACCACTTCAAACTAGACAATCAATAAAGTTGTGGTCGACTGACTGCAAAAATTTCCCAATTCTTCGTTCTTCCTATCCATGTCCGATAAAATGAGATCTTGCAGTTCCTACTATAAGGGTTTGTATCGAGTTTATTGCTGTTGAAACTGAGTTGTACTGGTGATTTTCTTTGGCCAATAGAAAGGAACAGAAGGAATGGCATGCTGGTTCTGAGTTTAAGCCTCAAAGGGTCTTGTACACTGCCTGTTTCTCCCAGAACTGCATCACCATCGTGACACCATGTCCAAGCTAACGCATTGTAGTATGAGAGACCATGTAGGAGGAAGGAACAGTCGTTCTAGCTAAGGACAACTCATCCTAGGCCACCTCACAGCCAGCCAATACCCTTAATGTAAGAGAGTCCAGCCAAGATGAGCAGAACTTTGCACCATCACAGAGCTGTCTGTGGGTATGTGGGTGAACCCAACTGAGACCATAAGAACCACGCCACTGACCTATATATAGACTTGGGAGGACAAATCAATGTTTACTGCAGTTTGCTCCCACAGTTTGGTTATTCGTTACTCGGCTACATTGTGCCAATTCATAACTGACACCAAAGGCTTCATGAGGCAGTCATCTTTAACAAAGCCATGAAGAACAAGGAGAATTGTGACAGGTAGTGTAAACAGGGAGGATTTCACGCCAAAAGAATAGCATGAATAAAACCATGGAGCAAGAAAGTCCGAGATATATTCTCAGAATGGCGATAACTCAGCTCAAAGAAAAAGTCTCAGTTTCAAAATGACTCAATCATGTTATCAGCTCCAAGAATGGATCTTGAAGGGTGGTTGTTCTCTAGACAAGCAGCCCTATTGAAAGAGGGTTCATTCTGACATAAGTTTCCTTAGATGCTGGGGCCGTGGAACAATCTACATTCCTCAATGGGCTGAGGCAAAGAAGGTGCAAGACGTGGAAAGAGTCAAATGTCGTAGCTGCACCTGTTTTAACACATGCATCTGAGCAGAGCGAGGAAGCAAATACTGTCTTGAAGTGAAGATAACATGACTGGATGGTGGAACAGGGAGCTGAAACAAGTGAATACAGATGTTTTTGCTGAGACACATTTTTTGTTTCACTGGAACTCAGAAGCACTCAAGTCAGATTTTTGTAATGGCTTGTTATTTTGCCAAGAAACTCAGCTTAGGAGCATGCAGGTGTTGCTGAGATGCTCTCACATTGGATTGCCTCAAAAGTCTTTGGGGAGGTAAGTGGCATATGAATGATCAATAAATAGCTAATCCCTTTCTAGAGACACTGGAAGAAAAACAAAAACACAGTGTTGACTTCCTCACATTGATTGTTTGCTTTTACTTTATGTTCCCTCCTCCCACTTCCTGTAATTGCCAGGATGCTAGGTGACCTCTGCGTGTTTAATTACCCAAAAGAAATATGTAAGCAATGAATGCCAGAGGAACAACGAGGAAGAAAGATGTCTCTATTCTTGAGCTTCTTGTCAATAGAACCAGCTTCAAACTTTTTTCTCTTTCAGTAGGATATGTGATGCTTATTTGAATTGAACAGAAAATAAGATGGGTAAAGCCTATGGCTATGAGGCCAGAGAAGACGGAATAGGGTAGGGACAGCTAAATGAAAATGTGCCTCCGCAAGGAGAAGTCTCAGTATCATTCTTTGGAAAACAGGGGTTCCTAAATGGTCCCTCCTTAGGAATCCTTCAAATAGAATGCTCAACTCAGACACTTCTATCAAGGAGCTCCCAGTCATTAAATCCAGTTCTCTTGCCTGACCACATGATCATTTCCAACCCGGTTATGGCCTGGACGGAGCCTCTTGCATAAACAGCTCTGAAGAGAATCAGGGAAATGTGTCAGAGATATTGCTACCGAGTCAAGTGTCACACGCCACTTTCTGCAATGAGCACAGAGAAAATAATATTAATTTCCTCTCTTATTGCCTTATTTGCATCAGATGCCTTAGGTGCCTAATAAAAGCTACTTTACTGCCCTGGATTATGTCCTGACTTACTGACTCTTTTATTTCAGTATTATGGGGCTTAATAAGAGATGCAGGGAGTGACACAGGAGGCCTGCAGTTTGAATGATAAGATTTCTCCTTGCAGTCTGGCCCCTGAGACAGAACGGCTCAACTCCATTTCAAAGCCCTCCAGCCAGAGTCCACACTGGCAGAACCTCTGAGCATGTGCTTGTCAGGGGACATTGTTTAGGTCTATAGAGAGATGACTTGGAAATTCAGAATCTTTAGTGGGGATTGAGAGAACAAAGTAGTGTGGGAAGGAGGTAAACGGGACAAAGAAAGGAATCATGTCCATGTTAAGAAGTCCAACGGTTGTTTGTTCAGGCTGGAGATTATGGCTTCGCTTTGTATACACTCCTAGAGTACCAGAGCTACATGGGTCTTAGGAATTATAACCTCCAAGCTACACATCCCACCAAGGGGAAACTGAGCCCAACAGAAGAAAAGGAAGGTTGTCACACATAGATCTCCACCTCATTGTTCTGGGTACCACTACACCATGAGCTTTATCTGGAGCCAGCCATGCTTCAACCTAAGGACCTGGCTTTCACACCCACCCCAACACAGACCCCAAGGATTTCTGAGCACTGAACTAGTCATCTCTATCATGCCATCCCCACAGCCAACAATTCAGAAGGGCACACATCAGCAGGTATGCTTGTTTGCCATCTCAACGACTAATCCAGAGTGATGAGTTCCACCAAATGGATGCCATCATGGTTGGGCTCCCTAGACCCAAAGACCTGGTTGAACTATTTCATATGACCTTCCCTCTATCTCAGCAGATTGTTTGTTGAGAAAAAGGAAACAAACATCCTCATTCTTCCTGAACTGGACACTTTCTTTGGGTTACCAGCCATTGGAGGAATGTTGGCCATAGAGTTTCTCCATGAGATTCTTCATCCCAGCTGTCTGATCGGAAGTGTAGCCTTCAGGTGCTAGGTGGGAAAAGGAACAAGTGGCAAGATTGCTCATGGGATGTGATTTCTTCTCTTTACCACAAAAAGGGTATGGAAAAGCTGGTGAGTAAATGGATTTAAAGGGCTGAGATGGCGATTGTTTACCTGTGCTAAAGGAGCAATTAGTTTTCCCCCAATATTTTTTTGTAAATAATAATTTGACTTTGCCTATGAATGACAGACTCATCTGCACACTAGCACTGTCTTGGCCACCTTAGAAGCATTGTTGGGCATAGGCTTAATAGAATCTACCTTCTTATCATTGCCTCCTCAAAGCTGCCTCTTCATCTCCAACTTTCATGTGCAATAATATTGCTTTCCATGTTTCAGCCTGAGATCCCTGGTTTAAATATTTGTTTTATTTTTCTCCTTCCCCCAGTGTCAGCGTGGGAGAGTTCAGGCATGTTTTCATATGCACTGAGATGTCAGAGAAATTAAACAAGAGGCAGACTTTTCATATCAGTCAGTTAAAGACTAATTATAACTGTGCTTTCCAGCAAACCAGTGATTGTAGGCTAATTTTCAGTTATGAAACAGAAACTGAGGTTAATGAGGCTAATTGTGTTTACCAGCATTAAAAAAAAAAAAATGAAAAGAAGCTAACTTAATTTCGAAGTGAGTTCTTTGTCACGAACAAATTGGGGAAAATTGCTACAGTTGTATCAGCATTTCCTAAAACTGCTTAGTGCTATGCTCCGGGAAACAAACATTCTTGAACACAAGCTGGCAGTCCAGAAAATCTAGTCCCTAGAGATCAAGGCTTTCCTGTCATTGCTGCATGACAATAACAGCTGAGTCTTAGAGCCGATGAGTTGAACAGGCCTTCTAGCGGCCAGCTCTCAGTTCTGGCCCATAGTGCAGGAAGAGAGGCAGAAAGAACCATCATATGCTGATGTCTAATAAACTAAGACCTGGCTTTCGTTGTTGTTGTTCAGTCACTAAATCATGTCTGACTCTGTAACTCCAAGGACTGCAGCACGCCAGGTTCCCCTGTCCTTCGCCATCTCCTGGAGTTTGCTCAGATTCTCTAACCATCTCATCTTCTGCCACCCCCTTCTCCTTCTGCCCTCAATCTTTCCATCATCAGCATCTTCTCCAATGAGTGGACTCTTCGCATTAGGTGGCCAAAGTATTGGAGCTTCAGCTTCAGCATCAAGCCTTCTAGTCAGCAAAGACTGAGGGAGGTGGTACAGGCAAGGAGCCACCTGAGAAGAAAACCTCACCCAACTGGAGATTAATATGGTCCTGACATTCCCATGTGAAGTGACTACAGCACCATCCGTTCCCTGTTTGGGATTGCCCATGAATGGTTCATCCATCCTTTCCAACAATTCCATCAAGCTGGAAGATTGGCTATAGCAACTCCTAGAAAAAATCAGTTGAGAAGCAGATTTTCCTGAGGCCATGAACAGCTTACCATGTAATAGAATAAGCATCAACTGAAAACCGAATTCATGGAATAAAGAAAACTGCTTCTATGATAATGTATAGCTTCAGTCTGGAATAGATGGCAGCAAGGGCTACTTGTATTTCCCGTGTGGGCTTTGCCCACTTGCTCCAAAGTATCCTCCCCTTTGATTACACAAGACCATAGGGTAGAGTTAACTGTGCTCTGGAAGAGGTTGATTTTGTACCAACATCAGGTTACTCTGGTCTTAAATTTAGGTTCCAAGCTCTCAATGTCTTTAGAGGCCTCTGCAGAGAGTCTTTGGGGAGCATTATTAGGCAGACTCTAGAGCTTCAGTAGTTTCAAAGAGAATGGTAGTATTTTGAAATGCATCACATTGTCTACTATGATTCTAAACAACACATTCTGTTTTAAAGGATATCTTGGGTTCTTTATGCCAGCAAATTTGGAAACCTCAGCAGTGGCCACAGGACTGGAAAAGGTCAGTTTTCATTCATATCCCAAAGAAAGGCAATGCCAAAGAATGCTCAAACTACCACACAGTTGTACTCATCTCACATGCTAGTAAAGTAATGCTCAAAATTCTCCAAGCCAGGCTTCAGCAATACGTGAACCGTGAACTTTCAGATGTTCAAGCTGGTTTTAGAAAAGGCAGAGGAACCAGAGATCAAATTGCCAACATCCGCTGGATCATCAAAAAAGGCAAGAGAGTTCCAGAAAAACATTTACTTCTGCTTCATTGACTATGCCAAAGCCTTTGACTGTGTGGATCACAATAAACTGTGGAAAATTCTGAAAGAGATGGGAATACCAGACCACCTGACCTGCCTCTTGAGAAACCTACATGCAGGTCAGGAAGCAACAGTTAGAACTGGACATGGAACAACAGACTGGTTCCAAATAGGAAAAGGAGTATGTCAAGGCTGTATATTGTCACCCTGCTTATTTAACTTCTATGCAGAGTACATCATGAGAAACGCTGGGCTGGAAGAAGCACAAGCTGGAATCAAGATTGCCGGGAGAAATATCAATAACCTCAGATATGCAGATGACACCACCCTTATGGCAGAAAGTGAAGAGGAACTAAAAAGCCTCTTGATGAAAGCGAAAGTGGAGAGTGAAAAAGTTGGCTTAAAGCTCAACATTCAGAAAACGAAGATCATGGCATCTGGTCCCATCACTTCATAGGAAATAGATGGGGAAACAGTGTAAACAGTGTCAGACTTTATTTTTGGGGGGCTCCAAAATCACTGCAGATGGTGATTGCAGCCATGAAATTAAAAGACGCTTACTCCTTGGAAGAAAAGTTATGACCAACCTAGATAGCATATTCAAAAGCAGAGATATTACTTTGCTGACTAACATCTGTCTAGTCAAGGCTATGGTTTCTCCAGTAGTCATGTATGGATGTGAGAATTGGACTGTGAAGAAAGCTGAGCACCAAAGAACTGATGCTTTTGAACTGTGGTGTTGGAGAAGACTCTTGAGAGTCCCTTGGACTGCAAGGAGATCCAACCAGTCCATTCTGAAGGAGATCAGCCCTGGGATTTCTTTGGAGGGAATGATGCTAAAGCTGAAACTCTGGTACTTTGGCCACCTCATGCGAAGAGTTGACTCATTGGAAAAGACTCTGATGCTGGGCGGGATTGGGGGCAGGAGGAGAAGGGGATGACCAAGGATGAGATGGCTGGATGGCATCACTGACTCGATGAACGTGAGTCTGACTGAACTCCAGGAGTTGGTGATGGACAGGGAGGCCTGGCGTGTTGCGATTCATGGGGTCACAAAGAGTCGGACGCGACTGAGCGACTGAACTGAAATGAACTGGGTTTTTTAACTTGAGGTTGTTTGCAGTAACCAAATCTATTGATACTAATGATAATGACAATGACAGTGATGTGCCCATGACTCAGTCAGGATTACTTGAGCACAAGTTGTGTAATCCAAGGAATACAAGAGAAAAGGATAGCAGGGCTTGCCCTAAAAGATCTTATTCTCTTCCAGGAAGATCAGAACACCCTCCCCCACCACAACAGCTGACAAAATTGAGCATGAAACAAACTGTATATTTTAAAAGACTGTCACATTGTGTTTAATTAAATGCTGCAGTGCAAGATATAATAAATACTGAAAATGATCAGAAATTAAGGATCATTCACATTCTCCAGGCCTTATTTTACATATAAACTCTAAGGTCTCTCTCATCTTTCTAGTCACCGTCAGCCCTATTTTCCTTAGGGTTCCCAAAGGATAGTATTGCAACTTTGATTCAGCAATTTTTCCACCATGTCTTAACTGGTATACTTGTCTATTTCACCAATTTCTTCTTTAAATTGTAAGCTCTTTATGACAGAGGCCCCAACCTACCTTTATATTCATCATTGCACATAATACTGACATTAAGCAGGCACTTGATATATATTTACTAAAATAAAAATGAAAAAAGAGGAGTTATTGGTGTTTTCTAGAGATTATTAGGGAAAGAGTTCTAGTTAATATGAAAAAGAAGTCAGAGGCAGAAAGATAAGGATTTAGGTAAGAGAAAAAGAGGTCGACTTAAAAAAAAAAACAGATTGGACAAATAGAAAGGAACAACTTTTGTGGATGACTGATGGGGAAAGGGTAGGGATCAATGATGGGAAATCTGACATGGATCATAGACGGAGAAAAGTTGAGACAGATTTGAGAGATTTTGAAGAAATTAGGTTAAGTATAAGAAGCTTAGGTTTGCCAAAATTCAATTTATTGATCTCTTACATCTCTTTCTGAAATGCATGAAGGTGATTCTGGGATGGGGACACATGAGCTCAGAAAGATATTTATGGCTATGAGTTTGCAGCTCTGGATGCCTGCTCCCCTTATCTTTTAAAAGCTGGAGGAGTTGGGTGCTTATGTTGGCAACAAAGCTTTAGAATTAACACTATGTACTAGGAAGTACTTCTTTAAAAGTCAGACTCAGTACTCAGCTGTAGAAAGGAAGGAAATTGGCTCATCTATAGAGACATGGATGGACCTAGAGTTTGTCATACCTAGTGAAGTAAGGCAGAAAGAGAAAAACAAATGTGGTCTATTAACGCATATAAGTGGAATCTAGAAGAATGGTACAGATGAACCTATTTGGAGGGCAGCAAGAGATGCAGACATAGAGAACAGATGTATGGACGTGGCGGTGGGGGCCAATTCACTTTGTTGTACAGCAGAAACTAACACAATTTTATTAAGTAACTATACCCCAATAAAAAATGTCAGGCCCAGAGTCTAATTATTGTGGGGGTCCACATTATGTCTGTATGCACAAAATAGCTTTGCCACTCTGATTGGTCTAGCCTGACTGAAATGCTAACATGGTTTTGGCACCTAAGACCTGAGTACCAGCTCACCAGAGTCAACAGAATTCATCAGTTATCGTCCATCACAGTGGCTTTTTGGATATCACAACCCATGCCAGACCCAGATTTCACATTAGACTTCCTACTTTCCCATGGGATCATAGCTCCTATTCAAGAGAACACAAGCCCATGACCATGCTAGTTTGCAAAGACTCCACCACTGTCTAGGGTGGGAGGGTCCGGGCCTCTTCCTGTGGTCACAGGCCTGAGTGTGAGCATCTCATTCATGCCAAGGGACACTTGGTCACAATAGGGCTTTGAGGTCACTTGAATCCTGACATTCTACTCAGCGATCCCCAGAGCTCTCCACAGCAGAGCTGGCCCAAGAGTGGTTCCCAGTGGGCACAGAGGCTCGACTCATTAACATTTTATATCTATGAGATAACAGCATTTTGTTTTTGAATAGAAAACTAGTACAGAGTAGCACCCGAATTTCCCCATGTCTAGGCCTTCTATGTACCATTGTTTGCAAAATTATTACAAAAAGATGCATTCTTGCTATTTTGTAGGGGAAAGAGGAGGAAGAGGAGGGGGAGAAGGAGGAAGAAGCAGCCCCACCAGGCCCCCTGCCACCAAAATGTAGCCTCATTGTTTCTCATGTTTTCCAATCCAGCATTCTAGAAGACTCTCTAGTCTCCAAGTCTTCGGACTTAGAATTTTAAACTGTTCTCGAGAGAGAGGTCTGAAAGCTCTCAGGGAAGATCCAGGGCTTTTGCTCTTCACAACCTGCCTTCTGCAACCTTGACTCCAAGGACCCTGTCCTTTCACCCCACCTGTCGCCCCCCTCACTTGCCTATACTCTCCTGATTTGCTCACTCTGCCCAGGGTGGCAGCCTTCCACCTTCTGCTAAGTGCCAGAAGTGCCAGAAGTGCCTGGTGTTCCTGAGAGCCTAGTTCAAATCCCATCCCTTCAGAGAGGTGGGTGGAGCATGTCACTCCCCTGCCCAGCAGGCCCATGACAGGAAACTTGGCTCACTTGGGCATTAGCTGACTCGTGCTCTGCTGCTGCTGCTGCTGCTGCTGCTGCTGCCGCTGCTGCCGCTGAGTCGCGTCAGTCGTGTCCGACTCTGTGCGACCCCACAGACGGCAGCCTACTAGGCTCCCCCGTCCCTGGGATTCTCCAGGCAAGAACACTGGAGTGGGTTGCCATTTCCTTCTCCAATGCGTGAAAGTGAAAAGCGAAAGTGAAGTCGCTCAGTCGTGCCCGACCCTCAGCGACCCCATGGACTGCAGCGCACCAGGCTCCTCCGTCCATGGGATTTTCCAGGCAAGAGTGCTGGAGTGGGTTGCCATTGCCTTCGCGTTAGGCTCTAGTGAAGGTTATGTATGGATGAATGAGTCCCCTGCTTGCTTGCCATCTAAGTAAGCGTATGGAATGGATTTACTCTCTTCATACTGTGGTTGGCATGAAGTAGGTGTTCAGAAATAATGTTTGCTAAATAAACGAATGAGTGAATGAGTGAATGTCTGTGCACTCGGGTTCTAAGACCTATCTGGTCTCTTTGCGACCCCATGGACTATACAGACCATGGCATTCTCCAGGCCAGGATACTGGAGTGGGTACCTGTTCCCTTCTCCAGGGGATCTTCCCAACCCAAAGACTGAACCCAGGTCTCCCGCATTGCAGCTGGATTCTTTACCATCTGAGCCACCAGGGAAGCCCATGCATGTGCAGAAATGCACATAAGACCCCACATGTACGCGTGAGTTCACTGTGTGTGTCTGGAGGAGGCAGGGTGTGAAGGAGGGATGTGGAGCACATGGACCCTGGATTTGAGTAGAGTTAAATAACACACTACCCACAAATACCGAAAGCACTTTCACATTGAAAACAAGCACAATGAAAATATGAAAATTAAAGAAAAATTACAGATTTCTAGAAATAACTGTAGTCATTAAAAAAAGAACATTTGTTATTACAAAATACATTATCCCATTTTTCTCTGTATTATTAATTTTATTTCTTTATAGTCTTCCATTTTAATAAGTTAGTTTTGTTTTTTTTTTTTGTCTTCCAGGTTAAAAGCAGGGAGAATCCCTAGCAGTCTGGCTCAGTTGAGTTCTGTCTTCCCAGCATTAGAGAGGCCAGCACTCAGCGCCAACCTGGCCCAGGGGTCACTAAGGCCATTCCTGGCAACAAACAGGAAGTATAATGTATTGATTTCAATTTGAGAGATGTGCCTATAATAAGTCAGCATTTCCCAGGCCTACTGAGTTCCATAGTATAGTTAATCTGTCTATTTGTAAATATTATCTAATTTCATATACAAATATGTAGTTAGAATATCATTTAAGAAACGGACTGCCATCACTAACATATACCATTCAGTGAAATTAGACTGTAGGTAAGTTCAACATGGCATGTAGAATAAAAGTTCATTTAGGCCTAATTTCTACAACAAAACTCATCAAGAAACAAGGGTTAAAGAGATTCTCTTCTTTATCCCTCTGAAAAGGTTTTCATAACTTTTTCTCTAAAATTATTCTTGTAGTTGCCTAAATTCTCCTTGTATGTGTAATAACTCCAGATGAAGACTTATTTCTCTCTAAAAATAAAATGCTTCCAAAATCATTTTCTATACCTAAATCAAAGCCAAAAGAAAGACAAAAAATACTATATTCTGTTGGAAGAATGTTTCAAGTCTAATTCAATTACAGAATCTCATGATTCAAAGGAACTTGAGAGATCATCTGATAGGCGCCTTCTCTGAATTATTGAATCCTAGCCCAAGTGGGCATCTGTCTCTACTTGGCTCTTCCAATTATAAGAAGTGCAAGACAGAGCATCTCATTTGTTTCCTGAAAGTTCTCATTGTTTAAAGTTCTGAATACTATTTGCCCTCTTGAAATTCAGCTCTAGCTATGTATACTGGAGCTCCACAAAGCTTCTTCTTTTACGTGTCAGCTTTATCCACCGGCTTCAGCCTTGAGTGGAATTAAGGTTGACAGGAGTGTGTCACTCAAGGCGTCACACCCTGAGTAATCACATGCCATTGTGTGAAAATAAGGACAAGTTCATGGTCAGCACCCATAAGCTTTTAGGAATTTGTAAGGCTTGTCTGTCTAATATAGTAGCCACTGGCCATGTGATTATTGAGTACTTGAAACACAGCTGGTCTGAATAGAGACGCACTACATGTGTAAAGTACATAGCAGAGTGTGCAGACTTCAAGGAATGTAAATAAATCTCACTAATTTTCTATATGGATTACATGTTGAACAGAATATTTTAGATAGACTGGATAACGAAAAACATTTTTATTAAAATTATTTCACCCTTAAACCTTTTAAAGTATAGTTACTAGAAATTCTAAAATCATAGCTCCTCCAGTCATAGTATTTTCATCATAGAATTGATCACAATTTGTGCCAGTGTTATTGTATGTGTACATGCATGTCTGGAGGAGGTGTGTGTGTGTGTGTGTGTGTTTGCCTAACATCTGTATCTCTAGTCAAATGTAAGCTCCAGGCAAGAGGACATTTTCCCTCACTCATTTTCGATTCCCAATACTTAGCACAGTACCTAGCATGTAGTAGCTGTAAAATTCTTTGTTGAATGCTTAACTGAATGGCGTTTACTATGTTAAGGAACAATTTCTACGTCACTAGAGTCTTCAAACATGTGGTTCTGATTTCTGCATATTTATCTGAGAAGCCATATAAAACCTGGTGATGTGCTTGGACCTTAGTGAGGACAGGGCCAAGACAAGCCACAAAATGTAGATAGCAAGGGACACAGGCGGGTTGGGTTGGAGAAAGACAGAAGCAGGCAAGTATAAAGCATGGGCTAGGTTAGCCTGGATCAAATCAGTCAGTCCTAAAGGAAATCAACCCTGAATACTCATTGGAAGGACTGATGCTGAAGCTTCTGATACTTTGGCCACCTGATGGGAAGAACTGACTCATTGGAACAGACCCTGATGCTGGGAAAGATGGAAGGTGAAAGAAGAGAGTGGCAAAGGATGAAATGGTTGGATAGCATCACCGATTCAACAGACATGAACCTGGGCAAACTCTGGGAGATAGTGAGGGACAGGGAGGCCTGGCATGTCACAGTCCATGGGGTCGCAAATAGCCGGACATGACTTAGTGACTGAACAACGACTAGGCTAGCCTTGCATTTGTTACATCTGTAAGTAGCTACTTGTCCTTAGAGCAATGATGTCTTATAAAAAGACAGGGTTAGCCACATATGTGAGTTTATAGAGAGTCATAGAGAGTATCTTTAAAGAAGTATTATTAAAGGAAAGATCTGGATGGTAAAAAAGAATCATCCAGGTGAAGACTGGAAGAAAGAACTTTTCAACTGTGTATGAAAGCTTTGAGGTGAGAAAGAAGTTGGCGACATGCAACCAAATAAAAAAAGACCCATGTCTTTAAATTGTGGGAATCAGGAGGAGACCTGATGAGGTTGGAGAAGGAGTCAGGGGCCATATTAAAGAGTCCTGTAAATCATGCTAAGAAATCTGAATTTAAGTAAACTGACTGCTAATAGAAGGATTTTAAGCTTACCAGCAACATGATGACATCTACTGTTTTCATTTTTTGTTTTTTTAAGCTCTACAGCCATGTGGAGAAGAGACTGTGAGGGTCCTTGAAAGGAAGCAGGAAGACGAGTGAGGCTGTTATTGACCAGGAAAGAGATGTGGGCTTGAAACTTGAGGGAATGGGGATGGAAACGGTAGATGAACTTAAAATAAAAATTTGTAGAATTTGGAATTAGAAATCAAGGATGATTCAAGGTTTCTGGTACTTGGAAAGAGGAACATCTGTTCACCGAATGGAAGAAGGCAGATGAAGGAACAGTGGAGGAGAGTCAGGAATTATACTCTGCCAGTGCTTAGCAAGTTGTGCCCACTATGATGAAGAAAGTGTTGGGGCTGGAGTGGAGGTCAAGGGAATGTGAGGACCCTCCTCACAGATGAGCATTAGCACTGTTTAATGCCAATCCTGCAGTTCCAAGAAGGACTGCCTACCTTCATGACCAAGGGAGCCTGTGCTCAACTGTGTGTAACAGGACTAAACCTGGAGACACTGAGACCCATCTAGAAAGATTTGAATTTGTCTGCAGAGCTTCTTCTTGACTGTTTATAAAAATATTTAAGAGTTCTGAATGTGACATTGAAGAGTGAGTGCTAGGTAAAATGAGAATACTAGAGAGCATCTTACTTGTAAGCATGAACCTCCTGGGAAGCTTCTAAAAACTGGGCTATTTCCTGCTTTTTAGGATAAGAGAAGTAAATCCCTGACCAGACAGTCCTTCCTAGTACATAAAGGAGGCATCATATAAATAGAACAGGGCTTCCCTGATAGCTCAGTTGGTAAAGAATCTGCGTGCAGTGCAGGAGAATCCCAGGTTCAATTCCTGGGTCAGGAAGATACCCTGGAGAAGGGATAGGCTACCCACTCCAATATTCTTGGACTTCCCTTGTGGCTCAGCTGGTAAAGAATCTTCCTGCAATGTGGGAGACCTGGGTTCGATCCCTGGGTTGGGAAGATCCCCTGAAGAAGGGAAAGGCTACCCACTCCAGTATTCTGGCCTAGAGAATTCCATGGACTTTATAGTCCGTGGAGTCGCAAAGAGTCAGACATGACTGATCGACTTTCACACTAACTTGCCAGGAAATAAGTAATATATCTAAGCCTGTTGTCTTTCTTAGAGTCACAAAGAATGATTCAAAGAAAGAAGGAAAGCAACACAAGGGCCCAATCAGATAGTGGTCCACAGAGGATCTTTGATGATTAAGAAGGCAAGTCCACCCAGCAAACATAAGGAGGCCCCCTCTGTGGACCCATTACATTGCCTGAAACATTGGAAGTTCTTATTGCGAAGGTGTGCAACACATCACTTTGTTTCCTCTCTGCTTTTGTCCATCATCAGATTCTTCAGTGAGAGACTTCCCTGGCAGTCCGCTGGTTAAGACTTTGCTTCCCAGTGCAAGGAGTGCGGGTTTGATCCCTGGTCAGGGAACTAAGATCCTACATGCCTCAAGACCAAAAAGCCAAAATAAGAAACAGAAGCCATATTGTAACAAATTCAATAAAGACTTCAAAAATGGCCCACATCAAAACAAAAAATCTTAAAAAAGAAATCTTCAGTGAGATACTAACCTGAAACCCAGATTTTCATGTCTTCTGGAGACAGAATGCTGCCTCGCTCCCATACTTTCAGCAGAACTACTCTCTTCCACACTCCTGTCCTGCCACTTACCTCATATTCTAGCCATAGATATTATTATTCCAAAATCTCAGAACATTTATGGTGTTGAGTTTCCTATGCTGTGTTAACACTTTAGGCTAATGATGCTATCCATGTTCTGCACATTCACATCTCTTAAGTTAGTATTTGTTTATACATGAAGATTCCAAATTGCCTGTGGAACAATTACAAAACGTGTCAAGACAGAATAAGGACTCAGTTCAGTTCAGTTCAGTTCAGTCACTCAGTCGTGTCTGACTCTGTGACCCCATGAATCACAGCATGCCAGGCCTCCCTGTCCATCACCAACTCCCAGAGTTTCACTCTAACTCATGTCCATTGAGTCAGTGATGCCACCCAGCTATCTCATCCTCTGTCATTCCCTTTTCCTTCTGCCCCCAATCCCTCCCAGCATCAGGGTCTTTTCCAATGAGTCAACTCTTTGCATGAGGTGGCCAAAGTACCGGAGTTTCAGCTTCAGCATCAGTCCTTCCAATGAACACCCAGGACTGATCTCCTTTAGGATGGACTGGTTGGATCTCCTTGCAGTCCCAGGGACTCTCAAGAGTCTTCTCCAACACCACAGTTCAAAAGCATCAGTTCTTCAGTGCTCAGCTTTCTTTACAGTCCAACTCTCACATCCATACATGACCACTGGAAAAACCATAGCCTTGACTAGACGGACCTTTGTTGGCAAAGGAATGTCTCTGCTTTTCAATATGCTATCTAGGTTGGTCATAACTTTCCTTCCAAGGAGTAAGCGTCTTTTAATTTCATGGCTGCAATCACCATCTGCAGTGATTTTGGAGCCCCCCAAAAATAAAGTCTGACACTGTTTCCCCATCTATCTGCCATGAAATGATGGGAGCAGATGCCATAATCTTCGTTTTCTGAATGTTGAGCTTTAAGCCAACATTTTCACTCGCCTCTTTCACTTTCATCAAGAGGCTTTTTAGTTCCTCTTCACTTTCTGCCATAAGGGTGGTGTCATCTGCATATCTGAGGTTATTGATATTTCTCCTGGCAATCTTGATTCCAGCTTGTGCTTCTTCCAGCCCAGCGTTTCTCATGATGTACTCTGCATAGAAGTTAAATAAGCAGGGTGACAATATACAGCCTTGACATACTCCTTTTCCTATTTGGAACCAGTCTGTTGTTCCATGACCTACAAGACCTTTTAGAACTAACATCCAAAAAAGATGTCCTTTTCATTATAGGGGACTGGAATGCTAAAGTAGGAAGTCAAGAAACACCTGGAGTAACAGGCAAATTTGGCCTTGGACTACGGAATGAAGCAGGGCAAAGGCTAATAAAGTTTTGCCAAGAGAATGCACTGGTCATAGCAAACACCCTCTTCCAACAACACAAGAGAAGACTCTACACATGGACATCACCAGATGGTCAACACCGAAATCAGATTGCTTATATTCTTTGCCGCCAAAGATGGAGAAGCTCTATACAGACAGCAAAAACAAGACTGGGAGCTGACTGTGGCTCAGATCAGGAACTCCTTATGGCCAAATTCAGACTTAAAATTGAATAAGGACTAGTCAAGTATAAAATAATACAGAGGAATAGTGTTTCAAAACAAACAAACTGACCTAAATTTATAGTCAACTGTTTTGTATCATTAGGATTTCACTAATAATTGTATTTGTTCCCTCTTATCAAAGTTCTGCCATTTATGCATCCAACTGATTTACAGATGGGAATTAATTGCAGAACTCAACAACTTTTGTCAAAGTAAGAGACTTAGTTTGAAAATACAGTCTTCTGTTGCAGATCTTTGCTGATGATCATTTCTAAAATTGAAACTCAGGAAGAAACAACACCAAAAGCAGAGAAAGAAAAGAGCTCTATGCAAATCGAGACTTGCCAAAAGGAATGTGAAAACCTGTTGTATATTCCACATTGAGCTCACATATACTGCACATTTCAAATGTTTCTTTAACATCTTTATTGGAATAATTTTCAGTGAAATTAAAATGAATCATTGCTCTTTAGTTGTATAGATGACAAAAATAAAGACAGGAAATGTCACAAACTAATTTTTAAATAATCTTAGTTCCTAATCTATTTAATATTGTAAGTCCACTTTTTCTTCTATTCATGCATCAAAGGAAATAAATAAGTGCATTTTTGTGATTTTTCAATCAAATATGCTTACTTATTTCCTTTTGATGTTTATCAAAGTTGTATATATATGCATAATAACAACTCAAGAGATAATGGTGAAAATCCCTCATCTCTTTACTTTAGTCTCCTTCCTTGAAAGCAATCTCAACCCTAGTCAGTTTTCAGTCGTTTTGAAGTTATCACTGTGCCTCTTGAAAGACGCTTGTAATACCATATCTTGATTTGTTAAATTTAGAAACTTTCTATTGACTTTCAAAAATGAAAGATGAAGATCTGGGTCACTTGCGCTGCCCACTTCTCCTCTTCTGCTTCCAACATTTGATAGTTAAATGTCTAAAGTTTCTCTTTGTAGCTTTAAATATGCGATTCTATTTCTTGTCCCATTGACTTTCAATACATTTCTTGATACCGTATGTGTAAAATAAAGATATTTGTGTCCTACTTTTTCCTCTGCCTTTTCCCCTCCTCCCTGTGTTTCCCCTTCCATCACTTACATGATGGCATTGCCAGTGTGGTTTACATTTACATTCCACAAGCAAACGTACTTAGCTCACAAATTTATATAAACATTTAATAAAACAATAAAACCTGTTTATTAAGATTGTGTGAATTGTGTTCATTGTTGTATTGAACAGCACGCTAGAACTGTGTTTCTCCTTTGCAGTTCTCGCCTCATGCTCCTCAGTCATTGGTAGAAAAATTTCTAGCATCAGATTTTAAAAGCACTTTATGATGTTATACTCAATCAATTACATAAAACTCAAGCACCCTACTCTGCTTCATAGGCCATTTTGCTTCTTTTGTTTATCTTGGAGTTTCCAATTTTATTTTTCCTTTTAGTTTGCATTTTGGCCTTTATGATATCAACAATTATGCCCAAGTTATCTTATAAAGACATCTGTACATTTTTCTACTCAGAATCTGAACTCTCTTTTTCTATGTGGGGAATTTTTACTGGATGAGCCTTTCGGGGCAAGGGTGTCAAAGCCCATGTTCTCTATTGGAAACTCAAAATGCATAAAATCCACTTTCCTAATGTCCTTTGCATCCGTGGCCATGAACAAGCTAGCTTGGATTTGACCATCAGATTTTCCTACTCAGGACTTCGAATTGAGAACTAGTGACTCAAAGAATTCGCTCTGGTGGATGGTGGAGTTGGTGACATCAAACAGGTTGTTCAGTGTCTGAGGACCCCAAACTAGCAGTGTGAGTGTCCATTGTCCAGGGCCAGCAGCATCAGTGAGACAGACTGTGTGGTCAGTCTCCTACAGAAGTGGGAATGATTAACTAAGTTGTAACCTAATTTTGGCAAATCTCTGATTGCTGTTCGGTCACTCCTTCTCTCTCACTTTCCTCAGTCTGATACTTCCAACTCGCCCGTCATGAGATGTACATTTTCTGTGTCTTTGATAACTAAAAAGGTCTCCATTCTGACCACTCACTTGAGTGGACAACAATTCTAGGTTAAACACTACTTAACTCAAAACTGTAAAATTGCTTGTGCTGTTGTCTTCTAGCATCTTAAACTGCTTTTGAGAAGATTGATGTCAGTCATATTCTTTCTCTTGGAGCCGAAATACTGAGATCTTCAACTGAAAGTGTACACCAAATAGTGACTCCAAATAATCATAGAGACATTCATCTAGACATAGACTTGAGAATTCAGAACACCAAAACTGAAGAGGGGACCTCCAAAATTTTCAGAAAGTATTAATTTTATACCTACAAGGGAAAAGATCTTCTGCTGATGACTCGAGTTAAAAAAACAATTTAAACAGACTTTCCTGGTGGTCCAGTGGTTGAAAATCTGCCTGCCAGTGTGGTGGTAGGAGGTTGGGACATGGGTTTGATCCCTGGTCCGGGAAGATTTTACATGCCTTTGGGCAACTGGGCCCATGCGCCTCAACTACTGAAGCCCACGTGCTCCAGAGCCCAAGCGCTGCAACTAGACAAAGCCGGAGCACAGCAGTGAAGACCCAGCACTGGCAAAAATCGATGCTAAATGCATCTAGGGCTCAAGAGCTAGACATTCCAGACCCTCCCTGACAAGGAAATCCAAGCTATGTGAGAATGTGCTTCAGAATTAGTCTCCAGTCTGATTCTGTGCCTCTGGCTTGAGAATAAACCAGTTATCCTGTCCAGTGATACCAAGGACATTTCTCCGGAAGTGGGGTAATTACAGAGTTGGATCTGATTCATAGAGGAAGCTTTGCAGGTGGGAAGCCAATTCCAAGGATCACTGCAGGTCTGACTCCACTTATTGTTCTCTCTGAACTCTTCTTCCTTGTCTTTTCCCTCTGAAGAGAACATTTAACACAGTCTGTCTTCTACTCCTTGGGTGCAGGGAGATGAAGTCTTATAGCCCACGAAGATGTAGCTTCCTGACAGGGAATGGTCTCTAGGTCCATCCAGAGACACTGTCATCCTTATAGTAATGCTGCTGCTGCTGCTAAGTCGCTTCAGTTGTGTCCAACTCTGTGTGACCCCATAGACGGCAGCCCACTAGGCTCCCCCGCCACTGGGATTCTCCAGGCAAGAACACTGGAGCGGGTTGCCATTTCCTTCTCCAAGGCATGAAAGTGAAAAGTGAAAGTGAAGTCGCTCAGTCGTGTCCGACTCCTAGTGACCCCATGGACTGCAGCCCACCAGGCTCCTCCGTCCATGGGATTTTCCATGCAAGAGTACTGGAGTGGGGTGCCATTGCCTTCTCTGCAGTAATGCTAAGGAATGTAATTCCTCTTACTGGAGTTTGTCTCAAGGCAACAAGATGAAAAACAGGAACTTGATATAGAACATTCTTGCCCACTTTCTCTCCTACCTGCAGGAACTAATATACCTTTTTTATAAAAGGGTTTTTAAATTACATTTATTTCTTAAAAGTCAACATGTGCATAATAGGAAACCAAAAAAAACACAAGAAGCAAAGAAAAAAGTCATTCATAATCACAAGCAGTTTACCATTTGATTGTGTCCTTCTAGGTCTCATTTGTGTATTTTCACAACTAAGCATTCATTTTTATGTAATTAAGATCATACAGTTATGTATCACGCCACTTCACACATTGTGTATTTGGAGAGTGGAATTGTCAAAGGAGTCTAGGAAACTAAGCTGACTGTTCACTGGGTGGTGGGTGGTAGGCGAGGGGACAGGGAAGGAATTGCAGGGAGAAGGGCTCAGTGCCCATTGGTCTTTAAGCAAGTTCACATTGTCTAGCCATTGTTCTGTTTGTGCATTTTAGTTAATATTGCTGTGCATTAAAGAATAAGCAAGTCTTAATACCCAATGTATATTAAAAGTAGAGGTGGGAAAATAACTCCTTAATTTAATGCCCTTTTGTTGGTTTTTAGGAAAGGTTGTGTCTTCTAGGAGTAACTATGTTAATCCACTTCTTGGAGATATGCTAAGTCACTTCAGTCGTGTCCGACTCCATGCGACCCCATAAACGGTAGCCCACCAGGCTCCCCCCGTCCCGGAGATTCTCCAGGCAAGAACACTGGAGTGGGTTGCCATTGCCTTCTCCAATGCATGAAAGTGAAAAGTGAAAGGGAAGTCGCTCAGTCATGTCCGACCGTTAGCATGGACTACAGCCTACAAGGCTCCTCCATCCATGGGATTTTCCAGGCAAGAGTACTGGAGTGGGATGCCATTGCCTTCTCCTCTTAGAGCTAGACGTAGTCTGATACCTTAACTTTTTTGTGTGGAGAAAAATATGGCCCTTAGAATTGATTCATTTAGAAGTAACTGCTAACTAGCTATGAAAATTGATTCTGAATTGCAAATGAAAAAGCCCACACAACTTACCCATATTAAGAAGTAAGTGCTTAATTTTTCCAGCTCACACCTTGCATCTTAGAGCTATTTAACCATTTTTTTGCAAAGGTGTCTGATAGCCTCGAGTCACTGCTGGAGAGAAGAGGCAAAGAATTTCCATGGGGTTATTTGGTGATATTTTACCACCTAGCTTAGGACTTGCTTGTGCCAGAACTAGGAGATGGTGACCTTTTATAATTGAGGCAATCTCCTTAAAGGTCAATCCTGACAGAAAATGCTGTAATTGGTGTGGTTGAAATTGCTGAATCCCTGGGCTACATCAACTCAGCAGAATGTTTACTGTTTCCTTTTCCTGCTCTACAGACAGCAACCCAACTCAGGCCACCTGGGGCTTTTACATCACCAGCTGGGGAGGCAGGAAGGAGGGGTGGGTAAATCACCGAACACAACAGCCACCACTCCTTGGGGCAGAGGTTCTCTCCTTCTCCATCGTGGTGTCTGCAGTATTAGCCTGGTGCCCAAAGTTGGCTAACTACTTGTTCTTTCACTAAGTGAATAAACAAAAGAAAAGAAAAAAAAAAAAAAAAACTTCCTGTAATAAATAGTTATGAAATGCTAGCATTTTCCTGGAGTTTCCTAAGGGAAAGACCCAATTTTGCCATTTCCTAGAGACATTAAGGGTCCCAAGCTACCTGTGAGCATGTGTGCCAAGTCACTTCAGTCATGTCCAATTCTTTGCGACCCTATAGACTGTAGTCCACCAGTCTTCACTGTCCATGGGAGTTTCCAGGCAAGAATACTGGAGTGGGCTGCTATGCCCTCCTCCAGGGGCTCTTCCTGACCCAGGGATCTAACAGATGCCTCCTGCATCTCCTGCATTGCAGGCAGATTCTTCACTGCTGAGCCACCAGGGAAGCCCCCAAGTTATCTGTAATTGAGGAAACAGGGAGATAAAGATCTCCACTCTCTTACCTAGAGCTCCTCTTCAGGAAGGAGAATGCATACCTCATTCCCACCCCTCTCAATCCATGTGGTCATTTTTATTTTACAGAAGGGAAAATTGAGATTTAGAAAGATGAGAGAAGTTTCCAGAATCATGTGGATAAGTGATCTTGGATTTGCAATTCCAGTCTGTCAGAACCTGACATCTATAGATGTCCTCACCATACAGTACTGAGAAACGAGTGGTTCTACTGGGCCCCAAATGCTTCAAGCTTTATCCAAAGTTCCCACCATCTACAATGTCTTACTCTTCTTGACCCCATAGACTGCAGCCTTCCAGGCTCCTCTGTCCAGATTCTCCAGGCAAGAATACTAAAGTGGGTTGCCATTTCATCCTCCAGGGCATCTTCCCAACCCAGGGAAGGAAACTGCATGTCTTATATCTCCTGCCTTAGCAGGCGGGTTCTTTACCAGTAGTGCCACCTGGGAAGCCCATTAAGCTCCAGTTCAGATGCAAAACAACATTGATCTAAATGTGGGCCCATAGCCTTTAATTGCTAGCTATTTTATTGAGTCTAATTTCAGTTAGGATGATCTAAAGTCTGACATGCTCTGGACTAGAACTAAAACTGAGGGTGTGGAGCGTGAAGTAAATGCCTGAACTCATGGATAGCTTCTTGGGCAAACAACTCTGCAGAAGATCTCCAAGGCTTGGGGGGCAGTGGGAGACCCCAGTCTGGTGCATCTTCCGAGGCATAATCCTAATTGTATCCAATATCCTTCAGAAGGAGAGGTCCTGGGTAATGGGGAACTCTGCTAGACTCTACCTTCAGAATTCCACAAACATCCCTTGAGCTCAACAGCCAAGGTCAACGAGATGCCAAGGGGAAGACTCTGGACACACCTGCCCATCCACAGCTTCAAGGGGAAGTGGCACCCCCAGGTCAGCCCCAGATGCTGAAGGCTGCTGAGTGGCCCAGAGACTCACCACACTGTCTTTCTTCTAGGGTGTGGGTGCAGGTTTCACTCAGAGGGAGCTCTTACCTAGCCCCTGACCCCCTGGATTCTGTAATCAGAAGTCAGAGGCTCCTGGGACTATGACTCATTAGTTCTCTTCCCACCAGACAGGGATGATTTGGTCTCATTCTTGTTCTACCCAAATGTACTTCAGTAAACAGTGCTCTTTCCCTGAAGATTGCCTATTCCTGTCTTTTACCTCCTTCGCGCGTGGCAAGGAGAAGTAAGATAATATATGTGTGATGCTTTGAGCTCCTTGGGAAAGCAGAACTCTCTAAGTGCATGATATTAATAACAGCAATATTTCTGTTACCACGAAGACAGGCTGAGTCCATCTTTCACATGTCCTTTTAAGTCATTTTCCCTGCGGCTGCCTCTTCTGGTAAAACGGTTCTGAATGAGCCGTACAAATCTCTAGTTTTAAAATACTCATTGGGGAAAACACTAGCTGGTCTCCATATTACCTAGGAGGCAAATATTCCGATGTTTGTTTCTTGAAATGATGGTGCTTTGGTAGGTCAAGAAAGGGAGAGCAGTCACCCCCCAGGTGACAGAACTGTGAAAAAAGCAATTGCTATGGAAAATAGAAAACCGTGGAAGCCCTGCCTGCCAGGGTCAGAATTCCAGGCCTGCTCTCTGAAGAGGAATGTGGCCAAGTGACCAGAAACTCCTTTCACAAGGATTCTTGCTATAAGAAAACAGACCAATACCAGGGGGAAGGGCGGGGAGGGAGGGATAAACTGGAGTTTGAGATTGACATATACACACTGCTATGTTTAAAATAGATAAACAACATGGATTTACTGTTAAATAAACAAACAAAGAAAAAAAATAGACCAAGATTCCTTTAGCCAGGCAGCCAAGGACCTCACTCAATTATAAACAAACCTAAGACTACTATTCCCAACATTGGCATAATACCATTTTGATGTTGATAATGATAAAGATGGTGATTGATGTTAATGAGAGCTACCATTTATCTAAAGCCTGCCCCATCCAGAGACCAAGCTAAACTCTGCATATTTTTTTCTCTCATTTTATATAATCCTCTAAACAAAACTATAGAATTGATACTATTATTTTTAAAATTCAGAGATGTTTGGTTTCATGTCCAATGTCATAGCAACAATTTAAAATTTGGGTTTCAAGCTGAGAATAATATGCTGTGACTACTTTAAACAAAAAAGTAGGGCTACTCCTTTCCTATGATCTTTCCCCACCCCCCACCCTGGCCACCTCACCACCTCCCCTCCATCCATTCAAATGCATTTGGTACTTTTGGTGTCTGAGTTAGATACTATTAGGTTCTGGGAATACAGTAATGAATGTCTCCATCCTGGGGGAACAGGAACACACCTCAAATGATAACGTGAGGACTTGAGCACAGAAGTGAGGTCTCCTTTCTGGTTTGCTGCTGGGACAACCATTGTATGAGCCTATGGTTTCCATGCCTTCAGCCTCTGTGCTGGGTTCCCTCTCTCTCCAAAGTCCTGGCTCCTTAGGAGGATGCAAATATGTCTTTTTAAAAAACCCAAAGAACAGGGTGGAGCCTTGGACAGTAAAGAGCATAGACTTTAGTGTAAATTAAAACTGGACTTTAACTCTAGATTTCCCACCTACTTGCTATGTGACCAGGAACAAGTCTGAGCCTCAAAGACTCATATTTTAAATGGAGCTGACACTGTCAATTGAGAAGGACAATCGAGAGCACTAAATGAGCTATCGCATCTAAAGGACTCGATTTAGGACTTGGCGCTGTAAGACCCTCAATTGTAGTAAATGCTCTTTCTATTGTAAAATCCAAGAAGAATGTTCAAAACCAGCCAGGCTTGAAGGGTAAAATCAACTGGAGACTGGGGCAGTGCCAGCAGGGCCATTCTGAAGCCTGTGAAATCCATAATATAACCTCCTTCCAGCATCTTTACTTGTCCAAAATTCCTCTGCCCAGGAAGATTGCTAATAAAATGGGAACAAAAGAAATCACGTGGAAACCATCCATTCAATAACCAAATAAAGCCAGTGCAAAACCACCTACTGCGGCCACAAGATAGGGAGTGGAGAGCGAGAGCAGCTGGAGAGCCCCGTTATTACACAGAGCTCAGAAGAGAGGGTCGCCATTCACTGGCTGCAGCCCCCTGGGTGTGGGATGAGGGTCTCAAGACTGTCCACCTTTTCCTAACAAACACTCATATCATCAATAGAGGATTGACATAGCACTGGGTGTAATTAACTGCCTTCTAATTCATGCCAGGGCTGGTCCTTGTTCTTAGGAAACTGTGAATTAATTTGGTATTTTGCCTTAATGAAGGAAAACAAGTCTTAAGTGTGAAAAAACTTCTAGCTTTGTTATGTGGCTAGCAAATATATCTGGTTTTCCTTGTTCACACCAACCACATACTCTATTTTTGTCTCCTTGCCAAAGACTGTCAATGTGAGACAGATCAAAATGACAATTTAAATGTGTACCCCAGGGCTTAAGTATCACAGTGCCAGAAAGTCTAGTGATCCTGGTTGATACAGACAGTCTGACCCCCAGCTGTGGGCTTTGGAAAAGGAAGTTGTGCTCCCAAATACAAAATAAATAAGACCTTTTTTATATATATAAAGGATTCTGTCAAGTGTCTTTTTTATTTATCTTGCCTTTTGTCACACTCAATCAGAAGTCTGAATATGAAAATTCTTTCTTGCTGTTCTTGGTCCTTTCCTCAGTAAACACTTTCTTCACTTCATTTTATAAAGCAAGATACATGAACACATACAGTTAATTATTTTAAGGTAGAGCTTTAAAATAACAACTGGTTAAAAAGAAACCAAGCATATTGACATGAGTACTGACATTACTATTCTTGTTTAGTCGATAAGTCATGTCTGACTCTTTGCAACCCTGTGGACTGTAGCTCACCAGGCTCCTCTGTCCATGGGATTTCCCAGGCAAGAATATTGGAGTGAATTGCCATTTCCTTCTCCAGAGGATCTTCCCAGCACAAGGATCAAACCCATGTCTCCTGCATTGCAGAATCTTTACTGCTGAGCCACAGGGAAGTCCTTAGTAGTAATCTTAGGAAGTTCCACAAACACATTAAAGATGTAGCTACTCCCTGGGTATCAGTGACTTTTCTTTCTTGCTGTCTGGGACCTGACTTGGTTTTGGCGTTCTCCTTCCCCTGATGAGTCACAGATACATCCTGAGTTGCCCAGACCAGTGATGGAGATAGCATTTCTCTTGGTTTAGATGTGGGCATGGTCACTAGTCCTGGTCAATGAAATGTGAGGGAAGACCCATTGGGAGTTTTCAACGAATGATTTTAAAAAGAACCAAGAAGCCCAAGAGCCATCCTACTTTATAACATTTTGTTATAGAAGGTAATATTTTTTCCCTTATTCTTTAAGCCTGTTGTGTTGGAGATTTCTTGTCACTGAAAACATTCAAACTGATAAATGATAACTGCTCAACTCATTTTGCCATCTCCTCAATAGAAAATGCTGTCAGAATCAATTTAACACCATCACAGGGAAATTTGTGTAGCAGTCTCCTTTTGTGATTGCTCAGCATCTGTTCACCTTTCTTAGAAGAACAGTCAATGCTTCTCAGACTTGAATGTGCAGATGAGTTATCTAGGGGGTCTTGTGCAAACACGAATTCTGATTCTGGAAGTATTGGATGAGACCTGAGACTCCATCTTTCTCCTTGAAGGCAAAAGTTGATGCTCCATAGGCCACTCCTTACATAGCAAAGTGCTGTATTTGCATTGGAAAAACCAGTCTTTCCCCACTGGCTATAATATTTAGGTGAAATTAATCTGAGACTGCAAGAGAAGTCTATTCCTGTACTATAGTTATTGGTTCAAAGATGGGCATCTTACCCAATACGAGCCAATGAGATGTGAGATGGTTGCTGGGAGCTGTGAATAAAAAGCTTTTTTACTCTCCAAGAAAGCTACTGGGACAGTTTGCTTTGTGTGATATGGTACAAGGATGTGATGATTGGACTTGTATACTTCTGCTACAATGAGTGGAGCCACATGGGGACAAAACCCACCCACTGAAGATGGTATAGCTGAGAGAAGCACAGAGATATAGAGTTCCTGGGAATGAAGTTGCAAGCTTCTGCATCAACCCTACCTACATTAGAGATTCCGTTGGAGTTTCCAGTGATGTGAGCCAGTAACATCCATTTCCTCTCTGCTTAAAGCATTTTTGTCTTAAGTTTTTCTAATGCCTGTGTGTGTGCTTCAGGCACATCTGACTCTTTGCAACTCTGGACTATAACCTGCCAGGCCCCTCAGTCCACAGGATTCTCCAGGCAAGAAAAATAGAGTGGGTTACCCTCCAGGGGATCCTTCTGACCCATGGATTAAACCCTCATCTCCTGCATTGCAGGTGAATTCTTTATCACTGAGCCATCAGGAAAGCCCCAAGTTTGCTATTCAGTTCAGCTGCTCAGTCATGTCCAACTCTTTGTGATGCCATGGACTGCAGCACATCAGGCTTCCCTGTCCATCACCAGCTCCCAGAGCTTACTCAAACTCATGTCTATTCAGTCGGTGATGCCATCCAACCCAGAGCTTACTCAAACTCATGTCTATTGAGTCGGTGACGCCATCCAACCATCTCCTCCTCTGTTATCCCCTTCTCCTCTCGCCTTCAATCTTTCCCAGCATCAGTGTCTTTTTCAATCAGTCAGTTCTTCGCATCAGGTGGCCAAAGTATTGGAATTTCAGCTTGAGCATCAGTCCTTCCAATGAATATTCAGGACTTTAGGGTAGACTGGTTGGATCTCCTTGCAGTCCAAGAGACTCTCAAGAGCCTTCTCCAATCCCACAGTTGAGAAGCATCAATTCTTCAGCACTCAGCTTTCTTTATAGTCCAACTCTCACAACCATACATGACTACTGGAAAAACCATAGCTTTGGCTAGACAGACATTTGTTAGCAAAGTAATGTCTCTGCTTTTTAATATGCTGTCTAGATCGGTCATAGCTTTTCTTCCAAGGAACAAGCATCTTTTAATTTCATGGCTGCAGTCACCATCTGCAGTGATTTGGAGCCCCCCAAAATAAAGTCTCTCACTGTTTCCACTGTTTCCCAGTCTATTTGCCATGAAGTGATGGGACCAGATGCCATGATGTTAGTTTTTTGGACGTTGAGTTTTAAGCTAACTTTTTCACTCTCCTCTTTCACTTTCATCAAGAGGTTTAGTTCTTCTTCCCTTTCTGCCATAAGTGTGGTGTCATCTACATATATGAGATTATTGATATTTCTCCCAGCAATCTTGTTTCCAGCTTGTGCTTCATCCAGTCCAGCATTTCTCATGATGTACTCTGCATATAAGTTAAATGAGAAGGGTGACAATATACAGCCTTGATGTACTCCTTTCCCAATTTGGAATCAGTCTGTTGTTCCATGTTCAGTTCTAACTGTTGCTTCTTGACCTACATACAGATTTCTCAGGTATGACCTAAGTCAAATCCCTTAAAATTATATAGTGGAAGTGACAAATAGATTCAATGGATTAGATCTGATAGACAGAGTGCCTGAAGAACTATGGATGGAGGTTTATGACATTGTACAGAAAGCAGTAATCAAGACCATCTCCAAGAAAAAGAAATGCAAAAAGGCAAAATGGTTGTCTGAGGAGGTCTTACAAATAGCTGTGAAAAGAAGAGAAGTGAAAGGCAAAGGAGAAAAAGAAAGACATACCCATTTCAATGCAGAGTTCCAAAGAATAGCAAGGAGAGATAAGAAAGCCTTCCTCAGTGATTGGTGCAAAGAAATAGAGGAAAACAGAATGGGAAAGACTAGAGATTTCTTCAAGAAAATTAGAGATAACAAGGGAACATTTCATGCAAATAAAGGACAGGAATTGTATGGACCTAACAGAAGCAGAAGACATTAAGAAGAGGTGGCAAGAATACACAGAAGAACTATACAAAAAAGATCTTCATACCCAGATAACCACGATGGTGTGATCACTGACCTACAGCCAGACATCCTAGAATGCGAAGTCAAGCAGGCCTTAGGAAGCATCTCTACAAACAAAGCTAGTGGAGGTGATGGAATTCCAATTGAGCTATTTCAAATCCTAAAGATGATGCTGTGACAGTGCTACAGTTAATAAAAACTCAGTAGTGGCCACAGGACTGGAAAAGGTCAGTTTTCATTCCAATCCCAAAGAAAGGTAATGAAAAAGAATGTTCAAACTACTGCACAATTGCACTCATCTCACACGCTAGCAAAATAACACTCAAAATTCTCCAAGCCAGGCTTCAACAGTACATGAACCGTGAACATCCAGATGTTCAAGCTGGACTTAGAAAAGGCAGAGGAACCAGAGATCAAATTGCAAACATCTGCTGGATCATCGAAAAAGCAAGAGAGTTCCAGAAAAACATCTATTTCTGCTTTATTGACCATGCCAAAGCCTTTGACTATGTGGTTCACAACAAACTGTGGAAAATTTGGAAAGAGATGGGCATACCAGTTCACCTGATCTGACCCCTGAGAAATCTGTACACAGGTGAAGAAGCAACAGTTAGAACTGGATATGGAACAACAGACTGGTTCCAAATCGGGGAAGTTTGCTATTACTTATAATTAAAATAGTCCTAAGTAATGCAGTTAGAATCAATATTTTACAGCAGGGGCTGGCAAAGTGTGGTCAGAAATCTGTTTTTGCATGGATCTGGAGCAAAGAATGGCGTTTACCTTTTTAAAGTATGTAAAAGGAAGGAAAGGGAAAAAAAATAAGGAAGAAAGAAAAGGAGCAACAGCCAAGTCGATAGTATGTGGCTCCAAAGCATGGCTTTGTTAGACTTTTCTGCAAAGAATGAGATAGTAAGTATTTTATGCTCTACATGCCCCACAGTCACTGTTGCAACACTCAACTCTGCTGTACTAACTGAAAGTAGCCATTTGTGTTAGTCACTCAGTTGTGTCCAACTGTTTGTTACACCATGGTCTGTACCCCGCCAGGCTCCTCTGTCCACGGGATTCTCCAGGTAAGAATAGTGGAATGGGTTGCCATTTCCTTCTCTGAAAGCAGCCATAGATAATATGTAAATGAATGAGCTTGACTGTGTACCAATAAAACTTTATTTATAAAAACAGGCAGCAGATCATATTTGGCCCACAGTTTTCCTACCCCCTGCTTTAAAGCCACAATTATTTTAACCAAAGAGAAAAGAAGAAAAAGATTTTTATCTGATCAAATGCTTTATTCAATAAACTTGTTCTTGAAAGAGCTTTGGATTTTTAAAAAATCAATTCCTCTCTTACATAGTCATGAAAATTTATGATCAATGGGAATATTATAAAGGATGAGCCAAAGATCCTGAAGAAGCTCCCAAGAAGGAGTGACCAAAGTGTTAAGCTGTGGCCACATCTGGATCATCAGCAGTCTCGCAGATGTTCTACTTTGAGCTGTCTCCATAGACACACAAGCTCTGGTATGTTTGTATAACCTATTTTCCCAGGCCCATCAGTCACCAGATGTGAAAGGCAGACAGAAACAGCACCGGATTCTTCTGGCTTGACCTCACCACACTTATTCTGTGGGAAATTTGTCCCCTTTCAAATCTTCAAATGGTTGTTGTAGCTATAATCCTTGTCAGCTCTGAACATTAGACCTCATGCTACATTTCCAAAAGTTTTTTGTCTTTTTTGCTCCAGATTTCTTTAGTGATAACAAGAGCAGCAGCTAGCCCAAGCCAAGGGACTACCATAAATGGACATGGTTCTACTAGGATCCTCTCAGCTCAGGTAATAATGAGTCCAGGCCGAGGGCCCCAATATTTGAGACAACTGCTTATATTGTGGACATCAGTGACTCTGATGAATGACTTTGGGGACTCACTATTGCTGCTGCCCTGCCTTTGCACCTGGTTGCCTATGCTAGTCTGCAGCTACCTAGCCTTGGATGAAATATGTATGCATTCTTTCAGCTGAGCCTTGATAACCCTCAGACCCTAGTTCTTGGATCCTGAGAATTTACCATATCTGACAAAAGAGACTTTGCAGATACGATTTAGCTAAGGATTTTGAGATGGGACATTATTCTAGGTTATTTTTGGCTCTAAATATAGTCACATGTCTCTGGAAGGTTGATTTGGAAAAGGCATGGCATAGAGGGAGATTTGATGACAGGGGAGGAGAAGACGACGTGACAACGGAAGTAGACATTGGAGTGACAGCCACCAAAAGCTGGAAGGAAAAAAAGCTGGAAGAGGCAAAAAAGAAAAGACTTTCCCCAGAACCTCTAGAAGGAACCAGCCATATCTACATCTTGATTTTAGCCTCATTAGGCTAATTTCAACTCTCTGGCCTCCAGAAATGTAAGAGTACAGTTCTGTTGTTGTAAGTCCCTTAAAGATGTGGTAATTTGCTATGGTAGCAAGAAAAAGAAGAAAGAAAAACAAACGAAAGAATGAACACAAGCTTGGAAACAATCATCCTTATGTTAAGAATCTTCCATTCCTTCCAAAGTCCTTGAATCACCTATATTTCCTTAGGTTCACACCCTTGGCACACACAACCTATCAGTCCTCTGAACATAACCAAATAAGCTTAAATTCAAGCTCAGGCTAAAGCAAGAAATTCTGATAATTATTTGTTTACAAGTTAGTCATATCACTTTTGTAATTGACCCTTGAATGTCAGCATTTTGAAATTTTCCTGTCACTACTTTTTCTCTTCACTTACTCCCGGGTTAGATTATGTTAGTTATAATAAGGAGAGAAATGGTCCATCCAGCTTCTAAAGTTCTTTCCCAGGTCAATGTTGCTATGGTTTTATCTTGTAAAGAGAACTCAAAGCAATGAATATCACTCTTCCCAAGGGTGAACATAACTACCCTGCAACAGAGTGGTCTCCTAGGAAGGAGGCATGATGGTGCTATAGAAAAGGAATCCAGCCAAAATTTGGCAGAAGGTATCAAAAGACTTTAATAAGGACATATACACACATGCATGCTAAGTCACTTCAGTTATGCCCGACTCTTTGTGACCCTGTGGACTGTAGCCCACCAGGCTCCTCTATCCATTGGATTCTCCAGGCAAGAATACTGGAGTGGGTTGCGATGCCTTCCTCTAGGGGATCTTCCCAACCCAGGAATTGAACCCACATCTCCTGTGTCTCCTACATTGCAGGCAGATTCTTTACCCACTGAGCCACCTGAGAAGCCCAAGCACACACACATTTTCACCCAAAAATGTACTCCTAGCAACGTATTATAAATTAAAAATTTATAATCAAATTAATTCAGATGTGCATGAAGATATATATGCAAGGATGTTTATCACAATTTAGTTTATAGTTGTAAGAGGGGAAAATGATAAGAAATGGACAAAATATAACAGGAGATTCATTAATTAAATCACGGTACCATTTTATGATTGAATGCTATGCAACCATTAAAACAACATTATAAAAGATTAATGACATGGGAAATCTTCACATGAAATTATGAAGAGAAAAAAATCAGGCTATGAAACAGTATTTATTTTAGGTTACCTTGTGTGTACATTAGTTCAGTTTAGTCTCTCAGAAATGCTGACTCTTTGTGACTCCATGGTCTGCAGCATGCCAAGCTCCCCTGTCCATCACCAATTCCTGGAGCTTACTCAAACTCATGTCCATTGAATTGATGATGCCATCCAGCCATCTCATCCTCTGTCATCCCCTTCTCCTCCCACCTTCAATCTTTCCCAGCATCAGGGTCTTTCCAAAAGAGTCAGTTCTTTGCATCAGGTGGCCAAAATATTGGAGTTTCAGCTTCAGCATGAGACCTTCCAATGAATATTGAGGACTGATTTCCTTTCTGATGGACTGGTTGGATCTCCTTGCAGTCCAAGGGACTCCCAAGAGTCTTCTCCAACACCACAGTTCAAAAGCATCAATTCTTCGGTGCTCAGCTTTCCTTATAGTCCAACTCACATCCATACATGACTACTGGAAAAACAATAGCTTTGGCTAGACAGACCTTTGTTAGCAAAGTAACATCTCTGTTTTTTAATATGCTGTCTAGGTTGGTCATAACTTTTCTTCCAAGGAGTAAACATCTTTTAATTTCATGGCTGTAATCACCATCTGCAGTGATTTTGGAGCCCAAGAAAATAAGGTCTCTCACTGTTTCCATTGTTTCCCAATCTATTTGCCATGAAGTGATGGGACCAGATGCCATGATCTCAGTTTTCTGAATGCTGAGCTTTAAGCCAACTTTTTCACTCTCCTGTTTCACTTTCATCAAGAGGCTCTTTAGTCCTTCTTTGCTTTCTGCCATAAGGGTGGTGTCATCTGCATATCTGAGGTTATTGATATTTCTCCCAGCAATCTTGATTCCAGCTTGTGCTTCTTCCAGCCCAGCATTTTACATGATGTACTTTGCATATAAGTTAAATAAGCAGGGTGACAATATACAACCTTGATGTACTCCTTTTCCTATTTGAAACCAGTCTGTTGTTCCATGTTCAGTTCTAACTGTTGCTTCTTGACCTGAATACAGACTTCTCAGGGGTCAGGTCAGGTGGTCTGGTATGCCCATCTGTTGAAGAATTTTTCACAGTTTGTTGTGATCCACACAGTCAAAAGCTTTGGCATAGTCAATAAAGCAGAAGTAGATGTTTTCCTGGAACTCTCTTGCTTTTTCGATGATCCAGCAGATGTTTGCAATTCGATCTCTGGTTCCTCTGCCTTTTCTAAATCCAGCTTGAACATCTGGATGTTCACAGTTCATGTACTATTGAAGCATGGCTTGGGGAATTTTGAGCATTACTTTGCTAGTGTGTGAGATGAGTGCAATTGTGTGGTAGCTTGAGTATTCTTTGGCATTGCCTTTCTTTGGGATTGGAATGAAAACTGACCTTTTCCAGTCCTGTGACCACAGCTGAGTTTCCAAATTTGCTGGCATATTGAGTGCAGCACTTTCACAGCATCATCTTTTAGGATTTGGAATAGCTCATGTGGAAATAGCTCAAGTCTTTGTGTGTATACACAAAGATAAAAGACTGAAGTGATATACATGAAAATGTTAAAAATGGTTATTCCTTGGACATGGAATTAAAAATGATTTTTATTTTCTTGTATGTGTCTGTATGTTTTTAGGTTTTCTACAATGAGTATGGAATTTATGTGACATAAATAAAAAATGAGAAAGTAAAAAGTAGATACAGCCATCACCTGAGAGCCAGAATCCAGAGTTCCATTCTCATCTCCTTCAAAAACCTGTCGAGTGGCTTTGAGAAAGTCATTTCACTTCTCCGGGACTCACTGTCCTCATCAAAAAGATCCCCAGGGCTCACACAGGTGACCAGTGGGAGCTTGACTGAGTAGATGCATGGACCCCTGCTTCAGTCTAAACAACTATGCTTTTATCTGCTCCAAACATTGGGTCTGATGAACCATATGTTTTGTATGAAAAAAAAATTGTTTCTAGTTGTTAAAAATTTCTGTCTAGTCAAGGCTATGGTTTTCCAGTGGTCATGTATGGATGTGAAAGTTGGACTGTGAAGAAAGCTGAGCGCTGAAGAATTGATGCTTTTGAACTGTGGTGTTGGAGAAGACTCTTGGGAGTCCCTCTGACTGCAAGGAGATCCAACCAGTCCATTCTGAAGGAGATCAACGCCGGGATTTCTTTGGAAGGAATGATGCTAAAGCTGAAATTCCAGTACTTTGGCCATCTCATGCGAAGAGTTGACTCATTGGAAAAGACTCTGATGCTGGGAGGGATTGGGGGCAGGAGGAGAAGGGGACGACTGAGGATGAGATGGCTGGATGGCATCATGGACTCGATGGACATAAGTCTGAGTGAACTCCGGGAGGTGGTGATGGACAGGGAGGCCTGGCGTGCTGCGATTCATGGGGTCGCAAAGAGTAGGACACGACTGAGTGACTGAACTGAACTGATCTAGATAGTTTCCAAAATTCCTTCCAGCAATAGCATACTTTGATCTAGTGACTATGAGTTCATCTCCATTCGTATAACTATTTCCAAAGCACTCAGACTATGTCCTCCTTGACTCGGAGGCTCCTTTTCCAGTAGACCTGAGCAAAGATAGGAACCCCAGAAAGAGGAGCAAGACAGTTTCTCTGCCAGCTTTTGGCACCTGGATGCGTCACGTCAAGGCCATCTGGAGTCTGGATTCAGCCATCCATCCTACTCGCCTGCCCTCTGCTTGGTGCCTTCCACAAAGGTCCTAAGCCCCCTTTTGGTCCACTCTGCCACCTGTCTATATGTTCCACAGATGGATGATCACCTGGGTATTCTTTGTCCTTTTGCAGGACAACCAAAATTGACAGCCAGACATGTGAGTGAAGGCACTTCTGGATGATTTCAGCCCCTAGCATCAAGTAACCATCAACCTCTGACTTTTCCCAGCTGAGACCCCAGACAACATAGGGCAGGGACAAACCGTCTCTAATGCATGCTCTCTGAATTCCTCATCCATAGAATATATAAGCAACAGCAAGCGGTTGTTTTGTGCCACTAAGTTTAGGATGAACTTCAACACAGGTAATGAGCTTGGCCCTTATCAGCTATAGCTTCAAAACTAATTGTATTCACTTTAATAAATCAGTTGCATTCCTCTTGCACCCACCTGTTCACACAGCCCTCCAAATTGTCCTGGAGGCTCCTGAAGAGTCTCAGGTGCTTTTCGCTGGGCTCTTGCCCTACCCATCATCCTCTGTGTCTTGTCCACTGGGCATTCACAGGACCTAATAAATACCCTCCTTCTCCTCCAAGCCACCACTGATCCCCAACCAGGTGAGGGCTGCCTTGCCCAGGGTGCTCTCTTATCTTTACGAGAACCGAGAAGCTACTGCTGGAATGAAGAGGTACAGAGGGGTTTATGACAGCTGGGTAGATGAGAATGCCATGAACTGGTAGGGGTCAAGCCTGATAGTCATTAGGGGGTGGGGCATTGCCTGCTGAAGGGGATCTGAGTGGAGCACCAAGAACCTCTGCTTCAGAGAAGGAGAGAAAAAGGAGAGGGAACGTAGCTAAGGGCGTGAGCTTTAGAATTAAAACGCCTGAGTTCACATCACAGCTCCTGTCCTTATTTGCTATACCACCTTGGGAAGTTGCTTTATTTTTGTGGCCACCATTTCTTCATCTGTCAAAAGGAGACTCGTGCACGGGTGCATGCTTACTTGCTTCAGTCGTGTCCGACTCTGTGCGACCCCATAGGCGGCAGCCCGCCAGGCTCCCCCATCACTGGGATTCTCAGGCAAGAACACTGGAGTGGGTTGCCATTTCCTTCTCCAATGCATGAAAGTGAAAAGTGAAAGTGAAGTCGCTCAGTCGTGTCCGACTCTTAGCGACCCCATGGACTGCAGCCCACCAGGCTCCTCCGTCCTTGGGATTTTCCAGGCAAGAGTGCTGGAGCGGGGTGCCATCGCCTTCTCTTACCTAATAAGAAAATACGTGTCAGGAGCTTGCCACTTAGTGCTGTGTCCCTGCAGTAGGGAAAGGGAGCCCCTTAGACAGCTAGTTCCCAGGACATCTGATGAACTCAGCATGGGCCCCCAGAGGCTGCCCCTCTCCTCCTATACATGGGAAGTGAGGAAAGAAGTAAACAACAAAATATCCAGTAGCCTCATGCATTACTGAGGCTTGATAGTACCAGGAACAAGTGTCCCTAGAGAGGAGCTTTTCCAGAGACACTCAGCAGGGGAGAGGTGGGGGGATGGGGAGAAGAAGGCAGAATTGTTCACTGGGCATTCCTTTAAGTGATTTCTGAGGGCTCATTTCTAAAGGAAAATACAGTAAACTGGCCCCCGAAGGAGTGACCCAGTGTACCAGAGGCTCCGAAAATATGCAGATGGAATTTCTGGGATTCGAGATGTTGCAATCCATTGTTATCCCTTTTATTTATTTATTTTTCAAGAGTCAGCCCCAAGGGTGCTGGCAGCAAAGCTCTTCTCAATGCCATAGATAAGCAAAGAGCAGCTGAAGGAGACTCTTGCCTGTGAGCAAGGTGCAGACGGGCGGGGGTGCCGCAGGGGAGCACACGAAGGGACACAACTGGCATTTGTGCTAAGATGCTGCGCAGCTCTAATCCTGTGCCCTTTGACCCCACACTATATTCCGATAGGTCAGAGCATCTTTGCTTGGCTTCCCTAATGCATATTATCCTCTCTGGTCAATAAAATTCCCCTCAGTCTCCATTGCTGACAATAGACGTGAAGGTCGGCTGGCCCGCTCCAGCTGCAACAGAATCTGAGCTGTCAGTGGGAATTTAAATTAAGGATATAGGTAATCATTTCATTGCTTTTAGGCAAAAATGGGAGAGTCCATTACCTTGGCTGCAATCAGATCCTCAGAAGACAAGTGAAAAACATCTCTGGGCTCCCATGGGAAAAATATTTTAAAGTGCCAGAGGGGGTCTCAAGCACTGCCTCAAGTGGCAAATTTCCTAAGCCAGAGACTCTGTTATATTTTCCCTGGTACAAGCCACCTTCCTTCTCAGCTCTCACTGTTAAACAGTGTCACATCCAATGGACGGAGCAATCTTAACTAGAGTAAAATGACTCAGTGAAAGAGGTGATAAAAAAAGGACGATGAGAGCAAATGAGGAGATCACCGGAGAATTGACTGGGAAGCAAGCAGCATGTGATTCAGGGGCCTGAGTCAACTCTGCCACTCAACAGCTGCGGGACCTTGGGTAGCACCATTAACCTCCCTGAGACTCAGTGTCCTTATCAGTAAATAATTTGATTGAGGTTAAAATTTCTCTAAGGTCCTTTCGGGTGGGTTCCAGTAGTTCCTGAGCTTAAAAGTCATTTCAGCTTAGAGATGTTTAGTGTGCACCAGTCTCATTTTGGACAAACTGGATGAGAGATGTATTTTGCCCTCAGAATCCTCAAATCCTATAAAGTTGAGCCAGAACAGAGCTCCACAGATTATCCTGTCCAACCTGCTCATTTAGTACATGGAGAACTAATGTGGCTTTTCTCCTTGGCTTTTTAAACCAAAATTTCCCCCTTGATCTTCCTTTTTCTTTCCTCCCTCTCTTTCAACCTGTCTTTTCTTGACCTCTGTTGATGGAAGATTTTCTAATTCAGTTCAGATTTTCTCGAGAAGTCAGTGAGAAATAGAATAGTCAGAGAGAGAAGGAAGTTGGTTTATACTTCTTTAAAAAGAACCAGATTCCTATTGCACACTTTGTATACAAATAATTGTAGGATGAGTGAAGATTTAATTGCAAAAGTCCAAACAGCAAAGTACTAGATAAAAATATAGAAAGATAAATACTTTTAACCTTGCTATGGGTGACAATTTCTGAACATGATGCTAAAAGCAGAAACAAAAAATGAACAGATCAATATATTATGGTAACACAAAAGAGTTGCCGACACATACGAAATACCTACACACAATTGAATGTCAAAAGAAAATCATGGATGAAATGTGTGATTCATGCGGCCAATAGAGTTAGCCTTCTCGAAATATAAAAGTTTCTTTCAATTTAAAAATATGAGCACATAGTAAAAGGAACAAAAGTCGTGAACTGCGAGTCACGGAAGTATGAATGACTATAAAAATGCAAAAATACTCTACCTTTAATTTCCAAGTAAATACACATTGTAAAAGCTGCTAGATGTGCTTTGCCTATGAAGCTAACAAGCCTCGCTTTACCTTTGTTTTTTACCCCACTCCAGTACTCTTGCCTGGAAAATCCCATGGATGGAGGAGCCTAGAAGGCTGCAGTCCATGGGGTTGCTAAGGATTGGACACGACTGAGCGACTTCACTTTCACTTTTCACTTTCATGCATCGGAGTAGGAAATGGCAACCCCACTCCAGTGCTCTTGCCTTGAGAATCCCAGAGACAGGAGAGCCTGGTAGGTTGCTGTCTATGGGGTCGCACAGAGTCGGACACTGAAATGACTTAGCAGAAGCAGCAGTAACAGTAACAATATCCAGCACTGGGGAAATAAGTATTTTTAAATACTCTTCATGGAAATGTAAACGGGTATAGTTAGTAATTGGACAACACACAGCTATCTTTAAAACTGAATATGCTCTTTGATAAAATTCACCTTTAGGAATTCTATCAATACACCTAATAATTAATTCCAAGTAAACAAGTCGGGATGCATTATTAGAGCACTTTTGGCACCTACTGCAGGGGGAAGTCACATCTGAGCCTGGGGGTAAATGGGCTGTTGCCAATTCAGACCCACAAGGGTGCCCAGGATAGACACATTTTCACTTAATCTCCTTACGTTAACTTTCCCAGCAACATCATTGAACAGAGACCCCCTGTATGAGTCTGCTGAGGCTGCCATGATAAAATACTATGGATGAAGTGACAACAACAAAAACGTATTTTTTCATAGTTCTGGAGCCTGGAATTCCAAGATCAGTGTGTCAGCTTGGTCTCTGGTGAGAGCCTACTTCTTGGATTACAGCAGGCAATCTTCTTGCTATGTCCTCACATGAACTGCTCTCGGTGTGTGAGTGCAAATGGAGAGAGATCTCTATCTTTCCTCTTCTTATAAGGACAACAGTCCTATCAAATTAGGGGCCCACCTTTACGATCTCGCTTAACTTTATTTACCTCCTTAAAGACCTATCTCTAAATACAGTCATGTTGAGGTTAAGACTTTAGCATATGAGTTTGGGGAGGACAAAATTCAGTCTATGAACCCCAAATGAACTTACTTGTTGGGTCACATGGTTGTTTATTTACCCAATATTTATCAACCAACTACAATTGCCCATCAGCCTGGTATATCTAGGATGTGTGGCTATTATGCTTATCTTTCTTCCTTGACCCACGGAGAACACGAATGTGGGCTGAAGTTGTATCTAACCCAAATTCTCAAAGTTTCTTACTGAAAAATAGAAGGGCAGAAAATCATGCAGACACAAAAACCTGCACATGAATGTTTATAACAATTTGTTCTTGATGGTTCAAACTTGCAAGCAGCCCAGGTGTCCTTTAATAGGTGAGTGGATACACAAACTTTGGAAAATCCAGGCAGTGGAATATGATTTGGCGATAAAAAGAAATAAGCTATTTAACTACAAAATGATGTGGAGAAAACTTAAATTTATCTTATTATATGAGAGAACCAATCTGTAAAGGCTACATTCTATGATTCCAAGTATATCATGTTCCAGAAAAGGCAAAACTATGGAGACAATAAAAAGATCAGTGGTTGCCAGGGGTGCGTTGTAGGGGGGATGAATAGACATAGCACAGAAGATTTTTAGGGCAGTGAAACTGTTCTGCGTGATACTACGGTGGTGGAAACATGTTGTACATTTGTCCAAACCCACAGAATACATATCACCAAGAGTAAACCCTTAGGACAACTATGGACTTAAAGCCATATTTATGCACCAGTATTGGCTCCTTGGGGCTTTCCCAATGGCTCTTCAGATAAAGAATCCACCTGTAATGCAGGAGATGCAGGAGATGGGTGTTCGACCCCTGGGTCAGGGAGATCCCCTGGAGGAGGGCATGGCAACCCACTCCAGTATTCTTGCCGGGTGAGGGTCACAAAGAGTCGGACGTGACTGAAGCGACTGAGCACATTGGCTCCTTGACTGTAATAAACACACTACAGTAGTGCAAGAGGCTAATAATAGAGAAAATTGGAGGGAGAAAGAGAGGGTATATTTGGGAACTCTATTCCCTCCATTAGTTTTCCATAAATTTAAAGCAGACCTAAGTATTCTTGCCTGGAAAATCCCATGGACGGGGGAACCTGGTGGGCTGCAGTCCATGGGGTCGCTAAGAGTCGGATACGACTGAGCGACTTCACTTTCACTTTTCACTTTCATGCATTGGAGAAGGCAATGGCAACCCACTCCAGTGTTCTTGCCTGCAGAATCCCAGGGATGGGGGAGCCTGGTGGGCTGCTGTCTATGGGGTCAACACAGAGTCAGAAGCAACTGAAGTGACTTAGCAGCAGCAAGAAACTAAAGTCTCTTAATGTATTTTATTTATTTATTATTATTTTGGCTGCACCCTGTAGTAAGAATCTTAGTTCTCCCACCAGGGATCAAACCCACACCCCCTGCTTTGGAAGTGTGGCATCTTAACCATTGTACTGCCAGGGAAGCCCTTAATGTATTTTAAAAACAAAGAAAAATAGAATGGCAGAAAACATTCTTCTCCACACCCTTCCTCCCCTCCATATACACGTGTTCACAGAAAGGGCTCCTGAGAAGCTGACGATCTGAGCAATGTAATATGGGGACCCTATCCTACGCAGCCTCTCTAGGTTTATTCTTCCTTCTATTCTGTCCAGCACTGCTAAGTATGCTTGCCATGATAACACTTGTCAAACATGCTGGACAGATTCAGCCACAGTTACCCTGTTTACTGCTACCCAAGTTCAGTACAGAACTGTTAAAAAGATTTCATGAGACCCCTATCAGCCCAGGAAACACCTTTGAAAAAGATGACCCACCTCCCTAGCGTTAACTTTTGGTTATTCTTGAAACCATTTTTAGGCAGGAGAGTTTAGTCAAGTCACAGTGGACTTAGCTCAGAGGTTAGTGGTAAAAAGGGGGGAAAATTGAAAAAGAAATTGCTGAGGATTTCAAGTTAGCTGATGTGGGATTTTTCTTGTTCAACTCATGTAATAGAGGCCTGCTGTCTTTAGGAACAGTGAAATCTGAGTCTTTGATGCTTTATGAATAGGGTCAGGAATCTGTTACATAACATACAATTTAAAATTTCAAAGACTTTTCTATTCCATGCCACTGTCAGCCTTTCTGCTTGGTCACCAAATGTTCACATGGACCTTGCAAGGCATGGTTCATACTTCATGTCCAGTGGCAGCTGAGGGCATGGGGCTGACTCTGGCTGTCACCTACTCAATTCCCCAGGCTCCATGGCTGGTCCTCTGGGCACCACGCAAGGAAACACTTGGTGTGATCTGAAAAGACACAGGACAAGGGACATGGTCCCACTTCCGCATCTCTCTTCCTCGAGCAGATGAAGGTGTTTGATTGCCAATACAATTCTGGGAAAGGAACATACCCACTGACAAGCAAAAATAACAAGGGATGCTTTCTGATACTTATGTCTAAACTGTTCTAGGGGTATCAGAAATTTCCTGTCAGCACTTGTACCCTTAAAAAATACTCTGAGAGACCAACTTCATGTCTTAGTTAAGTGCAAGCCTCCCTCCCTTGCCTTGTAATTGACAAATATATGAGTCCACTCTCCTTTGAGATGGCACAGCCTATGATGGTTAGAACAATGTTAGAGGTCAAGCCAAAGTGGCCTTTCTCCATCTCCTACAGAAATGGACATTTTTCTCCTTGCAAGGGTAAGAGTACATTACTATAGCAATAATGCATTAAATGGTATTCCATGCTGTGTATGCTTAGTCGTTCAGTTGTGTCCGACTCTTTGTGATCCCATGGACTGTAGCCCACCAGGCTCCTCTGTCCATGGGGATTCTCCAGGCAAGAATCTTGGAGTGGGTTGCCATGCCCTCCTCCAGGGGATCTTCCTGACCCAGATATCAAACACAGGTCTCCCGCATTGCAGGTGAATTCTTTACTGTCTGAGCACAGGGAAGTCCAAATGATATTCTAGGTGGCCTTAAATAGATACTAAAGCTCTCTGAACACCTAACTTTTTTTGAGGAGCGAATCAAAAACAGGGAATAATGGGATTTTTGCTTATTATCTGTACCACGCTGGCTTCAGATAACCAACTCACCAAGAACTCACTTTCTAGCCCCACAATAATCTCACTGAAAATTGGAACGCATCAAGTATCTCCATCTGTAAACTAGTCAAAACTGAAGCCGTGTCTAATCAACTGGAACAAAACAACCATGGAGCAATAGAACCCGTCACTTTGGCTCACCATGGCTTATCTCCTCCATCCGGATGGGTGTGCTGCATGTGCCCCGACCGCTCAGAGAGTGATGCCCTGTTAAGGCAGCATAGTGGCTGGCTCAGCAACGCTTCAGGCTGGTCATCTCACTGCATAGAAGCATGACCTTGAATCAACCCACTCATTCTTCATGTCTGGCACACAGTGCTCCAAGATTTAAGTATTTGAATTTTTAAACCGATGGCTCTTTTTCCCCTCCAAATTATATGCCAGGGTAAAAAGAATTATGTCTGAAAAATAACGTTCATCTGTCCCAAAGGCTGCTAAATAAATGCCTTCTTGTGAAGGTTTGCTTAGGGGGAAATAAGGGGAAGTGCTTTTGGTCCGTTCCACAGACTCATACAGCCCTGCTGAAAAAATTGGCCCTAAATGACCCGCTCCAGAGCTATGGCCTTTTTCTCAAGTCTCCATTATCCATTGTCCATTCGTCCAGTTGTGCTAGTGGGTGACAGACTGGAGAGAGAGTGAGAGTCTGCAGGGACTGGAAGTCTGACATTAGGCCCGATGTCCCGGTTTTACCGGTCTGGCATCTTGTGCCAGTCAATTTTATTGACATAATTTTTGTCCCAGTTTCAGTATATAATTGGCTAATTTTTTATCTGTGACTGTGAGTCACTTATTTCTCTTTGATGTTAATTGTATGGAAAGCAGTTGAAAGGAGAGTTCTGTTTCTCCTCTATCTATTAGAAAGCATGGTTGAAAGTCAGAATAGAGGAAAATGAGAGAATCTGATTAGTCAGATTGCCTTGGGAAAATAAACGGCAGTCATTGATTGTGTTAGGAGATTTGATTTCCAAATGATTCCCACTGCTCAGAAGTGTAGCACAACCCTAATTCCACTCAATGTCACAGTTCAGATCAATAATTGATCAGCTTTTAAACAAAAACAAACTCCAGAGTCTAATCAGAATAATTGCTAAAAAGGTGACTCAAACAGTATCCAGCTTTAAGCAAAGACTAGTTCTTACTTTGTGTTCATTGAAGGTTTATTCTGATATGGGAACTAGCCAGATGAGGGGTGCCAAGTGTACAGAACATGTGGCACTTTCCACTTTACGTTCAGATTAGCTGGTGTCACTGAAAACTAGTATTTCAGCAACCAAAAGGAAAAACCTAGAGGAACTTGCAGTTAAACTGCTCGAAAGATACTTGTCTTTGTTACGTGTTTTCCTTAAGGAATATTTTTAGAGTCTAGAGAATACAACTCTTCAACTTTTAAAATATTTGCTATAATCCCTTGCTTCCCATTTATACAGGATGTTTTTTCTCCTGAAGTTTGCCTACCAATACCCTAAGAATTCTGCAAAGATAGTTTTGTGATTCCCTGCAGCCATATGAGGACATTTTAAATTAGAAAACCAGTGATTAGAAATTGAAACCAAGAAACCTATGGACTTTTTAAAAAAATCTAAATCCAACTTGGAGTTTCTTTTATGGCTCAAATGTAGAAATGCAATGTGAATTCAAGTATGTGATGCATTAGAGAAAATCTTAAAGTAATGGAATAATGATTAGTACAGCATATAAGGATGAGAATGGCCATATATAACCACAAAATTGATAGAAGCCTCATATTCATTTTCATGCAATGATCACACACACCTGATTATCATATCTATCCTATTTTTGTTAGAGCTCACATAGTATATTGAGTGCTTGATTGACTAATGATTTACATTATACAATTGCTAAAGATCATGATAGTAGCAATTTAGAAGCATATCAGTGGGATTTGTTTGTTGTGCTGAATCAATCAAAATAGTGTTCCTAGTTTCCCTCTAACGGTTTTACTGAAGCAATTTATTCTGCCAGTAACCATCCATCTTTGTCATTTTCTGTTTTAAAAATATGGAAGAATTTTAAGCTTAGGATGTAGGTAGAGATATGGAGCTACATACATAGAAATTTGTTCTTATTTTCAATTAAAGCATTTCTATTAACTTTGTTCTTAACTCTGGGAGATAGTGGAGGACAGAGGAGCTTGGTACACTGCAGTTCATGGTGTTGCAAAGACTTGGACATGATTTAGTGACAGAACAACAATGGGCAATTTATAAAGAAAGCTGAGAACTGAAGAACTGATGCTTTTGAACTGTGATGTTGGAGAAGACTCTTGAGAGTCCCTTGGACTGCAAGGAGATCCAACCAGTCCATTCTAAAGGAGATAGGCCCTGGATATTCATTGGAAGGACTGATGCTGAAGCTGAAACTCCAATACTATGGCCACCAGATTCGAAGAACTGACTCATTTGAAAAGACCCTGATGCTGGGAAAGATTGAAGGTGGGAAGAGAAGGGGGACGACAGAGGAGGAGATGGTGGGATGGCATCACTGACTCAATGGACATGAGTTTGAATAAACTCCAGGAGCTGGTGACGGACAGGGAGGCCTGGCCATGGAGTCACAAAGAGTTGGACATGAATGAGTGACTGAGTTGAACTGAACTATGATTAATGCCATCACAGAAAGAACGTGCTAAAAGGAGTCAAGAAAGACTTTCTGGGGGTAGTGATGTTTGAGTTGACATCTGAAGAGGCTGATCATATGTGAAATAGATCACCAGTCCAGGTTCGATGCATGAGACAGTGTTCTCAGGGTTGCTGCCCTGGGATGACCCAGAGGGATGGGATGGGGAGGAAGGTGGGATGGAGGGTCAGAATGGCAAACACATGTACACCCATGGCTGATTCATGTGAACGTATGGCAAAAACCACCACAGTATTATAAAATAATTAGCCTCCAATTAAAAAAAAAACACACACTCATATTCAGAGAGGGGTTGCCAGGAGGGTAAGAGGGTGGGTGAAAATAGGTGAAGAGGTTTATGAGGAATGAACCTCCAGCTACACAATAAATAAGCCATGGGAATGTAATAATACTGTAATAATTATATGGGGATAGATGGATACCAGACTTATTACGGTGGTTATTTCATAATGTATGCTAATGTCAAACCATGATTTAGTATACCTGGAACTAATACAATATTGTATGTCAACAGTATTTCAATAGAAAAAGAATCATATGTTAATTCATTCTTTAAGTCTAAAATGAGATAAGTGGGACCTAAAAATTTATGTCAGTGTTTGGTAAACAAGATTATGGGATCACTATTTTATGTATATCTATGTTCAAACTATTTTTTACACTAAGCCTGTATTTCTTTCATTAAAAATTACAATAATGTCTTCTGAAGAAAAAAAAAGAAAGCAGTAAACAGAAAAAAAAAAAAAGCAAATGAGAATGCACCTTAGTAATGTAAAATGCTAATAATAGGGGAAACTGGGTATGGGGTATATGCACTACTTTCTATCTTTACACTATCTGTGTTCTTCTATAAGCCTAAAACTGTTTTAAAATAAAAAAATTATTAGCAAAAAAAAAAAAAGAACTTGAGAGTTAAAAAAAAAAAAGAAGTTGGTCATCTCACCTAGGAGTCCTAGGAAGGAATTTATGAGTGGGATAAAAGAAGTATGGAAAGGCCAGCTCATGCACAGCCTTTTCAAGGATTCTGGTCCTTAAGAGCAACGTGTGTGTTAGTCGCTCAGACATGTCCAACTCTTTGTGACCCCATGGTTTGTAGCCCATCAGGCTCCTTTGTCCATAGGATTTTCCAGGCAAGAATACTGGAGTGGGTTGCCATTTCCTTTTCCAGGGGATCTTCCCAATCCAGGGATGGAACGTGTGTTCGACTGCAGGCAGATTCTTTACTGTCTGAGCCACCAGGGAAGTCCCTAAGAGCAATGAGAAGCCACTTAAAAGGGTCCTTTAAGCATGCTCACGTTTGCATTTGGATTTCTGTGGGTCAACATAGGAATGAACTAGAGGAAGCCTATTAAAAAACTATCTAAGTTGTCCAGGTGAATTATGGTGACTGGGACCAGTGGAGATTGACATGGATACAAATAAGTGGACAGATTCAAAGCATTTGCGAGGCAGAATGTCCAGGTTTAGTGATGGTTACTATTTGGCGAGGAGGTGAGTGAGGCAGATGATTTCCAGTTTTCTCACTTGCTTAACTGAATAACTATAATATTTACTAGATAGATAACCCTGGAAGAGGACCAGTCTGGAAGGGAGATAAGTATTTGCTATTTTAATAAATTAAACTTGAGATTACCTTGAGACATCCAAGTAAAGATGTCATATAGACAATGGCTTGTATGGTCTAGAACATAAAGAAAAAAGGCAGACTATAAATATACATTTTGATATAGGTGGTATATGAGTAGCAGTTAAAGTAGAGGACATGAACATGTTTCTTAGGAAGACTATTAGGAGTAGAAGAAAAGAGGACCAGGACTCAGCCTTGAAAAACTTCGATGTTAATCATCAGGTGGAGAAAAATATGCAATGGAAAGCTTCGGGCAAAGAGAAGCCAGGTAGCCAGCAAGAATACATGAAGAGTGTGGTATCACAGTGACCTAAGAATAAGAGAACTTCAAGAAAAAAGGGAACATGGTAAATAGTACAAGGATCACCAAGAGACAGGATACAAAGGGCACTGAAAAAGTATCTATTACATTTGGTGACCTGGAAGGAGTATCAGAACTCTTCTCTTGCACAGTGCAATCAGAGACCAGCCTGGAGCAGGTCAAGGAAAAAGTGGGACATGGGAAAAACAGAACTCTCAGGCAGAGAAAACCTTGTCAACTTGTAAGTTCCTGGGTGGATTCCTAGAAATAACTAAGGAGGGAGACTGTACAAGCATCACACTGGTGAAACTAAAGACCAATGAGAACTAGGGTGTTAATGTATATATTAATTTTATATTTACTACTTTAGGTTGAAGTTTGGTTAGTATTAAGGCCATCAAGCTTTAAACAATTAACCAATATATGATCAGATCATGTTTTGCCATCATAGAGCACAGCAAACCAACTGATTACTTGACAGGTGGCCTATAAACCATCAGTCCAGACAACATAGTCTTTGGTTCTGAACTGCCTCGACTATAAGCACAATCATGCATCCATCAGCAGAGGCAGTCAGTTTTGATTAATGTCAAAGGAGGTTAGGAAATGGTGTCTCTGTGAGAATGGTGTCCACGGAGGTCAGGCAGATAATCTGAATGATCAAAATGTAACTGCAGAAAACTAAAGGAACTATGTGTGCATGCTAAGTCACTTCATTCGTGTCTGACTCTTTGTGATCCCATGCACTGTAGCCCGGAGAAGGCAATGGCACCCTACTCCAGTACTCTTGCCTGGAAAATCCCATGGACAGAGGAGCCTGGTAGGCTGCAGTCCACGGGGTCGCTAAGGATTAGACACGACTGAGTGACTTCGCTTTCACTTTTCACTTTCATGCATTGGAGAAGGAAATGGCAACCCACTCCAGGGTTCTTGCCTGGAGAATCCCAGAGACGGGGAAGCCTGGTGGGCTGCCGTCTATGGGGTCACACAGAGTCAGACACAACTGAAGTGACTTAGCAGCAGCAGCAGCAGCAGCAGCATTGTAGCCCACCAGGCTCCTCTGTCCATGGAATTCTCCAGGTAAGAATACTGGAGTGGGTTGCCATGCCCTTCTCTAGGGGTTCATCCCAATCCAGGGATCAAACCTGTGTCTCTTACATCTCCTGCATTGGCCTGTGAGTTCTTTACCACTAGCACCACCTGGGAAGCTGAGGAAGTATATCCTCTTTAAAGGGCAGCTACCACTTTGTTCAAACTGATTATAGCCATGGGAAATGCCAGACATCCAAAGTTTTATGTGAAATCTGCCAATAGGCCATTACGTCAAATTTTTTAAGGTATTTCTGGCCTATGACCTGCCAGTTTGTGACTTCTGATGTAGGACTACAAACTTTAATTTAGTGGATATTTCATGAGCACTTGCTATCTATAAACTGTGATAGAAGCTTGTGGATAAACACAGATGGCATGGCCCCTGCTCCCTGAAAGGCCATTATCTAGTCAGGAGACATGAAAGAGCTATCATATAAGGCAGAGGGAAAGAGATCCTAATAGGAAGGACAAATTACAAGCTTCCAAAATGCAGAAGGATGAACTGTTAATTTTGGCTGGAGAGAGCACCATTGGAAGACTCTATCAAGGTGTTATTTGTACTGGATTTTAAAAGATTTCAGTGGGGAGGAAGGAAATGGGAGGAATTCAGTTCTTCTCAGTGGTACCTCAAATCTTCCTTTATAATATGAAATGCAACCTTTGTAACCAGAATCAAAACAAATGCTAGTAAAATATATAATTTTCTGGCTTAAAATTTTTTGGCATGTGGAGTGCCCCCATTAAAATAGATAGTAACCATGAAATTAAAAGACTCTTGCTCCTTGGAAGAAAGGCTACAACATACCTAGACAGTGTATTAAAAAGAAAAGACATCACTTTGACTATGAAGGTCCCTATAGTCAAAGCTATGGTTTTTCTAGTAGTCATGTACCAATGTGAGAGTTGGACCATAAAGAAGGCTGAGCAATAAAGAACTGATGCTTTCAAATTGTGGTGCTGGCGAAGACTCGAGAGTCCCTTGGACTGCAAGGAGATCAAAATAGTCAATCCTAAAGAAAATCAACCCTGAAAGGACTGGAAGGACTTCCTTGGAATGACTGATGTTGAAGCTGAAACTCCAGTACTTTGGCCATCTGATGTGAAGGGCCAGCTCATTAGAAAAGACCCTGATGCTGGGAAAGATTGAAAGCGGGAGGAGAAGCGGGCAACAAAAGGTGAGGTAGTTGGATGGCATCACCCACTCAATGGACATGAAGTTGAGCAAACTCCAAGAGATAGTGAGGGACAGGGAAGCCTGTTGTGCTGCAGTCCATGGGGTCTCAAAGAGTCGAACATGACTAGCAACTGTAACAACAATTAGCAAATGACAACACTTAGTAATATGCTAATTGTTGTTAATGATAACAGTAACAATAAACACATGTACTGCTTTGTAGTCAATCTATAGCATTCATTCCTTTTTCCTCAGTCAAGGATGCAATTTACCCAAAATTCTCCCAAGCCAGGATGGCTACCTGAGAACTTATCAGAGCTGTCTGTGGCCAGAGCATCCTGCCCTCTGCTTATGTTGCTGTGAACTGTGCAGGTTGAAGTGCCAGGCAAGGGCTTGCCTCCTGTACAGTTCTCAGTGCTAGTCTACTTCTGCTTTTTGGACTCTTTCCTGGTCCTTTTCCACGAGAAGTTTCAGATACTGTTTAATCCATTGAACATATTCATTCTCTATTCAAGGAAAATACAATGTGGAAGCAGAGATGAAGTGGGGAGGGCTGACCCACATTCGGGTTTTTAGGAACAACCGAATGTTGTTGTTGGCTATGAATCCTTGAGCTGCCATCTCACCCCCAGGGAGGATTTTAGCCTGTGAATTCTCTGAGTTGAGCAGGAGACAGAATGTGTAGAGTAGGGCCACTCTGAGATGACATAGTACTACCCTGCCAATCCTCCTTCACCCCCTGGTGGACCCTTGCCCCAGGGTGATGGGTGAGGCATGGTATACAAGCATTTTTCATGGTTCTCTGAAACCTGCATGGTACTGTCTGCAAGACTACACTAGTAAGAATTCTGCAGGAGGGCTTCCCTGGTGGTACAGTGAATAAGAATCCACCTGCCAGTGCAGGGGACATGGGTTCAAATCTTTGCGAGGATTCCATGTGCCGTGGAGCAGCTGAGCTCGAATATGCACCTACTGAGCCCAAGTGAAGCCACTGAAACCTGTGCACATAGAACCTGTGTTCTGCAACAAGAGAAGCCACTGCAGCGAGAAGCCCGAGCACCACGATGAAGAGCAGCTCCCACTAGCTGCAGCTAAAGAGAGCCCATGCATAGCAGCAAAGACCCCACGTAACCAAAAAAACAAAGCAAAACAAAAGAATACTGCAAGAGCTCCTTGAGCCCAGGGTGACATCTTACGTTTCATCACAAGAACAGAACTAGGTTGGTAAAAAAAATAAAAATGGATTTTAAGACCTGCCAGCTCAAAATATTCCCAATTCACTGCAGTTATTTAGATGGCTCTGATGATAGGAGGTAAGCAATAAAAATATCACTGCCTTAAAGTGTTATTTTCCCCTAGAATCTGAGTAGAGTGGTGTTTCTTGGTGGCAATTTTTCTCACATCTAAAATCAGGCCTTATTACCTTCAATCCCAACCCCATAAATTAGTAGTTCTCAAACATTTCTGATCCCCCAAATCACCTAGGTTCTAAGTCGATTCAGTTGTGTCCAACTCTTTGTGACCCTATAGCCTGCCAGCAATTCTGTCCATGGGATTCTCCAGGCAAGAATACTGGAGTGAGTTGCCATGCCCTCTTCCAGGGGATCTTCCTGACCCAGGGATCAAACCCGTGTCTCCTGTGGTTCCTGGACGCTGGAGGATTCTTTACTGCTAAGACACCGGAGAAGCCCCAAATCACCTAGGCATTGTAATAAATGCAGATTCCTAAGACTCACACCAAAAGGTTCAAAGTGGGGACCTTGAGTCTAAATCTCTGGTGGAAATCCCAGTTGATTCTGAAGTAGGTGACAGTCCATGGACTTGCCTCTGAATACCAGTGGTAAGAATCACTTATTTCCTCAAATCACATCCCACCCCCAGAACTGTACTTAGCATCATGAACAGGCAGAAGTGAAGTAAAATGAAGCCCTACCAGTAGAGTGAAAGGGACAAAGGCCCTTGTGATCAGGGCCTCCCACTCAATGACTGCCTGAATTTTAGATTCGGAGAGACGTTATCTCCAATTAAAGTTATTTATATATTTAATTATGGAAGTGAACCAACAGAATTGGAAGAAGAGAGTGTTCATCAAATAATTTCAAACTTTTGTCCCATTACCAGATTATAATACTTATAGGTGATATAATTTCAAGATAAATCTTCTTGTTACATTTCAAATGGCACAATTTTATTAAACTGTATTTTCTGTATTGAAAGTGAGACTATCTTAAATGAAAATATATGAACTGAATAAGCTTTTGTAATTTTTACACTTGAACACTTATTTTTATTTTATAATATACCAAAAGCCCCACACTACCCTAACCTTATTCCCAAACATAGAAGTGACCTGGACTCTCAATATTGGTAGAGAGCCATCTTAGGAGAGTAGAAAATGAAAGATAAACTTTCAAAAGGGTTGCTTGCAAGGATTTTAAATATGCACCGATAAACTAGGGTCATTTATTTTGTCTCAGAATTTCAGGCTTAGCATGGCTGATATTCTTCCCAGTTGTAAATAGTACAATAGGAATTTATCTACATTAAGATGAAGAAAATAACTTTTCAATCCCCAAAACTGAATCAGAAGAAAGGCCTTTCAGATGAAGAAAATAACTTTACTCCCAAAAACTGAACCAGTAAAAAAAAAAGACTTATCTCTAGTTGTCACTAAGCTGATCTACCCCTGGACAGATGGTAACAAAGCATTCATTTACAGCTGGAAGATCCAGAACATTCACTGCATGCTTACCATCTGTTTATGGTCTGCCTCTGCCTCTTTCCCTCCTTCTCTCTCTTTCTTGCCCTCAGTCACAGGCATACACACACACTCACACATATAACCCACACCCAAATATGACAACCAATACTCAGACAACAACCAGTACATCAGAGCTATAAGCCATTTCCTGTTACTTCTTTCACGATTTCCAGACATCTGGTGAGAAACTCATTCCATTCTGTTTCCTTAGCAAATTCCACAGAGGGATGCCCCTGGTGGATACTCAGCAGAGCTGTAAGGTTAATGGGCTTCTGGGCAATTTTGTCAAACTAGTTGTTTTCTGGTGACTTATCTATAATACTGAGGGAACTACACAATGCTATCTGTTTGTAAATAATTGGAAATCCTTCCTGAGCTTACAGGAAGAAATGCTTTATGGCTAAATGGAGTTGATTTCCCTGGAAGTTTAGTTTTTTCTTACCCTTGCTGACTTCAAAATAATGCCTACCTTTTTTCATCCTTTTTCTCCCTGGAGAAGGAAAAAGAAATAAACAAAACCAGACTTGTTAGAATACAATAGTTTGTTAAGAGTGAACTAGATTAGTTGGTGATTAGTGCTATTTTAATTAAATAGCAAACAAAGATGGCACCCAAAGGAGGTTATTTACCTTTGGTGGAAATAAATTTAGGAGGAGAGATCACTCCTGGGCTTCTACAATGGGAACGGGTTTTGTTTGAATTACAGTTTGATGATCACTGTTTTTCAAGATTTCACTCAATCTGAAGACCAAAGGCATTTAGACAATTGTTAAGCATATAATTCCTCAGGGTCAATTAAAATAACAATACTTTGCATTTGTTCTGGGCTTTCCAATTTACAGAATGCTTTGAGAGAGTTAAATTTTTCTTTCTCAGTTGTCTTAAAGCATCTTATCCCATCCACAGCAATTACATCAAATAATAGTCCCTTGTTGAAACCTCAAAGTTCTTTGAAATGAATTTCAATAGAGAATGGTACTCTTGAAAAATATTTTAAAATTTTAATTAAAATGCTCTCTCTATTTTGGTGCACACTTTCCATTATGCTGTTTTAAAAAATCTGCCACCTGAAAATTATATCTGGTTATGTTCTAGACACAACCCAGTGGAGACAGAAATAAAGGCAACCTTATCAGAAGCCTTCTGCTTCTTCAAGACTCTGAGGAGCAGGCAGTTGGAAATTAGTAATTTTCTGTCAGGCATAAGAGGTTTGGTATCAGAACATGCATCCATTAACCATCAAATGGACTCAACTAAGAGCATTAAGTAACAGCTAGAAACAGGAGCCTTCTGCAATGGCCCCCGACTGCCAAGGGGCTGACCCGTGTGTGTAGGCATGACAGAGCTGTCTTCCTGATGGAAGCTGTCGAGGATTCCAGCATCCCATGCTGTCAAGGAGGGGAGTGAGGCAGCACAGTGGCCCTCTGGCTTCTCCTGCTTTGAAAAAAGCCTGGGAAGCCAGTCAGGAGTTTGTATTCCATAAAGGAGAATATTTTAGAGAAAAAAAGTAATGAAAGGCTTTTCAGAAGTTCAAAATAGCTCAGAAGAAGTAGATTTGCTGAAACTGGAGTCACAAAAAAGTGAGAGTTGCTCAATCATGTCTGACTTTGCAATCCATGGACTATACAGTCCATGGAATTTTCCAGACCAGAATACTGTAGTGGGTAGACTTTCCCTTCTCCAGGGTATCTTCCCAACCCAGGGATCAAACCCAGGACTCCTGCATTGCAAGCAGATTCTTTACCAAGTGAGCTATGTGGGAAGCTCAGAGTCACAGAAGAAGAAATCAGACTTAAAAATTAGTGCATTAGGACCTTCCCTAGCAGTTCAGTACTTAAGGCTTCACCTTCTGATGCCAGGGGGTGCAAGTTTGATCTCTGGTCGATCCTGGGGCAGGGAGTGAAGATCCCACATGCCTCGCAGCCAAAGAAACAAAACATAAAACAGAGACAGTATCATAACAAATTCAATAAAGACTTTAAAAATGGTCCATATTTTAAAAATCTTTTAAAAACAGTGACTTTTGCTGAGGTCACCCAGGAAATAACTACTCTTCCTGCAGAGAAAATTAACTTTAAAATCACAATATCAATAACTCATCAAAATTCATTTTTTTAGCGCTCTCCTCCCATGTTTCTCGGCCTCATACTGGTACCAGAGGTTTGCAGTCAACCCAAGGAGCATCAGTCACTGTGGTAGACATATTTCAGATGGAAAGATCATTTTGTTTCTAGACACCATATCTAAGGACCTGGCAGTTGGTAAGTAACCCTCCTGCTGGGAGCCGGTGTCTTGACTTTGACAAGATTGCATTTTATACCGAAGGACTTGAAATGGATTGTAACTGGCAGCAGGTCAAACAAGTTTTTTTCTTTTTTTTTCTTTTTAATAGTTTGTTAACCAGCTCAAGGTGATGAGCAATAACATGGGAAATGAATTACCTGTTTACTAACGTCAAATAATTTATCTATTCATTTTGACCGGAGCAGGCTCCTTACTGCAGCCTGAGGTTCCAGACTCTGGAAGTCTCAATGGAAACTGTTTGCTGAGATGACAGTAAATTAAATTGCACACACACACATATGCAGAGAAAAACAAACTAGATTTTGGAAAATAATTTCATAGTGTAAGCTAGTATTTTCCATCAGTGGACTATATCACACTTCAAAAATGTGAGTTTATTACCTTTGAGTTAATGTTTTCTGTAGACTTCGCAGGTCACGCTAGTGGTAAAGAACCTGCCTACCAATGCAGGAGACCTAAGATGTGAGTTCGATCCCTGGGTTGGGAAGATCCCCTGGAGGAAGGCATGGAAACGCACTCCAGTTTTCTTGCCAGGAGAATCCCATAGACAGAGGAGCCTGGCAGGTTACAGTCCATAGGGGTCATACAGAGTCAGACACAACTGAATCGACTTAGCACAATGCTGTCTGTAAACTACTCAACACAATTAAAAATGTTTAGGATAAATACTCAAACATGCAACGAGAGTAGAATGGTTAAGTAAACTGTAATACAGTTGCACCATGGATGAACAATTACAAATATATGAAACAATATGGATGATTCTCACAAGCACAAAAGAAGTCACACACACAAAAGTACAAAAGAAGTCACACACGCAAAAGTTCATATTGCATCATTCCATTTGTAAGTACAGGACAGGAGACACTGAACCAGACAGGTGGCATTTTGGGGGAGGGACTCTGAGAAGCCCTGGTCCTTTATGTTTTAATGCAGAAAGAATTCACTGGGAGACAAAATGATAGATAAGAAGTGATTTATTAGAATAGGATGGTTGTAAGACTTACAAGTGGGAAGACAGCGTTGCACTGAGCTTAGTACTTAGTAGCTTTCATTTTTATAATTAAAGGAAGAGAGGATTGGGAGAGAAGACTTTATCTTTCCTGAGTAGATGTCATGCTTAGACCATTGGCTCCTCCTCCAGGTTGGTCGGGGGAATATTCTGTCTCTACATAGTTAAGCCTGGACTCTAAAAATTATTTCAGGTGTCTGACAGTGAGCACCTTTCCATAAATTATCGTTTTCATTTGTGCAGAGAGCACATTCTAGGGGTGATTAACTTACTGAGGATTTGGGTCTCCAGCCACCATTGCTTATGTCTTCTGCTTCTATTGATTGGTTTTGTATTAAGCAAGCCTGCTTTCTTTTGTGGTTAAACAGACCTGCGTTCTTGAGTAATCATTAACCTCAGGGTTCTCCCATATTTTTTTCTACTTACAATCCCTCTGTGGGACTAGCTAATCATCTAGTTTGTTCCTCTACTCGGTCCCTATCAATACTAGTGTCTGATTAGAAGGCAGGATTGTGGTTATTCTGAGGGGTTTGTTAGCGACTGAAAGGGCCAGAGAGGATGCTAGTCATATGCTGTTTCTTGATGTTGGTGTTGCCTACGTGAATGTGTCGTTTGTGATGATTCATCAAACTAAACACTAACATGCACTATCCTGCGTGTCCAACTCTTTGAGATCCCATAGACTGTAGCCCACTAGGCTCCTCTGTCCGTGGGGATTCTCCATGGCAAGAATAATGGAGTGGATTGCCATGCCCTCCTTCAAGAGATCTTTCAAATCCAGGCCTCTCGCATTGCAGGTGGATTCTTTACCATCTGAGCCACACCAGGGAAGCCCAAGAATACTGGAGTAGGCAGCTTATTCCTTCTCCAGGGGAACTTCCCAACCCAGGAATCATACCAGGGGAAAGGGCTTCACTGGTAGCTCAGCTGGTAAAGAAACTGCCTGCAATGTGGAAAACCCCAGTTCGATTCCTGGGTCAGGAAGATCCTCTGGAGAAGGGAATGCAATCCACTCCAGTATTCTTTCCTGGAGAATCCCCATGGACAAAGGGACCTGGAGCATGACAGTTCAGGGGGTTGCAAAGAGTCAGACATGACTGAGTGACTAAGCACAGCACTATGAGGGAAGCCCTGATGATTCTACATGCAATATCCTGCATGTAGATTTTGTCTAAATTCAAAGTTAAAACATTACATTCCCCTAGTATATATGACGTTCTTTAAGAACATCTGATTTATACATTTTTTTTTTAATTTGGTAAACAATCTACTGGACTGCTATAGAAAATCTATTAGGCTTCAGATTTTATTCTTAATGAGTGATGGTGGTGTCCATGGCTTAGAGAGTCCTGGATCATGAACAGACTTGAGACACGAAGCATCTGAAACAATCAGTAAATGTCTTGTGGGTAACTTCAAACACATGTTTTCAATTCTCTTCTTGATAAAATTTTAACCATGACCTATCTTGGGTTAACCTTCAATTGAAAATGCACTCTACTTCCATCTTATATCAAATGTAAAACTGTACCTGGCATATAAAAATAAGTTATTTGAGAAAAGTATATTGCAAACTTCGGGGAACAAAGGTTTGAACTTTTTTTCCCTCTAGATTCTTCTCATTCTTCTTGCACGAATATTTATCTACTAAATCTTTTTCCCACTCAGTGGACTAGAACATAACTTGATTTTTAGTTCAGTTGTGAACTGTATCTCAGGGCATGGGGTGATAATGAACTCAAGTATTGAGAATGTTAACATTTAATCTCAGGTTTTCTACTCTCTCACACTGGTGTCTCAGGTAAATCACTTCTCTCAGAGACCTCAGTTTCTTCATCTATAGAATGGACCAGTTGATCTGAACTACCTCTTAAAATGTCAAGAATCAAGACCCATGAAGAGATAAAAGTCTGACAAAGTCAGAGGTACTATAGTACAAATATTCCACCAGAAGTGTTTCTTTTACTGGATGGTTTCTATGGGATGAGGGGAAGAAAGCCCCTAAGATTGATTGGATTATGGCAAAGAGTTTTCTCACCTGTCCTAGAAGTGAAATTATGTTTCAAATTGCATTAGGATGGTGCTAGAAGGTTCAGAAGTTATGATTAGATTTTTCTTTGCCCTCCGTTCTACTTTTATCCCTGGTCATTATTCATTGTTGTCCTCATTTAAAACACTGCAGTTCTTACAAAGAGAGAACAAAATGGCCCCCCAGAATGGAATATGTCCAACCAGAGTGACCTTTGTCCTTCAAAGTCAAGGAAGTATATCTTAACCTGATGCTCAGAAATCCTGCCATTTTTGTGATTCCACCCCATCAGCTTGTAACCAGGATTAGAGTATCCAGCTGGGCTGTCCTCTCAGCCCCTGAAGGAGAAGCGGTTTATGAAGGACTGGCAGGTTTGAGGTTAAGGGAATAACTCTCAACCTGAATCAGTATCAAACTGAGTGTCACAGAGGGGCCATTTTCAACAGTGTAAATTTTCCTTATTCCTTCTAATAGTTAGAGTTGGTGTAAGCTACAAGGCTATCAGCAGAGAGGACCTAAGTCCTTCTGGGCATATAATTCAGGCATAATATGGAAGTCAAGGTTTGGGATGTGAGAAGAGCTGCCATGTCACATGACTTCAATCCTGTCTTCCCCTGGCAACTGTGATGATCAGAGGCTGCTGGTCCGCTATTCATGGAGAACTGGAGACAGACAGAAATGGACTTCCCAGATTAATGCCCCAAGCTCGGGACCATTTTAATGAGGAAAAAAGCTAACCTTTCATCACACTGAAGTTTGATCCGCCAAGGCAGTTTCAAGGTATTCCACAGCCTGTGTATTAGATTTTTTAAAAATGAGGTGACTGGCTCTGAAGCTTCAGACAATAGCACTCCAAGAGATTTGCCTCCTTCCTTCCTTAAAGTTATCTTCTCTGAACTAGAAATAATTCCAGAAGAATTGCCTATGAGATCCTTGGCACTATCTCAGAATGCTGCCTGCTTCAAGACCTCATAGAATCTCCTTAATGCATCTTTTCTGATAGGTGAAGGGAAAGCAACTGAAAACCACTTTGATTGCCCTGAGTGGTTGTGATGGTTGCCTATTTTTAACTCTCAAACTGCCTACTAATGAGACTTATGAGGCTATTTGCCTTTTCCAGATTACAATAGCTCACTCAAAATTTGAGGGGTGGGGAAGGCTGTTTTTGGCTTATGTCTGGTGAAGTAAGTCAATAGATGGATTAGTAGAACATGAACCTTGTGTGTGAAAGATGATTACAACATTGGACTTGAGATCAGAATTTGCTTTCAATGGGTGTTACTCCTAAAGCGGTCAATTTTTCCCTTAGGGTGGGTTATTTGCATCAGCAACATATTTGAGTTAGCACAAGTATTTAAAGCACTGGGTGGTAATTTTAGCTTTACACCAGTATCTGCTGTCTTCACTCTTTCAAGGATTGCTAATCTCATTAAATGAACTCTTTTTGTAAATGAGTTCTATATTTGACTCTTACCTAATTTCACTTGGGCTCAACTTAGAGTATAGCTAGACACTAGGGCTGCCCAGGTGGCTCAGTGGTAAAGAATCCTTCTGCCAATGCAGGAGATGTGGGTTCAATCCCCAAGTCAGGAAGATCCTTTGGAGAAGTAAATTGCAACCCACTCCAGTATTCTTGCTTGGGAAATCCCATGGACAGAGGAGCCTGGCAGGCTACAGTCCATGGGGTCACATAAGAATCGGACATGACTTAGCAACTAAAAACAAACACAAAAAGACACTATTGTATTATTAATCATACCTGTGCCTTTTAAATGCAAAAGGAGATGCTATCTGGTACTCAGAACACAGTTTTTCTTTAAAATAATAATCTTTTAAAAGGATTTATACATGTGAACTTTGCTATCTGAACTAATCTCATCTGATCCAGTTTCATCTGGACTAACACATGAACTAATATAGGATAGAGTCCAAAATTACCTTTACAGATATTTGTTTGATTCTGAAGCAAATTGTACAAATTGTTCATTACTGGTTACTAAAACAGTAGAATGTATGTATGTGTTGGAGGGAAGTTGGTATAATCGGTGCCTTTATTTTTGGCTAGTGGAAAAGGGACTTTCAATTAAGGAGAAATAGCTGTATTTGAGTTTGGTAAGCATGCATACATATTCAGACGGGGTTCTATGTGCCACTGGGGAAGACCCATTATTAAAATTGCAAAATACTTCCTCCTTACCAATTGGAATGCCCCCCGCCCCCCCCGCCCACCCCCACCACCTTCACTCCCTGCCCTAGCTCTAAAGTGGCTATCCCAAGGATGCCAAAATCTCCCCAGGATCCAGAAATCAAAGTAATTTAATCAGCAGAGCAAGGGGCCTCTAGGACCCAGTGCAGCATTAGTCACCTTAATCAGCCTTCCTGTCTGAACTGGGGATTCTGGATAAGCTTGGCCAGCACGCATCTTTGAATGTGCTATCAATTAACAGCATGGGCTCTGGCCAGCATCCTGGCTCCTCTAATGACTAGCTGGGTAACCTTGTGTAAGTAGCTTAACCTTTCTGAGCCTAGCTTCCTTAAATCTATAAGATGAGGATAGTGATAATATTTACCCCATGGGATTGTTGATACAATTAAATTGAACTTAAGTACGTCCAATGCCTAGAACAGGGCTTGTGTAAGTGTTGGGGGTTACGTAGTAATAAAGTGGATATAAATGATGACTGGTCTAGACGTGAGCAAGGCCACCTGGCCATGAGGTGAACCTCTGATTTAGTGGGGTATTCAGTACCGAATGATGAAAACTAACTTGATCACATCTTCTCTCTTGGGAATTATGATTACTGATTTACACTGAGGGGATTCTTTCTTTGAGTTTGAGTGATATTCCAAACAGTGGAGAGCTAACATTCTTATTCTCCATGAGGACGAGCAATATACCAACAGGATTGCAATAAACCACCATTATTAAAGTTATTCTGGGTTTATATCCTCCATGCTGCCCAAAAGACCATACATGATACAGCTAGATGAATGAAAGTTCTGATCAGTGAATCATATATCTTTGCAAAATTCTCATTATTAGAGTCTTTCAAGAGAATATCAGTTCTTAGAATGGTGGTTCTTGCCCTCAAGAGCAACATGTGCCGCTCTCCTAGAATCTTCCAGATGACTGTAGACCAGCATAGCGTGGCATTTTTCATCTGGGTGAAGTTCATAGTCAGTTCACATTTTTAAAAAGAGAAGGATAAAGAATAAATTTTTTAAATGTAATCCTAAAAGAGGGAAAACAAAAGGAAAGGAAGAGATACCTTGTGTTTTTAGAGCAACTTTTTACCAGTAAAGCAAAAGTATGAAGGATGGATTCAAAATGATGGTGCTTCCTATTATTACTTGTTTAAATGGAAAGTACACCATGAGGTCATTTGAGATTAATACAAGGAATGTTGATTGATTAGGTGTAAGTAGGATAAGAAAGAATGGGTAAAAGTATATCTGATCAGCTGGCCTAAGACCACCCTATTTCCTTCCCATCCTGCACTGCCCCTCCCCCACATCCCATTTTCCCTCTCAGTGAACCCCTTACAGGCACAAAAATGAGGTCTCAGGGCAAAACCTCAATAACTACGATTGGAATGGATCAGAATGGAGTACCTTTGAGACTGAAGACAATTGAAGAAATCCGCTGCCCCGTGACTGTATCTATGGCCTCCGTGCATTTCTTCTATTATAACAGGCAGGTTCACAAAACAACGTGGAAACTTTGTCTTAAAGAAGTCCATGTAGTCCAAAAACTGGAGAAAGACTATTCTAGGAAAAGCCAGTGCGTTTTATGGCTCTGCACCATCATGGAGAGCTGGATAGGGAAAAACCCCACAGGGTAAAAAAGACAACAGGCGAGTGTCATTCAGATGTTTCACCTGCACCGCGTTCCTTCTCTAGTCATATTCCTCATGTGCAGTAAGATTATATCTGAAAGATGGAAAAGTGTTCTCCACGCACTCAGAATATTAACAGCATCTTTGCACCTCTTTCTGCACAAGCATTTTTTGCCAAATCATTAGGGAGCACGGGACGCTGTCATCTATCTTGTTTATGGTTTTAAGATTTCTTAACCCACATCCCTACGAAGAGAAAATAAGTTTACCTTTGGTGTGAGCAAGAATTATATTTACTAAATAATCTAAAAGTACAAGTTCAAATGGGAGAAAAATGCAGGTGCACTGGAGAAATTCTGATCAAAAGAATCTTGCTGCAACACACAGCTTCCCTCATTTATCAGAGCCGAGCAAGAAAGCCGTTCTCTTATTTTCCTAAGTCCCCAGATATGTCAAGGGCAGGGAGCCCACCTTACCTCTGATTTGTGCAGAAAATGCTGACAGGAATGGAGCAGTATGCAAGGGGAAGGAAATACAGTTAGAAAATTTCTCCAATTTGATATGCAGCCCAGAACACCCCGAACAGACTTGACTCTTGGCCACCAAGCTCAGAGCTCTGTAAAGCTGCAGAACAGAGGGATCCTTACCCCTGAATTTCTGGTCCACTGTGGCGTCTTTGCTTCATCCAGGGGGAACGAGGCAAAGCTGTCGAGGACATAAAGATTACCCCCAATTGCTGACAGCAGATGGTGGCTAATGGCAAGTGTTTTTAATGGAGCTTTATTGTTCCAGGTTGAGACATTAACATGTCTCTGTGGGGTTTTTCCTAGCTTTATTTATTTATTTGCTATTTTAAAAAGTCACTTTGTAAAATGACAGTGTGACACCCATTATAATTTTTGCAAACGCTGGGCTCCCATGTGGTATTTGTCTTCTCATTTTCCTGATGTGCGGGTGGCATTTGGGATCCAGCCACAAGCAAGTCTGTATTATTTTGAGCCTGGACAATTAATAAGGAAAGCATCAATTATTCCAAATGAGAGCAAGGAACTGTTCCCCCCTTTTCTGAGCAATTGCAAGAGTTTTAAAATCAAAGCAAATACAGCCTGTTTCCACATGCAAGGTGGGTTTTACATCACTCAGTGCAAACAGCCCCAAACCTGTTTGTGCCAGCTGCAACTGTTCAGCAGCCTTAGACGAGAAAGCTTCTCACCACTTTAATTTCTCTAACAAAGCAACTTTAGTCACTGCAGATTTAAATCTGATTTCTAGGTGATTATCTTTTCGTTTGATTTCTAAATCCCAAGTATTTCACTGGACTCCAACAAGCTGTGACTAAAGCATCAGGCAGTTGATTAATGCAGACACAAAGGAAAGCTGGAAATGGAGGAAGGGTCCAAGACCCCTTCTACATCTTCCTCCCCATCAGAGTCCATCTCAATTATCGACAGAGGAAAATCATAGAAGGAGAGGAACCAGCCTCCTTCCCACCACCTTGCTCCAGTCCAGGGACCAAGAGAATCAGTCTCAGCAGCCCAGCCGCAAGTGTGAACACCAGCGGAAAGGAAGGGAGCGCTACACTTTCTGAATCTCCATAAATAATTCCTGGGCATAATCTGAACCGTATTGCTAGGCTCTAGGCTCTCCCCTTATCCAAAAATTAAGACGTATCTTCACACCTCTAAAAAACTAGATGCAGTGGGGTGGTGATCACAGTGTATTCTGGGATCCAACTTCCCATCAACCTTTTGTGGCTGTCATTAGACTGGATAGAGTGGGGAGCAGGAAGGAAGGATGGCTATCTGTTGCTCTGGGTATTTTCCTATATTGGCAGGACCTTGCAGAGCAAGACCTTCCTAGGAAGGAAATTCTGGAGCAAGTCCTTTTGTCTGTCTGGCGCAGACATCTCGCCTGCTGCTCTGGAATCCAGACCAGCCCCAAGACCTGCCAGGGGGTGTCCAACACAGCCTCTTGGTTGGAAGCCTGGAAAGCCTTCCTTGACCACCAGCTATTTCCAAAGTTAAGAAAAAACAATGAACAAGCAAACAAAAGCAAACAAAAGAAAACAAAAGATCTGATCCTTTGTTTGGCAGTTATCAGCTGCTTAGAATGGTTGTATTCTCTCAGGAGAAACTGTAGAAAGTCTCCTGCCCTTTTTTAATTGCAAAACAAGCAGCTCAACCTCTGAGATGCCAATATTGCCACAGGGTGAAGGTGCCAAATAAACAGATTTTCCTCATCTCCCCTTCTTCCCTGCAGTGTCAAGCATCTTGGACAGTATTTGTACCTCAGGAGAAAAGAAAAACAGTGAATTTTGTACTTTTGATGCCGGCAAGAGTCCCATTACTAATTAAACCACAGCAGCCTGAACATGGAAGTATCAGCCAGTAGGTACCTCCAGCAGTGTTGGAAGTTTCTGTTGAAATGGGTTATAGGGATTTTGTGCCTCAGACAGAAACAGCCTTGATGTCATACCCTACGACCTCCTCATTTCACATCTACCTTCCCTCCCCACATTAGGCTGTCTGGGAAAGCTGGATCCCAACAAATCCTTCTTGCCCGTGGCTTCCAAATCTTACAAGGGCCAGTTAAGTGATGTTTAAGCCTAGAGACTTAAAGATTGCTATTGTATCAAGTAGGATGATTTGGGCCATAAATAATAAACCTCACCTGGCATAAACAAGCAAGGGGAATTATGACTTATGTAACAATAATTCCTAGCATATGTTGGCTCTAGGGTGGCACCATAACACAGCTCAAGGACATCAAGATCTTGGTTTAATCTTCATTCCTCTATGCCAACCTCAGAAAATTGGCCTTGTTCTTATCAAGTTCCTGTCAAAGTCACAAGATGATTTCTAAAACCACAAACATCATCTGCAAACGTGGATATGCAGTCAGATGAGAGAAAAATTGGATATTGTCATTTGTCCATTTTAAAGAAGAATTTCTTTGCTAGAAAATACCCATCAAATCTCCTCAATTCTCATTGGCTCTCATGCCCACTTGCCTACCTAGTTATAGACTAGGAAACTGGAGCTGCAGTGGTTGACTAAGATGAATCAGGATTTTCAAGAGTAAACTGGGAATAAAGGCAGAAACCTCAGTGGAATCAGGAATTTGGGAGCAGAGAAGAGTAGACGGTTGTCGGGTATGAAACCAACATGCCTGGCCGAGTGTCAAAAGCCAAATAAAGCTCCTGAATGCCATGAATCCAGTATGCCATGAAATCTTTTTGGAGTAAAGTCTCCTTTGCCAACAGTAGGGATAAAAATAAGAAATGCTTACTTATTCACATTTCCTAGTGCTTGTGCTCAAAAGTTCAAGATATAAGCATATGTAGCATCACTAAGACTAGACCAAAAATATATGCATAGCATTTATTTCTCTGGTTAATTTTTTTATGCTGAAACATGCTTCTCTGCTGGTGTAGTAGTAAAGAATCTGCTTGCCAATGCAGGAGACACACAATATGAAGGTTTGACTCCTGGGTCAGGAAGATCCCTGGAGAAGGGAATGGCAACTCACTCCAGTATTCTTGCCTGGATAATTCCATGGACTTACAGTCCATGGGGTCGCAAAGAAACAGACATGGCTGAGCAACTAACACTTCCACTATCATTTGGGGTTTCAGAGACAGTATTTTAGTGAGATTATCTTATTTTAATGATGAAATTCCAGTTGAGCTATTTCAAATCCTAAAAGATGATGCTGTTAAGGTGCTGCATTCAATATACCAGCAAATCTGGAAAACTCAGCAGTGGCCACAGGAAAAGGAGAGTTTTAATTCCAACCCCAAAGAAAGGCAATGCCAAAGAATGTTCAAATTACTGCACAATTGCACTCATCTCACATGCTAGCAAAGTAATGCTCAAAATCCACCAAGCCAAGCTTCAACAGTACATGAACCATGAACATCTGGATGTTCAAGCTGGATTTAGAAAAGGCAGAGGAACCAGAGATCAAATGGCCAACATCCATTGAATCATCAAAAAATCAAGAGTTTCAGAGAAACATCTACTTCTGCATTATTGACTATGTCAAAGCCTTTGACTGTGCAGATCACAAAAAACTGTGGAAAATTCAGAAAGAGATGGGAATACCAGACCACCTGACCTGCCTCTTGAGAAATCTGTATGCAGGTCAAGAAGCAACAGTTAGAACTGAACATGGAACAACAGACTGGTTCCAAATCGGGAAAGGAGTACATCAAGGCTCTATATTGTCACCTTGCTTATTTAACTTATATGCAGAGTACATCATGCTAAATGCTGGGCTGGATGAAACACAAGCACAATGCTGGAACAAGATTGCTGGGAGAAATATCAATAACCTCATATACGTAGATGACACCACCCTTATGGCAGAAAGTGAAGAACTAAAGAGCCTCTTGATGAAAGTGAAAGTGGAGAGTGAAAAAGTTGGCTTAAAGCTCAACATTCAGAAAACTAAGATCATGGCATCCAGTCCCATCACTTCATGGCAAATAGATGGAGAAACAATGGAAACAGTAAGAGACTTTATTTTTGGGGGGCTCCAAAACCACTGCAGATGATGACTGCAGCCATGAAATTAAAAGACACTTACTCCTTGGAAAAAAAGCTATGACCCACCTAGACAGCATATTAAAAAGCACAGACAGTACTTTGCCAACAAAGATCCATCTAGCCAAAGCTATGGTTTTTCCAGTAGTCATGTATGGTTGTAAGAGTTGGACTATAAAGAAAGCTGAGCACAGAAGAATTGATGCTTTTGAACTGTGGTGTTGGAGAAGACTCTTCAGAGTTCCTTGAACTGCAAGGAGATCCAACCAGTCCATCCTAAAGGATGGACTGAATATTCAGTCCTGAATATTCATTGGAAGGACTGATGCTGAAGCTGAAACTCCAATACTTTGGCCACCTAATTCAAAGAGCTGACTCACTGGTAAAGACCCTGCTGCTGGGGAAGATTGAAGGTGAAGGAGAGGAGAATGACAGAGGATGAGATGGTTGGATGGCCTCACTGACTCAATGGACATGAGTTCGAGTAAGCTCTGGATGTTTGTGATGGACAGGGAGGCCTGGCATGCTGAGGTCACAAAGAGTTGGACAGGACTGAGTGACTGAACTGAAAAACTGAATCTTATTTTAAAGATTTTGTATCTAGAATTTCTAGATTTTGTTTCTAGATTTTATTTCTAGAAAAGCAATATACTTTTTTCACTGGATAGCTCTGGTTACTGTGTGGATGGGAGCCTTCAACTTAGTCTCACCTGGGAAGTGTGAATCCTACCCAGTAGAGCAATTTTTCTACCCCGTTAAAGTTCACAGACTTCACATACACCTCTTCTTCTAGGCGGTCTCCTCTTCCTGAACTCACAGTCCAGGATGGGGCACAGCATTGGCATGCAGTGCGGTGCTTAGTCACTCAGTCATGTCCCCTTTGTGATCCCATAGCCTTCGGCCCAGCAGGCTCCTCTGTCCTTGGGGATTCTCCAGGCAAGAATACTGGAGGGGTTGCCATGCAACTGGAAAGGGGATCTTTCCAACTCAGGGACTGAACCCAGGTCACCCATGTTTCAGGCAGATTCTTTACTGACTGAGCCACCAGGGATGTCGTAGCCACAGCTAATTCTCACTGAGATAAAAGACAAAATAAACCTGGGGCTGGAGAGCTGATTATTGGTGTCATTATTAGAGCTGATTGTTAGAGTTATTATTATTTATTTCTTCTCTTTCTTACTCATTCCTTTCATTATTTTTCATTTTTTAAAAAATTGAAGTATAGCTGATTTACAACATTGTAAATATCAGTGACAGATTTTTGTTTGTTTGTTTAAAATATTTCTTTATTTATCCGGCGGCAGCAGGTCTTAGTTGTGGCATGCAGGATCTTTCTTTGTGGCTCAGGGGCTCTCTAGCTGTGGTTCACAGGCTCCAGAGCATGAGAGTCCAGTAGTTGCCCTGCATGGGCTCAGTTGCCCTGAGGCACATGGGATCTTAGTTCCCTAACCAGGTATTGTGCCTGAGTCCCCTGCATTGGAAGGTGGATTCTTAACCACTGCACCACCAGGGAAGTCCCATTATCAGTGTTTAAAAAAAACAAATACCATAGATTATCTAACTGATACAACTGACAGGGTTTTTTTTTACACTATAGAGACCATAAAAAAGAATTGTATTATAAAGCAAAATAAAGTAAAAAAAAAAAAAAAAAGAATTTCTTGTGTCTGTTTCATTAAACAACAATTATATTTTATACTGCACAGCACAGTTTTAGAAATCATTTATAGAAATGGTGAGTTCCACGTGATGGTTGATTTTATGTGTCCACTTGACTGGGCAAAGGGATGCCCAGATGACTGTGAAGCGAAAGTGAAACTCGCTCAGTTGTGTCTGACTCTTTGCCACCCCATGGACTGTAGCCTGCCAGGCTCCTCTGTCCATGGAATTCTCCAAACCAGTATACTGGAGTGGGTAGCCATTCCCATCTCCAGGGGATCTTCCCAACCCATGGATCGAACCCAGGTCTCCCATCTGAACCACCAGGGAACTGGTAAAACATTATTTCTGAATGTGTCTGTGAGGGTGTTTCCAGTAGAGATTAGTGTCTGAATTGGTAGACTGAGTTTAAAAGATTGCGCACAAATGTGGGTAGTCAGCATCCAATCTCTTGAGGGCTTACATACACGGAAAAAAAAAGGCTAAGGAAGGGTAAATTTTCTCTCTTTGCTTGAACTGGTCTTCAGTCTTCTGTTCAGATAGGTTCTTGGGTCTTTGGACTGTGATCAGCACTTACACCATTGATCCCTGATACTCAGGCCTTCCGAATTGGACTGAATTACACCACTGGCCTTCCTGGATCTCCAGCTCACAGACACCAGATCATGGGACTTCTTGGCCTCCATAACCATATGAGTCAATTCCTATAATAAATCTCCTCTTGTATATACCTCTATACATCCTGTTGGTTCTGCTTTTCTGGTGAACCCTAACTAATATGCAAAAATTCTCTAGTGTCTGTTGTTTGGCAAACCCATGCCTAATAACTTTGAATCATTTATAAGTTGCTGTATTTTATGGATTTTATAGGCTATGTTGCTGCAAGGCCAGACAGGTTGGTAAAAACTTGTTTGGGGAGGAGTGCTGGTCTTGGCAAGATGGCAGATGAGATAAAATGACAATCCTCCACCTATAAAGACTTAGAAAATGCTGCAAAAATAAAAAATTTAAATGCACAAAGAACTCAAAAATAAGAAGAGGAACACCCAAGTTGTCTGAAACAAAGGTGGAATTAAAATGAGTTAAAAGCACATGAGCTAATGGATCAAGAGTGTCAGAGTGGGGTTAGCATAGGGGCATTCTAATACTCTCTGCGGCTACATGAGACAGGGCCTTTGGACCAAGTGAGGGGGAAGTGGGAACCAATATTATAGAATAAAGCCAGGTGCTCCCAAGTGGGGCAGCCTCACTGGAAAGGTCAACTTGAAAATATTATCCTGGTTGGGGCATGATATAGAAGCTTGTCCATCTCTGCTTGAGATTTGGGTGGGAAAATAATTCTTCCCTGAAGGGAAAAAGAAATTGAAACCAGGTCTGTACTTAGCATGATCAGTGGTCACAGTCTGCCCACAGTCTATCCTGGTTTTAAATCTGAGAGTCTTGGATCCTGGGAACCCTGTGTGTGTATGTGTGTGTGTGTGCTCAGCCACTTCAGTTGTGTCCAACTGTTTGTGACCCCAGGGACTGTAGCCCTCTAGGCTCCTCTGTCCATGGGACTCTTCAGCCAGGAATACTGGACTGGGTTGCCATTTCCTTCTCCAGGGGATCTTCCTAATCCAGGGATCAAACCCAAGTCTCCTGTGTCTCCTGCACTGACAGATTCTTTACCACTGTGCCACCTGGGAAGCCCAGGAATACCCACAGGCTTAGATAAACCACGACAACTGGTTACCCTACCTGCACCTTCCGTAGTAGAGGCATTGTAATTCCCTCTAACCTGTTTGCAGAAACTCCCACCAAAGAGTAAACCTAATATGGTCTCAAAGTTGGTGATCCCTCTGAGGTTCTTGGCAGAAGCAAATGCCAGTCCTCTTGGGTCTCACAGCCTTGGGATGAGTTAAGAGCTGGGGAGAAGTGTCTGTTAACAATGGGCCTACAATGAAACTCATGATAAAGACATGAGGTGTCAATCCACCAGGTGCAAAAGTCAGCAGATACAGCAGGATTAAAGCTACAGAACCTGGAATGAGGAAAGTGGAACATGGAAGTAATGATACAGTAAGAATGTAAAAAAAACACTAAATATATAGAATGGATGTGCAAGTGCAAACCCTAAGAAAACCACTAGGCACTAAGTAAAAGCACTGAAAGATTTAAAAAGGAAAAAAATATGACTGTCTATTTGTCATTTTCTAGTTGTAATTCTGTCAATTTTCTTTTGTATATTTTATGCCTTGTTGGGGTTTCAAGTTAGTTATTATACATAACACGTACATTACTCCTGATAAATGTGGTCCTGGTAAATATTTCCTTTTGGCATTAAATTATGATTTTCTTTAGTCTTAGTAAGGCTTTGTTTCTTCCAGTCTTTTGCTAATATTAATATAGATAACAAGTCTGGGTTTTTTTTCTTGATTTTTTTAGTGTTTGCTTTGTGGGGAGGGAGTGGTGTACAAGTCTGGTCCATCCATTGCCTCCAGCTCAGTTCAGTTCAGTTGCTCAGTCGTGTCCGACTCTTTGCGACCCCATGAATCCAGGCCTCCCTGTCCATCACCAAATCCCGGAGTTCACTTAGACTCGCGTCCACTGAGTCAGTGATGCCATCTAGCCATCTCATCTTCTATCGTCCCCTTCTCCTCCTGCCCCCAATCCCTCCCAGCATCAGAGTCTTTTTCCAACAAGTCAACTCTTCGCATGAGGTGGCCAAAGTACTGGAGTTTCAGCTTTAGCATCATTCCTTCCAAAGAAATCCCAGGGCTGATCTCCTTCAGAATGGACTGGTTGGATCTCCTTGCAGTCCAAGGGACTCTCAAGAGTCTTCTCCAACACCACAGTTCAAAAGCATCAATTCTTCGGCACTCAGCCTTCTTCATTAAAAATGCAAGAAATTTATTTTTGTCAGAGAAAATATTGAAGGAACTGAGAGAGGCTGACACAACCATTAGACTACAATGCAAGACTGACCCCCGAGTCAAGGAGAGTGGAAGGAGGGAAGGAAGTTTGGGTGGAAGCATCTTAGATTGCTAGCATGCATGCTAAGTTGCTTCCGTCATGTCAGACTCTGCGACCCTATGAACTGTAGCCCGTCAGACTCCTCTGTCCATAGGATTCTCCAGACAAGAATACTGGAGTGGGTTGCATGCCTGCCTCCAGGGGATCTTCCTGATCTAGGGATCGAACCCGCATCTCCCGTGGCTCCTGCTTGCAGGCAGATTCTTTACCTCCAAACCACCGAGGAAGCCCATCTTAGATATAGTCCAGTCTAAAAGAAGTTCACTTAGGTTATTAGAGGGTCCTCAAGCTAGTCAGAGGAGTTCCATGTCTCCCAGGAACCTTCATACCTGCCACATGAAGCCAGTGATTGGGAATAGCGCCAGGGAAGCTTGATCCAGAGCACATCAGCTGGTTTTCTCAGTCATCTATGCTCCTCCCTACATCAGAGATCTGAGAGGTGTGTTCTCATGACTGCCAGTTAGTACTGGGCTTGTATTTTTCATAGCACCCCTTTACTTTTAATGTTTCATATTATTTGGCACATATTGATTGTAAGCAGTTTGTAGCTGGACTTTCAAATATCCAGGCTGAGGATATTTTTGTACCATTTTGTAACTGGTGAGTTTAGCTCATTAACAATAATTATCATTACTGATATAATTTACTTTGTTCCTCTTATAACGTTTGTTCTTCTAATTTACCATACTTCTCTTTGCCTCTTTTTTTTTTTTTTTTTTTGGTTTTTCATTAACTATATTCTAATGATGATTTGTAGGGTCTGTAAAATAGTAAACACAATAATATGTAAAAAGACACTATATGATTGTAAAGATGTCAATTTACCAGACTGCTCTTTATTTCCTTTTTTCTTTGTATTGGTTTAGAAGTTACATGTCCCATTTCTATTTTTTTTAATGGTTATTCTTTGAATTTTAGATTGTATCCTTATCTCAACAAAGTCTAAAATGAATCAAATTTCTCCAAATAAATTTAAATTCAACACAGTTACAAGAAAAATATCAATAGTTTTCTTCTTGGAACTTAGCAAGTGTGCATTAATAATTGTGATATGATTCTAAAATATATATGGAACAGCAAAAGACCGTGAATAGTCTAGATAATCTTAAAGATGAAGAAAGAGGAAGAACAAGAGGAAGGATTCACCTTCTCAGATAACAAGATTTTCTATAAAACCAAAGTAAATTTAGGGGAATTAGCACAGTGACACACAAACAGCAGACTAGACAGCCGGCACAAACAGAGCAGAATAGAGGGCCCAGGCACAACCTCTCCCTCATCTACTTGCTTTCTTTCTTGCTCCCTCTTCTCCCTCCTCTGTGTGCTTGCTCTTTCATGTTCTCTCTCTCTCACACACACATTATGGATGTATAACAAAAGTGGCATTTCAAGCCAATTAAGAAAGGATAGTCTGTTTAATAAAAGATGCTAAAACATTAGATATCTGAAGGAGACTATTAGAGAATTTTATAGAGAGAAGAGAATTTAGATTTCCAACTTATCCCGTAAACACACACACACAATTCCAAATGAATTAGACTTAAATATGAAAAAAGCAAAACCTTGCATTTCAGAAAAAAAATACAGAAAACTAACATAAGATTATTATGAGAGAATTTTAAAACTAAAAAACAAAACCTATAGGCTATAAAGGAAACACGGATAAATTTAATATTAAAAACTAAAACCTATATTGATTCTTCCGATCCATGAACATGGTATATTTCTCCATCTATAGAATCAATATAATGAAAATGAGTATACTACCCAAAGCAATCTACAAATTCAATGCAATCCCTATCAAGCTACCAGCGATATTTTTCACAGAACTAGAACAAATAATTTCAAGATTTGTATGGAAATACAAAAAACCTCGACTAGCCAAAGCAATCTTGAGAAAGAAGAATGGAACTGGAGGAATCAACTTGCCTGACTTCAGGCTCTACTACAAAGCCACAGTCATCAAGACAGTATGGTACTGGCACAAAAACAGAAATATAGATCAATGGAACAAAATAGAAAGCCCAGAGATAAATCCACACACATATGGACACCTTATCTTTGAAAAAGGAGGCAAGAATATACAATGGAGTAAAGACAATCTCTTTAACAAGTGGTGCTGGGAAAACTGGTCAACCACTTGTAAAAGAATGAAACTAGATCACTTTCTAACACCACACACAAAAATAAACTCAAAATGGATTAAAGAGCTAAATGTAAGACCAGAAACTATAAACCTCCTAGAGGAGAACATAGGCAAAACACTCTCAGACATAAATCACAGCAGGATCCTCTATGATCCACCTCCCAGAATTCTGGAAATAAAAGCAAAAATAAACAAATGGGATCTAATTAAAATTAAAAGCTTCTGCACAACAAAGGAAACTATAAGCAAGGTGAAAAGACAGCCTTCTGAATGAGAGAAAATAATAGCAAATGAAACAACGGACAAACAACTAATCTCAAAAATATACAAGCAACTTATGCAGCTCAATTCCAGAAAAATAAACGACCCAATCAAAAAATGGGCCAAAGAACTAAATAGACATTTCTCCAAAGAAGACATACGGATGGCTAACAAACACATGAAAAGATGCTCAACATCACTCATTATTAGAGAAATGCAAATCAAAACCACAATGAGGTACCACTTCACACCAGTCAGAATGTCTGAGATCCAAAAATCTGCAAGCAATAAATGCTGGAGAGGGTGTGGAGAAAAGGGAACCCTCTTACACTGTTGGTGGAAATGCAAACTAGTACAGCCACTATGGAGAACAGTGTGGAAATTCCTTAAAAAATTGCAAATAGAACTGCCTTATTACCCAGCAATCCCACTGCTGGGCATACACACTGAGGAAACCAGAATTGAAAGAGACACATGTACCCCAATGTTCATTGCAGCACTGTTTATAATAGCTAGGACATGGAAACAACCTAGATGTCCACCAGCAGATGAATGGATAAGAAAGCTGTGGTACATATACACAATGGAGTATTACTCAGCCGTTAAAAAGAATACATTTGAATCAGTTCTGATGAGATGGATGAAACTGGAGCCGATTATACAGAGTGAAGTAAGCCAGAAAGAAAAACACCAATACAGTATACTAACACATATATATGGAATTTAGAAAGATGGCAATGATGACCCTGTATGCAAGACAGCAAAAAAGACACAGATGTGTATAGCGGACTTTTGGACTCAGAGGGAGACGGAGAGGGTGGGATGATTTGGGAGAATGGCATTGAAACATGTATACTATCATGTAAGAATCGAATCACCAGTCTATGTCCAATGCAGGACACAGCATGCTTGGGGCTGGTGCATGGGGATGACCCAGAGAGGTATTATGGGAAGGGAGGTGGGAGGGGGGTTCATGTTTGGGAACGCATGTACACCCGTGGTGGATTCATGTCAATGTATGGCAAAACCAATACAGTATTGTAAAGTAAAATAAAGTAATAAAATAAAATAAATAAATAAATAAATAAATTCTTAAAAAAAACAAAACTAAAACCAAGGTATGATAAAAAGCATTTAAAAAATAGACCTTGAGGTCATTATCACAGATGAAATGTTAGACAAATGCTGTATTCTATCACTTGTACATAAGACTGAAAAAGCTTAACTTATAGAAACAGAGAAATGAATGGTGGTTACCAGAGGTTAGGGGTTCAGGGAAATGGAGGCTTTGGTCAAAGGGATACACATATGATACCACCCTTGTGGCAGAAAGTGAAGAACTAAAGAGACTCTTGATGAAAGTAAAACAGGAGAGTGAAAAAGTTGGCTTAAAACTCAACATTCAGAAAACTAAGATCATGGCATCCGGTCCCATCACTTCATGGCAAATAAATGGGGAAACAGAGACAGACTTTATTTTTTGGGCTCCAAAATCACTGCAGATGGTGATTGCAGCCATGAAATTAAAAGATGATTGCTCCTTGGAAGAAAAGTTATGACCAGCCTAGACACCATATTAAAAAGCAGAGACATTACTTTGCCGACTAAGGTCCGTCTAGTCAAGGCTACAGTTTTTCCAGTGGTCATGTATGGATGTGAGAGTTGGACTATAAAGAAATCTGAGTGCCAAAGAATTGATGCTTTTGAATTGTGGTGTTGGAGAAGACTTGAGAGTCCCTTGGACTGCAAGGAGATCCAACCAGTCCATCCTAAAGGAGATCAGCCCTGTATATTCATTGGAAGGACTAATGCTGAAGCTGAAACTCCAATACTGTGGCCACCTGATGCGAAGAACTGACTCATTTGAAAAGACCCTGCTGCTGGGAAAGATTGAAGGCAGGAGGAGACGGTGATGACAGAGAATGAGATGGTTGGATGGCATCTCCAACTCAATGGACATGAGTTTGGGTAAACTCTGAGAGTTGGTGATGGACAGGGAGACTTGGCGTGCTGCAGTCCATGGGGTCATAAAGAGTTGGACACAACTGAGTGACTGAACTGACAAACTTCTAGGTATAAGTTCTTGGGCTCTATCCTACTACAGGGTGATTGGAGTCAAATTGTATCAATACTTGAAAGTTGCCAAGAGAACAGATCTTAAATGTTCTCACCACAAAAAAGAAAAAGAAAATAATGTGAGATGATGGATGTATTAACTAACTCCATTGTGGTATTTATTTTGCAATGTCCAGTTCAGTACAATTGCTCAGTTGTGTCCAACTCATGTGTGAGACCCCAAGGACTGCAGCTTAAGTCATCACATTGTGCCTTAAAACCTACACAATGTTACATGTCAATTATATCTCAATAAGGCTGGAAAATTTTTAAATTTTTTTTTAATTTGGGGAAAACACTTGAGATCAGAAGATGATCTTTGCATCTTTGTGATCTCTTTTTAACAGACATAAAATGAATATTTCAAACATGTCTCACAAATTAATAAAATAAAAACTATATAACCCACTAGAAAACAGACAAAAATTAAGAAGGAAATTCACTGCAGGGGAAATGAAAATGATCAATAAAGACGAGAATTTGCTCAGCTTCACTACTAAACAGAAAAATGAATACAGGAGTGAACTAATGAAACAAGCCATTACACTGGCAAAAAAAAAAGTCGTCAGATAACACTGAGTTTTGGGAAAATGTAGAGAAATGATAATGTTTATATCTTGCTGCTAAATGTGAACATGTCTGTCTACAATGTTGGTGAGAAGTTTGGCGAAAACTAGAAAGTTCCAGATTTGCTTAACTTCCACGTGTGAAGGTCATCCTTTGGAAAGTCCCTGTTTATACACACAGAGGTACATACAAGGACATCACTGCAGCACTGTAAGCAGAAGACAAAAAGAACAAATCACCAACTTGTCCATTCACAGGAGGGAAAAATAAAGTGAGGCTTACTAATACAATGCAGTACCACACAGCAGTTACAGTGAATTAGATCCATGTGAACCAAAACCCAATGCTGTGTCCTGGCAAACTACTCAAGACAAATGAAGACATCTGTCCATTCAACAGCAGGTACATGAATGCTTATCACAACAGCCAAATGATACGAACAACCCATATGTGCATCGACTGAGGAAGAGATAAACAAATTGTGGTATATCCACACAGTGGAATATTACAACATACACAAAACTTGAAAACATTATGCTAAGTGAAAAACTTCGCAAAAAAACTAAAAATTATATGCGTCCATTTTTATAAAATGTCTAGAATAGGCAAGTCTACAGAGACTAAAACTTGTTTAATGGCTGCTTACAACTGGGGTTAGGGGGAGGACTGATGAAAGAATGGGGGATGATAAGTGAAGACACAGGGTTTCTTTTTAAGGTGATGAAGATGTTATAAAACTGACTGTAGTGATGGTTGCAAATATCTTTGACTATAGTAAAATCCATTCAATTGTACAATTTATTTTTTTATTCTTTGGCTGCACCAGGTCTTAGATGTGGCATGCAGGATCTTTAGTCACAGCATGTGGTATCTAGTTCCCTGACCAGGGATCAAACCTGGGCCCCCTGCATTGGGAGCACAGAGTCTTAACCACTGGACCACCAGTGCATGCGTGCTAAGTTGCTTTAGTCACGTCAGACCCTTTGTGACCCTATGGACTATAGCCCATCAGGCTCCCCTGTCCATGGGATTCTCCAGGCAAGAATATTAGAGTGGGTTGCCATGCCCTTCTTCAGGGGATCTTCCTGAGTCAGGGATTGAACCTACGTCTCTTTTGTCTCCTCCATTGGCAGGTGGGGTTTTTTACCACTAGAGCCACCCGGGGAGCCCCTGAACCACCAGGGAAGTCCTGAAATTGTACACTGTAAAAGGATGAATTGTATCATATTATATTGTATTCTATTATTAATTATATTATAATTTATTATATCACATTAATTATATCTCAATAAATTTGTTTGAAAAAAAAGATGTAGACTTGACTAGTATAGCATTTACATAAATGAAAAAACAAAAGTAGAAAAACTAGATGTTGTTTGGGGACATATACACATACACGGTAAGCATCAAAATAGGCATTGCACGGATTGATGCACACCAAATTCAGATAAAGGTTACCACTGTAGTGGAGGACAAATGGGAGGACATTTGAGTGTACCTAGAAGAGTATTTCTTTTAAAAAGGCATGCCATAAAAATATAGAAAATTAACAGAAGCTTATACTTCATGATTTACACATAGATACCGTTGTTTTATTTCCTGGGTTGGAAATCCTTTAAAACTATTTTTTTACCTTAAAAAATTCTTACAGTCTGTTTAATTCATTGAAACGAAAATTTAACCTTCAAGAGAGGAAGTAAATTTTTCCCTTGCTCTGATCTTGTAGACAATAAATCTGTCCTCTTTTTCTCCCTTTGACTATGTTTTACAATTGCAGAGGATGGTCTCAAGTGATAGGTGTTTGAGTCCATAAAGTGTGTTTTGCATGAATCACACACCTTTCAAATGAATGTGGTATAATTCCAGCAACAGAGAACTACAAAGTGGTGCTTTTTGTCAGTGTAGGACAGGATTTATACAATAATTTTTTCCAAGAGCAAAGATATCCACTAATTTATTTTCAGTATAATTACCAAAATCAGGAGCTATAACAGTAACACAATTCACCATTCTAGGCACAGCATTTTCAGCCCCTCTGGTCCAAAATTCAAATTAGAACAGATTTTTGTTATCCCTTCAGGAATGTTATGAATTAAGTCATTCTTCCACCATGATAATGTTAGCACATTTTAGCCTCAGTTTCTATATGGATCACATCGGTTTGTTTTTCCAGAATGAAGATCATTAGATGGTAATGGTGGCGGTAAGAGAAAATTCAGGAATTTGGACATTTTTGAAAACGAAAAGAGTTGTGGTTCTCTACAATCAGACTGTCAAAACAAGAACTTGTAGGTTGTGAAAAATGTAAATATTTTGTAGGCCAACTAAATCCAAGTTTGAAATGTGAAAGGCACATAAAAATCAGTGCTGTGTTCTCATCTCAGAAATGATCTCTTTTACTGCAAACTGTAAAATATACTCAGCTACTCTAGTCCGTCTAAAGTGACATGTAAATGGATACCTACAATATCCTAAGGATATCATGAATGCCTGCGTGCATGTGTAGTCACTCAGTCATGTTTGAGTCTTTGAGACCCTATGGACTGTAACCTACTAAGCTCCTATTCCCATGGGATTTTCCAGGCAAGAATATTGGAGTGGGTTGCCATACCCTCCACCAGGGGATCTACAATGTTCTAAGAATATTATGGATGCAACAAAGTAAATTATATAAACCTGTGCCATACAATAAAAGAAAACTAATTGCAAAGTATATGCCATCAGGATTACTTTTGTTGTCAGAAATAGTAGGAGTCATTGCACAGGTCTTGTTCGGGGAGGTCTTTATGACCAATCCCCAGTGTGTCTGAAATCACAGATATAAGATGCTGGCAAAATCCACTATGCTTACTGGCTTAGCTGACCATCACGCCCAAGAGGAAAGGTTTTTATGGAGAAAAGTCTTTTAAATATGTGGCTGACTGCTAATAGATGGAACCAATTACCCAAGAAATTAAAATGAATAGATGGTTAGTCATCACTGCTTGGATTACTGTAATAGCCTGTTTGTGACTAAGACTTCTTCCCGCATAGATAATGATATCCCCTCAAAGGACGAATACCTAAGTTCTAAAAATCACTGATAACTTACAATTTATTTCACTGGAAATTACCCTTGGTGTACACTTCTACACCTCTGTAATCCACCAAAATAGTGGTTTATAATGAACTTTAGTATATTCTTTATATGTCCCCTGAATCAAACAGTATGAAGTCTATTCTTTTTTCCTGGACCATTTTCAAAAGAAGTTTTTGAGCAATCAGTTTGCTCATAAAATCAATCTGATGTGTTCTTAAAACACTGGATGTATTTGAAACTAATGTTTAAATCACATAGACGTTCCCTTGCTCAACAAATTAATAGAGCAGTCCCCAAGGCCTGAGTAATTCGTTTCAGATGCAGCATATAAAGGTATTAGACTCGTTCATGATTTTATGATCAACATCAAATTCATATTATGTCAATGAAAAAGCTGAGATAAGTGGAATTTTTAGGACGTTTCTGACAATGTTGTCCAGATTGGCAACTTGAAAAGTAGAATCTAATATCCTTTCAAAAGGATTTCAAAATAACTTAAAATTAAAATTTAGATACTATTTGGACCACCATTTCTTCAAATGTGTACAATCTCATACAAGTCCCAGGAAATGTTACTAAAATGGGGGTAGGTTTGAAGGCGAAGGGCTCTCTAATCAAAGTTTTTTGTTTTTTGTTTTTGCAAACTGTATATTCTAACCTCTTTTTGAAGAGTCCCAGTGTATATTAGCATTTTAAGGACACTGAGAAGTCCTGCCACAAAGGAAACTAGCCCTAATGCAGCATTTGATCAATGAGTCCTACTTTATTTATGGCTGTGCTGAGTCTTCATCGCTGTTCACCGGCTTTCTCTAGTTGCGGCAAATGCTCGGCTACCCGCTAGTTGCAGCGCTTGAGCTTCTCACTGTGGAGGCTTCTCTTGTCACGGAGCATGCCCTCTAGGCACAGGGTCTTTGGGAGTTGCAACCCTCGGGCTCTACAGCACGGACTCAGTGGTTGTGGCTTGCAAGCTTAGTTTTCCACGGCATGTGGAATCTTCCCGACCAGGGATCAAACCCGTGTCTCCTGCGATGGCAGATGAATGAATCCTATTTTGTCTAACATATATTCCACACTATGCACACTGGAAAACATCCATAGGGACTAACATCTCTTATCAATAATGACTTAGAAAGTTTAAACTACTCACCCAAGATCACATGAGCACTTAGTTGAAAAATCAGGAACCGTGACTCCCTATCAGGGCTCCTTCAAGGGGAGGATGCAGTTAAGGGTAAGGTTGTCCACATGATACTCTCAAATTACAAGAATTTTTTAAAATAACAAGAAATACAGCAACTTAGGAATTATCAAGAAACCTAAGAATAGTTAGGCACTGTTTTTCTCTCTGGTTTCGAAGTAGATGGATAATGGGTAGGACAGAGATCTCCACTCCATGGCAAGTAATGTCATCTCACTCCAAGGTCCCGCTCTATGTTCCTTCCTTTCTCACCATCTACATTAATACTGCAGTTCCACGCCCAGATCCACACTGGAAAAAAATTTTTTGTAAATAAAACAGTGGGCTCAGATCACGGAAACAGTGGTGGGACTGAGACCTTGATAACCCAGGGATGAAGAATGTTCGGAGGTCTCTTCCTTACATCATGCTTCCAATTATACATCAGTACTAGTGGGAGACCCTCAGGAAAATCCCCATCTGTGTCTGAGACCCTCTGACTTCACCATGTAACTATCTGTCCTTCCCGTCAGAAGCAGATGGAATTAATAGACTATGACAATTGCCTATTGTTCTAAGCAAGTTGTGCCATGATCTGTATGCCTCTTTCCCAGAAGATGGACGGCAGAGCACAATGAGGAATGAGAATGTGTAATGTCTGCGACTTTCTGGTGAAAAGTCGCTCTTTGTTTGGAAGTCATGCGCTAGCTTGACTTTCTGTGTTCTACTGGTTAGTATAAGAATCTTGGTCCTCAGTGTCCTTGATGAAATTAGACTCATGATCGGGTGTCACCAGGGTCTCTCGGTTTTCTGCTTTAAGCATAAAGCAGGGGTCAGAACGTCTCCTCCTTTGGAAAGGAAAATTCTTCAGGCCTGCAGACCACCCCCACCCCTGCACCAGAGAGCCAGTTTGGAAAGGAAAATTCTTCAGGCCTGCAGACCACCCCCACCCCTGCACCAGAGAGCCAGGCACTCATCTGTCATCTGTCCAACCCACCACAGAGAAAGCCAAGTCATCCAGGGCTCAGACATTCTAATGATTGAGGGACCCACCTTCAGGCAGAGGCTAGAAGCCTCTGGGTGGGGATATCTTGCTAGTCTTTCTTTTTTTTTTTTTAAATATTTGGTTGCACCAGGTCTTAATTGCAGCATACAAACTCTCAGTTGTGGCAGGTGGAATCTAGTTTCCTGACCAGGGGTCGAACCCAAACTCCCTGCATTAGGAGCTCAGAGTCTTAGCCAGTGAACCGCCAGAAAAGTCCCTGGCTAGTCTTACCTTAGTCTTTGATGGGGAATAAGGGTGAGGCCCTTGCCTTTCAGTTTCTCTGAAATCTTGATCTTACTTTAGGTGGCCTGTACTCAAGAGAACATCACCCTGAAATTCATATATTGATAGTTTCTAAGTCAGTATGATTACACTTTTTCACAGCAATTAATTGTATGTAGTTCACTTCTGTTTCAATGCTGTCATGTTCAGTCACTCAGTCATGTCTGACTCTGCAACCCATGGACTGCACGCAGCACAGCAGGCTTCCCTGTCCTTCACTATCTCCTGGAGCTTGCTCAAACTCATGTCCATTGAATCAGTGACGCCATCCGACTATCTCATCCTCCATTTCAATAAACAGTGCATTTTTTAATGAGGAAATGCTTCATTTGTATCTACAATTGGTATCTGTTGATACCAATTATTAATGCTTGTTTACCCCTTGAACTTACAAAAGTTGCCTGCCTAGAGCTCCATATGGAACCTAGGAAGATGGAGTAAACTATTTTTTTGCATCTACTGTGTGTCAGGCACTGTGCTAGGGCTTCCATATATTACTATTAAACTTAATTTTCAGCCTGACCTTGGAAAAATAACCTTCATTGTCATCTCTATTATACACTATAAAACTAAGAATCATAAAGGATCATTTAGTCTATTCAGTCAGCATTTACTACCTATTAATTTTAAGGAGGAGGAGAAATAAGAGGGGAAATAAAGAAGCAGAGAGGCTAAGCTAATCTAAGCCCTTGATCCTCACATTGACATCACCTAGATCCAGTGTTCTTGCCTGGAGAATCCCAGGGACAGCAGAGCCTGGTGGGCTGCTGTCTATGGAGTGGCACAGAGTCGGACACGACTGAAGTGACTTAGTAGCAGCAGCAGCAGCAGCAGCAGCAGATTCTTATTAGAAATGCAGGTTCCTGGGCAGCCCTTGATCTACTGTGTCAGACTATGAAACAAGATCCCAGGTGATCCACGTGTAGCTTAAAGTCTGAGAGGCAATATCCACCCAACTAAAACCCGACCCAGTAGGAAAGAAAGAGAGAGGAAAGGAAAGTCTCTATAGGGAAGACAGAAAGACAAAGCTGTGAGACATGTGAAAACAAAAATCTTTAGACATTGGGCTGCGTCTGGCAGAGAGGCCAGTTGGGGAAATAGCAGTTTAGTGTTTTTTGTTTGTTTATATTTCCCTGTGGTTTTTAAATTATTTCCCCTTTTAATTTTTTCTGGTGAATACAGTACAATTTTGAATTTCATTTTCCATTATTCTTCATTGCAGGTCTGATCCTGACCTTTCTCTGTACCATGAAGATTCCAGGCTTCCACATAAGTTGCTACTTAATCAAACCTGTTGAGCTTCACTAAATTGAAAGACCCGATGTGATTCCTGATTCTGTGACGAGAACCAGGCTTGCGGCGCTAGCGTCTTCAACCTCTCCCATCGGGTTATTAGGTGTGGGATACCTAGCCCTAAAGGGGGCTTCCCTGGTGGCTCAGAAGGAGATGGTGGCAATGCAGGAGATCCAGGTTTGATCCCCAGAAAATCCCCTGCGGAAGGGAATGGCAACCCACTTCAGTATGCTTGCCTGGAGAATTCCATGGACAGAGGAGCCTGGAGGGCTACAGTCCATGGGGTCGCAAACAGTTGGACATGACTGAGCAACTTTCACTTCACTCAGTCCTGACAAGCTTGCTTTCACCTAGGAAAGCATACAGTAGTCAAATTTGGGGCAGCAAATTGGGCTCCATGAGATGCTCAGAGTCTAGGGAGCCACTGTGCATGTCCTGCAGCCACCCTGGGGTCCCGTAGAGCCTTGTTACTCAATGTGTGAGTCAACAGGCAGGCAGCACTGGCAGCACGGAGGAGCCTGTTAGAACGCAGCCTGGAAGCCTCTCTCTTAGACGTGCAGAATCAGAATCAGATGTGAGTGATTCATGTGCACTTCAAAGGCTGACAGCACTGCCGTGGCCCTATTCACAGTATTTTTTATAACTTCTTCCCTCAAATTGATCCCTCTTCTGAGTCTGCTCAGGCTGCTGTAATGAAATACCATTGACTGGGTGACTCATTAAAAGCAAAAAAAAAAGACATTTATTTCTCACAATTCTGGGGGCTGGAAATCTAAGTCAGGAGCTGAAGGCTGAGGACCCTGTTCTAGGTCACAGACCTCCTTGTATACCCACGTGGTGAAGGAAGGGCCAGCCAGCTTTCCAGAGCATCTTCTATAGGTACACCAATTCAATTCATAAGGGCTCCCTCTTCATGACCTAATCACCTCTCCAAGGCCTACCTACTAATATCGCCACCTTGTGGTACATCTCAACATATGAATAAGGGTGGTGAGAAACACACCACGATCACAGCACCTTTCAAATCTATCCTTAGCACGTACAGAGAGAATTCAGCGTATTTTTCTACAAATATCTCCCAGGCCAGACCTCCCAAAGTGCCTCAGGAGACAGTGTGATGCTGAAGAGATGCCAAATGCAATTTTTGGCAGAGGCGGAGCAAAAATCATGGATTATCTACTCTATGCTAGAGGGCAGAGGGATGTTAACCTTTTCTGGGTCTTATTTACTTAATTATAGAGCCATTTACGCCACAGGTGTTTCAGCAAATCTGACTCCCAGGTTTGAACCCAAATATAAAAGATTTCACTACTATATAATTTGGAGCCTTAGGGATTTTCATATTCAATAACTAGTTTGGTTTTAGTGATTCTGAGAGCAGGATCTTCTTTTTGTAGATATGTAGAAAAATGACTGGCTTTATCACATAACCTGGCAACTCCACTCCTAGGTATACATCCAAGAGAAATGAAAACATAGAGTCATACAAAACCTTGTGCTCAAATGTTCATAGTGGTGTTATTCACAATAGCCCCCAAATGAACACAACCCAAGCGTCCATCAGCTGACGAATGGATAAATAAATGAGATATGTCCATACAATAGAATGTTATTTAGCCATAAAAAGAAATGAAGTCCTGATGCATGCTATGAAATGGGTGACCCTTAAAAATATTATGCTAAGTTAAGTAAGCCAGACACAAAAGGACAAATGTTGTAGGATTCTGTTTACATGAAATGTCTATTACAGACAAGTCCATAGAAACAGAAAGTAGATCAGTGGTTGCCAGGGGCTGAATGAGGGGTGGAGGAGGACTGGAGAATTACTGCTAATGGGTATGGATTTCTTTTTTTCAGGGTGTTGAAAAAGTGAAGATGGTAATGACTCCACAACCCTGTAAAACACTAAAAAAACAAAAAACGCTGCATTGTAGATATTAAATTGTACAGTATATGAATTATATAATAATAAAGTTGTTTTAGGAAATGACTGACTCTGAGACAAGAGAAGCTCTATGTTTGAGATGAAAGTCAGCTGAAGTGGGGTGTGCAGCCCCGCCCAGGACAAGCGACAAGGAGAGGTACAGCTCCATGACAATCGACTTTTGTCTTATAGGCTCCAGCTGAGCATGAGAGATGCTTCTTCACACCCAAGATCCCAGAAATGAAGGTGACTTCAGCATAACCCCCTGATTGGGGCAGGTTATTTCTGACACTAATCACTTCTTTTCCCCCGCAAAATGAGCCACACTTAATTTTATACTAAGTCACTTGGACAAGATATATCTCTACTGTGGTAATAGTAAAGGAAATAATATCTATTGGAAATATGCTGTTAATTCTCCTTGGTTCTAAGTTGAGCTTAAGCGCCTTGTGGGGAGTTATTAGACCCTGAGAGTTGCTCAAGTGAATCATCTCTACCTTGTAAGGGAGTCCCATTACAGACTAACGACAGGCATTGTCATCTGTAGTGCAGATTTCTAGTGCATAGTGAAAAATGCACAGACACTGGTTCATAAGAATTTCAAAACAGTGAGTGTAGAGCAGGCACCGGGATCTCCCAAGTGTGCCACTCTGTGCAGGGTAACCCTGGGTGGATAAATAGATAAGAGAGGGAGAGATGGAGAAGCTCTCATCCTTACATACATGAAGATAATTCCATGTCCTTTATTGGACATGCTATTTCTTGTTAATAAAAGCTACTTCAAGATGGTATATTTCTAAGGAGTACACAGAAGTAATAGTATAAAGTATAATTTGATTTTTTTAGGAACTCTCCAAGTACTTCATTAACATAGTCTATTTCAAGGGCTTTCCTTTGCAAATTATTTTACCTCCCAACATTACTGTAATGTTGAAAGACAAAATTTTAGCATCCATTTTACTTACAGAAAAATTGTGAAGTAAAGCCTTTTAGAGAGAATACCCAAAGGCAGGGAAGCACAGTGGGAGAGATAGCATTTTACACTTCTGTTTCTTTTTAGAGCAAGCTATTCTTGCCTGGAGAATCCCAGGGACACAGGAGCCTTCTGGGCTGCCGTCTATGGGCTCGCACAGAGTCGGACACGACTGAAGCGACTCAGCAGCAGCAGCAGCATGATAAATATGATAGCAGTATGGAGAGACTGCACACCAGTTCATAATATTGATATATGCATACCAACAATAGTAATAATTACCAAATGACATGCTATCAAATGTTCACAATGCACCAGGTACTGTGATAATCCCTCTACATATTTTATGTTTGATTTTTACTCCAAAACTCTTGCCTGAATTGATCACTTGTTCACTCAGAGGTAAGTACTTGTCTGTGTCAGACTGTGCGCTTGTGTGTTGGCACAGTGTGAGTCTTTCATAAGCAGTAATTAGCTTTCATAAGCAGTAATTCTCCTTTAACAGAAATATTTTATGTTAGCCATTGCACAATTATCCCAAAGTTGACCACTGATCATATTGTGAACCTAAAATGGCCTCCTGCTTCAGACAGGCATGGTGTGATGGTGAAGAATTCAGGCACAGGGGTCAGGATGTCTGGGATTCAATCTCGGTCATAACTGCTCACCAGCTGTGCAACCTTGAGCTAATTGATTATCCCCCCTTGATGTGGCTTCCCTTTTTATAAAATGGAGATGACAATAGTACTCACCATGGAGTTATTGTGAGGACCAAATGAATATATGTCTGAAGCAAAGGTCCCCAACCCCTGGTCCACAAACCAGTACTGGTCCTCAGCCTCTTAGGAAATGGGCTGGACAGCAAGAGGTGAGCGGCAGGCTGGGTGAGTCATCGAAGCCTCTGTTCCTATCACTCCCCATCCTTGAGTTACCACCTTAATCACCCCGCTGCCCCATCAAAGAAATTTTGTCATCCATGAAACTGGTTCCTGGTTGCCAAAGGTTGGGGGCTGCAAACCTAATGTATTGTATTATAGTGGCATTAACTGTTGCTATTGTTACTGTTATTACATAAAACATCTGACCTTAACATCATGGGTTATGGAGATTGTCCACCAGTGTTGTTTCTATGTATGCAGCACATCTTGATAACATATTAAGTTGTATTTAAGTACAATGCAGGGTGTTTCTCTAAGAAGCAAGATAACAAGCCACCAGGGCAGAATGAATGGTGGGAAATGATGGGGCTGCGGAGGCTGACTCCTGGACCAGAAAAAACAGGTAAGCACAGTGCTAAGCTCTTTTAAACAGTGCTTAAATCAACATCAATCTTAGTCATGATTCTAGCCATAGTTGGCTTCCAACTGCAGGGTTCTAGGGAACCAGATAATCATCATGAAAACCTCTTTCTGGGGAGTAAAATGCCACAACTGGGTTGGGGTCAGAGGTAAAACTTCCCATTCAACATAGGAGAAAAAAGTCATCAAGAATAAGGCAGACCTGGGACTTCCTGGTGGTCCAGTGTCTAAGACTCCATGCTCCAAGCACAGGGAGCCAAGGTTTGATCCCTGGTCAGGAAACTGATCCCACATGCCACAAATGAGAGATCACATGAGTCCCCATGGATCAAGGATTCTGTATGCCACAACTGAGACCCAATGTAACCAAATAAATACAAACTTTTAAAAAAAAAATACTGAGGCAGAGCCATGAAGCCCCAGCTCCTAGGGCCTGGAAACAGCAGGACTTCAGTCCTGGAAGGGCAGGAGCTGGGCAGAAAGTGAGCTGTCATTTGGGAGACTCCGATGTCACGTGTCCCTCCAAGGGCACCGATCAGTCTGCACCTCATTTGTGGGTGAAGGGCAATGTTAGCAGTCCTGCAGGTGTGACTGGGCCAGGTCTGTAATGGTAGCATAACTTGGAGTGTGCACCTCCTGGTAAAGAGGGCATGGCTGTGGACACACGGTCAGCCTCCATCAGGACTGGCAAAGAACGGAATCAAGGGGTCTCCAGGCAGGAAATCAGTGGTCCAGCTGTAAGGAAATAGGGACCCAAAGGCTGAGGAACAAGATGGCGGCAGCCTCACCAGCCCAGCCTCCCTTGCCTCCTGTGCCCACCTGACCCCTAGTCACCACTCAGACCCTGGTAACCCTGTGAACCCCGTGTGTTGTGACCCCTCTGGTCAAGAATGACCTCTCTGTTTCTCTCCACTCAGGTGAACTGCACTTGCTTTCAAGGCCAACCTCAGATTCCACATACATTATATGCTGACCTTCCTTGCTCTGCCCCTTCTTTGGGGGAGTTTGCTGAGTACCTGGCAGGGACTTAGAGAGGGTACAGGTGAGGGAAGAGGTGAAAGCTCCATGTGTGTGCCTGCTCGGTCACTCAGTCATGTTTGACTCTTTGTGACCCCATGGACTGTAGCCCACCAGGCTCCTCTGTCCATGGAATTTTCCAGGCAAGAATATTGGTTGCCACATCCTACTCCAGGGGAATCTTCCCAGCCCAGGGATCAAACCTGCATCTCTTGCATCTCCCGAATCGGCAGGCGGTTCTTTACCACCGTGCCACCTGGAAGGCTCCACAGCTGATGCCAAACACTGCAGTTTTATTGGCCCTCTTAGAAACTACCTTCCTTTGTTGCCTTAAAAAACCTAAAGGAACTTTTTTGTTTGTTTGTTTACTTTTAAAAATTTTTTTTGCTGTGTTGGGTCTTCGTTGCTGCACACGTTGCTTTCTCTAGTTGCGGCAAGCTAGGGCTACTCTTCTTTACAGTGTACAAGCTTCTCTTGTTGCAGAGCATGGGCTCTAGAGCTCGGGCTTCCATAATTGTAGCGCATGGGCCTCGTTGCCTTGGGGCATGTGGAATTTTCCTGGATCAGAGATCAAACCCATGTCCCCTGCATTGCCAGGCAGATTCCCTGCACTGGACCACCAGGGAAGTCCAAGCAACATGTTCTAAGTAATGTGAGTCTGTCCTCCCCATCTTCACATTTGCTTTGAGTCTATAGGTTGTCTTTATGCTACTCTTTTTACATTTTAAGATTGAAGTTAATTCTACCCAAATATTGTTTAAATAAAAATGTTGGAAGAAACCACAATATAATTTGCCTTGGACCTAAATCTCTGAAATGGCCTTAGCTAGATATTTGCACATCAGTCACAAAGTAGGAACTCCAAAATCCTTGTTAATGTGTCCTACTGCTAAGTCACTTCAGTCGTGTCCGACTCTGTGCGACCCCATAGACGGCAGCCCACCAGGCTCCCCCGTCCATGGGATTTTCCAGGCAAGAGTACTGGAGTGGGGTGCCATTGCCTTCTCCATGTTAATATGTAAACAGATAAAATAATTTTTATTAATATTCTGAGCTTGTAGTGGGCTATTGTCTAAATGGCAACCCACTCCAGTATTCTTGCCTGGAGAATCCCATGGACAGAGGAGCTTGGTGGGCTACAGTCCACGGGTCGCAGAGTCGGACACAACTGAGCGACTTCACTTCACTTTCACTTTCTGTTGAATGAGAAGAATCAGTATATTAGGATAATATATTTACATAATGAGGTTTCTAAAAATGTTTAGTGTGTCTTTGAGCAGAAATCATCACCTTTATCTTGGATTCTGTGTTACCATGCCAAGGTGTCAACCTGAGTCTAAAGAGGCAGAGGGGAGAAGATTCAAGGCCCTGATCTAGGATGGAATCAGGAGGATGGGAGCCCCTGGGGATGGCCCAGCTGTGGTACATAAATGTATAGTTTTAGTTCCCCCTATTGCTCAGACAGTTTGCCCACATGTATCATGCTAGCTTATGTAAAGTTCACAGCCCACACCACAAAGGGCAGACGATGCTGAGCACATCCACTAATTTCACAGGGACAAAAATGAGAAGTGACAGCAGCTTCCTGAGAGCTTTGTGAGCTGACACATTAAAACCTGCCTATTGGCAACAGCTGAAGCAGAGAGTGGCGGTAAGCACTCTGGGTGTGACGTTTTGCGAGCAACAGTTTTAGCAGCCTGCTTCTCAGAGGCGGAATGTGCTAAAAATGCCCAGGCCTGAGGTTTACCTCAAAGAGCCAGACCTGAGGTCATGAAGAATAACTTTCAGGAAAGTTAGGTAACTTTTGCAATATCAGCAATTTAACCTTTTAGCCTCAAATCTAGCAATGAACATGTGGGGTTCAATAAAGTGATGACATAAAGAAAAACACACATATTGTTTTTAATGAACTATGGTCAGCTTGGGGTGGATATCTGTCAGTCAATTGGTCAGAAATGATATTCACTCTGGCTCTCCAAGGGAAAGATTTGAGAATTTTATGAGATGCGAAGGAGACTCTATTTGATGTATAATGAATTCAGATGGAAATTAAATGGGATATGAGTTGAAATCTGTTATTAAAGTCCAGCTGGATCTCTCTTTTGCTGATGCCCACAATGATGGTCCTAATGGTTCCTGTTTTCTTTTCACCTCCTAAAGTACACTTTTATTGACGTGTTCCATTACTGTCAGAGGTGAGGGCTTTGAATTGACAATATCATCACCCTCCATGCATGCTGCTACAATTTTAGGAATTACACAGAAATGAACTATTTGTGGTTTCCCTTAAGTCTTTATATATATATGCTCTAATTTAGTGCAATTTTCCAGGGATAATTGTTTAGAATCATTTCTGTGTTCCAGAAGGTAATGATGTACCCTAATGAATGACTCCAGTGTCTCCCATGAAACTACTAAATCACTGACAATAGAGACGTTTGTGCCTAAGAATATACAATGTGTTAATTAATCTAGTCAATAAATATCTAGTCATTAAGAGAGGCATAATGAAATCCCCATATTTTAAATCTCTGGACACATCTGTGCAAAACCAGAATATATAAACATCATCTTAAATGCTCATCAGTAAACACCAAACACCCACATGTGTGAAGGCAAGGTGAATAGAGTTATATCAGTAAACAAAAGTGTCAACAACAAAAAAGTCTCTAAAAACAGTAGATTGAGTAGATATGCCAAAGAATAGCCTAATTTCCCTGATCTATGTTCTAGGTGGAGTCATCTTGCCTTTTGCTGGGAAAATCCCAGCCAGCCCCAGCAGTCTCATTTTCATCATCTTTTTTTTTTTTTTTTTTTGGCTGCAGCATTGGTCATGCTTGTTGGTCAATGACATCAGGCTTGGCCAGATCTCCTGGCACAGAAATCTCTCTTTTATACAATACACAGCAAGCACTCATAGGCTTGTAACATGATTTGAAGAAGACCACAGGACTACCATTCTCTTGTTACCCGTCAGCCTTACAATCTTGATTCTCTCTCCAAACCGTTTGAAAGGAGTCAGGATGTTCCCATATGCAAGTGTACACGAAGGCTTTTGTGCATGTGATTGTGTGCTCAGCTGTGTCTCCAAACTTTTGTGACCCCATGGACTGTAGCCTGCTAGGCTCCGCTGTCCATGGGATTTTTCAGGCAAGAATCCTGGAGTGAGTTATCATTTCTTCCTCCAGGAGTCTTCCCAATCCAGGGACTGAACCCACATCTCCTGCATTGGCAGGCAGTTCCTTACCACTAAGCCACCTAGGAGGCTTAGAGCTTCACAGTCCCCTGGTAGCTTTATATTATAATAAAATAATAAATAAATAATAAAAAGAAACAGACCCAAGTGAATTTCTAGGCTAACAGTACTTTGACCCTTGTCTTGTGGAGGCATTCCACATCTGGATCACTTGTAGATACACCTGGGAGGCCATCTGTGGATGGAAGAGGCTTAGAAATTCACTCTAGATCTACTTTCTTGTGGGAGTATATTCATGTCATCTAATACCTTAGCCAGGAATCCTTGCATTGCACCAAACAGAACTCCACTCAAAATAGGCTAAGCCAACCAGGCAATTTCATAGACAGCAACTGCTCCTAGGGATGAAAAGGTGAATATTAAGAACTGAGGCTGCTTGTCTGACCCTAAATGAACCCCTACTCTTCTCTCTGTAGACTGAGACACTTCTCTGCTTCCCCAAGTTTTCGGCTTGCATGAAATTTTGTTTGGCTCCAAATCTACATGACTTCAGTCCTTATTTCCTCTATTACATAACTCCCGGCTTCTTGAATTGTGTCCACAGACCAGTCTTGCTTCCTCCATCTTCCACCCACAAATGGAGACCCTGAATAAACATTTGGTGACCCAAACTCTGCATCAATGCCTGCTTCCAGTGACTCAAATTCTCACAGTGCCAATAGATTAAAATGTATGTCAGACTAAGACATACAGGAAACATAAGTTCAAAGCAATGGAACTAACCCACATGTGAACCGGGGCTGCTCAGAAAAGATGCTCCAGGAAGGAATGGCACTGGAATTGAATCTGGAGAATGAATAGAAAACTGAGGCAGCAAGCAGCATAACATAATCAGATGCAGGAAATGAATTGTGCGAAAACAAGGAAGCAGGTTCTGGGCATAGTGACTTTTTGTCATTTGGGTCTCATTTCAAACATCGCCTCCTCCAGGAGATTTCTCAGACCTTCTAATTTAGAGAAGCCACTGCTATCCCTGCTCAAGTCACTCTAACATCCCATGGAAATGTTTGGAAGTGCAACTGGAGAGTCTATGGGGAATAGACCAGAAAGGGCTGAGTTTCAAAGCTTAACTCTGAGAGCCACAGGAAGGCTTTAGGAGATTGGAAGTGCACTTCCTGTAGCATCCGAGTTGTGCTTTAGAAATGTACTTGGCCGCTGCATGAAGACATTAATGAAGTGGGGGTAAGAGTGGTGACAGGAGGATCAGTTCAGAGGCTTTGTCCTGATATGGATTTAAAAGATAACAACCAAAGGAAGGCGTGAAAGACTGTGTTAAGCAATGGTTCTCAAATGTTAAAGTGGATCTGAATCACCTGGGCATCTTGCTAAAATGCACATTTTGGAGCAGGAGGTCTGAGATGGGGCTCACAACTGTATTTCCAACAAGCCTCTTGATGATGAGAGCACTACTAGTCTCCGGGGACATCAAGAATCTCTTTGGCAAGCTATTAACCAGAAGGTGATGTGTGCTGCCCTAATACAAGAGGGCTACACATGTTCATAATTCTGTAAGGCAAAACCATGCTCTGATAGCCAATAAGCAGGGTAGATATGCATAGGTATTTGATGCATAGACAGTTGGAGACATGCCAGTCACAAAGATGGCTATCTTATCTCAAATGACCATAAACCTCTCCAAGAATGATATTCGGGTATGTAGTTAGTGTAACAATTGCTTCGTGTCACCTGCTATTGACCAGGAATTAGATAATATACCTACAAATGGATTGAGTCAGCTTTTGGCTTCTGCAGGAGCTCTAGAGTCATCACAGTTTCAGCTGTTGTTAGTTCATCCAAAACTTGGTTTCCATAGGAAAAAATCCACAGCTAGCCAAATTCTTCTCTAGGTTATAATTAGAAACCTTATTAGTAAAACCAATGATCAAATATACCTTCAAATGGCAAATTTGGATGAGCGCATCTGAACGCTTAATTATCCCATTGAAGTCAGCTCTAAAGGACAGCTCTATTAGGGTCACACATGAGAACATGCACACCAGCCTTAACAGCACTGCCCATTTTCAGCTTAGACAGTTGATGTCTTCTTCTCTCCCCCTCCTTTATGTCCCCTCACCTCCCTCTGCCCCTGCATCCACTAGGCATTTGTCACAGCAGAATATGGAATCCCTAGTACCTGACATTGAACCCCCATTATTTTGAAATTTAGGTTTCTTTCTTCTGTCTTTAAATGTCATTGGAGAAAACTTGGAAAAGCTACAGATTGTTAGCTTTTAGATTTTAATCTGGTATTAAGTCTCCGTGTCCAGTGATATATTGCTGCCAAATAAAATGGATATTACCTTGTGTATTGATCTTCTATAAATTTGCATGGTGCCTTAAAACTTCTTCATTCTATACATACACATGTGTTTCTTCATGTATTGCTATAGTAGAACTTGGATTCACACACATCAACATATTTTAATTTTAAAAATAAGATTTTTTAAACTAGGTACTTTGGGGGAAGAATACATATATTTACATCTAATTATGCAGCAGTCGTCTGGATTTTAGTTTTTAATTGTCTCTTCAGGAAAAATGAAAAGTGTGGTTTTGCTATTCTCAGTTCACATTTGGTAACATGCACTCTGTAAAGAATAAATACTTGCAAATACTGTGAAATATCACTGGGAATGACAATCTCATGCAGGGAGGAAGGACAGGAAATATTAATTATAAGGTTGTGATTCGATTTGGAAGACTCTAAAAGTAGCATCTAAATTTAGAGTGAATGTGCCATAGGGTGTTAGTAATCTGCCCCTCACTGCTAGTCATTTCCGTGTGGATCCTGAACTTGGTTTAATTAAGATTGAACCTTGTGAATTGAACAACACATAACATTGTTAAAAGAACAAAATGAAAGGATTGCAGTGTTTTAGAGTGAAATTAGAAATTCTATATAAGGCTGATAGCCATTTCTGAAGCAAAAATAATACTACAAGTGGGTTAAAGTACATGAAACTGCATTGGAAAGATAGAACATTATAGATGTAGGGGATTATTACTATTATTATTTAAAAGAATGCTGCGAGAGGGAAAGAGGCCTCTTGGTGGGAGAATCATAAATCTTCAGGCTGGGAAAATAAAATAAGTGCATACCTCTGGCAGAGGAAATAATACAAGTGTGGAAAGCAAACAGCAGCCAAGTAAAACCCGTTCAAATATCCATCGCTGAAGTGTTTTCACGTGCACCAGTTGGATGTTACAGGCCATTGGAGCTCAGCCACGCTGTGGTTATCACCAGGGGATTTTTTTGGTTCCCACAAAATATTTCCAGAAGACCCAGAACAAGGGCTCAGAGTGCTATCATAACATTATTATTGCACAGGCATCTGGGATTTGCATACTGTAATTAGTGGTAGATTTAGTACAGGGTTAGTAAAGCTGAAGCTTCAAGGCCCCGGGAATGCAGGGAGTTGCAGGTTATTCCAGGTGGTGAGTAGAAAGCAGGTGGCAAGAGGAACCATTTCTGTTTAAGTGTTTCTGGCAAATTGCCTGAAAAGATCACAGAAGAATGGGTCTTGAATTGCCAGGGCTCCAGGCATTTGTTGTGATTTCTCTTCTCACTTGAAATAAATAGGTACATCCATACCTGTTTCTGTGTTTGAAACAAGGATAAGGCATCTGACTTCTTTCTTTTGATTCATCTATTTCCATATAACATGAAGTTTACTAAAAGTTGATCTGTCTCAGCTATTTAGTAGAAATTCTAAAATGCCCACAAGTTGAATTGACCAATCAGTCTTCAAGCCCTATTAGAGAAAATACAGTAAGTCCCCTACGTATGAATCTTCAACCTGTGAACTTTCAAAGATGTGAATGTGGGTGCAAGCCCCTGTATGCCAGCTGTTGTACTGTACTAAAGAATCCACCTCAAGGCAGGAGACCTGGGGTTGATCCCTGGGTCAGGGAGATCCCCAGGAGAAGGGAACAGCTACCTTCACCTCTTGCCTGGAGAATCCCACGGACAGAGGAGCCTGGTGGGCTACAGTCCATTGGGTCACAAAGAGTCCGACATGACTGAGTGACTAAGTGAACACACACAGCACCCACTGTATTTTCTAGGTATTGTACTGTAAGATTTAAAGTGTTTTTATTTTTGTGTTTGTTTTTATGTATTATTTGTATAAAAGGCACTATAAACCTATTACACTACAGTACTATATAGCCAATTGTGTTAGTTGGGTACCTACACTTTGCTGGGCTTCCCTTATAGCTCAGTTGGGAAAGAATCTGCCTGCAATGCAGGAGACCCGGGTTCAATTCCTGGGTAGGGAAGATCCCCTGGAGAAGGAAATGGCAACCCACTCCAGTATTCTTGCCTGGAGAATCTCATGGACAGAGGAGCCTGGCAGGCTACAGTGCATGGGGTCACAAGAGTTGGACACAACTTAGTGACAAAGCCACCACCACCACTTTGTTGGACTTATAAACAAATTGGACTTATGAATGAGCTCTCAGGGTAGAATTCTTTAATATGTCACGAACTTGCTGTTCATTAGTCAATAGACTTCTTAGAAAAGTCTAAACATTTTGGTCTCAGAAACTGGTGCAATACCCTGGGGGCGGGGGAGTGCATCAACTCTAACATTACTACAGGGCTTGGCTCCTTGGCCACATGCTCAATCCAGGCTTATTAATTCTCCCTCCATTTCTTTTCACATATCAAAAATGTCTACCTTTTTGCCAGCCCTTCAATCAGTCTTTTTTAGATATATTTTCATGACAACACTAAAAGATAAGTACTAATATAATTCTCATGTTGGAGAACCCAGGGGCAGCCACAAAGCTAGTAAGCGGTTTAGTCTTGATTTAAAACAGGCGATCTGCCTCGGAGTCTGACATCTTACACCATTGGTTGCACCGCCTCAGTGAGCTGAAGCTCTCATAATCTCCAGCTGGCCTCCCTTCTCCAGTGTATCTTGGTTCTAATCCATGCATTAAACCAGTGGTTCTCAAGTAGGGACTCTTTTTTATCCCAGCAGATATCTGGCAAGGATGGAGACAGTTCTGATAGTCAGGACTGGGGAGGTGCAATTGCATCTAGTGGACAGAGGTCAGAGATGCTGCTAAACATCCCACAGTGCACCGGCAGCCCCACGACAGAGAATTACCCAGTTCCGGGTGTCAACAGCACCACAGCTGAGAAATGCTATGTTAAATGCTATGTTATTTAGTATCAATAATCTGTTTCAAACACATCATCCCTCTAATGCGCGACTCCTCCTTATTCCTTTCCAGATCAAATGTATAAGCTTTGGACTTGAATTCTCTGCCTCCCATAAGATGCCCTCTTCTGCTTTCCTACTTATAGTTTTTCAGTTCTGCCACCACCATCTCCACCCCTATATAGCCTGTTGCCTGTACACTGACCCTAGAGACGGAAAATCTGGGCTTTGTTCCTGGCTCTGTCACCACTGGCACATTAGGTAGCCTCTCTAGAACTCAGTCTCCTCATCTGTTAAATGATGAAATTGGGCTAAAAGATCTCTTGGACTGCTTCTAGAAGGGACACTTACTCTGGTTCCCCTTGGCAGGAGGAGACAGTCCCAGAGAAAGGCTGGTCTCTTTGCCTGGCACCTGACTGATAATCAGCTTTGTTCCTAGAACAACCAGGAACAGACAAACAGTGAGGACAGAGACCAGGGCTGCAGACAGGAAAGGTGACAGGAGGCCCAGCATCATAGGAAAGAGGTAGAATGTGAACTACAAGACAAAAAATTTTGCAGCGAAGGTCATGAGCAAAGACAGGAAGAGTCAAGTAAGAATTCGGAGGCTCCTTCTCAGCCTGTGTTAGACTGACATTGCTTGCTGAGTCAAGATTGAAAGTGGACTCTGTGGGGTCTGCATTTCACGTGGCACTGCCCAAGGTGACCAGAATGGTGGGGGGCTGTTCTCAGAAGAACTGGGATGTGAAGAGTGATGATGACAGGACCTCAGTTTAGTAATCAAAACACTCACCAGATTTAGACTCAATGAGTCTAATCAGCAGTAAGCCCTGGCTCCACCCACTCTCCAGTTCCATGCTGTCTTCTCCTTTCAGAGACCCCTAATGAGACCCCCTGAAAAGAGGCCTCCATGTTGGCTTCTGGCCACTTCCCTAGGATGAAGAAATTCTTCTCTTTATCTCTGTCCCTGAGCCTCCTTGGTACCTTTTCCTTCTTTGAGAGACTTGATAATAATACTCTAAACAACTGGAGTGTGTGTGTGTGTGTGTGTGTATAAAACAATCTCAACTGTTCAAAAAAATTGCAAGAACAGTACAAGAATTTTTTTCTGAACTGTTGAAGAGTAATTTGTTAACATGATGCCCCATCACTCTTGAATGCTTTGGTATACAATTCTTACAAACAAGGACCTTCTCCTATAAGATCCAATGTTTATGTGCCCCTGCATGCTCAGTTGTGTCCCCACAGGCTCAGAGAACCCGCAGGCTCCTCTGTCCATGAAATTCTCCAGGCAAGAATACTGGAGTGGGTTGCCATTTCCTCCTCCAGGGGATCTTCCCAACCCAGGGATCAAACCCATGTCTCTGGCATCTCCATTGGCAGGTGGATTCTTTACCACTGAGCCACCCAGAAAGCCCCACATGACTCAATACAACCATCAAAACTAGGATTGTAACATTGACACACCAGTACCATCTTATTTTCAGATCCATTGCAGTATCACCTGCTGTCACAATAATATCATTTATAGCCAAATAAACCAGTCTGAAATCACAAGTTGCATTTAGTTACCATGTCTCTTTAGTACTCTTCAATTTGAAGACTGTTCAATCTTTCAGATCATGATCATTTAAAAATTACAGAAAAGTTATTTTGTAGATTGGGCCTCAATTTGGGGTTGTCGATGACTTTGCACAATTAGATTCTGATTATGCATCTTTGGTTTTGGCGGGAACGACACCAAAGCAATGCTGTGTTCTTTTCACCGCAGCCTATTAGGTGGCATGTGATTTCAATTAGGTGGAAATGTGATTCAACATCACATTACTGATTGTCAAGTAATAATCAGCTGATTAGTTGTCTGTCTGCTCACTGCAGATTTACCTTATTTCCTTTGTGTTTAATAAGTATTTTGTAGGAAGGTACTTTGAGCTTTTATATTCCGCCCTTTATCAAACTTTCAACATATTCATTTGCTTATTGATATCCGTATGGACTCACAGACACCTCACATTCAGTGGCTTATATTCCATTACAATCATGATTTATTTTGATGCTCGAATTGTCCCAGTTTTGTTCAATAGGAGCCCCTCAGGCTACATTCAGTGTCCTTTGACATGTCCTATCATTCATTGGGTATATCATTACTTTCTGGCACAATGTAGTGTTCTGGAATCACTTATACTTTCTCTGCCCCATTTCCGGGGCTTCTTCAAGGTCCTTTTGAATGGAGGATGACGTTTAGTTTCCGAGATCTAGACGTTTGACGTGTTTATTGCTACTGGGTTGTCACTGCTCCCAGATTCTCTTTGTGAGCAGAGCTAAAGAATATATGCATGTCACACATTTACACCCAATTATATATCAACAACTCTGATTTCACATCAATATCTCCAATTTCAATCTAACCATACGGTTCACTCTATTTTTTTTTCTCTTTTCATATTTATAACTACCTTCCCTGCCAATGAGAAACCTTGTTCCTATTATCTTTAAAATACTTACCTATTTGCCCAAACCGCCTGTCTGTATCCAACACCCTGTTGCTACTAGATTAATTGCCCTCTGCTGCATAGATGCCCTCTTTATCCCATTCAGACCCTGACACCACATGCTGGGCTGTGTCCCCCTCACATGCCCCTCCCCCACACAGATGTCCTCCTCGGCTGTCTCAGGCTCCAACAACCCCACATCAGGCCACCACTGATGCTGCTGCCCTGCCTGAGGCTTTTCTCGCTCTGTCCCACCAGCAGCACTGGCTCTTCCTGTGTACACCCAGGGACAGCATCCTCATTCTTCTCAGGTTCTGACATCCTGCACCACACACATCCACGTGCATAACTTCCTCACCTCACTGAGCCTCTGATACCTCTGTATAGTGCAGTTCAGTCACTCGGTCGTGTCTGACTCTGCGACCTCATGAACTGCAGCACACCAGGCCTCCCTATCCATCACCAACTCCTGGAGTTAACTCAAACTCATGTCCATTGAGTCAGTGATACCATCCAATCATCTAATTTTCTGTTGTCCCCTTCTCCTCCCACCTTCAATCTTTCCAAGCATCAGGGTCTTTTCAAATGAGTCAGTTCTTTGCATCAGGTAGCCAAAGTATTGGAGTTTCAGCTGCTACATCAGTCCTTCCAATGAATATTCAGGGCTGATTTCCTTTAGGATTGACTGGTTGGATCTCCTTGCAGTCCAAGGAATTCTCAAGAGTCTTCTCTAACACCATAGTTCAAAAGCATCAATTCTTCAGCGCTCAGCTTTCCTTATAGTCCAACTCTCACATCCATACATGACTACTGCAAAAACCATAGCCTTGACTAGACAGACCTTTGTTGGCAAAGTAATGTCTCTGCTTTTAATATGCTGTCTAGGTTGGTCATAACTTTTCTTCCAAGGAGTAAGCATCTTTTAATTTCATGGCTGCAGTTACCATCTGCAGTGATTTTGGAGCTCCCAAAAATTAAGTCTGCCACTGTTTCCACTGTTTCCCCATCTATTTCCCATGAAGTGATGGGACTTGATACCATGCTTTTAGTTTTCTGAATGTTGAGCTTTAAGCCAACTTTTTCACTCTCCTCTTTCACTGTCATCAAGAGGCTCTTTAGTTGTTCTTCACTTTCTGCCATAAGGGTGGTGTCATCTGCATATCTGAGGTTATTGATATTTCTCCCGGCAATCTTGATTCCAGCTTGTGCTTCTTCCAGCCCAGCATTTCTCATGATGTACTCTGCATATAAGTTAAATAAGCAGGGTGACAATATACAGCCTTGATGTACTCCTTTTCCTATTTGGAACCAGTCTGTTGTTCCATGTCCAGTTCTTACTATTGCTTCCTGACCTGGATACACGATTCTCAAGAGGCAGGTCAGGTGGTCTGGTATTCCCATCTCTTTCAGAATTTTCCACAGTTTATTGTGATCCACACAGTCGAAGGCTTAAGCATAGTCAATGAAGCAGAAATGTTTTCCTGGAACTCTCTTGCTTTTTTGATGATCCAGCAGATATTGGCAATTTGATCTCTGGTTCCTCTGCCTTTTCTAAAACCAGCTTGAACATCTGGGAGTTCACAGTTCATGTATTGTTGAAGCCTGGCTTGGAGAATTTTGAGCATTACTTTACTAGCATGTGAGATGAGTGCAATCGTGTGGTAGTTTGAGCATTCTTTGGCATTGCTTTTCTTTGGGATTGGAATGAAAGCTGACCTTTTCCAGTCCTGTGGCCACTGCTGAGTTTTCCAAATTTGCTGGCATATTGAGTGCAGCACTTTCACAGCATCACCTTTCAGGATTTGAAATAGCTCAACTGGAATTCCATCACCTCCACTAGCTTTGTTTGTAGTGATGCTTTCTAAGGCCCACTTGACTTCACATTCCAGGATGTCTGGCTCTAGGTGAGTGATCAAACCATTGTGATTATCTTGGTCTGAAAATCTTTTCTGTACAGTTCTTCTGTGTATTCTTGCCACCTCTTCTTAATATATTCTGCTTCTGTTAGGTCCACACCATTTCTGTCCTTTATCGAGCCCATCTTTACATGAAATGTTCCCTTGGTAGCTCCAATTTTCTTGTAGAGATCTCTAGTCTTTCCCATTCTATTGTTTTCCTCTATTTCTTTGCACTGATCACTGAGGAAGGCTTTCTTATCTCTCCTTGCTAGTCTTTGGAACTCTGCATTCAAATGGGTATATCTTTCCTTTTCTCCTTTGCTTTTCTCTTCTCTTCTTTTCACAGCTATTTTTAAGGCCTTCTCAGACAGCCATTTTGCCTTTTTGCATTTCTTTTTCTTGGGAATGGTCTTGCTCTCTGACTCCTGAACAATGTCACAAACCTCCGTCCCTAGTTCATCAGGCACTCTATCAGATCTAGTCCCTTAAATCTATTTCTCATGTCTACTGTATAATCATTAGGGATTTGATTTAGGTCTACCTGAATGGTCTAGTGGTTTTCCCCACTTTCTTCAATTTAAGTCTGAATTTGACAATAAGGAGTTCATGATCTGAGCAACAGTCAGCTCCTGGTCTTGTTTTTGTTGACTGTATAGAGCTTCTCCATCTTTGGCTGCAAAGAATATAATCAATCTGATTTCGGTGTTGACCATCTGGTGATGTTCATGTGTAGAGTCTTCTCTTGTGTTGTTGGAAGAGGGTGTTTGCTATGACCAGTGCGTTCTCTTGGCAAAACTCTATTAGTCTTGCCCTGCTTCGTTCTGTACTCCAAGGCCAAATTTGCCTGTTACTCCAGGTGTTTCTTGACTTCCTACTTCTGCATTCCAGTCCCCTACAATGAAAAGGACAACTTTTGGGGGTGTTAGTTCTAGAAGGTCTTGTAGGTCTTCATAGAACTGTTCAACTTCAGCTTCTTCAGCATTACTGGTTGGGGCATAGATGTCAATTACCATGATATTGAATGGTTTGCCTTGGAAACGAACAGAGATCATTCTGTCATTTTTGAGACTGCATCCAAGTACTGCATTTTGGACTCTTTTGTTGACTATGATGGCTACTCCATTTCTTCTAAGGGATTCTTGCCCACAGTAAGAATACCTCTGTACAGCATCTGCCTATATTGCTGTGATTTTGAGGGTCTACACCAGGCCACCACCCACCTGTTGGATAACCTCCTCACCCTACATGGGCTACGATGCTACACCAGGACCCCTCTTACCATGTGGGTGCTTATACTCCACCCACCTAATGACTTTTGAACTGAAGTGTTTAGAAAGAGAAGGGATGTGATGGGATGTGGCGGAAAGGAAAGAGAGGGAAAGAGGAAGAGAACACTGCTCCTGGGGTAGCGTGTTGTGGGCACTCCTAGGTCAGTCAATGCTCAGTGTATAAAGCAAACCCCTCCAGGTATTTTAAGCAGTAGGTATTTACTTTAGGTAACCGGATGCTTACAGGCTCCTTGAGGGCTGCAGCAGCAGATTCTAGGCTGAGCCTTTGGGAATGATTTTTGAAAACATGTGGGACTGAGGCTGGTGTTGGATCATGCTGGTTGCAGTCCCTTCCACCGCAGTGTCTGGTGGTGGTTTAGCCTCTAAGTCATGTCCGATTCTTTGCAACCCCATGGACTCTAGCCCACCAGGCTCCTCTGTCCATTGGACTTCCCAGGCAAGAATACTGGAGTGGGTTGCCATTTCCTTCTCCAGGGAATCTTCCTGACCCAGGGATCAGGTGGGTGGATTCTTTACCAACTGAGCCACCAGGAAAGGTAGCCCCTTCCACAGCAGTGTCTAAGCACCTTAAAACCTTGAAAGGACACCCAAAAATGTTATCCATGTATCAGGGAGTCAAAAAAAGAGCATTGCTGCTACCACCACTGTTACTGAAGAATAAATTCCAGAAATTGCCACAGATAAGCTACAATCTTGCTAACCTATGGCAGCAACCTGAAACCAATCCTGTGCTTCTTACTTCTGTTTTCTAAGTCACACAAGTGCATCTCGCTGGAGGATACTAATTCATCTAGGGCTCCAGCTTGAAAAGTTTCAGTAGATGTTTTTGGTTCACATAAATTTGTTTTGTTTTGTTCCTTAGGGTTCGTTTGATTTTTAGATTTCCAACCTATTCAAACAGAAGGAAGATGAAATGGAGATTGAGTGGCCAATCCCAGAAACTTCCCTCCCCATTATTATATCCAGTTATTTATCATGTTAGGGGATCTATGCTTTGTATAAGCCTAATGAAATATTGGCATATTAGTACACAACATAGTCAGATCTTTTTGTGAGTGTTCCAAATATATACAATATTTAACTTCTAAGTCAATAAATAATTTCTAAGTTCCAAATATATACATTATTTAATTTCTAAAGTCAAAGAGAAAATGTTGCCAAGGAACTCCAAGTCCTGACATGGACACTGGGATATAGCTTTATGTCCATCCCAGGTTTGCTTCTGGCCGCTTAGCCTCCTGATTCATCTCCTAATCAGTGGCCTTCAAATCCCATTTCTTTTCTTTTTTTTTTCATGTTTATTTATTTGTAATTGATTGATAATTGGTTTACAATATTAGTTTATCCCATTTCTTTTTTTAACCATCACTTTTCTTTTTCTTTCCAATTTTCCCTCCATCCTCTTAGACTCTTCTTTCATTGGTTTCCTTTTACATTTTCAAGCTACTACCCACTCATTCTCAGCACACATGAACATGAACAAGATTTCATTGTATGGCTTCTTCTCCACCTTTATGACTCACCATTGGCAGGAGACCATAGGTCCATTCAGATTTAACAAACCATAACTGACTTTACCTAAGGCAGGCAAGTGAGTTATCATCCATAACAGTGTTTAGTCCCGGGATGCCTGCGGATGCTCCTCCCTGATGCCTTCAAATCCCTCGACCATGTCCTGCACCACCCTCTTCCAGAGTGTTTCCAGTAGCTGGCATCTCTTTGCCACAACTCTTTGCTAGAGGGCTGCCCTCAGGCTACTGATATCCACATTGCCTTTTGTGGAAGGTGGAGAGTCAGCAGTGCCTGGGAAAGTCCATGTTCTTTCCCTGAGCATCATAAACAACAACTAAGGAAGGGAGGAATAAAGAAATACTTCAGCTCCTTAGGCACCTGGTTGGGTTGCTGTGAGGCATGACTCAAGAGCAAGCCCAGCTACCCCACAGTTACCTTCCATTTGACTTTGCTTGATGTCTCACATCTGGTTGGCCCACTTTGCTGTAGCCTTTCTGTCTTTTATTGGAAAAACTTCCTAATAAATCACTTTCACATGAACCCTCAGGGACCAACTCTGAAGACTCTAACCTAAGATATTTGGAGAGATTGCATCCACTCTTTCAGTCCCCTTCCAAACAGGGCACTGTGTCAGGGTGCATACTCCTAATGCCTCCACTTCTATCAGCATGGGCTTGTTTAACAGCTTCCATTTCTATTTGGAGGAACTTTATATTAACCATTGAAACTATTATTAACACAAAACAATCAGAGAGGCTAATAAGAGTCTAAATTTGCACATGATTTTCTTTTTTAAAAATCTTATTCTTTAATGAGCTGATAGAAATGAAAAAGCTTCAACTATTCTAGAAATAAAGTAATAAAAAGTACAGCCAAGAAGGAATGCTGTTTCTTACTTATCCAATTAACAAAGATTTTATTCCATTCTGGCAAAGGTAAGGTGAGACACAGTCATACACTCCTGGTGGGAGTGTAAATTGATACCACCCCCCTGAAAAGCAATTTGTCAAAATACGTCAAGAGTCTCAGAGATGTTCCAGCACTTGGGCTCAATTGGTACACATTTAGAAACCTATCCTGAGAAAAATACTTTGAAATTTTGGGTAAAGATTTATGCACAAAGACACCGTCTTTTTTTCACCTCAACATTTTTGGCAATAAGCATGTATTAGTTTTCTCATGAAAAAACATATGCTTTAAATCATCACACAAGTTGTCTACCCCTTTAATGTTTCCAGGACACACACTTTCAAACTATGCTTTTTTTTTTTTTTTCTTTATCCTCATAATACCAGTTTTAGGGTTTACTTCAAGAGGAAACTTTCTTGTAAACAATTCATTGAAAGGCAGGTGATATTCTATATTAAGCTCTAAGAAAATGTCTTAAATGTACTCTGGGTACACAGTTCTCATTGTATATAAGTCTCTCTACTGCTATTCCTTCATTATACATTTATATGGAAAGAAAACTTGTGGGATTTTTAAAGTTTTCCTCCATCCTGAGTGTCTAACCTGTCAAAAAATCATAGGAGATGTTATATGTCATATAATCCATTCATAATGTTCTTTCAGCCTTCACATTTGCCAAGAAGAAAACAAGCGATGGAAAGAAACTGAATCAGTGAAACTGCAAACACAAAACTTGAATGAAAAAAAAAGGTAATGAAATAATACGGTAAAAAAAATACATGCAAAATATAATCAGAACCCTATTCCATTACGGGGTTTATCCAATTTTCTTAAGGAGTATGAACATTATAAGGAAATCTATGTTTTATTCCTATGTAACACTTAATAACCATCAATTAAATGATATCTGTATATAACAGAAAAAAGATTTTTTTCTGCATTATAATTCCCAGGCTTCTAGTCTAAATAAGCCTCCGAGTCCCACGCTATCCTAAGCCATCTCAGAAAAGGATCAAACAGTACAATATAAATCTTTAAAAAAAATAAAAGATTATAATGAAAATTGCCATCCTTTCCAATTCTATATTCATTGCAGATATACTCTGATTCTCTGGGTAGATTGGCTATAAAGGTTTTAAATGTGATAACAGATATAATGTGTCATCAGTGACTGAGACAAGAGAACAATAAATGAGGAAATAGCAAGCAAATACACTTGGGTAGTCAGTCCCTGAAGTGGGAGAGAGGTTTTAAAGAAAGGATCAGGGAAAAGGATGAGATAAATGCAGGAAAATGAGCTGCAGTGGGTGGCCAGGAAGTCAGCAGCTGGTGTTTAAGTGTGGCCAAGAGAGAGAAGAGAGAAAGTACTGAAGAGGGACTTGAGAGATTGAGGGAGCCTAGGGAGAGCAGTGTGTTCAAAGGTCCTGGGAAGTAATCCAAGGAACCATACACTAGTTTAACAAGGCCCCAGTGGTTGCTAAGAGCTCAAATTTGGCCGGAGTGGAAGGTTGAGCTTGGAACCCTATAGAAAAGAACAAATAATCTCAGTGAAGGCAGTGCTAACACTCAATTGTCTGACCCAGAAGAGAGACAGGGGAAAGAGAGAGACAGAGAGGACAGAGGCTGCTCATGAGTTTAACCTGAATCAGTCTAAAGGCTGGGTCCATGTGGTTTTCCTTTTCTCTAGGAGACTTTGGTGGCCAATATCAATATCTCTTTGGCCTCTTTGGATTGGGGCATCTTTGAACAATAGGTGATGCACAATGAAAAGCAGAAGTGATGGTGATATTTTCTGAACTCTGAAACCTAACGTCACAGAGAGAGCGATGAGCTTTCCTGTGCAACACTCTGGGATGGTGCCCAGAAGTTGTATTAATGGCCGCTTTCAGCCAGTGGTGTGTTAGCAAGGCAGGAAGGGGCCTTGAGCAAAGCGGGTGTGGGAGGATGCTCAGAGTTGCATGGGCTGCCTTTCCCAGGCCACTCAAGGGGCCTTGTCTACAAGCTGGAAGCAATTTTTTCCTGATGGGAGCACTGATGCCAAGACTCTTTATTCTGCTGTGTATAATGAGAAAAGAAGAAAATGCTCTATGCCCTTTTAAGTGAATCCTGTTTGAGAGGGCCTTACCAACTCTCCTTGCACAGAATCTAGTGCCCCCCGAAAGAGGGAAGCAGATCTTAAAAGCTATGAGCAGAAATGCACCCACCTTCAACTCTCACCTGGCTTTGCTGTCAGCATATTTAGATGAGAATTTATAGCTGGTCCTCTATCTCCTTGATCAGGCCCCTCCATAATCTCCCTGCTTTCTCCATCAATCAAAGGGAATTAGAATATTTGCCCTAGAGACAGGGAGTGCAAAGAAACTCGTTCAAACCTCTGCAACTAAGGTGTGACTCCAGTGGGGCTTGACACCCGTGCCTAGCAGTGGTTTGCCAAAAGGAGGTATCAAGCTGTGCAAAGATGAAAAGAAATAGGCCCTGGGAGATCTGTGAAGACAGTGAGAAAACACAGAAGCTGAGAGTCTGCTATTTTTACCTGGCAGTCAGGTGGTTCATCCTAGGACAAGCTCCCAGGCAGGGAGAGGTCCAAGTCTCCCCAGGAATCCTGTTTGTAGCTTCCTGGGATCATTATTTGTTAGAGAGGCAAACACTGAGGGTGCCTTGCTGAGAAGACCTGCTGTGGGATTAACTTTGCATGGTGAGTCACGAGAAGGAGAGGGTTGTTTTAACATTTTTCTCTCCGAATCTGCGCTTGACTTCTTACACAAATTTCCAGGCACGTTTGCCATCAGTATTTTCTTAATTTCTCCTTTCCGTCTCTCCACCCAGTGCCGTGTCCATGTCACCCGGAACTCCCATGCTGGCTTGGCTGCTCAGGGACTCTTTATGCATTGTCCCCTTATTTGTCATTCACACATGGGTTGAATACTTAATAGAATCCAAGCATTCTGGCCAATCACTAGATATATGGAGCTGAATAAGAAGCAACCCATGCCATTTAGGAGCAGAGTCTTGTATAGAGATAGAGAGGGGAAAAAAATGTGTTCAGTTCGGTCGTTCAGTCATGTCCGACTCTTTGCGACCCCATGAACTGCAGCACACCAGGCCTCCCTGTCCATCACCAACTCCCGGAGTCCACCCAAACCCATGTCCATCGAGTCAGTGATGCCATCCAACCATCTCATCCTCTGTCGTCCCCTTCTCTTCCTGCCCTCAACCTTTCCCAGCATCAGGGTCTTTTCAAATAAGTCAGCTCTTTGCATCAGGTGGCCAAAGTATTGGAGTTTCAGCTTCAACGTCAGTCTTTCCAATGAACATTCAGGACCTATCTCCTTTAGGATGGACTGGTTCAATCTCCTTGCAGTCCAAAGGACTCTCAAGAGTCTTCTCCAACATCACAGTTCAAAAGCATCAATTCTTCTGTCCTCAGCTTTCTTCACAGTCCAACTCTCACATCCGTACATGACCATTGGAAAACCATCGCCTTGACTAGATGGACCTTTGTTGACAAAGTAATGTCTCTGCTTTTTAATATGCTACCTAGGTGTGGTATGCTGTAAATCCAAGAATAAAGGTATAGGTGTGCTATGGGGACTAAAAGGGAGGGGAACCAAAGTTTAAGAGATAAAACTTAGGGTTGGGGGTAGAGAGTCTACCTGGGTTTTTCAAAAGAGATGGCATTTCCATCAGGGAAGGAACAGATCCAGGGAACAGCATGAGCAAGGTCCAGGGTTGGACAGTGTACAGGCGTTCCAGAAAGACAGAAGGCAGCCAAGAAGGCAAAGTGTGGGATAAAGAAGAGGAGGGCAGAGTGGCCAGGAGGAAGCTGAACTAGGAGGTTTGAGTGTTTGAAGGCCATATTAAGAAGTTTGGACTTTCTAGATAGTGGCAAGTCTCTGAATACTTTAAAGCAGATGACTGTTGTTATTTTTTTAAGAAAGAGCAGTGCAACTGCAGGATGGAAAATGAGTAGTAAGAGGAGAAATCTGGGTAGGTGGCTAATTCAATAGATTGGGCATGGGATGATGAGAATCTGAAGTAGGGAAGTGGTAGTGAAGAGAAGAAAGTAAAGGGGCTGTTTAGAGAGACAGGTCAGAAAGAATTAACAGGATTGGTTGATCATGAAATATGAGTGTTGAGAGAGACTGGAATACACAATAACTGAGTTTTCTGACTTGCGCAGAAGCTAGACTGAGTGATATGTCCATGGACTGACATGAGTTCGGGAGATGTGCTCACAGGAACTCATGAGCTCCTCAGGACTATAGAGGAGCCTACAAGACGGCCAGAGGAGTTGAAGTTCAAAGCTGAGGAGAGGGCCAGCCTTGCAAGCATCAGCTAGAGAACCATGAGGTCATGCATGACGGAAACAGAGAAAATCAACCAGAGAGGGTCTGGAGTCTTACTTTGGGTAATACCTTATATTTGAAAATTATTTCTATCTCTCCTGTGGATTAAAATTTCAATCACTTTCAATCCTTCCATGCCACGATCTCAACATACTTTTAAGGAGAAAGCAGATGTCTATGTTATTTTTTCATATTGTTCATGGAGTTCTCAAGGCAAGAATGTTGCCGTGGTTTGCCATTCACTTCTCCAGTGAACCACATTTTGTCAGAACTCTCCACCATGACCCATCCGTCTTGAGTGGCTCTGTCTGGCATGGCTTATAGTTTCATTGAGTTAGACAAGGCTGTGATCCACACAAAATGCTGGGCTGGATGAAGCACAAGTAGGAATCAAGATTGCCGGGAGGAATATCAATAACCTCAGATATGCAGATGACACCACCCTTATGGAAGAAAGTGAAGAAGAACTAAAGAGCCTCTTGATGAACGTGAAAGAGGAGAATGAAAAGGCTGGGTTACAACTGTACATTCAAAAAACAAAGATTATGGCATCCGGTCCCATCACTTCATGGCAAATAGATGGGGAAACAGTGGAAACAGTGGCAGACTTAATTTTGAGGGGCTCCAAAATCACTGCAGCTGGTGATTGCAGCCATGAAATTAAAAGACGCTTACTCCTTGGAAGAAGAGTTATGATCAACCTAGACAGCGTATTAAAAAGCAGAGAGTTACTTTGTCAACAAAGGTCTGTCTAGTCAAGGCTATGGTTTTTCCAGTGGTCATGTATGGATGTGAGAGTTGGACTATAAAGAAAGCTGAGCACTGAAGAATTGCTGCTTTTGAACTATGGTGTTGGAGAAGACTCTTCAGACTCCCTTGGACTGCAAGGAGATCCAACCAGTCCATTCTAAAGGAGATCAGTCCTGATTATTTTATACATGGTGTGTTCACGTCAATGCTACTCTCTCAGTTTGTCCTACCCTCCCCTTCTTCCCATGCCCACAAGTCCATTCTCTATATGTGTGTCTCTGTTGCTGCCCTGCAAATAGATTTATCAATGCCATCTTTCTAGATTCCATATATATGTGTTAATACACCATATTTGTTTTTCTCTTTCTAAGTTACTTCACTCCATATGACAGACTCTAGGTTCATCCACATCACTACAAATGACCCAGTTTCATTCCCTTTTACAGCTGAGCAATGTTCTGTTAAGGCCAGTATTCTTGACTGCTGTTGGCAATGAAGAAGCACCTTTCTTCCTTAGTGTGAAGCAGAAAGAGGGAGGGCAGTGGAAAGTTTATGGCAGCAGAAACTGTTCAAGAAGCCACATTTTGGGAGTCTTTCTCCAGATTTACTTTCTTACAGGATTTCAAAGTTGGATGCTTATTTCACCAAAGGCATGCGTTTCACTTGTTGGCTTGGGTTGGGCCCTGCAGGTCATAATACCAGAGGCCCATTTTTCAGCTTTCTCTCTAAAATCTGCATTGTCTTTCAATTCTCAAATGAATTGCAATATATCTATATATATTTTCTACCAAAATCACTCAAATATCAATGCTTAAATGAAAGACTAGCACTTTTAGAGTTATGTGTATTGTCAATATTTCATAGCTTTCAATCCCAGAGTAAAGAGCATAATCTTAATAGTTTTTCATTCTAATGCCCTGTTATTTACCCAATATGATTGGAAAAAGAGAAAGAGAAAGACCTTGACCTTTTGCAGTTGTTTTTTTTTTTAAGTGCATTTTATAGTCTGCATAAGAAGCCAGTGGTTGTTTAGGCTATATTGCACCCTGTAATTCATGTTAGAGGTATCTTCACCAGAGACCTGAAATGGAATTTTTATTTGATTTACATTTATAGTGCAATTTTCTCTGGCATGTTACTTTTCTTGCAAGTTGCACCAAAACATGAGGCAAATAAGTAGATTACATTCTAAACAAAGAATAGAAAAAACATATTTAAAAAAACTAGATTCAGAATAATAATTTTTTTTAAAGACTGCATCAATCTACATATCTGATTTCCACTTCAGAAACTGGAAAACTTAAAAAGATACGAAGTGAAATGAAGTGAAGTGAAGTCGCTCAGTCATGTCCGACTCTTTGCAACCCCATGGACTGTAGCCTATCAGGCTCCTCCGTCCATGGGATTTTCCAGGCAAGAGTCCTGGAGTGGATTGCTATTTTCTTCTCCAGGGGATCTTCCTGACCCAGGAATCAAACCTGGGTCTCCCGCCTTGCAGGCAAATTCTTAAATGGCTTTGTAAACCAGCAAGACACAATTATAGAAAAAGTACACATTTTCACCACAATTTCATTGGTATTTATACAGCCAACAGAGATTTAATTCTTAGTTAAAATCACTGAGCTGAGTGCTTGGGATAATGCAGTCAATTACACAAAATAGTTTTATCCCTCATGGAACTTTTATAACCTAGCAGAGCAGCAAGAAAGAAAGAGGTCACACATGTATATATACATGCCTGTATTTATACAGGTGAAAGTGAAAGTTAAGTCACTCAGTCTTGTCCGACTCTGCGACCCCATGGACTATAGCCCACCAGGCTCCTCCATCCATGGGATTCTCCAGGCAAGAATACTGGAGTGGGTTGCCATTTCCTTCTCTAAGGGATCTTCCTGACCCAGAGATCGAACCCAGGTCTCCCACACTGCAGGCAGACACTTTAACCTCTGAGCCACCAGGGAAGCCCTTTATTATACAGGTACATATATATATATACACACATGCATATACGGAATTATACCTATATTCTACTAATGTGTTTTAATGGAGAGATTACATCATTTCAATTTTAACTGACATTTGATTTCTATAAAGCTTAAATAATCTTTTATGATTTTTGCCAGTTATATTTCTCCTTTAAAAAATTGGCTATGACATGTGTTACTTAGTTGTGGCTCAGGGGTTTTCTTCTCAGTTTGAATGATGTATTTATATAATCATGTCATATTTACTGAAAGTGTTTCCCAGCTTCATATACATTTATATGAAATTCTATCTATATGAACATAAAAAAGTATTATATAATCAACCTGATCAGTCTTATTCTTTCTGATCTGTGTTTTCATTTCTGAACTTAGGAAATCTCATCCAGAACTCCTACTTCTTCTCCTTCCACCAACCTGAGTCCAATAGGAAAGAAGGAAGAAAACAGTACCATGTTTTGAGATCCCTACTTCTTTATGTGTTAATCATTCAGTCGTGTCTGACTCTTTGTGACCCCATGGACTGCAGTCCACCAGCCTCCTCTGTCCATGGGATTCTTCAGGCAAGAATACTGGAGTGGGTTGCCATTTCATTCTCCAGGGATGTTCCCGACCTAAGGGTCAAACCCAGGTCTTCAGCATTGTGGGCAGATTCTTTACCATCTGAGCCACCCGGGAAGCCCAATAGATTGATTTATATGTCTGTGCTATTTAATATGCATTATTCTATAGACAACAAACGGAGAAGGCAATGGCACCCCACTCCAGTACTCTGCTTGGAAAATCCCATGGATGGAGGAGCCTGGTGGGCTGCAGTCCATGGGGTCGCTAAGAGTTGGACACGACTCAGTGACTTCACTTTCACTTTTCACTTTCATGCATTGAAGGAAATGGCAACCCACTCCAATGTTCTTGTCTGGAGAATCCCAGGGACGGCGGAGCCTGGTGGGCTGCCCTCTATGGGGTCGCACAGAGTCGGACACCACTCAAGCAACTTAGCAGCATAGACAATAAAAATGTGATAAAAACATACCTACTATTTTATAACCTTGATTTTTTCACCTTTCTTGTAATAACACATTTTTCCATGTCAGTAACTACTTATCTGATCATGTTTTTGAATACATATAGTTTTTACAGATACCCTCCAACTAATAAATATATAGAATTGTTTCAAACTAAAATTAAGACTGCTATGGTTTCCAAGAACAAAGTCTGGTATTCATGAAGCTTAGAGTCAGGGAAAAAGCATTTAAAGAAAGAATAATCAGCTGTGGCAAATGAAGCAGAATAATCAGTTCACTGCTGAGAATTGAACCATTGGATCTGGAAAAATGTAAGTTGTTAATGGTCTTACCATATCAGTTTCCATGGCATGCTGGAGAGGAAAGTCTGAAGAGGTAAGAGGAGGTAAGGACAAGTTGACAGTGAATTAGAGCAGATTTCTTGAGCTGCTTGGCTTTAATGGAGGGCATTTCTAACAAGGAGGTAAGAGATCAGTAAAGACAAACTTACCCATATTTTTTAAGACAGGAGATGCTGGGGTTTGAGAGAACCAATAGAAAACATCCCTTTCATATCTGTCCAAATTCTGAATCTATGACGCATAGGAAAAAGGCAGTCAAAGATCAGAGTATTACTTACTGACAAAACTGTTAAGGTAGATGGATTAAGTCCATCAGCCATATGCAACTGTATTTTACAGAGAATTCAGATCAGTTCAGTTGCTCAGTCGTGTCCGACTCTTTGCGACCCCATGAATCGCAGCACGCCAGGCCTCCCTGTTCATCATCATCTCCCGGAGTTCACTGAGACTCACATCCATCGAGTCCGTGATGCCATCCAGCCATCTCATGCTCGGTCGTCCCCTTCACCTCCTGCCCCCAATCCCTCCCAGCATCAGAGTTTTTTCCAATAAGTCAACTCTTCTCATGAGGTGGCCAAAGTACTGGAGTTTCAGCTTTAGCATCATTCCTTCCAAAGAAATCCCAGGGTTGATCTCCTTCAGAATGGACTGGTTGGATCTCCTTGCAGTCCAAGGGACTCTCAAGAGTCTTCTCCAACACCACAGTTCAAAAGCATCAATTCTTTGGTGCTCAGCCTTCTTCACAGTCCAACTCTCACATCCATACATGACCACTGGAAAAACCATAGCCTTGACTAGACGGACCTTAGTCGGCAAAGTAATGGCTCTGCTTTTGAATATACTATCTAGGTTGGTCATAACTTTTCTTCCAAGGAGTAAGCGTCTTTTAATTTCACGGCTGCAATCACCATCTGCAGTGATTCTGGAGCCCTCCAAAATAAAGTCTGACACTGTTTCCACTGTTTCCCCATCTATTTCCCATGAAGTGATGGGACCGGATGCCATGATCTTCGTTTTCTGAATGTTGAGCTTTAAGCCAACTTTTTCGCTCTCCTCTTTCACTTTCATCAAGAGGCTTTTTAGCTCCTCTTCACTTTCTGCCATAAGGGTGGTGTCATCTGCATATCTGAGGTTATTGCTATTTCTCCTGGCAATCTTGATTCCAGCTTGTGTTTCTTCCAGTCCAACGTTTCTCATGATGTACTCTGCATAGAAGTTAAATAAGCAGGGTGACAATATACAGCCTTGACGTACTCCTTTTCCTATTTGGAACCAGTCTGTTGTTCCATGTCCAGTTCTAACTGATGCTTCCTGACCTGCCTACATATTTCTCAAGAGGCAGGTTAGGTGATCTGGTATTCCCATCTCTTTCAGAATTTTCCACAGTTTATTGTGATCCACACAGTCAAAGGCTTTGGCATAGTCAATAAAGCAGAAATAGATGTTTTTCTGGAACTCTCTTGCTTTTTTGATGATCCAGCAGATGTTGGCAATTTGATCTCTGGTTCCTCTGCCTTTTCTAAAACCAGCTTGAATATCAGGAAGTTCACGGTTCACATATTGCTGAAGCCTGGCTTGGAGAATTTTGAGCATTACTTTACTAGCATGTGAGATGAGTGCAATCGTGTGGTAATTTGAGTATTCTTTGGCATTGCCTTTCTTTGGAACTGGAATGAAAACTGACCTTTTCCAGTCCTGTGGCCACTGCTGAGTTTTCCAAATTTGCTGGCATATTGAGTGCAGCACTTTCACAGCATCATCTTTCAGGATTTGAAACAGCTCAACTGGAATTCCATCACCTCCACTAGCTTTGTTCATAGTGATGCTTTCTAAGGCCCACTTGACTTCACTTTCCAAGATGTCTGGTTCTAGATTAGTGATCACATCATCATGACTATCTGGGTCATGAAGATCTTTTTTGAACAGTTCTTCTGTGTATTCTTGCCACCTCTTCTTAATATCTTCTGCTTCTGTTAGGTCCATACCATTTCTGTCCTTTATCGAGCCCATCTTTGCATGAAATGTTCCCTTGGTATCTCTAATTTTCTTGAAGAGATCTCTAGTCTTTCCCATTCTGTTGTTTTCCTCTATTTCTTTGCATTGATCACTGAAGAAGGCTTTCTTATCTCTTTTTGCTATTCTTTGGAACTCTGCATTCAGATGCCTATATCTTTCCTTTTCTCCTTTGCTTTTTGCCTCTCTTCTCTTCACAGCTATTTGTAAGGCCTCCCCAGACAGCCATTTTGCTATTTTGCATTTCTTTTCCATGGAGATGGTCTTGATCCCTGTCTCCTGCACAATGTCACAAACTTCATTCCATAGTTCCTCAGGCACTCTATCTATCAGATCTAGGCCCTTAAATCTATTTCTCACTTCCACTGTATAATCATAAGGGATTTGATTTAGGTCATACCTGAATGGTCTAGCGCTTTTCCCTACTTTCTTCAATTTCAGTCTGAATTTGGTAATAAGGAATTCATGATCTGAGCAACAGTCAGCTCCTGGTCTTGTTTTTGTTGACTGTATAGAGCTTCTCCATCTTTGGCTGCAAAGAATATAATCAATCTGATTTCGGTGTTGACCATCTGGTGATGTCCATGTGTAGAGTCTTCTCTTGTGCTGTTGGAAGAGGGGGTTTGCTATGACCAGTGCATTTTCTTGGCAAAACTCTATTAGTCTTTGCCCTGCTTCATTCTGCATTCCAAGGCCAAATTTGCCTGTTACTCCAGGTGTTTCTTGACTTCCTACTTTTGCATTCCAGTCCCCTATAATGAAAAGGACATCTTTTTTGGGTGTTAGTTCTAAAAGGTCTTGTAGGTCTTCATAAAACCGTTCAACTTCAGCTTCTTCAGTGTTACTGGTTGAGGCATAGACTTGGATAACTGTGATATTGAATGGTTTTCCTTTGAGACGAACAGAGATTATTCTGTCATTTTTGAGATTGCATCCAAGTACTGCATTTCGGACTGCTTTGTTGACCATGATGGCGACTCCATTTTGTCTGAGGGATTCCTGCCTGCAGTAGTAGATATAATGGTCATCTGAGTTAAATTCACCCATTCCAGTCCATTTTACTTCGCTGATTCCTAGAATGTCGACGTTCACCCTTGCCATCTCTTGTTTGACCACTTCCAATTTGCCTTGATTCATGGACCTGACATTCCAGGTTCCTATGCAATATTGCTCTTTACAGCATTGTATCTTGCTTCTATCACCAGTCACATCCACATCTGGGTATTGTTTTTGCTTTGGCTCCATCCCTTCGTTCTTTCTGTAGTTATTTCTCCTCTGATCTCCAGTAGCATATTGTGCACCTAATGACCTGGGGAGTTCCTCCTTTGGTATCCTATCATATTGCCTTTTCATACTGTTCATGGGGTTCTCAAGGCAAGAATACTGAAGTGGCTTGCCATTCCCTTCTCCAGTGGACCACGTTCTGTCAGACCTCTCCACCATGACCCGCCCGCCTTGGGTTGCCCTGCAGGCATGGCTTGGTTTCATTGAGTTAGACAAAGCTGTGATCCTAGTGTCATTAGATTGACTAGTTTCCTGTGTGTATGATTTCAGTGTGTCTGCCCTCTGCTGCCCTCTTGCAACACCTACCATCTTACTTGGGTTTCTCTTACCTTGGATGTGGGGGTATCTCTTCACGGATGCTCCAGCAAAGCAAGGCTCCTCCTTACCTTGGACGAGGGGTATCTCCTTACTGCCGCCGTTCCTGACCTTCAACGTGGGATGGCTCCTCTAGGCCCTCTTGCGCCCGTGCAGCCACCGCTCCTCGGGTGGTTCCTCCCAGCTGCCGCCCCTGGCCTCGGGCTCGGGGTGGCTTCTCAGGGTCACCGCCCCTGGCCTTGGGCGCAAGGTGGCTCCTCCCAGCTGCCACCCCTGGCCTCGGACGTGGGGTGTCTTTACAGAGAATTAGGTAGACTTATCTGCCCAGTACCTGGCAGCCCTAAACAACTGTAGAGCTTCCCCACTGGGGTCTGCCCTTGTAATACGTAATTTTAAGGAAATGAATAATAGGTGGATTTTCTTTAGGCAAGTAGAAGCCCAAGGAGAAAGAGAGAAGAAGCTGAGCTGAGTTTCTCTATTCACCAATCAGATCATTTCCCCATTCCCTGGAGAATGAATGAGTTCTTTCCTAACAAAAGATAGCTCACCATGTCTGCTTACTGATAGAAACAGGAAAAACTAAAGATTCAGGGGAGAAGACCAGAGTTCTTGAGCATGTTACAGTAGATGAGATCTAGTACACAGCATTTGATAGGAACTAGAGAAGTTTATCCCATTTACTAAGAGAGGAGACAGAAAGTAAGGGTACAGATAAAGTGCAATTGACAAATTTCGTGTTGGAAAATGCATTTCTCTCTTCTGATTGTTCTTATTTCTCTGTGAAATAGGAAGCGAGATCATCAGTTATGAGTGAAAAGAGGAGAACAGTTTCAAAGAGACAGATGGTGTGAAATAATCTTCTCCAAGAGTGGGAAAGGAAACTGACTAGAGAGATGAAGACTGGCTGAGCAGTGCTGAGGGTCCACTTGAGTTCTGTGGTTATAAATTTAGAGTGAGTTCATGCAGTGTAGTAATAGGTTTTTTTCTCCCCTGGCCACACTGCTCAAATGCAGGAAAAGACGAGGCAGAGAGCTTTATTTAACCAAGACTGTGCTTTTGCCAGATGACTCTTAGAGAGAAAGAAACGGTGTTTCAGTTGTATGCAAGGGGGTGATGAAGCATGGAACTTGGTTTAGTTAAAGGGAACAGAAAGGATGAGGGGTACAATAAAAAGAAACAGGCAAGGGCAATGAACTGAAGTTCCTAACAGGTTCAAAGAAATGTTGATTTATGAGTACTGGGATAAATATGTTGGAAAGTTAGGTGTAATTGTTATAGAATAAAGTGCTTGAAATTGAGATATGTAAAAGGCAATGACAGGGTCCAGAGTTTAGCTCTGAGAGTCAGTAACCAAGGGGAATGGGTTGAAGACAGCATTCCAAGTAAAGAGGTCAAGGTTCTGAGAGGACAGTTTGCAGGATGGGCCATCTACATAACTGTTGATGATGATGCCAGAAACACTGGGCCAAGTGCTAAAAGCTTCAATTTGAGTCGTCTAACTGAAAGATTAGAGAATTATTTCAGGGAGGAAGAGTGGAAAGTAGCTTTGTCTACTTTTGGGTTCTGGAAGAAGATAGAAGTGGAAAAATATCTGAGAAAACAATGGCAAATAAGGAGGGCACCAAATATCTTGGGTCCACAATGTGGGGACTGGGTGAGAAAAAGCAGGTACCACTTGAGAGGGCCTCAACTACTTTCTTTGACTACTTTAGATAGATCATAAGATAAAGAGCTGAATGTTCCTGGGAGAGACCACAGTTGTGGAAGATGATGCCAAAGAAAGAACATAAGTGATAGAAAGCTGAGTGAAAGGATTTAGATGATTAGGGGACATAGATCTGTATATGTGGAGATGTTCCTGTGTGTTCTTTGCTGACCTGGGTTCCTGGACGTCTAGAAGAGATAGAGGTAAATGAGGCATACTGGCATTAGTCCTGATTGTCTCTTTGGAGAACGTAGGTCCTTGATTCCATTTACAGCCTTTTTCTTGGTTATAATAGGGGAAAGTGGAGTATCTGATGATGAGAATGGTGGTCTTACCATGGACTTATAGAAGTCTGGAAAGTCCTTAAATCCAGCTGAGGGAAACATTATAGTATACTGAGCTATTCACTTTGCTCTTTTCTGTCCAGAATTTTCTGCGTCTGGTCTGTTTAGTCTATGTAATGTAATGTAATGTGCATACATGTTCAGTCACTCAGTCGTGTCCAACTCTTTATGACCCCATGGGCTATAGCCCTCCAGGCTCCTCTGTCCATGGGATTCTCCAGGCAAGAATACTGGAATGGGATGCCATTTCCTCCTCCAGGGAATCTTCCTCACCCAGGGATTGAACCTGCAGATCCTGCAGCTCCTGCATTGGCAGGATTCTTTACCACTGAGCCACGTGGGAATCCCATGTAATGTAATATTACATTGCAAACTTTGAAAAAAATTCCTCTGAATTTTTGATGTTGATTAGGGTGTTCTTTGGAAGGAATGATGCTAAAGCTCAAACTCCAGTACTTTGGCCACCTCATGCGAAGAGTTGACTCATTGGAAAAGATTCTGATGCTGGGAGGTATTGGGGGCAGGAGCAAAAGGGGATGACAGAGGATGAGATGGCTTGATGGTATCATCGACTTGATGGATGTGAGTCTGAGTGAACTCCAGGAGTTGGTGATGGACAGGGAGGCCTGGCGTGCTGCGATTCACGGGATCACAGAGTCGGACACAACTGAGCAACTGAACTGAACTGAACTGAATTCTTAAGATTGATTTGAAGCTTAGTAGAAAAATATCAGAATCCTCCTCTTCCTTCCACTCAGAAATAAATTCTCTCCCTCCTCTGAATTTCTCATAACCTTTTACTTAGATCTCTCATAACATTTTATCACAATTATTTTTTGTGAATGTCTTATATATATGACATATACAACTTGCTATTACACTGCAGTGCCCCCAAACTGTACCTTAAATATAGTGCTTCTGAAATAAATATATGTGGGGAATGTATGAATAGAAAAGCAATGAACAAGCTGGGAATCTGAAAGTCTGCATTTGAGAATCATTCAGCCTCTTACTAGGTACATAATCTTGAGCAAGTTATTTAACTTCTCATACTTGTATCTGTAGGATGGGAATAATAATGGTCTTCTCTACTTATAGCTGCTGAAGTAAAAAGTGTGAAAATTAGATAGAGTACTGGAGCATGCTTTGAAAACTAATTCAAGGAAGTGATTTAAAAATGACATTTTAAAAAATATTATCATTCATTACAAGACAATTTGATAATTTGCAAGAAGCCCTCTATTATATGTCCAGCAGTTATTTTTTGGCTCAAATATGTCTCGAAGTAAAAAACCTGGCTGGGACACAGGTGGTAATGAGGCCCTTTCATCCCACCATGAATGAAATACTTTACTTTAAAGTACTTTCCATACTTTAGCATGGAAATACTACTGAAGGTAGTGGCCAGGAACTGACATTCAACTCTAAACCCAACAAATACATGCTATTCCTTCATACCACACCAAAATCCCAACATTACTTATTCCCTAGAGTTAAATATTGTCTTTATTCTTGAATTCTATTTCAAAGAATGTAGAGGAAAAGTATAGTACAGTGGCTTGAATCTGAATCCCAGTTTTGTGACTTAGTGGATTTAAAACTTTAACAGGGTTTCCTAATTTATAAAATAGAAATGATAGTATCTTCCTCCTAAAGTTATTCTGAGGACAAAATATGATAATATTTAAAATATGTATGTGAGCATTTTGATGTGATACCTGGCCAATGATAATATGTCAAAAAATGTTGGGCATGTTTAAAATCATCATAAAATATCTAGTACCATACCAAGGATGATAAATGAAATGGAAAACAAAGAGCTAATACAGAGAATCAACAAATCTGAAAAACTGTTCTTGGGGAAAGATTAATAAAATAACCAAACCTATGGGAAAATTGATCAAGAAAAGTAGAGCAAGAACACATAAGAAATGCTAGAAATGAAAGAGGGATATAACTGCAGATAGAGCATAAGTTAACATTTAATAAGACAATATTGTTAATGCCAATAAGTTCAAAGAGTTAAACAAAAGAGATACATTTCTGGAAGAGAATTATAAATTACCAAGCTTGGGAAGAAACAGAAATTTAAAATATTCCTACGAAGGAAGAAAATTAAAGCATTAGTCATTCTGTCATATCCAACTCTTTGCAACCCCATGGACTGTAGCCCACCAGGCTCCTCTGCCCATGGAATTCTCCAGACTGGGTGGGTAGCCATTCCCTTCTCCAGGAGATCTTCCCAACCCATGGATCAAACCAGGTCTCCTGCTTTGCAGGTAGATTCTTTATCATCTAAGCCACCATATTCCTCTAATCCTTAAAGAAATTGAATTAGTAGTATCAAACCTTCTCATAACAGGTCAAGATAATTTTATAAGTGAGTTACACCAAAGCTTTAGGGAGCAGATAACACTCATCTTATTCAATCTAGAGAACAGAGAAAGAAGTAAAGCTCTTCAAACTCACTTTGCAAGATGAGTAAAGCTTTGATGTCAGAACTAGAAGAATATGAGAAACTAAAATTGCAGTTTAATCTGAGTCATAAACATAGATTCAGTGTCCCACCTAAACCAAAATTTATAAAATGAAGTCCATCAAAACAAACAAAAAATAATACATAGAAATATGTATGAAATACATATTTATCTAAGAAATAAAAGGTTGAAACATTATAAATCTACTGATACATTTTTCAAAATTAATATTTAAAGAAGAAAAATCATATAGTCATCTTAATAGATGCAAATAAGGCAATTGATACAATTCAACAGCCTTAGCAAAAAAAAAAAGGAAGAAATTTTCTTTAACTTGATAAAGTGTGTCTGCCACAAATATATAATAAGCATTGTGATAACAGTGAAAAATTAGAATCATTCCATTTAATCTTAGGAATATAGTGAGGATACTACTATTATTACTTTGATTCAACAATGTACTCGAGATCTAGCTGGAGCAGTAAAGCAAGATAAAAGAAGATATAAATATATGGAAGTGTGTCTACCTGCTTGGGTTGCTATAACAACATATGATAAACTGGGTGGTTTAAACAACAGACTGAGGTTCTAGCCAATTTGGTTCCTGTTATGATCTTGCTTCCTGGCTTGCAAACAGCTAGCTTCTTGCAGTGTCCTCATATGGCAGAAGGAGAAGGAGAGGGAGAGAGAGAGAGAGAGCAAGCAAGCATGAAAGTAAGCTCCTGATGTCTTCTTATAAGGTTACTAAACCCATCATGAGGACCCCATCCTCATAACCTAATGTAAATTACTTACCTCCCAAAGGCCCCATCTTCAAATGCCATCACATTGAGAGTTAGGACTTCAACATAAGAATTTGGAGGTGAGAGAGGCCATAACTTGAGGCAACAATTAATTCAGTCTGTAGCAAGAAGATATCAAAACATCTAAATGATTGATTTTCTGCATAGGAAATCAAATGGATCTACAGAAAAATATTGTTGATAACTGTGATTAGCAAAATGGCCAAAATAGGATTAATATATAAAAATCAGTCACTTTTTTTCTACCAGAAACAAATAGACAATAAATATTTTGAAATATAAAATTTATAGTAGCACTTAAAAAACCATAAAATACCTTAGAATAAATCTTAGAAAGTGTGTGTAAGTATTCATAGTGAAAATTAGAAAACTTCATTAAACAACATTAAGGAAGATCTGAATAAATGGAAAGAAAAGTAGACCAACTACACAGAATAGAGAGCTCAGTATATAAGAGAACTTTACATATATGACAAAGTGAAGCCATAAATAAATGGGGAGAGAATGTACAACTTAGTAGATGGTGTTGGGAAAATTGACTTACTTTAGCAAAAAAAATGAGGACATCTCTATAACACTGTTTACAAAAGTGAACTATATGGATGAATTAAAAATCTAACTATAAGAATTACATTTTAAAATTCTTAAAAAGAAACACAGGAAAATAACTTTGTAACTTAGAATATTGGTTTTCTATTGGTGTTAAAAAATTACCATAAACTTAGTGGCTTAAACAACAGAAATTTATTGTCAGAAGTTTTAAAGATAAGGTGCCTATAAGTTGTGTTTCTTCTGGATCCTCTAGAAAAGAACCTTTTTTCTTACCTTTCCCTGCTTCTAGAGGCCATCTGCATTCCTTGGCTTGTGGTCCCTTCTTCAGTCATCAAAGCCAGCATCATAGCATCTTCAAATCAGGAAGGACAAGAACACTCTTTGACATAAATCACAGCAATACCTTTTTTGATTCATCTCCTAAAGTAATGGAAATAAAAATAAATGGGACCTAATTAACTCAAAAGCTTTTGCACAGCAAAGGAAACCATAAACAAAATGAAAAGACAACCCACAGAATGAGAAAAAATAATCGCAAACCATGCAACTGACAAGGAATTAATCTCCAAAATTTACAAACAGCTCGTGCAGTTCAATATCAAAAAAATAAACAACCCAGTCAAAAATATATATATATATATGGGCAGAAGACCTAAACAGATGTTTCTCCAAAGAAGACATACAGATGGCTAAAAGGCACATGAAAAGATGCTCAACAGTGCTAATTATTAGAGAAATGCAAATCAAAACTACAATAAGATAGCAGTCATAATGGCCATCATCAAAAAGTCTACAAACAAATTCTGGAGAGGGTGTGGAGAAAAGGGAACCCTCTTACACTGTTGGAGGTAATGAAAATTGGCACAATCACTATGGAGAATAGTATGGAAGGTTCTTATGAAACTAAAAACTCAGTTACCATACGATCCAGCAAACCCATCCCTGGGCATATATCCAGAAAAAAAAAAACATGGTTTGAAAGGATACATGTACACCACTGTTCACTGCAGCATTATTTACAATAGCCAAGACATGGGAACCACCTAAATGTCCATCAGTAGATGAACAGGGAGAGAAGGTGTGGCACATGTATAAAATGGAATATATTCAGCCATTAAAAAGAATGAAATAATGCCATTTGCAGCAACATGGATGGACCTAGAGATCATCATATTAAGTGAAGTAAGTCAGAGAAAGACAAGTAGCATATATCATTTATGTGAGGAATCTTAAAAAAAAAAAAAAAGATACAGATGAACTAATTTACAAAAGAGAATTCCAAACTCACAAACTTAGAGAACAAACTTATGGTCACTATGGGGGAAAGGTTAGTGGGGATAGTTAGGGAGTTTGGGATTGACATGTACACACTGCTATATTTTAAATGGATAACCAACAAGGACTACTGTATAGCACAGTTCAGTTCAGTTCAGTAGCTCAGTCGCGTCCGACTCTTTGCGACCCCATAAATCGCAGCACGCCAGGCCTCCCTGTTCATCACCATCTCCTGGAGTTCACTCAGACTCACATCCATCGAGTCCGTGATGCCATCCAGCCATCTCATCCTCGGTCGTCCCTTTCTCCTCCTGCCCCCGATCCCTCCCATCAGAGTCTTTTCCAATGAGTCAACTCTTCTCATGAGGTGGCCAAAGTACTGGAGTTTCAGCTTCAGCATCAGTCCTTCCAAAGAAATCCCAGGGTTGATCTCCTTCAGAATGGACTGGTTGGATCTCCTTGCAGTCCAAGGGACTCTCAAGAGTCTTCTCCAACACCACAGTTCAAAAGCATCAACTCTTCTTTGCTCAGTCTTCTTCACAGTCCAACTCTCACATCCATACATGACCACTGGAAAAACCATAGCCTTGACTAGACGGACCTGAGTCAGCAAAGTAATGTCTCTGCCTTTGAATACTATCTAGGTTGGTCATAACTTTACTTCCAAAGAGAAAGCGTCTTTTAATTTCATGGCTGCAATCACCATCTGCAGTGATTTTGGAGCCCCAAAAAATAAAGTCTGACACTGTTTCCACTGTTTCCCCATCTATTTCCCATGAAGTGATGGGACCAGATGCCATGATCTTAGTTTTCTGAATGTTGAGCTTTAAGCCAACTTTTTAGCTCTCCTCTTTCACTTTCATCAAGAGGCTTTTTAGCTCCTCTTCGCTTTCTGCCATAAGGGTGGTGTCATCTGCATATCTGAGGTTATTGCTATTTCTCCTGGCAATCTTGATTCCAGCTTGTGTTTCTTCCAGTCCAGCGTTTCTCATGATGTACTCTGCATAGAAGTTAAATAAGCAGGGTGACAATATACAGCCTTGACGTACTCCTTTTCCTATTTGGAACCAGTGTGTTGTTCCATGTCCAGTTCTAACTGTTGCTTCCTGACCTGCCTACATATTTCTCAAGAGGCAGGTTAGGTGGTCTGGTATTCCCATCTCTTTCAGAATTTTCCACAGTTTATTGTGATCCACACAGTCAAAGGCTTTGGCATAGTCAATAAAGCAGAAATAGATCTTTTTCTGGAACTCTCTTGCTTTTTTGATGATCCAGCAGATATTGGCAATTTGATCTCTTGTTCCTCTGCCTTTTCTAAAACCAGCTTGAACATCTGAAAGTTCACGGTTCACATATTGCTGAAGCCTGGCTTGGAGAATTTTGAGCATTACTTTACTAGCATGTGAGATGAGTGCAATTGTGCGGTAGTTTGAGCATTCTTTGGCATTTCCTTTCTTTGGAATTGGAATGAAAACTGACCTTTTCCAGTCCTGTGGCCACTGCTGAGTTTTCCAAATTTGCTGGCATATTGAGTGCAGCACTTTCACAGCATCATCTTTCAGGATTTGAAACAGCTCAACTGGCATTCCATCACCTCCACTAGCTTTGTTCGTAGTGATGCTTTCTAAGGCCCACTTGACTTCTCTTTCCAAGATGTCTGGCTCTAGATTAGTGATCAGGAAACTCACAACTTTTTGCATTTTGTTGCCCAATAAATCTGATACTATTTTGGTTTAAAAAAATCATGTAATAACCTAAATGGGAAAAGAATTGGAAAAGTAATAGATACATGTTTGTTTATAACTTTGCTGTATACCTGAAAGTAACACAACATTTTTAATCAACTATACACCAATATAAAATAAAAAAATTTTTAAATGTCTATCTCTTCTGATCTCTGCTTCTGTCATTATACCTATTTCTTTCATTCTCACTCTTGTTTCCCTGTTTCCTTATAAGGACCCTCATGATTACAATGGACCCACCCAGATAATCAAGGAAATCTTCCCATTTCAAGATCTTTAACTTAATCATACCTGTAGAGTCTCTTTTTCCACACAAGGTTATGTATTCATTTGTTCCAAGGATTAAGATACAGATGTCTTTGGGGGCCATATTCTGTCTACCACACTTAGAAGCAGGAAAAGGACTCTTCAGGAATATTTCAGAAAGTTAAATCATAAGGAGGGAAAAATTGATTGCATCAAAATGAAGAACTTCTGAAAGTAACTGCAGAAGACACAAATAAATGGAAAGATATTTCATGCTCATGGGTTGCAAGAATTAATACTTTTAAAATGTCCATACTTTCCAATGTGATCTACAGATTCAACAAAATCCCTACTGAATTTTCAACGTCATTTTTCACAGCAATAGAACAAATAATCCTAAAATATGTATGAAACACACCACAAAAGACCTCAAATAGATACAGAAATCCTGAGAATGAAGAACCAGAGGTCACACTTCCTGATTTCAAGCTATATTACAAAAGTAAAATAATCAAAGTAGTATGGTAGTCTTATAAAGTAGACACTTAGACCAATGGAATAGCATAAACCCACATATCTATATGGTCAGTTGGTTTCTGAACAAAGGAGCCAAGAATATACAATGGAGAAAGGATAGTCTATTTAATAAATGTTGTTGGGAAAACCATTCTACATGTATAAGAATGAAATTTAACCACTATCTTACATCATACACAAAAATTAACTCAAAATGAATTAAAGACTTGAACTTAAGACCTGAAACCGTAAAACTTCTAAAAGAAAACATAGGAAGTTAAGCTCCTGTGAGGATTTTTTGGACTTGATATCGAATCCAAGGCAACAAAAGCAAAGATAAACAAGTGTGACTACCTCCAACTAAAAACTTCTGTACAGCAAAGGAAACCATCAACAAAATTAAAAGACAATCTATGTAATATTAACAAATATTTTCAAGTTCTGTATCTGGTGAAATGTCACAAGTTCAGAAATGGCAGAAGTCAAACCAATTAATCACTGAAGTAGTAATTAGTAAAAGTTTATTGTGCACACACCAAAACAGACTGTCTGCAAACCAGGATCACTGAGGTTCAGGGGGATATTGTTATAGAGCAGTTATATAGTGAGAAAGCAGAGATCTTTATTCTTTACAGTGATTGGTCATTTCATTAGAATTTTCTTCAGTGATAGGAAATTGGTTAGTGATTACCTCATATCAGCCTTGGTAAACAGTGTAAGCATTGCTTCTGATCTCCAGAAGCATAAGCAAGAAATGACCCAGATCAAGTTAGTCTTGCAAAGTGAGATAAATTAAGCTTTGCCAATATGATTAAACTGGTTTTGTCTACTCAGGAAATCTTCGAGGTTGGTCTCCAATTTTTTGTTTTTAATTTTTAACAGGGTTCATACAAAGAATTCACACAACTCAATATAAAAAAAAGATCAATTAAAACTAGGCTGCTACTAAGTCACTTCAGTCGTGTCCAACTCTGTGCGACCCCATAGATGGCAGCCCACCAGTCTCCACCGTCCCTGGGATTCTCCAGGCAAGAACACTGGAGTGGGTTGCCATTTCCTTCTCCAATGCATGAAAGTGAAAAGGGAAAGTGAAGTCGCTCAGTCGTGTCCGACTCTTAGCAACCCCATGGACTGCAGCCTACCAGGCTCCTCCGCCCATGGGATTTTCCAGGCAAGAGTACTGGAGTGGGTTGCCACTGCCTTCTCCTAAAACTAGGCAGAGGAACTAAATAAACATTTTTCCAAAGAGGAATACAAATGGCCAACAGGTACATAAAAAGGTGCTAACTCACTAATCATCAGGTAAATGGAGGTTAAAACAACAAAAGATATCATTTCACACCTTAGGACAGTTATCATCAAAAACACAACAAATAACAAGTGTTGGTGAGAATGTGGAGAAAAAGGAAACTAGTACACTGTTGACAGAAATGTAAATTGCTGCAGCCACTATGGAAAACAATACGGAGATCCTCAAAAAATAAAAAATAGAACAGCCATTTGATCTAGCAATTCCACTTCTGAATACATATATTTGAAACAAGCAAAAGCATTATCTCAAAGAGGTATCTCTACCCCTGTGTTCACTGTAGCATTATTTGCAATAGCCAAAACATGTAAACAAATTAACTATCCATTGATAGATAAATGGGTAAAGAAAATATGCTGTTCTTTAAGGTAATACTGTTCAGTTATTAAAAAAAATCTTGCCATTTGCAACAACATAGATAGATCTTGAGGACATTATATTAAGTGAAATAAGTCAAAAAGAAAGACAAATACTGTGTGATCTCACTTATAATGTGGAATCTAAGAAACCTGAACTCATAGAAACAGAGAATAGACTGGTGGTTGCCAGAGATGAGGGGAGGGGGAATGGGAGAAAAAGATGAAGTTGGTCAAAGGGTACAAACTGACAGTTACAAAATTAATAGGCTCTGGTGTAAAATGGACAGCATGGTGATTACAGTTGACAATACTGTGTTGCATATTTGGAAGTTGCTAGGAAAGCAGATTTTATGTTCTTGGGCTCCAAAATCACTGTGGCTGGTGACTACAGCCATGAAATTAAAAGATGCTTGTTCCTTGGATGGAAAGCTATGCCAAACCTAGGCAGTGTATTAAAAAGCAGAGACGTCATTTTGCCAACACAGGTCCATAAGGTCAAAGCTATGGTTTTTCCAGGAGTCACGTGTACATATATGAGAGTTGGACCTTAAAAAAGGCTGAGCATCAAAGAATTGATGTTTTTGAATTGTGGTGCTGGAGAAGACTCTTGAGAGTCCCTTGGGTTGCAAGGAGATCAAACCAGTCAATCCTAAAGGAAATCAGCCTGAATATTCATTGGAAGGACTGATGCTGAAGCTGAAGCTCCAATACTCTGGCCACCTGATGTGACGTGCTGACTTGTTGGAAAAGACTATGATGCTAGGAAAGATTGAAGGCAAAAGGAAAGGAAGAGGGGTCAGAGGATGAGACGGTTAGATAGCATCCATGACTCAACAGACGTGAATTTGAGCAATTCCAGAGATAATGGAGGATAGAAGAGCCTGACATGCTGAAGTCCACGGGTTCAAAGAGTCAGATAGGACTTAGCAACTGAACATCAACAGGAGAGTAGATCTTAAAAGTTCTCATCATAAGAAAAAAAAATGTAATTATATGAGGTGATGAATGTTAACTAAACTTGTAATTATTTCACAATATATACATATGTTAAATCATTTTGTTGTATATCTTAAACTGATAGAATGTTTTATGTCAATTATATTTCTATCATTTTTGTTCAGTCACCCAGTCATGTCCAACTCTTTGCAACCCCATGGACTGCAGCACACCAAGCCTCGCTATCCCTCACCATTTCTTGGAGTTTGCCCAGGTTCATATTTATTATATCCAGACATCTCATCCTCTGACGCCCTCTTCTCCTTCTGCCCTCAATCTTTCCCAGCATCAGGGTCTTTTCCAATGAGTCAACTCTTCGCATTAGGTGGCCAAAGTATTGGAGCTTCAGCTTCAGTATCAGTCCTTCCAGTGAATATTCAGGGTTGATCTCCCTTAAGATTGACTGGTCTGATATCCTTGCCATCCAAGGGATTAATTTTTAAAAATAAAGAACTTCTGTTCAGCAAAAGATATTGTAGAAAAAGTTAATAGATATAAAATATAAAAGAAGGTATTGTCTAAAATAGATAAGGGATTAATATCTAGAATATATAAGAATGCCTTATCCAGCAGTCCTAATGGAAAAACATTCATCTCATCACATCACAGGAAAATGACAGCAAAGGAAATCCAAAAGGGAAAAAATCATGTCAAGAGGTTCTAAAGTCATTAGTAATCAAGAAAATAAATGTTAAATAAAGTTATATTCTCTTATACCTACAAGATTAGAAAGTTGGATAATGCAACAGGAAGACAGGGAGTGGGAACTACACGCTGAAACCATTCTGAGAGAAATCTGTCAGAACGTAGTGCTCTATCCATATTCTTCATCTGTGACAAATCCCTTCTCTAAGTGAATAACCCCCGAAGAAATTTACCTCCACACAACTGAACAGGTTGTTCATGGAACTATTATTTGTGTGTATGTGAGCAGGGCAGGGTGAGTTGAAGTTAACTGGGGGAATGAATAAATGAAATTAAGCAGCTTCACATGTTGGCATTCTATGCAGCCATTAGCAAGAACCATCTAGTTAGACATACAAGCACTTAAATGTATCTGAAAAACAGGACTGAGAAGAGTAATGATATTACAGAAAAGCATTTACAGAAATTAAAATACACACAAAAGCATATGTTACAAAAACACAGACTAAAAGAGTCACATCAAATTAATTGGAATTTTGCCAATGATGGGCAACAGGGAGGAAGGCTGGGAAAGAGGGATGGAGCGAGAAGGGAGGGAGGAAGGGAAGGGGGGCAGAAGGAAGGACCGAGGAATGAAGGAAGAATGTTCAAGGATCTAAACACTGAATATTGTAAGTATATCAATTCTCTCCAAATTGATTTATAAACTCAATAAAATCCTAACATAAATCCCTATAGAATTCTAAGTGAAACCTGACAAGTTGATTCTAAAATTTATGTAGAAGAACAAAAGGTTAGAATGGTTACTGTACTCTTCAGGAAGAATAACAAGACAAGGAGACTGCAAAAATCAAGACTTACTGCAAAGCTTTCACACTTAAGAATATGATCTTGTAACGTGTAGCAGAAAGACCCATGGAATATAATATAGAATCCACATTCATGGAAACCTGATATATGATAGGGGGCTAGTATACAGACTATGCAATAAATAGTAACATGGCGAGGCACTTGGTTATACATTTGAAGAAAGAAAATGGATTCATTCCTATTCCATGTATATAAACCAGTTACATGTATAGTGTGAAAACAAAACTTGAAGATAGTCTATTTAGGAGACAAAAGAGAATATCTTTATGATCTTGATGTCAGACATGACTCCTTAAACAAGATTAAAGAGGTAGCTATAATAAAATATTGGTAAATTTTGACAGTTAAAATTTAGAACTCCTGTTCATCAAGGGGCTTCATAAAGAAAGTAAAACGGGGCATTCATCACATGTAAAATTGAAATATCTGGAATATAGGCTTTTTTACAAATTATTCTATATCAACAAAACTAAAAAGAAAAAAAACAAAAACAGAAGAAAAATAGCCAAAAGACATGAATTCAAAATAGGAGGTATGAATGGCAGATAAACATATGAAAAGGTACTCAGGCTTGTTAGTATTCAGAGAGGCATAAATTAAAATCCTAAGGAGGTACTATTTCATACACATCAGAATGGTACATTTTCTAAAGTCTGATAACACTGAATGTTGCTGAGGAGCTAAGACAGCCTAGCTTTCATATTTAGCTGGTGGGAATGTACACTTGTATAACACCAAAGCAATCTGGCGTTAGGGAGCAAAACTGATGGTGAACCTACCCCATGGTCCTGCTCTTTCACGCATATTTTGTGCCCTAGAGAAAAGTTTGCATGTGCACACCTGGAGTTAGGCAAGAGAATGTTCCCAGAAGCACTGCTCTCATTAGCAAATGAACCAGAAAGAACACAATGCCCATAGTAAAGCAAAATGGGTAATACATTGGGAGGTAGGCATAACATAAAATCCGCTACAGTGTCTTGAACCACATTCATTCATTCATTGATACTGCATTCAACTACATTCATAATATACACTACATAGAATAACAAGGATGAATCTCAAAAATCAAATTGAGTAGAAAAAGCAAGTTATAGACAACCAGATTTCATATCCTATTGATGCAAATTCTGAAACCATAAATGCAATGATGCTTGTTTAGGGATAGTTACATATGTAACAAAGCCCAAAATGAAAGAGAATTATAAACAGTAGATAGAAGCAGGAAGAATTCAATAGGGACATATTAATACAGAACTTTAAAAAAAAAACTTTTATTTCTTAAGCTATGTGCTGTGTACATGGGGTTTTATTTTTCTTTTTGCTCTGTAGTATATATATATATATATACATACATATATAGACACACAGAATGTACATATAAATATCTGTTATGTTCATTATCATATTTGTATTCACATTCTTTTGTGTGTATTATTTCATGGTAAAACTGCAAACAATGAAAGAAACAAGTGAAACTTCCAGTTGGCATATAAAAGGTTTCCAATGTAAGCTGTCACAGCTGATGCTCAGGCTCCATAATTTTCCCAAGCCTAGAATTTCCATATCTTGTGGATTTATGCAAAAGTAATACCACAAAGCCTGTGGCTGGGAACATACACTCTTACACAGGTCTGAAAGACACACACACACACACACACACAGATGGCAACCACAGTTGTCACCCTTCTTTCCCCTTTCGAGCTCCATTGCTGAGACTGGCAAATTAGCAGCCCTTTATCTTGGATGAAAGGGGGCATCACAGAGAACAAAGCCCGTCAAAATGCCGACCATCTAGATTTCCTTATATACCTGAAGGAGAAGAGGGCTCAGACACTGGTAGGGAAATTGGTAGAGCCTAAGGGGTTTTCATGCAGGAGGGAGCTACACGGAGTGCTGGGGAAATGCTGGCCTGTGGGAAGGACATGCATGGAGTTGACTTCTGAGATCTGTATTCGGTGTATCAAATGTACTCACTGTCCTGAGAATTCCTTCTTCCCTTTGACATTGCTAAAAATGGAATCAGTTGCAAACAGTATGTGACTGTGTATGGTAATTTGGGTAAAGCTTGTCAAGGGTGACATGTAGCCAGAAACACGGTGTGGTCTAGGATCAAAATATTATTTTTAAAATGATGTTATTGTTCAAGCTTCCTCAGGAGCTTACAAATCTATTCGGAAGGTTTACCTGAGTTCAGTCACGTCCACAGTCCAGATAGTCTCATCACATTATTAACCCAAGGTTGTATCCTTGGGAAGCTTCTGGGAACAAGGAGCTGGGAAGGTAAACAAGCACACACTCCAAAAACAGGGGGAAGGGTGAGGAACCTTCAAACGCCCAGGTCCAGCTTTCAGGTCAAGCCAGCAGGCAGTCACCTATTCTTGAAGACTTTCCCCTGACAGATGAAATGGTGCGGGTTTCAGAGTAGCCAATGCTATTTCAGAAGACTATTCAATCCTTAAAGAAAAGAGGAAAAAACCTTTGCTTTCTCCCAAAATATTCTCCACACCCTGACAAGTAGCTAAGCAGCCCTTTCTAGTAAACTGCCATGGTAGGGGAAATATTATCACTCACTCAGCTGTAGGCAGTCCCAGGGGACTACCTCGGACTAACAGAGCCATGTCAGGCTTGAAGCAGAGGCCGATGATATTCAGGAAAACTGGGGAGATTTTCAGAGTGATTGCAGCTAGTGAAAACACCATGTTCTTTCCATAAGTGTTGCTTTCTTGTGAATTGAGATCACATGACAAGGGAGCAAGTTACATCTAGGCCTTCAGTCAAACATAATTTTTGACATGATTTTTCTGCCTTTAGCTCGCGGTTAAGTCTACCTCTGCTAACAAATACACTTAACTTTAAATGTTTTGAATTACAGCAACTGTAAAACCGAGGGGTCCCACCCACCAGCTGTAAGAAATTTGTATTAATTCTAGGAAATGGGAAGCTTTAAAAGAAAGATGTTTGGTTTTCTCCCAGTCATTCAAGTGTGTCACTGGACATATTTTGTCACGAAGAATGCTGACCTTGAGGGATATGGCATGATGTGCCTAAGTAATGGAATTAACTTGAAGAGAGTCTACTTTTTTTTTTTAATGCAGACCCAGTAAATTGTTAGAATGGCCTGGATCTCAAATTGTCTTGATGTCCTAGTCTATTCAAGGTACTGTTAAAAAATATTACAAACTGGATAGTTTATTTCTCATAGTTTTGAAGGCCAAAAGTTCAAGGTCAGGGTGCCAGCATAGTTGTATGAGGGCCCTGTTCAGGGTTGTAGATGTCTTATTCTTTGTATCTTCACATAGGGGAAGAGGCATGGGTTAACTTTGTGGAGTCTCTTTTGTAAGAACCCTAATCCCATTCACAAGGGGTCTACTCTTATGATCTTATCACCTCCCCAAAGGTGCCACCTCCTAACACCATCACTTTGGGGATTAGGTTTTCAACATGGATTTTGGTGTGGCGGCACACAAGCAGTCAGATCATAGCACTTAGGTTACTTCCCCAACATCTTAACCGCTTCCCCTGGATGCATGGTACAAATAGGCAAATCTTCCAAAAGTCAGGAAAAAGAGAAAGAAAAATGGAATGTAAACAGGAAGGAAGGATAAAGATGAGAAGGAAGAAAGAGAAGCAAAGATGAAATGAAGAAAGAGAAGTATGAAAGAGAGCAAAAAAGTAGATGAGAGTAGCGGGAGATGAAAAAAGGGATGTAAAATGCCAGTTTAACACTCTGAACTAAGCAGGTTCCCACAAGGCTCAAGGAGGTTCCCAGTGATATTGCAATGTCTCTTTGGTGAAAGCATCAAATTAAAGCATCCAAATTGTTTTTACTTTTTTTTTTCCTAAGAGAAAGTACTCTATTAGATTAACTAGCCATTTGAGCATGGAGCCTGCCTGTACTGGTCTAATTAAGATCTAGTTCCCAACAAGTAAGGGGAAGAGTGATCTGTATCCTGAGCCCATCTGCTCCTGCGTGACACTTGACCCATTCAGCAACTCTCAGAACAGCACCAAGTGGACAGCTCACCACTGAGGTTTACAGAAACAGAATTTAATCTGGAAGGTGTAGAGTATATTTTGCCCATTGAGTTTTGTCTGCTTGATGTAAACACATGCACATGTGTATAGGCACATATATATATGTAAACAAAATGCTTGGATTTAAGGCTTTTCAGATAATTAAGCAGGAACATGTTACCCATCATTGTGTCTTTCTGTAGCACAATAAGATACCAGTGTTTTCAGGCCAGTGGTGACATCTGCTCAAGGATTTCTGTAACAAGACCAGCCCACCACACAATCACTAGCTGGCTGGCTTTGGTGCCCCATTCTTTCTCCGTGTCAGCAGCCCTGAATGACAATGTCACTCTTTCTTATGGTCCTGAGGACACTCAGGGAGTCTGTCATTTATTTGTTTAACAAAAAGAAGAGCTCATTTCAAAAGCACACAGTGAAGAGGCACTGGGCCATACCAGCTAAATCCTACTTTTGTATTTGATGAGCTTTATTGAGGATTTGCATACTCAGTAAGGAAAATTGACAGTCACTCAGTCGGCTCCATGTTATTATTTCACATCCTATCAGTGCCTCTCTTTTGTCCAGTTTGAATCCCTGGAATATTCCTTTTAATTTTTAAAGTTTTGTCATTCCTGCAATGATACAATCTTAGCATTATGTTGCCAGGATGAAATGGGGAGAAACATGAAGTCCTTTGCAAATGATATCTGAAAAGAAGGATAAATTGATAAACTGTTACATAGCTAGTAACCTAAATATTTGCTTGAAAAAAGTAAAGTGAAAATTTTAGTCAGTCAGTCATATCTGGCTCTTTGTGACCCCATGGACTGTAACCCATTAGGCAACTCCGTCCATGGAATTCTCCAGGCAAGAACATTAGAGTGGGTAGCCATTCCCTTCTCCAGGGGATCTTCTCGACCCAGAGATAGAACCTGAGTCTCCTGCATTGCAGGCGGATTCTTTACTGTTTGAGCCACCAAGGAAGCACTGTTCAATTTTTTATTATTAGATTACTGGAACATTATTAGAGTGCTATGCAAAGGAGATAACAAAAGTTTACACGTAGAGTGTATGTAGCCTGAGTAGCTCTCATACTTCTTGTGCCAGTCACATTAGTATATGTCTTTACATATTGTCTCTAAGTCTTCACCACTAACCCAGCAGGCAAATATCACTATCCCCATGGTACAGATGAATAAACTGAAGTTTAACAAAGTGAAGTGACTTGCCAAGGTTATGGGCTAGTAAGTGGAAGAACAGAGATTCAAACCCCGTCTGATAGACTTCTCTGCCTAACCCATGTCCTGGATTAGACTGTCTGGTTCAAATCCTGACTCAGTGATGCTGTGTGTATATATTGATATATGACTATGCGTCAGTCACTAAACCTTTTTTTACTCAGTTTCTTACCATAAACTGCAAATAATAATAGGAGCTATCATCACAGAGTTGTGAGAATTAAATGAAATGACACAAGTGAAAGGTCAGGGCAAGGTCAGGCGTGTTGAGGCATGCCTGGGCATGCCCGGGCATGTCAGGACATGTCCTGGCAGAAAGCCTCAGACAAGCCGGCAACCAAGCCGTCCAATCAGGAGCCGACATGGAGCCCTCGCCATCCAATCAGGAGCTGACACGGAGCCCTTGGACACCAATCATCGCTGAGCCCGCGTTTTCTTCCTTATATGGGAGCCTGGCCCAGGCTATAAAACCCTTCCCCACCCCTCATACCTCGCAGACTCTGCAGACTCCCTTTACCCCGCTGACTCCCTTTGCTTCACAGACCCCCCTCGCTCCCTTGCTTACCCGCCCCCGGGAGTTCTGCCCGAGAGCGACCGCCCAATAAAAGGCCCTGATCAACGGTCCATAGGGGTGGCTCGTTCTTCCCGCGGCGTTTCTTACAACAAGTACTTACAACAGTGCACTTATCCACATGCATGATATGCGTCCATAAATGTAGATATTATTTAAAATGTTTGTAATGAATAGATATAATCACCCTTCACTGTATGGCACTTGTTCCTTTATCTTGGTTCTAACAGATCTATTTACTCGTGTCTTTTAATGAAAGCTTACTCAAATCTGTTTTGGAACCAAAATGGGTATAAGTAACAAATGCTTGAATTAATTTCAGATTTTGCTCCGCTGAAGGACCTGTTGCAGAAATGTTTCCCCTGCCCCCTTCCAGTGGCCCTGAGCAGGAACTGTCCATCTACACGACAACACCACCTAGTGACAATGAAATGGTGCCCTCCCTGCATTTCCTCTCCAGCAAGACCGACAGCAGATGATTAGTGAAAATAAAATTGCAGTTGGAAATTATCTGGGAATGGTTCAACTCTCACATATGGATGCAGCCTGACTGGAACTGGAAAGATCTATCCTATTTGGTTTCTTGTCAAGGTCTTGAGAAGAGCTCTAAAAAACATCTCAGGCCATCCGGCCTATTTTTTTCATATGTGTGACTCCTACAAGGAAATGTGGTCAGAGAAGATACACAGAAGCTCCCAGGTATCTTCCTTAAAAGATAGCAGAGGCTTGCTCTGTGCACCTTTCAGGCCCACCCCTCCTTCATTGTCTGGCTATGTTCTGAACAAGAGGCAGATGGCTAGCTAGAAGAAACCTCAAAATACCCAGGCCAGGATTCAGGCAAATAACTGGTTTGACTCTAAATCCATGCTCTTTCCACTGAGCCATTTTTTCAAGGCCTTATTCACAAAAGTTTACTCAGTAAAAAACATACGACAAGTGTGTAAAGAACAGAATGAAGTCTGAGCAAGGTCAGTATTGATTCCATGAACTTTTGGAGTGAAAATCTCCCCTACGTAGGAAGTGTAATAATGGGCAAGTAAACAAACCTTTCCAAGCTGCAGTTTTCACATCTATAAACTGAATAATAATATTGAAAATATTTAATGAAATAATCAGTGTAAAGTGTTTAACAAAATCCCTGGCATAAAAATTGTAGCCACCCTCTATCCTCATCTTCTTCCCCTCCTCTTTCTTATTTTCCAATTTAGAATACATACCAGAAGAAAAGCACTAAGTATTTTAAAAAGAGAAATTCTTCTTATCTGGGTTTTAAAATATTTCAGTTTTTTGAGGTAATCAGTTCCTATCTCTAGAAATTCTGAGACTAGGCCTAGAAATCTGCATTTTAAAAAGTATCTTTGTTGATTATTTTTCAGGTGGACCATGGACCACATTTTGAGAAATGTTTGGTTGGGCAATAACATTGGACAAACAGGTGGAAGAAAAGACAAAGAAAGAGGAAAAAAATACAGGCTATGAAGATGAATGTCAGACAACCCTCAATGTTGGACTACAAAACTTGAAATTAACAGTTAATGAAGCCATTTTATGTTTTTTAATAGAGTTTTTAATCCAATCTTTATTTAGGAAAAGCAATTTGGTAATTGGCAGATAAGATAATTGAATTAGGTATCTTCCGTGTGTGCTGTTGCAAGGTGAGGTAACAGAAAGAACTGGTAAACATCAGAAAGATTTTTAAAATGTTGTGTGGGAGGTGAATGATAACGAACTTGGATTTGAACGTGTTCTATTGAACGTGCTGTTAGGACACGTAGCAGTCAGGGAAAATGCAGATCTATAGTTGCTAAGGGAAACACTAATGAAATCTATGTCATTTCCCAAGTTTGGGAATTTTTTTCTTTTGTAAATATGAATGATAACTTCACCACCAACAATAATGGTTTGCACAAAAAAGTGACTATGATTATTTCTACCTTGCACATTCAACTGCATTGGGATCATATGATTGGTTTGAACTGTCATCACTATCAGTTAGCAAGTCACTAAGCTGCCTTCCAGCAGCTGAAGAGCAGAGCGAATGGAGACTGTGTGTAACCCAATGCCACCAGTGGCGCCAACCCACAGAGCGCATACAGTTGCCCGGAGCTGAGGCCACATGCCCAAGCCTGTAACTCAATAATCCTGTCAAAGTAATTGGCCACAGGTGGTCCCTACAGCTGGGTGAACAGCTGAGCTTGTTCACTATTTTTGAGGCTGTCTTAACAAGTTGCTTGAAGTTGGGTGTGTTGATCTCTCTACTGTACATGGTTCTCACCCTGGAGTGATTTTTGCCTCTTAGGGAATGTCTGAAGACATTTTTTATTGCCATGACTTGTGGAAGTATTGCTACTGGCACCTAGAGGGTAGAGGCTGGGGATGCTGCTAAACATCCTATACTGCTCAAGACAGCCCCCCACATAACAAATAATTACTCAGTCCAAAATGTCAATAGAACTAAATTGGAGAAATCATGCTCTATTAAAACACAGACCTGGGCTCCACCTCTAGCAAATTTGCTTTGCTTTGTTTAGCAGAACGCAATCACTGGGTGATGATCAGGAACCACAGAGAAGATGACTTATCCCTGAACTTTCCAAGCCTTGAACTTGAGAAAGGTATTAATGGGTCCTGAACTTGGCAATGGAATAATGAGTTTCATCCCATATGTGTGCATGTGCATCTGTGTGTGTGTGCGTGTGTGTATGAGAGAGAGAGAGAGAAAAGAGGAGGGGAAGGAAGGGGAGGGGAGGAGAGGAGAGGAGAGACGTTGTTGCGAAAAATAATTTGCAAGCAGAGACAGCAATCCAAATCTGAACAAAGAAAAGCGTTGAATGCTAAGCCCCAACAGCACATGCATAGCAATGACAGGATAGTGAATGACTGGGATGAGTCTAACCCAGTAACCTCCAATAAAATGCACACAAATTGTATATAAAAAGCAGAATCCCTCTTCCCCCTTCCCCTGCAACAGCAAGCAACAAAAAGCAAGTTATGGAAATTCAGTCCTTCACCAACATTTATCCTGTAATTTTCTACAGATTGGCAGTGATAGCAGGAGTGGAATAAGAATATTGAAGAGGCAGGGAAGAAATGGCATTCCCACGGTCAGTATTGGCAGCACTTCACCTGGAAGACAGGCATTGGGAATTTCCTGTCGGGATGTAGAGAATCTGCCCAGCGGGTGGTTCTGGACAGTGGGGAAGTAGGGAAGGCTCTGTGGGACACAATGATCATGGAAACAGTGGTCCCTAGTACAACTCTTGGTCCAGTCTAACCCCCATGAACCCTGTAGGTATGACAGCACTGGTTTGGAAATAGCAGAAAGGTAAGCAAGTTTGGAGGCACTCTGACAGGGTTACGTAGGGGAACATTTGTTCTTCTACACTTCACATTGTTTCCTATGCGTAATCTTACCCCTTAAATCAGGGTCAAGAAAATGACCCTAGCCTCCTTTTAAAAAGGAAAGGTTACATAAACTATCAGCTCTAGAATCTGCCACCTTAGGATTGATGACTACAAATGAAGAATTTCTTATGAAATTCAAATGGAAGTTGCCAGTGAACTTTCCTTTTCAAAAGAAGCATTGACTTTTCCTAGGATATTTTCTGTTCCCTATTGCTGTGACTCTGGGTGCCTTCCTATCCCACTGCCTTGCTGTCTGTATTAGTTTCCCATGGCTTCCATAACATACTGCTACAAATTAAGTGGCTCAAAATAACACAGATCTATTATTTTGTGGTTCTAGAGTTCAGAAGTCCAGCGTGGATCTAAAATCAAAGTGTCAAGAGTACTATATTCCTTCTAGAAGATCTATGGAAGAATCTGTTTTTTTGCCTTTTCCAAGTTCCAGAGGACACTTGTATTCTTGGGTTCAAGCCCCCTTTTATCTTCAAAGCCAGCAGTGGCCTGTTGAGTCTTTCTCATTTGGCATCACTCTGACATTGGCTATTCTGCCTACCTGTTCCATCTTTTAGGAACCACTGCGAGTACATTGAGCCCACATAGACAGTCTAGGATAATATGCCTTTTTTAAGGTCACCTGATCAGCCACCTAATTTCCATTTGTAGACCTTAACCTCTCCCTTGCCATGCAATATAACATATCCATGTAGGTTCTGAGGATTAAGATGTAGACGTCTTTGGAGGAGCCATGACTCTACCACAGCTTCCCTATTTGATCACCTTTGTGGCTCTGGGTTAGCAGCTCATGGAGGACATATGTAATGCCAACAAGTGTCCATAAATATTATATATATACTTGCCATCAGGATTCAACTCATGCACATTTGTATATCTCTTAGCTATGTTGCTTAAACTTCTTCCAAGAGAAACAAATATTACATATATGCTTGTGTAAACAAAACAGAAATGGGGCATGAGGTAGGGATAAATTAGGAGTTTGGGATCAACATATACACACTGCTATATACAAAACAGATAAACAACAAGGGCCTACTGTATAGCCCGGGGAACTATAATCAGTATCTTGTGATAACCTAAAATGGAAAAGAACCTCAAAAAGAATAGATTTAAATATATATATGTAACTGAATCACTTTTCTGTACACCTGAAACAAGCAACATTGTGAATCAATGATCCTTCGATTAAAAAATAAAGGGAAAAGATAAATGGAAATATATATATATATATGTCAAATGAATGAATTCAGCTTCCTGACTTAACTATAAATTCTAAAAATAAATGTAATTAATAGGATCTTTCTCCCCTACAACTGATAAAAACCCTTCAGGGACCATGCACTGCATCTGTGGGCAGCTTAGCCAAGCTTCCAGCTTCACTCTGACTTTGGTGACTCTGTCTCTTGGCCTTTTCAGGATTTAGTCATTCGAGACCAGAACAGGCAAGGGTTTTTTTTTCCCATCTTCCCCCACATAATCGAGATACTCAATTATGCAAACTTTGCTCTTTCACAGCAATACCCTTTATCCATTTGATTTTTTTTAATCACCGCAATTCAGGATGATTCTTTAAAAAGAAAAAAAAAAAAATCCCATGAATTTTTTCTAACTAATCAACCCCTTTCCCATTCACTCCAGGGTTTGGGCTTAGGAGTTCTGACTTGAATGAAGTCAGTCAGACACTGTGGAGGTTTTATTTACTGGACTCCTCTGAAGAGTATTGAGCCCATCTGGACTCAGATTTATTTTCCTACTAGGTTCTGTGAAATTCTGACAGCTGCAAAAATAATTATGATGCTAGAATAGAACATAAATGCATGTGTAGAACAAACACATTTTATCCTTTCTCAATTAAAAGAAACGATGTGCCCTTTTATCCTAGAGACTATTAAGGACAGATTTACCTCTCTGTTCTAAGGGGAGGATTTAACTGATGGAGGTTTTGCTGGGAACATGCACTCCTATGCTAGGCTCCCTCCACCAGTAACTGTGTCCAAAAACCGCCTCATTTAGAGTACTGGTTTAAGGATGCTAATTTTTAGTATTAGCCTAATCAAAATATATTCCCAAACTACTGTCCTTATTTGCCTAATTCTATCATTCAACCCCTTTCATCTAATATGTTTGCTCTAAAACAGAGGGAATTATGTAAACATTTGGCTACCAGCTGTGACAGTCATTAATCATAATATGGTTTGCACCTCAGTTCATTAAAGAATAGTCTCTGGTCCAAAGTTACCCAACAATCAGTGACAAAGTTAATAGGAAGCTACATCATCTCGCAACCTCCTTCCTCAGTCTCTGACAAACACGTTCACCAGCATCAACCTGCTCCTGGCAGTGACACTGATTGTGAGTAGTGAAAGCTACCACTGATTGAGCTTGAGTCCTTCCTGAAGATCATACCCTCTGTGATGCATTGAGTACATTTCCACTTTATCCTTCACAATCATGGGGGGCTTGTGCTGTTCCCATTTCATAGATAAGAAAACTAGAGCTTAGAGATAGACATTAATTTACCCAAAGTCATACCACTAAAAAGTGGCAGAGATAGAAACAATTTTTTTGGAGCTCCATAATTTCCAAAGCCCCAATTCTTACTGTTTTTTTCTAACTCTTACAGATATGTTTACTATTCTAAATTGAAAAAAAAGGAGAACAAGAAAGATTATAATGGGGATTTTTGTTCATAATGGAATGGAAAAATATATTTATGGGGTAAAATTTGTAAAATTATTTTTAAAACGTACTTTGGGTAATTCCTTGCTTTGCGCTAAACTATAGTCTTTTTGCCATTAGACTGGCTACTTAGGACGTGCTCCATGAGGTTTGTCTTCATCTCGGAATTCTCAACTCAGTGTCCTCACTTCATAACATTGCTCTGTGCTGAAGAGACCTACACTTTCATTACTGGGGGACAGGGGTGCCACGCTACGTTTTTTAGTGGTCCCCGTCTGTCATAGGAGCATCGTCAGTTCTGGCTCTCTGCTGTCTGGACTGCCCCCTTCACCCCACATTTCCCAGGTGTGCTCTGCTTCTTGCTCAGCTGCACCCATGTGCAGCCTCCTCCGCCACTCCTCTCTCTCCTACACCACCTTTTCATCTGTTACCTTGCATCCCACCTTTCCTGGTCAAGTCTCAGCCAGCTGTGACCCTCTATTCACTTTCTTAATTCAGCAAGTGTCCCTTAAGGGGTCATTACATTGGCACCTCAAGTTCCATACATTATAATCTTTCTTTTGTTCTTTTTTTTTTTTCACTTTTCTATCATTGCATCATTCTTTTCTGTCATGCTCCAATGAGTATCAAGTAGAGATGAGGGACCAGGCCTATCTGTGTATTTATGTATGTGTAGTGGAGAGTGGGATCCACAGGAATTATGGTCCATGACTGCTGAGGCATTTGAATGACTTGTGGGTTACTTGAGGGCCCTCTCCATCCCTCTGTTCTTTCGCCCTCACAGTATATCTTTCAAAACAGGGTCCCAGATTATTGTCAACACCACTTAGTTCCACCCAAGAAACCAACCCACAGAAACGTTCTCAGAGGTAGCACCGTCACTTAGAGTCAAAGATGTTAATATCAGCAGGCTGTCTAAAGATAATGCGGGGAGTAATTTTTTTTCTCTCAGAAACAAGAAAATCCTCAGTATCTCATAAGGCAAACAAATCTTATGTAATCCTACCCAGAACTTTCTTTCACAAACTTCGAAAGTGCCCATCCATAACTTGTTCAGAAATTGTGTTATTTTGTAGAAGAATTGCATTTTAAAATATCACTCTTTCATGAAAATATAATGGCTCTAAAACAAGGGAAAGTGAAAGTCTCTCAGTCATGTCCAACTCTTTGGGACCCATGGACTCTACAGTCCATGGAATTCTTCAAACCAGAACACTGAAGTGGGTAGCCTTTCCCTTCTCCAGGGGATCTTCCCAACTCAGGGATCAAACCCAGGTCTCCCGCCTTGCAGGCAGAGTCTTTACCAGCTGAGCCACAAAGGTAGCCCAGGTATACCAGAATGCGTAGCCTCTCCCTTTTCCAGGGGATCTTCCTGACCCAGGAATTGAACCAGGGTCTCCTGCATTTCAGGTGAATTCTTTACCGAGTTATCAGGGAAGCCTGATTAAACAAGATGCTCTATCAATTCATCCACCTGTCCTTCAGTTACTAATGCTCCTTTTATGTACAGACAAGATGTTTAGGCATTATGAATAAGACAGAGTATAGTCTACCCTGCTCCTTCTCTGAAAGACTTAACAGCTGTGGGGACAGGGAACAAATACACAAAACAAAAATACATATCACAACTCAGGCATTCTGATGCAGACAAGATGTGGAGAGGAGTTACCCTCCCCTCAATGTAGTGTTTTTTAAACTGGTTTATCTGAACACGCGAGCAGTCACAGTCATTTTTAGGGTTCCTCAAAGAGGAGGATCAAGTAGAGATAGGTTGGGGATTCTTGTGTCACTCCAAGCCTCACATCAGTCTGACATTTGACAAAGCCTTCTCCCCATGGCTATGGACAGCAGTGAGCAATGGGCACAAGCGTGATTCCAGACCTCACTTACTGCTCAGAGGGAGGCCATTCTGCTTCCATTAGGTTTATTCTATTATCCAAATGCTGGGAGCAGTGGCATCCTCTGCCAAGAGCCCCGTTACTGAGGAGGGGACTAAAAAGGAGAAATATATGTTCACTGGCAGGGCTGCCCAAGTAAGCATGACCAAGAAATCCATATACTGGAAGGAGGAACCCCTTCCTCCTCTCTGTGCTTACGCCAGGTACCGAATCTAATTAGGACTTCTGACCTTGACTCTTGCCTTGCCTGAAATCATGGCCAGGCCAACACAATGAATACGGTAGTCTCATACTTCCCTTCCTTCTGTAAGATTTTGATTTCTATTAAAACACAAGGTACCCTAAGAAACTTACTCTTGAAGTTGTGATAATAATTCACCAATACATATGAATTTTCTACAAAAAATACTTCTTCTTTTCCAGAGTCACAAAGGCAAGGGGTACTTAAGTGGCAGGGGGAAGGAAGTCCTTTAGTCAGGGGAAAGCCCAGAGATGAGACCCCCTAGAACATATGCCACCTATTTCCCTATTTTGTTTGGAAACAGCCTGCTAAGAGGTAGAAAATGTGTTTGTCCACTATTACTGTAGATATTCCATTTTGTTACTGACTGCTCCTTTCTTCACATTGATTTAAGTGGCCAACTATTACCTGAGAGTGACTCCACTTCCATAAAGTGACTTTCTCCCTAAAGAAGTGTTAGCGACTAACAAAACTGCCTTGGCACCTCACAGAACCAGCCTATAAAAGAGATGAAGGACGACTGAGCTGGATGGAGCCCTTGAATGTATTCTCCAGGATAAGAGCGAAAGTCAAAAGTGTGCTAACAATGTAGGAAGAAGAGACCTTTGTGAGACTAAATGGAGGTGGGATTGGATGGCCTCCTTTCTTTAGTGAATTGCCCACTCAAGGAACCCTTGAAGTGTTAGTCATTCAGTCGTGTCCAACTCTTTGCAACCCAATGGACTGTAGCCTGCCAGGCTCCTTTGCCCATGGGATTTCCCAGGCAAGAATACTGGGGTGGGTTGCCACTCCCTTCTCCAGGGAATCTTCCCAACTCAGGGATGGAACCCAAGTCTCCTACATTGCAGGCAGATTCTTTATCACCTGAGCCACCTTGAACTTGTAACAAACCACAGGCAGGAACCTACTGACTCCAAGCCTCTCTGCTCCCAGGTGCCAGCACTTCTGGGAAGAGATAAGAAGCCCTTCTTTTTAAACCTCCAGCTTCTTCATCGGCAACTACCATTGTCCCAGCAATTCCGAAAGCCAAAACCAGCCTTCTTCTCACCTCCACTCAAGTACAACCTCCAGTTCCATGGTCTCTACTCTGTCCTGATCTTTCATTTTCCTAAGCCATGTCAGCACATGTAATACACTGCTGCTGCTGCTGCTGCTAAGTTGCTTCAGTCGTGTCTGACTCTGTGCGACCCCAGAGACGGCAGCCCGCCAGGCTCCCCCGTCCCTGGGATTCTCCAGGCAAGAACACTACTCACGAATAAACAATAAAAAATGGCCTTATTCATAATCTCAAATCCTTTGGGGGAATAATTCAGGGTGTTACTTAATGTTTCATATTGTCCTTTGTTTCACATGTGATAATTCATTTCTCTGGATCAGTAATTCTGCAAAGGCAGGACAAATAACCCTGTAAGTCACAAAACCTGATGGAGATCTTGTTTCCAAATTATAATTCAAATCATAAGGGTCTACAAGTTCATGTCTGAAAATAATAGGAAGGAATACTGTAAATTTGAGGTGTCTATGAATATCCATGTGGTCACCATGCTCATACATCTGGGGTCATTATCTTACACTGAAGCCAGTACTTTATCAGGGCCTACAATGACTTGCTCAAAGGATGCAAAGCATCTAAAAAAATATCTCCAGGAATTTCTAGTATCCAGTTCCACATGTAAGGAGTTTAGAAGTCACCAATCCATTCTAACAATCCATTCTAACAATAAACAACAGCCTAGACAGCCTGAAAATTTGACAACTCTTCTTGAATCTGTAACAGAGAGGAAGACACAGAGCAAACCATCACCCTCAATACTGGACTGACAGACAGGCAAATACTAGGAGTCCAAGTTTACCAGAGCAGAGACTCAGAAGCAGAAACCGCCACAGGAATCAGGCCTGGGGTGGGAAAGCCTGAATTGTATCAATAATTGACTGATGGCTGGAGGCCCAGAATGAACAACTCTGAGAATTAAAAGCTCCAAAAAGACCCAGCCCTTTGTGGGTTTTATGTCCAGGAGCCCAAGCAATTTGTCACAGTAAATATTGGAGAAAAACTCCCTCCTGTTTTAGGAAGGGCAAGAGGAAAAGGAAGGATTTTGAAATACGCTAGAGCACACTGATCTTAGCGAGATCTGCCCTCAGGAGACACATGTTAACTACAGTCTAACCTGCTGGGGTGCTTTGGGAGCTTAACTGACCTGAGGGAAGGAAAGAACCTAGCTCTAGTCAGCTAGCCTACGACGTGAGTGAAGTGAAATAATCAACCGTGGTCCACTCTAACCATCCTGTCCCACCTAAGGAGGAGAATTTTAAAAAGGCAACTCAGTAGTGCTTATGAGTAGTGCAACATGAGAAACGCTGGGCTGGAAGAAGCACAAGCTGGAATCAAGATTGCCAGGAGAAATATCAATAACCTCGGATATGCAAATGACACCACCCTTATGGCAGAAAGCGAAGAAGAACTAAAAAGCCTCTTGATGAAAGTAAAACAGGAGAGTGAAAAAGTTGGCTTAAAGCTCAATATTCAGAAAACGAAGATCATGGCATCTGGTCCCATCACTTCATGGGAAATAGATGGGGAAACAGTGGAAACAGTGTCAGACTTTATTTTTTGGGGCTCCAAAATCACTGCAGATGGTGACTGCAGCCATGAAATTAAAAGATGCTTACTCCTTGGAAGGAAAGTTATGACCAACCTAGATAGCATATTGAAAAGCAGAGACATTACTTTGCTGACTAAGGTCCATCTAGTCAAGGCTCTGGTTTTTCCTGTGGTCATGTATGGATGTGAGAGTTGGACTGTGAAGAAGGCAGAGCACCAAAGTATTGATGCTTTTGATCTGTGGTGTTGGAGAAGACTTGAGAGTCCCTTGGACTGCAAGGAGATCCAACCAGTCCATTCTGAAGGAGATCAGCCCTGGGATTTCTTTGGAAGGAATGATGCTAAAGCTGAAACTCCAGTACTTTGGCCACCTCACGTGAAGAGTTGACTCATTGGAAAAGACTCTGATGCTGGGAGGGATTGGGGGCAGGAGGAGAAGGGGACGACAGAGAATGAGATGGCTGGATGGCATCACTGACTCGATGGACATGAGTCTGAGTGAACTCCGGGAGTTGGTGATGGACAGGGAGGCCTGGCGTGCTGCGATTCATGGGGTCGCAAAGAGTCAGACATGACTGAGCGACTGAACTGAACTGAACTGAACTGAGTGCTTATGAAGTTCATAGTCCAAAGGCTCACTCAAAGAATTAGACCTAACCATAGACAATAAAACTTTTCTCCACTATTCTCCCACTGACCACCACAATATTGAAGGTCTGTGTATGGCAGGTTCTTTAATGGGTTCATCATGTCTAGCTATGAAATTACCAGCCATACTAAAAAGTAGTATACACAATTTGAAGAGACAGAGGAAACATCAGAACCAGACATGGCACGGATACTAGAATTGTCAGACTATGAATTTAAAACAAGTATGATTAATATGCTAAGGGCTATAAATGGCTAAAGTAGACAGCATGCAAAAACAGATGAGCAATATAAGTGGAGAGGTGGAAATCCTAAGAAAGAATCAAAAAGGGATGCTAGAGAGATCAAAAACGGTATAGCACAAATGAAGAATGCCTTTGATGAGCTTATCAATAGACAAGAAACAGCTAAGGAAAGAATCACTGCTCTTGAGGATATAGCAATAGAAACCTCCAAAACTGAAAAGCAAAGAGAACAAGGACTGAAAGAAAAATTATGACAGAATACCCAAGGATTGTGGAAAAACTACATATTTAATGGGGATACTAGAAGAAGAAACAGAGACAGGGACAATATTTGAAACAATAATGACTAAGAATATCCACCAATAATGTCAGACACCAACCACCAGACATCAGAAAACTCAAAGAACATCAAGCAGAATAAATATCCCCCTCCAAATTACACATTAGCATATCATTTTCAAACTATGGAAAATAACTTTTTCTCAGAAAACACACAAGCAAGAAGATAGAGAAGTAAAATATTTAAGGTGTTAGAGAAAAAACCCACTAACACAGAATTTTGTACCCTATTAAATTATTCTTCACAAGTGAAGGAGAAATAGGGACTTCCTCAGACAAACAAAACTTGAAGAAAATTCTGTCAGTAGACTGGCCTTGAAAGAAATGTTAAAAGAAGATTAACATTTAGAGAGAAGGGGAAAATATGGTATAAGTCAGAAACTTGGATCTACATAAAGAAAGGAGAAGTACCAAGAATGAATAAGTGAAGGTAAAATAGAAACATTTATTTTTCTTATTCTTAATTAATACATAAGAGTTGGTTAAAATAACAATAGCCACAATGTAGTTGATTATATATGTACATCATTATGTATGCTTATACATAGGTGAAATGAATGACAGCAGTGATACAAGAAATGGAAGGAATTAGGATTATTTGGTTATTATAAAGTATACCACATGTGAAGAGGTATAGTATTATTTAAAAGTGGACTTGGACTAGCTGTAAAAGGATATTGCGAAGTCTAGGAAAACTACTTTTAAAAAAAAGTCTACACTAAGAGAGAAAGTGGAATCATATAACAATAAATTAAATCACGCCACAATTAAAACCACAAATGGCAGAAAACTAGTGGAAAAAATAGGAATAAAGAACAATGGCAACAAGTAGCAAACACTAACAAATATGGTAGCCATAATCCAACTGTATCAATAATCATCGTGAATGTTAATGACCTAAATGCACCAATTAAAAGACAGATATTGTCATCAGTTCAGTTCAGTTCAGTTGCTCAGTCGTATCCAGCTCTTTGCAACCCCATTATTTGCAGCACGCCAGGCCTCCCTGTCCATCACCAACTTCTGGACTTTACCCAAACTCATGTCTATTGAGTCGGTGATGCCATCCAACCATCTCATCTTCTGTTGTCCCCTTCTCCTCCTGCCCTCAATCTCTCCCAGCATCAGGGTCTTTTCAAATGAGTCAGCTCTTCACATCAGGTGGCCAAAGTATTGGGAGTTTCAGCTTCAACATCAGTCCTTCCAATGAACACCCAGGACTGACCTCCTTTAGGATGGACTGATTGGATCTCCTTGCAGTCCCAGGGACTCTCAAGAGTCTTCTCCAACACTACAGTTCAAAAGCATCAATTCTTTGGTGCTCAGCTTTCTTTATAGTCCAACTCTCACATCCATACATGACCACTGGAAAAACCATAGACTTGACTAGACAGACTTTTGTTGGCCAAGTAATGTCTCTGCTTTTTAATATGCTGTCCAGGTTGGTCATAACTTTCCTTCCAAGGAGTAAGCATCTTTTAATTTCATGGCTGCAATCACCATCTGCACTGATTTTGGAGCCCCCAAAAATAAAGTCTCTTACTGTTTGCACTGTTTCCCCATCTATTTCCCATGAAGTGATGGGACCAGATGCCATGACCTTAGTTTTCTGAATGTTGAGCTTTAAGCCAACTTTTTCACTCTCCTCTTTCACTTTCATCAAGAGGCTTTTTAGTTCCTCTTCACTTTCTGCCATAAGGGTGGTGTCATCTGCATATCTGAGGTTATTGATATTTCTCCCAGCAATCTTGATTCCAGCTTGTGCTTCCTCCAGCCCAGCATTTCTCATGATGTACTCTCCATATAAGTTAAATAAGCAGGGTGACAATACACAGCCTTGATGTACTCTTTTTCCTATTTGGAACCAGTTTGTGGTTCCATGTCTGGTTCTAACTGTTGCTTACTGACCTGCATACAGATTTCTTAGGAGACAGGTAAGATGGCCTGGTATTCCCATCTCTTTCAGAATTTTCCAGTTTATTATGACCACACAGTCAAAGGCTTTGGCATAGTCAATAAAGCAGATATCGATGTTTTTCTGGAATTCTCTTGCTTTTTCGATGATCCAGCAAATGTTGGTAATTTGATCTCTGGTTCCTCTGCCTTTTCTAAAACCAGCTTGAATATCTGGAATTTCATGGTTCATGTATTCCTGAAGCCTGGCTAGGAGAATTTTGAGCATTACTTTACTAGCATGTGAGATGAGTGCAATTGTGCGGTAGTTTGAGCATTCTTTGGCATTTCCTTTCTTTGGGATTGGAATGAAAACTGACCTTTTCCAGTCCTGTGGCCACTGCTGAGTTTTCCAAATTTGCTGGCATATTGAGTGCAGCACTTTCACAGCATCACCTTTCAGGATTTGAAACAGCTCAACTGGAATCCATCACCCCCACTAGCTTTGTTCATAGTGATGTTTCCTAAGGCCCATTTGACAATGCATTCCAGGATGTCTGGCTCTAGGTGAGTGATCACACCATTGTGATTATCTGGGTTGTGAAGATCTTTTTTGTATAGTGTATCAAAAAAGAAAGACCCGGGCAGTCCTAAGATGTCAGAGGAATAGGATGGGGAGACCACTTTCTCCCTCACAAATTCATCAAAAGAACATTTCAACGCTGAGCAAACTCCACATAACAACTTCTGAATGCTGGCAGAGGACATCAGGCACCCAGAAAAGCAGATCATTGTCTTCAAAAACAGGTAGGAAAACATATAAAAGACGAAAAAAGAGACAAAGGAGGTGGGGAGGGAGCTCCATCCCGGGAAGGGAATCCCGTCTCGGGAAGGGAATCTTAAGAAGAGAGGTTTCCAAACACCAGGAAACACTCTCCCTGCCATGTCTGTGGTGAGCCTTGGAAGCACAGAGGGCAACATAACAGGAAGGAAAAATAAATAAATAATTAAAACCAACAGATTACAAGCCCAACAGTAACTCCCCCAGCGGAAAAGCAGCACAGACACCTGCATCTGCCATTAGAAAGTGGGGACAGGGCAGGGAGGCGCGGGAGGCGCAGGCTGCAGTGCTTTTTAAGAATTGGGCAGAAACACCCCGTGCATAACCAGAACGAACTAACTTGGGATAGCAAACCAGACTGTGGGATAGCTACCACGTGAAAAGCTCGAACTTACATCACCAGGACCACACACAGAACAAAGGGAGGATCGGAAATAGCCAGCTGCAGACCATCTCCCGCCGGTTACAGGCAGCCAGAGCCGTAAGGGCTGGAAGGGGGCAATCGCAGCCCCAGAGAGACTTTACCTACCAAACTGCAAGCAGGCTTCTTTGCTAAGACTTCTGGGGGTTCTGGACAGTCACCATCTACTTCACAAGGGGCGCCAGCGGTATACCCAGAAAACTGAGCAGCAGAGATGGGAAAGGCGATAAGTCGCAGCGACCGCACTCGCCAAACACCTGAGCTATTTGGACCTGGGAAGGCACAAAACGCAGTCCCAACCGAATCTGTGCCTCTGAGGGCTACCTGAGTGCTGAACCTGAGCGGCTTAGACCGGGGAGGTGCATGCAGCCTAGGGCTGGCCTCAGATGATTCCCGGCAGAGCAACATAGAGCCTGAGCAGTTTGTGCGCTGCAAGCAGGGGCAGGCCCAGAGGGGCTGAGACACTGCATGCACATGACAGTGTTATTTGTTTGCAGCATCCCTCCCTCCCCACAGCGCGACTGAACAAGTGAGCCTAAAAAAAAAAAAAAAAAAGGTCCACCACTGCCCCCCCTGTGTCAGGACGGAAATCAGACACTGAAGAGACCAGCAAACAGAAGAAGTTAAACAGAGGGAATCACCTTGGAAGGGACCCCACACTGCCCACAACACCAGAGAAAGGGCCAGATATATCTTTACTATTTTTAAGATCATTTTTTTTTCTTTTTCTTTTTTTTTTTTGTTGATGTTGTTGTGCGGTTGTTTTTTCTTTTTTTTTTTCTTTCTAACTTTTTAAAATTGTTAAGCCCTCTATTTCTCCTTTAATTTTTATTTCTATAATCTATTCTTACTTTTCAAAAAAAAAGACCCTCCTTTTTAAAGCAAACACCAGATATAGTCTATGTGTGGTTGTTGTTTTTTAATAATTCTTGTGGCTTTGTTTTTTTTTCTTCTTCTTCTTCTTTTCTTTAATATTGTATTTTTGAAAATCCAACCTCTACTCTAGATTTTTAATCTTTGCTTTTTGGTTTTTGTTGTCAATTTTGTACATTTAAAAACCCAAACTTCACTACCCAATTTCACCTGAGAGCGAGATTGCTACCTTGACCGCTCTCTCCTCCTTTGGACTCTCCTTTTTCTCCACCAGGTGGCCTCTGTCTCTTCCCTCCCCCTTCTCTTCTCTACCCAACTCTGGGAATCTCTGTGTGTTCCAGATGGTGGAGAACAACTAAGGAACTGGTTACTGGCTGGATCTGTCTCTCTCCTTTTTATTTCCCTCTTTTATCCTCCTGGCCACGTCTATCTACTTCCTGCCTCTCCTCTTCCCTGTATAACTCCATGAATACCTCTGAGCGGTCCAGACTGTGGAGTGCACATAAGGAAGTGATTACTGGCTAGCTTGCTCTCTCCTCTTTTGATCCCACCTCATTTCATTCCAGTCACCTCTAACTACCCACTCCCTCTTCTCTTCTCCTTGTAACTCAGTGAACTTCTCTGGGTGTCCCTCAATGTGGAGAAACTTCATCTTTAACCTAGATGTTTTATCATCGGTGCTGTATAGATGGAGAAGTCTTGAGGCTACTGTAAAAATAAAACTGAAAACCAGAAGCAGGAGGCTTAAGTCCAAATCCTGAGAACATCAGAGAACTCCTGAATCCAGGGAACATTAATCAATAGGAACTCATCAAACGCCTCCATACCTACACTGAAACCAAGCACCACCCAAGGGCCAACAAGTTCCAGAGCAAGACATACCACGCAAATTCTCCAGCAACACAGGAACATACCCCTGAGCTTCAATATACAGGCAGCTCAAAGTTACTCCAAACCATTGATGTCTCATAACCCATTACTGGTCACTCCATTGCACTCCAGAGAGAAGAAATCCAGCTCCACCCACCAGAACTCCAACACAAGCCTCCCTAACCAAGAAACCTTGACAAGCCACTGATACAACCCCACCCACAGTGAGGAAGCTCCATAATAAAGAGAACTCCACAAATTCCCAGAATATAGAAAGGCCACCCCAAATGCAGCAATATAACCAAGATGAAGAGACAGAGGAATACTCAGCAGGTAAAGGAACAGGAGAAATGGCCACCAAACCAAACAAAAGAGGAAGAGATAGGGAATCTACCTGAGAAAGAATTCCGAATATTGATAGCGAAAATGATCCAAAATCTTGAATCAAAATGAAATCACAGATAAATAGTCTGGAGACAAGGATTGAGAAGATGCAAGGAAGGTTTAACAAGGACCTAGAAGAAATAAAAAAGAGTCAATATATAATGAATAATGCAATAAATGAGATCAGAAACACTCTGGAGGCAACAAATAGTAGAATAACGGAGGCAGAAGATAGGATTAGTGAAATAGAAGATAGAATGGTAGAAATAAATGAATCAGAGAGGAAAAAAGAAAAAAGAATTAAAAGAAATGAGGACAATCTCAGAGACCTCCAGGACAATATGAAACGCTCCAACATTCGAATTATAGGAGTCCCAGAAGAAGAAGACAAAAAGAAAGACCATGAGAAAATCCTTGAGGAGATAATAGTTGAAAACTTCCCTAAAATGGGGAAGGAAATAATCACCCAAGTCCAAGAAACACAGAGAGTTCTAAATAGGATAAACCCAAGGCAAAACACCCCAAGACACATATTAATCAAATTAACAAAATTCAAACACAAAGAACAAATATTAAAAGCAGCAAGGGAAAAACAACAAACAACACACAAGGGGATTCCCATAAGGATAACAGCTGATCTTTCAATAGAAACTCTTCAGGCCAGGAGGGAATGGCAAAACATACTTAAAGTGATGAAAGACAATAACCTACAGCCCAGATTACTGTACCCAGCAAGGATCTCATTCAAATATGAAGGAGAAATCAAAAGCTTTACAGACAAGCAAAAGCTGAGAGAATTCAGCACCACCAAACCAGCTCTCCAACAAATGCTAAAGGATATTCTCTAGACAGGAAACACAAAAAGCGTGTATAAACCCGAACCCAAAACAGTAAAGTAAGTGGCAATGGGATCATACTTATCAATAATTACCTTAAACATAAATGGGTTGAATGCCCCAACCAAAAGGCCAAGACTGGCCGAATGGATACAAAAACAAGACCCCTATATATGCTGCCTACAAGAGACCCACCTCAAAACAAGGGACACATACAGACTGAACATGAAGGGCTGGAAAAAGATATATCACGCAAATAGAAACCAAAAGAAAGCAGGAGTGGCAATACTCATATCCGATAAAATAGACTTTAAAACAAAGGCTGTGAAAAGAGACAAGGCCACTACATAATGATCAAAGGATCAATCCAAGAAGAAGATATAACAATTACAAATATATATGCACCCAACATAGGAGCACCACAATATGTAAGACAAATGCTAACAAGTATGAAAGGGTAAATTAACAATAACACAATAATAGTGGGAGACTTTAATACCCCACTCACACCTATGGACAGATCAACTAAACAGAAAATTAACAAAGAAACACAAACTTTAAATGATACAATAGACCAGTTAGACCTAATTTATATCTATAGGACATTTCACCCCAAAACAATGAATTTCACCTTTTTCTCAAGTGCTCACGGAACATTCTCCAGGATAGATCACATCCTGGGCCATAAATCTAAACTTGATAAATTCAAAAAAATCGAAATCATTCCAAGCATCTTTTCTGACCATAATGCATTAAGATTAGATCTCAATTACAGGAGAAAAACTATTAAAAATTCCAACATATGGAGGCTTAACAACACGCTTCTGAATAACCAACAAATCACAGAAGAAATAAAAAAAAATCAAAATATGCATATAAACAAATCAAAATGAAAACACAACAATCCAAAACCTGTGGGACACTATAAAAGCAGTGCTAAGAGAAAAGCTCATAGCAATACAGGCATGCCTCAAGAAACAAGAAAAAAGTCAAATAAATAACCTAACTCTACACCTAAAGCAACTAGAAAAGGAAGAAATGGAGAACCCCAGAGTTAGTAGAAGGAAAGAAATCTTAAAAATTAGGGAAGAAATAAATGCAAAAGAAACAAAAGAGACCATAGCAAAAATCAACAAAGCCAAAAGCTGGTTCTTTGAAAGGATAAATAAAATTGACAAACCATTAGCCAGACTCATCAAGAAACAAACAGAGAAAAATCAAATCAATAAAATTAGAAATGAAAATGGAGAGATCACAACAGACAACACAGAAATACAAAGGATCATAAGAGACTACTATCAGCCATTATATGCCAATAAAATGGACAATGTGGAAGAAATGGACAAATTCTTAGAAAAGTACAACTTTCCCAAATTGAACCAGGAAGAAATAGAAAATCTTAACAGACCCATCACAAGCACAGAAATTGAAACTGTAATCAGAAATCTTCCAGCAAACAAAAGCCCAGGTCCAGACGGCTTCACAGCTGAATTCTACCAAAAATTTAGAGAAGAGCTAACACCTATCCTACTCAAACTCTTCCAGAAAATTGCAGAGGAAGGTAAACTTCCAAACTCATTCTATGAGGCCACCATCACCCTAATACCAAAACCTGACAAAGATGCTACAAAAAAAGAAAACTACAGGCCAATATCACTGATGAACATAGATGCAAAAATCCTCAACAAATTTCTAGCAATCAGAATCCAACAACACATTAAAAAGATCATACACCATGACCAAGTGGGCTTTATCCCAGGGATGCAAAGATTCTTCAATATCCGCAAATCAATCAAGGTAATTCACCACATTAATAAATTGAAAAATAAAAGCCATACGATTATCTCAACAGATGCAGAGAAGGCCTTTGACAAAATTCAACATCCATTTATGATAAAAACTCTCCAGAAAGCAGGAATAGAAGGAACATACCTCAACATAATAAAAGCTATATATGACAAACCCACAGCAAACATTATCCTCAATGGTGAAAAATTGAAAGCATTTCCCCTAAAGTCAGGAACAAGACAAGGGTGCCCACTTTCACCACTACTATTCAACATAGTTCTGGAAGTTTTGACCACAGCAATCAGAGCAGAAAAAGAAATAAAAGGGATCCAAATTGGAAAAGAAGAAGTAAAACTCTCACTGTTTGCAGATGACATGATCCTCTACATAGAAAACCCTAAAGACTCCACCAGAAAATTACTAGAGCTAATCAATGACTATAGTAAAGTTGCAGGATATAAAGTCAACACACAGAAATCCCTTGCGTTCCTATACACTAATAACAAGAAAGTAGAAAAAGAAATTAAGGAAACAATTCCATTCACCATTGCAACGAAAAGAATAAAATACTTAGGAATATATCTACCTAAAGAAACTAAAGACCTATATATAGAAAACTATAAAACACTGATGAAAGAAATCAAAGAGGACACGAATAGATGGAGAAATATACCATGTCCATGGATCGGAAGAATCAATATAGTGAAAATGAGTATACTACCCAAAGCGATCTACAAATTCAATGCAATCCCTATCAAGCTACCAATGGTATTTTTCACAGAACTAGAACAAATAATTTCAAGATTTGTATGGAAATACAAAAAACCTCGAATAGCCAAAGCAATCTTGAGAAAGAAGAATGAAACTGGAGGAATCAACTTGCCTGACTTCAGGCTCTACTACAAAGCCAGTCATCGAGACAGTATGGTACTGGCACAAAGACAGAAATATAGATCAATGGAACAAAATAGAAAACCCAGAGATAAATCCACACACATATGGACACCTTATCTTTGACAAAGGAGGCAAGAATATACAATGGAGTAAAGACAATCTCTTTAACAAGTGGTGCTGGGAAAACTGGTCAACCACTTGTACAAGAATGAAACTAGATCACTTCCTAACACCGCACACAAAAATAAACTCAAAATGGATTAAAGATCTAAATGTAAGACCAGAAACTATAAACCTCCTAGAGGAGAACATAGGCAAAACACTCTCCGACATAAATCACAGCAGGATTCTCTATGATCCACCTCCCAGAATTCTGGAAATAAAAGCAAAAATAAACAAATGGGATCTAATTAAAATTAAAAGCTTCTGCACAACAAAGGAAAAGATAAGCAAGGTGAAAAGACAGCCTTCTGAATGGGAGAAAATAATAGCAAATGAAACAACGGACAAACAACTAATCTCAAAAATATACAAGCAACTTATGCAGCTCAATTCCAGAAAAATAAACGACCCAATCAAAAAATGGGCCAAAGAACTAAATAGACATTTCTCCAAAGAAGACATACGGATGGTTAACAAACACATGAAAAGATGCTCAACATCACTCATTAGAGAAATGCAAATCAAGACCACAATGACGTACCACTTCACACCAGTCAGAATGGCTGTGATCCAAAAGTCTTCAAGCAATAAATGCTGGAGAGGGTGTGGAGAAAAGGGAACCCTCTTACACTGTTGGTGGAAATGCAAACTAGTACAGCCACTATGGAGAACAGTGTGGAGATTCCTTAAAAAATTGCAAATAGAACTGCCTTATGACCCAGCAATCCCACTGCTGGGCATACACACCAAGGAAACCAGAATTGAAAGAGACACATGTACCCCAATGTTCATCACAGCACTGTTTATAAGAGCCAGGACATGGAAACAACCTAGATGTCCATCAGGAGATGAATGGATAAGAAAGCTGTGGTACATATACACAATGGAGTATTACTCAGCCATTCAAATAATATATTTGAATCAGTTCTGATGAGATGGATGAAACTGGAGCCGATTATACAGAGTGAAGTAAGCCAGAAAGAAAAACACCAATACAGTATACTAACACATATATATGGAATTTAGAAAGATGGTAATGATGACCCTGTATGAAAGACAGCAAAAGAGACACAGATGTGTAGAGTGGACTTTTGGACTCTGAGGGAGAGGGAGAGGGTGGGATGATTTGGGAGAATGGCATTGAAACATGTATACTATCATGTAAGAAACGAATCGCCAGTCTATGTTTGATGCATGATACAGGATGCTTGGGGCTGGTGCATGGGGATGATCCAGAGAGATGATATGGGGTGGGAGGTGGGAGGGGGGTTCATGTTTGGGAACTCATGTACACCCGTGGTGGATTCATGTCAACGTATGGCAGAACCAATGCAGTATTGTAAAGTAAAATAAAGCAAAAATAAAAATTAAAAAAAAAGAAAGACCCAACTGTATGTTATCTACAGGATACCCACTTTAAATATAAAGACATATATAGATTAAAAATAAATGGATGGAGAAAAATGTACCATGCTAACGACTAATCAAAAGAAATTGGGAGTAGCTACTTCATTCATTTCAGACAGAGCAAACATCAAAGCAAAAAAAGTTATCAAAGATAAAGAAGGACATTACATAATCTTAAAGGGGTCAATTCTCCAAGAAGACATAACAATCCTAAACATGTATGTACCTGACAAGAGAGTATTAAACTATATGAGGCAAAAACCACTAAATGTGCAAGGACAAATGGATTCTACTACCACAGTTGAAGACTTCAACACCCCCCTACCAGAAATGGATAAATCCAGCAGGCAGAAAATTAGTAAGGGCATAGTTGAACTGAGCAACAGTAATAATAAACTGGATATAAACATTTTTAATACCACAAATAAACAAGTGAAGTTTGAAATTCAAAACCCAATACCATTTACATTGGCATCCCAAATTAAATACTTAGCTATAAACCTAATATGATATGTAGAAGGTTGATAGATCTATAAGGGAATCTATAAAACCCTGATGAATGAAATCAAAGGAGAATTAAATAAATGGAGAGATATTTCATCTTGATAGATAAGAAGAAAACACTGTCATGATATCAGTTCTTTCCAACTTGATCAAGAGATTCAGGACAATCCCAACAAAAATCCCAGAAAATTATCTTGTGAATATTGACAAACTGATTCTAAAGTTATTGTGGAAAGGCAATAGACCTTGAATAACCAAGACAACATTCAAGATAGAACAAAGTTGGAGGGCTGACACTACTTGATGCTAAGATTTACTGTAAAGCTATAATAATCAAGACACTGTGGTATTGGTGAAAACATTGACGAATGGAACTGAATCAGTTCAGTTCAGTTCATTTCCGTCGCTCAGTCGTGTCCGACTCTTTGCGACCCCATGAATCGCAGCACGCCATACCTCCCTGTCCATCACCATCTCCCGGAGTTCACTCAGACTCACGTCCATCGAGTCCGTGATGCCATCCAGCCATCTCATTCTCTGTCGTCCCCTTCTCCTCCTGCCCCCAATCCCTCCCAGCATCAGTCTTTTCCAATGAGTCAACTCTTCGCATGAGGTGGCCAAAGTACTGGAGCTTCAGCTTTAGCATCATTCCTGCCAAAGAAATCCCAGGGCTGATCTCCTTCAGAATGGACTGGTTGGATCTCCTTGCAGTCCAAGGGACTCTCAAGAGTCTTCTCCAACACCACAGTTCAAAAGCATCAATTCTTCAGCGTTCAGCTTTCTTCACAGTCCAACTGTCACATCCATACATGACCACAGGAAAAACCATAGCCTTGACTAGATGGACCTTAGTCAGAAAAGTAATGTCTCTGCTTTTGAATATACTATCTAGGTTGGTCATAACTTTCCTTCCAAGGAGTAAGCGTGTTTTAATTTCATGGCTGCAGTCACCATCTGCAGTGATTTTGGAGCCCAGAAAAATAAAATCTGACACTGTTTCTACTGTTTCCCCATCTATTTCCCATGAAGTGATGGGACTAGATGCTCATGATCTTTGTTTTCTGAATGTTGAGCTTTAAGCCAACTTTTTCACTCTCCTCTTTCACTTTCATCAAGAGGCTTTTTAGCTCCTCTTCACTTTCTGCCATAAGGATGGTGTTATCTGCATATCTGTGGTTATTGATATTTCTCCCGGCAATCTTGATTCCAGCTCAGAAATAGACTTACATACATATAATCAATTAACCAATCTTTGACAAAGGAGCAAAGGCAACACAATGGAGCAAAGAGTGTTTTTAACAAGTGGTGTTGGAGTAATTGCAAAAAAAAAATCAATCTAGATATAGATAAAATGAACTCTTCACAAAACTAGCTCAAAAGTATCATAGACCTAAATGTAAAATGCAAAACTCCAAAACTCCTAGAAGATTAATAAGACAGGAGAAAAGCTTAGATAACCATGATTATGGTAATGACATTTTAGATATGGCATCAAAGGGACAATCCATGAGAAAAAAATCAATAGCTGGACTTCATTAAAATTAAAAATGTCTGCTCTGCAAAAGGCACTGTGAAGAAACTGAGAAAAAAAAGCCACAGACTGCTGGAAAATATTTGGAAAAACATATATCTGTGAAAGGACTGTTATCTAAAATATACAAAAAGCCTTTAAAATTCAACAATAAGAAAACAAACATTCTGGATAAAAAAAAAATGGGCCAAAAGACCTTAATAGACACCTCACCAAAACAGAGATGCAGGTGATAAATAATTATGTAAAATAAGCTCTACATCCTACTTGATCAAGGAAACTCAAATTAAAACAACAAAAAGATACCATTAGTCATCAAAATCTGAAACACTGATAATACCAAATGTTAGCCAGGATGTGAAGCAACAGGAATTTTCATTCATTGCTGATGGGAACGCAAAATGGTATGGCCACTTTGGAAGGCAGTTGGCACTTTCTTATAAAACATATTATACATTTGTCCAAACTCAGAATGGCCAAGAGTGAGCCCTAAGATAAACTCTGGACTTTAGGTGATTACATTGCGTCAGTGCAATTCAGGAATTATAGCAGTTCAGTTCATGAAATGTACCCCCCTTGGTGAAGGATATTGATAATAAGGAAGGCTTTGGATGTGTGGGAATGGGGTATATGGGAAATATCCTTGATTTCCTCTTCATTTTGCTGTGAATGAAAACTCCTCTAAAACACACACACACACACTCACACAGACACACACAATCAACAACATAAAACACCAAAGTCTTGTAAATAAAAACACAGAAAAAAAATTTTCTAGGAGCATTGGTTTTATTCTATGGTAAATAATCTAAACATTATTTATACATGAACACAAACAGACATTTTAAAGAGTAGAGTGGAAAATGTACACTATTATCTAAGATAAAACTTGATTTGAATGAAATTTCATCCTCACAGCACACTTGTCAACACCCACCGCCTCCCCCAAGCCTGTATCAGGCTCTTCCTCAAGTCTAAGTCCACACTCTCTTGTTTAAGGTCCTAGTGTTCATATTCGAAAAACCTCTGCTCTTACACTCCCATGACAGAACAGAAGAGAGTAAACTCTTGATAAATATTTATTGACAAATCGATTCATCATTTCTTCAAAATTCAGAGCAGGTACAGGGAGTTGAAACCAAATTGTTTAGGTGGAAGTAGAAAGAAATGGTCGTCTTGGCAGTGGAGAAGCATCCTGCCAGGGAAGTGTTCTAGATGGCCACTATGTGATGGTTCCCTCATCGATGAAATGGTGATGAGAAAGAGAACATGGTTCCAGGGAAGAAGAAACCCTGGAAGGGTGAAACAAAAAGAATGACAAGGCAAGTATGACCAAAAAGAAGAGGATGGAGCAGAGCTCGGAGACTCGAGCCTCAGAAGAAGCAAGTGCATTCAAGCAAAGCCACAGGCAAGTCTTGTTTTCCCTCCAAATACAAATATTCAAGAAATCAACAGTTGGTTTTTGTTTATTTGGGGCTTTCTTTTTATTTTGCTTGTGTGCCTTAGAAAGGACCAGAGAAATACAGTGGCTCAGGTGAAACCCTTATGTCAGCAGGAGAGACAGAACCCAGATTAACCACCTTGGCAGCACTTACCGCAGCTGCACCCAAGCACAGAGCAAGCGCCTTCTCTTGTTTCGAGAAATCCCAGCCAAAACCAAAATTGCTTAGCCAACTTTGCCAAGTGGAAACTTGCGTTAACATGATTTTTTTAAGCCTTCTAATTTGATCATTTTCAAGTTACCGCGACTTCTCCCATTTGGGCTCCATGACTAAACGGCTTCGCTTCACTTGCAGTATGCAGACTTGTTGCTGGGCACCTACTTGTGCAACACAAGCCCTGGGCTCCCTACATCGTCTCTAGGTAGGATTACAATGTCTCAGAAAAGGGGTGTAGCCCAGCCAGTTTCTCCACGTTAGCAGCCAAGGATGCCTACTGGAGACCTGTCCTCAGATCTGGCCTCCTGGGTGTGTTAGTGTCTCTAATGGCTGTGGGATTCACTCAGCTTGTCATAGCCTGGCAAAGATTGGTCCTTCAAGGAATGGTACTAGCTCTCCTCTAGGTTCCCAGTCTTTGGTTTCAGAGACAAGTGGCACTGGGCTGTGAGCAGGGAGTGTAGCAGTGTGAGAATCAGGGGGGTGGGATGAGGTGAGGGGCAGTGGAGTGAGGCAGCAGCCATTCCTATGTACACGGTACTTGCATGCTGGCGTACTTAATGGTCACACCTTGGGAAGGATCTTAGGGATCACCTAGTAACCAACTCATTATACAGAAGTCAAAGCTGAGTCTCAAAGAGGTTGAATGATATACTGAAGGTTAGACAGCAAGCTGTTTGTGGGGAAGAAGGGTAGAAATGTACATTACTTTTGCTTTTAGAGGGAATACTCTCAACATGCCAGGCATTTTTCAGAATACTTTGCATAATCAATCTTTTTTAACTTTACAAACATGTGTGGCAGGTAATTTCAACTCTTCATAGCCCTATTTTATGAAGAAGGATGTAGGTTCTGAGAAGTAAGTTAAATCTGAATCCACATCTGTCCATAAACCCCATGCCTTTTCCTCGATGCACCCAATGCCCATGCCCTTGTGTGTTTGTGTGTGTATTATCAGTTAGTCATCTCTGACTTTGCAAGGCACAGACTGTAGCTGGACAGGCTCCTCTGTCCACAGAATTCTCCAGGCAAGAATACTGGAGTTGGTAGCTATTCCCTTCTCCAGGGTATCTTCCCGACCCAGAGATTGAACCTGGTCTCCTGCACTGCAGGCAGATTCTTTACCGTCTGAGCCACCAGGGAAGCCCCAACCCATCTCCTACTCAGCTGAATTCATTAACACTTTCCCCAGAAATCAACCCCGGGTCTGAGGACTCGGCTTCTGCAGCCATGCAGAAGGTGGTGAAGAGGGAGAATGACTATCTCTAGGGCTGCAAGTTGTACCTAAGAATACATTCATACATAGAAACAATGATATAAATTGATACTTAGGTTTGCATAATGAATACCAGAACTATCCTATGTTGAATAGCTTTTTCGACCCCATTGTCTGAGTGCAAAAACATGCTCTGAGCTCCTAATAACTAATTTACTTTAATGTGCCTACTAGAGATGTTATTAGACATTTAAATTCAGTAGATCTACATTTGGGTCACAGATTCTACATTTCTTCTAGCTCCCAGGTGATAATGAATTGACCAGTCCATGGACCACACTTTGAGTAACAACATTTTCAACCAAATTCAATTAGAAATAGGGGACTCACTCTAGATCAAAAACAGCTAATTAATTGGAGTGGTTTTCTTGTTTGTTTGTTTAATGGGATTAACCCCCAAGTCAGCCATGGTTTCCTAACCATTTTGTTTGGAAAAAAATCTTCCTATTTCCCATGCAGTAAGCCACTGCTCACCCTTAGTATTTCACCTTCTCCAAGACACATCTAGACTCTGCAAAAAGTTATCTTCTATAACTCCACAAGGAAATGCCAATCTTGTGCTCTCATGAACACACACGTGCCAGCTGGCAGCAACCTTTCTGCTCTTTCGAACAAGAAAACCAAAGCTTAACAAGTCCCATCATCAAAGTCTCTGGATGAGCCGTGCATGCCCTTCTGGAAGTTCCCCATTCTCCTCCCACAGTATGAAGGTCTTTCAGCTCTACCTTCTCAATGAACCCTTCAGCTGAGCATTTCAAAGCAAGCACTCTCCTTCCAATTTGTCTGCCTTACACATTTGGCCTATAAGATCCTCTTACTGAGTCATCTTTTTTGTTTGTGTGTCTTGTTTTCTTAACTAAATCCTCAGCTCTTTGAGAGCAGAAGCTCCATTTAGTGTCTCACTGCATCATCCAACAAAGCTTAGTCCAATGTTTTGCTCCAATTATGGGCTAAATAATTCTCTCTTAATTTCCTGAAAATCCTTTTTTTTTTCTCCCTATTGTATGAGAATAAAAGCTCCCAGTGGGCCTACAAAGACTGTCTGTGAAGATCAGAGAATGGAGTCTTCAAACACTATGAAGTCAATAAATTAATTTCTCACCTATGGTAAGAAATTGTAAAAATTCATGCCAGAATTCACATCAGTAGTGTACAAGAATCATAGGAGATAATGCATGTGAAAGTATTTAATAAAGTATAAAGCCCTCTGTGAATGTAAAATATTATCCTGTTGTTACTATTATTTAACACATATGTTTCTACCAGAATCACAAGATCACCAAGAAATGACAGACAGGCTTTAAATCCACCCCATCTGAAAAGGGCCTTTTTTTCATTCATTCATCCTTGAACTATAAGTCAATAAACTAAGATTCTCTCCTGGGCCAGGAAATAGAGGAAAGAGGAAACATTAGGATAGATCTGAAAACCTATGCTAGTATCACATGGCAACTCCCATTTCCTGAAGCTCAGGGGTAGCCAAGTAAATTTAATATGACCAGGGGAGCTATTTCATGGGCTGCAAGAGGCAGTGAGATGAATGTCATTCACAGCAGGGCAGCATAATAGCATCCATGTGTTTGTCCGAATATACACAGGCACTCCGTATGCCTGACTCTTCCACCTTATTGAATAAATCAGGTTACCTCACACTTTCCTCCTGCTGCCAAGACATTCTCTGCCCTAACCCTTTCTCATTGCTCTTTGTTAGCAATGACTTGCAGTGGTCCTGGGCCCTGTATCCTAGGCACACTTCTCCTAGAACTTCAGCAGCTCCTCCCAGCTCCTCCTCCTTTGAAGACCCATTTATACTTCCTTTTTGGCTCCATCTGGCTGTTATGGCCAACATTCCATCCTGGATTTACCAGTTACTTTAAACTCAGCACACCTTAAACAGAACCATCCTTCATGTTGGGGCTTCTCCACTGCTAACATTTCTGCATCTCAGAGAATGCCACCAGCAGCCACCCAGAGAACTAGAGTGACCAAAACAGGCCAACACCCATGGCTCTCCAAAGCACTGTTCGTTAAACGCTGATCTGACATGTTTAGAAGAGTCACAAGAGCTGCTTGCGGGAAGACAGAGCCCTGCTGAGGGCTGTGCTCACTGCTCCCTCCTGTCCTAAGTCATTCAGCTCTGCCCTCACCTTGACAAGCTGCAGTTAAGCAGACTCACTCTCTTAGGGTGACCAATTCATCCCAATTTACCCAGAACTTCCTTGATTTTATCCTTGAAAACCCCATTCTTTGGAACACACCTTAAGGGATGCATGTGCTCAGGTGTGTCTGACTCTTTGGGACCTCATGGACTGCAGCCCACCAGGCTGTCCTCTATCCACAGGATTTCCCAGGCTAGGATACTGGAGTGGGTTGCCATTTCCTTCTCCAGGGGACCTTCCTGACCCAAGAATTGAACCCGTGTCTTTCATGTCTCCTGCACTGGCGGGCAGGTTTTTTATTACTGAGCCACTGGGAAGCTCCTTTTGGAACCCCCATGCTGCTGCTGAGTCGCTTCAGTCATGTCTGACTCTTTGTGATCCCATGGACTGTAGCCCACCAGGCTCTTCTGTCCATGAGGATTCTCCAGGCAAGAATACTGGAGTGAGTTGCCATGCCCTCCTGCAGGGGATCTTCCCAACCCAAGGATCAAACCAGCATCTCTTATGTCTCCAGCATTGGTAGGCAGGTTCTTTACCACTAGTGCCACTGGGAAGTCCTTGGAAACTCTGTATTATTGTTGTTGTTCAGTCACCTAGTCGTGCCCAACTCTTTGCAACCCCATGGACTGCAGCACACCAGGCTTCCCTGTCCCTCACCATCTCCTGGAGTTTGCCCAAGTTCATCTTCATTGCATCGGTGATGCTGTCCAGCCATCTCATCCTCTGATGCCCTCTTCTCTTTCTGCCCTCAATCTTATCCAGCATTGGGAACCCCCTGGTCCTGGGCAAATCTGGACAGTTGATTTCTCTCTCTCTCTCCCTCACCACAGAAGGAAGTTTAGAGACCATCTATCCATGGGGTCGCTAAGCCGGACATGAATGAGCGACTTCACTTTTACTTTTCCCTTTCATGCATTGGAGAAGGCAATGGCAACCCACTCCAGTGTTCTTGCCTGGAGAATCCCAGGGATGGGGGAGCCTAGTGGGCTGCCATCTATGGGGTTGCACAGAGTCGGACACGACTGAAGTGACTTAGCAATGGTAGGTTGGGAAGATCCCTTGGAGTAGGAAATGGTAACCCACTCCAGTATTTTTGTCTCAGAAATCCCATGGACAGAGCAGCCTGATGGCCTACAGTTCATGGGGTCACAAAGAGCAGGACATAACCAAACAATTGAGCACACACACATGGTTACTTGCTGCACTAGCTTCTCTGGGCCGCTGTAACTAAGTACCATCAGCTGGGTGGCCTTTACAACAGAAATGTATGTCTTACAGTTCTGGGAACTGGGAGTCCAAAATCAAGATACTGGCAGGGTTGGTTCCTTCTGGGGGCCATGAGAAAGCATCTATTTCGTATCATTCCAGACAGCTTCTGGTGGTTTGCTTGCAAGCTGTGGCATTCCTAGGCTTGTACAGACAACCCCCTGATCCCTGCCTTCATCTTCATGTGGCTTTGTCGCTGTGGATGTGTTTGTGTCCAAATTTCCCCCTTTTAAAATGACACCACTCATATTGGAATAAAACCCCACCCAGGTGCAGTATGACCTCATCCTAACTTAACTAATTACATCTGCAATGACCCTATTTACAAATAAGGTCACATTCTGAAGCACTGGAGACTAGGACTTCAACAGATGAATTTTAGGGGAACACAATTCAACCCACAAAATCTGGTGTTGGTTACTTGGGGAATTCGACCTCCCAGGCCTATTTCAACCACCTCATGTAGCACATGGAGACCAGTTATAGTCAGGTATCTCCCAAAATGAAACTGCTGCTGCTGCTAAGTCACTGAAGTCGTGTCCGACTCTGCAACCCCATAGATGGCAGCCCACCAGGTTCCACCGCCCCTGGGGTTCTCCAGGCAAGAAGCCATTGCCTTCTCCAATGCATGAAAGGGAAAAGTAGAAGTGAAGTCGCTCAGTTGTGTCCGACTCTTCGTGACCCCATGGACTGCAGCCTACCAGGCTCCTCCATCCATGGGATTTTCCAGGCAAGAGTACTGGAGTGGGTTGCCACTGCCTTCTCCGAAAGTGAAACTAGTCAATATGATTTTTTTTTTCTACTTCATTTTATGTTCCATGTTCTTTGATGATCTTTCTATATTAGTTCCAGGAAGCTGATAAGCCAGGCCCCAGATTTTACCCGGGAGTCTCCTAGAGTCTCCTATTCACTCCTACCATTATTTGATTTTTATCCCTTAAATGTCTCTCAGGTCAATCTCTACCACCAGTATCTTAACTCAGACTCTCATCACAACAGCCTAACTCACCTTTCCCTTTGCTCTGATTCAGGGGGCCACCCTTCTAGCTTTCCCTGCACTCTGGTTTCTACAGTGCACATTCCAACAACCTGCTCCCACATGTAAAGCCCTCAATGGCTCTGCATAGAGCAGGCAGAATTCAAATGCCTTTGCTTCACACCCAGGGGTTTGGGTGACCTGACTCCTGCCTTGTCTTCACACACAGCAAATCCCAGTGACACTCAACTCTGTGGTTCACCAGATCGTGCTTGCGGGATCTTAGTTCCCTGACCTGGGATTGAACCCAGGCCCCCTGGAGTGGAAGCATGGAGTCTTAACCACTGGACCACCAGATCGTGCTATAGTCTCTGGCTCCCTGCCTTTGCACACACTCTTCCCTCTACCCCAGATGCCCTTCTCCCCACCGCTGGACATCTAAGAAGCTCCTATTTATCCTTTACACTCTGTTCAAGTATGACTTCTTCTGGGAAGTTGCCCCTGATCCTGAAGAATGATTTATGCTGTTCCCACAGAACTACTCCCTGCACTTACCACAAATCAATACAGTTTTTATCAGTCTCTTCCTCTTGGTCAGAGGACAAGAAGTTCATGAACCATCTAAAACTGTACCAAAAATGCACTTTGTACCTCATCTCCCCTCCCTACTAGATGTATACCCTGGGGCAAATTATTTAACCATTTTAAGCCAAGAGGTTCCACACTGAATGGCAGATAATAAAAGTATCTGCTTATGATGTTAGGATTAGTACTAAATGAAATAATTGACATAGAGACTTTTACACATGGCCTGGTACACAGCACTTATTCTCAGAAACTGTTGCTGTTATTATGTTGTTCTTATTGTGGCTAATTTCAGAAACACAGAAGTTTCATATGAGGCTCTAGACTTGCACTGACCAGGAGTACATTCTGGTTCTCAGCACTTACTAGCACTGTGTCCTTGGGCTTATGTCTCATCATCTGTATATCTGCAGATAATAATAACTACCTTATAGATATCTGAGGATAAAATATGCTACTTTTGAAGCATTGGGATAGAATGCGGCATGCAGTAAGTGCTCAATAGATAACAGCCTGTAATATAATGGGCTTTCATCAGATTTCTGAAGGGTTCCATGACTGCAGAGGAGATTGAGAATCAATTTTATAGTCTGTGAACACCTTGAGGAAGTAATTGTGTATTAATCTTTGTATTCCAATCATATACTATAGCACTGGACACACAGTAGAGGCTCAATAACTTTTTAAATGAATGGATGAGATTTATGTAAATTGAGCAATAAATGCCAAGTTAAATAATGTCACTTTTCAAGATGTCACAAACAGAGCAACCTCATCCCCTGAGAACATGGTTGAAATTCAGGAAATGGGAGAAGTGTATGTTCCAAAAATGGTGGCTTAAAGCTCCCACACTTTATTCAGAGGAATCATAAAATGTTAGAGCTGAACTAAACTTTAGCAATGATCTATTACAGCTCCCTCATTTTGCAGATGAGGAAAACGAGCTGACTCTCAGGTCTGATTTCCTCTCCCTTTATGTACAATTCTAAGGTTCGTTATCTGGCTTCCTGGCCAAAGCTCATCGAGGACAGCAAATCTGGAGAGGAAAATGGAGAGGGAGAACGGGAGAACTATGTGCACCCACGATAAGTACCAAGAAGTAAAAGCTGGGCTGGGGACAGGGAAACAAAATAAAAAGAAGACCCAAAGACTGAAGACTCAGCAGAGCCTACAACACTGGCATGGGGGTAAAAGTGCTCCTTTCTCAACAGATCCACAGGACCTGGACGGTGGGCCGGTCCCAACCATGGAAGAGATTACCTGATGCTTCAGAAAAGCAAGGTTTGCAAGAAATTTAATGTCCGTTAGCTCACAGTATTTCTATTAAGAGCTCTTATCCCACTGAGTGGGTTAGGAATTCAAACCTCGAGTTTTCATAGCACCACCCTAGACTCCCTAACTCTGAGGTTACGGCAAAGCTTCCAAGAGATGTCAATAATGTTGAAACACTGGCGAGTTGGTCACCGGGTCCCTGAGTCACCGGCACACAGGGGTGAGCTCACTTTTGCCCTCAGCACTCCTGCTTCTCTCCCATCCTTGGCATCAGTCCTGCAGAGTAATGATCTTCCTGAAAAGCTCTGTCTGGCTCTTCTGGAGGCAGCACTCATGCATTCCTGTCCAGGCAAGGGAGGGCTGCATCTCTGTCTCTCTACCCCTCTGTTCCTCTCCTGCCATTCCCCCATTCTCGCCACCCCCTTCTTTCTCTGTAGCTTTTCCTTCTCCTCTTCTGCCCTGGGGTGCATGTATTTTTAGTCTGAAGGATTATCCTTCATGCATGTTTCCACAGCCCAAGTCCGCTTTCTTTCAGCCACTCTCCTAATCCACTAAGTTGTTCTAAGAACCTGGGCCTTTGAACCACAAAACCCAGACAGATGCACAGTGTATTTCTGCCTTCCACCCCATCATAGTCCTCCTTTGAGACAATGAAAGAAAACTGATCCTGCTTGGATAAGGGAAAGGGAAAAAGAGAAAAGCCGAGAGGGGAAAACATAGTGCATATCTCAAAATGCAATATCCCATCACATATGTAATATATTCCAGAAATGCTGTTGCCCAAATGATATTCAAAAGAGAGTTAACAGCCATAAAAAAGAATGAAATTTTTATATCTACAGCAACATGGATGGACTTGGATGGCATTATGCTTAGTGAAATAATTCAGACAGAGAAAGACCAATACTGTATGATCTCATTTATATGAGAAATCTCAAAAATACAACAAATGAGTGAATACAGCAAAAAAGAAAAAAAAAAGAAAAAAACCAGCAGAATCAGGTATATAGAGAATAGAAAAAGGTTGTTAGTAGGGAGAGGGAAGCGGGGAGGGGCAAGAAAGAGATACTAATTGTTATATGTAAAATAAGCTACAAGGCTCTGCCATGACCTAGAGGGCTACGATGGGAGAAGGGGAGAGAGGCTCAAGAAGCAGGTGATATATGTATAATTATGTCTGATTTGCATTGTTGTACAACAGAAACCAGGGCTTTCCTGGTGGCTCAGCCAGTTAAGAATCCACCTGTAATGCAGGAGCCTCAGGAGATGCAGGTTCAATCCCTGGGTCAGGAATATCCCCTGGTGGAGGGCATGGCAATCCACTCCAATATTCTTGCCTGGATAATCTTATGGACAGAGGAGCCTGGCGGGCTACAGTCCTTAGTCCTTAGGCTACAGTCCTTGCAGAGTCTGACACAATTGAGCAACTAAGCCCACACACGTGGCAGAAACCAACACAGCACTGTAATCTTCCTCCAATTAAAAAAATTGAAAATAAAATAAGCTAAAAGGATATACTGCACATTGGGAATATATCAATTGTTTCTTTAAAAATATATAGTATAATCTTTGAAAATTGTGAATCACTACATTGTATACCTGTAGCATATACTATTGTACAGCAACTACACTTCAATTTAAAAGAAGGAGTTCTTTTTTAAAAAAGAGAGAGTTAATTTTCAATCATCCAGAAAATTAATGGCTGTGCAACAGCTCATTCTCATGCATGCTGAATAAATAAATGCCTTGTTACTGGATGCCTATAATAGCACTGAGCACCATTTCCCAAAACATATAGGAAAGATCTCATTGATATTTTGTACTGATGACAAATTCAAGGTGAAGAAATGCAGAACTTTTCCATAACATGTGCTGAGGACAGAAATGGGATTGGGTGAATCACTGCTGTCAAGGGGTGAACAGACCAGTACCAACCCTTAGAGCAGAGAGCCTTTATTTTCTCTGTCAGCCTTGATGCTTTCAAATTGTGGTGCTGCAGAAGACTCTTGGGAGTCCCTTGGATGGCAAGGAGATCAAGCCAGTCAATTCTAAAGGAAATCAACTCCAAAAATTTATTGGAAAGACTGATGCTGAAGCTGAAACTCCAATACTTCGGCCACCTGATGTGAAGAGCTGACTCATTGGAAAAGACCCTGATGCTGGGAAAGACTGAAGGCAGGAGGAGAAGGGGATGACAGAGGATTAAATGGTTGGATGGCATCACTGACTCGATGGACATGAGTTTGAGTAAGCTCCAGGAGATAGTGAAGGACAGGGAAGCCTGGCGTGCTGCAGTCCATGGGGTTGCAAAGAGTCGGACACGACTTAAAAACTGAACAACAGCTTGAAGGATTTTGTAGCCCAAGGCTGAAAGTGACAAAGATGTCAGGTCCACTGTTTAGTTAGTGGCGCAGTGGATGCTGAGGCACAGTGCTCTGGGGTCAGTGCATGGGCCCCTAACTTTATGCTGCCCTCTACCCACCCAGGATGATAACTGTATCTTCAAAGTCACTCAGCCCATGCCTATTTGATTGCACAAGAAGTCAAGAGAAAAAGAATTATTTGAGATGTTGGTATCTCTGGTCTTATTTCCAACAGAAAAAAGATAACTGAATTATGTCATCTTCCCTTTGTACAGAGAAGAAAAGGCTCAAGTTAGACAAGAAATCACAGAATTGCTTTCTGAAAGATGAAGGCACTGAAATTATGTAATAATAGGTCAAGAAAGGTGCTGAAATACTCTGGATGCTAACACAGTGAGCTCAGCAGAAAGGCACAGATTCGGGAAATTCCTAATTCACATTCTATACACCTGAAAAGTAGTTTCAGTTTGAGAAAGAGTATTTGGACATCTCAGAAATGTTTGCAAATGTTAGGGGCTTCCCTAGTGGCTCAGATGGTAAAGCATCTGTCTGAAATGCAGAAGACCTGGGTTCGATCCCTGAGTTGGAAAGATTCCCTGGAGAAGGAAATGGCAGCCCACTCCAGTATTCTTGCCTGGAAAATCCCATGGATCTCGGAGCCTGGTAGGCTACCATCCATGGGGTCACAAAGAGTTGGACACGACTGAGAGATTTCACTTTCATCAGGATCTTAAAATGTAAAATTAAAACCTTTTCATTTATGAAAGGCTCTTTACAGTATGAAAGTGGAGTGAAAGCCGCTCAGTCTTGTCCGACTCTTTGCAACCCCATGAACTATACAGTCCATGGAATTCTCAAGGCCAGAATACTGGTGTGGGTAGCCTTTCCCTTATCCAGGGGATCTTTCCAACCCAGGGATCAAACCCAGGTCTCCCAAATTTTAGGCAGATTCTTTACCAGCTGAGCCACAAGGGAAGCCCTCTTTACAATATAACCACTGTCTAAATTTTGAACCACATCTCCAGGTTTCCCCTCGGATAGCCTATATTTCCAGGTTTTGAAAGTATTTTTTCAGCCCTTAGTCCCATCATCTTTTCTCACTATTCTATGTCCTGGTGTTTCTGCTAACCCTCCAGCCCACTGGGCAAATGTCTATTTCTCCTCTAAGACACAGATCTAGGGTTAGCATCAGTGTACAAAATGGCCCCCACCTCTCAGAGATTTGGTTCCTCTGGTCTCTGGGTTCCTATTTCATCTGAGAGAGATATCTGTAGTAGTTAGCACAGTGGAATTAAAGAGGGAAATATGCTTGGAGCTCCTGTTGCACTTACTTGTATAATCTTGGGTGAGCTACCTAACCTCTCTCTCTGCTTCACCTGCCTCATCTTTAAACTTCACATAAAGTTTAAATGACGTAAGAATGAGTTTTCGCATGGCACCTATTACATACGTGTTCCATCAAAACATTAGTTATTGTATTACAGTTAGTGATTTTCTATTTTTCATCTGAGCAAGCCTCGGTTTGAAAGTCTGCCATATTTGTTTTGTATTCTTCATTCTTAGCACAGTGCCTGACACACAGTAGGCACTCAAGAAACAGTTTTGATTAGCTAATTAATAAATGGAGAGATGAAGGGGCTATGTTTCTGAGGGGCCGTGATCTCTAGGAGACAAGGCAGGAGTAAGTAATAGTGTGCTGGGAGAGTAGGTCCCTGAAAACCAACAGGACTGGATTTGGCACAGGGTCTCTGCGAGCCAAGAGTCATGAGATGCAGGACCAGCCATGGAGCTCAGAGACAGCACCTGAGGATATTTCATGAGTACCTGAATAAAGGACATAACTTTAAGAAGTAAACAGGAGTAGGTTAAGCCTTGCAGGCTCACTATACAGGAGGGCTCAGAACCCTCTCGGGACGAGGGAGATCAGAGCATATTTGAAGGCTTTGAAAGGAAAGACTCACTGGAGAGGAGGAGCTGAAGAACCTGATGACGAACTGAGGACGGAGGAGAGCAAAAAACTGAGTCCTTAGAAAGAGCTATGGCCAAGGACACAGGTGGGGGGCCAGCCTCCTATGATAAATGCTATTTTCCTAGGATGAAATAAGGGGAAGAGAATGGCTGGGCCTCTATGTTTGACATCTTTAATGTTGTCCTCATCACCTCTAGAATCTTACCTTTATACTCGGTCACTTTGCTTTGTCTCCCACCCCCAAGGACAAATTATATAGAGCTGGAGCCAAGGACAGCTCTAAAACTTAATATACAAAACTGAACATAAAATACACAACTGAATAGCAAATGCTGTGAACTAAATATGCCCCCTCCAAATTCATATATTGAAGCCCTAACCCCTAAAGTGGTGGTTCAGTTCAGTTCAGTCGCTCAGTCGTGTCTGACTCTTTGTGACCCCATAGACTGCAGCACACCAGGCTTCCCTGTCCATCACGAACTCTCAGAGCCTGTTCAAACTCATGTCCATCGAGTCAGTGATGCCATCCAACCATCTCATCCTCTGCTTTCTCCTCCTGCCTTCAATCTCTGCCAGCATCAGGGTCTTTTCAAACGAGTCAGTTCTTTGCATCAGGTGGCCAAAGTTTTGGAGTTTCAGCTTCAACATCAGTCCTTCCAATGAATATTCAGGACTGGTTTCCTTTAGGATTGACAGTTTGATCTCCTTGCAGTCCAAGGGACTCTCAAGAGTCTTCTCTAACACCACAGTTCAAAAGCATCAATTCTGTGCTCAGCTTTCTTTATGGTCCAACTCTCATATCCTTACATGACTACTGGAAAAACCATAGCTTTGACTAGACAGACCTTAGTTGGCAAAGTAATGCCTCTGCTTTTTAATATGCTGTCTAGTTTGGTCATAGCTTTTCTTCCAAGGAGCAAGCATCTTTTAATTTCATGGCTGCAGTCACCATCTGCAGTGATTTTGGAGCCCCCCAAAATAAAGTCTCTCACTGTTTCTACTGTTTCCCCATCTATTTGCCATGAAGTGATGGGACCAGATGCCATGGTGGTATTCAGAGACAAAGTCTTTGGGAGTTAACTAGGATTAGGTGAGGCCATGAGGGTGGGGCCCTGATCTGATAGGATCAGTGCCCTCCTAAGAAGAGACTATAGAGAGCTTGTGTTGTCTCTCTAAGTACACACAAAAGAGTGGTCATGTCAACACACAATGAGAAGGCAGCCACCTGCAAGCCAGAAACTGTCCTCACCAGAACCCAACTATGCTGAGACTCTCATCTCAGACTTCTGGTCTCCAAATCTGTGCAAAAATGTATCTTTATTGTTTAAACAAACAAGCAAAACCCATAATACACAAAGAGAAAATGTGTAAGAAAGCCTGTATGTTATATGGACTTTCTCAGTGATGTAGGAAGCAAAATTGTCTCCTGTGAGAGAAGGGATGGGAATATAAAGATGTGATCCAGACGTCTCTAGATTATCCAGTGTCAAACTGTGACAACATGACCGATCTGTCCCCAACCCCCATGGTCCTGGGAAAATTCCTTTCACTCCTTGTGCCTCAGTTGTCTCCTTTGTAAAATGGGAAATACAATAACACCTACCTCTCTCATAGAATTACTAGAAGAATTCAGTGACTAAATAACTGCTAAACACTTCTAGGATAGCCTGAACTAGAGTAAGTAGTATAGTAGCATTTGCTATTATTGTTGTTTTATTTTGTTTATTAACATTATTAATGCTATTATCAGAGAAGGAAGAAGAGCCTTCTGTGCATTAGAACATGTTTGGACCAGTCATTATGGGAAGTGCCCAGGAAAATCAATAAGAAATCGATACTGTGTAGCACATGTGTTGCAGTGGACATAGCCACATTATGGTCCTGTGTCCTTCAACAAGCAGGGAATAGAGGCAAGGAGCCGAGAAAGTAGGAATCTGTCCCTGGGGGTGGGAGACAAAGCAAAGTGACAGAGTAGAAAGTTAAGATTCTAGAGAGTGTGATGAAGACAACATTAAAGATGTCAAACATGGAGGCCCAGTCAGGCAAGGAATCAAGGGAAGCTGGGCATGGGCTAATGGACCAGTTATGGGTCCAGAGAGTAATATATATCCATTTGTAAAGACTAGAGTTAATGGCTTTCAAGCTATAGTATAAGTCATTCTCTCAATTCTGTTCAGTCGCTCAGTCGTGTCCAGCTCTTTGCTATCCCCGTGGACTGCAGCATGCAGCATCCCTGTCCATCACCAAGTCCCAGAGCCTGCTCAAACTCATGTCCATCAAATCAGTGATGCTATCCAACCATCTCATCCTCTGTCATCCCCCTCTCCTCCTGCCTTCAATTCTCTACCGAGTGTCTATTTAATTTGGCAGTGAGAACCAAAAGGTCACTTGGCCTGTAGTAGGTGTGAGATATTCTGAGTAAGAGAACATCTCTAGAAATATGACACAGTTATTCCAGACTTCCTTCCCATCCCTGCTCTGTTCCCTCCTTATCAGCACTACCCTGGACACAGATAAGCACTGAAAGCAAGACAAGAGCATCGATGGGAGTGGATGACCCAGAAATGCAGAAGGACAAGTTCATTCCCTGACAGAGTAGAGAGAGGAGCCAATCAGGAGGCTTTGTTGAGAGGGAAGGGACATCAAGTTGGAGATTTCACTGTCACCTTAGTTCCATCGGTTGGTTTTTTAATGTAGATTTCTTACATAAAATTGTATTTTCTTATCATTTTATTTTACATTTCTTTGATTGCTAGTGAAATTGAATGTTTATTCATATGTGCATCATCTTCATTTTTTAAACCAGTTTTCCAGTAGAGATCTTAGAGATCTTTCTCTTGATTGGAAAAGCTCTTTATACATTTATGATATCAGTCTCTTGCCATATTTATTGCAAGTTCTCCCAGTTTGACATTTATCATTAATAGTGTTTATAATCTATTGCAACATACTGAATTCTTAAATTATTATGTAGTCAAATCTACTTTTTTCTGTCATATTTTCTTCTATTGCTTTAGAGAGGCCTTTCTGGCCTGGAATAAGTAAACATTTATTTATATTCTTCTTGCATTTTAATGAGTTGCATTTTTTTCTTTTTACATTTAATTATTACACTAAAGTGGGAATTATTTTGGTTTTTGGTTTACAGAGTTACTAAGGGAGGATAATACTATTTTCCAAATACCTAAATAGTTCTGAATAATCTTTTTTTTTTTTTGTCTTGTCCATAAAACACTGCCTTTTAATTAAAAACTTCAGGAAACAAGATATCTTTGAGATATCCTCAAAAGACCCAACACACAATTTCAGTTTCTGAAACTGTGGTGGGTGAAACAGTGGTGGGTTAAATTTCATGTTTTGAAGGGGACAGAAGGAGGTGGGCAGAGAAAATTTCTCAGCATCTCTCAGATCATCCAAAGAAATCTCTAAATAAGGTTCCTGTGGTTGGATAGTCACTTCATCATTATTGCATTTAAGATCAAGCATCATAAAGGAAATGGGACATTTGAGTTGTGATATCCTACAGTAGAGGCTCTATACAGCAAGGGTCTAGAGGATGCTGGTTTGGTTCGGGAAAGCACACATGCATCCTAGTTAAATACATAATGAATACACAAATATATCCTGTGTCTATAGGAGTGTAAGCTCCCCAAAGACAGAAACTCCCTTTTCTATTTTCACTACTAGCTCTTCTTCCCTAGTCCTCTATCCCCCTGGTTTACCTTCTGGAATAGTAGGGGCATCAGCGAACTGGTGACCAACCTGAACACTACTTTTTGGCTCCAGAATCACCTGCCTCAATCTCTTGTCTCAATTCCTTACACTTTCTTCATTCCTTTGAGTCCATCCCCTGAGACCTTCCCTCCATCTGAAAGAAGGCAGTGCATTTATGAGTGTTTCTCTTTCTAGAATAGCCTCCGAGGCACCAGCGAGAAAGTGGGCAGAGGGAAGAACAGCTTGGCCCATGGGTCATGTAGCCAGGATGTGGCCACAAGGATGAAAATCCAGCTCTGACCTCATTGGGGCAAGATGGCCCGCTGGCCTTGTGGGTGCCATCAGAGAACCAAGAGGAAAGAAAGCTGGCTTCTCCCCAGTCATTTTCCTGGGTGGCAGTTGTGATTTCTCAGAGCTGAAAGTATGTCAGATATCAGTGATCAGAGGGAGCTATTTAAAGTCTTGCATTTCACAGTGATGCAACTAGGTCTAGAGTATGATAGAAGGGTTTAGGGTGGAAGGATGGGAAAAGAGTGATCCAAAGCCCATGCTGGACCCCTGAAGCTGAGGTCCTTGCCACGTAGGAGGGAGCCCATGTGTGTAGAAGCTTGGCTGCCTCTCCAGGTCAAGAGCCTGCCCTGCCCTAGCTCACACACACAGACTGATCGGTATTTACTCTCTCAGGGAAACACAGAACCAGGCACAGCTGACCAGAGTTGCCAGCAAGACCAGGATTCCCAAAGAAGCGTGGGAGACAGAGACTGACATCACGTCTCTCACAGGCCAGAGGGTTCTGAGGATGGAAGCTGAGTGTGGCTGATGGCTGCATCACAGACACTGACTCTCTGCTGGGAGCACCTCTCCCGCGCCCACCCAGCATTTTCACCTGTGCCTGCAGGGGCACTTTATCTCCCAGCTTCAGCATGTGCTTCTCCTTGGAGAGATACCACACCCCTACTTGTGTGGAGAACAGGACTGGAAAGAGCCAAGGAGCTCTAAGAAATGTCCTCCCCATGGGCTTCCCAGGTGGTGCTAGTGGTAAAGAACCCACCTGCCAATGCAGGAGATCAAAGAGTTATGGGTTCAATCCCTGAGTTGGGAAGATATCTCCTAGAGGAGGGCATGTCAACCCACTCGAGAATTCTTGCCTGGAGAATCCCATGGACAGAGCAGCCTGGTGGGCTATACAGTCCATAGAGTCATGAAGAGTCAGACATGACTGAGCGACTTCATACACACGCACACCCTTTCTTATTTGGCAGCTTGAAAGCTGGACTGAAGCTGAAGGCATAGTTCCCATGGTAACAGGGCCAGCCCAACAGGAGGGAATCCAGAGCTTTGGGGTACATTTGTGAGAGAATCAGTAAGACTTCCATTGATCCTATCCAGGTTTTTCAGGTTATGATTCTCTTCGGCTAAGCCAATGGAAGTCCCTGAATGGCCTTCTATATTCACTATGATCACCCTGCAATTTTTAGAATTAGTTTATCCCATAAAAAGAACTTTCTAAAAACCATTTTATTGTGTGAGACTCTGTATAAATACAAAAACATATTAAGATCCAAACTCTAAGTTCAAGTAGATTTTGTAGCAGAGGAACCAGGATATCAAGTTTTAAAGAGCTGAATTCAAGTTCTAAATGATGATGGAAGACAGCAACAGAAAAACAGTAATAATACAGTTCAGTTCAGTTCAGTCACTCAGTGGTGTCCGACTCTTTGTGACCCCATGAAACACAGCATACCAGGCCTCCCTGTCCATCACCAACTCCCAGAGTGTACCCAAACTTATGTCCATTGAGTTGGTGATGCCATCTAACCATCTCATCCTCTGTCATCCCCTTCTCCCCCTGCCTTCAATCTTTCCCAACATCAGAGTCTTTTCAAATGAGTCAGCTCTTCACATCAGGTGGCCACAGTATTGGAGTTTCAGCTTCAACATCAGTCCTTCCAATGAACACCCAGGACTGACCTCCTTTAGGATGGACTGGTTGGATCTCCTGGCAGTCCAAGGGACTCTCAAGAGTCTTCTCCAACACCACAGTTCAAAAGCATCAATTCTTCAGCGCTCAGCCTTCTTCACAGTCCAACTCTCACATCCATACATGACCACTGGAAAAACCATAGCCTTGACTAGACGGACCTTTGTTGGCCAAGTAATGTCTCTGCTTTTTAATATGCTGTCCAGGTTGATCATAACTTTCCTTCCAAGGAGTAAGCATCTTTTAATTTCATGGCTGCAATCACCATCTGCAGTGATTCTGGAGCACAAGAAAATAAAGTCAGCCACTGTTTCCCCAACTATTTGCCATGAAGTGATGGGACCAGATGCCACGATCTTAGTTTTCTGAATGTTGAGCTTTAAGCCAACTTTTTGACTCTCCTCTTTCACTTTCATCAAGAGGCTCTTTAGTTCTTCACTTTCTGCCATAAGGGTGGTGTGATCTGCATATCTGAGGTTATTGACATTTCTCCTGGCAATCTTGATTCCAGCTTGTGCTTCTTCCAGCCCAGTGTTTCTCATGATGTACTCTGCATATAAGTTAAATAAGCAGGGTGACAATATACAGCATGGACGTACTCTTTTTCCTATTTGGAACCAGTCTGTTGTTCCATGTCCAGTTCTAACTGTTGTTTCCTGACCTGCATACAGGTTTCTCAGCAAATGATTAATTGCCCATACATAGGACACCCAACAACCTACTGAGGGATCCATGTCAGGGAAATTTTGGAAGACCTTACAAAGTTGGCAGGATTTGAGCTGAGTTCAAGATAGGTAGGTCCTGCCTGGCTTGAAAGAATGAAAAAGGGGAAGTCCAGGAGAAAGCTAAAGCTCAGAGCAGAAAGCAGAACCTGAATGAACAATGAATGAACACCTAAACTGAAGTCTGGTTTGCCTTGGAAATGAACAGAGATCATTCTGTCATTTTTGAGATTGCATCCAAGTACTGCATTTCAGACTCTTTTGTTGACCATGATGGCGACTCCATTTCTTCTAAGGGATTCCTGCCCACAGTAGTAGATATAATGGTCATCTGAGTTAAATTCACCAATTCCAGTCCACTTTAGTTCACTGATGCCTAGAATGTCAACATTCACTCTTGCCATCTCTTGTTTGACCACTTCCGATTTGCCTTGATTCATGGACCTGACATTCCAGGTTCCTATGCAATATTGCTCTTTACAGCATCAGATCTTGCTTCTATCACCAGTCATATCCACAAATGGGTATTGTTTTTGCTTTGGCTCCATCCCTTCATTCTTTCTGGAGTTATTTCTCCACTGATCTCCAGTAGCATATTGGGCAACTACTGACCTGGGGAGTTCCTCTTTCAGTATCCTATCATTTTGTCTTTTCATACTGTTCATGGGGTTCTCAAGGCAAGAATACTGAAGTGGTTTGCCATTCCCTTCTCCAGTGGACCATATTGTGTCAGACCTCTCCACCATGCCCACCCGTCTTGGGTGGCCCCACAGGGCATGGCTTAGTTTCATTGAGTTAGACAAGGCTGTGGTCCAAGTGTGATTAGATTGACTAGTTTTCTGTGATTATGCAACACCTACCGTCTTACTTGGGTTTCTCTTACCTTGGACATGGGGTATCTCTTCACAGCTGCTTCAGCAAAGTGCAGCCGCTGCTTCTTACCTTGGTCAAGGGGTAAATTCTGAAAGAGATGGGAATACCAGACCACCTGACCTGCCTCTTGAAAAACCTGTATGCAGGTCAGGAAGCAACAGTTAGAACTGGACATGGAACAACAGACTGGTTCCAAATAGGAAAAGGAGTACGTCAAGGCTGTGTATTGTCACCCTGCTTATTTAACTTATATGCAGAGTACATCATGAGAAACACTGGGCTGGAAGAAGCACAAGCTGGAATCAAGATTGCCAGGAGAAATATCAATAACCTCAGATATGCAGATGACACCACCCTTATGGCAGAAAGTGAAGAGGAACTAAAGAGCCTCTTGATGAAAGTTAAGAGGAGAGTGAAAAAGTTGGCTTAAAGCTCAACATTCAGGAAACTAAGATCATGGCATCCGGTCCCATCACTTCATGGGAAATAGATGGGGAAACATTGGAAACAGTGTCAGACTTTATTTTTTTGGGCTCCAAAATCACTGCAGACAGTGACTGCAGCCTTGAAATTAAAAGACGCTTACTCCTTGGAAGGAAAGTTATGACCAACCTAGATAGCATATTCAAAAGCAGAGACATTACTTTGCCAACAAAGGTCCATCTAGTCAAGGCTATGGTTTTTCCAGTGGTCATGTATGGATGTGAGAGTTGGACTGTGAAGAAGGCTGAGTGCCGAAGAATTGATGCTTTTGAACTGTGGTGTTGGAGAAGACTCTTGAGAGTCCCTTGGACTGCAAGGAGATCCAACCAGTCCATTCTGAAGGAGATCAGCCCTGGGATATCTTTGGAAGGGATGATGCTAAAGCTGAAACTCCAGTACTTTGGCCACCTCATGCGAACAGGTGACTCACTAGAAAAGACTCTGTTGTTGGGAGGGATTGGGGGCAGGAGGAGAAGGGGACGACAGGGAATGAGGTGGCTGGATGGCATCACTGAGTCGATGGACGTGAGTCTGAGTGAACTCTGGGAGATGGTGATGGACAGGGAGGCCTGGCGTGCTGCGATTCATGGGGTCGCAAAGAGTCGGACACGACTGAGCAACTAAACTGAACTTAACTGAAGTCTGGGGCTCATGTGTGGCCTATGAGGAGATGAGTTTATGCAACAGCTCCATTCTGAAGGGACAGACATAAAATGAAACACATTTGATTACAAGAAAGGCTATGAGCATGGAAATTAGAGTGAGGGTGATCAGGGCCATTAGGGACAAGTATATGGGCACTGAATCCCCAAGAGATGGGGCACCTAAAAGTCAGTGAGCACTGAAGATAAATTTATGCAATTTTGTAGCTTTGCTACAGACCACTTGCAGCATGAAATTAAAAGTCACTTGCTCTTTGGAAGGAAATCTATGACAAACCTAGAAAGCATATTAAAAAGCAGAGACATCACTTTGCCAACAAAGGTCTGTATAGTCAAAGCTATGGTTTTTCCAGTAGTCATGTATTGGTGTGAGAGTTGGACCATGAAGAAAGCTGAGCACCAAATAATTGATGCTTTTGAACTGTGGTACTGAAGAAGACTTTTGAGAGTCCTTTGGACTGCAAGGAGATCCAACCAGTCCATCTTAAAGAAAATCAACCCTGAATATTCATTGGAAGACTGATGCTGAAGCTGAAACTCCAATACTTTGGCCACCTGATGTGAAGAGCTGATTCACTGGAAAAAGCCTTGATGTTGAGGAAGACTGAAGGCAAAATGAGAAGGGAGTGGCAGAGAATGAGATGATTAGACAGCATCACCTAATCAATGGACATGAATTTGAGCAAACTCCGGGAGATAGCAGAGGACAGAGGTGCCTGACATGCTGCAGTCCACGGGGTTGCAAAGAGTCAGACAGGATTTAGTGACTGAACAACAACAAACCTCTGGGGATAAGAATGCAGTAACTCACTCATCCCAGAGCAAGCTGATCAGCACGTAGGAGCAACTGCTCATCTGTTGTTAGAACCTAACTGGTCCTTAGTGAAGCCCAAATATTGCCTTTAACAATACTGCAAACACAAAGCATGTGAACTGTCTACCGAGAAGCACAGAAAATATCCTGATTGGTGATAAAATTCAATGTAAGAGGACAGGTGCACACACATGTTCCATGGATGTAGGGGCAATCTGAACTTCCAAATATACATGCATACAAAATATTGAACTCCAACAACTTAAAACCATTGATTTTTGGCTAAGCACCTTCAACATTTTTTTCAGAAGCCATTTCAAGCATCTTAAAATGCATGAATCCACAGAAGTTTCAAAAATCAAGCCACTGTTTTTCTCCAGTGAGAGATCGTAGCATGCCTGAGCTTGCTTTGTCTCCTTACCAACATTGGAAAGGAATCTCAAGTTGAATCCTGTCCATTTTTCATGGCCATGAAACCTTTTCCCATGCTCTGGCCCACGCTGATTTTTCTAGTTTTCTACATATTTGGATACTTAATGATACCTAGTTTTCCTGATCTCTGCCTCTAACGTGTGACTTTTCTGCAACGGTCTTGTCACCTGTAGCATCAGCATCCCTCAGGGGGATGTCAGGAATGCAGAATGTCTTCCTTGGAAGGGTCTTTATGCACTTTTGCCCAAGATTCATTTCCTCTTCCTGTTCCAGCGCTCTGACCCGCCCAGTACAGTGTTCCAGCCTTTACTATCCTCCATGCCCATGGATGCCCCCATTCCTAACCTGTGCCCCATATTCCCCTCTTCTTGCAATAGCCCTGTTTCCTTGATCACACCCCAAGTGACCATATGTTCATGGTGCTCCTGGTTGGGAATGGACTTGAATCTTTTTGATTCTGACTGTTTACCAATTCCGGATTTCTGTGGGTAACCCAAACAACAGAAGTTGTACGTTTTGCCTCCTCAAAGACCTGGACACCTAAGTAATGACAACTCCAATCAGAGAAGTAGTTTCAATAAACAAGTGCTGTAATGCTGTTGCTGCTGCTGCTGCTAAGTCGCTTCAGTCGTGTCCAACTCTGTGCGATCCCATAGATGGAAGCCCACCAGGCTCCACTGTCCCCGGGGTTCTCCAGGCAAGAACACTGGAGTGGGTTGCCATTTCCTTCTCCAATGCATGAAAGTGAAAGTGAAATCATTCAGTCGTGTCCGACTCTTCGCGACCCCTTGGACTGCAGCCTACCAGGCTCCTCCATTCATGGGATTTTCCAGGCAAGAGTACTGGAGTGGGGTGCCATTGCCTTCTCTGCTGTAATGTTAAACTATGAGAAAAGAAAAGCAGCATCTCAGACTTCGTCCCAGACAAACTGAATCAGAAACTGCTGTTTAACAAGACCCTGGGAGTTTGGGTGCACACAAACATTTGAGAGGCATTTCTCTAGGAGACAGGGACCTTATTCTATATTTCATTTGTATTTGCACCCCTCCAAAATTACATGGAATCATGGCAGCCATGAAATAGATTGAATATATTCTTGCTAAATTTAGTTGAAATGGTTCTCAATGGCCAACCACTCTTACAAAGGAAATGGTGCCTTAACCATTTTATCGGATTGAAACAATCACCCAGGGAGACCGGCAAAAAAAAATTTTCATTCTCATTTTATGAATAAGGAAATAGAGGCTAAGAAGGGCTTCAGAATTCAAGGTCAAACAACTAAAATTTAGGAAATACCAATGATTTTCAAAGGAAATTAAATAAAGTGATAATGAAAGACAGATGGTAACTACCAAGAAGGAAGAAAGAACAATTTGAAACAAATAGAAAACTTTAATATTTAAGAAAAACTTCACTCTGTCTTATCTTTCAACCTTAATTTCAAACTTTTTAATCTCTTTTGCATGATACTCACATGCTGAAGCGATGGTGTGGAATCTTGTAATACTCCTTTAGTAGATAAACTCCTGGGCCTTGCACTACACACATAAACAAATATTGAACTCATGGCATATCCAAATTATTGTCAAGCATGGACTAAAAAGACTTAAAACTTTTGTTGATGTTTCTGACTGCCTTGCCCCAAAATAACCTCATCTTAAAAGTAAAATATCTTTTATTCAAGGCATTGTTTAGGAAGAAAAAGGAAAACCTAAAATTTTATTATTTTGTCTTTCTCCAGGATGAATGAGACTATTTTCAAAACAAGGATGTCTTTTTTTTTAACCTGTTTTTTAAAGATATAGCACTAGAAATGTTGATGATATTTATTTGAGAAAAATACAATAAAATTTCCCAAAAGTTTGATTATAACTTTTTAGAAAAAATAAACATAATAATTAAATGCATTCTTTTAGACCTGTTGCAAATAGCTAGAGACAAAATAAAATAAAAAGATTATATTACAACTGAAATGGTTAAATGCATATTTATTTAATTCAAGACATAAATGACTTATTCATATAAAAATTGAAACTCATAGTGGGAGAAATAAAAGATAAGAGGAATAATTTGAGAGATATATATTGATCCTTGTTGGAAAGACCATATATAGTAGAAATGACAATAAGTCCTAAGCAAATATTTATAGATTTTATGCAAAACCAAGATCCCAAATGAATACATTATAGACTCTGACAAACTCTCAGTGTAATTCATCTAGAAGAATAAGCTATCAAGAATACTGAAGTGTTCTTTTAAAAAGGATAATTACAGTGGCTTGCTATACAATTTTAAAACATGATTTATAGCAACAATTATCAAAACAATCACTTCTTGGGTTAAAAATAAGAAAAGTTGATCAGTGTTTAAAATCTCAGAATAGTGATTCTAAACTAAGTATTTAACATCCAAATAACCAAAGCAACAGCCACACTACACTAATGACATATTGAATTTATTGTCAACTTAGATTTCAAATCTTTTGCACATATTGTATTCTCTATCCAAGTTTTTTCCCATTCTCTATTTTGTTAAAGAACTTTCAAAGTAAGGTAAAATTATGATTCTCACATAAATATAAAATGAAGATTTTATTTAACTCACTATCTAATAAGAGAACCCAGCAGATGTTACTTTTCATTCAAAGGAGAGTCCAAAGAACAGACACACTTATAGATCAGGAATATTGAAATAAATTTGCAAATGTGTCAACTGAACTTCTACTAGACAAAATTTACTTGCATTGACAAGTCTATAGACGAGAATTACTTTAAACTCCTATAGTTATCTATTAATACAACTCACATAACTGTAGAATAGTTCAAAGGCAATGAAAGATGAAGACTCTTCATAGAATCAGAATCAGGCCGTTCAGAACCATGGGTCCTAAATAACGCATTGTCTGCCACTGAAGCACACGGTTTTCTCTACCATTCGTGCAGTTGTTTCTTTTTTGTACGCAGCTGAAGAGCTTTACATTTGTATTTATTAGACCCAATACTGACAGACTCAGGCAATCATAATCACCATCCCTCCAAGCTATATGAGTGTGTGTATTTGATCAGGATGTTATCAATATCATTGTCCAAGCCATTGATTTTTTTGTAAACAAGTTGAACATAACAGAAAATCAAAGCACATATATATCTGACATAATGTAGAGCAATATCTTCCTTTCAAACAGCAAAAAATAGATACCAAACACAGAAAACAGAAAGCAGCAGGATGAGTAAAACAGATATGCTTTTTCACCTATGTAACAGGTATTTTTTTGAGGATAGCTGGGGGCTAGGTAGTGTCCGAGGTGCTGAGGGCACTATGACAAATGAAGACAAATACCTGCACTCATGGCAATTTATAGTCTGGGGTGGAGTGGGGAAAACAGATATTAAACAAACAATTTATATGTCGGAATAATGGTAAGTGATGTGCTGAATGTGGTTAAGTGATACCAGAGAGAGTTACAGGCTGTTTAGCAAGTGTGGAAGGTTGATATGAACATATTAATCATTATCATTGGTTTCAGTCTTGCAGATATTAGGTCTCTCTTTTATTTTCTCTGTCTTTGGGAGTTTGTAAGGATGTTGAAGTGGAAACCAAGAGTCCAGAACTGAGAGAAAACTGCTACTCACCAGAAAAATGAGGATGGTCAGTAGTTTGCTTAATTTTTCTCCTCTTTCAGAACAACCAACAGTACCAAGCAAGTGCTTCCTTTCAGTAGTTTTCTTTCAGTAGGATGTGCACGAAGAAGACAAAGCCTTAGCTATTTGGATTCTATTATAACCAAATGTATAAAGCACTGTTACTACAGACATTAGTATATAAAATAGCTTTGTTATACTGCTAGAGAAATGTACTTTTTCTATGCAAATAGAGCTAACCCTGCACATGCATACAACAAATGGTGAAAATACTAGCATAATTTTATGAGAAAGTAAAGTTTAATCAAAACTAGAAGACATTTGCCACACATCATAATTGACAAATGATTGGGTACTGAATATTTAAATACTCCATAAAATTAACAAATAATTCCATAGAAACTGGACATTGCATGAAAGAAAAAAGACTTATGGCCAGAAAGTATATGAGATATGTTCAACCTCATCAAAAGGCAGAATCTAAATTAAAACCACAAATATTTCGCTCCCAGCTGACTGGCAAAAATATAAAATTTGGCAATAACTAGTGTTGAAGAGAATGTGGAACAATCAGAATTCCTATACATTGCTGGACGAGTGTAAACCATGCTGGAAGGAAAACAATCTGTCATTACCTAATCAAGCGGCAGATGTTTGTTTCCCACTACATCACTATTTGGATCGTGGAAGACACCTGCACATGTGCTCCAGAAACCATGAACAAGAATGTACATAAAAGCATGCATTGTAATTCCTAGAAAGAGCCTAAATGTCCACTGACAACAATATGAAGAAACAAACTGTGGTGTAGTCTTACAAGAGATACCACATAGCGGTAAAACAGAATTCACAAAGTACAAAGATGAGAGGGGAAAAGTTCCAGGAGAATGTATACAGTATTGTCTTCCACTTGTATAAAATTTAAACAATTTAGGGATATAAATTTGGTAAACACTAAAGAAAAACAAGAGAATAAGAAAAATAATTCAAGATAGTGGTTAGCTCTAGGAGGCAGGCAAGGGATCTAAGCAGGATAAACACACAGGGTGCTTAGATGTTTCTTAAGCTTGTTGGTGAGTCCACTGGTGTTCATTTCATCATTGCTCTTTAAACGTTCAACAGTTTAAATTTTATATATATATATAATTTTGTATTGTTATGTTTAATAAAAATAAATGGTAATATTCTAATATATTCTTTTAGTTCTATTACATATAACCACACAAAAATTATGGGCTTCCCTGGTGGCTCAGACAGTAAAGAATCTGCTGCATGCAGATGTGGAAGACCCAGATTCAATCCCTGGGTCGGCAAGATCCCCTGGGGAAGAGAATGGCTACCCACTCCAGTATTTTTGCCTGGAGAATTCCATGAGCAGAGGAGCCTAATGGGTTCCATATATATATATATATATATATATATGTAAAAATATTTACATAAAATATTATGTATATATATTATAATATGTATATATGTAAAAATATACATAAAATATACATATAAATATATACATAAAAATATATGCATAAAAAATATATACATGAAAATATACATAAAATATTTTTACATATATATGTAAATATTTACATATACATATGTAAATAACACAAGTATTTGTCAATGCAATTACCAAAGCTTTGAGGTCAGTACTCAAAGAATGCGAGCTTTATTTATTTGTGTTTTAATGTGCTCTTGCTCTAGGTATTTTGGTTACTGTTCATTATAGATATGCAACGCTGAAATTCTCCAGGTTTATTTTACCCCAATATGAAAATGTTTCTGAAAATAATTGCTCTAAAAATGCCTTCTCTTCTGCTTTGCTATGGGGGAAGGTGTAATAAATTATCTTAACTTTTGGATGAAAAAGAAATAATTTCTAACATGAGTGTTATCTGGAAAGCTCTTCCTGCACACTCTGAAGTTCTTTATAGTGATTTCTCGTATAACACTATCAAATATACCACCTGGCTGAAACAGCTGTGGATAAAACCTGTCCTCTTGCTTTCTCACTGGGTTTGTGCTGTTTAATATTTTAATTCCTACTCCAAATGGATCGTACTAGGAGAAATCGTGTCCGTGGGTCTGGGGTCTCTCCCCAAGTCACTCTTAAGACTTCCTCGTGCGCTCTTGCTAGTCTGAACACTCATCTTCCAGCCTGACAAGTCCTGCAGGCTGCCTTGTGGTGTTCGCTACTCCCTTATAACCTCCATCTGGAAGGTTTAGAAGAAATTAATTGACTGATTTCCCAAACACGCGGAATCTCTGCTTGCGTGCTAAACGCCAAATGCCAATTCAGTGGGTTCCTTCTTTAAAGATACATTTTGCTTTCATATTACTTACTTCTATATGTCCAGATGCACTCACAGTGAGAGGGCATGGCAGGCTCCGTCAGTCATTGTCACTGACTCTCTAAATTGGATCACCAAGCCTCACCCGTATTTGACAGCTTTGCAGTATTCCTGACATGGAGATAACCCTTTCCTAAAAGACTGCCTCCTATTTACCCCAGTTTCTCCCATTTTGTTCCCATTATCACAGAAAACACAAGAACATGGCACTGGGGATTATCAAGGATGTGTTTCTGGGGGTCATAAGAGATTTTCCAGCACAGTCTCCAGTATACATGTCTTCAGCCCCATGTTCTGCCCTGTTCATGTAATGTAAAGAAAGAATCTTACAAACTGATGCCAAATGTATATGCAGAGCCAAGTTTCTCACATTAAAACATAGGGCAAGTTCAAAAAGTTCATTTTTAGGTCAGCCACTGAAATGTGAAATTCATTTTCTTCTGAAAAAACAATGTTTGCAGTGTTAGTGCTGACCACAGGCCTGGCCCCAGTACTCTATCTAACAAAGTATCAGAAATAGCATGCTATTGCAGTGAAAATAAGGAGAACACAACATTGCATACCATGGATAATAAAATACCATGCCCAACAGTTGCAAATAAATAATTTTTATTTATTTGAATTCTGGTGATTGAGGAAAGGTTAATTCATCTAGCAGACAAAAAGGCAGATGAAAACTTCTGTAAATATTCTGAAAGAGAATTCAGGCAACCGTCAAAGATTTGGAGATATTGATGAGTCTGCCTTTTAGTAGCAGTAGTAGTAGGAGGAGGAGGAGGAGCAAGAAAAGGAGGAGGAGGAGCAGAGGAAGGGGAGAGGGAGGAGGGGGAGAACTGTCATCATCATGCAAGCTTTTCACTTCAACATTTCTGTCTTTTCATTGATACAACTCTATCGTTTGTAGAACTCAAGTTATTGGTTGGTTTACGACAAAATATTAGAGAATTGAAAGCGGAAAGGCTGAAACTGAGAAATCAGAGTTTCTCCTGAATAAGCAAAAGAAGCATCTTGAGTAGGATTCATTGATTAAAAACCCACACATGTTTATTCAGCATCCACTATCTGCCCAGCTCTATGCTAGGTCTTAGGGATATAACAAAGAAGAATAAGACAATTGCTACCATCTTGGGGCCAACATACTGCAGTGGGTGGTGAAACAAAATGAGGCAAGGGGCCTAGGAGTAAGAATTGACACATAAACATATAAATTACACAATAATGTGCTAAACACTGTATTAAAGGAAGAGCAAGGTACTGTTTGTGGGAGTCTGGAAATACTTCCCCTAAATGACATTTTATCTTCAAAAATGAATGAGAATTTTTCAGAAGGAACAGAACATACAGAAGAATAGGGCATAAAATCTCATTTTTAAATGATGTGAGGTCCAGAGTAAGTGCAGGGGGAAAAGGAGGAAATAGAGACAAGGCTGAAGAATTAAGGAGGAAACTAACTAACCCTACATCCTGGAATGTCCAACAGAGAGTTTAAACTCAATTCCATAGGAAACTTGGAGACAACAGCTTCAATTCATAATAGAATGTTAGAACAACCAACGAAATTAACAGAGAAGGAGTTAATCAATATTTGCATGACTTAAAAGGGAGAAGACAGCATCAGGAAATCATGGTTTTCTCGGTGGAGATAGGAAGGAATGATCAAAGGGTATCAGCTCGGTGCTCTTCTTGGCCCTGGAAGCTACTGAGACAGTTCAGTGGCTTTTCAAGGGGAAGCGGAATTGGGAAAGGGATGGGCCCTGGGGTCTTTGGGAGGCAGAGTGCACAAGCCTTTCACAGGATCATTTCATCTTAAGATTGAACATAGAGTGAATTTTTTATCTTTGTGTCAGTGACTGCTGAAGAAATGGAAATCATGTACTAGCAGGTCATCTGCAAGTCCTGGGTCGTATGTAAATGGGGAATTCATGTTTAATCATTGACAGCAGCTAATGAACAATCACTTACTTGTTTGAACCTCCCTTCGGCATTTCTGCAATGTGGTTCCGAGAATCGTACTTTTCTTTTTCTTTCTTTCTACCCCCCAACTTTCCCCAGTGAAAGAGTGCTTTGGCAGCAATAAACCCCTCCAGTGAAGAATTTCTCTCACAGTAAATTCATGGCATTTCAACAGGTCCACTTTGATGTATCTCCGGTTTTTTGGCTTTACACTGGTCTTAAGTTTCAGAACTTCGGGTGAGAATAAGAATGTAAGTAGCTAAACAAGAAAATGAGATAATTAAAACATCAGAAATTAATAAAACCTCACATGTTCATCAGGCTCCTCAAGCGGCACTAGTGATAAAGAATCCGCCTGATCCCTGGGTTGGGAAGATCCCCTGGAGTAGGAAATGGCAACGCACTCCAGTACTCTTGCCTGGAAAATTCCAGGGGCAGAGGAGCCTGGTGGGCTACAGTCCATGGGGCTGCAAAGAGTTGGACACAAATGAGCACACACATATTAAGAGTGCTAAATCCTTTACCTGATTCTGCTGTGTATGGAGAAACTGTCCCGTGTCGAGGTGGATGGCCTAGTCTCTGATACTGTATGCACTGTAACCTTCCCAGCTCCTCAGGAAATGAACGGGCTCAGATATCTAGCTGTGTTTAGAGAAGGAAGGCACTGCCACCTACAGGTTGTAAAATCAGCAACATAATACATTAACATTTAATTTGTAGAAAAAAAATTATTTTATTAATGTAACATTTTCATAGCCCTAAAAGCCTCAAAGTTAGCTAGTTTATTCTCCTGCCTCTGGGCAGATCTGTTCCTAAATATGCAGGAATTTTCACTGAGATTAAAGAAGCTCAGTTCTCAGACAATTAAAATCCAAGTCAGATTTGCCCTGAAGGAATTGGGAATTACATTGGACCTGCCACAGGGTAGGCAGTGAAGAGGTGGTGGGTAATTGCCTCCTTATGCACTCTTTGAACTCAGAACTCCTTGGGCCTCAGTTTCTTCATTTGTAAACCGAAATGATGGATTTAAACTGGTAATTCTCAAACTATAATCCGTGGACCAGCATCACCAGGGAATTGTTAAATAAGTAAATCTTTCTGGCCCTGTCCCAGACCCAGACCCCAGACCTACTGAATTGAAAACCCTCTGGGTAGGACCCTCTGGGATTTAACAAGCCCTCCAAGTGACTATAATGTATACAAAAATGGGAGAATCACTGGATTGGATGATCTAAAAATACCTGATAAATATGCTATTCTGTCACCTGCAGTTCAAACATCTGCCTGTGGAGGAGCTGAATCCCTGGGAAAGACTGACCTTGGAGGAAGAGAAGGCAACTGAGGAAAAGTTGAAACTGAAGGAGCGGTTTACCACTCTACCAAGGGGATATGTGGCCATCGATGGACCATCTCAATGATCAACTAGACATCTAAAAACTAAAAATATTTTCACCCTAGTTCATCAACATAAAATTGTATCAGAACATCAATCTCCTCTGCCTGCCTTTGTCTAATTAATCTCTTCCCTGGCTGAACTCCAACTACCAAGTATAATCCTTCAACAACCAGGTTTTCTCTCTTTCTCAAAGACTTTTGTGAACAGCAATACATCCATATTTTTCAATTACTCTGAAGCCTTTTGACCCTTCAAGTCTGTAGTAGAAAATTTAGTACTTAATGATCTACCTCCTAGAATATTCTCAAATTGTTTCTCATGATTATCTCATCTCACTGTCCACATCTCCCCAAGGATTTTTGCTTGTATGACTCATACTTATCCCTATGTTTCTGACAAGTTCCCAGCATAGCTCTGGCACACATTGGTATTTAACAACTTGTTGATGGGTTTTATGTGGTTCTCTGACAATACAGAGTGGGGTCTTTGGATAGATCTTAAGCCCCTCATTCCTTCACTGTGCTCATGAAGGATTCTGCAAAATGCTCAGGTTGACTTCAAAAATAGCTAAGATTCACAAAAAGCAGCTGAAATGAAAGGGTGAGGACCTCTAAGCATTATCTTAGACCCACATGCATAGATCAATGAGATAATCACAATTCAAGCTTCCTCCATTATGGGGCATTTACTTGGACAGTTAAAAAAATAAAATGTGAACCACACTGAACAAAAATTTAAATCATCCTTTCGAAGAGAACTTAATGAATGTTGTGCTCAGATGTAGTTAGCTCTTGAAAGAAACTCAAATATCACTAGTAATGTTTCAGGAAGGCAGATCCCTTCTAGGGCCCAAAACTGGGCTCCTGTCTAACACTCAGAAATGAACTGTCCGAGGAGACACATGTGCTGACAAAGCAAGAGATTTTATTGGGAAAGGGCACCCGGGTGGAGAGCAGTAGGGTAAGGAAACCCAGGAGAACTGTGCTGCGGCGTGGCTCACAATGTCGGGTTTTATGGTGATGGGATTAGTTTCCAGGTGGTCTTTGACCAATCATTCTAATTCAGAGTCTTTCCTGGTGGCGCACGCATCGCTCAGCCAAGATGGATGCTAGCAAGAGGGATTCTGGGAAGTGGACGGACACACAGTGTCTCCTTTAGACCTTTCCCAAACTCTTCCGGTTGGTGGTGGCTTATTAGTTCCATATTCCTTATCAGGATCTCCTGTCATAAAACAACTCATGCAAATAGTTACTATGGTATCTGGCCAGGGTGGGCGGTTTCAATCAGTGTGCTTCCCCTAAGAATAATTTCTGGTATTGTGACTATAACGTCATTTATGCAAATAATTACTGAAAACCTCCATGAATATGTTCTGGATTTCCTTTAGTAGTAAGAAGGAATCTGAGGACAAACTTGAGATGGCCTTTGGCTATTAGAGCTGTTCTAGTTGTGTGCTCTGCTAAGAGAGACCATCTGTTGTAAAGGAAAAAGAGTCAGGAGTCTGAAATTACCCCAAGCCCCTTCCTTTTATGTAGGGAATGTGAACATCTGAATGTACATGACTCTGAGACCAGAAAATGTCCAATTCATGTTAGCCTACCAGCTCCTAGCCCAGCTCTGTCACATAACAAACCCTTCATTAACCTAAGTTAGGCAAAAACATACTGCTTCCCAGGTGCCACTAGTGGTAAAGAACCCGCTTGCCAATGCAGGAGACACGGTAGACATGAGTTCGATCACTGGGTGGGGAAAATCTCCTGGAGGAGGGCATGGCAACCTGCTCCCGTATTCTTGCCTAGAGAACCCCATGGACAGAGAAGACTGGTGGGCTACAGTCCATGTGGTCACAAAGAGTTGGACATGTCTGAAGTAACTTGGCATGCATGTAGGACACATTCATACTAATATAGCCATAGTTATTTGGGGGCAAGACCAAGTAAAGTTTATTCTACCACTCTCAAATTTTATTTATACAATTCCTATTCTAAGAGGCCTAATTGTTTATAGTAAAGAGACCACTTTGAATAGGAGAAAAATGGATAGGGTCAAAGTTTGGATCTTCATTGCCAAACAAATCAACATCGTTTTAAGAGTCAGTTCAGTTTTCTCAGGATTGGTTGGGAGAATGGTTTGGGTTTGTTGTGTGCGTTTCACAAAAATCCAGACTTTCTCTATAACTTGTAGGCTTTGTGCTGTCCTCCTGAACTCTCATGTGTATGACATTCCAGATGACCTAGAATTGAGAGATGTTTTCTGCACAGCTCAGAACAGCTGTCTGCCAGCTGCATGGCCGAGGTGGTGGCATTTCAGCAGGGGCGGTCAGTGAAAGACCCTTTATTGTCTAACAGCAGAGGACCGAGCTGTGAAGTGTATTGTGTGCTTGGCAATCCTTTGAGATAAAAGGTGCAGAAGAAGGAGAATGGACTCTATTCAGCTTCGTGGCGGCAGAACAGAGACTGTCTTCATGGGGTCAGATTCTATGCTTTGGGCGGAAGAGGGCACTGGCAGTAGAGCCTCATGGGTGCAGAGGGGTGAGGGACCCTCTTGCAGTTCCTCTGGGTGGCTCTGAGTCCAGGCCTACACAAGCATTGCTAAAGAATCACTGCACTGTTGCAAGAAGCATATGTGGTCCCCTTGAAAGACATTCTGTGTGTTCCCATGTGGGAGAAGAGCAATAGAGGTCTCCCCAAGGGGACAAGCAGCGGAGACCACACAGCTGGAGAGATCCTACGGAATGCCCAGCCCCCACCTCTCCACAGCGATTCCCCGGTTACAGGTTACTTTCAGAGGCAGACCTCATACAAGTCTTGAAACATCTCTGGAAAACATACAGAGCAGATATTAATACTTCTGTTTAACAGAATTAAATACTTCTATTTAACAGATGCAGAGAATGAAGTCCAAGAGCTTACGTGATTTGCCCAAATTTATGTGGTCAGTGAATCATAAGATCTGAGACCAGAGCTCTTATCTTCACATCCTAGTTAGTGTTTCATCCTCCATCATGAGGCAGCTTCTCAGAGTCTGCCTCTCATGTATAACCTAGAACCAGAAGCCACACAGCCCCTCGGTCTGAGGAGGGTGGCCCCGCCTTCCTGGTCAAGCTTCGTCTTGACTCCCAGTCACATATGCACTTAACACAGTACACTCTGAGGGTCTAGAAGTGGGGGCAGGACATTAAATTGGCAGGACATGGTGATGAACATGGCAGGAACTAAGGCACACCCATGACCTCTGTGGGCTGGTAGTCTTTCTCTTAGAGGAGAGCCCCCAGCCCCTAACCCCAACCCCCAGGGACTTGTGGAGCCTTCCAAATTTCAACCAAAGGCAAATAAGAAGGCAGAGTCAGGTTTCTAAACCCCTTCTTTGGAACAAACTGGAGATGCACTAGCTCCACTGAGCCATATTAAAAAGGAACTTTACAAATAAAGCAAAAACTAGCCCAGGGATGCCCTTGTGTGGTCCAGGGATTGAAACTTTGCCTTCCAATGCAGGGAGTGCAGGTTTAATCCCTGGTCCTGGTGCTAAGATCCCATATGCCACATGGCCACAAAACCAAATCAGAAGCAATATTGTAATAAATTCAATGAAGACATTAAAACAAAAAATATATTTAAAAATAATAAACTAGTCCAAGATTTCCCACAACTTCAGTCAGTCCAACAGGCCTCCAAAAAGATCATAGGACTTCAGGTTGCATGAGATAAAATAGCCTCATCAATGGGGACATGTCTCTTCCTCAAGACTTTACAGAGTTTCTGCATCAGATGTTTCCTGAAAATACAAAACTCAGACCAGCCTGGCTCCTGGAGAGCAAACATCTGATTGTTTGGGGACAGTTCCCTTGTCTATTGAGATGGAGAATGGAAGATGGATACATGCTCTATCTGCTTCACAAAGAAGTGTGTGTGTGTGTGTGTGTGTGTGTGTCTGTGGTAGGACAGAAACACTACTTGCAAAAGTGCTCTTTAGAATACAGAGAACTTGACTTCTTTCCTTTATTGGCGGTAGTACAGAAATATAATGGCCATCCAATAAGAAAATCTCTATTTCTATCACCTATAAATCTGGGCAAAAGACATTTCATTTCTAATTTTTTTTTTAATGACATAGGGCATTGAGTCTCAAACTTTAGTGGGCATCAGAAACTCCTGGGGACTTGTGCCTGACCACTGGGCCCACACCTGGCGTTTCCTATTCAGTAAGTCTGGGGTGAGACCTGAGAATTTTACATTTCTAACAAGTTCCCTGATACTGCATCTACTTGTCTGGGCGTCATGCTTTGAGAACCACTAATTTAGGGAATTAAAAAAAAAAAAAAAAAACCTGAAGAAGAAGCCTTATTTAGAAAGTTACTCTGTCCAACCAGAGTGGCCTGGGGTTGTTAGAGTTCACTTTCACTCCGGGTGACTTTGGAACAAGACGGTTGCCACCTTCTCAATGACACTGCCTACAGCGCTGCAATCTGTTTCCAATTTAAAGGAAGAGGGTGAGTGCTCTGCACGCGCTGAGCTCAATAAACATGTCGTCGACAGGCAGCTCTGCACCTGGAGCTGAGTTGACGTGATACTTGTGGGCTTCAGAGAACTTAGTGAAGACTGTTAGTGCTGCCTCTCCTTGCCAAGGTTTTGTCATAAGTCAGTTTCTACACACCACTCAAAAGCCAGCTTTAAGTAAAATTATACATTGGGCCTTTCTCTTCCACCTTCTCTGTGCCTCAGCTTTCTCCCACCTGTAAAACTGATCTATCTCTCTTTCTCCCTCTCCTGCCTTCAGCCAGCACTTCTCAAAATGTAATGATCACCCAAATGATTACAATGCAGATTCTGATTTAATAGGCCTGAGTTAGGGAGGCCTGAGATTCTGCATTTCTACCAAGCTCCCGAGGGCTGCTGATACCTCTGGTTTCCAGACTCTGCTCTTGGAAGCAAGGCACAAAACAAGATGAGGCTTCTTAAGATTATCTAAAAATCCTGTCTTTCATTCCCTAGTTACCCTTCTGTTAGGTGAAACTAGAGGCTAATGGAAAATTATATTTACTACTGTTATTGCATGTGAAGTTAACAACCACTTCTCTTCCTGGTGATAATGTGCTAAAATGTGTAGGATTTCAGAGGGCCCCTCCAGGAATGACACAGTAAGGACTTCCGGCCCAAGGACTGCCTGCCGAGATAAAATGTTGGGAGTTCGGGCCAGATCTCATCATTCTCCTTGTATAGCTCTGACCTCCATTTGCTGAGGAAAGAATCAATCCTTAAGGTAGATGAGTTGACCTGATTATTTATTTATTTGCAATTATATCCTATCTCCTTCTAAAATGGATTTAAGGCCAGGAAATCTGATTAAGGATCAGGCTATCTGACCAGTACAGTCAGGTGTAAAATTGTCCCCTATGTTTTCAATTGTCCTCTTTTTATAAGGGGGTGGGGGGTGTGGAAACCGCACTTTCCCCCAGTTTTCCTATATGTGTACTCTCAGCCATTCTTTTACTTTTCGGAAAATTCACTGTATCAGATCAAATTCTCCATTGTTCTCTTTCTGTTATTTTATCTGAAAAGAAATGCCAGCTCGAACCAAAATAACCCAATGCCAAGAAGCAAATGAGAAAGATGATTTATCAATAATTTATGGAGTCTTCTTTGACCCTTCATTCTCCCCTGTCCCCTTTACCCTGCCTGTCACAATGTCCTGTCGTCCTGCCTTTCACATCTCCTTCAAATTCACTCTCCCTCCTTCATGTCCATGCCTACCAAATAGCCCACCCCTCACGACCTCACGTCAGAACATCACTTTTAATTCCTGGCGTTTAGCGGCAACTCTTTAGCAGCACTCTGCTAAGAGTTCCTTATGCATTAACACTTATAGTTCTCAGTGTATATTACAGGCTTATCATTTTCCCCTTTTTACAGCCGACAAGTTGGATGCTTGGAGGTAAATTAACCTACCTTAGTTTCCATAACTAGCAAGAAATTGAGTAGTAGCATGCAATTTCGAACTCAGCCTGCAGTTTTAAGCTCAACCCTGACACACTCTTCCACAACTACACGGTACCACCTCCTGCACTCTGGATGCATCTGTCTGTCTGCACATCCGTCCATATGCTTATTGGTGTTCCTATCTCAACATATTCTCCATGGCCATATGGAGGGGATTAGAAATTAGCATCTATATTGGATTAGAAATTATTATCTATATCAGACTAGAGTTCTCTAGGGGTCATAGGCAATCATGATGATAAGGTAATCATCAAAACTACTGCTCTAAGTATGTGAGGTCAGCACTGCATTCCTACACCACTCCACAGGGAGTCCCTATGGTTTAAGTCTCTCTCATACAATCTATTGTCAAACTGAAAACAACTTCCCTAAACACCATATCTTTGTTAGTTTAGGCTATTATAACACGATGCCACAGATGGGGTGGCTTAAACAACAGACATTCTCACACAGAAGCTGGGATGTCCAAGACCAAGGTGCAGCAGAATCAGTTTTTGGTGGGTGCTCTCTTGCTGGCTTGCAGATAGCAGTTTTCTGGTTTTATCCTCACATGGAGAGCAGAGAGAAGAGCAAACTGGCACTAATCCCATTATGAGGGCTCCACCCTTATGGCCTAATTACCTCACAGAGCTTCAAACACTATTACTTTGGGGATTAGAGTTTCAATATATGAATTTGGGGTTGGACACAAACTTGCAGTTCATAACACACTGTTTTCCTCACATTGTTCCCCTGTTCTAAGAATGGACAAAGCCTCAGAAGAGAACCCTGGTCATGTGCTTTGCTGCTTAGTATCTGAACCCCGCTTTTCAATGCTTGGGGAATCCTCTCCCTTAGTAAGCAGAGACCACTACTGAAAGTTCTATTGCTAGTCTTCCTTGCAACTAGGGCTTGGGTATATAACCGAGGAGCCATCATTAGAAAACTTCACCCCAAATTTTGAACTTAAAAAAGCCTGGGCTTTGCAGAGCCCATTCTGGAAAGGGCTAGTGGTAGCTCTTCCTACTTTTAGAAGCAAGGGTGGTGGCACATTTAGCAGCCAAGTCCAGGACTGAGCAAGCTGAACCCAGGTGTCCTGTAACAGTAAGAGGTGTCTTCAATGACCAAGCAGGTTATACCTGGTGACACAGCTTCCAAACCCTCCAGGAGAATCTCAGAGCTTCCTACTACTGTCTGATTATATGTTTTACTGAGCTAAATCAGCCAGAGCTGGGTTTTGGCTTTGCTGCTAAGCAAACATTACCTGCTTTAAAACTCTTCCCTCATCAACAGAAGGGACAGCCAATGCCAACTACAGCATTTGCACCTCAGAAGTAAAGCAATATATATTTAACATGTATAACCAACAAGGTCATACTGTATAGCACAGGGAACTCTGCTCAACGTGGCAACCTAGGTGAAAGGGAGTTTGGGGGAGAATGGAGAAATATGTATGTATGGCTGAGCCTCTTTACTGTCCACCTGAAACTATCATGACATTGCTAATTGGTTATACCCCAATATAAAATAAAAAGTTGTTTTCAAATGGAGCAACAGAGGGAGCCCCATAAGAGCAAACCTGGACTTCTCTTTTGCTTTATCATTTTCAGTGACACATTCATTTACATTGAGCTGTTGTGTCCTGACCTAGGACATGGAGGTCGTTTTGAGCCCTGGCACAGGCATATGCTATAACTACTGCAGAAAGAGGAGGAGGATGCCAGGGCCTCTCCATACCACCACCCCTAGAACCGGGACCCTCATAGACCCCACACTCCCACCCCGCCGAGATGGTGGCGAAACGAATGAATCAGAGAACCTGGTGAAAAGGGCCCTTCACAGTGCCTGCCCTGCTGCACCCCCTGCTGACCACAAGGGTCCAAGGCCCCTCTCCTCTCCCACAGGGACCACAGCTGGGGTTCGGGGCATATAACCCAGGGTGCCAGTCCACTGACTCACCAGTGACCCACACTTTGATGGCAGTGATTGTATCTTGGGTATTTGCCTGTGTCCAAACTCATCAAATTGTCCACAATAATGATGTGTAATTCTTTGTATATCAGTTATACTTCAACAAAGCTGTTTTTTTGGTTTTTTTTTTTTTTTTTTTAGTTAAAATGACATGGTACAAAATAAGGATGAGCTGGTAGAGTCAGATTTCCTCTTCTGGGAGTGGAAGTTGAAAAAAATAAAACAGATACAAGCAAGTAAGTTGCAATAAAAAATAAAGCTGAAAAGCCATATTATAAGACAGGAGCAGGGACCACTGTGGGCCACGAGGATGTCAAGTCATGAGGAGGCAGAAACACTGAGTGTGCAGAGCAATAGCGCCAAGGAGTTGTGAGATATAAAGGTGAGAGTCAGAGCACCGGGGAATCCTCAGAGGCCCATTTACGGGGGCGATTAGAGTGAAGACCCCAGAACTGCAATGAGGCCTTTGGCCATCTTGCATCTGGAAGATCTGCTCTCCGCTACCCCCACCCAGTTCTGCTCTCCTCTTCCAGGCTGCTTGCTCTCCTGTGGTCCCCATGCCCAGGCATCTGACCACACAGCACCCAGGATGCGAGGTCACTTGAAGCTGGTTATGTTCTTTTGACCAAAGAGCCTATCTGAACGTGAAAAGTGAAAGTCATTCAGTTGTGTCCAACTCTTTGTGACCCCATGGACAATACAGTTCATGGAATTCTCCAGGCCAGAATACTGGAGTGGGTATCGTTTCCCTTATCCAGGGGATCTTCCCAACCCAAGGATCGAATCCAGGGCTCCCGCATTGCAGGTGGATTCTTTACCAGCTGAGCCACAAGGGAAGCCCTATCTGAACATATGGACATACATTTCTGTCAACACAAGGCTCGGCTTCTTGAGCACCCTGACTTCAGGAATGCTTCCTTTCCAGCAGAGTACAGAAAGAACCCAGAGGCTGGCCTTTCTGAATGTAGCTCAGGCACCTGGAAGCATAAACGTGCAGTGTGAAATTAAGAGATTCTCGATCCTAGGAAAACAATAATGGTAAGAAAAAATTTTTTAGCACAGTTAAAAAACAGCATAGTATTGCATTCTCCTCACATCTATAGTTTCCTTTTGGTTTTTTTCTAATTACTTCTCTTTCACTTCCTTTCCATTACCCTGTACAATGGTCTGTTGACTGCGCCGTCAGACTTCAAGTATAAACTGACTTTTGGGACACTGAAGTGCAGCAATGACCTGTGACTAAATGGAGTTTAGGTCCCTGCCTTTCACACAGTTATTCATCCCTGGGCTTCCTAAGTCAAGTTTAAATTCTTCTGCTGCTTTTCAAAGTCCTTCCAAGCCAGGACCGACCCTCCTTATCCAACTTCATTTCCCTTGCCAATAATAACCCATTAACTCAGGCCCCAACTTCCATATTTTATAAAAGGGTTCCATGTAGATTTGCCACAAGCAGCTAATTTGTCATAACTTCTAAGCATATTATATCCCAGGGACAAGGCTGGAAAAATAACGTCTGGGCCCTTGAAGATATTTCTTTGCCTTGCTGTTGTCACAGCTAAATGGAGTGATTCATTAGCCCTGGTGAGGAATGCCTGACTGTCATTCTTAGAAGATATTACAGTTACTATGCAGTAGCAAGTCAATAGTCAAAGAAAATTGAAATCTCTCCCTTTCTGGAACTCCCTCAGTACTTCGGGTTGACAATTCTCACAGCCCTTATCAGGCAGAGCTTTGCAGTGTGGCTATTTCTGCACTCACACAGCTCAGCCCGCTACCAGGCTCCACTCTGAGAGCTGAGACAAGTGTAGTTCCCTGTCTCTAACTGGGCCTGGGACTGTGAAGGTGATATGTGATTGTTTATACTGAAATGAAACCATTCCTGAAACACAGCTTTTCTTTCTCCTTTTTAAAAGAAACTACATTTTTTGACCACCTTCCTTGTTCCAGTGTGCACACATGCTCAGTCATGTCTGACTCTTTGCAACTCCATGGACTGTAGCCGACCAGGCTTCTCTGTCCTTGAAGTTTCCCAGGCAAGAATACTGCAATGGATTGCTATTTCCTCCTCCAGGGGATCTTCCCAACCCAGGGATCAAGCCCACGTCTTCTGCATTGGCAGGTGGAGTCTTCACCACTGTGCCACCTGGGAAGGCTCCTTGTTTCAGACAAGGGACTAAATGTATCCCACTGAATGAGCTCCCTGAACCCCAGAACAAGCTTATGAGATGGACATCCCTCCTGTGTCTGTGATCTTGGCTAGCATGAGCACTTCTTTGTTGGTAAATTCACCTCCTATTCTTCTGTTCTTCTGGTGGCTAAGAAAGTAACAGAGGCCCTTAAAATGAGAGAAAGATACAATTTCAAAAGCAAGCAATCTAAATTAAGCTCTTCAGCTGGCCTTCAAGTGTTTCTCCATGTGTAGGCCTCAGAAAACAGCAGATTCATAGAGATATTGAACAAGAATGTCTATGGGTGATTTAACATAAAATTAAAATGCAGGTTCCCAGGCCCCGCCTCTGATTTACGTGATCAGAAACTTTGGGATGAGCTGTAAAGCACTTAAGGTAGTCTGGACACACACATAAGACTGAATCTTTGTTATCAGTCAAAATGGGCTTAGGCATGCTGCAGTTAAGAAATTGTGTCAAAACCTCAGTGACTGAGTAGAAGGACAATGCAAGCAAAGTTAAAATGTGAGTGAGATTTAAAATCTCACTGCCACCACCTGCTGAGGGAATGAATAACTCTCCAGGGGGTAGCCCCATGTGGTAACTCAGTGATCTTAGCTGTACTGATCATGAGGCACCTCCATTTCAATACAAGACGACGGATGACTTAGTGTCAGAAGAAGGGAACTTGCCTACACAGGGAGTTATGAAGCAATAGCCCATGTTTATAACCTTCAAAAAGAAGAGGAGAACTGGAAATGCTAATGATCACCAGGAAAATAGAGCTTAGGAAAGACGGTGTTTATGTCCCCATAAGCACATGCCACCCTTCTAGAAAGCTCTAATTTATTCTCTAGTTTAATGACATCCTAGAGTGGCAGGTGAGTGCAGTATGTGAATTAACATGTGTCTCTTCCAGCTCCATTTCAAGAGCACTTCAGATCTCAGGAGAGGAGAGCCAGAGCAAAAAGTACCATCGTCTGCCTCACTGTTTTCTTTCCTTTGTGTTTCCATGTCAAAAAAAGGAACTAGATGTAGAATTTTCCTCAGGGGATGTTCAAAATGATGGAAAGAAGCTAATGTCGCCAGGAAACCCCGAAGGAAACCTCCTGCTGATGCATGCTTACCTGGAATCACTTCTAGGCCCTAGAGATGACTCAAGGGTGGTTCCCTTGCAGGATCTGGGGGTTGGTCCACCATCCACTCTTTTGTTCTTTCCCTCTCCACCCCAGAGTTTTCTTACTCTTTGATTTACCATGGAAAAAGCAACAAGTCTACACAGTTTTTCTGTCTCTCCATCTTTCTAAAGGAAGCACATATACCCTCTTGTTTGCTGTTTACAAAAAAGAAATAGCCACAGGTCAAAAAAAAGAATGAGGAAAGAAAGTGTAAGAAAATCTCTGCCTTAGGAATAAGCCCAAATAAAATGGAGGTCACATAAAGACTTTTTTTAATTTTAAATTTATTTCTAATTGGAGGATAATTACTTTAGAATATTGTGTTGGTTTCTGTAAAGGCATATGTTGATTTGCCTTAACCTTCTCTCTTCTCCAGGAGGAAGGGACCGCATATTCTTCGGCTAAGCAGAGGCTGAATGGAGGAGAGGATCAGTGAACAGAAGACAGAGGCCGACTGTGTTTCCAATTACATCTCAGGAGGAAGCCCAAGACTCTAGAACAGTGACTAAGAGAACCTTGAAAGGACCTCTACAATTCTGTAAGTTTACTCTTTTCTCTCCTCTCAAGATAAGAAACGGCCTCCCATGCTTCAGCCAGACTTGGATGTACTATGTGTGTATGGGTATGTGTACATATTAGAACATTCTATGAGAGAGGAAGGAGAGTGCCGGGAATTGGTGTGACCTAAAAGGTGGGCCTGGGTGTAACCATGAGGCAGGCTTCATGGCAGCTCCAACAGGAAGTGACAAAGCCATATAACCTTTTTTCAATTTCAAAAATTTTTTGCAATAACCACCCAAAGTCTAATTTTCAATATAACTGATGCTAGACTTAACCTTATTAGTGCTTTCTTTCCTTCTCTGATGGTTGTTGTTCAGTGGCTAAATCATGTCTGACTCTTTGAGACCCCATGGACTGCAGTACGCCAGGCTCCTCTGTCATCCACTAACTCCCAGAGTTTGCTCAGATTCATGTCCATTGAGTCAGTGACACTATCTAACCATCTCATCCTTTGCCACCCACTTCTCTTTTTGTCTTCAATCTTTCCCAGAATCAGGGTCTTTTCCAATGAGTCAGCTCTTCGCATCAGGTGGGAGCTTCAGCTTCAGCTTCAGCAACGATCCTTCCAATGAATAGTCAAGTTGATTTCCTTTAGGATCGACTGGTTTGATCTCCTTGCAGTCCAAGGGAATCTCAAGAGTCTTCTCCAGAACCACAGTTTGAAAGCATCAATTTTTTGGTGCTCAGCCTTCCTTATGGTCCAACTCTCACATCCATATATGTCTACTAGAAAAACCATAGCTTTGATCATACAGACCTTTTTCCAGGAGTACTTCCTTAATAAATCACTTGCCCACTCACCTCAGGTACTCCTTCTAAGGAACCCAAGCTAAGACATGGGATAAATACCATCTCCTTTCAAAGCTTCCCTTGGCAGTTCCCTATGCTTCTATAATCCCACTGCAGCATTAGTATGGCTAATAGCATGCCTACTGGTTTCCATATTTGTCTAGACTGAGTTTCTCAAGGGCAGGAGGTGGGAGGAGATGGAGCAGGGGTGGGATGGGGATTACCTTGTTGATGTTTATTATTTCCTCAGTGCTTAGTGCACTCCTTAAAAAATACATTGAAAAAATGTATTTGTTGTACATCTATCTACAATAGTCCTAAAGCAATAGAAAGAAAAAGTTATATGAAGTCACTGACTTCAAAAAGCCTCTGGGCTTCAGTTTCCTCATATTTGAGAAGAAAGTGATTATCTCCAAGCTTCTCCCAATCTGTGATCTTATATTCAAGCAGGATGAAGATAATTTCTCATCATCAGCCCTGCCAGTTACTGTCCCATATTCAAGAAAGGCTTGAAAACCTGAACAGTTATCTTTTACCCCTGAACCAAGAGGTTTGATTATCCAGGAACAACTTATAAATTCTCAACTTTATAGATGTCCATAAATGACTCAGAGAGGTGCAAAAACATTTTTAAAATCCAGACTCACAAATGTATTCATTAATTTGTTATCCAACAAATGTTGATTGACTGAGTACTATGCCCAGGGCACTGTGAGCAATGAGGTGAAAAAAATAGGCTTGGATATACAGCAATTTAAATCCTAATGATTTACAGTTATGCTTTCACACATACTAACTCAATGCATAATAAACTGTGAGGTGATGGACGTGATTCCCATATCGTCTAGGTCCCACAGCCAGGTGAAGTGGCTCCTCCAAGATCATACAGACAACACACAGAGTTTGAGCCCCGCTAGGTCTCTGGCTTCCAACCTCCTGCCGTTTCCACTCTACCACATGGCTCTCCTTTGCAAAACATCCACAAATAGCAGCCGTTTTGCCACATTTTCTCGTTTGTTTTAGCTCTAGAGCTACAGGTCACCTTGAAATGTCTTAGAACATCATTCTTGAAGAAGGGACATTTAAATCATAAATGTTAAAAGTATCTACTAAACAAAGTAAATACTGCTTATACTCATTTAAGCTCTACTAAGTTTTTACAAATAGTGTGATTTTATTCCTAAAGAAAAGTAACATATTCTTTGTTGGCACATGTATCAGTGGAAAAGAAAGGTAGAAGCTTATAATAGATCTTGCCTGTAAATAAAGTTATATATTTACAGATGAATTCACTGTAATAATAGGTCATACATAAGGATACATTTAGTTATAGAAATCTAAACATGTTTATATGAGATGCCAACATATTTCTAGGTAATGGCATCTGGCAAGAGTGCAAAAGGCTTTAAAGCACTTGTTATTTATTTCCAGAAAACCAGGATCAGGTTCAGAGCATTCAAAGAGTAAAGTGGAGAAAAATGGCATAAAACATAAGAAACTCAAAAAAAAAAAAAAAAAACCAACACAGTAAAAATAATCAATAAAAGAGCTAAACTAGAGTCAGACAACATACAATGGGAATTAGCTCTGTCAGCCTCCATGAAATGGACCCACATTTTAATCTCTGTCAGAATAAAATCAGATGAACCAACCCCACACTTGGAAGACTGGGTGGAGAGTACAGTAGGGTCTGGAGACAGAAGAGGGTCAGCTTTGTAAAGGAGGAGGCCAAAATTTTTAAAGGAACGAGGACTAAGGGTTTTGCAATTAGAAGGTCATCAAATCAAATATTAAGTTAGCAATGCTGTCTCAATAGCAATCATGTTTCTTGTTTGATAATTAGGAGAGATCCAGTTTCAGCAATACCACAGCTTAAGGCTTTCTCAGCGAGGTGCTTTACCACCAAATGAACGGTCTGTGTGCCTGGGTAGCACTTTTCCACCACAGGCCACTCTATAGGATGGTGTGGATCTGGATCTGATCTTCCACCAGAAAATACCCCTAACATCCAAATATGTAAGTCTTCTCTCTTAAGCCGGTTTCCCGTGAGAAGAATTTTCCAATCTCCTTCCTGGGGTATTGGGCAGGAGCCTGGTTTCTAGATATCCAGGAGCCCATCAAGAGAATGGGATTGGGAGAATCCCACTCAGTGTGCAAACTTTAATTTAAGCCCCTGATTCCTCCTGTGTCTCTTGCCAGGCTCTGCCTGTACCCGGCATGTCTGAATTCTGAGCTCGACAGAACATACAGCACTCAGGTAGTCTGCTGAGATCAGAAAGGAGGTGTCACAGAGCTGAGTTGGAAGGTACAAAGAATCTAGGTGGTCTCATGTCTTCCTCTGCCATCCCCAAACCCCACTCATCCATCTAGTTTCCATCTTCCAAATTTTGGTTGAGATCCTCACTGTCTTTTTCTTTGTCCTTGTAGGTTTATACTTCTTTATTCCTCTGCTTTTATTTTTAAAGAGAAATAAACACGTGTGCACCATTCACCACATTAAATCAGAAGTATGATTAAAGGCAGCTCAGTTACAGATACATAAACAGAGACTTGCAAAAGCATAATCAAGTCGAACACAGCAAGATCTTAAGCAGCAGCCACAAAAGCAGTGGAGATTTGAGTTCAAGGATAGTTTTCATCATGACAGTGCCAACTCACAGGAACCTTTTGAAAAGGAGTGGACGGAATCTGCCCCAAGCCCAGGCTCCTAACTAGCTCTGTGATGTTGGGCTAGGCGTTGACTCCTTCAGTGGCTTCTTTGGAAAACATATGTATTGGGTCAGCCCAAAAGTTCAGTTGGGTTTTTCTGTTAACAGCTTATGGGAAAATCCGGAGGAATTTTTTAGCCAGCTGAATAATTGTCTCTCCCTCGGTGGGTTCTGAAAGTTAAAGGAGATCATGGATGTGAAAGAGCCCAGCTCAGTGCCAGGCACGTGGGCAGGTGGTCAACTGCAGCCAAAGCTGATTCTCCCACAGCCCTTGGAATCAAGTGTGGCCCCAGAGGGCGACTATTTGTCTCCGTTTACTGTTCTTTGCCCCATTGGTAAGGGGGTTTTAGGGAAATAAAAATAAAGTAATAAATCACACACACTGTAACCTTCAAAGTCTGAAGAACACTGCCCCAGGCAACTCATGCACCATCCAGGAAAGCATTCTGGCCCTTCTTTCTCACCCCACTCACACAGGAGGCTTTCTGGCTCTGCTCACCATGAAGAGCGGGACTTAGCGGGGAAAGGACATTTTCTTAACCTCTCAAGCATGATCCTTCCCCTGAGGATATGGGTCAGATGACCTCTGGGGAGAGAAGGGAAGGCAAAGGCATTGCATATTCATGTGACTCTTGACCCATTTAAAGGTCACCCCTCCCAAGCTGCAGCACCCTTCCTGGGAACTCTCAGCACCTGACTCCCAAGGGGGTGGTTGGCCTCCTCCTTGTGACTTAGTTACCCAGGGGGTGATTGACCCAAAGCCCACATTCCACACAAGGTTGTAACTGGAAGGAAACTTCAAGATCAGGCATTCAGGGCTGACATTTCCTCTATGACATCCTCAACAAGTGGCCTTGTTTGGACTCACCCAGTAATAAGAAATTAAATAAATTTGGGGGAAAACTATGCTGTCTGTGGATAGCTCGGAGAGCTGCAAAGTTCTTGTTTAAATCATATATCCCTTCACTGATTTTTTAACAACTGAAAGATTAGGACCAGCAAAGAACATCAGAATCCACCCCTGCCATTAGGGAGCTGCGTGGGGAGGAGACAGATGTCAAACAAGCACGGAGAACTCTGGAAGTGCAAGCAGTGTGGTGGATGTTATGAGACTACAGGGCACTCTGGGCACATTGACCTCGAGGGCTGGTTCTGAACCGTGTTGAGGGAGGGGAGGATGATTTGAACCTCCAAGGGCCAACTGGCAATATTTGGATACATTTTTTATTGTCACGACTACCAACATTCAGTGGGTAGAGGACAGCAATACTGTGAAACAACCTCCACAACAACAACAAATATCCTATCCCAAATAATGTCATTTAAAGAAACCTGATCTAGAGGATTTAAGGAAGACCCCTTGCTCTGGGGAAGCTGAAGGTGTTCGCAAAGGAGGAGTCAAGGTTATCCAGGGAGAGCACTGCAGCGAAGGGAACTGCATGCATGGAGAACCGGAAGCCATTCAGCATGGCCAGAGCCGAGGCAAGGAAGATGACTTCGGAATTCAACTTAGGACTCAGCCTGGCTCTACCCATTAGGATCTCATAGGGAAAGTTCGGTCCTCCTTCCTCAAGAAGACCCTCCAAGGCTCTGAGGTCTTCTCTCAGTCCTTCAGTGTTTCTCCAACAGAGAGCTTTGGGGCTCTCCCAATCCCAATTACATCTTGTCCGCCTATCCCCCAGCTTCAGGGCCACGCTGAAAGCCAAGCCATCTCACCAAGTGTGAGATGATGGACATGGAGACATGTGGGCCCATCACGACTTACGGAGGTGAAGATAAGATTGCGACTCTGTTCCCTGTAAGTGCTTTTCTGGGTGGAAGGAATTAGCTCTGTAGGTACGTACATCAGATTTGTCTTACTCGAATGGAAAATGAACCCTAGCTATAGTTGACCTTGAGTGTTCCTGGCCCTGGCCTGAGAAACTGGGCTGGAAAAACTGTACAAGAGTGAGTCACATAGACCTGATTCACACTGCTGTATGATAGAAACTAACACAACACTGTAAATCAATTATACTCCAATTTAAAAACATAAATTAAAAAAGAAAAAGAGTAAGCCAACCAGACGCAGGTCTTCAAACCTGACTCTGAGGGCCGTTAGGAGGAGGGACAGGGAAGCCTGGCGTGCTGCAGTCCATGGGGTCACAAAGAGTCAGACACGACTTGGTGACTGAAAACCAACAGGAGGAGGGAGGGGCAAAGGGGCCTGATCTTGACCTTCAGCCTTTCCAACCCAGGATGCACACTCACCTGGAGCAAGCACCTCCGGGCTGCACCTCTGCCAAGTGCTTTGTCAACCCATTTCCTGGCCAGGGCCAGCCTCGGCAAGCTCAAGGTAAGGCAGGTTAGGGCAGGACATAGGAGTCAGGCTGGGTTACAGAAGTCAAGAAGGAGCGGGGTAGGGAAGGAGACCATCGAGAACAGGTTTCTCTTCTTGCCTTGGAAGAGGCTGGGCCAAGGTCAGCCTGAGGGCATAGGCAGAGGAGCCTGCATGACTGTCTGAAAAGGAGCCAGGACTTAGCAGTCACAGGGTGGGCTGTGTGGCACAATAAATCATCCACAGATAACTCTAACATTTCACAATTGTGATCCAAGTTAGTTTGCATGCATGCATGCTAAGTTGCTTCAGTCATGTCCAACTCTTTGCAGCCCTATAGACTGTAGCCCTCCAGGCCCCTCTGTCCATGAGGATTCTCCAGGCAAGAATACTGGAGTGGCTTGCCATGCCCTCCTCCAGGGGATCCTCCCCACCCAAGGATCGAACCCACATCTCACACATCTTCTGCGCTGGCAGATGGGTTATTTAACACTAGGTAAAGAATACCAAGTTAGCTTACCAGTGGCCAATATAGATTCATCACTGAAACTAGCAATTATTCTCTCTTCAAGTATTTTGAGTTAAATGTGTTTTGTTTTTCTTTTTTTAAAAAAAATTGTTCTAAACTATCAAGGCATAGAATTTGTTGGTGGGGATATGTGTTCTAAGTTTGAACTGATACATTCATTAATTACTTTTGAGTAGGCTCAGAAGTGGCCTTCCCTAGTCACTCAGTAGTAAAGAATCTGTCTGCAATGTAGGAAATGCAGAAGACACGGGATTGATCCCTGGGTTGGGAAGATCCCCTGGAGGAGGGCATGGCAACCCACTCCAGTATTCTTGCCTAGAGAATCCCATGGACAGAGGATCTTGGTTGTCTACAGTTCATAGATGGCAAAGAATCAAACATGACTGAAGCAAGCTGAGCACACACAGCCCGGAAGTAGTAACAGTTTAGTAAGAACAATGCAATGGAACCAACAAATACTAGTCACCTCCAATATGTCAGGTTCTGTGTTAGGTACTGGGAGGGAGAAAGATGAACAGAGGATCAATCTCCAAGGCAGAAATATACTTGTATATGATGGCTAAGTAAAAACCACAGAGGTACAAAGTGCTGAAGGCACAGAGAGCCCCTCCGGAGAGAAGAAATCAAAGATGTCAGGGGAAAATTTGCAAATTAGCTGGGCCTTGGAGGGCAAGTAGGGTTTTGATGGAGGAAGGGAATTTTGAATACGGATAAGGAAAGGAGAAAGCAACGAAGAGGGGAAGGAGTAAAGCAGTAAAGGAGAGAAAGACCCAGTATGGATGAAGGGGGTGGGCTTCCTTTCTTCTCTTGCCTGCTAGGTTGACCTGGCTCAGGTCAGAAGAGCTTCATCTCGGAGACGCTGGTATGTTTCCTTGGAACGAAGACTGTCCCTGCCTTTCTATGGGCTCTGAGGCCCTCCTGGTTCTGACACTCATTCGCCTGCAAGTCTCCAGGCTGACTGGGTTCCAATGTTGGGTCTCCTAGTTCTATGTCACCTTTCCTTGTGCAATCCTGGGTGAGATAAAAGCTCAGTTCTCTGCCTCACACTCTGACTGGTCATCTGATATACCTCAAAAACTTTTGAAAATGAGTATGCTGGGGCATTGGAGAAGGGAATGGCAACCCACTCCAGTATTCTTGCCTGGAGAATTCAAAGGACAGAGGAGTCTGGCGGGCTACAGTCCATAGGGTTGCAAAGGGTCGGCAATTAACACACAACACACAAATGCTGGGGCATATCCCAGACTTAAGAAAACCCCAGGCTGTGGCCCAGGCAGCTGTGCTTTGAAATGAGCTTCCCAGATGTTTCTGATACCTATCAAGAATTCAGAACCACTTCTGTGATTGGAAGGCTGATGTCCACTGAAGACGCCTGTTCACTCATGGCTATTCTATTCATCCCTACAGAGACCAATCATAGTTGGCACGTTAAAATCGGTGCTGAATGAACACATTTGGAGATAATTCAAAATGGAGAGCAGATAGGTTAACACAGGAGGGAGCTCATCGACATTCTCCTCTCATTTCTCACTTTTCTCTATGAGCGTGGGCAACCCCCTAACTCTCTCTCCTCAGTTTTCTCATCTAACAAACGGAGACTGCAGTTGTTTGCCACACATCATGTGCAAGTGAAATGGAATAATATTAGCAATAAGTGCACTGAAAAACAAAGGCATTCTACATATATTTTGTAATAGGACATTATTATTAACTCACCTAATTCTAGCTCTTTGTGGACAATAAGTGCCATCTCATTCTTCAAGAAGGACTTATCCAGTAGAGTTCTGTACACAATAGTCCATGGTGGGCACTTCCACAAAAGAAAATCTACTGAGCTAAGGCTATTCTCTGCCAAGACACAAAGATGTCCCCTTTGTCAGAGGGTAATAATTGCAGTTGCTATTTAATTAAGAAAGACTTCCAAGGAAGAACAATCAATTTGCAAATTACATTGGGTAAAGAATAGACGAGGAATTGCTCAGCCATCATGGCAGTCAATGCATACTAAGTGAGGCGAGACCTGTAGCACAGGGGCCTTCCTGCCCCCTCTCTGCCTTTGCAGATTTACAGTCTCCAGAGTTCATCCCAGCTGTTAGCTCAGGGAATTTTGATGCATCAGTATATTTCTTAGGTCAGGGGCCAAACCCACGGGGTAGAACACTGTCCCTTTATCAGTGGGAAAAAGGATCGATCCAAAAAGGAATATATAATTCATGACCAAATAGAGCAAATCATTCAATCAGGAAGCCGACATCAGCCCAATTTATAGCATGGTTTTACCAACTGTATTCCCCACCGTGTCATCCAATAGCCCATCTCGATCTAAAAACACCTGCTTCAGAGAATGGGTCTCTTCAGCACTAGGGGAGAGAGCAAATCACTCCAATCAGCAGCTATCCCTATTGATGGAAAGCCTTGTGGCCCTAAGCCAGCAACATATAAAAGTAAATAAAAGTTGAAGTGCAGGTCTGAAAGAAACAGTGACACGGTACGGCTAATTATTTATACTCTCAGATTTTTAGACATCCATTATATACAGTATGTTAATAAGAATGCTAAACTGACCTTGGCTGGGACACAAAACTTCCAGAGCCCTGCAAAACACCTCTGGCCTCCCACAAGCCTTCGGTCATGGAGAAATACGCAAGGGAGAAGGGAACAGACAAACCCTGACTTAGGTCAAAACTCACAGCCTGGGCTGGTAGGGGCAGTTCGTGACTGGGGAGCAGAAGGACAGTGTTTGAGTCCCAGTTCTGCCAATAATTAGCAGGTGACATTGGGGAAATGGCTTCACCTCACTAGGCCTCCATCTCTTTCCTGTGTGCCAGGATAGGATGGCAGAAGATCAGCCAGTCCCAAACATGGCTACATGCTTTCAGATTTGAAACGAAATATTTGCAAAAAACAGATTGCCAGACCCCACCCTAGACCCAATCAGAATTAGAAGTGGGTGGGCTGCACCCCCCACCATGTCTCAGATGGTCCAAAAGCCGGAATCCAGGAATCAATGAACTGCCCTCCCCTCTGACAGTCACACATGGCTGAGTCCTATCCGTGATATTTCTAGGTCACCACCCCACCTGAGAAAAACTTAAAATGCTTCTTCTTGCCTACAAAATCAATGGTTCTGGATTTGATTCAGACTCTTATTGTGACATTCAAAGCCCGTTTCAAGCTACTCTCCTAGCTCCGTTCTTCTATATAAACTATGTTCTTGCAACTTACTCCCTAAACAAGATATTTTATTTCAAATCTCTGCACATTTACATAACCAACTCTCATTTCCTAGAATGCATCCTCCACCCTTCAAAATACATAATCCTTTCTTCAAGATGACTTTTTAAAAGATTCTTATTCTTTTTTTTTTATTATGAATGATCTATGACGATCTTTATTTACATTTAGTCAGATGGCACATGGAATCAGTTCCTGACCAGTGATCAAACCCACGCCCCTTGCCTTGGAAGCATGGACTGAACCACTAGGAAAGTCCCAAGATGACATTTTAATGCCTGCTTCCATGATTGCCTCTCTTCTGCACTATGCTGTCATTATTTGTAGGTGTGACTGTGCCTCCCACCAGACATGGAGAATTCTTGCTCACCTTTCTTGTGATACTCAGGTCTGAGGGTGCACAGGTATACATGTCAAGAAGCCTGGGATAGGCAGGATGCATAAAACTGGGACAACAATTTTCTTTTTAGGTTAAGAGACACTTTTTAAATATTAAACAAACATGGATACGTTACAGAGCCAAGTACAAAATGTACACAAAATTTCAAACTAAAACAAAAGCCTTCAAACAAGTATCCAGGGAGACTATGGCAAGATCGTTCAAGTTATGCTGCCCCAGGCACCAGCTGCAGTATCCCAAGCCAAGACTGACACCTCCATCCTCCTTCAGTCTCCCTGACCATCAGAATACTTCAAGGACATCTGAGAAGCACTGCCAGGACTGACTGTATTCACTGCAAATTCACCCCAGCCCACCCTCCATTTCTCATCTTCAGCACTGCATAAATGGCTCAGTACATTTGTATTGGTTGATTAACTGAATAGACAAATGGACATACAAGTTAGAAGCAAAGGGGTTTATGCTTTAAAAAGTTTCTTGCAACAAATTCACCCCAGATATCAAGATTTTTTCATCCCTCTGGTACCAATCTCTCTTTACCACAAGAAGAGTAATATGTACTGTCGTGTAGGCTCTTGGTACTAAATGATAGTTTGAAACTTCTATGGGCTGCAATGGGGTGGGACTCTGTTACGCCTTCATTGGATAAAAGAGAAAGCTGCCTGCAGTCCACGCCCACCCTCACAATCCCTAAGGCACCTGCAGGGTCAAGTGAGACCATTCAGCCAGGAACTCTGCCTGAGGGGAGAACGGCCACTGAGCTGAAAACAAGAACCAGAAAAACTTTAAAGAAACTTAGGTCAGGTCAATTTGCTCAGTCATCGGTGAAATTTAGCAAGGAGAAAGGGTGGGGGGAGTCTGCACAGGGCCAGGAAAGCCACATTCCAGAAGAGAGGGTGGAAACTCAGAGCTGAAGGACCAAATATCCAGGTCCCCTCTCAGAACCCCCCTCACAAACACTCATAAACATGCAGACCTGAGAAACAAACTGAAAACTGAACTCTGGGCTTGAATGACCTCTCACAGTTAACCTCTAAAGCCAAACTGCTTAAAGCTGAAACCAAACTGGACAAGCCAGGCTTGGAGCTGCGTTCATAAGCAGAAGAAGAAAATGAGACAGACACCTTCTGCCAGCTCTGCCTCCCCACCCCTGACTCTTGCTTTCCTTTCCGGCCTTCCTGGCCCGCCTGGGCACCCCTCTGCTTGATGACTTCCCTTTTCCTGCTTGCTTCTCATTAGCAAACGTTCTCCAAGGCCACACCTCCCCATTGTTTCTCAGTATCTCCACCTCCAGCCTCCGTAGCCACCACCACCCTAGTCCAAGGCTGTTACCCGCGCTCTCCTAGATGAAGGCAATAGCCCACCTGGAGCCCCGACACCTAAACTCAGGTCCCCTGCAATCCTTCTCCAACAAGCAGCGAGAGGAGGCTTCAAACTGCAACTCTGCCATATCACCTGCTTGCCCAGAACCCTTTGTCTTTTCCTGGCGGATAGGCTTAACGTCGCAAAGCCTGACCCTACCTACTAAGGCCCATCCTTCCCTCCTTGATCACTTCTCACCACTGCATCTCACTCTCCGCACTCCACACACTCTGCTTTCACGTCTCCAGAGAGGGAGGCCTGGCGCGCAGCATTTCCTCCACATAGAAAGCTCTCCCAGGCTCATTTTGCTTGTTAGCCTCCCCTCTGCAGCTCTTCCCTGATCTCTCCCTCCAGGCCTCGTTCCTCTCCTTCACAGTACTTCCAACAGGTGTGTATGACCACTGCAGGGATAATGTTCATCCATGTATTTCTTTGACAAACTGTAAACTCCATGAAAACAAAGATTATGTAGTTTTTCTCATCATTTGGCCACCAGTATTTTGAACCGTCCTATGGTAGGCATTCAATAAACATTTGTTGAATGAATGAGTGATGGAATGAGTAAGCTGAAAGAATCCATGGGCCCACAGAAATAGCAGTTGTTACTACAGACTCATCAGGAGCTGAGTCTAACCTTTCCTCATATGGTGGTTGTCAGAGGCCATGTGATGAAGGAGAGGAGATCGTCCCCAGTCTGCCACCAGCTGTTGAGCCTGGAGCTCATGACTACGTAGACCTCCATGCAAGAGTAATTCTTGATCCCAAAACTGTTCTGCTTTCCACCAATCACCCCTTGGCCAATGAACCCAGCAAATCTTATTGTTTGTCCTGAATATATAGTAGTGTAGTGTTAGCCACTCAGTCATGTCTGACTCTTTGCAGCCCCATGGACTGTAGCCCGCCAGGCTCCTCTGTCCATGGAATTCTCCAGGCAAGAATACTGGAGTGGGTCGCCCTTCCCTTCTCCAGGGAATCTTCCCAACCCAGGGATTGAACCTGGATCTCCTGCACTGCAGGCAGATTCTTTACTGTCTGAGCCACCAGGGAAGCCCCAACTCAGTCCTTTGCAGGTCCACCCTGTGAGCAGCTAGTCCTGCTTCCTGGTGGGTCAGATGCTGGAAGCAGTGGAACTCTGTCTGGAAGGAGCTCATAAACACAACCCCCTTCCAGTGTAGGCTTAAACTAGACACCAATTTAGACATAGATAGATGTAGATAACAGAGGCCCCCACTCCAGCACTTTTGCCTGGAAAATCCCAGGGACGGAGGAGCCTGGTAGGCTGCAGTCCATGGGGTCGCTAAGAGTCGGACACGAGTGAGTGACTTCACTTTCACTCTTCACTTTCATGCATTGGAGAAGGAAATGGCAATCCAATCCAGTGTTCTTGCCTTGAGAATCCCAGGGACGGGGGAGCCTGGTGGGCTGCTGTCTATGGGGTCGCACAGAGTCGGACACAACTGAAGCGACTTAGCAGCAGCAGCAGCAGCAACAGAGAGGCAGGACCAAAGAAGGGACTAATAAGATAGCTAACTCCTGAGGACAGAGATGGATGAGTTCTATAATTGTTATATCTTGCATAGCACCTGGGCTTCTACTTATCTCAGTATCTGTTCAGCTAGGTTGACAAAAAAGACCTAAGGAGAGGATGGAATGATCGTCAGTCACCTGAAACAACCAAGAAACTGTTATTTGTCAAGCCCTGGGCTTGGTGTCATCTGTTTCCTAACCGTTCTCTGTATGTGTGTGATGTGAATGAATAGGACAGTGTCTAAGTCCCATGAGTTCCTTAGACTTATTGCAATTGTTAGTGTGAGAATATTATCATAACAGGATTTTAGAATTGGAGGGGTTTTAGAAAGGTTTCGTGCAGCTGAGTGTAATACTCCTCCTCAAGGAACCCTTCTCTTTCTCCTCTTAGTTATCAAACAATGGCACCATTGAAAAAGTCGGTACCAAGAACTGAGAATTTGCGTCATCCTTTGAAATTACAACAGCAGTGATTGTCTGAAATCTATTGACCAAACCCAAGAAAATAAAAATGTACCTTCCAACTCCCAGCAGTTATAAGGATGAAGATTTAGTGATGATAATCTTTCACTTATACATCACTCTCAGTCATGTTCATTGGTTCATCTGAAATCTCAATGATCTTTACTATCCCCCACTTCACAGAGCAAGAAATTAAGACTTACAAAGGTTAAATGTCTTCTCCGAGGTTTTCTAGCTAATTATAATACTAACAGCAGAATGGACAGGATTCAAGCACAGATCACATTTCAGAACTGGGGCTCATACTACACTGTTTCTCAGCAGGAGAGAATCATGTTCATCTCATTCATAAGGAAGCTGCGGCACATATGCACAATGGAATATTACTCCTCTATAAGAAGGAACACGTTTGAGTCCGTTCTCATGAGGTGGATGAACCTAGAGCCTATTATACAGACAGAAGTAAGGCAGAAAGAGAAAGACAAATACCATATATTAACGCATATATATGGGATCAGAAAGATGATACCAACAGTCCTACATGCAGGGCAACAAAGGAGAGACAGATGTAAAGAACAGACTTTTGGATTCAGTGGGAGAAGAAGAGAGTGGGATGATTTGAGAGAATAGCATTGAAACATTTTGTACATTACCATATGTAAAATAGATGACCAGTGTGAGTTCTATGCATGAAGCAGGGCACCCAAAGCTGGTGCTCTGTGATATTATGGAGGGATAGGGTGGGGAGGGAGGTGGGAAGGGGTTCAGGATGGAGGGGACACAAGTATACCTATCGCCAATTCATATTCAGTTCAGTTCAGTCGCTCAGTTGTGTCTGACTCTGCGACCCCATGAACCGCAGCACGCCAGGCCTCCCTGTCCATCACCAATTCCCAGAGTCTACCCAAACCCATGTCCATCGAGTCGATGATGCCATCCAACCATCTCATCAATTCATATTAATATATGGCAAAAACAATCACAAAGTTGTAATTATCCTCCAATTAAAATAAATAAAAATTATTATTGCTAAATTAAACCCTGATTTGTATATTTATAACCAATGCCCTAAAATTTTAGTATTGAGAAAAATAACATCCATGTGTCTCAGATAGTAGCATGTCCCACCTGTTGAAATGTTTGCCAGCTGGCACTACCCAAACAAAGAAGAAAATATGCTGGCAATGCATCATAAGTATTGAAAGATGTCAATGGTCTCCCAGTGAGTGAAAACTCCTGGCCATATACAGACAGACTTTCTCCAGATAGCAAGACACCATACTAAGTGCCAACTCCAACTCATTTAAAATGCTGGGCTAGGAGTTCCTACTAGCTGTCAGTCAAATCGAGCCTGCATGGGCCTTGTGTACTTGAACTAACAACAAACTGTATCGGGTCCTAGGGAAGAAGCAGAGACACAGGAAGCATACCTTGTGACTGGCTAACACAAGCTGCATTTCAATACAGACATAAAAGGAATTTAGGCCAAGCTAGAGGAAAGCTCACACTTTAAAGAAAATAAATGTTTTTGTTGGGGTTCAGGGGACTTTTCAATTACAGTATTTAGGCTCAAAAGATGACACTCATGCTATCGTGGTCATGAAGAAAACTGACTACCAGGTAGAATGAAGCAACAGTGCCCTGAAAATCTTTATAAGTAATCTGAAATGAAATGCTTTAAGCCAACTCACTTCTCAATATAACCCTACAGATGCTACACAGATGACATCTCTCTCCTCATAAAGGTGATGGAAAGCGCACAACGGAGGTATTCAAAACCAAGGATTACGAGGGATCACCTTCACGAGAAGTACAACACAGACCTTGGGCTTCATCGTGGGATATCACACTTCTTGTCTCTTAAAGGCCACTTGGTCCAAAAAGCCACTGCAAATTGGAAAAGTTATGACTGAATCAACAAGCAGAACTCGGCCAGGGTGGGGGGCAGTGGTGGGGGGGGGGGTTGTTGAACACATATAACCTGTGTGCAGAGCCTGACATATAACCTGTGTGCAGAGCCTGTGCAGACAGGCCAGTCAGGCTTCGCCTGAGGGACAGCTGTGAACTCTCAGACATGAGCATCAGTTCTCTCAGCTCCACTGTCATGCACTTGGTCTCCCCCACACCCTGGGCAGTGGTGAGGCAGAGCACTTGTACACAAACAGTGACAGAATCAGGACTTGAGCTCGGCTCTTCTTGAGCTTCCTTTTGTCTCTCCTACCACGGGCTGCCTCTGTGAACGACAACAGTAAGGCACACAGCACTTGTCTTCAGCACTTTACAGTTCACAAGCCATCTTCATTGCCCTTTCTCATTTACCTTTTAGCAGAGAAGTGCATTTCCACCCAGGTGACCTCTTTTCTCCAAGAAGAAAACCAGTTTTTCCAGGTCTAGTGAATTGATGGGATGGTAATTAGGACTCCTTTCTGAATGGTCACCAGAATAGCCCTACCCCCTGTACAGACCATGGAATAGGTTAGGAAGTATCATAAGAATTTACAAATCATGAAGATATTCATTTTTTAAAACTAAACCCTCCAATATCTACCACCACACCACAACAGGATATACCAAGGTCTTCCATGGAGCCAGCGTGTTGACATAGTCCAAGTTACCATGAAGAGGGAAATCACTAAACTGCACTACTTTAAGGACACTGTGACCAGCCTCTGGTCTTCACTGCATGAATAATAAGAGTCAACTGATATGCAACAATATCTTACATCAGATAGCACTTACGGTTTCCAAATTCTTTCACATGCACACCTCATTTGACCTCTACAATAATATCATTGTTGGATATTATTATTAGTATATTTTCATATTTGCATCACTGATTCAATGGACATGAATTTGAGCAAACTCCAGGAGACAGTGAAGGACAGAGTAGCCTGGCATCCTGCAGTCCATGGGGTCGCAAAGAGACACAACTTGGTGACTGAACAACAGCAACAATCTTTATACTTGAGGTGACTAAAGTCCAAGAAACTGCACGAACTGCCCATGTTTACACAACTAGGAAACATCAGAGCAAGAGGCAGGGTTAGATCCTGGCTGGGCCCAGGCCTCCTTCTAGCTGTCCCTTAGCAGTATCCCTAAAGTTGAGCATGAATTAAACTCCTGACCTATCTTCTTCTATCTGTCACTGATCAGACCTATAGGTGCCTTAACCCTCTTGTACCACTCTTTCTGCTTTCTTTTTTACTTGCACACATTATTTTTCTTCAATATTTTTCAATCCCTTTAGTCCTCAATGCGAGCTACCTCTACCTTGTATGGAAGGTGCATCTCAAGAGTTAAGGTTTGAAAAAGTTTGCCCATGTTTATGCATGCATCCTTCCTGGACTCCTTAACAAACTTTTCCCAATGTTAACTCTCCTCCCTGATGGCCTCTCTGATGCAGAAGCAGCAAAGATATTTGCCTGAACACAAGCACCTACAAACATGAGGAAGGAGTTAAAACAGAAATAGTGAGGAAAGGGGGCCTTTGACACATTATCAGGGTCGGGCAGAAGGTGCTGCCTGTGATCCTGTCTGCTGGAGTCAGGGCTTCTGGCCTTGCTGAATAGAATTCCCCTCCAGCTTGTTCTTCCTCGTTAACTGTTTTCCTGTCCTTGTCCTCAAGGCCCAAGGACTCTGTGAACAAGGTGAGCCAGCCTGGAGGAGTGAGGGAGGAGCCACTCTGCTGGGAGAGCACCTCCAGCTGCCAACAGCTGGGTGACTTTTCAGGAGACAAAATGCATTGAGTTTTAGGAACAAAAACTGTGTTACAACAGATCTTTTTAAAACTGCCTTTAGAAATCTCATTCTCTACTGGGAATCTTTGGGGAATATTCTCAGGAGGCTCAAGAGTCCTTCGAGAATTTACATTGGTATCCTCACCTGATGAAATGCTAAACAAAATTTAAAGCCTACAGTGAATCAGGCAGTTGCCCATTACTAAGCACTGCCCCATAATTTGAGTATCCACATCTGTTGCATAATGACGTCTCTGCTGCAGAAACAAAGCTTTCACAGCAAGGTGACAGAGGGTAAGGAGAGCTGAGTCAGCCATCACAAGGCACACGGTGGTACTGCACACCCAACCCAAAGAGCCTGCGCAGAGTTATACACACTGTTCACGCTCACAAAGTACACACTTGAGACATGGTTGCATAATACTTTGGAAGCCATTAATAGAATCCACCATAAAATGTAGGTGTTAATTTTATTTCTTGGTAAAAGGTGCGTTAAGTTTTATTTTGAGGTACACTACTGAATTGACTGGTTCACTGAACTCACAAATAAAATTTAGTCATTGTTAAAAATTATCCTGATGTTGACTCAAATGGGACAATCCTTATCCTAAAAATCAAGGTCAATTCAAGAAACACTGAAAACACATTTTATTCACATCAAATTATGCTAATGTGAAAGTGCTAGAGTTCATAAATTTGCTTGAATTCAATTTGGAAATTTGTTCTGATTTTATAGCTATAAAGAGGTATGAAGGCACAAGGATTTACACTTAATTTTATGTTGAAATAATCATTTATATTCATGATATTAGGACCGTAAGATTTTTTTTTCTTTTGCACAAGGTTGAGAAGTGTTACATTAGAATATTTCCTATTTTTCTTTCATGTCCATATAAAGCAGGAAAGCAACCCTCTATACACTCCTAAATTCTCAGGCACCAAAGGGTAAGACTCTGGGTTTACTCCACAAATCTGATTTAAAATCAACTGAAAAGTAAAATTATCCAGTACCCAGGAACTCTACTGACTCTAAGCCTTTCCTTCACTGTTTTGAAAGCGGTGCGAGGACTGGGTCCAGAGCCATGCCTGCCACTCCCACAGCCACCGTGCCCAGACTGGGACCAACGCTCCTCCGCTCTGAGGACTCGGACACTTAATCCAAGTCACCCAGGAGTTGCCGCCACACTCCTGCCAGCTACATAACAGGACGGCCTTCCCAACAAGCTCTCCTCACCACCAGGAGCCAAAGCCCGTCCCCTGATACATTCTGGGCTTCTCAGAAGCAAGGGGAGCCCGTGGCAGATCCCAACAGGTCTAACATGCTATAGTGTTCAGATAGCTTACTCACCACAGGAAGGGGTTTAGGGCGTTCATATAAACTGATGCTGCAGTGAAGGGCAGTGCACATCTCTTTAGCATTTCCTATAGCCATTCTCAACCAGAACTATTTTCTAAATAAGCATGGTAATTTGCCATTAAGTGGATTGTTACCGTGGAATTAGAATAACTCAAATAGAATCCGAAATTCACTTAAAAGAAAGGAGATACGGAGGTAAAGCTTGCTATGGGCTGAAATGTTGAAATTCTAACCCTCAGTATTTGAAGACAGGGTCTTTAAAGAGCTAATTAAGGTCAAATGAGGTCATCAGAGTGACCTGTAATCTGCTGTGGCTGGTGTCCTTATAAGAAGAGGGGATGAGGACAGGGCCATACACAGAAGAAAGATCATGTGAAAACACTGGAAGAAGACAGCCATCTACAAGCCAAGAAGAGGGGCCCAGAAGAAACCAACCCTGTTGGCACCCTGATCTGGGATTTTCAGCCTCTGATCATGAGGAAATAAATTTCTGCTATTTAAGTCTGAAGCATTTGTTATGGTAGGCCTAGGAAATGAATGCAAGGCTCTACCAAAAGAATTTCTGAATTTATGGACTTCTTTTTAGTTATAAAGAAATTGCACTTATTTTATCTTGTTCAATCCTAACAACTATTCATGGTTTCCCTTTTTTCCCTGATGAGAAAGAAAGACTCAGATTTGCCCAAATTCATAGAGCAAATGAGTGACAAAGCTAGAATTCAAAGCCAGATCTCTTTATCTCTACATCAGTGCTCTTACTACCAGGCCTTTAGGCCTTTCAGGTGTGAATTTGAAGTAACAAACCAGTTTGCGAATAATATCTTAAATATGAAAGAGATCAAACTATTTTAAATGCACCTACATAAACAGATTTTATCAGGACCCTTAGGCTGGGGCAAAAGAGGCCTGTGCTCTGTACATTACACTTTTGAGGGTCCTGTAAAGGATTAGAAAATATGCAAAAAACAGTAATAATACATTAAAGAGAATGTGAGCACCTTTGTCATTCAAGATCCAGCTCTTAGCACTGACACAGCCTGTCCCAGAACTTTAAACATCTGCCCTGGTAACTAACACTGTTCAGGTCCCAGACCGACACCACTTTGCATCTCTCACCCCAGGTCTTCAAAACACAGGGAAACTAGAAAACTAGACTTATTGTGGTGAGCATTTTGCAATACATGACAATATCAAATCATTACATCACCCACTTGAAATTAATATGCTGCATGTCAATTATATATGGCAAATATGTACAAACACAAACAGAGAGTGACTGTACCTGAACACCATGAAGGTTGAAGAATTTTAACACCTGTCCAACACTGGAGGCAGACACAGATTGTGAGGGTGGAAAGGATCTGCACTTAGGTAAGAAAAGATTAACATGTCAGATCCTCTCTAAGGGTGCATGAATGCAGTGGGATGTGCATAATGAAGAACTATTGCCCAGTAGCGCCAAGAGTCCTCTTTCTGGCTTCTCTTCATATTCCTGTTTGTAGTTTCATATGGACTTGTGAACTACCAAGGTATTCACAACAGGTGCATGTGATGATTGAAGAACATTTTGCAATATTAAATAACTCACACTGCACTTTGCTGTTGTTGCTGTTTAGTTACTAAGTCACGTCCACCTCTTTGTGACCCCATGGACTACAGCACACCAGGCTTCCCTGTCCGTCACCATCTCCCAGAGCTTGCTTAAACTCATCAAGGCTGTATTAAGTCATCCATTAAGTCAGTGATGGCATCCAACCATCTTGTCCTCTGTTGTCCCCCTCTTTTCCCACCTTCAATCTTTCCCAGCATCAGGGTCTTTTCTAATGAGTTGGCTCTGCACATCAGGTGGCCAAAATATTGGAGCTTCAGCTTCAGCATCAGTCCTTCCAATGAATATTCAGGACTGATTTCCTTTAGGATAGACTGGTTTGATCTCCTTGTAGTCCAAGGGACTCTCAAGAGTCTTCTCCAACACCACATTCAAAAGCATCAACTCTTCGGTGCTCAGCCTTCCTTATGGTCCAACTCTCATATCCATAACTACTGGGAAAACCATAGCTTTGACTAGACAGACCTTTGTTGGCAAAGACATGTCTCTGCTTTTTAATACACTGTCTAGGTTTGCCAGAGCTTTTCTTTCAAGGAGCAAGCATCTTTTAATTTCATGACTGCAGTCACCATCTGCAGTGATTTTGGAGCCCAAGAAAATAAAGTCTCTCACTGTTTCCACTGTTTGCCCAGCTATTTGCTATGAAGTGATGGGACTGGGTGCCATGATCTTCGTTTTTTGAATGTTGAGTTTTAAGCCAGCTTTTTCACTTCCCTCTTTCAACTTTATCAAGAGGCTCTTTAGTTCCTCTTCACTTTCTGCCATAAGGGTGGTGTCATCTGCATGACTGAGGTTATTGATATTTCACCTGGCAATCTTGATTCCAGCTTGTGCTTCATCCAGCCTGGCATGATGTACTCTGTATATAAGTTAAATAAGCAGGGTGACAATATACATACTCCTTTCCCAATTTGGAGCCTTGTTTAACAAACTGAAACTATGAAACATGCCATGTAGGGCCACCCAAGATGGACAAGTCATGGTGGAGAGTCCTGACAAAATGTGGTCCACTGGAGAAGGGAATGGTACACCACTTCAGCATCCTTGCCTTGAGAACCCCATGAACAATATGAAAAAGCAAAAAGATATGACACATTACACTTAGATATATGCATATTATGTATATCATGATGAAATATGATACTGAGCATACTAGCACTTTGATACTGAATGCTAGTAATGCAAATAGTTTCATTTTCCAAAACATCAAATGAGGTTTACTTCTCTTTGCAAAAATAAATTTAAAACATTAGCTTTATTTAAGTGATATTATTTTCAGTTTTTGAGAAAATATGTGACAATTTTATCTTCAGACTTTGAAGTTAATTTATCTTTTTATGAAAATATATTTAAATTTATATATTTTGAATACAAGTACAATTTTAATCCTTTTGATAATCACTAGGAATCTAAATTATGTGAAAAACCACATAATTAGTGACTTTGGCTGAAGTTAAGTGAAGAGAATAAATTTAATGGAATAAATATATGGTAATTTATGAATTATATATGTCTTCATTTTATTTGCCTGCAAATGTCACCACCTCATCAACAGAGATCTCAGCCATGTGCATTAATAATTAAATTCAGTCATCTTTAGTATTTTCTTGATTTTCAGTCATTAAAAACAGAGCTTTACACGTATTTGGTATTATCGTGATGAAAGAATATTTATCAAGGTAGGAAGAGGTTTTTAGGCAAGAGAATAAAGTTAATATGCTTCAATCAAGAAAAGCATGCACTAGAAGTTCCATGAAAAATAGATTATGGAGAGAAGCTGGAAGCAGGGAGACCAACGTGGAGTTTTGGAGAGTAATCTAGGGAAGAGGGAGGGGCCCAGACATAGGCTGGCAGTGGAGACAGAGTGAAGTGACAGACTTGAGTGACCCTTTATCTTTCCAAGTTTCATTTGTAATTAAAGTACAATTTCTTAACGTGTGTGTGTGTGTGTGTGTGTGTGTGTGTGTGTGTATGGGTGGGTGTGTGTGCACAACCATACATGCACACATGGGCACATGCATGTGCCTGGCAAGCTGTTCACTCGATTCAGAAATCTTTGCTATAGCACCCCAAATTGCCTGGCATCCAGGTGCATCTTGAAGTCCGGAGTGTAAGATGACACAACTACTTCCAGGGGTCAGCCATTCAACCATCAGTCCGCTCTTGTTTCTAGAAAACGATCTCCTATAATGCGTAGAAATCTACTTCTATAAACCTTTACATGCTAGTCCTGTTCTATCTTCCGTAACAGCAATTCTTTGCTTTGTTTAGTTGCTAAGTCAAGCCCAACTCTTTACGAGTCCATGGACTATAACCTGCCAGGCTCCTCCGTCCTTGGGAGTTTTCAGTCAAGAATACTGGCGTGAGTTCCCATTTCCTCCTCTAGGGGATCTTCCCAACCCAGGGATCGAACTCATGCCTCCTGCTTGGTAGATGGATTCTTTACCATTGAGTAACCTGAGTAAAAATTCTATCTGCTAGAAATTAGAACTGGTAAGCTTTTGCACAATTCAGGTTGCTATTGTAGCAGCTTTCCAGGTTAAACCTTTCCAGTTCCTTATTTCTCTCAAATTATTTTCAGGGGCCTTCAGCCCATGCCAAGCACACCCACTTCCCTCTGCCAGCAGCAACACCTCGCCAGCAGCCAGTCACACAACCTTGGATACATTCTGGTTTTTCAGTGTCTCTCTTAACATGCAGCACCTGGAAATATTTCATAATTCACACTGTCCTTTCTCATAATTAATATAGATGGCTGAGGTCTGAATGCAATTTTTCATCTCCAGGGCATATTTTTATGAGATGTACCACATTTCTCTATTCAGGATATATTAAGATTTTTAATTTACTCCACCAACAGGGGATAGAAAGGGTGTCTTCTTTGTCAAAGATCTGGAATTACTATTTACACAGAGCTCTCTAAAGGAAGTTACTTGCCAACAATGAAGCAGTTGCTAACAATCTTCAGAAATGAGGAGTCTTGCAAATTGCCTTTTCTTTCCTTGCATTACTAAAGCTCCTGTTAAATTGTTTCAAAGTATCCCAAGATGGAACTGCTTTCCTTGCTTCATTTTGTTTCTTTTTCTAGGACTCCAGTGGGTAGGTCCTATTTGGGTTCTTACCCTGGCTCCATCATTCACTAGCTATATGACCCTGGGGAAGTCTTCTCACCTCTTTGAGTCTCAGCTTCTCATCTAAAACCATAAAGGAGTGGTCCTTATTTGGTAGGAGTTATGTACAGCCTAAATGGCATTAGACATGGAAATGCTTAGCCTTTTGCCTGGAACACGTTTTGGGATTGCCATATAAAATACAGGCTACCCAGTTATATTTGAATTTCCGATGAACAATGAATAACGTTTTAGTGTGTGTCTCGAATATGACATCATTGTCATTTTCCTCTTCTCTTCCTCCTTTGTCATCCTCTCCTCTCTTGGTTTTCTTTCTCTTATTCTTCTTCTTCCTTTCTTTATTCTTTCTTCTTCCCCATTACCTAGTTCTAACCTTCAAAACATACCAGTGGTAACATGATTCCTCTACATTCTAAGTTTTATTTTTTTCAGAACAACTATTACCCATTATTAGCAGTATGTATATAGTCCAGCAGCCTCAAAGGAAGTCAAGGATATGTAAGATGGTACCTAGATGTACATGTGGTACAAGGGCTGGAGGGTTGTTTGCACCTTTTTTTTTTTTTTTTTGGAAAGTCTTGCTTCCTGACTGGAAATTTGAGTTTGCCCACTTGAACAGATAACCTCTGCCTCCTCAAGTCTTAACCAGAAATGGAAACTTTTGTCTCTACTATCAGCACACTTAAAAAAATGAAGATATTACAGAATATCTCCTTGTTTTTCCTGCCATCCCTCATCATAGTTTGCTTCTTCGTGCAGTTCCCAAACAAAATTATGAGGCATATTCAGAAGCACAAAATCATGCTTCTCCCCACACTCAACATTCTCCTGCTCTAACCAGGAACAATTAAGTCCAATCACTCCAAGCTCTGGGGGGTCTGACATATTCATAGGAATCCCAAGAATGATGATGTAATTTTATAACTCTTTTTTCCAGACTTTAAATCCACCTCCACGCATACAATATCGTGAGAGTCCTGATAAATAATCAAGAATGCCTGCCCACATTCTAGGGAAACACATACACACTTTTCCTCTTGTCCTCTTTCAAACAGAAGGAAAAGGTAACCCAGGGTTTCACTTTTATGAAAACATTGAGACTTTCTTCCATTCCCAGGATTCCCATTTTTTATCTGAGCATCCCATGACCCAAAGGGGATCCTGTACATGCATGTATATGGCAAACCACAAAATGCCAACTGCAAGGAGGACCACACTTCCCTATACTGGTTCTCCTTCCATTACTCAAGAGACCAACAGCACTCTCCTTGAATGGAGAAAAGAAAAAATTAAAATGCTTCATTTCTTTCCCAGGATATACAAATTAGTATCATTATTCTCTCAGAACAAAAAACGTGTCTAGATGGATTCAAGATATTCCATTTAAAATATCCATTACCCTCAAATCAAATTTCCACTGCCATTGAGTGGCAAGGGGCAATGCCCTGGGATCAGTGAGCTGCTAAGATCCCTTCTGCTGGAGTGTTTAATTTCATTTCACTTTCCACAAATAAGCATGCTTGGAGCCGCTGCCTTTCCTTCCTCGGGAGTAATCGAAAAATTTAATTCACATTAAGCCAGAGAGGATGGTGTTTTTCCCTAAGGTCACCCAAGGCAAACATTTTAAACCTCTAACAGCCCATCAGTCAGAGATGCAGGTCTCATCCTTTCCTGATGAGATGCCTCCTGGAGCCAAACAAAGCCTTCACCCCAGCCCTGCTCCATCCTCCACCCACCATACTCAGCCCCTGAGCAAAAGGTCACCCAGAGAAGCGGGTGGGTACATCTCCAGATCCGATTCCCCCTGTGATTTTGAAGATGCCTACAGTATACCTCCCAGGAACCGCCCCCATTTGGAGACATGTGAGTTTCTAGGCATCATTTCTGCTTAGAAGATTAATGTGAGTGGGCACCGAAAGCCTCTTTGCTACTGCTATTTGAACTGCAAGCGGCTTACCGGAGAATGCATATTTCACTAGGGCTAGGCGATGCTCCAAATCTTATCATCCCTTCCATAAAAACTAATAACACTTTGCACTTATATGGTGCCTTTCATCAGCCCCAGGTAACATACACAATGCTAGAGCTCAGAGATGAGTAAATCATTAATTGTTCGTAAGCCTCGCATAAGCACTTTCAGATCGCCATGCATAAGGATTCAATCAAGCACAATGACATCTATGCATATTTCTCTTTTCTTCAGGTATAAAATGTGTGCAGTGACTTATAAATGACAAATTTCTCATGAACACAATCAGAAGCATATCATCACCAAGATGACCTAGTGCCACAAAGGTGGGAGATATTCTGCTCACGGATCACAGGACTTTTTATCAGAAAGACCAAGGAGTTCTAAGGAAGAAGAAAAGAGTAAGAAGCAACTAAATATCCTTATTTAGAAAAACACTGAAAACATTAGATTTGTCCCCTCTGTCAATCTAGCATAACACTTCTAAGGCACCTCTCCTTGTAAAGATAATACATTTCTTCTTTTTAAAGGACAGGTAATGGAATAAAACAGAGTGAGACCTTGTAAGAAGTCCATCTCATTACGTTCCCGGATTTTTCTTTACTTCAATTATAGAGTTAGAACTCATGTAGCAGATGGGAAGCATGTAGCCATAGGGACTGACTCAAAGGATATCAGGGGCGGGGGGCGGGGAGGCAGTCAGCCTAGATGGAGGGTGAAGAGACATTTGAAAAGGACAGGGGTGTGTCTGTTTCAGTGTGAGCCACAGTTATTTTCCCTGGTCTCAAGTCTCTGCTGCTGCTGCTAAGTCGTTTTAGTCGTGTCCGACTCTGTGCGACCCCAGAGACAGCAGCCCACCAGGCTCCGCTGTCCCTGGGATTCTCCAGGCAAGAATACTGGAGTGGGTTGCCATTTTCTTCTCCAATGCATGAAAGTGAAAAGTGAAAGTGAAGTCCCTCAGTCGTGTCTGACTCTTAGCGACCCCATGGACTGCAGCCCATCAGGCTCCTCCATCCATGGGATTTTCCAGGCAAGAGTACTGGAGTGGGGTGCCACTGCCTTCTCAAGCCTCAGTAGAAAAGATCTCAAAAAGGCATCAGTGAGCAGTGCTGTGAAGTGAGATATTATTAGTAATTCCCTGCCGAGAACTGAACCTGGGTAGCCTGGATGAAATCCAGAAATCCTAGCCACCAGATCAGCAAAGGTTAGAACATATTTTCCCCTGGAATTTACCCCCAGTGAAAAATGTATTTCTCATGTAGACAAAAACTGTAAATGCAGGTACAAAGTTTATTGAGATACAGCACAACAAATGGGAAAGCACACAGAGAACAGTTTGTTTAATTAAGATAGAAATAAGACAGAGATGCACACCCAGAGAGAAAGGGTGTGGGTGTCCCCACTGGTGAGGAGTAGTGCCGTAAAGAGGAGGTTAAAACATTTATATAGGACAGTTCTTTCAGGTCTCTGTCTACCTCTGGCCAATTATTTCTTCTCCCACACATGACCTACCCTAGGACCCTCCTTGACATGCATGTGCAACTTTTTTCCAAGACGGATTCCAGCCCAGAGGCCTATGGCACAGCCTTAGCTTCACATATTATGGAGTAGCGCCCCCTTCTTTTTGATCTCCAAGGCACCTTTCCACACATGTGAAATGAAATGTCAGTTCAGTTCAATTCAGTCACTCAGTCGTGTCCGACTCTTTGCGACCCCATGAATCACAGCACGCCAGGCCTCCCTGTCCATCACCAACTCCTGGAGTTCACTCAGACTCGCATCCATTGAGTCAGCGATGCCATCCAGCCATTTCATCCTCGGTCGTCCCCTTCTTCTCCTGCCCCCAATCCCTCCCAGCATCAAAGTCTTTGCCAATGAGTCAACTCTTCTCATGAGGTGGCCAAAGTACTGGAGTTTCAGCTTTAGCATCATTCCTTCCAAAGAAATCCCAGGGCTGATCTCCTTCAGAATGGACTGGTTGGATCTCCTTGCAGTCCAAGGGACTCTCAAGAGTCTTCTCCAACACCACAGTTCAAAAGCATCAATTCTTCAGCGCTCAGCCTTCTTCACAGTCCAACTCACATCCATACATGACTACTGGAAAAACCATAGCCTTGACTAGACAGACCTTAGTCAGCAAATAATGTCTCTGCTTTTGAATATACTATCTAGGTTGCTCATAACTTTTCTTCCGAGGAGTAAGTGTCTTTTAATTTCATGGCTGCAGTCACCATCTACAGTGATTTTGGAGCTTAAAAAAATAAAGTCTGACACTGTTTCCACTGTTCCCCCATCTATTTCCCATGAAGTGATGGGACCAGGTGCCATGATCTTTGTTTTCTGAATGTTGAGCTTTAAGCCAACTTTTTCACTCTCCTCTTTCACTTTCATCAAGAGGCTTTTTAGTTCCTCTTCACTCTCTGCCATAAGGGTGGTGTCATCTGCATATCTGAGGTTATTGATATTTCTCCTGGGCAATCTTGATTCCAGCTTGTGTTTCTTCCAGTCCAGCGTTTCTCATGATGTAGTCTGTATATAAGTTAAATAAGCAGGGTGACAATATACAGCCTTGATGTACTACCTTGCCCTAAAGATGGGAAATATATGACCTCCTGATTCTTTACTCAAACAAGATTTAGTACCTCTCTATTCTTGCCATGGGGGCTTCTCAGGTAGGGCAGTGGTAAAGAAGCTGCCCGTCAATGCAGGAGACGCAAGAGACACAAGTTCTGTCCCCGGGTTGGAAAGATACGCTGCAGTAGTGTTATAGCCACGTGTTCTGGGAAACAAACTCACTCAGAAGGACAATGCAGATAGTGGAGTGCAGTTTATTACACCGGCGGGCCCCAGGCAGAGTCTCCTCTTAGCCAAGGACCCCAACCAGAGTTTTTGAAAACCTTATGTACCCTGAGTGTATGTGCCCAAATCCACTTCCGCAAATTCCCTGAAACTAGTCTGAACAAAGGAAAAGGAAGATACATTCAAAGTTAACCCATGATTCGTATGCCTTAAGCCTAGGTAGTTAACAGTGGACAATTATCAATAAGCCTGTGGTCATACCCCAATAACCATAATAGAATTTATGATTCTATTCAGTTACACAGATAATTAGGGTATTCTTTTAGGCGATGGAGAGTCTAGGTATGAGCTCTGGGGCTCTACCATCCGGGGGTCTGGTTTTCCAGTTGGTATGTCGTTTCCATTAATACTGGGCATACAGCTCAAAGTCCACAGTCCAGCCCAAGATGGAGTCCTGCTTTCAAGATGGAGCCTGTTCTGTCTGTTTCCTCCTTCAGTAGGAAACGGCAACCCATTACAGCATTCTTGCCTGGAGAATTCCATGGACGGAGGGGCCTGGCGAGCTACGGTTCATGGGGTGGCAAGGAGTCAGCACAGCTGAGCACACATGCAGGCAACCACATTCCTACCATGACTCTTACCTTAAGGTTTTCATGCAAAACAAACCCTGGCTTTTTACCCTGTTTTAGTTGTTACTTGCATTTCGGAGAGCAAACAGGAGGCTAGTTACTAGTATCTAACCTGAAGCCCATGTATCTCACGTTTCAAGGAATGAAAATAGGAAGCTAGTTTTAAGTGTCTAGCTTGAAGCCCATTTCTTTCTCAATCCAAGAAAAGTAAATAGAAGGCCAGTTGTAAGTGCCTCACCTGGGGCCCATCCATCTGCTGCCTCAGTAAGACAAAGCTTCACATTCAAAAACCAGCTCAGCCCAATTTGAGTCTGATAAGTTGGCTTTGCCAGTCATCCTCCAGTTGAGCCTAGAATCACTCCTGCCCTTCTCAACTTTGGTAAGAGTCATTGCTTCATGTCACATCAGTCCCGGGGTGCTGGGGCGCCCCAACAACAGTAACATCATCACACACTCTCCACAGACCTTCCCACCCATCACAGAAGCCCCAGATCTCTCCCAATCCCCTCCCACAGGCCTCCACAGGGTGTGGCTTTCCTGGTGCCCACCATCTCCCCAGTGGTTCCTAGCATGGGCTCCTTGGCAGCAGCAGTCCCACTCCACAGTCACTCTCGGCCTCCTACCCACTGACACCTCCTCTTCCATCCTGCTGCAGCAGTCACTGTGGAGGGAGCAGTGGGTGAGCGCTTCTCTCACCCAAGGGGAATTCCACTATTGGACTGTAAGCACCCTGGCCCTGCATCCCTGACTTCTTGTCTATTACAGCCACCCTCCTGCCATACCCTCTCCTCTTAGGATTCAGGGCTGTCAACTAACCTGAGCCTTAAATTCTCCAAATGAAGACCCTTTTTCCTACCAATGACAGAAACCCACTTAATTCATTTTTTAAAAAATAGGCATTTGCCATGTTGTACATCATTTTTCATGTATGGTCTCACTGAATCCCAGGGTAGGGACACAGCAGGGCCTCAAGAATAGGCCAAAACCTGTAACTGGAAGGCCTTTGTGTCTGCTTCCCTGAGTCCCTCCTCTCCATGCTTTTAAATATATCCACATCACTCTTTCTCACTGCACGTCAGTTTTAACTGCTTCCCACATCACCTATAGTCCCTGCTGAGGCTGAAATCTCTGAGTCCCAATTCCAAATTTTCAGGGAAGAAACCATGACCAACCCAGCTTCTTGTCTAAGGGGCCCAACCCTGGACAAATCAGCTGTGACCAGCAGATCAAGACAACTTCACAGGGACTTCCCTCATGGTCCAGTGGTTAAGAATCTGCCTTCCGATACAGGGGATATAGGTTCAGTCCCAGACTGGGGAACGAGAGATCTCACATATCGCAGGACAACTAAGCCTGTACCGAACTACTGAGTCCACATGCTCCAGAGCCCATGCTCTGCAACAAGGGAAGCCCACACTTCCCAACAAAGACCCAGAAGAGCCAAAACAAAAACAGACCACTTCATATATCCTGGTTGTTATGGGAATCAGTGAAGTAGAGTGATAGTTTCCAAAAAGAATCCGAAAAAGAAAATATATTGTATATATATTATAAAAGAATATATAACTGAATATATGTATCATAAAAGGATATACAACTGTATATATGTATGATGAATCATTCTGCTGTATACCAGAAAATAAGACAACACGGCAAATTAACTATATTTCCATTTTTAAAAATGGATAAAAAAGGCTGCTTGCCACAAAAGTGGGTGAAGTATCTTTTAACACCTACTTTTTTTTAAAAAAGAACAGAAACTAAGCAAACAGCTCTATCAGTGCATAAAATTCAACTGGCCTCCAAGCACCCTTTTGTATTTCAGCTCTTCCTCCCTGCAGACAGAACTCCTTCCCCACACTATACACACAACGGCAGAGAGGCCATCGCAGGCAGGAGATGCGGGAGGCTTGATCCCGGAGACGAAGACTTCACCCACAGGGTCCAGTCACTTCTGCTTCACCAGGGCATCCTTGTCCAACTTCCTAGTCTGTCAGCTCCTCCTGCACCTCCCTGCTGTTGTTGTTTTAGTCACTCAGTCATGTCCAACTCTTATGTGACCCCATGGACTGAAGCCCATCAGGCTCCTCTGTCCACGGGATTCTCCAGGCAAGAATACAGGAGTGGGTTTCCATTTCCTTCTCCAGGGGGTCCTTCTGACCCCGGGACTGAACCCTCAACTCCTCCATAGGCAGGTGGATTCCTTAACACGGAGCCACTGCAAAGTACCGCCACCCACCTCTGCTCCCCAACCCCCGCCCGCCACATACACACCTAGAGGGCAGTTATTTCATGACAGGTTCACACCCTGCTGTACAGAGCTCTTTGCAGACAGCCTGAGTTGCAGACAGTGCTTTGAGGTCAGGACATTCTGCTTCTGACATTGGTTCCATCACTTACCAGCTGAGGGCTATCAGGTTGGCTATCTATACTTTCTGAACCTCAGTTTCCTTATCTGGAAATGGACACAATAATGCCCATCTCAAAGAGTTGAAAGGAATTAACATATGACATGCAGTTAAAAGAGTGCTTGGTGAACTTTAGGTGCTCAATAGAAGGTTCCTCTTGTTATTATTATTTTTTGTTAATATTAACCTTTATAGTAAAACCTACAAATGCCATTTTAAATAGGCAAACCATCTTTAGGTTAATTTCGTAACTACAGATGCTATACCATGTTTCAAAGCATTGGATAGTGTATTCTAATAAACAAAATGGTTAAGAAGCAAAACAAAAGTAGCTAGTAATTTTAAGACCTTTTTGTTTTTTTATCATATTTTCTTTTTTTTTTAGATTTTTTTGGTTATCTTTTATTTGCCTTATATATTTCTTTCTTTTATTTATTTATTTTTGTAGGATTATAGGTACCCTTTCAAGATATGAGTCAAACCTTGGAAAAAAGAAGGTTCAGTTCAGTTCAGTTCAGTCGTTCAGTCGTGTCTGACTCTTTGCGAGCCCATGAATCCCATTACGCCAGGCCTCCCTGTCCATCACCAACTCCCAGAGTTCACCCAAACTCATGTCTATCAAGTCGATGATGCCATCCAGCCATCTCATCCTCTGTTGTCCCCTTCTCCTCCTGCCCCCAATCCCTCCCAGCATCAGAGTCTTTTCCAATGAGTCAACTCTTCGCATGAGGTAGCCAAAGTACTGGAGTTTCAGCTTTAGCATCATTCCTTCCAAAGAAATCCCAGGGCTGATCTCCTTTAGAATGGACAGTTTGGGTCTCCTTGCAGTCCAAAGGACTCTCAAGAGTCTTCTCCAACACCACAGTTCAAAAGCATCAATTCATTGGTGCTCAGCCTTCTTCACAGTCCAACTCACATCCATACATGACCACTGGAAAAACCATAGCCTTGACTAGATGGACTTTTGTTGGCAAAGTAATGTCTCTGCTTTTCAATATGCTATCTAGGTTGGTCATAACTTTTCTTCCAAGGAGTAAGCATCTTTTAATTTCATGGCTGCAGTCCCCATCTGCAGTGATTTTAGAGCCCCCCAAAATAAAGTCTGACACAGTTTCCACTGTTTCCCCATCTATTTCCCATGAAGTGATGGGACCAGATGCCATGATCTTCGTTTTCTGAATGTTGAACTTTAAGCCAACTTTTTCACTCTCCGCTTTCACTTTCATCAAGAGCCTTTTTAGCTCCTCTCCACTTTCTGCCATCTGTAGAACTCTCTTACTCAGAATTATAATGAAATTTTTAAAAAAGAGCATACAGCAATAAGCACTGCACTTAGGTTGCACACACTCAAGTGATGACTGTTTTTTTTATTAGCTAGCATGATTATGATTATTATCATTATTATTAGTCTAAAGGAGAAAAATATTTAAACATTCATTGACCAATCCTTCAAGCTGATCATTTCATTGACTAGTATGCAAAGCTATGAAGCCTTCCTTACTTGTTAAGTTTGAAACTTAATGTATATGTGTGGTATTAGATATTAATCAATATGGCAAGCTCAAAGTAACTTTTTAAAATATTTCTAATGAAAAGGGAATCACTGATTAACACAGCGAAGATTAGAGTAGTTGCCCAGGGAGGAGCAGCTTTTTTGGGGGGTGGGAGGTGGGAATTGCTGGCTATAGTTCCTACTAACTCCCACCCTGCTTTCTTGCTCGAAGAATTTTCTAAGCTTCTGTTGGAAATAAGTGCCTTAAAACCTCAAGGCAAAAATACATCTCTTCCCACCACACTTGAGCAGCCTATCTTGGGTGTCTGTGACCTAGATTCACCATAACATGAGAGCCAAGAGGGAATGTCAGCTTTTAAAACATGGGGCGCCTGCCACCACTCTGGGCTTCAACCTGGATCTCCAGGCTGATTTGGAATGAGTTCTAAGGTGATCCCCTGGGAAGGGGTTCCAGTTTAATAAAAAGGTGGGAACATGACAAGAGGGGAAGAGGAAAAGAAGGTTCTTCATATGGACCCTACTGCAAAACTAATCTCCTTTGCATAGAAAATCCACAAGCCAGCAGCAGTCATAGCACTTCCTGGCCACAGCCTGCAAAATATATCTTCTTCGGGCAGGCAGGAGAGAAACACTGCCTCACAGTGCTGCTAGATTCGCTCTCTGTGTTAGATATTGATTTTTCCTTCAGCAGAATAGCAAAGGCATGAAAGCATGAAAGAAACAGAGGTGGGTGTCCTTCCCCCATCCCAGGCTCCAAGTGATGAGTCAAAGTAACTGTGAGTCACTCCTTATCTTTCACGTCCAAGTAGCAATTGAGCCCGGGACTCACCTCTGATTAGAGATAGCTGTGCCAATGAGTGTGCTATGAGGGTCTCAAAGAAACAGTCCTTCCCCTTCTCTTATCACTCTGTCCCAGTCACATACTGTCTATTTAGGCTGTTCATCATATTAAAACCATTACCACACAGTTTTAATATCAGTGAAAGCACAGTTGTATCTGGATGAGATTTTCGTTCCCAAGCAGAAAACTGTTGTCTTCTTAGTTTCCTTAAGCTTCTCAAGAATTTGGCAAATTGTTGAGCATATTTATTAAAAGACTTTTTTCCTATCAGAGAAAGTCATGTATACTAAGCAAAGGTTTGGGCTGGGCAATCCAGTGATTCTGTCTCTTCGATGGGGAGAAATTGCTTCTGTATAAGAACTAATACCTACCTGGTTTCAAACCTCAGCCGCTGGCAAATATGTCAAAGAGACATTTCTTGTTTCTTTGATAGATTGGCCCAGGGCTGAAATTTAATCTAATGTGCCCAAAGTGGTAGGTGGGAGGGGTGGGAAAGGAGACAAAGAAACACTAAACCTACTCAGATTTTTACAGTAGTTTGAAGCCAATGTGGTTATTGGTTAGTCTGATGAGCAATAAAGGTAAACACTGTAAAATGAAACAATAAAGAACCCTTATAAGCCTCTACATTTGTCTTTTTTAGTATAAAATATTCATACCAAAAGTAAGATGTAAACATCCATGCCAAAAAATGAATCTGGACACAGACCTTAAACCATTCACAAAAATTAACTCAAAAAAAAAAAAATATATATATATATAGACTTAAATGTAAAACACAAAACTATAAGATTCCTAGATGACCTTGGGTATGGCAATGACTTTTTAGATACTACACCAAAAGCATAATCCATGAAAGAAATAATTGATAAGCTAGACTTCATTAAAATTAAAGACTTCTGCTCTGCAAAAGACACTGTCAAGAGAATGAGAAGACAAGCCACAGACTGAGAGAAATATTTGCAAAAGATATACCTGATAAAAAGGACTATTATCCAAAATGTAAAAAGAACTCTTAAAGCTCAACAATAAGAAAACAAACAATCCAACTTAAAAATAGGCAAAAGTCCTGAATACACATCTCACCAAAGAAGAGACACAGATACAAATAAGCAGGAAAAGATGGTCCACACCACATGTCATTAGCGAAATGCGAATTAAAACAACAGCAAGATACCACTACACACTAAAATCCAGAACACTGACAATACTAAATACTGGCAAGCATGTAGAGCAACAGGAATTCTCACTCATTGCTTGTGGGAATACAATAGGTACAACCACTTTGGAAGACAGTTTGGCAGTTTCTTAGAAAATGATACAGCAATGATGCTTCTTGGTATTTACCTAAATGAGCTGAAATTTTACATGCACACAATTGTTTATAGCAGCTTTATTCATGATTGCCAACATTTGGAAGCAACCAAGAGGTCTCTCAGTAGGCAACTGGATAAACAAACTGTGGTACATCTAGACAATGGTATACTACTCAGCACTGAAAAGAAATGAGCTACCAAAATATAAAAATACATGGAGGAAACTTAAATGCATATTCCAGTAGTCATGTATGGATGTAAGAGTTGGACTATAAAGCTGAGTGCCAAAGAATTGATGCTTTTGAACTGTGGTGTTGGAGAAGACTCTTGAGAGTCCCTTGGACTGCAAGGAGATCAAACCATCAATCCTAAAGGAAACGAGTCCTGAATATTCATTGGAAGGACTGATGCCAAAGCTGAAAATCCAATACTTTGGCCACCTGATGCAAAGAACTGACTCACTGGAAAAGACCCTGGTGTGGGGAAAGATTGAAGGCAGAAGGAGAAGGGGACAACAGAGGATGAGATGGTTGGATGGCATCACCGACTCAATGGACATGAGGTTGAGCAAGCACCAGGAGTTGGTGATAGACAGGGAAGCTTGGCATGCTGCAGTCCATGGGGCTGCAAAGAGTCAGACATGACAGAGCAACAGAACTGAAGTGAAAGAGGCCAATCTGAAAGGGCTGTATGTTGTATGATTCCAACTATACAGCTTTCTTGGAAAGCTAAAATTATGGAAACTATAAAAAAGATTAGTGGTTTCCAGGGATTATGGTGAAAGGAGGGATGAATAGACAGAGCAGAGAAGATTTCTGGAACAATGAAACTATCCTGCATGACGCTATAAAGCGGATACATGTCATCATATTTGTCCAAACTCCTAGAATGCAGAAGTCTGAGTGAACTCTAGGATTACCTATGGACTCTGGGTGACAATGATGAGTCCATGTACCTCTGCGGTTATAAACGTACCACTCTGTATGGGATGTCATAGCAGGGGAGGCTGTGTGTACCCTGCCATCCCCACTCCAGTGCATATAACTCTGCTTCAGGTCCAAGAGCCCTGGGAAGGATACACCTTCTCTCTCTCAGGTCCTCATTTACAATAAAAAGACAATAATTCCCACCCTATCTACCGTCCACCCTCCCTCTACAGGCATTTTGAAAAGATAGGTTATCGAATACAATCAGTCACTTGTATATGATAAAAGAGCATTTATGTAAACCCATCTGTGAAATCCTGCTCCTTAAGAACTTAGCCTTACATTCCAAATCAGATTGCTTTGGGTGAAGCTCATTCTCTGATGCCTCTTTCTTGCTAATAGTGCATAATCCCAGGTTTTATCTTCCAAACTGCTTTCTCATGTGTGCCACCACGGCCAATACTTCAGGCTGTTGATGTTGTTGCTGTTGTTATAAATTGATAACAATTACTGAGCCCTTGTTACCTGGCAAGCACTATGCAACACAGTTGTATACATTATCTCATTAGTGCTACAGCACCATCACAACAATGTTCAGTATCTCCATTTTTCAGTTGCAGAAACTGAACTTCCAAAATGTTAATGAAAACGCCGAAGGTCCTAAATGCTGAATAAATGCAGCATCCAGAATTTTACACCCGTTTGGCTAAATTCCCCAATTGTTAGGCTATACTTGAATCAAATGGAGAATCACTGACTTCAGTACTGCCCAAGGAGAATGTCACTTCATTGGCTACACCCTAAAAGCCTGTGGTAGGTTTTCCTTTTTCCTACAGTTGCCTAAAGTCTCCCTGCTTAGAAATGCATAGAACATGGAGGCAGAGAGGCAAAATGTTTCAAAGAACCCTCAGATGTGCTATGTATCTTTTCGACAGTGCAATTTTTACTTTTAAGAAGATAACAAGGACACCTTCATCTAAAACTTCCTCAGTGCTCAGATTTCTGTGCATGTGTGTACGTCTGAGTGTGGTTTGCATGCACACAAGGTGAAATACAATTCCCAAATTTTTATCTGCAAAGAGCTGCCATTTAATGCAAGCTGACAGGATAAGGACGGAGGCATAATCACCAGCTATCTGTGCATTTTTGTAACCACCTAAACAGGGTTATCATCAGAAGTGAGATTAATCCGGGCACCCAAATGCTACTGAGGGACTTTTCCTTCCTCAGGAGATTACCTTAAAATCAGGACCCTGTCCAATGTCAGATAGAAATCTTCTCCCCACCCTGGGAATATTAGAAAACCATTGCAGTGTGGAGCCTCAATTTGATAAAATGCAGTGCCCCTCTATTCCCAGCCCTCTTTTTGAAAACTGGCATTTGTCTTCTGATTTTCTTTCCCTTTCAATTTGTCTTCCTGTCAAAGGGATCACTCCCCGCTTCCCTACTCCACAGCATCACCTGACTGAATTCCACTCAGGGCTCCTCGTGGTCTCGTTCTCCAAGCCGACCTGAGGGAGCCCTTTTGCCTGCTTCATAACATCCATCTCTTTGGGCAACTGAAATTGTGCTGCAAAATGTGTGCTACTTCTTGGGACCTCATCAACACCAGCTCTGAGGGAATGGGCTTCAACACAGGAGACATTAAGCATCTAAACAGCACACTGAGACAGCAAAGACTTCAAGAGCATGGCAGACAAGTGATAGAAATCAAGTAACTGATAGGAAAAGCTGGGCAGGACACAAAGGGCCAAGGGAAGCTTCCCAATTTATATTTCATGTTGATATTACATTTCTTTCCACATAGCAAGGATAGGTCCCCAAAATAGAGATAGTAGAGAGTTTGTGTGCCTCCTGGGGTCCCTGGATTCAGCTGAACTGAAGCCAGAAACAATATCATAAAACTAATTTAGCCATCACACCAATAGGGCTCTTCATCCATGAGACAGACTGGATAATTATATGTTTACTACAATTTCTGACACTTGGCTAGTTTCAGAAAATGGCACTTCTAAATATACATTGCTTTGTCACAGCTACCTGTCTACCTCTTTTTTTTTTTTCCTTCAAACAAAAGAAAATGAACAGGAAGTTAATTGTGATAATAGAAAATCCAAGTCATTTGATCAGAACAATCTAAATTAATTAATGGACCCCAAAGTCAAAGGAACATGAGCTTAGGCAAACTCTGGGAGATAGTGAGAGATAAGGAGGCCTGGCATGCTGCAGGCCATGGGGCTGCAAAGAGTTGGACACGACTTAGTGACTGAGCAACAACAGCAAATATTCCTGGTGATCAAGGACACAAGGTGATCAAACCACAGGTTCCTTTTCTAAAAAAAAAAAAAAAAAAATTATTTTACTGTGCCAGATCTTAGTTGCAGAATGTGGGATCTAGTTCCCTGACCAGGGATCGAACCTGGGTCCCCTGCATTGGGAGTGCAGAGTCTTAGCCACTGGATCACCAGAAAAATCCGAAGTCATAGGTTCTTAAAGTCCATGCCAAGGGTACCGTCTCAGGACAACTGCTTTACCTTGGACTTTATCTGTAAGTGAGGAGGTTAAATATCCTCTACAGCTCTGCCCTGTGTGGTCACTGATGCTGTGCCAGCCTCTACCACATCTCATTCAACTGTTAGCGTTTCTCTCTTGTCTGTTGTTAAGGCAGAAAGATTTCCTCAGCCTCTTATGCTGTCTGTCCATTGGCTCCCCTGAGTCCTCACGGAGAATATCCGATTTTCTCCAGTGTCTTCCAAAATAAATTTTGGTTCACACATCTATTCACACACATTACAAAAAATTAACAGTGAAATCAAAAGTTCTCACTTGGCAGAACAGCTGATGTGGCTAAAAGCAAGGCTAAACCTTCGATATCAAAGTCTCTGGCCACGCTGGAATGGGGTCCTTCCCGCTGGGAGATGCATGCCCAGCAGAATCTGCCCCACCTTCTACCTAAACCAAAAGTGGGTTGTATAAGACCACAAAGGAAAAACCGCCACCAGGAGACACTTTTCCTCTCCAATGACCTGAGTAGAAAAAAAACAAAGATGTGTGATCAAATACTAAGAGTTCATATAGCAACCACTGCACTAAAGATTTAATTCCTTGGTTCATGAATTCATTATAGTAACTCTATGAGGAAGGGACTGTTAGTAGCCCCAGTTTATAGATGGGAAAACCAGGATATAGAGAAGTTAAACAAATGTCTGAAACAAAATAGTTGGTAAATGAAGGAGGTAGAATTTGAACTGAGACATTCAAGTTTTAGAACCTGTCCACTCACCACTACACAACATTAGCTGTTGTGAAGACTTCTCATTATGCCTTTAAAAAACACTGATGAAAGCTGCACTCTAATGTGGAAAGCTCTCCTGAGTTCTTAAGACAAGTATCCATCTGGAGTGTGAATATGGATATTCAGGCATCTGTCTATTAATAACTACAGATGTTAATTAGGGGCCTAATAGCAATGAGCACACCAAGAACAAGCAGAGGTTGAATGGCCCTGGGTTCGAGGGCTATGGAGGAGAAGAGTCACTTGAGAAATGAGATTTAGGAGAATAAGGATCTAGGACAATGGAACCAGCCTACAGTGGTGTAAAGTCATACAGATTTGAATTCAAATGCTGGATCATCCATAGGGTAGCTATACATGTTTAGAGTTTCGGTTTTATTGCTATGTCACATACCACCCTGAAACTCAGTACCTTAGTACAACAATGTTTATTTTGCTTCTAAGTTTGCAAGTGGGACAGGACTTTGCAGGGTCAGCTTATCTCTGCTCCATTAGGCATAAGCAGGGGTGGCTTGAGGCTGGGAGAGGGGGTGGAATCATTAGAAGGCTTGGCAACTGGTGGTAGCTGTTAGCTGGGACCTTAGCCAAGGCTGTCTGCTGAAACATCTACATGTGGCCTCTCCACGTGGCCTGAGCCTTCTGGGTTCTGATGATGAGCATTCCTGAAGAGAAACAGAGATCTAGACAGAAAAACACCCCTTTCATTGACCCAACCTGAGAAGTCATGCAAAATCTTTACAACATTCTACTTCTTGAGGCAATCACAAAGGCCCGCAGGTTTAAAGGGTAGAGAAAATGGACTTCACCTCTGGATAGCATAGTGGCAAGATTCTCGACAAGGCATTTCTGGACAAAGAAATACTGCTGTAGCCATATTATGAAACTATAATCTGCCATATTAGGTCAAGTTACTGATTTTTTTGAACCTCAGTTTCTTTACCTGCAAACTTAGGATAATAACACTTTAAAGAGTTCTCAAAATGGTTGGGGATACTATATGTTATGTGCATGCCTGCAGTAGATGCTCAATACTAGCATCTCAGTACAGGCTGGGGGTAAAATGTAGAGAAGCAGAAATGACGTATTGCTCCCCCAGGGGTTGCTGACATACCTGTACCTGGACAAGCAATGAAGCTTGTCGTAACTCAGATAAGACTAAAGGCCAGTCAACCATCCTTCAGGCTCTTCCTCATTACCCTGTGAAAATCTCATAAGGATATCATCTTGAGAAATTATCAGCTCAGTTCTAGAATGGAGACAGTTAATTTCTCCCACATTATTACATCTACGTTAGGCCATTTAGACTGAGTGTAGACAGCAAGTAACTAAAAATGGTTAGTTAAATGCTGAGGCTTAGAAGGAATCTTAATCTCATTTTCAAGCATTTACTTATGAGAAGAGAAAAGCTCTTTACAAAAGCTCCAACAGAAGGACTAGTGGCTGGGGCTATTCCCAGAATCCAACATGCTCTCTAAATAAGTCTGAGCCTAGGTTGTTCACTATGCTTCACAGCAAACCAGCTTAAAACATTTAAAACACAAAAATCTGATGTGACAAAGCTAATTCAGATTCATAAATTTCACATGAGAAAATCCATTGATTTTAAAGACCAATGTAGGGGATTCCCGGTGGCTCAACAGTAAAGAATCCACCTGCAATGAAGAAGACACAGGAGACGTGGGTTCCATCCATGGGTCAGAAAGGTGCCCTGGAGGAGGGCATGGCAACCCACTCCAGTATCCTTGCCTGGGAAAGCCATGGGCAGAGCCGTCTGGTGTGCTACAGTCCACGGGGTTGCAAAGAGTCGGAGACGATAGAGCGACAAACACACACACACACTCACGCACCATAATCTCTGGGGGTCACCTGAGTTACCCAGAAGGCGCAAATGAAATCTAAGCAGATGAGGCCTTCTGCATAAGACGGTAGGTGTGACAAATCAGCCCTTCAGGGAGATCGCCTCATCTCTGACTCGAGAGAGAGGTGCAGGTCCATGCAAGGCTCCCTCTGCTGAAGCAGGAGTTTTCTCTCAGAGTCCAAGGAATGAAAAAGAAAAGCAAAGCAAATGGGTGAGCATGCACTCTATCTCAAGACAGTATTCATGAGGAGACCCCCACAAAGAAGCTCTTCAAAGGGGAGAGATGAAAGGGGGTCCGGCTTTGTGCTGGCATTTGAGCTGGCATTTGCAGCACTGCCGTGTGACTGGGAGCAGGGCATGAGAAGCCCTTTGATTGCCAAAGAACAGTTGCACCTCTGTCAGCATGGTCCTCGTGACTCACGCAGCTTAGCAGCAAAGGAGGGATAAGAGCAGATGAGTGGGGGAAGATCACAGCAGAGGGAAAGTTACTTGAATACAAACCAAAAAGAGAGGGGAAAAAAGAAAAGGAGAGGGAGCGTGAGGAAAAAGGAAAAGAAAAAAAGTGTTTGGTATACTCTGGCAGAGCACCTGTTGTCTACAGGCAAAAGCACATCCAGGAGGGAATGAATGGTTCCTTCTTCATCATGAAACCGAACAGCATTGCTGAGAACAGGTCTTAATGGCAGCAAACACCTTCCTTCTCTGCCAGTTTCATGCAGTGGAAGCTGGATCTACATTGGAGAGTATGGGAAACTCATGTATTTTTCTTTAAAACATGAATACTTTAATAGCGATTAGAGTGTACCAGGAATTCTGCTGACCCCTTTACAAATATTAACTCATTTAATCCTCTTGGCAGTCTAAGGCACCAATAAGGAAACTGACACCCTTGTCTCTCTCAGTTAACCATTATAGCTGTCATCATTTCCATCCATCACCACCACATTAGTGACTATTAATTTTTAGCCCTTGCTATCAGGTGTTTTTTACATCATTTTACATACCTCATCATTTCAGTCCTTCTCAACAACCCTATACTGTGGGCACTATTTTTATTTCCATTTTTCAGTGAAATGTAAATATTAAGATTTTATGATAACTGAGAAATGCTCACACATACATAGAATAATAAGATTAATGGGCAGCAAGTCTGAGGAAAGAACCCAGTTCCATCTATCCTCAAAACCAGTGCCCAAACCACCATCACTCGCAGCCAGGAACCCATGAGGCAATAAATACCCCTTGCCATGTCTCACATGTTAGGCGCTGTGAGACACTCCGGTCTCAAGGAATTCAGTCAGAGCCATAAAGTTCCTGCTATTTCCACTCTCCAGTGGGTGGCCACTGAGTCACAGAACATCAGAGTTTCCCCTCTCCGACCCCATTACACCCACAAAGAAACTGGAGTCCCCAGCATCAAGTAAACTCAGAACCAAAATTCAAATCGCATTACTTCAATCTACCACCTCTTTCAAGAAACTCCTGGCTCAGAAAAATGGATCTATACTTATCAAGTCAATTTTTTGCCAGATATTTTCATTTTAACCAGATGACAAAGCAAATGGCATGGGCCTGGAACATGAATTTATCTGCTTTCGCTGTTAACATGTCTCGGGACCTTCTTCTGCCCCATTTGCTGGATGCTCCAGAAAGTCTCATCCTATCTTCTGTGGATAAAGTTCCCATGCTGAAATGACTTTTGCAAACTTCAGAAATGTACTTAATGTCATTAGAATGAATTCAGAATTATCAGGAAAGTGTACAAACATTGGAAATGTTTGTCAATTACTTTGTTTACAGATAACAGATAACCACAAACCAAATCTAAGAAGCATGCTGAAATATTTTAGTAGTTATCCCAAATTTGAGCACAATTAATCAACTAGGTCCTGTGCAGTTTTATTCATTTGTTTATTGAAAACAAAATGTTTACTTTGTATTACTGATACCCTGTGTAGTGACAGGCAATAAGAGACACACAAGGACAAGACAAATATCTTCCCCCTAAGGAGCTCCCTATATCACAGGGGGAATAGGCATGTCTACAAAGAAAATTCAACAGAGCAGCCTTACAGCAAGTTAATCGAAGACCTTTATATATAGAAACTCTAAGAACAGGGCTGTGAACACAGATAGAGTTCAAAGATCCCTTTATAATTCCATCAGTTGGATAATAATCAAATGACCATTTACCAAAATGATTTGAAACTGCAGAATCCCCTGATCTGCCTTCAGAATTAATACTCAGATAATGAATGCCTAGTTCCTTCAGATGTTTAATTACTGAAGGGCCTTACTTTCTAAAAGAGAGGCTATACAAACTTGGGAAGTGACATGGAATATTAATGAGATGTGATCTTAAGAGGTCATCTCATTCAGACTCCATCTTCAGGCAAGACCCATATTTAAAAACCTCAGGGAGAGAATCTTGACAACCTTCTTTATTGACAGTTTTGACAACCCTCAGATAGGTCTGCAGTGGTAGCTCTTAAAGTAGGTCCTTCCATCATGGCCTCTAAGGTCCCTCCTGGAAACTTGACAAAAGAAAGGCCTGTATTTATTTTGCATCTGGGACATATGTTCTTGGTCCCCCTCCAGTCCAGAGGATTATCTGACTCTCAACTGGAAGGACTGGGGATTGTGGGGCCAAAGCCAGAGGTGAGGGACCAGCATTTGTATTGCACGAGGGAGGGGAGATGGAGGTGAATTCCTGGAGCCAGAGATAGTAGCTGAATCATAACATTCAGTAAAAACTAACATCTGGATAAAATTTACACATTTATAAAATTCTGTGACATACGTCGTCATTTGGCTTTGAAAGCAAGGTATAATAACAGCCGTGTGATGTGGATTACCATCCCATTTTATTGAATAGAAGATGAGACTCAGAGGATTTAAGTGGTAGATATGAGATGACTATTACTACTCTACTGCTATTCTTAATCATAATAGTATTGTAGATAATACTAATAAACATGTAAACATTCCAGTCACTCTGCATGGAACATTTCATCTAATCTTCATAATGGCCTGGCAAAGTAGATAGTACAGAAGGTGAAACTGCGATTTTAAAAGATTAAAAATTTGCCTATGGTCTCACAGTTAAAAACTGAAGTGAAATTCAAATCCAGGTAATGTGATACCTAAGGGCATCCCTGGTGGCTCAGCGATAAAGAACCCACCTGCAATGCAGGAGATGAAGGAGATACGGGTTCAAACCCTGGGTCAGGACGCTCCCCTGGAGGAGGGCACAGCAACCCACTCCAGTATTCTAGCCTGGGGAACCCCATGGACAGAGGAGCCTGGTGGGCTACAGTTGAAAAGGTCCCAGAGTCGGACACGACTGAAGCGACTTAGCATGCACACAGTACGACGCTTAAGTCCATGGCCTTGCTATCTTCATGAGAATTTTAGAAAATAACCACCATTTCTACCAGAAATGGGATTAAAAACCTAATAAATCCCTGCCCAAGAATTCTTGATATGTATTCTAACCCACTCTGACAGTGATAAAACCTACATTTCCCTGTGTCTAATGCCCCATCCTCCCCTCCCCTCTAAGAATCCCTCACCTCCTCATGCATTAACAGTGGCTGGGGTTGACAGTATCCCTCCCCACCAACAGGATGCAAAAAAAGTTAAACTGAGAGAGTGGGCTGCAATCCTCTTGCCTTGGGCACCAGGCCAGACCCTCAAAGAATAATACAGGGCCAGCCATTGGCAGTTTTCCTTCCAAAATACTTTTCCAATCTAGGATTCCATTAAATTTTGAGTTGTATGGAGATATCTGATGAGACTTGGAGAGGCAAAACACTTTCCCAAAGTCACAGAGAACAGGGACTTAAAGCCAGGTCTCCTGAGCTTAATGGTCCAACAAGTCAATTCAATAAGCATTCACGGTAGGCTGTGCATTCAGTTTACTAAGGTTCATAAGGAAATTCATTCATTATTTAAGAAACCCATTCTGAGTAGCTAGAAGGTGCCAGGCACTGCTAGGGCCACTGAAGATATAGCAGGAGACAAAAAAGGGCTGCTGCTTTCTTGAAACTAACACGCTAATAGACGAAGTAAGATAATAAACAATGAAGTAAGTGAAAAAGTTGGCTTAAAGCTCAACATTCAGAAAACAAAGATCATGGCCCCTGGTCCCATCACTTTATGGGAAATAGATGGGGAAACAGTGGAAACAGTGTCAGACTTTATTTTTTTAAGCTCCAAAATCACTGCAGATGGTGACTGCAGCCATGAAATTAAAAGACGCTTACTCCTTGGAAGCAAAGTTATGACCAACCTAGATAGCATATTGAAAAGCAGAGACATTACTTTGCCAATCAAGGTCCGTCTGGTCAAGGCTATGGTTTTTCCAGTGGTCATGTGTGGATGTGAGAGTTGGACTGTGAAGAAAGCTGAGCACCGAAGAATTGATGCTTTTGAACTGTGGTGTTGAAGAAGACTCCTGAGAGTCCCTTGGACTGCAAGGAGATCCAACCAGTCCATTCTGAAGGAGATCAGCCCTGGGATTTCTTTGGAAGGAATGATGCTAAAGCTGAAACTCCAGCACTTTGGCCACCTCATGAGAAGAGTTGACTCATTGGAAAAGACTCTGATGCTGGGAGGGATTGGGGGCAGGAGGAGAAGGAGACAAGAGAGGATAAGACGGCTGGATGGCATCACTGAGTCGATGTACGTGAGTCTGAGTGAACTCCAGGAGTTGGTGATGGACAGGGAAGCCTGGCGTGCTGCAATTCATGGGGTTGCAAAGAATCGGACATGACTGAGCAACTGAACTGAACTGAAATGCATGTCAGATACTCACGTGTGCAGGGAGGAGGAAAAAACATGTTAATGTGGATATGAAGTTTGAGGGGACAGGGGGACTGACTCCTTTATGTAAAGTTATGGCCTGAATATAAGCAGCACCAGAGGAGAGAGGCTGTGAGCTGTGCAGGGATCTGCAGGAGGGGCATCCCAGGCAGAAGGAAAACTGAGTGCAAAGGCCTAGTTGTGGGGGCATGTTGGCCTCTCCAAGAAAGAGCACAAAGGCTGCTCTGAATGGAATGGGAAAGGAGAATATCTGTAGAAGATGAAGTCAGATATGGAAGCCAAACTAGGAGACTTGGAGGCTCCTGCAAGGACCCTGGCTTTACTCTGAGTAACTTAAGTAGCCAGAGGAGGGTAGACCAGAGAAGGAACAGGGCTTAATTTACATCCTAAGTCCTGGTTGCACAGAGGCAACAGGTGGCTGATGGCCTGGCACCCCACCACCTCTCTCTCTCCTCCCATCCGAACTCCTCACTGCCCAGAGCACAGGCTAACCTGGATTCCCTAATCAAGTCTAGGACCCAGGACATGACAGAGAAAGAAAAGAATCAGGTCTGTTTCTAGCCAGAACAATTCTTGACTCTTTATCATACAGGCTGCCTAAAACTGAAGATGATATCCAATCAAGGTCTTACCACACTTTAGAATTTCTAGATATATCCAGTGTCATGCTAACCTTTTTTGACAAAAAGATTAGACTTATTTACATTCCCATGCTTGTTTGTCCATTATTTATCTTTAGTTCTTTTTTTTTTTTATGTAGTCACAATGGAGTCACCCATCTTATATTTACAGCCTGTCCCTATTAAATTTTATTGTTCATTTATGGCCACTCATACAACTAGCCAAGGTGTAGTTCTACGTCGACTGACTAAAACTGCATCTGAAGCCCCTAGCCTGAAGTCATCATGCTGTCAGTGGGTATATTGGACTTATAAATCAGCAGGAAAATTCTCATGGACTTTTTTTTTTTAATCTATGATAGATGAAAAAGGACCACAAATTCTTCCCTGGTTCTCTCAATGATAGGTGAGTCTATTTCTTTCTCCTTGAACCTGCACTCACCCTATGTCTTGCTTTGACCACAGAATGCATGGAATGAAATAGAACCAATCCTCTGAAACTTCTGAGCCCATGCCTTAAAAGAAGTATCAGCATCAGCTTTTCTCTTTTGGAAGTCAGCAGCAAAAGTGGTAAAGAAGGACAGCACTAGATTACTGAATCATGAGAGACCACGTGGAGAGGGGCTCTCAGAGAGTGACATGTCTACCATCCTGGACATTTCAGCTTCACTGGAGTTCCCTCCCAAATGCAGCCCCCTGAGTGACCTCAGCTACATCATGTGGAACAGAAGAACCACCCAGCTGATCTCAGTCAACCCACAGAACCATGAGAAATAAGAAATTGTTGTTGTTGTAAGACACTAAGTTGGGGACAGCTTATTATAGCAATAGAAAACCAAACAGCCACCCTTATCTAAAATACTCACAGGAGGAAAAATGGTAGGAAGGAGAGAAGAGAGGACGAGTTGGCTGGCCTGACAATTGTATTGCCGTTCAGTTCTGATTATTATTATTTTTCTTTCTGCATGAACTTTTACTAATGAGTTCCTAACTTTGGTACTCAGGCCCGTACTAATGGAACAGAATTTTCTGGAAAATGTGGTTAAAACACCAATCTCTGAACCTTTCCCTTGGAATTTAGATTGACGAAGTTTGGGTGGGGTCCAGAAATCTGTATTCTTACAAGTCTTCAAGTGATTTTGAGCACACAGGTGTGGGAATCCTGGCTCTAGACTATGAACTACTTGAGAGCAGGCACTAGATTTATCCACTCAGCCTCCCTGACCTGGTGGTGGGCAAGGTGGGAGAACAATCGACTCGACAGACATGAATTTGAGCAAACTCCCGCAGATAGTGGAGGACAGAGGAACCTGGCATGCTACAGTCCATGGGGTCGCAGAGTTGGACGCGACTTAGCAACTGAACAACAACATGGGCCTGATAGAGTGTCTAATATTATAGTAACAATGTTCATGTTTAGGGAATGAATGAATAAATGGAAGAATGAATGAATGAATCCCAGGAGAAGGGGAATATCTATAGGTTCCTGACAACCCAACAGAACATAGATATTCAGACCATCTCCCACACCCTTTCCTGATAACACTACCACGTATATCTCATTCTTCCCTCCTCTTTGTTAATGACTGCTATCCACCTGGGGCTTCCCTGGTGGCTTAGCAGTGAAGAATCCACCTCCAATGCAGAAGACACAGGAAAAGCCGGTTCTATCTCTGGGTCAGGAAGATCCCCTGGAGGAGGAAATGACACCCCACTCTAGTATTCTTACCTGGGAAAATCCCATGGACAAAGGAGCCTGGCAGGCTATGGTCCACAGGGTCACAAAGAGTCGGACATGACAGAAGCAACTGAGCACACGCACACACTACCCCAACTAGAAAGCTTCTGAGGATGAGAAGAGGGTGTAGATGGTTTGACAGTGGAGCAGTAGGTGAAAGATGTAAGAAAGATAGGGCACTGCTTGTTTGTTTAGTTGCTAAGTCATGTCCGACTCTTTTGCGACCCCAAGAACTGTAGTCTGCCAGGCTCCTCTGTCCATGGGATTTTCCTGGCAAGCATACTGGAGTGGGTTGCCATTTCCTTCTCCAGATACGGCATTAGGGCAATGCAAGTATGTACAAAAACAAAACAAAGTAACATGCACACAAACCTAGCACAAGCCTTGAGTACTTGTCTCACTAAAAACAACCCCTGAAAACTGGAAAATAAATTCTCATTTTCTCTCCTTACTTCCCTAGGCAATTCTACTTTCTTTGGGAAGACATCCTAATTCAAGGACACTGGCAGTTTGCAGAGTTTGGAGGAGAAAGAAGTAGAGAAAAGGCAGAGGGGTGTTTGACAGAGAAGAGCAGAGAAAACCCAGGACACTTCAGGAGATGGGAGGGACCACAGGGATAATACCTCAGCCAAGGCGATTTGCTTGCTTTTTCCACCAAATTCTTTTCCTGTCATGCTGAGGAAAGTCAGGCTCAGGCCTCCGAGACCTGCATTTTAAAAAACCTGAGAACCTGAAAGCCTTCCTCTCCCACTTGAGCTTTCAATCTTCCCTGAATACAAAAGACTAAAAAAAAAAGTACAGATCTTGAAAACCAGTCCCAAACCATTTCCTGCAGCTTAATTCATTCTGATCCACACCTACTCAAATTACATTGGTAACTTTGTTCTCTGGCTGCTTTACTTGCCAAATGAAAGAGCAAGTTTTCTGGGTACAGGGGGCAAACAGGCACATACAGGACCATGCAAAAAAGTGATCCAAGTTGAAATTTCAAAAATGAACTAAACTGAAACCAAGAAAAAAATAAAGCCAGTCTAAACACATTTTATAGAAATTGTAGATGTCCAGCAATGAATGTGACTGCTGTTTTCTATTTTCAAGACTTGATATTTATGAAAATCTACTCAAAACTTGGACATCAAGTACCAAAATTTGTAATACACAAGTATGCTGTGATGTGCTTAGTCACTCAGTTGTGTCCAGGCTCCTCTATCCATGGGGATTCTCCATGGAGTGGGCTGCCATCCCTCCTCCAGGGGATCTTCCCAACCCACAAATTCAACCCAGGTCTCCCACATTGCAGGCAGATTCTTTACCATCCGAGCCACCAGGGAAGACATACACAAGACATACACATTAATGGTAGAAAAATAAGAGTATAAAGTTTAGCAAAAAGAGGAAATCTTCCAAGATCCTACCATCTAAAGATGAGTATTGCTAACATTCTAGATATATCTATCCAGATTATTATACCTAAAACTATATTTACAAAAATGTGTCACTATGCATACCTTTTTTCACTAAGTAAAAAACCTAAGCAACTTTCTAGAATAATTTAGATATGCATTATCATTAATGAGAGTATAGTAGTTGACATATATATATATTTATAAACTCGTATTATCCTTACAGCACAGAGTAAAAGTATATATCATATTTTTTTCTTGTTTTCTTAAGATAAATTCCTATCAGTAGCATTACTGGATCAAAACTTTAGATAAATATTGCCAAGTAGCATCTCGAAAACTTTTCACTTCTTGACTTTCACTACCTGCATGACAGTGGCCACGTCCCCACTCTCATCATTCTAGGACAGCAACCTTCTTACTCTTGGCTTAAGGGTCAAAAAGAAAAACATTCGAATTCTTTGTTTCTTCCTCACTGGTGAGATTGTAAAGTTCTCTTCTCATATATGTGCTCTTCTCATATATCTATTAGTCATTCTTCTTTATCTTAGACTCTTGAATGTTCTTTTGGAGTATCTGCATATTCAATATTGATTTGTAACAAATCTTTTTAAAGTAGAGATAGTCATCTCTTGGCTTTGATGACACAGATGTTTTTCCAAGGCTGTCACTGTTTTGTAAATTTGGACTCAAGGTAGTTCCAGGGCTCCCCAAAGGGGACAGGAGAAGCCTTCTTTGAGACTGCTCTGCAGACCAACTTCTGTGCAGCCCTGCTTCTTCCCCTCCTCTTTCCCCTGTCCACATGTATGTAAGCATGCTCAGTTGCTCAGTCGTGTCTGACTCTTTGCAGCCCCATGGACTGCAGTCCACGAGGCTCCTCTGGCCATAGGATTTTCCAGGCAAGAATACTGGAGTGGTTTGCCATTTTCTCCTCCAGGGGATCTTTCCCTCCCATGAATCGAACTTGAGTCTCCTGTGTCTCCTGCATTGACAGGCATTTTCTTTACCACTGAGCCACCTGGGCATTCCCAAACAAATGCCTTGAATACTAACCTCAGGCTCAGTCAGCTTCCTGGAAGGCCCTATCTATAAAATATCCCCTCTGAAACATAAAATCACTGGAGTTTGAATGACATTACATGTCATGATTAATTTGATGGAATCAACATTTTTATAATCTTGCTTGCTTGCTTTCTCATTGTATACTTCTCCATTTGTTTCTATTTTTCTTAAATCCTCAAAAATAATTTGAAGTTCTCTTTACAGAGGTCTTGGAATCTCTTTTAAAGTTTATTCCTAATTTTTTTGTATAAACCATTGATATTAGTGAAATCTGGTATTTGTTCCTCTCTGTGGTGAAAATGAACTTGTAATCCCAGACACTCTTGTAGAAGAAATTACATTTATTCTGTATGACTTCAAAGGCCAGAACAACTGGAATTTGACCTATCCCTCACATCTTATACACAAATAACTCAAATGGATCAGGATACAAATGTAAAATATAAAACTATATAGAAGGAAACATAGGAAAAAAATCTTTAGACAAAAAATTTGTGGATATTATTCCAAAAGCACTATCCATTAGAAAAAAAAAAAAGATAAATTGGCCTTCCTCAAAGTTTTTAAATTCTGTTCTATGAAAGACACTGTTAGGATAATAGAAAGACAGGTTACAAACTGGAGAAAATGCTTGGAATATACAACCAATAAAGGACTCATACACAGAATAAAGAACTCTCAAAACTCTACAGTAATAATATAAACAACACAACTTAAAAATTGGAGAAAGAATGAAATAGACACTTCAACAAAGAGAACATATGGATAACAAATAAGCAACATGAAAACATGTTCAACATCATTAACCATTAGGGAAAAGCAAACTAAAACCATCTGAGATTACATTACACATCTACTAAAATGGTTCTAAAATACTGACAACACCAAGTGTTGGAAAAGATTCACAGGAGCTAAACTTCTGATATATTACTGTGGGAATATAAAATTATATGGTACTTTGGAAAACAATCTGCTGTTCTTTACAAATTCTTTTGGCTGTGCTGGGTCTTTGTGGTATGCAGCCTCTTTGTTGTGGCTCACGGGGACTTCTCTTTCTATGGGGCACAGGCTCTAGGGCATGTGGGATCTTATTCCCCTGACCAGGGGTTGCACCTGTGTCCCTGGAATTGCAAGGCAGACGCTTAACCACTGGACCACCAATGAAGTCCCTCTTTTAATATAAACATATATATATATATATATATATATATATATATACACACACACATATATATATATACACATATATATATATACCACTGGAGAAGGAAATGGCAACCCACTCCAGTATTCTTGCCTGAAGAATTCCATGGACAGAGGAGCCTGAGGGCTATAGTCCATAGGGTCACAAAAAGTTAGACATGACTGAGCAACTATGATATATATATACACTTATACATATATATATACATGTGTATTATATACATATATATATATACACATGTGTATTATATACATATATATATATGCTGTGGGGCAACTAAGCCTGTATGCTGTAACTACTGAATGACATATATATATGTATATATATAACTAAATAATGCAGAAATACCATTCTTAAGTATTTAGCCTAAAGAAATGAAAACATATTCACCCAAAACCTGTTTAAATGAACTTTTATCACAGTTCTATTCAAAATCACTGAAAAATAGAATTATATTGGTTTGCAAACTGGCTTTATGCACAGAGGGCAAGCAGAGACTGAAGAAAGAGGCAGGCCACTCCAGATTGGTAGGTGACAGGTTTAATAAGCAAGGAAACTCAAATATAAGCTCTGTCTTATGCAGCTACAAGAAAGTAAATCTCCGCATCCACCTGCCAGGAAGTTAAATGTTCAGATAGCGGCCTTAACTGGATTCTGTCACATATATTGTCCAGATGGTCTCAACACCGTGCTCTTTCAAGGCTGTGTCCTTGGAACAGCTCCCACTGTGGGACTAGTTGGCAAAATCTACATTTTTAGGATGAGGGCAGACAGTGGGATCAGGGGCAGTGAGGAGCCGCTGATCACCCCAGTCTAGCTCTTGGGTTAACGTAGTCACGTCCTCTAGATTACCTCCTCCAACAGATTAACCCAGTGCCCTCCAGTGGGTGAATGGCTAAGCAAACTGGGGTACATTCATATAATGGAATACTACTCAGCAATAAAATGGCATGAACATTTGAAATACACAACAATTCTGATGAATCTAAGCAAAGGCATCATGCTAAGCAAAAGAAATCAGTCTCAAAAGGTCACATACACCCTCACATTTACACAGCATCAGGGAAAGCCAAACTGTAGGGAGAGAGAATGGCCTGGCGGTTGCTACAGTTAGGAGGTGGAGGAAGGGATAGTAAGGAGAAGTTTGATGGGACGGTGAAACTGTTTTGTATCCTGATTGTGATAACAGCTACAAGAATCTATACATTTACCATATGTTTATTTAAAAATTAATTTTTAATGTATTCAATTTATTCAAGAAATACTTGTGTCTTCTCTTTTCCAGACACTGATTTGGATTCCAGCCTTCAAGGTGCTGAAAAACAACAGACAAGGGACTGGCACATAAATAATCCCAGTACACCGTGACAAAGGCCTCGCACATACGTGACTCCAGTACACCGTGACAAGGGCCTCGCACATACGTGACTCCAGTACACCGTGACAAAGGCCTCGCACATACGTGACTCCAGTACACCGTGACAAAGGCCTCGCACATACGTGACTCCAGTACACCGTGACAAAGGCCTCGCACATACGTGACTCCAGTACACCGTGACAAAGGCCTCGCACATACGTGACTCCAGTACACCGTGACAAAGGCCTCGCACATACGTGACTCCAGTACACCGTGCTCATTTGGATGACAGGATGCTGAGAGGATGTGTGACAGAAGACTGCAGCTCCGCATCGAGCATGATTTGGGCAAGAAGTATACCCTGGCAAAAATGACTGGAAAATCAATTCAGAGTTTTCTGGTTTGGCAAAGAAACTGGGTGAAAAATATTAGAAGACATTCCAAATGAAGAAAAGCAAGATGATGAAACTGAGGCTTGGAGGGGATGAGTACCTTGCCCAAGTTTCTGTAAATCTGGAGCTATTCTAAAATTAAAAGGTTTTTTTTTTTTACTTCTTTTAAAAAAGGGAAAATGGTTCAGGAAAAGAAACCAAAAGCCAGAGGACAGACCTGAGCGCCGGGGCGAATTATTCCCAGACCTTGATACTTAATCAAGCAATAGCTAACATTTGATCAGCTGGATTCCAGAACTGCTGTTTCTAAAATACCAGTGATGCCATTTTGTGTCATTCAATTCCCCTGTTTTGAGAAGGAATGTCCCCAGCAGTCACCCTGTGCCTGTCTCCCTATTGTGTGTTGGCTATATGTTTCTTCAGTTTCGTAAGTGAAGAGGAACTGAACTTGAAGACTTGCATTTAAGGAACGATGCCTGAGGAGATTTTTTCTCTCTGGACCCGATTTCAATAATAAAACTTTGGATTTCAAGCTGATGCTTTAATGCGATACTGTGGAGGAATGAATGTATATTGCATGAGGAAATGATATACGTCATTTAGGGACCAGAGTTTCAGAATATGGTGGTCAACCTCCAAGATGGCCCCAAGGAACTCACATTCTGCTATAAGACTCTTGTGAAGACCCCTCCTCCATTATGCCAGTGTTGATCTGTATTTCCAATATGACACAGAAAACAATTTGCCACCTCCAATATTAGGTTATAAAAGCCGTGGCAGCCATCTGAGGCACTCTTTTGCTCATTCATGTGGCCTCTGGAGGAAGCCAGTTTCTCTTCTGCATGAAGAACTTTGTTCCAACATGGCAAGAGACAGAAGCCCTCAGTCAACAGCCATGTTCGTGATCTTGGCAGCGGATCCTCCAACCCAGTCAAGCCCTAGCTGACACCCTGACTGCAGCATCATGAGTGATCCTGAGCCATGCTGCTAAATCGCTTCAGTCGTGTCCAACTCTGTGCGACCCCATGGATGGCAGCCCACCAGGGTCCCCCAGTCTTGGGATTCTCCAGGCAAGAACACTGGAGTGGGTTGCCAGTTCCTACCCCAATGCATGAAAGTGAGAAGTGAAAGTGAAGTCGCTCAGTCGTGTCCGACTCTTCGCGACCCCATGGACCGCAGCCTAGCAGGCTCCTCTGTCCATGGGATTTTCCAGGCAAGAGTACTGAAGTGGGTTGCCATTGTCTTCTCCGGGTCCTGAGCCATAAAACCTAACTAAGTCAGTCATAGCTTCCTGGCCCACTGAAACTGTGAGATAATAAACATTCGCTGTTGCTTCAAGCTACTAATTTCCGACACAGAAATAGATAGCTAAAACACTCATTCAGCCTCTGTTACAATCCTAAATCAGCCCACTGCAAGCATCTCTGAAACTCAGCGATGAGCAGCTAAGTGCAAGAAAAGGGAGAATGCTGAGTCAGTAGCAAACTAGTTGGGAAGAGATAAGGAACCTCGTAAGGAAACATTTAAAGCAAGACATCCAGGAAACTGGGGATAAGGATCACCTAGGTAAACAATCATAACACATACTCTGAATAAATCAGGAACCAGAGATTCCAAACTCTGCCTTCCAGAGCAAAACAATCAGGCAGAAGATAACAGGTAGTTGAATGTAAATAAATGGATACCTGTCCAGTTTTCAAGCTCTAGGCTAATTTAAAGCAGCAATAAATTTTTGAGAATGGGCTCTTCATCACTGTCAGAACAAGAACAGAATTCAGTGCAGTCCAGCAAATACATAGTGGTCACTGATTCTGCTGCAAAGGGAATGACTGATGCTCTAAAACAGAAAATGGATCATCAATAGTATTGTTATAGAGTGTTTAATCACTCCTCTGAGCATGGATAATAAAAATTAGTGCCTGGGCATATATATGCAAGATTGCTGTAGTCAGAATTAATAAGACTGAAATAAGACAAAAGACAATAGACAATGGAAGAGGTCAAAATTCAGCGGGGAGGGCCTCGGGGGAAAAAAGAGAGTAACAGGAAGAGACAAAGACTCCCTTATGAAGATGTAGTGCCAGGAAAAAAATTTTAAACTCAAAAATAATGTTAAGGGTTAACAGGGAATTGGCATTTTTGAGAGAGAACAGTAAATAATAATAACCATCATCATCATCACAGCAAATGTTAAGGACTCATGTGCCCGGCATTGTTCTAAATGGGTCTCATGGGTGAGTTTATTTAATCCTCAATAATCCTGAGATAGCTGCTTTATTTTCCTCATTTAAAATGCACTGAAGCATGGAAGCTAAGTGAATATCTCAAAGCCCCAAAGCTGCTAAATGGCAGAGCTAGGATTCAGATCCAGGTGTCCTAACCCCACAGGCTTCCAAGGTGGCGCCAGTGGAAAAGAACCTGCCTGGCAATACAGGGGACAAGATGTAAGAGACAGAAGAGAACGAGAACCTAAGTTTCAATCCGAGGGTTGGGAAGAGCCCCTGGAGGAGAGTATGACAACCCAATCCAGTTTTCTTGCCTAGAGAATCCCATAGACAGAGGAGCCTGGTGGGGTATAGTCCATGGGGTCGCACAGAGTTGGACATGATTGAAGTGACTTAGCACACACAACCCCATAACCAGTGCTATGTTGCCCCTCAGTAAGGCAATGTGGACTACTGGCCTGTGCCCTTGACCACTTGCCATTAGAGCATGAGCTTATACTGTCACTAGAGGAAGCCAAAAGTGAGATAGTAAAAATGGGAATCAAAGGACCCAGAACTACTTTCTTCCTGCTCAGCTCTCCTCCTGGGTCAGCTATGGATGAGGTCCTATTAAAAATGCCTCTGAGGTCAACTAACTGCCATGGTTGGTATACCCCTGTCCTGCCTGCATCAAGGTTCACCCCTCCCCACCCTAGGAAGACCAATCCAATAAAAAGGCATCACTCAGAGGGCACTCCTTCTCAAGCTGAGCTGGGAGACTCAACATTTGAACCGCACGCAGAAACCCAGACCCGCCAAGCTGCTCCAGACCACTGCTTTCAGACTACTTAAAAATTAAAGAATCTTTCTTTTTAAAACTCATTCTCTGCAGCATCTCTTGAACAAATAACGTTTTAATAATACATATAAGACAACTGGTAATAAAGCAAAATTTATACCTGTGTGTATAAACTGGTATTAAGACAAAGCTGAAATATTGTTACTACTAACAATAAAGTAAGTTTAAAAAAAAGTAACAGTTAAGCTGCAAATATAATAATTTTTGTTGTTGTTATTCCTTCGGCTCCTTGTTTCAGTTCAGTTCAGTTCAGTTCAGTCGCTCAGTCGTGTCTGACTCTTTGCAACCTCATGAATCCCAGCATGCCAGGCCTCCCTGTCCATCACCAACTCCCGGAGTTCACTCAGACTCATGTCCATCAAGTCAGTGATGCCATCCAGCCATCTCATCCTCGGTCGTCCCCTTCTCCTCCTGCCCCCAATCCCTCCCAGCATCAGAGTCTTTTCCAATGAGTCAACTCTTCTCATGAGGTGGCCAAAGTACTGGAGTTTCAGCTTTAACATCATTCCTTCCAAAGAAATCCCAGGGCTGATCTCCTTCAGAATGGACTGGTTGGATCTCCTTGCAGTCCAAGGGACTCTCAAGAGTTTTCTCCAACACCACAGTTCAAAAGCATCAATTCATTGGTGCTCAGCCTTCTTAACAGTCCAACTCTCACATCCATACATGACCATAGGAAAAACCATAGCCTTGACTAGATGGACCTCAGTGGGCAAAGTAAAGTGCTGCACTCAATATGCCAGCAAATTTGGAAAACTCAGCAGTGGCCACAGGACTGGAAAAGGTCAGCTTTCATTCCAATCCCAAAGAAAGGCAATGCCAAAGAATGCTCAAACTACTGCACAATTGCACTCATCTCACACGCTAGTAAAGTCATGCTCAAAATTCTCCAAGCCAGGCTTCAGTAATATGTGAACCGTGAACTTCCTGATGTTCAAGCTGGTTTTAGAAAAGGCAGAGGAACCAGAGATCAAATTGCCAACATCTGCTGGATCATGGAAAAAGCAAGAGAGTTCCAGAAAAACATCTATTTCTGCTTTATTGACTATGCCAAAGCCTTTGACGGTGTGGATCACAATAAACTGTGGAAAATTCTGAAAGAGATGGGAATACCAGACCACCTGACCTGCCTCTTGAGAAATCTGTATGCAGGCTCCTTGTTTAAGTACTAGCAAAAAAAAATTTTTTTTAATCTAAAATTTTCTTTGGTTGCTTACACATCTGTCTTCTTTGTGATCTTAAGGGAACTGAAAATTGTGCCTCTTTTTAATCCCCTCCACAGAGCTCTAAGAATATCCTTGGAAACATCTCTACCTTCATGTGTGCGTGTCTGCTAAGTCGCTTCAGTAATGTCTGACTCTTTGAGACCCTATGGACTATAGCCCACCAAGATCTTCTGTCCATGAGATTCTCCAGGCAAGAATACTGCAGTGGGTTGCCATGCCCTCCTCCAGGGCATCTTCCCAACCCAGGGACAGAATCCACATCTCTTACTTCTGCATTGGCAGGCAGTTTCTTCACCATTAACGTCACTTGGGAAGTCCCCTCTACCTCCATACTTTTGCCTGTGTCACACCCTCTGTCAAATCAGTGGTGGGTAAATATGTCAGGCTTCATGGATCCTCAGGTTTCTGTGGCAAGTTCTCAAATCTGCTGTTGTAGCAGGAAGCAGCCACAGACAATGTATGAATAAGCAAACATGACTGTGTTCCAACAATACTTTATTTATACACACTGAAATTTAAATTATGTAGTTTTCATGTGTCAGCAATATTACTCTTTTGATTTTTTTTTCCTGACCATCAGTTCAGTTCAGTTCAGTTCAGTTGCTCAGTCATGTCTGACTCTTTGCGACCCCATGAACCGTAGCACGCCAGGCCTCCCTGTCCATCACCAACTCCCGGAGTTCACTCAAACTCATATCCATCGACTCAGTGATACCATCCAGCCATCTCATCCTCTGTCGTCCCCTTCTCCTCCTGCCCCCAATCCCTCCAGCATCAGAGTCTTTTCCAATGAGTCAACTCTTCGCATGAGGTGGCCAAAGTACTGGAGTTTCAGCTTTAGCATCATTCCTTCCAAAGAACACCCAGGACTGATCTCCTTTAGAACGGACTGGTTGGATCTCCTTGCAGTCCAAGGGACTCTCAAGAGTCTTCGCCAATACCACAGTTCAAAAGCATCAATTCTTTGGTGCTCAGCTTTCTTCACAGTCCAACTCTCACATCCATACATGACCACTGGAAAAACCATAGCCTTGAGTAGATGGACCTTGGTTGGCAAAGTAACGTCTCTGCTTTAAAAACAGCAAATCCATTGTTAATTTGCAGGCTATACAAAAACAGGAGGTTCACTGGATTTGTACCAAAGGCTGTACTTTTCTGACCCTTGTCTTAGACTGTAAGCTGCCTAAAGGCAAGAAAAGAACTCATTTTTATATCCCCATCACCTACTGCAGAGTCTGCATCAGAGGGGAGCTCAGTATTCATAACTTGAATGGCAGAATAAACGTAAGTAACAATTCTCCCTTGTTAAGATCTGAGTGTAGATCATTACGTTTTTGCTAATTTAACAGGTGCAAATTCCAAAGTTTGTAATTATTACATCCTAATTTCAACCTCGTTTCTGGGTATGGGGCTCATAATTAAATGTGTTTCTTGCCTTAGTAATTGACTCCTGGTTTGTGTTCCTGTTTATTTCCATGGAATACTAGCTTTTCTACCATGAACTATGTGACATTCAATTTTGGACATGTGGCTCTATTCCTTGAGGCCATCTGCCCAAGGTATTTTCCAGCCATCTTGTTTCCAAAGATGCACATGTGTGGTGCATAACAAAAAGTCTTGGCTTGGTGAGGCCCAGGTTTCAGGGGCTCACAATGAGTGGAAGGAGGCGCCTCCATGCTCCTTAGACACACTGACATCCTAGATTTACCTGGGGCTGAGGAAATGGGTACAGATGTGTCAAGTGGGCTGCAAGATTGCAATGGAGTCTCTGCTTGGGAAAGAGCATTGAAAAAAGTGCCTGGTTAAATACCATAACACTCCAGGCTCAAGAAACCTGAGCTCAGTGTCCTGGAGAAGGACAGTCAAGACACAGGTCATCAGCTTCAGGGCACCTGGCTCCATTCCAGGGGCACCAACATCACACCCAGCTTTCCAGCTCCACACCATGAAGGCAGCCATAGAAATGGAGTAAAAATTCAGCTCACAATAGCCACTCTATACATCAAGGCCCAAGTCTACAGAGCTCTAGCTTGGCTCACAGAGTAATAGGCAATGGTCAAGACTCACTGGAGACACCTAGGTATTCCGAGGAATCCTCAGGGTCACAAAATCAGTAGCACTTCATTTTCCAAGTAAATGTGATCACAAATGATGCTGAATTGACAGAATATCGACCACAGCACACATCGGGCATGTGGCAGCCACTCAGTAAACTTTTGAGGATAGAATGACAGAATATTGTCTATGGCCAGTATTTTGCCTGTTCAATCTACATCTTATCCAGTACCTAAAACTGTGCCCAGCATACAAATAGCACTCAGTAAGTATTTGTTGACTGAAAAAATATTGAGTTTGTGTCTCTTCAGTTCGTTTTATTGTTTTCTATAGATGAGATTTATTGCTGAGAATACTTTTTAAAGATGTAAACAGATTAACAAACCAGGGAAAGGTCTTCAGTCTTGTGTCCTGATTTATGTGTTAAAACATGAGATTACCCTGCTTTATATCATTCCTGTGAGCCACTTGCCTTTGAACCTGCAGCTACCATTATCCTCTTGTACAGAAGCTTATAAATTAGGCCACCCTGCTGTGGATAACAGTGCTGACGATGTCTGAATATCTGTTTAATAGCAACTATTGCTGGCGTTTCCTTAATGTGGTTTCTCTTGTAATTCTGACAGCTTTATGAATGCTCCAGTAACTTTCGGCTAAATCATCACAGTTTCAATTTCCATCTTTAAGCCCTGTGGATAGATCTGTATCCATATTATGCTAATAAATAACTGCATCTCAGGTGGATGGGGGGAAATGATCTTAAGGAACATACAAGGTAATATTGCTGGTCCTTAGGCTTGAGCTAGCCCTCATTCACTTATTTCCCCTTCAGTGATCAAAGGCGTATTAACCAATTAAAAATAAAACTGGGAAATGGTGCTGACATGATTTTGTTCTTGCTGCTTACTCTAGAAAGGAGAACCTTTCCAGTGAGTCAGTGCTCTCCCTGCAATTTTCCAGCACCATCGCAAAGCACTGGCGTAGAATAGCAGGCTTATGTGCATCGCTATGTTTCTCAACTAGAAGAAGAGAAAAAAGAACTTTGCAGTTATCGTTTAGGGAGCTGATATTGCGTTTAAGACCTATATCTTAATATGTCCATATAAAAAACAAGGAACTCTGTGGAACTCAAGTACCATTAATTATACTTGAAAATTTCTTATATGTTTACTAATTACCGGGCTGCCTTCCATTTATTTAAAGGAGACTTTCTTTAAAATGTACTTTTTGCTTCCTTAACATTTCAGTGTTTCAGAGCTCTCAGAGTTTCAGATGTCCAACTGGATAAACTCAAAGTTTTCAAATTTAAGAAAGAGTTTAAAATATCAAGAAACAAGAAACAGCAAAGTATCTTCCAAATGACAAAATGTACCATGTAAATTCCTTTCTTAAGGATCTCTAACTCTCAGCCTTGGAGTCTACCAGGAAAGTTGATATTGTTCCAGAATACATCGTGATTTGTAAAACAAATTTATAGTCTCTGTCCAGCAAATTACATAACTCCCTTTGTTTCAAATGCAGGTTACCTTAGAATTGTTAAAACTTCTTATACTGAATCCAGTCCAACCCTGCTCTGCTGTCCTAACCATAGTCATCAACAAGGATTTGCTGATAATCCAGGGGCACATTCCTTTTTAAAAAAAAAAAAAGAAGAAGAAGAAGAACTGAACTTTAAAAAAATGCGTCTTTAGTTGACTGCAGTGGGTCTTAGCTGCAGTACGTTGCAGCATGTGGGATCTTTCGTTGCAATGGGAGGGCTCTTCATTGCAGTGCACAGGCTTCTCTCTACAAACGGAGTGTGGTATAGCTGCCCCACAGCATGTGGGATCTCAGCTCCCTAACCAGGGATTGAACCCACATCCCTTGCATTGGAAGGCAGATTCTTAACCACCGAACAGGGGCACATTCTTATGCCAGCAGAGAATGCATCTCTGGCATCATAGGTTGAATAATGATGGCTCCCAAAGAGATATGCCTGTATCTTAATCCCTGGAATCTATGAATGTGGCCTTATTTGGAAAATGGCTTTTGCAAGTGGAACTAAGCTAAGGATCTCAGATCATCCTAGATTTAGGCTCGGCCCTACATCCAATGAAAGATGGCCTTATAAGACAAACACAGAGTAAGATTTTCAATACAGATACACACAGAAAAAAAAGCCATATGAATCTGAAGGTAGAGATCAGAGTGTGCAGCATCAAGGTGTTTGTGGAACACTTGGAACCACCAGAAACTGGAAGAGGTAAGAAGGATTCTCCCCAAGAGAATTCAGAGGGAATGAGGTTCTGGAAACACTTTGATTTCAAACTTTTGGTCTCCAAAACTATGAGAATATTAATCTCTTTTGTTTGGGGTACATCAGCCCTAGGAAAGCAATACAGTCAGGTACCAGGTTCAACATTTCATGCTTGGAAACATGTCTAGGATTTGGCTTTCATGGATGTATTAGAACCTTTTATTTTTTGGACAAGTAGCTCCCCAACTCCAATCACCAAGTCCCCTACTATGCCCTGCCAAAAAGACAAAAAATCTACTCTTGCATTTACTTTAGTCACACCCTAGTACAGAATGTTAACAAGAGAACATAGTTAAGAATAACTGACAATTTGTTGCTGATTATTAAGTTGGCTAATTATGCCTCCTACCCTTGGGTGGTCCTCCTTGTCCTCCTATTTAGAATGAGAAAGATACTGTTGTCATAATATTTTGAGTTGCTCTTTGATGAATAAACAACTCTGAGAGAGAAGGAAGATCCAGAATGATGAAGTAAGAGAGTATTAACGACCAATTTCAGCCTGGCCCTGGCCTTGAGCATTTGAGTTTCCCTGAATATGTAACTTGGTGATTCCCATATATGTCCTATAACCCACACTAAGCAGACTTGAAAGCAGCATGATTTCCACCCTTGGATGGTGAGTAACCAGTCTCCTTCTCAAAGAAACATTCACTGTAAAGCTAAAAGCTCTACAGACCCACTTCCAGGCTGGAGTGGAGGAGTCACCTAATCACAGGACTCTTGACAGCTAGCTAACAAACCAAGATGTCTTCTAGCACCAACCAGAACATTGTACAACTGGAAACAACTAAACCACAACTATAAACCACTTCATTGGATTTCCAACACTTATTCTTGACTTCACTGGCAAAACAAAACCAAATCCTGGTATAAACAAGGCTATATTCAGACTATAAGCTTTCTGAACAAGACAATACAACATTCCCCGAACAGATTCCATGTTCTCTGCTTCCTTGCCCTTGTTCTCCCTGTGTCTCTCACTTCCCCTGTCTGCCTAATGAATGTCTACACCATCCAAAGTCTGGCTTAGATGTCACTTCTCCCACAAAGATGCCCCCAGCTCCTTTCCCTAACTAAAGCGTGAGACCCGCCTTTCAAGCCCATGCTAACCCCTTGTGTCTTTTCCTGACTCCAAGCCCTGCAGTTTTTGCTGTGCTCCTCTTATCCTCCTCCAAAGCTAGGAGACACTGGGGGAGTTCTCAGCTTTGTGACCCAGTGCACATTCCATGTTAGAGTCAAAGGAAATAGCTACTGAATGAAACAAAGTCAAACGAAATCAGGGAACCATCCAGGGAATTGGTGGACCTGGATCCCTTTTTCCTCATCCACACTTCACGGAGGATTCTAAAGAAAATATTCAATCATCTCTAACTTTCTTTCCAGAGAGAACAGTAAGAGCTGACCTGGACTCTCTTCCTAGTCCTCTTCTCAGCTAGAGTAAGGACTATGTTTTCTTCACCTGCATTGCTCCTTTACTGCTTATTCTCATACAAGACACATAGTAGTTCAGTTCAGTTCAGTTCAGTTGCTCAGTCGTGTCCGACTCTGCGACCCCATGAATCGCAGCATGCCAAGCACCTGAAAATATTGACTGGAGAAGCTTTCTAGCCAACAGGAATCTATATAAAAGCACAGATGGTTTCCTGATCCCTCAGCTCTCTTTGATCCCCATTAGATTGCCAAATCCTGCTCAGTCTCCCTCAGGACCACTCTCAGTATCTCCTCTTTTCCTTTATATTCACATTGCTACCACTCTTTTCCTCCAAAGCTGTTTGCCTATGGGCCTCCGGGTCAAGAAGGCAAGATTCAGCTTCTTAAAGTCCAATCTGTTGTCGCAGTTACTTATTTATCTACAAGAGAACAGCCTCCAGTGGATATGTATCTGACCGAGTCAAGTCAGAACTCCTAGTCTTGAGTCTAAAGTCTTCCAAAGGCTTGATCTGGCTAACTTATCCAGCCTTTTCATTCATGATTTCCCTTAAATAATGCAAAGTTTTTGCCAAACTAAATATTATTTACTTCCCAATCATACCAGAACTTTTCCATCTCCCTATATCTATTCAGGCCAATACATCCACCTGGGGTGCCCACCTCACCTGTCTCGTGACACAAACCCACCTGTCCTTCAAGGCCAATCCAAGTGCAACTTCTGTCTTGGGGTCACAAACAGTTGGACACGACTTAGGAACTAAAAACAGCAACAGCATAGCACCCCCGTTTGTGCCTTCTCCATGCCCTCAGAGAAACAGCATGTGGGGAGACGAGAAGCTTCCCCGGCTGTGGCTCCAAGCCTTGAGGGCTTCCCTGCACCACAATGGGCTGCTGAAGCCCACCCCTCAAAGTGCATCTCCCTCCACCCCACTGCCCACTTCTCTACTCTCACCCGCTTTGGGGCAGAGGACAGAGTAAAGGGGCGGGGGGGGGGGGGGGGTGGGCAGAGGGAAACAGGATCTGATAACAAAGCAAGTCAAAAAACAGACCTAAAAGAGTATGTGGCGAGCCCCAGAGGGTGGCAAAGGCAACAGTCAAAACACCAGGAATGTCTGCCCTTGGCTGCCCCTTGGGCAGTTCCTGTATCTTCAGGGAGGTCTGCCGTCTGGGGCTGGGCTGGAGTCCCAAGCCTCCTCCCTGACCTCCTTATCACCGTGGGCATCACAATCCAGGCCTCAGAATTCTTTCCCACTGGCGGCGAGGTCACAGTGCCTAGAGCAGAGGGCTGTGCTCAGAAGTCCAGGTCAGGGCAGGCCAGACGGAGGGGGTGGTTTCATGGGGCTGTTTCAAACCCTGAGCTAGGGCGGTGGGAAGGGCACCCGCATCCTGTGCGGGCAGTGATGGTGGACAGAGTAAACTGGCAGCAGAGTTGTTCCGGTGAACCAGGCTCAACACAGGGGAAAGGGCTTAAATAGGCTGTGGAGGGGCCAAGGGTTTGCCACATGATGCAGGCTCAGTACCAGCAAGTGTAAGAAAAAGTGCAGGATCTGACTCCTGCGAGAAGACGATCTCACCCCCACCCCACCCTCACCCGGGGAGGAGCCACCAACTGGTGATACAGAGGTCATGGTTCCTTCATTTCTCATGATCGGAATCCAGTTTCCAGCTCTGAGGGGGCTGTAGGTGAGCTGAGAGACAAGTGTATGGAGGAGACAACCACCGCTGGCTCTGCGTACCTGAGGACTTGTGCTGAACCAGGGAAAGAAGCAGAAAAGAAGAAAAAATGCCTAACACTGGGATGACAATTGGGGAGGGCTTGGCAATGGGAGCCTTTCAGGCAGTAGGGATAGCAGAGCACAGCTAGGATGCAGGATCGTCCACGTGCTCCTGGAGGAGCATGGCAATTCCTCACACGGCATGAGAAGAGAGAACGCTTCACGGACCCAGAGGAAGATGTGGCCAGTGGGCAGAGTAGCTGAGGAGATGCAAAGTAGGACTAAGTGCTGGAAGCTTGATCCTAAATTGGCTTCAGGGACCAGATGAAGAATTTGCTCAGCAGGCTGGTGTTTTCCAGGCTTGTGGGACATTTACTAGAATACAGATTCCTAGGCTCCTACCAGAGCTTCTGATTCTGTAGCTCGGGGGTTGAGTCCAGGAAACATAACTACTAGGAACTATTGAAATAGAAGAGTGGATGAACGAAGCCTGGTTGGAGGCTGTCACAAAAAATAGACCAGCAGCTGTAATCCTAACAGGGGCTTCCCAGATGGTGCTGGTGGTAAAGAACCACCTGCCGATGCAGGAGACATAAGTGATGAGGGCTCAATCCCTGAGTCAGGAAGATCCCCTGGTGAAGGAAATGCAACCCACTCGAGTATTCTTGCCTGGAAAATTCCATGGACAGAGGAGCCTGGTGGGCTACAGAGAAGGTGGGGAGAGAGGAGGGGACCCAGGCTCTGGGAAGTCGAGAGGTTCGTCCAGTGAGCTGGAATGTGAAACTCATCCATAATCTCCCATTTGTTCTACCTACTCTGTCAGCTAAGAAAAACTGACACTTTCACCAGAGAATGTGCCTTTTTTTTTTTCTTTCTGATGTTAATCTAAAGAGGTCCCTTATCTCCTTAGACCAATTAATTGTGCAGACCTGACAGCAAAACAGTCTGGGAATTAAGCAACCAGAATCGAGAGATTAAACCCAATCTTACTTATCTGGGTCAGACACTTCTCCAGGTTTCTTGGCTGCAATTTGTGTGGTTTTCTCCCATGAGGTGTCTTTAGGATCCCTTCCCATTCAAATGTATTCTGCTGAAATCCTTGGTTTTCCCCAGGGTTTCTTCCCTGCATCTCTAATCTGAATGTTCTCTTCTGTTGGCCTTCCTTTCCATATGACTGTGAGGAATTTGAATGTGGACGTGATTCCCTCAGGAATTCATAAGGCTTCTCAGTTTATTTCCAGGGCAGTTGTGGCATGAGAAGAGCAACACTGGATTGGGAACAAAAGCCCAGTGTTCAGAGCATGCAAAGTGGGAAGGTCATTTCTGGATTCCTCAGGGGCAAGATGGGAACCCCACTGTGAAGGCTGAGTAACTCAGTGAGTATAGTCCTTCTTTATACACAGAAAAACTTCCCAGGAGGCTCGACAGTAAACAGTCTGCCGGCCAATGCTGGAGACACAAGAGACATGGGCTCGACACCTGGATCAGGAAGATCCCCTGGAGTAGGAAATGGCAATCCACTCCTGTATTCTTGCCTGGAAAATTCCATGGACAGAGGAACCTGGCGGGCTACAATCCATAGGGGTCACAAAGAGTCAGACCTCCCCTCCTCTCGGCAGGTTGCTCCTCATGCAGATGATTTAGCTTCTCCGGGTGTAACCTGCACCTATGGAGCTCCCTGGTGAGCAATTGAGCACACAAGCGGTAGGTTAATACAGCTCTGCGGTAAAAAATCTGCCTACAGTGCAGGGGACATGGATTTGATCCCTGGCTTGGGGCGATCCACTGGAGGACAACATGACAACCCACTCCAGTATTCTTGCTGGGAAATTCCATGGTCAGAGGAGCCTGATGGGCTGCAGTCCATGGGGTTGCAGAATGGATACAATTTAGCAACTAAACAACAACGCATATGCCGCAAAGACCATCTCTTCCCATAGACCAGCTGAGCCTCTCCAAGGTCAGGTCACTATCAAAAAATCAGACTCTCTTGGTTCTGGGTGGGGTATGTGCATTTATCTCACCATCTTATAGCTACACAGAGCAGGTCACTGGAGTTCAGGTTTAAAGGCGTCAGCAGGGTTCTGCAGTGAGTCAGAGGCCAGGAGACTCAATCACCTTTCTTCAAAGTTAGCCTGTCCTTGACTAGTCAGAGGAGGCTGGGAGAAGCGTCATTCTAAACACAAAGATGGAAAGCTGGAAGACATATATTACTAGGAAGATCCTGGGGGACCCTGTCCCCTCCAACACAGATGTAGGACAAATCAGCCCATCTCACTCCACCAGCATGTGGGATGCAAAGCCACAGCACCAGTCATGATGCTGCTCAGAGCTCTAGCCTACTAAACATCAGTACAGAGGCAACTGGAGAACACCTGTGCCTGGTGTGGATGCTGTTTTGAATGTTTATTAGGCTGGTCTGGGGCTGTTGTTTATTTCCTAGGAGCAAAATTATCTCCTGAAGTTCTCTGTCACTGTGTATATGAGTTTGGAATATGAATATTAATGAAATAAAATGATACACCTTCCACTAAAACTTTATTTGTAGATTTTATTTTCTGCTTACAAGAATATTCATGTTAGTGCTTAGGTCTTCGCTGCATTTAAAGTGCCTCTTTAAAAATCTCATTTGGAGTGAATATTCCATTAATGTTTTGTAGTTTGGGGCATTGTTCTTTCTGTGTTTTCGTTGTTTGCTTCCCCATGTCAAGGGAGGGTGGGGAAATGGGAAAGAGGAAGGCAGGGACTTCCTTGGTGGTCCAGGGGTTAAGTCGCACACTTCCACTGCAGGAGATGTAGGTTCGATCCCAGTCAGGGAACTAAGGTCCCAAACACACACTGCACAGCCAAAAAAAAAAAAAAAAAAAAACTTGGAAAGAGGGAGGCAGAATTCAAGCTATTGAAAAGGAGCTGTGTACATCATGAGGCAACGGAACAGGGTGAAGTGAACAGAGGTCTACAGGGCAAATTCTTGTTATGGTGAAGGCAAGTCTTGTGAGTGTTTCCCATTCTCTGCACGGTCCCCTACTACCAAACACCCATTCTTTATTTTGACTATTTTCTGTATTTATAAGCTCACCTTGTTCAAGAATGAATTTAGCTAGCTTCAAAAAGTTCCTGTGATTAATTTATTTTGACAATCGATGAAACAATCCCAAATCTTTGAACAAATGACTCAAGCTCCCTGGGAACAGATAGCATATGGAGCTATCTTCCCAAATAGCTCTCATGACCAGATCAGACCTGTTCAAGGACTCTTGAAAATAAAACTGACAGCTGGGCTGGAGTCACCCCAGAGTTTGGGTGAAATACACCCTCACACAGACCCTTGAGGAAAACCCATTCATGGACTTGTCAGCTTCTCTTATCAGAGCTTTCGGAGGACTAAGTAGCACCTCACTATACACATTCCTGGGATTTCCCTGACATCTCGGACAGTAAAGAATCTGCCTGCAATCCAGGAGACCTGGGTTTGATCCCTGGGTAGGGAAGATGCCCTGGAGAAGGGAATGGCAACCCACTCCAGTATTCTTCCCTGGGAAATCCCATGGACAGAGGAGCCCAGTGGGCTATAATCCATGGGGTCGCAAAGAGTTGGACACAACCGAGCAAGTAACACACACACATACACATTCCTACTGCACGAGAAGGCAACGAGCCTTGGCAGAGGGGGAGGGGTGGTCACACCTTCCCCACTAGCTCTCTGCAGGAGCCCAAGGCAGAGGGCAGGAGTGTGGCAAGAGCTCACCGTTTCATGAAGCCGAGCATCCGCTCCTGGAGCAGAGTAAAGCCTTGCTCCACCATGATCCTAGAAGGAGGACTCAAGAGGCCTAAGTGCACAGCCAAGAACTGGAGTGTCATAGGTTTTATACTATACATCTCCTCTGTCTATGGGATTTTCCAGGCAAGAATGCTGGAGAGGGCTGCCAATGCCTACTCCAGGGGAGCTTCCTGAGGCAGGTATCTAGCCCACAGCTCTTGATGTCTTCTGCATTGACAGGTGGATTCTTTACCACTAGCACCATCCGGGAAGCCCAGGTTTCATGCTGCATGGCTCCACAGAAAGAAGAAAAGGTTCATACCGGGTACACTTTGAGGACGAGACAGCAAACATTGACCCTCAGTCTCAACCCAAATAGCTCCCACGAATATCAACTTATGCTCCACAGCTCTTACCAAGAGACAGGGAAAAGGATGGCACAATTAACAGGCTGGGAGGCAGTCACAGCTGGGAGCAGTTCCTCCTACTCTCCAAGGCCATCTGCATGGGCAGCCCAGTCCTCTGAATAATCACAATGAAAAGGTTCCCAAAAACCATAGAAAAACAAGGTGAACTAGACTAAATTGCTGAGGGTAAGGCTGTACTGTCATTTCTGTTACGTACATGGAATTAGCAGACACACTTCTCTTCCCTTTCCTGTTGCAAAGCCTGCCCCAGGATGGGATGGGAGAGGGAGCCTGGTCCACCAGGACCTTCACCCAGTCACTAACATTCAGGAGCCCTAAGAAGAGGTACTCGTTGGTGTTGTTCACAGCTAGATCTTCAGTAACAGCAGCCAGCCTGGCAGCGAGTAAGTCATCAACAATATCTATTGAATAAATGGTGAATGGAGTCTATCTTCAAGAGAAGCCTTAAAAACAAAACCACAGTACCTACTGTGGATTTATTTGTGGTTTGGGAAGGAAAACTCCAAGGACTGGATCACAAAAGGCAAGTGATGTCTGAGTTTCTAGGGGCTGAAATGAACATCCTGAGACAGCCCAAACAGGCCACAGAGGAGCGTGGCAGTGAGCACAGTGAGGGGCAAGTCACACGGTATCACGAGGAGAATCCTGAAGGGTCCACATGGTAGAAGACTGACAATGCCATCTTCTCCAACCTCCTTCTGAGTAAGAGGACTCTTTTTCCATAGGATCCCTCCAGTCAGAACAGGAATTAACAGAGTCACCCAGGACAGTTTAGGTGACAAACAGACGGCAAATAGTGGTGCTAGTGGTAAAGAACCTACCTGCCCATATGGGAGATGTAAGAGATGTAGGTTCGATCCCTGGGTCGGGAAGATCCCCTGGAGGAGGGCAAGCAACTCACTCCAGTAGTCTTGGTGGAGAATTCCAGGGACAGAGCCTGGCAAGCTATGGTCCACAAGGTTGCAAAGAGTCAGACATGACTGAATCAACTTAGCAGACACCCATGCAGATGGTAAATGAGTATCTTCCCTATCCCCACCCCAAATCTTTGCATATAATCAGAAAGAGTAATATCAGAAGAGTATGATCCATAGATTGAGGAGGAAATGGCAACCCACTCCAGTATTCCATGGACAGAGGAGCCTGGTGGGCTACAGTTCTTGGGGTCGCAAAGAGTTGGACATGACTGAGCATAAACACACACGCATATTATCTGCAGAATATCTAACTCATTTGTTCAACAAATAAGTCCAACCTCTCTGAGAATACAGCACTGATCCAGATCTAAATTCTGGCCTCCAGGACTAACGTACCACCTGCTTTTGTGAGGACTATCACAGTTTATAAAGAACTTTTAGTTTATTTGATGGTATGGCTACATTAAAATTGTTAGTAAAATTGCTTTAGGGTACAGTCTGTTGAACAAATTTCTTCATGTGGTGGGGGTGGGTGGCCTCCTTCTGGGATCCTAAAACATAACCACCCATCAGGCCTTGAAGTTTCCAGCCAAAGGGCAGCAATCATGAGTCATAGCTTATCCCCAAGGCCCCTCTTTTCCCCTTAATCCTTCAAATCAATAAGATAATTACTGCTCTTGTCTGAAGGTTTTACATTTTCTATTATTCTTGTTGACTGCAGTCAATTTTTAATGTTTATTTTTAACTTAATGATTTTTGTGGAGAGATTTTCTAGTTCATTGGAGGTTTGGGGTTTTATGGTAGATTTAAAGAAACATAAGAATATAATTTTGTCTGATTTTCTTTTCTGGCCTAAATCTTAATTTGGCTATGTTGGCCAAGGGTGAGTTTTTGTGAGTGTGTCTGTTTCTGTGACCAGTATTTCAGTGAGGGTAATAGAGTTAGCTACAAGGAACAGAATGATGTTTGGTAAAAAGTAGACAAATCACAGATATTCCGGACCCCAGAGCAAAGGCTTGGAGTCTGTTTCATTCTCATGTTCTACTCTTACCCACTCCCTCTCCTTGCCTGTGACCCCGCAGCCCTGCAACTGGGTCTTCCACTCCCCTCCAGTCAAAACATCGCATCTCTCACCACTGTGTGACTGGTGGGGATGCACAGTCCTCTCTGTCTGGCTTCTCCGCATCTTATCACTGCAATGAGGCCAAGCTGTACTCCAAGTCACCCTGACATTCAGAGAAGGGCTCCTCCCCAGCCTTCTGCAGGCTTCTCCCTGGATTCCTCTCCCCACTAGACTCTCAGCCTCCTCTCTGCTTTCCTAAATTGTATTGGCTCCTGCAGACTTCTCCTGTCTTTTGGTCACTCCTGACCTTCTTGCAAGCATAGTCACATCATGGGGCTTTCAGGTCTCTCAAAAATGTCTTCCCTTTTCTTCATCTCTGCCCCGCTTCACAGAGGTCTTTTGTTTAGGCCCACTATCAAGAAAAGTCACCCTCTCTGGGAAGGCAGAAACTTGGCAAGGGGAGCAGAAACTGGATTTCAAACCCAACTTGTTCCCTGAATGGGATTCTAAATGTGAGTTTAGCACACTAAACTCACATTTATATTAATAGAGGTTTCTGCCTCAGATTCAAGTATGCTTAGCGGCAGAAGTTGGGGGGAAGGTGACATTTCCAAGATTCCCATTTATGGATTACATCTACCATAGCACTGGTTCCAGCCTACCTGAGCCCCAAGGGAGAATTAGAAGGAACATTTCATTGTATTGGAGGAAGAGAGGAAAATGAAGAAAGAAAAGGGGAAATGGAAGAGAAGAAAAAATTAGATTTTCATCTATCTTCTTTTTTTTGGTTAATTTTGATGTAAATATAAAATGTCTTTCGATTTACTTTAACCCAATTAAGTAGCTATTTGCCGTTAGGAAAACAAATTTCTATACTGCAATCCCTTAATGTTCTTTTCCTAAGTCACATCTGGCTTTGTTTGGGTCTTGGGATTTCTTTTCTTCCTTTTTTTACAGTCCTCACGACAGCCACCCCAACGCTGCAGTGTCATTAACCCAGCTGCAGCTTTGATTCTACTGGCTCCTTACCATGGTTCCCACAGCTGTCCCAGGCCACTGTCCTCCCCTGCAGAGTGGTCAGTGGAAGCTATAATTCAGGGGCTGAGGCGTTCAAAGAGATTTCAGGGAGTCATCATCTGGGCGTCAAAATAAGCAAGAATATAAATGCTAAGAACTCATGCTGTGAAGAATCAGGAGAAGCAAGGCTCCTTCTACCCCTGCTGCTGAGGTATCCCCTTCCAATGTTCTGAGAGAATGTGAAGCCCCATGTGTCCTGACATCTAGAAACAGCCTTAGCTTCTCCTAAGATGAACCACAGGAGCACCTTCTAGGTGACCAGTACTGTGCTGGTTGGGCTTCCCTAGTGGCTCAGTGATAAAGAATCCACCTCCCATTGCAGGACCCACAGGAGATACTGGTTCAATCCCTGGAAGATCCCCTGGAAGAAAACCCACTCCAGTATTCTTGCCTGGAGAATCCTATGGACAGAGGAGCCGGGTGGGCTATGGTCCATAGGGTTGCACAGAGTCAGACACACACACCGTGCCGGTTGCTCTACCCATATTATCTTTCATTATTTTCCTTTTATTTTTCAGATGAGGAAACTGAAGCTAAGAGACAGAAAGTGACTTCTGTAGAGGTCACATGGTCACCAAGAGATCAATTCACTTAAGGGGAACTTATTATATGTAAATTAAGGCTAAGTAGGGCCCAGAAAGCAGAGTGAGGCCATTAGGACGTGAAAAAGGGAGCAAAAGAGGGAAACTGACCCTACTCATCATAGGCCAGAATTTAGGTATCAGGACATTAACCTTCTAATAACGTAAACTTGACTCTACTTTGTGCCCCGGCACTGAGTTGATATTCAAATGTTCCATGACTCCTCCACTAACCCAGCTCTGAATTAAGCAGCAAGGGATGTGAAGCTAAGCAGTGTTGCCAACCACCTCTAATCTCGTTTGCTCACCTGCGGGCACGTGGCTTGCTTCTTAGGACTAAGATTGGTTACACCTACTTTGTCCAGTATGGCTCTAGCCTCTCAACTCCTCTCTTCAGGGAAGAGATAAAACATTCCATTTAGGGGCTGTTGGCTTATAGCCCAAAGGCTTCATCCCAAATGGATCTGCATCTGGCTCCCCCCGCCCCCAGGGCAGACAGGTGACATCCATACTCTCAACTCATCCAGACCATCTGCTCACTTTTCAATAACACTGTCCTCTGGGTCCATGCTAAGGCACCATTTAAGAAAATGCTGCTCCAGTAACTAAGCCCTTTGGTGGGAATATAAGATAGATCCTTATTATAATTAACCTGATAGCCCATAAAAATTATTGTGGGTTTCCAATAGAGTCCTAATTTTCTCCATCAGGTGAAAACAAAGAGGAATTAGAAAAGTAAATAGCTTTATTTTTTTTTACCTCCTAGACAACAAGTCAACTGCATAAGTCCAATATTAGAGCAGCATCATGGCCCAATTCACTGATTTCCACAAGCACTGGATGACTCTCTGCCATGCCCAAAGTTTCCTGATATAAAAAAAAAAAATCAAGGGACACAGTCATGATAAAATGAATTGAAACCCCTAAGGGGGGGTTTGAAGAAAAATATGTGGCCCTTATTAGGCTAACTTGGAGAGCTTTATTTTCCTGACTAGATTTTTTTACTCTCACTGAAGAGAAACTATAGACCAGAGGGGAAGAGAAAGGACACAGAAATACTGCCTGATGTAGAAATGTGATTGTCCTGCTGTATGATTTATGAGGGACTCTTATTTCCAATAAATGCCTCACAAAACTCTTGAGAAAATCTACATTTTCATCACTGTTTTGAGTTTCTCTTTTCTTTATGGGAATAGATGCATTAAAATGCTATGTTGGCAGAGCCCGTGAAGGCAGGCCCAGTCACAGGTGTATTAAACAAAATGAGATAAACATGTTTCCTATGCTCAAGTAACTCATGATCTGGTAGGACTGGAAAGACAAAGAATAGTACCAAAACAGGTAAGGCTTTGGTCAAGACCCAAGTAAGGTGCAAAGTCAAAGAAATTCAGAGCAGAGCAAGACATCCTGACATCATTATGTTGACACTGCTGATTTTGTATCATAAGCGCCACCTCAGTTCTGTTTTTATTGTCCCATCTGGTGAAGTTGAGGGTGGAGAGAATAAAGAATAGGGTGAGGATGTCTGATTTGTATCTTATTTGATGTAACCTGAAAATATATGGTTGTCAAAGTGACAGAATATAATGCACATAAAGAGTTCTATCTGTTGGGATGGAGGGACCTCTAAGCATTATCCCAAAGCCAGAAATAATAATATGAAATAATATGATTTCACACATAAAGAGACACAAATACACAAACCAAGTTAAAAAAAAAACTTTAAAAAATTTACAACGTATATCACAGACTATGATCTGCTCTCTTTTAGACTGGTTTAAGTTTGCCTTCATTACGCACTTAGATTCTTACCAAGCTCTGCCCTGCATCAGTATAAAAATGATTTATTCAAATGATTAATAAAAGCATACATCTGAGAAACTGTCATCGACCAGAGAAGACAAGAAGGAAATGACAACTAAGTGCAAGGTGGGATTCTGGGCTGGATACCAGAACAGAAGAAGGAAATGGACCAAGTATATGTTCAGATAATTCAAAGGAAGAAATGAATAAAAATGAATATGGCCAATGGAAAAGAAGAAGAAGTCCAACCTTACCAATAATCAAAGGAAATTGTATACATAATTCATATTCTAAGTTGTATATGTAATCCATATTGTATAATTTATACTATGCATACAGCCCTTAGATTGACAAAGACAAAAAAAGATCAGTGATATCCCCTCTAATATTGGTATTAACTGGTAAAATCATAACAGCATCCATTTTTGTCTACTTTTGCCTTGATTTCTTATTATTGTCCATGCTTCTGATTAGTTTAGTGTTATCATCTGTCACTTAGACAGTTAGCCTCTTGTCAACCTGTGTTCATTCTTGCCTCTGTTTATGAGTCCTTTCTACTCAGCCAAAGTTATCTTTTTAAAAAATAAATATAATCCCCAATCGCTGCTTATATCTCTCCTAGCACTGGAATAACAATAACATTTTTAACAAGACTTATGAATCCACCAGTAGCATGCTCCCTACCTATATTTCCAGTCTCATTTTTGCCTAGTGCTTTCCCTCCCTTTCCATGGACTCCAGCCACACAAGCCTTCTTCAACCCCATGCCCCACCAGAAGCCACATTTGCAAAGGCTGAGGCTGAAAATCTCTTACCCGCCTCAATTCCCCCACAGTCTAGTTAACTCCAACTGAAGCTTCAGGCCTTATCTGAAACATCACTTCCTCCAGGAAGTCGTCCTTGAACACCCCAGCTAGGCAGAATTCGCACTACTATACTTTCTCACAGTATATGTGTCTTCTGTTAGAAATACTTACACAGACTCCACAAGGGCAGGGACTACACGTGGTGTTGCTCATCTCTGTACCCTAAATAGCACACAGTACTTGCCACACACTAGGAATTCAATAAATGTTAAATGAATCATAAATCTTTCTGGAGATCAGTTTGGCAACATACATTTTAAACATTTGGCAACATTATAAACATGTATGTTTTTTGACTAGGGAATTTATTTCAGGAAATTTATTTTTCTTTTATTCCATTATGCACACACACACAGAGCACAGCATAAACACAAAGGAGTGTTTGGTTTTCCACATTTCTAAGTACAGTTAACCCTTGAACAACTCAGGGGGTTAAGGGTGCCAACCCTCTGTGCAGAGAACCGTCAGCACTCTGGATAGGGCACTCTATAGGTGCTTCCTCCCTGTGTTGTAGTCCCTAAATTGTGTCTGACCCTTTGGGGACCCCATGGACTGTAGCCTGCCATGCTCCTCTGTCCATGGGACTGGCCAAGCAAGAATACCAGAGTGGGTTGGCATTTCCTTCTCCAGGGGATCTTCCTGATCCAGGGATTGAACCCAAGTCTCCTGCATTGACAGGCAGATTCTTTACCACTGAGCCTCCAGGGAAGCCCACTTCGTCCCTATGCCCGGTTCCAAATTCTCAGATTCAACCAACTGCAACTCCCGTGGTACTGCAGTGTACATTTACTTTTGAAAACAAAAATCCGTGTATAATTGGACCCATATTGTTCAAGGGTCAACTATAAATGAATGTTATATAATCAGAAACAGAAAAGATATTTTCATTGGGGTTGGGGGGTAAGGGTGTACATGAATAGTGTCTTATGTAGGTTGTATCTTTTTCCCCAGATTAAAACAGTTGCACCAAAGGGCAAAGACATCAAAATATCACTATCATTCCAGCCCCCAAAGAGTCACATGTTAAAAGCCAGAGCAAGGGAGCACCCAGAGAGGCGCCAGGGAGGACAGCTGCCCAGCCAGTTCTCTGCTGTCGCCCAGCTCAGAGAAGGCCCTGCTGCCAGAGCTCAAGGGGCTGCAAGAGGAGCCAGTGGAGGGCTTCGGTGTGTGAGGGCGACCTGCCTACTGAGAGGTGCAGCACCCCAACACCTATTCTGAGGGCTGCTACTTGAAAGCATACCTATAGATCGCCATTGGCTACCCTTACTCCTGGCCAGCCTTTCGTTCTCGCCGCCCCCGCCCAAGATGCGGTGCCCCGACATCTAATAGGATCAAGACGTGTGCATCTCCATCCTTCATTCCCTGCTAGACAACCTGGGCCAGGGAACGCCCCCAGAACATGGGATCATCCTCCTGAGCATCATCTCCCTACTCAACGAATTCAACACCGTCTTACCTGCCAACCTGGACACCTCTGTGATGCACAGGAAATGAGAAGAGGGCAAAGGCAGGCCTGGGAGCACGAGGACGTCATCAGGAGGCAGGTCCTGGGGACAAGGGTGGATGCTGGGTGAAACGGCATGAAGGTCCCACCTCGTGGCCCCCTGCAGCGTGAAGACCCGCTGCTCAACCAGGGCTCAGACTTCTTCTACCACCACGACCTCAGGATGGCGAGGCCCAAGCCGAGGCCCACAGCTGACCCATGAGGATTGCTGACACCACGTCCCCATGAATAAGCTGTAAAAATTTTACCTCAGCTGCTCCAACCGTGGGGGTTCTTGGTGCCTCTGCCGGCCCTGGGCCCCTCTCCCTGTACTTCCTCTGCTTGGGGGGAAGGCCCCGCCCTGCCTGCGGTCATGCCCTGGGGGCCACAGTACTGCTAAGCTGATGCTCTGGATCCAGAACGAGGGGGAGACGGGGGAGAAGGGGAGCAGGGAGGTGATAGAGGAAGGGGTCAGCGCCTTGGGGCCTTGGACCACCCCCACTCCACCCCACGCCCCGCCCTGCCAGCAGCTTCCGGTAGGTGGAGTCAGGCACTTCCGGGAGAGAGGTCTCAACTCACTAGTGGATGGGTTAACTTGGGTGTCATCTCTTCTCTCTGCTTTGGTTTAGAATCTAAAGCAACTTTATGAGAAGCCAAAAAAAAGTCAGAACAGGTAGAAATTTTCGACTAAGTATAGGAAATCATAGAGGCTCCAATGTCCAAGGATATCTTCAGAAAAAGATAGCATGTGAGTCAGGTTATAAAGGTAGTCAGGATTCACGTGGAAGAAAGGAGAGGCTGGGAACAGTGCAAGTCATGCAACAGGAAACAGGATCAGCACAAAGAGGTACAGAGACAGGGAAGGGGCAGGGCAAACAGAGTGCTCATTTGGCCAAGTGTAAGGGGTGTAGCAAGATACAAGATGGAAAAAGTATGCTGGGGCCAGATCAGGAGGATTTCAGTAACTGATGGGGAACAATCAGAGGATTAGAGGGTAAACAAGCTTTACTATTTTTTTCATTTCTGTTTTGAGATGGTAAAATGTGCTATTATGCTTAACACTGCAGTAAATATCCTTATGTTTTTCTCCAGGCAGAAGCTTAAACGTAACTAGAAGTTCCTAAACATGGAATTGATGTGTGAAAGTGTATGCACATTTTAAATGTTGATAAATATTCTGAAATTGCCCTCTTTAGAGATGGCATCAATTTACATACCTCAAAAATGTATAAATGTCTGTCTTCCCCTTGTTGAAAATAAATTGTCAAAAATACATTTAAGAAACTTTGGATATTAAGTGAAAAATACAGTTTTAGCTTATATTTACTTACTATGTGGGAACCTATGTATCTTTTAAACTATCTGTACCATTTGTTTTTCCTTTTGTGATAGATTTGTTCATGTTCTTTGCTAATTTGTCTATTAAGAGTGTTGATTTTTTCTTATTGATTTGAATAAGTCCTTTATATATTAATAGATTCAGTGCTTTATCTGACAAGTTTGTTACAAATATTTTTCCCTGTTTATGATTTTAATTTTGACTCAATTTGTAGTTTCCTACCATGTGGAAATATTTGATCTTTCGAGCCAAACTTATATGTTCTTTTATGTCTCCTGAATTTTATCATGCTTAGAAATTTCTTCTCTATTCCAAGATTATTAATTTTTTCCATTTCTTCCCTACAACCTTCATAGTTTAGCTTTCATGTTGGTAGTCCATCTGGCACTCATTTTGGTATAAAGACCTAGGAGAAATACAACTTTATTATTTGACAAGTGGCTACCCAATCCAACCAGTCTATTCTGAAGGAGATCTGACCCAATTGTCCTAATACCATTTATTGAACTGTAAATATTTCCCACTGATTAAGACAGGCAAACTATCAAATCTTCAGTTCAGTTCAGTCGCTCTGTCGTGTCCGACTCTTTGCGACCCCATGAATCGCAGCACGCCAGGCCTCCCTGTCCACCACCATCTCCCGGATTTCACTCAGACTCACATCCATATAGTCAGTGATGCCATCCAGCCATCTCATCCTCTGTCGTCCCCTCCTCCTGCCCCCAATCCCTCCCAGCATTAGAGTCTTTTCCAATGAATCAACTCTTCGCATGAGGTGGCCAAAGTACCAGAGTTTCAGCTTTAGCATCATTCCTTCCAAAGAAATCCCAGGGCTGATCTCCTTCAGAATGGACTGGTTGGATCTCCTTGCAGTCCAAGGGACTCTCAAGAGTTTTCTCCAACACCACAGTTCAAAAGCATCAATTCTTCGGTGCTCAGCCTTCTTCACACTCCAGTTCTCACATCCATACATGACCACAGGAGAAACCATAGCCTTGACTAGATGGACCATAGTTGGCAAAGTAATGTCTCTGCTTTTGAATATACTATCTAGGTTGGTCATAACTTTTCTTCCAAGGAGTAAGCATCTTTTAATTTCATGGCCGCAGTCGCCATCTGCAGTGATTTTGGAGCTTAAAAGAATAAAGTCTGACACTGTTTCCACTGTTTCCCCATCTATCAAATCTTAAATTCTTATAAAAACTTGGGGTTCAATTTCTGATTCTGTTTTGTCTATTGTTCTGCTTGTTTATTCCTGCATGGGTTTAACTGTATTAATGATAATATAAATTGTATATATATAAATAATTATAATATCTTTTAGGATTATTTTTTATTTCTCCGTATCAGAATTATCTTAGAGTATTCTAGCATACTTATTTTCCATAACACCTCTCAGATATTGGTATTTTTATTAAAGCCGCATTAAATTTGTAGATTAATTTCAGAAGAATTGGCAGCTTTATAATAATTTGTGCTCCTGGCCTTTCCATTTATGAACTCTTTTTGGGGTGTGTGTCTCTCATTAGCATTTGAAAGTTTTCCTCATAAAATGTTATGAGTTTCATATTATATAAAAAGATTATTTGTCCTAGTTAGATAATTAGGAGATGAACAAAACTGAAGGTGGAGTGTTCAGTTAAGAGATCACTCCCCAGGCAATATTTAATGCACAACTGAGTTATATAGGAAGGTAGTCAAAGTCAAAACAGCAGAATTTTTTTCTATATTAGAAACTGGAAGCCAGGGAGGAAAAAAAAAAAAGGAATCAAAGCCTTCTCTAAGGCTTTGAGCTTAAGAATGATGAAGTTGGGGTAGTATTATCAGGAAATGATAAGAAGGAAAAGAATCCAATGGTGAACAGAAAAATGATCTATATGGTTTGGGAAATACTGGCTCTTGGGGTCCAGCAAGATGTCCAGGTGGAAACGTCCATCAAGAAATAAATGCCCAGAAAGTGAACCCAATAGGGTTGAGAGTCAGAACTCTTCTGGAAAGTGGGATTAGCTAGAGAAAGGAAGATGAGGACAGACCTTGGAGACAATCTTATTTGAGGAGAAGAAGAAAGAAGCAGCAAAGGAATGAGGAAATGAGCAGCGGCTCAAGTAGTCAAAGAAGGAATCTGGTGAAGGTCAGAGAGAAGGGAAGAGTGGTGAAGGAAAGCACTGGTGCACTTGCACCCCCCCCACCCCGCCCCACCCCAGGCTCCCTTGCATCAGTGACCTGATCTGAGGTTCAGATCTTGCTCCATCACCTAGGAGTTATATGGCTTGAGGCTACTCAGTTAAGCTCTCTGAGCCTCAATTTCCTCATCTGTTAAATGGAGATAATGAGTGCCCACCTCATAATGCCATTGTATGATTAAAAGAGATATTTCTTTTAAAAGATAGCTAACACTCAGAAATACTAGCTCCCTCCTTTCCTCTCTGTGTCTGCTGAAGTTCATAAAGGTTAACAGGCATTCTATGCACACAGAGGTAAGGATCGGCAGAATCTCTGATACCCATACACTGGAGTTACCTCATTCTGGAAGAATGTATGGTCCACGGCGGTCAGTGACATCAGGGAGGTTGAGAGTTTGGCATTTAGGACATACTAGGGGAATCAGTAGGGAAAATTTGCTTCAGAATAGTGGACAGAAAAGCCAGCTTAAGAACTGCGCAGCTACTGGTTATATACCCAGAAAAATGAACACAGGATTTTGGAGATACATATGCACTTTCATGTTTATAGCAACATTTTTCACAAAAGCAAAGATATGGAAACAACGGAAATGTTTATCAAAGAATGAATGGATTAAAATGTACACACACACACACACACACACACACGCGTGCGCGTGCGCGCACGCAATGGAATGTTAGTCAGCTGTGAGAGAGGAGGGTATCCTGCCACTCGGACCTCGAGCACATTATGCTAAGTGAAGTAAGTTAAAGACAAGTACTGTGTCACTTATATACAGAGCCTAATAAAGTCAAACCCATGAAAAATAGGGCCAAAAAATGGTGGTCACTGGAAAGCAGGAGGGATGTTAAGGCTACAAGCTTGCAAAGAGTAGTAGATAAGCCATAGTGATCTAATATGCAATAGAATGAATATAGACAGGAATATCATAACTACATACTGTGATAAATATAGATAATAACAGCAACCACATTACAATACATAAGTGTATCAAAGCAATATGTTGTACACTTTAAAGTGTATGACACTTTTAGGACCATTTGTTATATGTCAAATATATTTGACCTAAATAAATAAATGAGTGGTTTATTCCCTTCTGGGGGCTCTGTTCTTGCTTTCCTGGTAGCCTATTTCTATGTATCCTTCTACAGTTTCTTTGTCGTTACTGTTTAATCACTAAGTCCTATCAGATTCTTTGTGAACCTATGGACTGCAGCCTCTTCTGTCCATGGGATTGCCCAGGCAAAAATACTGGAGTGGGTTTCCATTTATTTCTTCAGGAAATCTTCCTTACCCAGGGATTGAACCCATGTCTCCTACATTGACATGGCAGATTCTTTATCACTGAGCCACCAGGGAAACCCAGAGTTTCTTAACGTGTATACAAATGTTACATGGATTAAACTGAAATGCATTTTGTACACTGTGTTCTGTATCTGACCTTTCCTAACAAGTGTCCTGGACTTCTTTCCATCTCTGTATATAGAGAACATCTTCCTTCTTTCGTACAGCTTTGTGAATAATATTATAATTTAATCTCTTCTCTGTTGATGAACATTTGGGTTGTTTCCAATCTCCTGCTTCCATAAATAATGCTAGGATGGTTAACCATGTACACTGTTGTTCCACACAGCAGTTCTTTCTCAGGATAAATTCCCTAAGATGAAGTTCCTGCAGGACAAAGTCTTAATCAGACCTAAAAAGAGGATCAACCCATAAACACAGAAACCAAGGCTATAATTCTTTCATGAGGTGTCCAGTTTAGCACAGGAACAGATAACTAAAAATCCATATAGGAAAGATATTTCTTACTTACTCTCTTTGTAAAAACAGAAAACAAACCCAAACACCCATGATGAATGTACGTTTCACTCCCCATTTAATGTGCTTGGCTCCAGATGTTATAGAAATCATTGAGTTTGATGTATTCTGCGATAATTTTTATTCACAATGCTGTTCAAAGTCTTTTGAATAACATTAGGGAGGTGGCTGAGTTTTGCAGGAATTAATACATAGAAACCTGAGCTGGAGTTCGTTAGAGTGACAACTATAGAGCCATATTATGGTCGTACAGCTTCAGCAATAGAATCTTCTATCCCAAAATTGAGTTATCAGGTTAGTGGGTTGGCAGGCATGCAAGTTTAAATTGGCATTGTTCTCTCTCTCCTTTCCTGGCAGTTTCCAGCACACTCATCCCAGAAACAACTATATAACCCTCAATTTATAACAAGGAGCCTCTTCTTCCACGAAGCTTTATGCACTAAGCCAGCTTAGCATGTCCATGGCTGGGAGTAGAGACTTGGCACTTAAACTACATGGGATAGAAGAGCCAGGGAGACTAAAGAGCCAAGAGGAGAGCTGTTCTGCTTATTCCTGACATCAGTCATTTCCTTCTAGATGATTCTGACAGTAAGAGAGCTGAATTTTTCCAGAGAAGCTCCATCCCAGGTCATGTCTTCATAAATCAGAACAAGCTGCCCTCCCACAATCTACTCCAAGGACTAGCCCTTCAGGCTCAGCAGAAGACCAGCCCAGGCACCCCAAAAGAGAATGCAAGCATCCCTGTAATCAGGCGGTAGTTGGCGGTTTAGTTGCTAAGACGTGTCAGACTCTTGCGATCCCATGAACTGTAGCCCACCAGGCTCCTCTGTCCATGGAATTTTCCAGGCAAGAATACTGGAATGGGGTGCCATTTCATTCTCCAGGGGATCTTCCCCTCCCAGGGATCAAAACTGCATGACCTGCATTGCAGGCAGGTTCTTTAACACTGGGCCACCAGGGAAGCCTAGGACTTAGAAATCAGAGGGACTTGGGAAAAAAAGAATAGAAACAGCCCAGCAGGCAGAAATATGAAAATACCTGAGTCTTGTGCTTTGTAGCACTTTCTTCTTCCAAAGAAGTTAGAAAACTGCCTACAAGGCAGAAGGAGCAGAGAGATGGACCGACTAAGCTGGATGCAGCCAACAACAGAACCAGCAACACCACCATCTGAAGATGGTGCCACCTGGTGAAGATTCAGAGTGAAGCGCACAGGATTAAGGAAAGTAATTTAAGAAACTCCAGTGAGCTAGGAAAGCCGGGAGGAAAGGCATCAGAAATCAAAGTGCAGCTGCTCTTTTAGCTGTTTAAATCATTATATATTAGCTGCAAATTTGGTTTGTTGGCCAACACTCAGAAGTGACATATGGCCAATAAAAGGTTCGGTGGAGTTTTCCATCTGCTGTTCAACTTTACCATGGCTTCCGCACGGGTGGCTCGGTATCAGAGCAGGCTGCACTTCAGAATCCTTTCATGAGTGGCTCACAGGTCATTTCATGGGCACCATTCTATGCTGGCGTATGCCATCAATCCAGCAGAACATTTGACAGGTTGGTGTGCATGTTTCCTGGAACTTGTCCCTCTCTCAGACCTAACAGCCTTCCAGAATCCACCGAACAAAAAGTGTCTGAGTGGACCAGCTCTCTAGAGTGTTGCAGGTGGGGACACTGTAGGTTTTACAAGTGGAGTTCTCCTGAGGCATCACCTGGATACTCTGCAAAAAAACTTGTTAGAGACAACGACACTCTGGGTGCCCATTAAAACTCACGCCAAACGCAAAGGAATTGGCAAGGGCCAGCAGCTCAGGTTTGGAAATCGTATTCACTGGTCTTTAAAATGCAGAAAGAAGAGATTTATTTTCCTGGTCCTTGGTTGTTCATTTCACTCACCTTGGAACTAGAACTGCCTGCAACTGAGCAAATGGAGGCAAGCTGACCCGCTGTGTACTGTACTCACGGCTATCAGCTGGTCCTGCTATCCTCTGCCGCTAACATTCAGGGACACCCTGATGGACCTCCCAGTAGTGGGGGACACATTGTTACCCCAAAACTTGGAATGGGAGGAATCGAGATAGTCAAATCATTCGAATCCTCTTAGACACGGAATGGGGGGGATGAATGATGTCCACAGTGACTCCTATCAAGGAAAAGAATAAAACGTGTCCTGCTAGGTGATTTCACTGTAACCCAAAGGGACACTAGCAGGAAAAACAGTGACGCACGACACTGCATCTGCTTGCATTCTGCATGATGCTGTCATTTCTCCTGCCTGCTCTGCACCTGTCAGAAATACACAGTCAAGAGGCAGAGTGAGATTCAGGCCTAAAATCAAAAAAAGCTCTGTGGAGAACTCCTGTTTCTAATCTGTTGGCAGAGAGCTGATGGTGGAAGGACAGGAGGGAGACAGAGGAGAAAAAAGAGACTTGTTGAAATATTACATAGGAATTGATGTAAAAAATGAAAAGTCTGAAGGTCTGTGAGGAGGTGGCACAAATTATAACAATGAATCATTTGCACAGAAATGGGCTTTCAGTTCTGACAGACAGCGAGGATTTAGGAAGATAGATTTCTCCAGGGTTCAGCAAGAAACTAAGGCAAAGCAGCCAGTGGCGCTTGGGGTTTGGCAGAGAGTCACAAACTCCTTCTTGAATGTGCTGACTTGGCGAAAACTCAGTCCTCAAGGAGCCAGCCTCTCTGGAGACTGTAATTTTTTTAACCCCTGTGTATTTGAGGGAAAATTTAATCTCTCTGCCTCTGACTCATTTACACTTAAATCATCATAAAAACATTTTGTTTTGTGCTATTTGCTGGTCAGTAAGTTCGAGTCTAATTTAGAAACAGTTTCTAGTCCTGGAAAAGGACCCAAACTAGACACAAGACTCAGACCAGCTTCTGCTTGGATTGCAAACAGTGGGAGGTTATTTCTTTGGGTCACACTGAGGGGAAATGGGTGTATACATTTTAACCCCCAGCTCCCATGTCCCCACCACCCAATGCACACACACTGTCAAACACACACCCAACTAAGATACTGTGCCTGGTAAGAGATCAATGGAACAGGATGCCTGAATAGCTCTGTCCCCTAAAATTAAACTAGGTCATAGTAAATCTTTAAGTATTAATAGTAATGGTGAAGGATGATGGCAGGTTATTTCATCCTCCTGAGCTTCAGTTTTCTCATTCATAAAATGTGGGCAATGATAATAGTGGCTGCTTCCCAATGGTGAGCCTTAAATGCATTGATCCCCAGGGAGTGCTCAGCACTCTTTCTGCATATGGTAAATACTTACCCAGGGCCTGGTTCAAATCAGTGAACTGTAACACTTCTTGGCAGGTGGAGCAGACGCCCATCAGATGCCTGCTGCACCCCCTCACCGCTAGGCCTCCCCTGACTCTCCTCTCCACTATCACTGCCCCTGGAGCACTCCCGCAGGCACAGTAGGGTGGCACACGCTGCGCGCTTGTTCCCTGGGCCTCTCACCTCCTCCACAGCTTCTCTGTGGTCTTTGGTTGGGTTCTCCCAGAAGCGGACTTTGAAATAAAGATTGGAACACTGAGAGGGGAGTAGGGGAGTGAGATGGGGTGAGAAGAAAGCCCATAAATGGTCTGACAATGAGCAGGTGATTGCAGTGGTAACTGAGGTTCGACCACTGGAAGCCTCTGGAATAATGGACAGCACAGGCTTCATCATTGGTTCACACAAGGATAAAGACACTGGCTTATTTAGCCATGGACTCTGAGCTCTCCACTCTCCGTGATGTTAACTCTCTGGGAAGAGCTATAAGTGCGCTCCCCTAGAAAGCCAGATGCACTGAGGGGCATGGCAAGGCCTGACCAGCGGGCAACAGGAGCCCTGGGTCTTCTCAGGGCCCCACTCAGGGCCCACGCATGCAGCCAGGAGGCACTAAGAACCTATGGAGTAAACCTGGTAGCCAGGTCCTGGTGGGGAGACAAAAGCTGGGAGATAAATTCTCCCCTTCTCCCCCCATCAGGGTCAACTGAACTGAGAGGCATCTTGTATCTCTTCCAGGAAAATGGCCTCAGGAGGTGAAGCAACTTCCAGAAGGCTGGCTCCACAGCCCAACCTCACCTCACCCTTCCTCCTCCCTGTCTCCCCTCCCTCTGCCCTCAGTCCTGCTCCAGGCATTATGTTCTTCCAGTAAACCTGGGCTTTGGGGGAAGCCAGGCTAACACTGCAGGGTTAATTTCATATTAATTCCACTCTTCATCACTCTATTTCACAGAGACTAGATTTTACTGAGAGTGCCAAGAGCCATGATTAGGAAGGACTTCCCTGGTGGCTCAGACGGTAAAGCGTCTGTCTACGATGCGGGAGTCCCGGGTTCAATCCCTGGCTTGGGAAGATCCCTTGGAGAAGGAAATGGCAATCCACTCCAGTACTCTTGCCTGGAAAATCCCATGGACAGAGGAGCCTGGTAGGCTATAGTCCATGGGGTCGCAAAGAGTCAGACACGATTGAGCAATTTCACGTTCACATTACCTATTTAAGAAGGTAAGACCCTCTAAGTCATCCAGGAGAAAGTATTAGATCCCGGTACGTGGGTATCCCTAGAATGGGAAATACAGCTCCTGGATAAAATGGTCCACAAATGCAAGGCCTCCAGCCCCCCAAGTTAAAGAAAGTAGAATTCATGAAGAATCTGGGAGGTTGCATGTAATGGCTTCCTGAACTGGACCTAGAAGCAGTGTCAGTGCAGCCTAGCCGTTTGATATTGTCAACAGAAACCCTTCCTGGTGGCTCAGATGGTAAAGAATCTGCCTGCAATGTAAGAGACTTAGGTTCGATCCCTGGGTCAAGAAGATCCCCTGAATGAGTAGGGAATGGGGAGGGAATGGCTACCCACTCTATTCTTGCCTGGAGAATCCCATGGAGAGTGCAGTCTGGTGGGCTACAGTCCATGGGGTCGCAAAGAGACGGACACGACTGAGCCATTTCACTTCCACAGCAATCCTGGGCCACCCCTGCCACTAACCAGTGGAAAACAAGGGTCGCCTGATGGAAAGTGGTCCTTAACCAAAAATATCATAATGAAGCAGACAAGCAGTTAACCTGAAGTGTTTCATGACTAATTCCAGTTTTTGAGATTTCAAACACATTCTGAAAGAAAAAAAAAAAATAAGTGTCTTCTTTTATCTGGTAAGGCAACAGCTGTCAGGACACATAATTGTCCGGTATCTGCCACACTGAAACAGCCATCGCTGTAGTCCTCTCACTGGTCCTGGCACCGAGAGTTGCTCCCAGTCCCAGGCTGCTTCCACCCCAGCTGGGGATTTCCTGGAAATACTCTGCAGAATGAATAATACATCGTTTTGTTTCTATGAGGACACTTGTCACTGTTTCACTTGCCAAAGTGCAGATGAATATTCAGCGAGGACTGTGGCCTCCGCTGCCTGCCATGAATGGGCAGGGGCAGCCGTGACCCACGTGATGTGATTTCAGAATGCTCCCACCGCCGGAATCCACCACAGGAAGCCGCCAGAAACCCGCGGAAGGGGAAGTAGCCACCATGGAGCCCTATGCCCCACGCTCTGCAGTAGGGCCTTTCTGTACTGTCACTGGGGTGGGCAGTTTCTCCAGAAGGCTCAGAGAGCAGATACCTTAGGCTCTGTGGTCCACACCCTCTGTCAGAAGCTTCTAACCTTGCCACTGTAGTGCCACAGCAGCCACAGCTAATAAATACACGAAAGGGCACAGCTGTGTTCTCCTGAAATTTTATTTACCAACACAGGATCTGGCCAGCAGGCCGGAGTTTGCTGTCTCCTGGGCCAGCTGATGTCACGTTCATGACTCCTGGGTGGCAGGCGTGGTCCTCCTGGAGGAGTTTCTCATGTGCTGTCACTCTTGAGGGAAATGACTCAGCAAATCGCAAATGTGAGATTTATCATCCACTCTTCTGGAGATGAGCTGAGGAGCAAAGTACCAGGAGAGGGGGCAGAAAAGGACAGAGGGAGAGGAGAGGACGAGGTGACAGACCGTGAGACGTAAGGCGAGGTGGGGACGAGGGGAGGCACAGGCTGTGAGCACAGATGGTGACAAGGTCCCCTCACCTCAACTTTCCTGGACCCTTGTAGGCAGTGCCACACCATGGTTAAAAGCAGGGTCTGAATGTCAGTTGCTTTGACATAACTGGCTTTGCTTCTGATGGCGGGGAGGGACCTTGGGTAAATTATTAATCCTGGATGTTAGACTTCTCAGCTGTCAAGGGGGGATTCTTAAGATTGAAGGGAGGATTAAATGAAATAATTCACGGAAGGGGCTTGGCAAAGTGCCTGGCATGATGTGAGTATTCCAAAAAGGCCAGCTGTTATCATCGTTCATTACCTAGGATGAGCCCAAGGAAGTAAAGGCTATCAAAACAAAACAACACTGTAAATTCACAAATACTCTTCGTGAATATTCCATACGGCTCCTGTCGCCCTTACAAGTAAGAAACTTACCAGAGAGCCCACTGGATGGTCTAGAATAATAATCACAGCAGCAGTGACACACTCAGATATAAGTTTCTGCGCAAACCAGGAATCCATCAATCCTTTCCCCAAAGAAGTCTCCCTTCCCCGTTTGGTACACTTGAATGTATTATGTCTTAGCAGTTGATTACTGACACTATAGGGAATGCGTCTGCAATCCAACCTAAACGCCAAGGCTTGTTTTTCTAGTCATTTATTATAAGCATGCTTTTTTCAGGGCTTACTGAGGCTTGAGCAGTAATATGAGAGACTACAAATTAGATAAAATATAGTGCATAAGGTACACAAAACCAATTGCTTTATAATTCCATTTGCATGAAGCCCGGTGACACCCTATTCACAGCTCTTGAACTGAAGGGGTCAACATATGACAAGAGCATTTAAGACGGGAAATCGAGTTTCTAAGCAAAAGTGTAGCCACCACCAGAAAAACTGAAAAATGAGAATTGGAAATTGAATGTTTCCTGGGCTTGAAACATTCATGTATAGTGGAACCCCACTGGCCTCAATCTCTCCCAGTCTTTCAGGATTCATGCATGTTTTGCTTCTCTGGGAAGTTTGCACCCATGCCTCCAGTCTAAACTGGTTTCTGGCTCCTCTCACTGCCCACAGGACAAATAGCAGTGGTTCTCAATCCTGGAGGCACATTCAAATAATCTAGGGAGGTTTTTAAAAATCCTAATGCCCAGGTCCTCCTCTAAGAAATCTGATTTTGTTGGTCTAGGTAGGATTAGACATTAGCATAGCTTTTCACATTTTATCAAAATAAAATATTACATACAGAAACTGCTCAATACGTTTTCATAATGGAACATGCCCATGTAACCAACACATAGATTAAGTCACAGAACAGGACTTCTCTGGTGGTCCCGTGGGTAGGAATCTGCCTGCCAATGCAGGGGACACAGGTTTTGATCCCTGATCCAGGAAGATCCCACGTGCTACAGGACAGCTGAGCCTGTGCTGTACAGCTACTGAAGCTGTGAGCCACCACTGCTGAGGCTGTGAGCCTCAACTACTGAAGCCCACAAGCTTGTGCTCGGCAATAAGGGAAACCCCCATTATAAGCAGCCCCCACACTGCAACTAGAGACTAACCCCTGCTTGCTGCAGATAGAGAAAGCCTGTACACAGCAATGAAGACCCAGCATAGCCAAAAATAAAAACAATTTTTTAAAAAAGATACCACCCCAGTTCCCTTCCCAGACTTATGCCTTCCAGGGTAAGCATCTTCCTGAATTCTAATAGCTTCGGATGAATGCTGTCTGTCTTTGGCATTAATGGAATTATACAGTATAACTCATATTTAAATAGACTTCTGAATTTTGGAGCAGTCCAGATTTGCAACAAAAAAAGAAGTGTGGATAATACAGAATTCCAGTGTACCCCACACTTACTTTTTTCTATTGTTAGCATCTTCCATTGTGATGGTACCTTTAAGCGTGACACTTGTTTATCTGGTTTCTTTCACTCAACATTATAGTGAAGAGATTTATCCATGTTGTTGCATGTAGTCAATCTTTCCTTCTCATTGCTAAGTGGCACTCCATTATGTGAATGATCCATAATTATTTATCCATACTACTGTTGATGTGCATTTGGATAGTCTCCAGTTTGGAGCTCTTATAAGCAGTGCTGCTATGAACATTCCAGTAGGCATCTGTATTTTTTAAAAGCTCTCCAGGGATTCTAATGTGCAGCCAGAACTGAAAACCACTCATAAATTCTTGGCCAAACAATTCATTCCTCCTTGGGTTGTTGTTCTTATCCCTCAGACTTTTCTCCTCTGTGACGGGGTGGGGGTTGGGGGTAGAGGGGAGGAGAGTGGGAGCAGGGCTTGGTGTTTTTGTGCTCCCCACTGGAGTCAAATAGGTCTTCAACAAATGCGTGTGTGTTGATTCTTCAATTGACGACGCTTTCCTATTTCGCAACACCCCTTTGCTCCAGGTTAGGATTGTTTCCATGCTTCAGCATTACTCCTGCTGATGCAGCAGGCTGTGCAGCACCCACCTTTGCTTCATCTGGGCTGAAATAAGCCCCCTCTCTCTCTGGTGCTCACAAGCTGGGTGCTAAACATGCATCATTAGGACACATTTGAAAAAGCAAATCTCAAGTAACAGTTTAAGAGGAGGCAGGATGCTCAGTGAGCCCAGGTCGATTCAGGTGATGATCCATTCATCATTTGCATGTTTCCTTTGTATAGTGATTGCTTCTCAACTTTTGTCATTTTCCTAAAAGGTATTTATCTTTTTATTGATTGTTTAATAGTGGATCTTCGTGTAATGAAATTCACACTTTTTGCCCTGCATGTTACACTTATTTTTCAAAGTGCTGTATGCTATTGAATTCTGTATGTGGTCCTCTTGGTAGCCTCATTTGGTAGCCTTTTTTCCCCTTCCCTGGTCCTCCCCAGAGCCCAGGCATGCAAAGCAAAGCTGCCATGTGCCTGGCATCATGAACTTTCCAACCTGTTTCCATTGAGACATCAGACCCGGATTTCTACTTGAAAACGAGGCTGTACCATCACAAGTTTATCTAGATATTAGTTTCCTACTTGTAACAAATTGCCATAAAGTAGATGTCTTAAAGGACTTCCCAGGTGGCTCAGTGGTAAAGAATCCACCTGCCAGTGCAGGAGACACAGGTTCAGTCCCTGGATTGGAAAGATCCCCTGGAGTGGGAAATGGCAATCCACTCCAATATTCTTGCCTGAATAATCCCTAAGACAGAACAGCCTGGTGGGCTACAATCCATAGAGTCGCAAAGAATCAAACATGACTGAAGTGACTGAGTATGCACACAGGTGGCTTAAAACAACATAAATTTATTTTCTCACAATTCAGGAGGCTCCAATTCCAAATCCAAGGTGTTGACAAGACTGATTCCTTCCGGAGGCTCTGAGGAAGAAATCATCTCATGTATCCACCACCTAGTCTGTTTCCCACTAAGATGGAGAGATGCTTGCAAGCAGAAAGTACATCTTACTCTCCCCATCTTGGTCTTGTGTACCAAGCACACAGTAGGACATCAGTAGATGTCCCTGGTCAGCTCAATGGGCCATACTGAGTGCTGTGAGCCAGCTTGCTCTGCGCTTATAGTTTCTCACTCATCATGGCTCAGCTGGTAAAGAATCCACCTGTAATTCGGGCAACCTGGGTTCAGTCCGTCAGTTGGGAAGATCCGCTGGAGAAGGGAAACGCTACCAATTCCAGTATTCTGGCCTGGAGAATTCCATGCGGTCACAAAGAGTCAGACAAGACTGAGCATCTTTCACTTTCATCATGTTTTATTTGTGTTGCACTGCTTGAAATTCTTCTACAGCATTTTCTCATAGCCTTTGTCTTCATCACTCTCACTCACCTGTACTCACCATAAAGGAACCAGTCAGCCAGGTTCATGGTCCACTGTCCTCACATGTCCTGCTGGGGGGTTGCTGGTCACACGAGCATGGCTCTGAATGGGTGTGTGTGTACATCTTCAGTCCCTTCAATAGTGCCCAACTCTTTGTGACCCTATGGACTGTAGGTTCCTCTGTCCATGGGATTCTCTGGGCAAGAATACTGGAGTGGGTTGCTATGCCCTCCTCCAGGGGATCTTCCTGACCCAGGGATCAAACCCACAACTCCTGCATTGCAGGCAGATTCTTTACTGCTGAGCCATCAGCAAAGACCTCTGAAGGAGTGAGTTAGCTCCAACATTAGAAATCGCACCTTGGCCCTTGTCATTTCTGCTGTGCCAATATTATTGTACAAGCATGTTTTCAGCCTACTTGGGACATGGTGCACCTACCTATAAACTGACAGTTTTGACCTGCCGAGTCACAGAGATTAACTAAATTCTTAACTCAACAATCTAAAAAACATATAAACAACTGAGGCAAGATGGAGAAGCCCAAAGTATCTGAGTTCCAACCTCCAAACAGATGGTAATACAGCCAGCTAGTGTTCAAAGAGTGAGCCAGATACCTGAAATCACTTCTCAAGAAGCCTGACATATAAGAAGACAATTGGCATTCACACTTTTCTTGTCTCTGGTGAAAGATGACGGAGGATTTGCTTTAAGAATATTCCTGTATTCTTGGTGCAGTAGCATTTAGGACTGCTAGTCAGTATGCGTGGTACAAACTAAAAATTTTGATCTCCCTCTCCACTTCACCCTCCACATTGTAACCAAGGAGGTCATTCTGAACTCCTGATCTATGGATTCAAATGGCCCAAGGCCATACAACGTTGTGCCCAGTGCAGCCCAAGCTTCTTCTAGAGAAATGTGTCTTTCTGCGCTCCTCACCCGCACTCTCCACTCCTCACCGGCTCTCACCACACCCTCCACTGCCCATCTCTCAAACACAGAGGGTGTCACTCTTCCATGCCTTGGCTCATGTTAGTCCCCTACCTTTTCCTCCACCTTCCTCTCGTCCTGCTGGAAAATGCAATTATATATCCACTGGGTTTCCCTGGTGGCTCAGACAGTAAAGAATCTGCCTGCAATGCGGGGGAGATGTGGGTTCAATCCCTGGGTGGGGAAGATCCCCTGGAGAAAGGAATAGCAACCCACTTCATTGATCTTGCCTGGAGAATTCCAAATCTCCAGCGCACTACATTGCAGTGAATCAGAACTAGAAGCCACGGTAAACTGTTATTTTGTTTTTGGTTTTGGTGGGGAGGATAAGAGCAAGTTTTGCAAAAATATGCATAGCCTGTGGGCATGGAAGACCTTTGGAGAATTCCAAGAACATATCTGACATCAGCCTCCTCTCTCCCCACCCCCACATCCCCCACATTCACTCTGCTTAAAGTGAGAGTGCAGCCCAAGCCCACTGGCCATAGAGGTTTGGATGCATATATCACCTTCCATGCCTACTCACCATCAGGGCTTCATCACGAAGCCTGTCATGTGACCTGAACAACCAAATGTCCTAATCAGGTTTCAAGCTCAACTAAAGGCTGTCACTAAAGCTTTACTTAACATAAAACACATTATGAACCAGCAAATTAGAGTTTTAAAAGTTGGATTTAAAAACTTAATTACACAACACACAGTCTGAGCTCTCACTCCATCTCTCATCTGATCTAGACTTGATACCCCTCTATCCTTGCCTTTACCTGAGCCCCACAATCCGATCTCTCTTCTGTTCTCTTTTTCCTTGTATCATCACCCTTAGTGGGGTGAGCAGCAGAGTTGTGGTAAAGAAAGAACTGGTTATAACGGAAGAAGTGAGGAGTGCCATGATGCATTGTACATGACTATTCTTTAGTAATTTCTTTAAAGATAGAAGTTTAATTGTTTTTCAGTCAATCAAATCAAACTATTGTCATATTAAATTATCTGAGTCAAGATGTCATGTGACACAAGAAAGGAAATCAGTAATTTTTATGGCCATGGAATGGAGTTGGGGACACCCTTAGTTTTCAAACTACATGATAAACACCTCTTGTATTTTGTCTTGTGTGCACGCATTACCTTTTTGCCAAAACATTTTTTTAAGGTTCTATGTGCTCTTAACAGACCCAATGCACCAGGGTCCTAGAAAATAGTGCATGCCAACTCTAGGAAGGCATAACATTAAATATCCAATTAATTCCAGTGTGTTTGTGCCACAGCTTTGTTGGAAATGAAAACCTGAACGTTTTCTTAGAAATGTTTCTTCTTTTCTTGTATTGGAGGTAGAGTCTAGAATTGGCTGTGAACTTGTAAACAGCAATTGAACATAAGAGATAGGTTCAACATCACTTCTCCTACAGGAAGCCAAAGAATTATACAAATATGTGTCTGAGAAGCAAAGGGATATTTAGGAATGCAAACTCATGTTTCCTGATTGGTGAATAAATATTACAGTCCTGTAACTCAACATACACAGCCAGCAATCTTCAGTAGAAGTTTATTGGCTTATTTATTTTTCAGAAACTAAACCAGCAAAATCTAACATGCTACAAATTTTGTTTCATTTGCTCTCTTCAATCAACTGCAAATGAATTGTTAAGAGTGTTACTCTTTTATAGGTTATCAATAGTTTTTTCCATCAAAAAGCTATTTTAATTCATTATTGATGCTTCTCACAAATGCCACCATAAAGTTACAACTCTATTGATGGCAGATAAAAGAGAAAACATCTGAGGAAATGTGGGACATGAATTCTGTGAGCACAGCATTGTCTTGTTTTAATGAAAGTGTATTTGTTGCTCAGTCGTGCCCGACTCTTTGTGACTCCATGAACTGTAGCCTGCCAGGCTCCTCTGCCCATGGAATTCTCCAGGCAAGAATACTAGAGTGGGTAGCCATTCCCTTCTCCAGGGAAATCTTCCCTACCCAGGGATCAAACCCAGGTCTCCTGCATTGCAGGCAGATTCTTTACCATCTGAGCCACCAGAGAAGCCCATTAAATTATCCCTGATAATGCAAGTAAACTCAGCAATGCCTCCATTACCCCCCCCCCCCCAACCAGGACACGGGGAGCACCAGCAGAAATCCCCTATACACACTCCCATCTGCTCTCTTGAAACCAGACAGTCAGTCTGGCTAAGAATTACATGTTGAGGCTCAAGAGCCAGACTGAAATGCTCCACTAACTCCTAGCTAATCACCTTGGCCAATTGTCTTTAACTTTTCTGCCTGAGTTTCTTCATCTGTAAAAGAGAACAGTTGTGTCTCTCTTATGGGATAGTTATGTGGAGTAAGAAAGATAATGCATGTCAGGAACTTGGCAGCAAGTAAGTACTCAGTAAATATTAGCTCTTATAATTATATTGAGATTATAGTAACAACAACCAGACTTGGTACTGTCATGTCTGGAGACTTTCCTATCCAGGTGCTTTCCTTTTCACCTTGGCCTCACTGATGATCTGATCAGTGCACGGAGAATGCTTTTCTGTTGATCACTGACCCCCACGTTTCACAGGATCAATTCTACCTTGGGTGTTTCCCATGTTTGGTATCCAGAAATTTATAACTGAACAACCTGGAAATGTGAACTCTTTTCTATCCTTTCCTCTACTCTGCTTTGATAACTGCTCTTAAGCACAGGCAGAATATCAAGGACCAGTGGAAGATAAGGGAGGCCACAAAACCCTCCCTCATCCCCAGCCATCCCTCATCTCTGGACAATGCCTGAACTTACATCATTGGCTCAGTGAAATCTTCAATTAAGAGGAATGACAGAAAGATATATGGAATCTAGAAAGATGGTCCTAATGAACCTATTTGCAGGGCAGGAATAGAGATACAGACATAGAGCACGGACTTGTGGACCCAGTAGGAGGAGGAGAGGGTGGGGCAAATTGAGAGAGTAGCATTGAAATATATACATTACCTTGTGTAAAATAGATAGCTAGTGGGAAGTTGCTATATAGCTTCGGAAGATCAGCCTGGTGCTCTGTGATGACCTAGGGGGGTGCGATGGCGGGTGGGGTGGGAGAGAGCCTCAGCAAGGAGGGGATATATGTATATTTAAAGCTGATTCACATTGTTGTATGGCAGAAGCCAATACAACATTATAAAACAATTATCCTCCAATTAACAATTTTTAAAAAACAGAAAGTTGAGTTAAACTCTCCTGAAAGGAAATGAAACATGAATTTTACCTTCTTCCAATCCACTCCAAACTCAGGCTTTAGATATGGTAGGAAAGCATGGCGCATGATGGATTGTGTAGCCTGTAACTTACCTTATAAGAACCAGATCCGCAGGCTTTAGTTGCAATACTTCACCAAAAAATAGACATATGAGTTACTCTTCCTCTTCTGCATACACAAATCCTATACATCATTCAAGACTAAAATACTTCATCCAGGTATAAACACTCCTTTCTCTAAGTGTGCATAATGCCTTGTAACTTGATTCTGGCCCTTGTTAATTCCTGCCTTATTTTATGTTATTCGTGTATTATAGGTCCTGGTGACTATGCTCTAACTTTCCCCCTGAGCTCTCAGAGACCTGAGGTCAGTGCTGCTGCCTCTATTTCTCATCCTCAGCTTGTCATCCATGTTCATTTTCATGTTGTGTCATCCTTATTGCTCCAGTCTGCATCGACAGCCCCATTTGATGCATGAGCAATGATGATTAGAGATCCAAACATACAGTGACTTTATATCATCACAGCCTCTGAAACCATGACACAAACCAAGAAATAATCAATAGCACAGTTTTTAATAGTGCAACTAAAAATGGATTACCTGCTCCTAAGCATAGAGAAACGATTACAGCTGGAGCTGCTACAGAAGGGAGGGCTTACGTTCAATAACGTGAAATAGGAAATCTCATGCAGTTACGAAAATGGGTTATCTATTCTTAGCTCCAACTTGGAAGTGACTTTTTCACACAAAGGAGTGCAAACCTTATTACTAACCACAGCCCTTAAATATTCAGCTTCTGGCCCCCAAACTATGAATCCTCACAAAGGGAATGCAGTGGTCTGGTCCATCTCTTCTTAGAGCCAAAAAAAACTCAGAAATCTCTATGAACCATAGGCAGCATGTTGGAGGGATATCGAAGGGAAACCGAGGCCTTTTAAAAAAGTCCATCTGATGGACTCAGAGCCAGTGACACCAGAGCCAGAAACAGCATGTTCTTCTCATCAGCTTAAGGGTACCTCAAAGTGCATGTCATTCAGAGCCAGAGATGCAGTGTCTCTCAGACTTCATTCCAGCCTCTTTCCCCATAGTGGCTTCCCAGGTGTCACAGAGGTAAAGAATCTTCCTGCCAACACAGGGGACACAGAGACATAGATTTGATCCCTTGGTTGGGAAGATCCCCCGGTGGTGGAAATGACAACCTGCTCTAGTATTCTTGCTTGGAAAATTCCATGGACAGAGGAGCCTGCCAGGCTGTGGTCTATGCAAAGAGCTGGACATAACTGAGCACGCACGCAATGTGGTAAATCTCCTATGGTACCTCAGAAAGCTTGCCCTCCTAGAGCTCTGCTAGGAGCAGGGCATGGGTCCCAACTACTCTCCAGACTGGCCATTATCCAGATCTTCTTAATATCTGGATTTCCCTGCTCCACCTTGTGCTTAAAGATGCTCCCTCTGCATCTGTCTTCCCCAGAACACTCAAAGCCATCACTGTGAAAAGCTCAAGATCTTCAAACATGTTAGAAGAGCTCTTCTCCTCTGACGTTTCTTCTCTCTTCCCTGCAGAAGTTTCCAAGGTAAAGAAATAAGAACAACCTTGTTTCCCACCTGAAACAGGGAAGGAGAAAAAAAATGGAAAAACTCACACCAATTGATAGGTCATTTCTTCATTCTGCCACAAATAAAGACTCTATAATAAAGACAAGAGCAAGATGTAGATACCCCAGGGCAGATGGGAGCTTTTCAGATAAGAGCAACATGAAACAGGCAGAAAAGAAACCAGTTTGGACCAAAACTAGTCTAGTAAAAAGTTATCTCCAAGTTCCTTAGGGAGGAAGGAGAGAAGAAACGGGCCAAACCTGCTGTGTATCTTTCCTTTACAGCTTGAAGTCTATCTGTAAGAACAGTGAATGGTGTTTTAGTTCATTCTCCACAATACATTAACCATCTTCATAAAACCCAAGGTACAGAATCCTTTCTAAAAGTGTTAGAAGCAAACTCTAGATGTGGGTGACGCCGACTTGAACACCAGCGTCCAAATTAAGTGGACAAACCAAGTATGAAACACCCCCTAAGAGGACTGGCTCAACCTCAGATTAGTTCCATCTCTATGTGCAGAATATGAAAAATCAGAGTTTTTGAAGGGGGATCCCAGTGTCCGGTGAGACATTTGCACAGCATAGATGATCTGAAAAATAGCAGATGCTTTTATCCGATTTATTACACCATTCAGTCACTAAGGAAATGGAAATTCTGGAAGTCAGCCAGCCATGCTTAACCTAAAGATTTGTGCTTTCCAAAATGGAGTAGTGATAAACCTAGCCTATCTTTCCCATCACAGACACAACCTACAAAAGACAGAAGTTTTCCAGCCATTATATATTATCCCCTAACTTCTTCATTTTCCCCAATCATTTGGCAAACAGTTGCAGAAGAAACAATCAAAATATCTTAAATAGGTGTAGTAAACAGGTAAATTAAAGAAGGAAATGGCAACCCACTCCCATATTCTTGCCTAGAAAATCCCATGGACAGAGAAGCCTGGCAGGCCATAGTCCATGGGTTGCAAAAGAATTAGACATGACTTAGCAACTAAACAACAACAACAAACAGGCAGATAATCAGTCTGCACTCACATGGGGAAATGATGTATAACTCTTTAATTACACAAGTAATCAAGTGGTGCTTGTTTATTGATAAACCAAAATCCTAGAAATTATATGGATAAGACAATAGTAGAAATTAAAAATTGCCTACTATCGTACCACACAGTAATAACTGCTATTAACATCTTGGTATAAATTTTTCCAGATTTTTTTCATACATACACATAAGTAGACTAATTTTTGTAAAAGGAAATAAACCTAATCTTGTAAAAATATCTAACTCTTACAGAATTAGGGTCATTATACATGCCATTCTGTAACCTGTTTTTTCATTTAGGAATATACTTTCATATAAAATTTTCATATTTCAAAAATCTCTACTTAATCATTTTATTATTGACAGAATACTCCACTGTACCATAATTATTTTATTAGAAAATGTATGTTATCTCCAGTTTTTTGACATTATAAACAATCTTACAATGAACGAATATACTCTAGATGCATTTCTGGCCAGTCCCTTTGAACAAATTCTTTAAAAAGGAATTTGAGGTCAATGCTGTTCAGATTTCAAATGCTGTTTTGACGTACATTGCCAAACTGCCCTTCAGAAGAACTGTTCCAATGTATACTCCCACCTGCATGGTGTGAGTGAGTGTCCAAAGCATTCATCTTAATTCTGCACAGTAAACACACTGACAGACCCAACTTCTTGGGTCTATAAGAACATGAAGCCCTAACAATACACTGTCCATCATTTGCAAACATGCACACCTAAGAAACAAAATGGTTATGTTGATAATACATATGTGTTCAAGCAAGACAAAAATCTGCAGGAGATTCTCATTTGGCAGTAACTCTTAAATCATGCTCTATTTTTAAATATGTAGTTTAATCAATTCACCATGTGGCTCTCAGGTTCTTTATCAGCCAGATGTTTTCTAAGATATCCTCCTGTTCCAAAATCTATGGTTCCATTCCACAGAGGGAGAGAAAAAGGCCTCGGGCCCCTGGCTGGGAACCAAAGGCACCTTGTGTGGCATGGCTTCCTCTCCAGCCATTGCTCCCCCAATTCCCTGCAGGAGCAGCTCCCTCTTGCCTGTGTGCTATTTCCTGAGGAGGCCAGGCTACTTCCAGATTCCATGTCTTTGGACACAGAATTCCTCTACCTTGAAATATTACCCTTCTTTTCTTTCTCTCATGGCAAACTCTTCTTTTCCTTCAAGGCCCACCCCCAATAACACCATCTCTTTGAAGCTTTTTTGGAATCCCCCCAGTTACTATTTGTATTTCAACATCACCCTGTTTCGCCTACTTTACACCACTTATAACCCTGAGAGCAATGATCTTCTTAATGTCTGTCTCTCCCATGAGACCATGTACTCTGTATTTCTTGGGTTAAGAACTGTGATGTGAAATATCATACTATCAAATTAAAATTAAATTAATATCTTTTATTTAAAAAGAACTGTGATGTGCATATTCAAAGTGCTTTTCTTAAAAAAAAGTTTCTTTTTTTTTTTTTTAATATGGACTACTTTTTAAAGTCTTTTATTGAACTTGTTACAGTATTGCTTCTGTTTTATGTTTTGGTTTTTTGGCTGCAAGGCATGTGGGATCTTAACCCCCAGACCAGTGATCAAACCTGCATCCGCTGCACTGGAAGGTGAAGCCTTAACTACTGGACCACTAGGTATGTCCCCTAAAGGCGCTTTTTATAAGCACTTGATAATAAGCTGCAAATGAGCTCACAGGTTACAGTTCTTCTAAATCTGTCTCTGACACCTCTAAAAATTCAGCGATCTACTCAAATCTGTGTCAAGTAGAAGACTACTACTTTGTACATCAAGGCGCCAGGGTTTCTTCTGGGGATTATCCCAGACCCAGTCTCCTCTTAATAGCATGCTCTTCCTTCCCTCTTAAGAACAAGCACCTACTACTAATGCTCATTCCTGGATTGAGAAAGAGCGGGATTAAACCCAGCCCATACACACAACACCATGGGACCAGCCAGGGGCTATCTGCCGTCTATAGGGAGGGCTCCAGGGAGAGAGGGAAGATTGTAGCAATTCTAGTTAAGCAAAGTGGTCTGCTGAGTGTAAGAGGGACATAGTCTTTGTACATTGTTCCAGAAGCTACTATAGCAGGACAGAGAAAACAAATGAGAGGAGGCTAAACAGGGAAACAGAAACGTGTTTCTACTATCAACTTTATCTTACAGGACTCAGGCAAGGACCCAATGTGAATTTCCCTCAAGCCGTGTGAACATTCTGCGGGTGCACATTCTCCAGGTAACACTTTAGAAGTGCTAACTCAGCACACATGATTCTTAAGACACTCCCCTTCAGCTGATTTTCACACAGCAAAACAGATACCTTGTTGTTTTTCAAACTGACTTTAAGCAAATATGTGTTTCTCTTTTCACTATGGAACTGGAGCTTCTCCAAATGGCCATGGTCAGAGCAGGGGGCCACTGAGGCTCAGGGAGCAGCAAAGCCTGATGTGGGGAGCTGGAATTCCAGAGGTGGCCAAGAAGATGCTTTGAAGAAGGAAATTGCAGCTCACTCCAGTATTCTTGCCTGGGAAATCCCATGGACAGAGGAGCCTGGTGGGCTATAGTCCCTGGGGTCGCAAGAGTCAGACATGACTTAGTGACTTAAACAACAACAGCAATGCACATCATGTGCGGTAACTAGTAGTTCTAATAATTCTAATGATACACATTCCATCCCTAGAGTCATTTTTTCAATTCAATAGTAGAAATATGACTTGGTATAGTCCTATTTTATGTTTAATGAATAACTCAGCTTCTCCCATAGAAGGATTTTAGGTAGTTTACAAAAACTAGCTATACCAACATAACTTATATTGTTCTCAAATATTTTTACAATTGTTAATAAATTTTTAATGCATTTTATTTGCTTATTCATGTATTTTACAGCAAACACTTTGAACAATCTCATTCAACAATCTCACTCTTCTTATGCACAACACTTACTGAGACTAGTGATCAAACCTGAGAGAACATTCAGTTACCCTCAGTCAATGCATGCAGTGGCCTGGTTTCCACCCCACTGTGAGAGCACCCATGCCAAGCTGTGCTCATTCTCTGTCCTGCTAACTTCGCACTTCCATCTGAGGAAAGCAGCTCTTATAAAATTACAGTAGGCATCAACGAGTGTTCTGGAATACAGTTTCCCACAGTGGCAGTATTTAGTGTACGTAATGTATTTAATGACTGTCCACTATGATGTACTGCAAAGCTCATAGCTATAACACGCTTCCTCTTTTTTTGCCTTTCATTTTCTTTATAGCATGTAGATCTCTACATTGAGTGTTCCCGTGTGGTTAGTCCTGTAGAGTTTCACTCATCTTCTCATTCCCATTCATTCTTATCATCCCTCGGAGGTCTCTGTCCGTATTTGTCATCTTGATCTCCACTTTACTACCATATTTGCATTTTTTATGAGGCTCCCAGAGTCTTTAGACATGATTTAGCTCATCTTACATTTCTTAAATTATTTGACTAAGCAAATATATTTCAAAAATTCATAAAGTGCCTTAATTAAGTTAATAAAGGCTCAGATAGGAACTGGAGCCTCTCCAAATGGCCATGGTCAGAGCAGGGGGCCACTGAGGCTCGGAGAGCAGCAAAGCCTGATGTGGGGAGCTGGAATTCCAGAGGTTTTAATTGATAAATTAAATTTAATTGATAAATCTTTGGAATTATGTTTACTTTTTATAAACAATTTTGTACCTTGTATTGTCTAAGATAGATGACATTTTGAACATTATATATTATAGAAATTCTCAACACTAATTAACTCAATAAATCCTCAGAAACATGTACTATTTATAAATGGACCTAATCTTAATCTTCACTATTAAGGTTTATAACAGGTTTGCTTTCCCCAGGATCACCAGGAATTTGCACCAATTGAAGTGGTCAGGAGAAAATTTCACCCAGCTGAACCTTGGGGAGACATATTTTAATATTAAATATTCAAGAAAGATTCTAGAATAGAAAAAGAAACATGAGAAGAAATCACCAAGATGAGGAAATCAGGAAAAGATAATCAGATAAAGCAAAGGATAAAATAATTCATAAGAAATGGATATCATATTTTTCTGCATAATTGCTGAAGCTGAGCCTCAGCCTCCACCACAAATCTGGCTGTAATAGACAAAACAAAGAGGAAAACACATTCACTTATGAGACTCACAAAGTGTCAGTTCACTCAGGAGAGTCACAGGTCTTCCTAGCAATGAAATCTTAGAAAAGTTTCCCTTGTGGGTCCTAATGGAAGGAATATTGTGTAAGGGAGTGAATTACTTCCTCAGCAACCTACACTAAATACCACAGAGAATTACAAAGAGTGCTTCTCACAGCATCCACAGCAGCAGTAAATGTTATTACCCACAAGGCCGCCCATAAGAAGTGGTCCACGAAGAGTGAAGACAGTGGTGTCCCAGGAAGCAGCTCTCAATTCAGGAATAAGTTTCAGAATTTTTAAAAGAATAGACTTATTTGTTCATTCTATAAATGTTTATTGAGTATTTTATGGGTCAGGTACCATTCTGGGCATTAGGGAGGAAGCAGTGACAAATGTGATCCTGACCTAAATACCACATTGTTGGAAAGATAGACCAACAACTACAAAGCGCCAAGATGTGTGCAAGATGAGAGGACACCCAACTGGACTTTCAGTTCCTTGAACTTCTCATCTCCACTTGCTTTTCTAGTCTTATTATCACACACTAACTGGTTATTACTGCAATCAGCGCCATTTCCAAATCTGCAAATCTCCAAATATAAGATGAATTAAACATGATTTTTTAAATGTTCTTTATGATTAAAAATAGAAATCCATCAGCTAAGAATTTACATATCCTCCTCCCCACTTAATCTCCCCACCAATCTCGAACTCACACCCCCCATCCCCAACTCCAGTTCATGCTCATGATTTTTTCACCTCACCAATATCCCTAAACCATCAGCCATGTTCTCATTACCCTCCAATCAGTCCCCTCTTTTCATTTTCTTTCTGATTCATTTAGATCACATAATCCATAATTTATAATCACTTCTTTGAAAATTTCCTCCCCTCCTTTATACCTCTCTTGTCTATCAACACTTATTTGGAATAAAACACACCTAATGGAGTCCAGTTTCCCCACACCTGCATTTTAAAAATAGAATATTACTGGAAGATGAATGCATACACACAGAATGGAGGTAACCAGTTTTGCTTTAAATTCATGATCAAAAACCTGAACAAAACACTCAACACTGCTCTTACGTTTCCCTAGTAAATTAGCTTTTCCAATATCAATATGATCATTTCATATCTTCTACAGTTTCTCTTCTCAAACCTTCCTCAAAAATGAATTAAACATGATTTTTAAAATGTTATTTATGATTTAAAAATAGAAACCATCATAAAAGAAAGTATATATCCTCTTCCCCACCTAATCTGTGACTCTATGTCCATCTTCTATATCCATCTTCTCCATTCCTTCTCTTTCAGGGGAAGAAGCAGAGTTTCTCCAGCAAAAGTCCACCTACCCTCTGGAGCTCTGAAACCCTGACCCCCAGAACCTTCTCAGGGATTCCCTTCTCTCTTCTGCATTTGCAAGTAATGCTTGTTTTTGGATCATCCAAATCAATGCAAAAACCTGCTATAGAATATCCCATGACATTCAAACAAAACCCCAGATCCCTCACCCAATATTCTCCTCCAGTTGCTCAATTTCCTTTTCACATACATAGAACAATCAAAAACCCTCTACTTTTCTCCTCTTCATCGTTTATTCCAACTTAACTTCTACCCATTGGACTCCACTGAAACTTCTCTCTTGAAAATCACCCATGATCTCTGTGCTGCCAAATATTATGGACTGTTACGTATTTCACCTTAACCTCTAACCAGTCCTCAGTGCCAACTTCCCATCTTCTGCTCTGGCAATACCACATTCCTTTGGTTTTCCTCCTGCCTCAGTGACCCTCTTTCTGAAATTCACTGGCTGGCTCCTTCTCCTCTACCTGGCTGCACCTCTGAGCTGTGCACATGCGTGCTAAGTCGCTTCAGTTGTGTCATATTCGTTTTGACACTATGGACTGTACAGCCCAGCTCCTCTGTCCATGGGATTCTCCAGGCAGGAATACTGGAGTGAGTGGCATTTCTTTCTCCAGGGGATCTTCCCTACCCAGGGATTGAACCCACATCTCTTGTGTCTCCTGCATTGGCAGGTGGGTTCTTCACCACCAGCACCATCTAGGAAGCGTGTACTATCTTCTACTGCCTACCTCACACACAGGTGTTGGAAGGACAGCAGGAATGGGGGATTGAGATGACATCCTTGTCAGGAGGCTCCTATAGAAATCTGGGCAACAGACAATGGTAGCATGGATATAGAGAGGAGTGTGGACCCAAGAGATGTTCAGGAGAAAGAGTTATTTGGACTCGGTGATTGATAGAGATGGTAGAGAATGGGAGAAGGAGGAATCATGGATGACAACCAGGCAGTATCTTTCACTGAGATTCAGTTGGAAGGAAAATGGGCTGCATACAGCACATCCTTTAGAAAATTTCCAGAAACCTGCCCAAGGAATCAGTGGCATTCATTGCTTTAAGAAAATGATAGACACAGTAAAGAACAAAGGAATTATTCCTTAACTGTGAGCTTCAAATTCAATCTGTTTTTCCATCTATAGGCAACAATTTTGAAAGCCAAGGTTTGTTGAAGGAAAAGAGCATTTTCTCAGATCTAAAACTCACTGTTCAAATATCAAGGGTAAAGTTTGGAGTTCTGAGCATAAACAAAGCTACAAAATAGGCTAGGGCCTATCACAGGTAGGGTTCTTTGAGGCTGTCATTTAGATGGAGTTGGGGTGTAAGATGTTTACTGGGGCTCTGCACCTGTGAGAGGAAAGGGAGGAAGCAGGATTTGGAAGTTAAAGAAGCTGAACTTCAAGGCAGGTCCAAAGAAGCCCTGGTCCAATCAGTGGGGAGCTCTGAAACCACACTGCCCATCAGAGTTGTCTTCGTGGCACTGAAATGACTGGGCTTCTACATCTCTGCCTTACTTAGATGTGGGCTGCCCAGAGGATGGTGTGGTTTTAGGTAAGGAGGCTCTTCAGCTCAGGCAGTCCGTGACAGGGCTAAACTGGAGGCCATCTGCTGACAGCAACCCCCATGCTGGGATAGCAAGTCCTTCAAGGGGTATCTGTGAGGTACATATCCATGTCTCCTTCAGAGAACTTTCAGTTTGGGGAAGAAGAGGGAAAAGAGGGAGAGAAAGCAAGCAGTGAAATATGCATGTCCTTAGGTTCTAGAAAAAAGTAGTGTAACTCTAGTTCTTTGGGAATACCCAGCCAAAGATGCAGCAGGCTAAGAAGACTCACAGTCTGGAAAGCAAGGAACCTTTTCACAGAGACTTGTGCCAACCATGCCAACAGATCGATTTACAAAGAGTGGCCACGGTCATAGTACCAACAACAGCCCTGGCCTTCATGGGCATGGAGTACAAGCTACTCGTGTTACTGTGGTTAGCCCTCTTGGTCAACTCCCCTGCTTCCCCTCTAGCTCCATACTCCCAACAACAATAGCAGCAGAGCTATGACCACCTCCAGCTCTACTTGCTAAGGAAGGACTTCGAACACACGACATGATGTGTGTAACCTATCCCAGTATGGAAAGTGTTATAAAGTGCTTACTGGCTTCCCTTCTTCAAAACCAGAGTCTTATACATTCAGTCCCCATGAACACCAGGGCTCTTGAGTTCCTAGCCTAGGCAAGAAACTCTAAGCCCAGCAAAATTTGAAGAATCCCTCATGCCTTCGTCCCTATTATTTAGAGTGAAGGGGGCATCAATCTCTTCATGTGGGGATGACAGCCTTCACAGAGCAGACTAAGGAGAAATGATGATGCTAACTCAGACCCTGAGGGGGTTTATTATATTAAAGTGAAGAAAATAAATCTTCCCACTCCAGCACATGTGAGTCAGGGCCCCCTGCCCTCCACTTTTCACACTTGCCACCCCCTCAGAACGCCTCAGTGAAACAGAGCTAGAGGAGAAAGTGAAAAAAAAACAACAGGCTGGATCAAGCTTTTTTAAAGATCACTCATTAAACCACCAAGTTCTGAAACATGTTATATTTAAACCTGGCGAAGGAAGACAGAGTAAGGCTAGCACAAATGAAGGTGTAACAAGTACCAAAATACAGGCTAAAAAGCAAACATTTTTTATAAATATAGCTAATGAAAATCCTTTATCTATTCATTTTCCCCCAACTCATGGCCTGCCCAATGCATTCAATTTCATTGAGAGCTAAACACTATGCCAAGTTCTAGTGACATAAAATGTGCTCTCATGGAGTTATATTCCAGAGGAAAAGGGGATGAATATTCATGCTCTAGGTTTGTAATCTCAAAAGCATGTGGTATTACCCCCATTTATTGAGTTTCAGAAAGAATGAAGGAGGCAGCTGTAACCCAGGTTTAGCTAATTTTAAAATTATATACACTCTAAAGTGTTTTTTTTATTTTAAACAATATTTGATCTGTAAAACATGATCAGCATATTCAGAGAATTGGAATATACCCTCCAGGGGGGGAAAAACACAAATTTTGAGAAGACTGTGAAGCCCTTCTAGGAACTGAAAATGTTTTAAACACTTTTCACTGAGTAGTGAATGAGACCAATCTGAAATGGGTTAGAAATTGGAAACGCTCAGTCATACTCGCAGCCAGTGCATGATCCCGACTTTTGCTGATAAACTCACTAAGGATGAGGGTGTGAGAAAGTTGGCAGGTAAAAAGGGAATGTGTGAACCACACTGAGCAGATTGCTGCTCACTCATGGCCATGTCTGTGGTCCCAGCTAGCAACTTCTTTGTTGATTAGAGACAAAAGATGAAGGAGCTTGGTAGACTGAGCTGAAAGCTCCTTGTCATGAGGATTCCTAGGCTACTTCCTAGGAAAGCAGCCTGAGGGAAAGCCAGTCATGGGGCAGCAGCAGCTGAGATTCAGAGGGCTCTCTATGATGATGCATTTGCAGTCAATGCTTGCTGCATCTCCACCCTTGCAGATTGTTCTTAACATGGTGACCATCAATCACTATCTTGTTAAGAGGCCCCCATCTGGCTTGACTCTGTGTTTAAATAGCAAAAAAGCAATGGCAAAGCATGCGCCCTCTTTTTGTATATTAGTTGTATAGGTATATTATATATTTTAACAGAAAGTTAAAAAATAAAAAGGTGATAATGACAAGCTGAAGTCAGAGTACAGGACCAGCCTTAGCCATCTGTTTCCTTTCCCTTCCTCGTTCTTCACAGTAGTTGGGATGCCTACAAGAGCCTCCACTTCAGGGTTGGGTGCAGATAATTAAAGACAACATTACTAGCTCTCTTTCTCATGAAGAAAAGTCAAAATCTCTTATCAAATGACCAATTTCACAGGGTTCCTCACTGTAGATTTCCTGTATTTCCTCCAACAGGAAGTTGGAAAGCCCAACATGGTGTTTGAAGTAGTAGCAGGTGGAGCTGGAGAGCTGATTGACAGATACTTGGGGAACTGGATGGCAGAAAGGGTCAACTTACAGAAGATACTGTGTATTCTTATCCTGTGGATGTTGTAAAGGAAAAGTCTTTGGGGAATTCCCTATTTTATTTCATTCACTCCTCCATTCAACAATATTTAATAAATGTGTACCACATGCCCAGCACTGTGTTGAACACTGGAAATGCTGGAGGAAACTAGATAGGCATGGTTTTGTCCTCATGAAACTTACACTATAAAGAGTTGGCTCAACTTAGCAGATGAGGACATTCTTGTACTTTGACATTAAATAGACCTTTGCCTGCATCCTAGCTCTGACACTTAGTTGGGAACTATATAACCTTAGATCTTAGGCAATTGACTCAATCTACCATCTATAAAGCAAGGGTAGAAATCTCCATCCCAGTAGTTCTCAACACCCCTAGAATCACCTGGGAAATTTTAACAAAATATCCATGCCTAAGCCAACCCTTAGATTTTGATTCAATTGGTCTGAGTAAGTGTCAAGTCATCAGCAATTTTAAAAGCCACAGATACTTCTACTGAGCAACAAGTAAAAACTACTCCTCTACCCTTTAGGGTTAGAGGGAGAATTACACTGAATAATACATATGAATATGCCTCATGCTTAGTAAATATAACTTTACTATCACCTTTGATTCCAAATATAGCATGTGCTAACTCAGCAGAGGTCCAGGTATCTGTGAGAAGACTGTGAAACTGAAGCTGGTCAGTGAGCAAGGAAGAGCTGAAAGTAATTCTGACAGTTTTATTCCTCAGAAGAAAAAAATGACTACTAGTCATTGACTCAATGACCACCTCTGCACTGATTTTACCTGGGTAGCTTACTTGGTTGTTTCAATAGACTGCTTGTTCTGGGCGTCTTTATTTTTTATTTATTTTAGTTTTCACTGTGAGTACAGGACACAGTTCAAACTTTAATAATGCTATCAACATGAAAGAACTCAGGGAATATAGTTCCCATGAGCCCTTCCAAAGAATCTACTAGAATATGAGATTTGAGCATCAGAGTATCTAGAGAAATATCAACCTAAGAATGGTGGCAAGTGTTGAAAATGTAATTATTTGTTTGTAGTACCAAGATTAGATGAGGGTTAAAAGAAAAAAGAATATATTTAATGACTGTATGCTCAGGCAATGAATATAGACTATAGATCGTAGCGTAGAAAAAGAATGGAAAGGGCATATACTGCATTTTAAAACTCTTCTCAGTAATTATATATGTGGTGGTGATATCAGTATCACTATTTTGAGGTTCATAAATAGGATCAGCAAATGAGTAATTATGAAGCACTGGATTTTCTACTGCCCCCCCTTAGTACATGAGAACCTTGAATGAGAACTATCGGTATGAACTCATGAGGCAATCTATTAAGAGGTGTGTGTGCGTATGTGTGTGTGTGTGAGAGAGAGAGAAAGACAGACAGAAAGAGAGAAAGGATGAACATCCCTGGCAACCCAGATTCTTAGATCGCGGTCTTGATGTACTTAACATTTGAAAAAACAGAGAAACATCTGGGACAATGGCTGGTTTGAGGTAAATGACAAGCCTGCGCATCTTTTTTTTTTTTTTTTAACATTAGGCAGTAAGAAAGCTATCAGAAACTATTAAGGCTCTCAGAAGTCATATTGAAGAGGCTCCTTCTGCCTAAAGATGAGCTAATTTGAACTTCAGAAGTGATAATAACTATAATTGGAACCCATCAAAATATTTAAGTACATTAATTGTTTAAATAGAATTGGTTATTTGGGAGGAAAACAGAGAGCCAGTTATCCTGAGAAGTGATAAATACAGATGAGTCAAGCACATATATTGTCTTTTCTATATACCCCGGGAACCTACCAAGTGGATGACAGAAATTATCTCCTTGTAAAACATTCCAAGTGATAAATGAAGAAGAAATCATAGAAGTAGAATGTCTTTCTTTTGCAAGTGAATGGATTGCAAAAGAATGAATGGATTTAGGTAATGAGCATGAAGGGCTGTGATTAATAACTTTACCACAAGAGAGAAGCAGACATTGTGTGCTTTATAAGGAAAGACCTCACCACCACCTTAGTGATGCCAAAGCGTAGCCCAGTAGCAGAGCAGATTCTGAGCAAGCAGAGTTAGTCTTGCCAAAGGGGCAGAACTGAGTCTAATCAAGTTCTGCATCCAGCTGTCAATCAACAAAAATATAGAAAACGGACGCATCTATTGAGCTATACCATAGGACACAATCGATAAAATCAGGACTGTGAGAAACTCTACAGATCAAATGCCTGGGGGTTTTCTAACAGATAACCCATAAGGAGAAGAAAAAAAGAGAGGAAACCTATAAACTAAAGGAGACTTAAAAGGCTTCTTTCAAGGCTAAGCTGCAGTATCTTAAGAATGCACCCAATTAGGGATGGGTGATAAACTATTAAAAATACACCCACAAGGAGGTGACTACTATATAAGTCAGGAGCCTGGTTACTCTCAGGGAAAAGGATAAGTTGGGACTGAAGCACATGAAAGGATTGCTGGGGTGTCTGGTAAATTTCTATTTCTTGACCTGGGGAGTTTATGAGGGAGTCCGTCTTATAAAAATAAAACAACAACAATAACTGTTATGCCCAAGTCGCGAAATCTCCCAATGACCACCAGGGAGCCGATATCCAATGCAAAAGCAAGACAGTTTTTACTACCAAGCTCGAGCTGGGGGCTCCCACCATTACTGACGCAGTGGCTAAGGAGAGGAGCCCCAAACTCTGGGTTACTTTGCTTATATAGGGTATTCTCGCATGAAGGATTTGAAAAATGGGAGTTTCTGGGTTGGGAGATGTCTAATTGGTTACCTTCTGTGGAAGGGTTAGGTGTTGGGTTCTGATTGGTTCCCATTTCCCGGGCTTAATTCGAATTTCCTGGGCAGGTCATAAGTCCTGAATGTAAAGTCAGGAGATCCTAATCTGGGATCTGATTGGCTCACAGGTGGTGGGGTGAGGTCAGGGGATTTCCAAAGACTCTTTCCTCAGAACTCTAAAATGGAGTCTTTTTCAGTATGGTACTGGCACAAAGACAGAAATATAGATCAATGGAACAAAATAGAAAGCCCAGAGATAAATCCACACACATATGGACACCTTATCTTTGACAAAGGAGGCAAGAATATACAATGGAGTAAAGACAATCTCTTTAACAAGTGGTGCTGGGAAAACTGGTCAACCACTTGTAAAAGAATGAAACTAGATCACTTTCTAACACCACACACGAAAATAAACTCAAAATGGATTAAAGATCTAAATGTAAGACCAGAAACTATAAAACTCCTAGAGGAGAACATAGGCAAAATACTCTCCGACATAAATCACAGCAGGATCCTCTATGATCCACCTCCCAGAATTCTGGAAATAAAAGCAAAAATAAACAAATGGGATCTAATTAAAATTAAAAGCTTCTGCACAACAAAGGAAAATATAAGCAAGGTGAAAAGACAGCCTTCTGAATGGGAGAAAATAATAGCAAATGAAACAACTGACAAACAACTAATCTCAAAAATATACAAACAACTTATGCAACTCAATTCCAGAAAAATAAACGACCCAATCAAAAAATGGGCCAAAGAACTAAACAGACATTTCTCCAAAGAAGACATACAGATGGCTAACAAACACATGAAAAGATGCTCAACATCACTCATTATTAGAGAAATGCAAATCAAGACCACAATGAGGTACCACTTCACACCAGTCAGAATGGCTGCAATCCAAAAATCTGCAAGCAATAAATGCTGGAGAGGGTGTGGAGAAAAGGGAACCCTCCTACACTGTCGGTGGGAATGCAAACTATGGAAATGCAGCCACTATGGAAAACAGTGTGGAGATTCCTTAAAAAATTGCAAATAGAACTGCCTTATGACCCAGCAATCCCACTGCTGGGCATACACACCGAGGAAACCAGAATTGAAAGAGACACATGTACCCCAATGTTCATTGCAGCACTGTTTATAAGAGCCAGGACATGGAAACAACCTAGATGTCCATCAGCAGATGAATGGATAAGAAAGCTGTGGTACATATACACAATGGAGTATTACTCAGCCATTAAAAAGAATACATTTGAATCAGTTCTGATGAGATGGATGAAACTGGAGCCGATTATACAGAGTGAAGTAAGCCAGAAAGAAAAACACCAATACAGTATACTAACACATATATATGGAATTTAGAAAGATGACAATGATGACCCTGTATGCAAGACAGCAAAAAAGACACAGATGTGTATAATGGACTTTTGGACTCAGAGGGAGAGGGAGAGGGTGGGATGATTTGGGAGAATGGCATTGAAACATGTATACTATCATGTAAGAATCGAATCACCAGTCTATGTCCGATGCAGGATACAGCATGCTTGGGGCTGGTGCACAGGGATGACCCAGAGGGATGTTGTGGGGAGGGAGGTGGGAGGGGGGTTCGTGTTTGGGATCACATGTACACCCGTGGTGGATTCATGTCAATGTATGGCAAAACCAATACAGTATTATAAAGTAAAATAAAGTAAAAATAAAAAGTTTAAAAAAAATAAAAATAATAAAATGGAGTCTTTTTTTAACAAAATGGGGTGGCTTAAGTTCTTCAATAACAATATAATAATAAACTATACATTTATTTTATGTGGCTTTCTATATGTTTTATTTTACAATAGAAAGCTTTTAAACATTCTTTTGCAAAATGAAGCATAAATGTATGAAGTAAATCTAATTAGCCTCCTAAATTCTCTTTTCTTGGTAAAACTATGCTTTATCAGATAGTTTGTTCAGAACAAGTATATGTGTGTTCTGGGAATGTGTTTTCAAGACTTATTACAATCTAATCAATCAACAAATGTTTATTAAGTACCCACTCTGCACAGGATTCCACTGGAATTGTTTCATAGTCATTGGCTTTTCTCTTCAGATATTTGCTCTGTTTCCTGGATTAACAATATACATTGTATAAGTATTCACCCTGGGCTTGCATTTTCCTGTTTTGTCTGTTTATAATGTTTAGTTTTATTAATTAGTTAAACCACTGCATTTCAGAGAGGAAAGGTTCATGAGACACTTCCACACACACTAAGTTAAGTGGTCTCTTCCCAGGGGGTTAGCACTGCTGGCATTGAGACCACAGGCCAGTGGTCCAGGGTGCCACCTCCTGCAGGTATCAGCAGCCAGAACTCTGCTTGCTGGGGATCTGCTCTGTTCCTGGGCTACACTTTGGTGACTCATTATCCCAGCTTCACAACCACACCACACATCTGGGTAGTCAGTTCCTGGAAATGATGGTTACTGAGAGGTTTATAATGGGTAACAATTCCCAGCAAAACAAAGGGGGTGTTTGAGAATTTTCACCAAATCAAGATCACAAACATCAGAAGCAACTTACTCCTTTCCACCAGAAAAACCCAGTTTCTAAATTTAAAACTAAGCAAATAGAACACTTTTTATGCTCTTTTCTGCAACGCAAAGGAACCACAGGGGTTGCAAAACTAAAAATTACCCTTATGGCCAAGCTTCTATCTTAATCAAAAGTAATAAAATAGCAATAATAATACACCTGATGCAAAGAACTGATTCATTGGGAAAGACCCTGATGCTGGAAAACAATGAAGGCAGGAGGAGAAAGGGATGACAGGGGACAAGATGGTTGGATGGCATCACTGACTCAATGGACATGAGTTTGAGCAAGCTCCAGGAGTTGGTGAAGGAAGGGAAGCCTGGCGTGCTGCAGTCCATGGGGTTGCAAAGAGTCTGACACGACTGAGTGACTGAACTGAACTGAACATGATAGATAATAGATAGCTAGGTAAAATTGACCAAGGGGCAGAGGCTGTTCTAAGCAGATGACATGCATTCATTTATGTAATCTGCACACAACCCAAATAGAGGGTACTATAACCTTCCTGTTTTACAGAGAACAGAACAGAAGAGGAGAAAGGTTGAATAGCTTGCCCAAGGTCTTATAGCTAGTAAGTAGCTAGGATTCAAACCAAGAGGTCTGGCTCCAGAGCCTGTGCTATTTGCTACATGTTACCACACTGCCAGAAGTTCTTAACATTCCAGCAAGCCCAGTAAATGCTTAAGCAGGGAGGATAGTAGTTTATATTTGAACACTCACTGGAGTGTCCAGTTTGCATTTTCGAACCTCTGGCAGAGAGCACAGCTAATCAGTGATCAAATAGCCTTCATCCACTATGGCTCTTACTAGTTCTTGAAGCTGCCTGCTTCTCTGCTCCCCCACTGTTGTTGCTCTGGTTCCAGTCACCATCATTTCTCCAGGAGATTATTGTAGGATCCTCTTTCATGACCTCCCTGCATGGAGCCCTAAATGGAGAGAGAATGAGAGGCCCCAAAACAGCAGTATAAAAGTGCATAAACTTAGCCAAAGAACACATAGACATCAGCTCCAACAACTTCTAGAAGGGCTGGAGAGAGAGGTAGAAGCACTCGTAAACTCAGGTTCTTAGAAATCTGGAGAAAGCCCACAGCAGGAGTGGAGACGCAGACGTAGAGCAGACTTGTGGACACAGAGCAGGAAGGAGAGGGTGGGACACACTGAGAAAGTGGCACTGCCGTACATACACTATCATATGCAAAACAGATAGCTAGTGGGAAGCTACTGTACAACACTGGGAGCCCAGCCTGGAGCTCTGTGATGACCTAGAGGGTGGGATGGAAGTGGGGAGGGAGGCTCAACAGGGAAGGGATAGATATATAGAATTATGACTGATTTGCCTTGGTGTATGGCAGAAACCAGCACAATACTATAAAGCAATTATCCTCAATTTAAAAAAAAAAAAAGCAAAGCCACTATGAAGACAATAAAATCAGTCCACAAAGAACGAGCTGCCTCGATCTGCCCTCAGGGACCATGGGCCAGGGGACTGTTCCCCTCCTCTCCACCTCTTCCAGCCTCTCTGAGGCTTATGGCTGCTGATCAGAGTAGCTTAACTTACTCCAGTCACCCTCCCTCAAGCACTGGCCTTGCTGTGATGTGCCCTGGGCAGGGCGTGGGGCAGGGAGGAGACTCCTCACATGATCCAGCTTAATCCTCCTTTTCTCCCTTCCCAAGGCTGCACGCTGCAGAAAGATTGCTACTGGAATGCAGATCAAAGGGGGCCCACGGTGGGCAAGACGGGCCCTGCTCCTTGGCCTTCTCTGGGCTACTGCACACTTGCCTCCCCCAGGGGCCTCCCTGGCCCAGCGTCTCCCAAGGGCTACAGGTAGGTGGACACTGGGGTAAACCACCCCTGCTGCTACTGCCATATACAAATAAACAAAGAGAGGGGAATTCTTACTTGACTCACTTTTGCTTATGCTTGCCGCTGTATTTGCTTGGATTTTTAGCATTTGGTGGGGCTTCCCAGGTGGTGCAGTGGTAAAGAATCCAGAGACACGAATTTGATTTGATCCCTGGATCGGAAAGATCGCCTGGAGTAGGAAATGTCAACCCGCTCCAATATTCTTGCCTGAAAAATTCCTTGGACAGAAGAGCCTGGCGGGCTATAGTCCATGCAGTCACAAAGAGTTAGACACGACTGAGCATTTAGATTATTTTAGCATTTGGTAGGATATCGAATACTTTCGGTCCTTCAGGTAGGTTCTTGAAAATGGCTCTGAAATAATTGACAGACATCATGAAACAGTAGAGTCTTCAGATTTTATTGCTGGAGACTTCATCACAGAAAAAGGAATCTTTCATCCTATAAATTCTGTCTGCAACAATGAATGATTCTCTGTGGGCCTTGAGATTTGTGGACAATTTGGGCTCTGAAATGGGAAAATGAGATTGCACGGATATTAGAAATTTTTATCTTTAGATATATAGTTTCTAATTTAGGAGGAAAAGGGGTTCAGAATTCCCTTTTAGAGTTGAAGCAGACAAGGAAAACCGGCTTTATTATTTCTTCTTTTAAATTCATCCACTATCTTTATTTTATTTTATTAAAACACCTCTTTTGGGTCCCAAAGACTAATATTTTTAAGGATCTATAATTATATCATAGTCAAAAGAGATTTATACATTTTTACCAGAGTTCTTAAAATTCCACCCAGAAACCCTACACTTATTATTTTCTTAAGGAATTTCTCTTTGTGGGCTTGGAATGCGTGACTCCAATATCCTTCAGATTTTCACCTCCCTTTCCTTACCAGGAAATAGCACCCAGTGTGTTATATCCCCATCATCGGAGTTTCCTGAGGGGTTTTTCACGAAACAGGAACGTGCAGATGGAGGCATCATAATCTACTTCCTAATTATCCTTTACATGTTCATGGCTGTGTCATTTGTCTGTGATGAGTACTTCCTACCATCCTTGGAAATCATCAGTGAATGTAAGTTGCTGGAAATCTCCACTATAACTTCCCAGAATAGTGATGCCACACACATATATGCCTGTGTTTGGAGAAGCTCAGTAACAATCCTGTCCATCTTACCTGGCTGCAGGACACTAACATCTGTGTTGTGGCATCCTGTACTGTGAGGAACTGGCCTGACTGTGGTTTTTCTTGGTAGCTCATGTACAGCAGGGCATCTTTAATGGGTATAAAGCAACTATCCTACCAGCTATGTCTAAAAACTGCCAGTTTGTCTACTGTATTGTCTAGCTATTTGTTAGTAAACTGTTTCGAATTTTATACACATGCATTTGGCGCTCCTAATATTTGCCATCAAATACTTCAATTTAAAAAAAAATTTTTTTACTCTGAAATCTCTGTAACTTTTTAGAAATGGTAGATGATAAACAAATGCCTTTAAGGACCACCCTCCTACCTCTTCCTTTACCAGTCTCCTACAAGGAGGGAAAGGAAACTAATTCATGCTAATGAACCAACAAATATATAAATAAGTCCTGCATCTTATGTAAAGTGACCTCAGGGATTAGGTAATCAAAAATTAAGCTCAGTTATTAGTTTCTGGGAAATAAGACCTGCCAAGCCCTTTAGTTCTGTCTCTTCAATCATGTGTATCACTCAGCATTCTGAGCATAGACCTTACATGGGTGCACTGGTCCCTAAAATCAGGATACCAGTGATGTATTATGATGACTAAGCAAAAGTGCCTGCATTTCCAGGCTCTATCTCCTGTTTAGTTAGTTTAACTGGTTGAGCATGCTCACTTCAGAGAAGGTTGAAATTCAGGATTAGATTTCCCACTGCATACTCCCAGGACTGCACAGAACTAGCATGCCCCTTCCCCACTGCCAGACACACACACTGCTAGCATTTCTTCACAGAGGGAAAGAGCATGAATGTAAACTCTCCTTTTCCCCTTTTTCCCATGGCCCCATCCCCACCCCTGCTGAAATGCAAGTCATTTTTTCTCTTTTCTCTCTCGTTAGTGCAGTATAGCAATATTCTTAGGACTTAAAACAGGATGTGGCAACAGTGTTTTCACTCAGCACTTATTTCTCTAATTCAAAATATTTATAGAACAGGTCAGTGTAAGTTTATTATAATTATTATTTAATTTATATATACAGTTTTACTTTGATATTATATTTGACATGGACATTTCTTTAATAGAAATTAACATAACATTTTACTTAGATGGATGAAATGCAAGAAAAATAGAAAAAGCATAGACTTTCCTACATTACTATCACCCAGAGATCCCCACAGTTGTCATTTGGTATATTTCCTTTTAGTCTTTTAGATATTGCTACACATACAGTCTGAGACTGTTTCTTTTTCCTAAGATACTATTTTATTGTGAACATTTCCCCATATTATTAAATAGCCTTCAAAAACACGATTTTTAATGGTAGCACAATACTTCCTGCTTCTGTAAATGATTTCAGCACCTAACACTGGTTTTTATACAGAATGAGCACTCAGTAGAAATTTATCAATTTTTTAAATTATTAATTTTACTCAGTTCAGTTCAGTCGCTCAGTCATGTCCGACTCTTTGTGACCCCATGAATCGCAGCACGCCAGGCCTCCCTGTCCATCACCAACTCCCAGAGTTCACTCAGATTCACGTCCATCGAATCAGTGATGCCATCCAGCCATCTCATCCTCTGTCATCCCCTTCTCCTCCTGCCCCCAATTCCTCCCAGCATCAGAGTCTTCTCCAAAGAGTCAACTCTTCGCATGAGGTGGCCAAAGTATATTAGACATTTGATTTTTAAATTTTTTGTCCTACATAATGCTCATACTTGTATCAAATCTTTGCAAACTTCGCTGACCATTTCCTAACAAAGACGCAGAGCTATGTATATTTTAAGCTTTATTTTATACGTTGCCAAAAACATTTTACAAAAGGTGTGCCAACAAAAACCTCCACAATGTGTGGTAGCTTCCATTCCCAAAAACCATGAATAATATCATTTTAAATGTCTTTGTTAATTGCTTTAAAATAGAAGTTTATTTTATAAAATTTGCATTATTATTTGTGATGTTAAACATTTTATATAGGTACTGAAATTTGTGGTTTTGTTCTTGTGGGGTTTTTTTGCCCCATGTTCTAATTAGGGGTGTATTTGTCTTTTACTTATTGATTTCCAAAATTTTTTCTAATATAAATTCCTAACATAATTTTTCTATCATATGCTTTTTATGGTTTGTTTGGTTTTGTATTTTGTGTGTTTATTGCATTGAAGTGTACATAGGTAAATTTATAAATATTTTCCTTTATGATTCTTTTTTGGTTTTATACCTAGAAATACCTTTTATCCCTAGGTCGGAAAAAATTTCATCTTCTCTCTACTGATAGTTTTTTCTTTTCTTAACATTTATTTATTTATGTTGAATATTTTTTTTTCCACTAAGAATTTCTTTTGTTATACGATACATTGCTATTTTACCAAAAGTTGATCCATTTTCTATACCTTCAACTCTATACTCTAATGATCTATTAATGTTTGTGCCAATACCACACTTTTCATTAGAAAAACTAAATCATATTAATTATATAAAACTAAGAAATTTAAAATTCAAGGTACTATCTCTCTACTTAGAATCTTTTTCTGGAAAATAATAAATCCCCATCCCCTTTTTTTGCTTTCTTGACTGAAAGAATTAACCCATCAATAATTTTTTTTAATTAAAAACCTGTCTTGGGAGTGGTAAATAAATAAATAACTTTTCTGGCCCTGCCGAAGAAACTACTGCATTAAAATTTAGATTGATACTTCAAAATAATCTTCTTTAAGTAACTTCATGAAATATCTATAATAAGTAACTTCATGAAACATCTATAATAATGACTTCCACAATGCCACTTGTGGAATTACCTTGAATGAACATCATTAGCAAACATGCGTTTCTCAAGTGAATTGCCTTTTGCTCTGAAATATAACACAGTAGCTATTATGGATGTGTGATTGATGGATGCCTATGCCACTGCCTATCTTCAGCTGCTAGGAATTTATCCCTGTCTTGAGTATTGAAAATACTGGCAACAAAATGAAATAGAAATAGTGATAGCTTGATTCATTTTTAAATGCCTATAAATTAATTCTGTCATTTCTCTTTTCAAGGTCTTAGCATGGTCTTGTCCAAATTAGGACATCAGCAATAAAAAACAGGTTTTCTGAAATTTGTTTACATCCACAGAAACTAGCTTCAGAAAGTCTGTAATTGCTTTAAATTTCCCCATAGTTCTTTGATGAGCATGAGTTATAACAGTCCCACCCAACTAATAAGTATTAATATTATCCTCAAAATAATTTACTGAGCATTATACATTGTACTGAAATGTTATTAACTACTTATGTATTTATTGTAGTTATTTTTCATAGACAATTATAGAAGGCCAAGCATAGTTCTAAATTAAATATATAAGGTTTTAGTTCTTCAAAAAACCCTACAAAGTAGGGACTATTAGATTGATTTTACTAATGAAAAAACTGGAGCTGAAAGAATATATAAGTTCTCAAGACTACACAGGGCTTCCCAGGTGGCACAGTGGTAAAGAATCTGCCTACCAATGCAAGAGACACAAGAGATGCAGGTTTAATCCGTGAATCAGGAAGATCCCCTGGAGGAGGAAATGGCAACCCATTACAGTAATACTGCCTGGAAAATTCTATAGACAGAGGAGCCTGGTGGGTTACAGTTCATGGGGTCACAGAGAGTTGGACATGTCTGCACACACACACACACACACACACACACACACACACACACACACAGAGCCAGTACACAGGAGAGCCCTGGTCTCTTTAATGTCAAAACCCAAGAATGTTTTCAATTGCTATATAATATAATTTTACACATCCGTATTTGAGATTAGCTGTCATAATATGGTTGTTTCAGAAGAACTTTATTTAAATAATTTTAAAAGGTATTTTCCACCCAAGGGCACCAAAAATTTTGATTAAAAAATATGTCAAATAGTCATTGTAATGACAGAGGAAGTATACTACAAAATAATGAGAATCTACTGAGTCACTTTAAAACATCAGTTAAGAATTTCAGCAGCCTACTAGGGGTTGTAAATTAATGTTATAAATGGTTACCCACAATAATTAATATGAGAACTAAGCATTTTGTTTACAATGCACATGAGATTATAGCATCGTACTGTGGAACCAAACCATCATGTTTGATTCAATGACATTCTGTGGAGTACACGTCTGAGTTCCAATCTAGGATACAATGGTTGAATTGGCTGGCCCCTGGCCCACCCCAGCCCCATTGTCCCATGATCCACTCTTCCAATCACTGACAGTGGTTCATTTGGTTATTAGCACAAGGGGCTTCAGCATGGTGAATTCTAGAAGTGGCTGGGACTGCAGTCTCCAGGGGATACGTTGGAGGTGGTGTAGGACAGAGCCTCTGGCTGATACTCTGGTCAGGCCCAGCTTAGACACCTGAGTGCTTTCTCTGTCTGTAGCTATACACATTGGTTCTATATACATTGGTCTGTCAATTACCTCTAGAACCACTACCACTTGAGGCTTCCACTAAGGATCTTTCTCTTTCTTGCTCTACTCATGATCATTAAAGTCAAACAACCTCTCCTTTGCACCTCAACACTAGGAAAGCAAGCACACACAAACCCTGAGACATTTTGTTGTCATTTTAACCAAGTAGATCCAATATGAGAAAATGCTGTTGCTATACCACCTTCCTTTAATCCTATCTTCTCTTTTATCCATTTAAGTTCTAAAGGAAAAGAGGCTAAAGATTCTTTGAACACATTTGTATATAATAGAAACTATATTAACTTACAGCCCATAGTAGGATGATTACCTCTCATCTTTATAAGCAGTTCATTTTTAGAAACACAAAAGTTCAGCAGAAAGCCAAAACAAATCCTTTACGTATCATTTTTATGTAATGGGGATCTTCTAGAGTTATTTAATCACTGTTTAGAGTACCTTTCTTTAACTTTTCTGAGGCTAACTACAGAGAAAACTGAGAACCCCTAGTGATTGGTAGGTCACTTGATACCACCAAAAGTCCACAATGAGCTAGTTATGAAACTTTTTGTCTTAAATGTTACACTAATATGCTATTCAGTTGATACTCTAATACCTCCACCAGGTTGATCCTTTGAAGTATAACATATCTTAAGTGAAAATGATCTTAATAAGGTTTTGGGAAACATACTTAAATAAAATATTTACTTTTTTATTAAAAATTCTTTTTATTCATACTGCTTTGAACTAATATTTGTCCATGTTCTATTTTATGTTTCAGAAACAGACAATAAGAAAGAAATACAAGTTTTAACTCCAGGTAGAATTGATTCTAAATTGATAAAATTGAAAGGGAGTCAAATAATTCTGTGAGTATGGCATTTGGATAGCCGACAGTTTCAGGGGATTGTTTGATTCTTAATCCTTATGAAATTTACAGAGGCAAAGCCTTCCTCAAGAACAAAGAATCTAAGAAGAGTGCTTCCTCCCAGCCACACAGGCACTCATTCTCCTCTTAAGAGCATTTTCATCCTCTTTGCTTTTCTTTTTCCTCTGATCTAAACTAATCTGAATTTAAAATATAAACAAATACATTGTGGTTACCTTGGATTGCATCTAAATCTACCTTAGGTATACAGAGATAAATAAATGTCAAGTGGTCTGGATATTACCCAAATGCTATTGGAGAGACAAGCAATAATAATAATAATAAAGCTATGTATTAAATCTCTTCACTTACCTACATGGATAAGAGAAAGAGCAGCTTTTTCAACTCAGAAAGATCTAAGTGCCCATCCCATCTCTGCAACTACTACCTATGTGACCTTGAGCAAGTTATGGAGACAAACCTCAGATAATTGTGAGGTTTGGACACAAAAAGTCTTGCATGTGGCTTTATATGATTGACTTACAGCAAGTGGAAACTAACAGGTGTTAGATTAGGGCATGGGGGCATCCTTTTTCAGTGGAATTGGGCTTTTCAAAGCATTATACAGAGCTTCAGAATTTGTTCCGTTATGGCTCAGACAAGATATGAGAATGATAACTATAAAGTACTCAAAATGTTTTTATTTACTATTAGAAGCATCACAGAGCATATAGATGCAATTGTGCATGGAGAGGCTAGGCATTTATCCCAGTGATGCTGACTTTGCTCAAAATATTTCTAGAAATATATCTGAAATTAATGTCAGAACCAATTTTGCAAATCATAAAAAACACTGGTTTGCTGTCACACTTCATTTTGAATCCTAAGTAGAGTTACTCAGCATGACTACCCACCATAGTCACTAGAATTGGGTCTGAATGACTTTTAATTGCTTCCAAAACTCAAATCCATTCACAAAGCATAAAAATTTGCTATCACTGAGGACTTTATAAAATTGTACCAGAAGACACCAAATTGCTTATAGCCTAGTCTTGTAACTCTGTTAAATGTACATGTGAAAAGAATTGAAAATACATTTTTAAAAAGGTAGCAGTGGTTAAAATACAATGGTAAAAGTATAAATGATGCTCCCTCCCATCTGTTTTCTCCTCTATCTTCTAAATTTTCAGTTAACATAGGGGTTTTTAATTATAAAAGGAATTTATCTAATAATAAGAGGTGGTCCAGAGGTGTAAGGCATAGAATTCATATTTCATAATTTTTAAATTTGATAAAAATTAGAAGATACCTTAAAGATTTGTATATTCCAACCCTATTACAGATGGCAAAATACAAGCCTTGTCTGAATGACTTATCTAAATTCTCACATTAAGGTACTGGCAGGGCCAGAAGCCAGGTTTCCATTTTAGTTTAAAACTCTTTTTCTATATTTCCAGAAAAAGATTTGCAGAGATGGTTATAAACTTTGCAGCATGGTATCAGAGAAGAGAACATGCTTAAGAAAAAGTCTGTTGAGTTTTAGTAATCAGTTCATTATCATAAAGTTGCACTTTGTATAACCAATGTAATATCTAAACCTATAAAGAAAACTCACCTTGAACATTTCTACTATATCCTCAAGGAAATATGATTAGTCCTTTAGAGTAATAGAGAGGGAAAAAAAGTAATAGCTCTGGGGGGGGGGGGGGGGGGGGGTGAACAGAACAATTTATCTTTAATAATAAACTATAACAGAGAGAAATGCTACCCAAAGGTCAGTGAAGACAAAGCCAGTCGATTCTAAAGTTCAAAGGTATAAACCATTCTACAAAATATGCTTAGAACCTTAAGATATAACTTATTAAAATATCTTTGAAGTTTTATAATTCATCTGTAGAGAGCTCTTCTTTTCATAACTGGAATAGAGCCCAGTGAATAGCAACAAGCTTTATTGTTAATGCCTTTTGAGAAAGAAAGTGTTCAGAAGGGTCACTTATTTTCTTACCTTGCAACAGCCAGATGGATCACTTTTTCTCTCTCCAGACTGAATTCTTCCAATGAAGCATTCTTCAGCCAGCACTAGACGCAGATCAGCCAATCACTCTTCAGCTGCCCCACGTTTAGACAGTTTAAAATATTTTGTTCTTTTTTCAATTTCCTCCATGTATTAGTTAACCCTGATTTCATTCAAGAATTCATGGTAATATCACTAAATTTATACATTCTCTGAAATATGCTAGAAAACTTCTGAATTATTACTCTCACTAGCTATTTTTCCCCCTAGAAAAGAATACAATGGGGGAAGTTACGTACCAGTGCCACAGGGAAGGGAAGAAAATGACTCAACCACCTCCCATCTTAAATTGCCTCAGTGCCTTTCTGATATTGAGTTTCTGTGGTGAAAAAGAAATAGCACTGGACTTAGGTATAGCTCAGCTGGTAAAGAATCTGCCTGCAATGCAGGGGAACTGGGTTCCATCCCTGGGTTGGCAAGATCCCCTGGCGAAGGGAAAGGCTACCCACTCCAGTATCCTGGCCTGGAGAATTCCATGGACTGCATGGGTCGCAAAAAGTGGGACACAACTGAGTGACTTTCATTTTCATGTTTCATGTTTAGAATCAATAGACTTGGGGTTTACGCCCAAACTCCTCACATTTAAGACCCTTACTTTCCATGTCACTTTAAGTTACTTAACCTTCTGATTATCTGTTTTTTATATGTGAAATGGAAACACCACAACTGAGAACTTCCCTGGTGGCTCAGATGGTAAGGAATCTGCCTGCAATGCAGGAGACCTGGGTTTGAGCTGAGTTGAGAGGATCCCCTGGAGAAGGGAATGGCTGCCCATTCCAGTATTCTTGCCTGGAGAATTTCATGGACAGAGAAGCCTGACAGGCTACAGTTCATGGGACCACAAAGAGTAGGACACAACTGAGCAACTAACACTCATTTCAAGGAATAGCTGAGATGATTAAATTGTATATATGAAAGTGAATTGTATGCCATGAATATAAGATATTATTTCATAGATAAAATTTTTAAGAAGTTAATAGAACAATATGCTTCATCTTTTCTAAGTTTTATGACCAACTGGACCTTCTATGTATCAGAGTTGTAGTAAAAGTATAAATACTATATATAAATGCAAAATCACTCCAACCAATTAAAGAAATGCTATGAAATGTAACTTACATAAATTATTACTTCTGTCCCTTCATTAGCCACCACAAATAGTGTTCATCAAGCAACATGACCAAAGGCAAATAGGATAGAGGACCTGGATTTGGTAACTCCAACTATCCTGAGAGGATTTCTCCCAGTGGAGGCATAACAGGTAGCAAAACAGTTCTGACTGGAGCTGGTTTGACCACTGAGACCAGATAGCCTCATGGGGATAAAAAAAGATGACCGTGGCTAGTATCACCAGCAACACTGTAGATGTCTTTCCAAAAGTGAAAGTGAAAGTCACTCAGTTGTGTCCAACTCTATGAATTCTCCAGGCCAAAATACTCGAGTGGGTAGTCATTCCCTTCTCCAGGGGAGAAGTTACCCAAACCAGGGATCAAACTCAGATCTTCCCAAACCAGGTCTCCTGCACTGCAGGCAGATTTTTTAACAGCTGAGCCACCAAGGAAGCCCAAGAATACTGGAGTGGGTAGCCTATCCCTTCTCCAGCAGATCTTCCTGACCCAGGAATGGAACCGGGGTTTCCTGCCTCGCAGGCGGATTCTTTACCAGCTGAGTGACCAGGGAGCCCATCTTTCCAAGCACTTCCCATATTTTTCACAGTAAAAGCCCAAGTGCTTGCTAGGATCCACAAGGCTTTATATGATCTGGCCATCTATCACCTTGGACTCCATCATCTACAGCTCTCCTTCACACACTTTATTCCAGACACTCTGGCCTTTCTCTGTTTCTTGAACATATAGGCTAGCGTCTACCTCAAAACCTTTGCACGCACTCCATCTGCCTATTTACTCCCAGGTCTATGTGTGGTTACTCCCTCACTTTGTTAGCATCTCGGTGAAGTCCTTTCTGGTTACCCAATCTAAAATTACAATCTTTCTTCCATGGCATTTTATATCCCCCCTCCTGACTTTCAAGCTTCCCTGGTGGCTCAGACAGTAAAGCATCTGCCTACAATGTGGGAGACCCGGGTTCAGTCCCTGGGTCGGGAAGATCTCCTGGAGGAGGAAATGGCAACCCACTCCAGTATTCTTGCCTGGAAAATCCCATGGATGGAAGAAACTGGTAGGCTATAGTCCATGGGGTCACAAAGAGTTGGACATTACTGAGCAACTTCACACCTGACTTTTGCTCCTTCTAACACAGTATGTATTTTTTCTTGTCTGTTTGCGCCCACTGGAATTAAATTCCAGAAGAGAAATGTTTGTCTGTTTTGTGACTGCCACATTCCTATCACATAAAAAAAGCATCTGGTACAGTAGGTGGTCAATAAATACAACAAATAGATAAACAGGTGTTCCAGTTATCAATGGCTTCTTATGAAATCACCCCAAAACTAGGGGCTTAAAAGAACAATCATTTCAGACTTCTCATAGCTTTAAGGGTTTACTGGCCTCAGTTGGATGGTTCTCGCTTGAGGTCTTTCATGCAGTGATAGTCAGAAAAAGGACTAGAATTATCTGAAAGCTCCCTCCTTCGCATATCTGGTGTTGGGATGGGAGGATTCAAAACTGAGGGGCTGAAACAGGGGTTCCTCAGGCATCTCTATGTGGGCTCTTCACATATATATATGGCAGCTATGGTTTTTATGTGGTAGCTTAGGGCTCTGAAGCAAATGTCCCTAGAGAGAACAATTAGAAAGGTGAAAAATCACCTTTTATGTCCTAGCTTCAGGCATATGGTTCTGCCATACTTTCAGCGGTCACAAAGGCTCATCTAGGCTCAAAATACATAAACTCCACCTTGGTTTGTTTTAGTTTGTTTGACAGGGAATGGACAGGTTCTGAAAAACCATGTGGGCAGAAATAGTGTAGCTATTTTTATAAAATTCAACCTGCTACGCCACCAACAAAGAAAGAAATCAGTAATGTCAAAGGCAGATATCTCAGTAGAGAAGCAGAAGTTGAGGTGGACTGGAGAATGAGCAACAGGTAATGGTCCCACAGGTAAGAATAAGGAAATACTGACTACAGGTGACAGGGACTCAACCCAGCACACCAGAGTGTGAGGGTCTGGGAAGACTCAAAAATCAATAATAAACAATAAACATTGACAAAGGATTGCTATCAATGGCTTGGAAACCTGAATTTTCATTCTAATTTTAACTTTCTGATATAGGGTAAATAATGCCTAGAAGGCTTCCTCTATTGGCTGTTTTCCAGTTGAAGTTAGTAACAATGGCTTTCTATGAAAATGTTGCTTTGATATATAGTTATGAGAACATGCGCTCCCATTTGTCACTTTACCAGGCATAACATAATTTCATTTGTCTTCAGCCTTTGGACTGTCCCAGGATGTTGCAGGTGCAACTTTTATGGCAGCCGGTAGTTCAGCTCCTGAATTAGTTACTGCTTTCCTAGGTAAATACCACTCCTTATTTTTTTTTTTTTTTGCTTAATTGGTGTTATTTGATCTTCTCCAAGGCAACACTAACTTAGCTACAATCTGGCTCATAGGTGTATTTATCACAAAGGGCGATATTGGCATTAGCACCATTCTTGGATCTGCAATCTATAACCTCCTTGGTATCTGTGCAGCCTGTGGCTTACTATCTAATGTGGTATGTAAGAAAACTTTATTCAACAAAATATATTGTCTTGACAAATTATAAGAACTGCTTACTGTCAAACCACATTAATCAGCTGTAGGTGTACATATATCCCCTCCCTTTTGAACCTCCCTCCCATCTCCCTCCCCATCCCACCTCTCTAGGTTGATACAGAGGCCCTGTTTGAGTTTCCTGACACATACAGCAAATTCCCGTTGGCTATCTATTTTACATACGGTAATATGTTTCCATGTTACTTTCTCCATACATCTCATCCTCTCCACCCCTCTCCCCATGTCCATAAGTCTATTTTCCATGTCTGTTTCTCCATTGCTGCCCTGCAAATAAATCTTCAGTACCATTTTTCTAGATTCTGTATATACACGTTAATATACGATATTTCTCTCTTTCTAGTTTCACTCTGTATAATAGGCTCTAGCTTCATCCACAGAAATAACAGAAAACAACAGAATTTGACAGAGTTTGACAGAAAAGAACAAAATTCTGTAAAGCAATTATCCTTCAATTAAAAAAAAATTTATTAAAAAAAAGACAAACAATAAAAAGAACTGTTTATATAGTCTGGAACAAACAAGGCACTAGGGATGTGTTCAATTAAGTTTATTAATCAGTAGAAAAACAACATGTATTCAATTTTAACCCACAAATACCTCTTGGTCAAATTTATGAAAATCAGACTAGGTTTAGAAACACAATTTTTCTTAAAATTCCTTTCTCTAAAAGCAATATGTAAAAGATAACAATGTTTAACTTCAAATATACAAATAATTTTAGTATTACACTAAGCAAGTACTTGAAGAAGTAACAGTGTAATGGAAACATTAATTATTTTTACAGGTTTCAACACTATCATGTTGGCCCCTATTCAGAGACTGTGTGGCATATGCTATCAGTGTAGCAGCACTTCTTGCCATAATATTTGACAACCAAGTTTACTGGTAAGCTTGAAACAATCATTACTCTTATGTAAACCAATTAGAGAGTGCTTTTATAAAATTCTAGTTTAGTAACTTTTTTTTCAGAAACGTTATCTCTTTTACTTCTTAATTATCTACCACTTCCATACATTTTTCCTGTGATCTCTGAGCTAACCTCATCACAATTGCTGGTTGGGTAGTTCTCCCTTGGCAATTTTTCAGTCAAATCAGTCTTCCTTTTTGTCTAACCAGTGGATGTTACCATCCTTCTCTTTCCCTACTGACTACCTTCTCAGAAAGTTTCCAAACTTTTGATCTTTGTTAAAGCCCCAACAGGTGGCTTTTTCATCTGTTGGGTTGTTTACCTTTCCTCAGTTAGAAGTGGCCATGATCACACAATTAGAGAGACAACAAAGAAATAAACAAAGTCCCTTTAAATTCCTCCAACTTTTTCCCTGATGTTCATTTAGTAAGAGAAATATAGGCCTCTTCCTCTAAAAATTAAAAATGTTTTAGGTTTCAAAACTAAAAGCTATTTGTTTTCTTTATAATCTCCCCATGCCTTGTCATTCTAAGAAAATGGAAACAGTCACTTTCCCAGCTAACATGTACCAGGTATTTGTTAGGTATTCATCACTATGATATGAGTCTTAACAGATGAATAAATGTAAAACACAGACAAACAGACTACACATTGCCTGATGGTGGAGGTCAATGGCACCCCTCTGGAATACTAGTTTGGCAGTGCTGCTCTAATACCTACTATCAAGAAACTTCAGACCTAGCAGGGAGTAAATTTTCAAAGTGAATCTTCCTGAAATCTAGTCTGTCTCCCAAGGAAAGACTGTTGGTTACAACAGAAGTGCTTCTGGGACTTGGCAGTTGTCTGCCAGGGGACAATGACTGTGGGAGTATCCAAGGTAACGCTCCTTCCATTAGGGGAATCAAGAACTCTGTGCTTTCAAGCTGTAGCAGTGATTCACTAGCTATAAAATAATTGGTAAATGCAAGGTTCAAATGTGATGGCATCAGATAATCAAAATTCTCTAAATAGCAAACCAGAGTATAGGAAAACGGTGCAAGCCAAACTTATTTACATTAAAATCATCAAAAAATCTCAGTATAGCAAATTTAAAAGCTTCAGCCAAAGTCTAACATATTCTGATTTAGCACAGAATTCCTATACCAGAACAATTGAAATGAAGGTATACTATATTCTTGTAATTATTATCTTCTTTCAATGAACTGAGGTGAAGAAGCCCTATCACTATTCATTAGTTTCACTTTCACTTTGAAAATTTGTAATTAGTATTATTTTCAAATAGGACCTTCCAGGTGGCTCAGAGGGTAAAGAATCTGCCTGTAGTGTGGGAGACTCAGGCTTGATCCCTGGGTTGGGAAGATCCCCTGGAGAAGGGAATGGTAACCCACTCCAGTATTCTTCAATGGAGAATTCCATGGCCAGAGGAGCCTGGCAGGCTACACTCCATTGGGTCGCAAAGATTTGGACATGACTAAGTGACTAACACACATTTTCAAAGAACTTTCTATGCCTGCTATTTGGAAGGATTTTACAAATTAAGAATGAGTTTATAATCCTTGTTTTTAAAATACAAAAAGGACAGTGTGGAACTTTCATCAGTAAGTCTTTTATAATGTAACCAAATCTGGACACATCTACAAAATCAAAATGTATCTAGAATATTTCTGTTCTATTGTTTCATTAGAAAATTAAGCAGATACTGCCCCAAAACTACTAACTCTAAAATAACTTTCACTTTAAGTTGAAAACCACACAAATTTCTCTAATTTATAGGTATGAAGGAACTTTACTGCTTTTGATATACGGATTATATATTGTGGTGCTGTGTTTTGACATTAAAATTAACCAATATATTGTAAAGAAATGCAGTCCTTGCTGTACCTGTCTTGCCAAAGCAATAGAAGAGAGAAGTGAACAACAGCCACTGATGGGATGGGAAGATGAGGATCAACCATTCATCCGTAGGCAATCAAGAACTGACAGTGGAATATTTCATGAAGATTCTGGCTACTCCCAACTTTCTTTAAGTTTACATGGTCTTAGTCAGGTTTGTGAAGGTAATAACCACATCATGACCATTATTAAGTTTATTACTAGCAAAACTTAATTTCATTTCAATTCAGCAAGTACTATATACTTACTATTTTAAAAATACTACGGGAATTTAGAGATGATCAACAGGCAGACCTATCCTTAAAGAAGCTTCCAATATTTCAGAAAAAAACCAAAATAGCTAAAATATGAACATTTAAATACTGTAAAGAGAAAGAAATAAAGCATAAACATAGTTCCTAAATGGGACAGATGGTAAAAAAAATTTGATGAGGATGGTCAGATAGGAAAGATTATCACAGAGACAAACTAAGCCTTGTAGAATATTCTAGTAAGATTTTAACAACTTGATTTATGGTAATAGCTACTGAAGTTTTATCAGACTTCATATGTCATAAGTAAATGATGCAGAGCTAACAGTAAAAAGCATTCCATGGACTGACAAAGAAATAACATGGGAAAAAGGCTTGTCAAGTACCAACATAACTGGAGGACTGAATGTGCAGAATGGAAGCAGAAGAAAGGTAGATCGGAAGGAATACGACAGTCTTAAATGCTAGATTAATAGCGTTTGCAGGTTTGCAGAGAAATTATCAGAACTGAAATATGAGATAAAAAACATGCTACTAAACCAACTGATGTGTTTAAGAGATGCTTAGACAAGGTGACGGAGAAGGCGATGGCACCCCACTCCAGTACTCTTGCCTGGAAAATCCCATGGACAGAGGAGCCTGGTAGGCTGCAGTCCATGGGGTCGCGAAGAGTCGGACATGACTGAGCGACTTCACTTTCACTTTTCACTTTCATGCAGTGGAGAAGGAAATGGCAACCCACTCCAGTGTTCTTGCCTGGAGAATCCCAGGGACAGGGGAGCCTGGTGGACTGCCTTCTGTGGGGTCACACAGAGTCGGACACGACTGAAGTGACTTAGCAGCAGCAGACAAGGTGAAGGCAGTGGGAATACAAGAAAACAGGTGTGAGACAATGCAGAGGAAGCGTCACCAAGACCAGGCAACTGAAGGGCTACATGGGAGCAGAGATAATTCTGAGGCTTTTGATCATGACAAAGTAAGAACATTGAGAATACCACTTACAAAAATTAGGAATTTAGGAAGAAGAGCTGGTGTGAAGAAAAAGTAGGAAGGAGACAGCTGAATTTTAAACATGTGAAGCAGTAGCAAAACATGTAAATAAATGTTTATAGTATATGTGCTAAGTTGCGTCAGTCATGTCTGACTCTTTGAGACCTGATGGACTGTAGCCCACCAGACTCCTCTGCCCATGGGATTCTCCAGGCAAAAATACTGCAGTGGGTTTCCATGTCCTCCTCCTCCAAGATCCCCTGGGGAAAAGAATGACCTACACACTGCAGTATTCTTGCCTGGAGAATCCCATGGACAGAGGAGCCTGTTAGGGCTACAGTCCATGAGATTGCAAAGAGTCAGACACGACTGAGCAACTAACATGTTTAGTATATAGAAGTCAAATTCAGCTACAGCCAGAAATACATATTTAGGGATTTTTTTTTTAATAAAGTAGTTTTAAGAAACAGATTCTGGATTTTATTTAGTACATTAGACAGGGAACTTAGTAATTTATTATCTGAAAAAATTAAAACATAAATTTTCCCCTTCTTACAAAGATTATAGTTTCTAGTCTTTCAGGTACAAGAAGTACACATTTCTAAGTTAAATTTTATAACAAGAAACTAAAAAAAAAAAAACAGTTCAAACATTTTTTATTACAATGAAATTATATCTGTTACTTTCTGGCCCATTTGCTGCAATGTGGCAAAAAGAAAAAATTATGAGTTATTTTACTAGTATTAATTGTAATGTGACCTAATAGATGGGCAAAATATTGGACTGGCCAACAAGTTTGTTCAATTTTTTCCATAAGATGGTATGGAAAAAACCAACCAAACTTGTTGGCCAACCCAATATTTTATAAGTGCCATACAAATTTAAACAATCTAAAGTGAAGTCTCCTTTTTATCTAATATATTATTATTGACTTCTTCCACCAAGTTAATAGAACAAATTGAATTTAAAAAACAAACTCAAGTTTTATAAGTTACACTGTAGATTCAATACTACTTCCAATTTTCTTAAAGTTCTAAGAATTGTGGTGAATTTTGTTTAGTAAATTAATGAAAGAAAATGATGAAATAAGCCCCATAAAATCACCTGAGAATCAGAAATATTCAACTTAATAAAAAGATTATGCTACAGCTATCTTTTACTCCCTAAGTATACATTTCGTGATACATAGGGCAGGCTAGAGGTATCATCAATACTGGGAAGTGGAGACAACTGGGGTTGCTAAGGGAAGACACCAGGTTAATCCCATAAGCAAAAGTTACTAAAAACCATCCACATTGTAGAAAATCAAGAGATGTTGAACTGAAACTTCAGAAACATTGTTTCTAACACACTTAGTGAATGACCCTAAACACTTCCATGGATTTAAGACCCCAAATCAAGAAATGCTGAGTATCACATTTTATAGTCAGCCCTGAAGTCTCAATTAGCTTCTTTTTGCCAGCAATATCAGTAATGAGATATTCAAATGTTTTAAATAGCCTCTTAAAAACTGATACAGCTAATTTATTTCAATATAGCTTCTTAAATGGACATTCTAACTTAATTGGCCATTTGAGAAAACTCAAAATCGTTTAATTTTTCCTTAACAGATCCGCCAAGTGTTTTCAACATGCCTGAAGCAGACTTAAAAAGAATTTTTTGGGTACTATCCCTTCCCATTATTATACTACTTTTTCTAACCACACCAGATTGTAGAAGAAAGTTTTGGAGAAAGTATTTTGTGATAACATTTTTTATGTCAGCACTGTGGATATCTGCATTTACATATATCCTGGTTTGGATGGTCACAATAACTGGTATGTATAATATCTTAAGAGCACAATTTAAAAATAATCAGTTGTATATAAGAACAGCATAAATTCACTAAGTATAGTCTAGTTAAAAAGAAAATTTGTTTTTCAGCAAAGACTAAAAATAAAGATTAGCGCTATTTACAAAAAGATTAAATATTGATATACCAAGAAGCTCACTCAGGTTCTGTGAGGTGTATACCACATGTCAGCTATATGGTCACTATTACACAGCCCAGGGGTACGAGTCAAAGGAACATGTTATAAACGATATCAAATTCACAGAATTTCTATGTTGCTAATAATTAAATCACATTGCATGGGTCCACAAGATAGTCTATACTGAATGCCATTCCATAATTTAACATATAGCAAGGTGCCAGTGTTTTGAGAAAACAATGGGTATTCACTGTTTAACTGGATTACATTTTGTTTTTTAATATGGCAATATAAACATACTACAAAATGAATTAAAAGGGTATAAAATAAAGTCTCATTTTAGTTTCTACTACTTTCATGATTAAGATTTAACTATTACTGCCTGGCCATAATCAGCTCTAGTCCCAAAGAACTCCTAGTTCAGAAGGAAAAACTGAATATAAGCAATGTACAAAAAAACCCCAGGAATTTCTCCCAAAAAGGTTAATCAGAGGTGAGCAAACTACCACCTGTGTACCCAAACACTGAGTCTCCCGTTTTTGCGAGTTAAGTTTTACTGAACAGTCAAGCCCATCCATTTATATTATTATCCATGAATGCTTTCACATTACACTGGCAGAGCTGAATAACTGCAACAGAGATTGTATAGCCTACAAAACCTAAAAAAATTACTATCTCACCCTTTCAAAAAAAAGTTTCCTGACCTCTGACTTTTGTCAAATTAATATATGACTCAGAATAGTATGCTATTTTAAGAACATTTTTTTTTATGAGTAATATAGAAAAATCCAATAGCCTGCCTATTAAAGCTCTCCATAAATGTTCTCAGCCAGATCACATTTGACATTAGGAAATTAAGAAAAGAACAAAATCAAGTACTAGATCACAGAACAGTCCCCAAAATGATAAATGTTAGTGTTATTTATGTACATATGAACTCTGGCAAACCAGTTAACAAATTAACAACCAATTACAGTTCCAACAGCAATATATATAAGCATGCAATAAATATGCTACTTGAAGTTTTTTTTTAATTAACATTTTAAGAAAAAAAAAAAGAATTGTAAAGCAAGTTTTCAATTACAATATTAAGAGCAGTTACATTCTAGTTGTTTCCCAAAATGCATACATTTATGAAAAATGATGAACTGCCATCAGATTTAACAGAAGTATTAAACCCGGACCACAAAGTTAGAAAGACTCAAGTAGAAGCCTATTCTGTTTTCCTCAGATTTATGATTTCCCAAAGGAAACACCTAAACTAAGGTATACCACTAAAGTAGAACATTAAAAATGCATACCATGTTAACACATTTACAGCCTAAAAATAGCTATAAATAATTTGCTTAAATCTGACCTCTTTAGGAAATGTTTTTAAAAAGGAAAAGAGAAAATGACCAACCTTATTGGCATATTTTAAGCAACAGCCTTGATAACAGTGGACATCCAAAACTTCTATAAGCATACCAGATAGGGAAATTATTCCTTGGTACAATTTTGTGTATTAAATATCACCATCTGTCATGAAAAATCTGTGCTACCTTGGTTACCAATTCACCAATATTATTCAAATATTTTGCTACCTAAAATCTAAGTACATATTGGTTCTGAAATCTAAATATGTCTATTTTCTTTTTCAGGAAAGAAATATCTGCAGAGAACAGTTAGTGAATCTATAAGATTTGTAATATGTAATATCTGTGTTTGTTACAGGGGAAACATTAGAAATTCCAGATACAGTAATGGGCCTTACTTTATTAGCAGCAGGAACAAGCATACCAGACACGATCGCAAGTGTGTTGGTTGCAAGAAAAGGTAAGAACTGGGTCCCTCAAACTGCAATGCCCATTCTTAAAAGCCTGACTGAAATACACTGAGCAAGGGTACCTTTAAAATATTTCCTCAGTAACACACTTTGAAGAAAACAGAACTCAAGAGGAAGCATTTACTATTTAATAGATTAATTTCACTAAATCTAATCCCCTAAATAATATTCACCTGAAATGTGAATTAAATTGTAATTAACCATGTTAGAATGAAAAGCAACAAGTAATCTACATACCTTATTGAAAAATGGTTTAATAAATACGGATAATTATTATTAGATAAATAAATGTTAAGACTTTAAATACTAACCCCCCTAAAATTTAAAAATACAAATTCAGTAAGACTTTTGCTCTAATACAACAATTTTCCAAAACAAACAGAAAATGTATCCAGTGTTTTTTCTTATGAAGCTTATTAATAAAATACAGTATTGGTATGCACATTTAACAACATGCTTTTTTTTGCAGGCAAAGGAGATATGGCTATGTCTAACATCGTGGGATCCAATGTCTTTGATATGCTATGCCTAGGTGTTCCATGGTTTATTAAAACTGCATTTATAAATGCATCTGCTCCTGTAGAAGTGAACAGTAGAGGACTAACTTACATAACCATCTTTCTCAACATTTCAATTGTTTTCCTTTTCTTAGCAGTTCACCTCAATGGCTGGAAACTAGACAGAAAGTTGGGAGTAGTCTGTCTGTTACTGTACTTGGGGCTTACAACATTATCAGTTCTATATGAACTTGGAATTATTGGAAACAATAAAATAAGGGGCTGTGGTGATTAATGTTAACAGTGTTATGTGGAAAATGTGAATGATGGGAAAGGGCAGAGAAGAGAAACTCCATTTCTTCCTTTAACTCAAATAAAAAATATTCTGAACTTCAGAATTTAAAACTTACTTACAGTAATTTTTTATCACCAACAAAAGTAATTTAAAGCCAATCAAAATCATTTCCTAATTTGTCTGAGCCCTTTCTTTTCAAGAACAATTACATATATTAAACAGAAGTTTTGGAAAAAACCATCCTTGCTTTACCTTACAATAGGTTGATAACAGCTGGGGACACTTTTAACAAACAAATCCCACTATGCAGAACTGAAAATAACAAGAAAATGGCTTACTTCATTAAAAATAGTATAACCATTCATTTAAACTGAATGACCAGACTTGCTGTCTTAAAACCCAAACTTGAGATTAACAAAAAATCACAGCATATTTAACACTATACTGTTAAAAACTGGTGGGAGTTTTAGAAGTTCATTTTTACAACTTTTTGTAAGCAGACAGTATTACTTTAAAAAAATGACATTTACTAGGAGATTCAGCAAAACAGATGTAAGAATGTTCCAACCGTGGTTTCAAATTATGCATTACGATCCAAGCGAACATCAATTTCTCTGCCACTGATTTTTATGCCATTCATTATTCTGCAGGCTTTTTCAGCTGATTCTGGGGAGTCAAATCTGACCGTTCCACAGCCTTTTGACTTTCCATTCTCCATTTTTATTTCTGCAAACATTACATGACCTGTAAAAGAAAAATTATAGAATTACCTGTCAGTTTAAACAGGTTCCATTTCAGTATACAGGTTTGAAATTTCTCATAGCCTATGAAGTGACAAGTAACTTGGCTAAAAACATTAATGATTTTAAAATAGCACATCATATAAGTATTACTCTCATCATTTTATATTCTGTATATAATGCAATTCATATACAGTAATAAATAAAGGTTATAATATATAAAATTGAAGTAAAAATAAATTTGCTTAGGATTTAATATTTTTAGAATGAAAAATTTTAATGTAAATCTTTACTTGAATTTTATAGCAAAATAAGTTAAGCTAGCACAAAACAATACCTAGTTACCATGCCTAATAACAAACACAAATCCAAACAAAATTATTTTTTTTTAATTTCTTGTTTTATACTCAATCCCCTAATCTCTTTTCTTTCCCTTCTATCCTCCATATCACTGTTTATCCCTGAAAACAGTAACAACAACCCAGGAATTTTACCAGGTCCACAAAGGGCTCCGCTAATTCTGTTTTCAACCACAGTGCAAAGTCATTTATTCAATATCTTAATTTGAACTCTACATCTAAGAGTGGCACCAAGTATTTATGGAAACAGACATGGAAGAGATACTATAGATTTAAATCAATAAAGGTAGAAAACACTGATGATGACAAGAGCATAAAGAAGGACCTTAGAGAGGAACTTTCAGAAGGAGGAAGAAAACCAGACAGTGGTTCTGTTTAGAGTTAATATCATTAATGACTCTATACAGACTGGTATTTGAAATAAATGCATATCATTTATAAAAATATATGGCCATAAAAACCCATCATCCAAACCAGAAACTTGAGAGTAAAAGGGAGAGATAGTAATAAGTACACACAAATAACAGATGTAAACACTGAGACTATCCCCAGGCAAACAGGGATGTATGATAACCCAGTTCACATCGATTTAGATAATGAGGTGTGTAACTACCTACCACAGTGTTTCCCCCCCTTGGAATATGTAGTTGCCAGATCACTATGGGCTAACTTTAGTCTGGCAATAAAATCAAAGAGTCAGACATATTTAGTTCTATAAAGGGAGGGAAAAAAGAGGAAAAGGGAGGAAGGTAAAAGAAAAGGACTTATCAAAAAATTGCATAAGCCCTTTCCACATGATGGGATGAATTTTTAACCTGAGTGCAAGAGTAAGATTTTTTTCCTGTTTAAAGTTTGATCTGAATGATTGCTACAACATCCTGGACTATTTTTTACTTCTGTTTATTCATCCATCACCACCTTGCCCCATTACTGCATTTGTTTTTTTTAAACTGATAGTTACTCATCTACTTAATGCTAATTAAATGGTTCAAGTTTTATTAACTATTCATTATATCACACTGAGCCAAAACCATGACCTGTAACCCAGGTTGCTGCTGCTGCTGCTGCTGCTGCTAAGTCACTTTAGTCGTGTCCAACTCTGTGTGACCCCATAGACAGCAGCCCACCAGGCTCCGCCGCCCCTGGTATTCTCCAAGCAAGAACACTGGAGTGGGTTGCCATTTCCTTCTCCAATGCATGAAAGTGAAAAGTAAAAGTGAAAGTGAAGTCATTCAGTCGTGTCCAACTCTTAGCGACCTCATGGGCTGCAGCCTACCAGGCTCCTTCGTCCATGGGATTTTCCAGGCAAGAGTACTGGAGTGGGGTGCCATTGCCTTCTCCTTAACTGTTTTCTAAAATTTATTTGTTGTTTAGTTGCTAAGTCACATCTGACTCTTTGTGAGCCTGTTGACTATAGTCTGCCCAGCTCCTCTGTCCATGGTTTTCCCAGGCAATTATCCTGGAATGGGTTGCCATTTCCTTCTCCAGGGGATCTTCCTGACCCAGGGATTGAACCCTTGTCCCCTGCATTGGCAGGAGGATTCTTTACCACTGCGCCACCAGGGAAGGCCCTTCTAAAAGTTCTAAAACAGACTAATTTCCAGAGAAATTATATTACAATAGTTAAAGTTGATCCAAACAATTTTTAACCTACAACTGGTAAAAATCAAACCACCCCTGTGCACCATTAATAGGAATGTAAATTGTTGTTGCCACTATAGAAAACAATATGGCGATTCTTCAAGAAATTGAAAATAATAATACTCTATGATCCAGCAATTCCACTCCTGGGTATTTATCCAAAGAAAATAAAAACACTAATTAAGAAAAATATATGCACCCCTTTGTTCATGGCAACATTATTTACAACGGCCAAGATATGGAAACAAACTAAAAACGCCATAAAAAAAGAATGAAATCTTGCCATCTGCAACAACATGGATGGACCTAGAGGTTATTATGCTAAGTGAAATAAGTCAGACATAGGAAGATAAATATTGTATAATTTCATTTATATATGGAATCTAAAAAACAAATAAACAAACAAAACAGAAAAGTTAAACAGAAAACAACAGGTAAGGTTGTCTGAGTGGAAGATTAAGAATACAAACTTCCAATCACAAAATAAATGAATCACGGGTATGAAACATACTATGTGGGGAACACAGTCAATAACTAGCATCTTTTTATGGTGATCTATTGTAACTAGACTTTATTGAGATGATCATCTAAAAAGTAGGGAAATATCAAGTAACTAGGTTGTGTAACAGGAACTAACATAGAGTTGTAGATTAATTATACTTCAAAAGCAAAGAAACAAACTCAGTAAAAAAAAAAAAAGAGGTCAGATTTGTAGTTGTCAGAGGCAGGGAGAGGGCTGGAGAGGGGGAATTAGAAGAAGGCAGTCAAAAGGTACAAACTTTCAGTTGTAAGATAAATAAGTACTAGAGATGTAATGTACAACATGATAAATATAATTAACACTACCATATGCTATATATGAAAGTTGCTAAGAATAAATCCTCAGAAAAAATCCTAACTCCCAAGGAAAATTTGTTTTCTGTTTCTTTGTTTCTATGAGATGATGGGCGTTCACTGAGCTTCTTGTAATACTCATTTTACATGTGTAAGTCAAACCATTTATGCTGTACACCTTAAACTTATACAGTGCTGTATGTCAATTATATCTCAATGAAACTGGAATAAAAAGTAAAAAAAAAATACACAGAAATTGTATTTTCTAATAAATGTCATAAAATGAAACATTTCATATCATAAAATGAAATAAAAAACTATATTTTTAAAAAAGCTTTAAAGATAAATGCAGAGCAATTTCCAGAGTCCTCTTAGTAACTCAAATGCTGGGACCTAAAAACAAGCAAGTTTAATTAAAGAAGCACACCTTAGTATATGGCAGCATTTTTCAGTGACTTTGAAGAGGACTGTGGAGAACATTCAAGAGCTTTTAAGGTTAAAGGTTCTTCGTTATCCTAAATTTACCTAAAAATTTAGGGTTTTTCTTGTCTTAAGTATCCTACCATAGTTTTAACAGCAATACTGAGGTTCACTCAACCAAGAAATCTTCGTAACTTCAAAGGAAAATATGTAACTGTCTCTTGCAAAAATCTGTTAATCTCCCAGGACAAGTTTCTGCATTTTTTCCTCTTAAATCTTCCCTCTTTTTAGGAATCATGATTGAGACCCCCAAATTCCTGACTTCACAATGATCACAAGGCTGTTCCAGCTGACAAGGTCTATCAGCTAAGATAACTGAATTTTCTTATATTCTGGACACTCAGGCTTATAGAGAAAGTGACTTATAGATACTTGTTTCACGGTTAGACTGCCCTAAAAAGCTCCTAGGCATAGAACTGGAAAGTTCTGTTATCCAAGTTTCTTCTTAATTCCATAAAAACACCAATAGAGATATTTTCTTTTCTAAAGATAAATAATTGAGGAGAAAAAAATTTAGCTTTAAGTGATTACTATCAGATTTCCCTGGCTTTTTCCATGCTCTGAGGACTCCAAAATGACTTAAAAATCTCCTGATCTTAGGTGATTTCAAGAAAAATAAAATAGTACTGCTATTTCAGCAACTGTATAGGACAAACTGATGCTTTAGAACTATGGTGCTGAAGAAGACCTTTGAGAGTCCCTTGGACTGCAAGGAGATCAAATCAGTCAATCCTAAAGGAAATCAACCCTGCATATTCACTGGAAGGGCTGATGTTGAAGCTGAAGCTCCAATACTTTCGCCACCTGATGCGAAGAGCCGACCCAAAATAAGACCCTAAGACTGAGGCAGGAGGAGAAAGGGATGACAGAGGACGAGATGGTTGGATGGCATCACTGACTCAATGGACATGAGTTTGAGCAAGCTCCAGGAGACGGTGAAGGACAGGGAAGCCTGGCAAGCTGCAGTCCGTGGGGTTGCAAAGAGTAGGACACAACTGAGCTACTGAACAACAACAAACAGGACAAAAGAGTATGAAATGAGAAATCAGTATTACAATGATCAAAGATATTGCTGTTACATACACTAACTATAAAAATTACTTCCTTGCAATAAAAGAAACCTTTCTACTTTATTTAACTCAGTCTATTAACTTATCTTGTGGGGTATACTCTGGAAAATGATGGAAAAGCATATCCAAAAACAGGCCAAGTTAAAGTACATTTAAATAGTTTAATAAAATCGACTTCCAAAGTATAGCTTAATATAACCATGGGAGAAGAAATGCAAAATCAAGATATTCTATAAGAAACTATAATTATGAAATAGAAGACAAAAAAGTTTTAGTGTTTCTTTACAAACAATAGAAAGTGATTATCTGTGAATGTTCTTCATATTGTGTTTCTACTCTTACTGCATTATTTTTACTGTTATGTTAATCTTGAGTACACTAAGTCATGCTTGATGCAGCATGTGAAAGCTGCTCAGTCGTGTTCCGACTTTTTGCAACCCCATGGACTACACAGTCCATGGAATTCTCCAGGCCAGAAAACTGGAGTGGGAAGCCTTTCCCTTCTCCAGGGGATCTTCCTAACCCAGGGATCAAACCCAGGTTTCCTGCATTGTAGGCAGATTCTTTACCAGCTGAGCCACAACGGAAGCAGCATGTATTTTAGTAAATAAAATCTACGGCAAGTCTCTGATTTCTGTGCAGTTAACAGATCTTCTGATTGATATAGAAAACTACATTATGGAAATCTGTAGAGCAATGTTACATTTGTTACAGTTTAGAGCAGGAATAGTTGAGATGGGCTTTCCTTGCACTGCAATGCTATGGTCCTGCATCATACTAGACCACTGAGTACAGTTAAAGGGTACAGGCTATACGAAGTTTGATAGGCTATGCCTATTTGACCTCGTTAGCATAACCTAAACCTATGTGGGATCCAACTCTAAATGGTTCACTTATATTATAGTCTGCCTTCTTAAAAATGCATATTCTGAGGAATTACACTGAGCAGAATAAAGGAAGATCTACTTTACTATTCTCACTTAACTTCTCATCTTGTTATATTTGGAGATCTGAACAGATTTTTTTTCCTGTATTTTATCTGCTGAGGAAATGCTGTACTGAGGGTTATATAACTCATACTACATTTTTTCAGCCTTTGTAAGTGCCCCAGTATGGAAAACTAAACACTACAGACATTTAATGATCAGAGGGCTTGCTGATGGGTCATTTGCTGACAGTTACTATTTTAGCAGAGACCATGGAGTACCACTAGACTCTTAGTAAGTAACCAAGAGAATATACTTAACTTACATTGGGTCCAAGGGAGTTAAAAAGCAAAACACTGACTTATACTACAAAAAGGGCCACTAAAGGCTTGAAGCAGATAAAAAACAAACTTCTCATTCTAAGAAAGAAAAATTCTTAAGATTTAAAAGTAAATAAATAAAGTGATGTGGCAGAAAATTGTTCAGTTCATACAAGCCAAATAAATAATTTTCATAGTTGTCAATAGCCGGAAATTCTATATTACCATAACTTATTCTCCTTTCCACTAATGTTTAAGTTCAAGTTTAAAAAAGGAAAATGGTAAGAAATTTCTTATATTACCTTAATATAAATCTAAAATCAGATGCTTTTACAATTGAGAAAACAAAAAAATATCATTACTTTCATGACATAACACAGACTGATCAACAAGAGACATAAGACTAGAGCTAAAATAACAAAGTTAACCACTTTATTTTATTAGCTAAAATGTACAGATTTTTAAAGTGTAGATTTAGGTATTAGTTTTTTCCTTTTAAAACATGTTTTTGAGTCGATGATGTCCTCCTGTCAAAACAATGCCAGTAGCAAGTATAGAAGCCCACCAAAGACCTCAATGTGCTACAATGTCTGATCTCAAAAGGAAATCTGCCTACATATGACAAAGAAGAGTCAATTCAATATTGGTCACATTTCCATTGATGTCACTATTTGTCCCATTTGTTCTTTATCTTGTTTCACTTCTACTTAATCATATGATATTTGGAGTTTTTTTTTTTCACTGAAACTACAATAGCAGGGGTTATCTATACTTGCTGCCACTGCTCCCTCATTTGATGTATTTCACTAAGGCCCTGATAATGTTCACTTCCCTGTTGTCTATGGGATTCATGGCTAACTGCTGCTTACTCATTCTGGCAGATCTTCTTACTCCTACAAAGACTACTAATACCTCAAAACAACTTCATAATTCTGCTTTCTCTTAGTAGCAACTATTACTACTAGCTGACTTATTTACAACAACTTTTTATCAAGAAAAATTATGTTTCTCTTCTTTGAATAAACTATATAAATATAAATAAGAGGATAGTCAGCTAAAAGGAGCCACTAGAACATTATAGACAGATTCATATTGTATGTTCTTTGAGGGCAGTGGTAATATCTTACTTTCTTCCTCTTTCTAATCCTAATGACAAGCAGACTGCCAAAAATATAGTATTTGGAGATTTGATTAATGACTAAATAAGCAAATAAATGAATGAAGATCTTATCAGAATGCTTAACTCATTTATAAACATTTAATAAACTCCTACTGTATGTACAGAAGCAATGAAGGATGCTAAAATAAAAAGACGATGGTTCTTGCCCTCAAAAACCTCTATCTGGGAGGGAAAAAACACATGTGAACAGATTATTATAAGAAAGTTAAGTATAAAGTACTCTCAGATTATAGCTTCCAAAAGATCACTATCACTGTGATAGTGGCGACAAAGGCTACTTTTACAGGAGAACACTGAAACTTATCCCCTTCGCGATCTCTAAAAATTAAAGATAATGGTCCAAATACTCTTAGTTCAGTTCAGTCGCTCAGTCTTGTCCGACTCTTTGCGACCCCATGAATCGCAGCACGCCAGGCCTCCCTGTCCATCACCAACTCCCGGAGTTCACTCAGATTCACATCCATCGAGTCAGTGATGCCATCCAGCCATCTCATCCTCAGTCGTCCCCTTCTCCTGCCCCCAATCCCTCCAAGCATCAGAGTCTTCTCCAATGAGTCAACTCTTCGCATGAGGTGGCCAAAGTACTGGAGTTTCAGCTTTAGCATCATTCCTTCCAAAGAAATCCCAGGGCTCTCACAGGCTGAATGTATCACTTTTATTTAGTCATTTTTCATCATTATATGCCACCTACATGGCTTACTATTAATGACCATGCTCTCTGGGTTATGATGCAAGAACAGATAAATATTAGCAGGAAATCTGTTACTTTGTTCCACTTGCACTAATTCTCTCATCATCACAAGAAAAGCCCCTCTTTTAAAAGTAATAAACCACCTAATTTTCTACAGAGCTAATGAACATATTATAGTTGTACAGGTAGTATCATTATAGCCAAGAACAGTTTATAAAAGAAACAGAAGGGCCAACAACATGTTCCTGTCTAAGGTATTCTAGACAGTGGGTTCTATGCTACCTACCACCTAAGCTACTTGAGTTGTACAAGTGACAAGACTGTGCAAAATGGGTCTCACCTATTAACTCCATATCACTTAGAAGTCAGGATTTCATTGGGTCATACTGACAATGCACTGCACTACATCATAAACAAAGAAAATACCACTCCTCAGTATTTCCCACAGGAAAAAAATTCCTTTTAAATGCAACCAATGATGATATATTAACCATTTAAAAATCAGGTATTACAATATGCACCTTCTTTATCCACAAAGACTCTACTCAATGACAAACTCTACTCTAAATCTGGTTATTCAGTACTAATATGCACTGCTGTTATGTCAGAGGGTAGCAAAATAATTCATTTCTTTGAAGTGGAATTAACCCAGGAATAAGCGTCTGGAAAGGTAATGATCTAAGCAGTATTTAAAAGTTTAAAATCAATTTTTCTTCCATAGTCAATATCAATATATCTACAGTTTGGCATACTTACCACACTGACTGAATTTCTCTTTTAGTTTCTGCCAAGTCAAGTCAAAAGGCAGCTAGAATGAAAAAAGGTATTAGTAACAGATATACAAGGAAAAAATTAATTTTAAGTATCCTTTACATTTAGTTGCTTACATTTCTGACAAATATCTGGTTGCCTTTGGAGCCTATTCTGTCTCTCATTCCGCTTCCCATCGGACCCGATAAAAATCCTCGATCCATATCGATGCTTCTCTCCAGTATAGCTCCTATACCTGGTCCCATTCTATCAAAGCTGGAACTCATCCGATCCAGTCCCATCCCCATTCCTCCAGTCACACTGTTCATGCCACCCATTCCACCACCTGGATTTTCAAGAAGGGAAGGGAGGATTTGGAAGTTTGGCGTTTTTGTTTTAAAAGCAGAAGGAAAAGGAGAAGGAAGAAGAAGAAGGGAAAAAGGAGGGAGACAATCATTTTTGAGAAAGAAAGGGAGATAAAAATTAATTTATTTATGTGATTAGACAATATATAAACATAAAATTATTTTCATACACGTGATATCACAATCTTCCAAGGAACAAATTTTAATTTGGTATATATTAGGTTAGTTGAATGTTAATGGCAAACTCAATCAGTTTATTCTAGCCACTGTATAACTACATTAGACATATACACTTCTATAAAGTTACATTCATATCATAAAACATAATATAAATTTTCTACCAATTGTTAATACTTTATTCATTAATGTTATAGTGGTTTTCACCCTCATTTTCATTTTCTAATATTACCAAGTTTAGTAATTATTAGAACAAAGACATACGGGATAAATTCAAATAATTACGACTCACACATCAACTGTTGCTCTCATCATACTGTCCTACATCATATTCTTTCCCTAGCTTACCTTTATCTCAATATCTTTTCTCACATATAATTTCTCCTTGCATTATCAATTCAATTTCCAATAACCAAAGAACCTAACTTTTAGTCTCTCTGTTATACAGAACTTGTAGAGGTAACAAAAAACATAATCGCATCCCTTTAGCCAGAGCCTGAGAATCTAGCTTGTATCTCATACCCACTTGATTGCTATATTCAAGTTGAATCCTCTTTATTCCAATTCTACTCTTTCTCAAATGTATCCTTGTTTCTCATAGCTATTCTAGTATCCCCATTCTAAAAACTAACATCACCCTCAAATTGGTTTTCTGTTAATAACAAATATAAAATTAGGGGAACAGAAGTATAAACACTGAGGTGAAAAAGGAAGATAGGGATATTATATTTAACAAGGAAATAAATAGCCAAGGTTGACAAAAGATGTTGAAAAGAATAAAGTGAGAAGCAAGGTACAATGGAGTAAGTATCTTCCACTGACAAGATTTTTTTTAAACTCACTCTTAGAACAGTTCAAGTAGACTGTGTTTCCTATTTGTGAGATTTCAATCAAGTAAAGGAAGTCAATAAAGTATGGAGAGCAGGTTCAGCAGGAGTCAAAATTATAAGCCTTGTGCTAAGGCTTAATATAAGTTCTAAAATGTAGTAGTGGAAACAGGGAAGAAATTTAGAATTCTCTAGGGTTGCAACAATGGTACTCTTGATTCTACCATGGAAAGATTTAAGAGGCAAGGAAATAAGCATCTCTTTCAATCTTGCCCTCAAACTCAGGAGGTCTCTCAAGAAGTGTTAGATCTGAGGCAATTCACCCATGTTTACCAGAAGACACAAGATGCTCACAGATGAAATAAGTTAGTCTCCAATATAAGCAAGGAAACAAAATTGATGCTAAAGCTAATGCTGTTCCTGACACATGATTAGAAAAATCCCCAGATTCATTAGCTAGAATAAATGTTCTTGAATTGGGTGACATTAAACACATATTCTGGGGTTTAGAAATGTCAAAGAAGTAAAATTCAAAGTTAGTTTAGAAATTTCAAACAGTAAAGCTCAATAACTATCAAAGTTTCTCTAAATTACAAGTCATAGTAACATTTAAGAACAAAGTATTACTATACTACAATAACTACTCTTGCAAAGTTTTTTGCAAGTACTCAAATATTACTATAAAATTCTAGTAAAATTTAAACCTACTTATTCCAGATCCTACTGGACCCATGTTAGAAGCTCCTATTCTTCCTGCAAACCCTCCAATCATTGCACTGCCTAAACAAGGATGGAAAGATAATATACTAATTAATAATCATACTTTAAAATTCCCAAAGTACTATGCTCTCAGAAGATGTATAAAAACTGAAAAATACAAAGTCTTCTAGAAATAGGGTTCAGATATGTAACTGAAAAAGAGAGCTAGTACATTAAAATCTCTAAAGTATTTTTCTTCAAGTAATAAACTACATGAAACATTTTACATGTCTACTTTTTCATAAAAAAGAGAGCCAAACTCTAAAAATATAACCTGCAAAAAGAAAAGGAGAAGTAAACAGCCAGCCCTACCAAGTCTACCAAAGGAATCTCCAAAGCCTCGATTTATTCCAATATCACCACGTCCAAAATCTCTCTCCATGCTACTAGTCATCGCACCACGGTATAGCTCTGAAAAGATTATGCAACAAATTAACCCTTTTTCAAGTATTATCAATAAACAGTAATCTATTTAGGAACTTACTGAAACTAAACTGTAAAGACAGCAAATGTCACAATACAGAAAGTCCGTGATTCACCCAACCTACTTTCTATGCCACATATATCCCAGTCCTGCTATATCTGTCCTTATCCCCTAGTGCCCATACATCCTCTGAAAATATCTATGGTATCCATCCCCAAGTAAAGGGGGGACATTTTTAATAATAAGGAAAATGAAATGTACCACACATATCCCACTATATACAATTACCTACCTCCCATTCGACCAACTCCTCCAAATCCTCCCATGCTATTCATTGCTTCCAGACCACCAAACCCAATTCCTAAGAAATAAAGATTAAGTTTGAGATGTGACTGTCAGTTGTATAGCTGAATAGTGCATTTTGTAAATGTTAAGTCTCATCAGTAAACTTTTCATAACACATCACCTTCCATAGCCCTTAAGTAGGTACTAGGCCAAATTTCTGCTCACAGCCTTTAGGACGTGAACCAGTAGTAAATCATGTTTTGTTTTCCTTAGAATTCTCAACATATTTCTAATTCACTCAACATGGTGATGGGTACATACAAAAAAAAAAAAAGAAACAAATACTTATACATACCTCCTCCAATTCTATTCATTCCTCCAAAACCTGGACCATCCATTCCCATACCTCAAATAAAATACACAATATTTACTTTCAATAAACTATTTTAATGACTAAAGAATGACATAATGCAAGAGCACAATAGATGTAATACTGGTCTAGTCACAGCGGAACACTAGAGAAGCAGCAGGGCACAGGCAGGATGGTTTTAAGTGCTATGCCATAGCAGTTGTCTAAGCAAGAGTCTTTAAAAAGGTCTCTGTGAAAATTAATTAGTCAAGAAAACAAAATTCACTGGTCATGCTCACATTTGGTTAGAGAATATCTAGGACTGGGCAAGAGTTCATTATTTTTTCAGCTCACACACACAAATATCACTACAGCAGATTGAGAAATCAGGTCTCCTTCAAACATGGCAGCTAAGGGAGCAGTAAAAATTAAAGAATAAAAATAGTATGTGTTTAGGAGGGCAGAAGGCCTAGGAGTAAGGGAGAAAATTTCCACCCGTTTAGATGAGAATGATTATTTTAACTATCCTCACAATTTAAACTGTAGCTATAGCACCTCAACAAAAACAAACCAGACAGCATTTATTAGTTCATCAGTTAAAATAGCAATTCTCAAAATATGGTATGGGGACCTTTGAGGGTTCAATAGATCAAAACTATTTTACTATTCAAATAATACTAAGATATTGACTGTTTTACTTTCACTTTCTCCTGAGTATAAGGTGGAATTTTCCAGAAACTACACGATAGATGGTATTATAATGAACTGAATTCAGAAGCAAATGTAAGAGCATGATTATCTTGCATTAAGCCAAACATTAAAGAGATGCAAAAAAAGGTGAAATATCACTCTTCTAATTTTTGTTTTCTTAAAGACTACATTTATGTTAACACATAATAAGTTTATTATTTTAAACATGCAAATTTTTAAGTTCTAATTTTTAATTTCTTATAAAGTACATACCGACAAATATAACCACATACACAAAAGCACTTTGGAGTCCTCAACAAATTTTAAAAGTTTATTAAAGGGTTCTTAAACCAAAAAGCTTAAAAATTAATTTTCTTTTTTTTTTTTTTTTATGGTTACTGAGAATTTATTATGCATTTCCAGTGTTTTCCTAACTCTGGTATAATATAATTTTTATTAGGTTGACTCTGGTTTGACAGAATCATAGAATATCAATGTTGAAAATGACATTGGCAATCAACACATTTACTAGTGAAGCCATATCCAGAATTTTTTTTTTTTGAGTTTTTTTTTTTTTAATTTTAAAATCTTTAATTCTTACATGTGTATTTTCAAAGATAAACTGTAGATTACTCTAGGTGAAGAGTCAAACAGCTATCTGAAAAGCTACCTTCCCAACTAGATATTCAAATTTAAATTGCTTACAATATGGTAGTATTTCACCCATTCCACAAAGAAAGTATATCCATGATATATAAGGCACAGACAAAACTGAATATTCTCCTTTGACAATTCAAAATCCACAGTGCTAAAAGGCTAACTGTAACATGGCTGGCCTCAGAGGAACCCTCCTGACCTTTGCCCAATCTCTTTCCTGTTCTCTGCTCTCAAGGTTTCCTTCCTTTTTCAGACTAAAGTAACATCTTAAATATTCAATTATAAACTACAGTCCTTTCAACATTATTACAAACTAGTAAGTATAAGCTTTATAATCTAGCAAATGTATCATTTAAAATGAAATAATAAAGTTAGAATACTTACCACTTGGACCTAAATTTCCCATTACACCACCTATGTTCAACTGGCTGGCACTAATAGGTTGTCCACCTGGACCAAGTCCCATTCCAATGCCTCCAAGACCACCTAAAACACAAATAAGGATGTTATTATCAATTCATATTTGATCAACTGCCACTGAAAATTTTAAAGCTATATGCTTATAGTAGTAATTCTAAAAGTTTGAAAATTTGTAAATAAGAGTAACAGTTCTTGCTTTCATTGAAACGTAGCACACTGAGGCCTTACTATATCATTTATTAAAGAGAAGTGTTTTATGAAGCAGGTTCATCTTATATCACAGTCAAATGCATATTGAAAAAGAGTAATGAAATACTAAGAACATTCTGAATCACTTTATAAATGACCTACATATCTTAAAATTATGTACGTATTAAATCTGTAGACCTTCTTAAAATCTAGGAATTACTTTTAGATGGTTCAGAAGAAACTAAAAAGTCAACAACCAAGTAAACATAATATTGAATAAAGTGAATGTTATATTACCTAGGTTTATCATTGACATATTTACATGTATCTTAAGTGTTTTCATATATGTCATGCATAGATGAGGTAATTTTTGAGACCTTAAGTTACTTGCAGAATGCTATGTGATTAAGCTAACACTAGAAATCAAGTTTTATGTCTCTAAATCCAGTATTCTTTTTACTTCTCTTAAACTACTTAAGTTCACTGAAAATAGACTCTAAGAAGATAATCTGATGACCTTAAAGACAGTGGGAACTGTTTTATTCTACTAACTCTGAGTTTGGTCTTAAAGTTCCTGCTAGTCAATGGAGCAATTAGTAAGTGCTAAGGGTTGAGAAAACCACATAGTATATACTTTTTTTTCACAGTATAGAAGCATGTTGTGTTACATTGGGAAGATCAGTGTGATCTGGTAAAAGAAATACCTTTTTTTCAGTTCAGTCCCTAAAAATGATTCAAAGCAATAGCACACTTAACTATCAACAATGCTCATGTCTACACATAACACTCTTATTTTCATCTTTGATACCATTCTTCACTAAAAGGAACCAGGACTCTTTGAAAGTAGGCCAATTTCATGTCTCAGAAAAAGAAAAATCATGGATCTGGGAAATTCCATTCTTACCAGAAAGTAAGAATATCAGAGGCATAAAAAATGAAGAAGCCTCCACTTGCCAAGTTACAATAATCTCAGCAAAGGAAGTGGAAGTGGAGGGAGAAAGGAAAGAATAAACACATTAAAAATAATTAACTTAAAACAACAAACTGATTCTGTCCAAGTCTATGAATTCACACTACATCTCAATAGAAAAAGAGTACATAAAACCATAAATCTTGAAAAGAATAGATATAAAATAAATATGAATATAATAAAGGATTATTTTTAATCTAAACAAATTGAAGAGTTCTAGTGGTGGAAAAGAAAATTGAAAGCCCTTACTTTACAGAGCCAGGATCTTAAAAGATGACACCCTAAGTGATAAGGAAGGGCAGAGAAGGACTGCCCTACAAAGGGAGAACAGGCAATATTCAAAGACACGTTAAGCTGAGAATTTTCCAGAATTTATTTTAAAAAACTGAATTCTCAATTGTGAAAGCCCAATAAGGGATAATCCACACCCACAATGTAGTAAAACTATATGCCAAAGACAAAGATCTTAAAATCGGCTACATGAAGAACACAGCTTACCTACAAAGAAAGGACAATTCAGCTGATAGCTGACTCAGTAGCAATAATGGAAGTCAGAAGACTGGAATATTTTTAAAGTGCTGAGGGAAAATAACTATCTTAAACTATATAACTTCATCTTCGAAGACATTTATAGACGAATCAAAATTGAGAGAATTTACTAACAACAGATACTCATTGAAAGAGCTTTTAAAATATATGCTTCAGGGGGCAAAATAATAGTGTCATGATCTATGAAAGCAAATAATAAGTAAGTACTAATAATGCCTATTTTGTGGAACTGGATAAAAAGTAAATATATAACTAAAACATTAAGCAATAATAGCATATAATTCAGTAGGAAAGTGATTAAAATTAGAGCATTCAAAGGTCATTTGGCTTTTGAGAATAATCCTATTAACTTCAGACTTTATATCAACACACTAAAATATTCAGGATAACCACTGAAAGGGAAAGACAGAAAAAGAAATATAAAGTAAATATTTGTACAAAGCAGATAAATACTAATAAAACACAAAATAAGATAATAGGAATTAAACCAAATAAATCTACAAAGTAAATAAACAAAACAAAGCTGTTGTATCTACATTACTATTAGACAAAAGACGTAGAGGCAGTTACTACATATGAAATCATTCTACAATGATAAAATCTTAACTCACTAGGAAAATGTATCAGTTCTATACTTGTATGCATCTACTGAATTAGTTTTGAAATAAAGTAAAACTAAGAAAAAGCAGACAAATTCACCTTAATAGCATAGGATTTTACCATAAATATATCTCAGTAATTGATAGCACAAGCAGACAAAATTACTAGCAAAGGTGTAATTTAAATGATTAACAAACTTGACTTAATGAACACAGGGCTCTCCAGGTGGCACTAGTGGTAAAGAATTCACTTGCCAATGCAGGAGACCCAAGAGATGCAGGTTCCATCCCTGGGTCGGGAAGATCCTCTGGAATAGGAAATGGCAAACACAGCAGTATTCTTGACTGGAAAGTTCCATGGATAGAGGAGCCTGGAGGGCTACAGTCCATGGGGGTCACAAAGAGTCAGACACAACAGAGCGACTGCACATGCACACACACACACAACACACACAACAGTATACTGAACACCTGGAATATGTATTAAAATGTATCATATAGTAGGCCACAATAAAAAGTCCAAATTAATTAATTAATTCCAAAGAATCACAATCATATAGACAGCTACAGCCACACTAAGTTAGAAATTAATAAGAAAAAGCCTATACATTTGGAAATTCAAAAATACATAACTTAGGAAGAAATCATAATGGTAATTTAATAAAAATTAAATCACAATAAAGACACTCTAGCACAACTTGTATATAGTGGCCAAATTGATAGTCATAACTATCTGTATTAAAAAAGAGGCTACAAATTAGTGACGTACACATTCAACTTAAGGAGTTACGACAAAAATAGAGACTAAACCCAAAGAAATAGAAAAGGAAATAAAACTAAGAGCATAAACTAAGATATAAAAAATGGAATTTACTTCTTCAAAAGCACTAATAAAACTGACAAATCTCCAAGCAAAACTGATAAAGAAAAACAGAGAAATCGCAAACCTTTGGAATTTAAAAATGACAGAACTATAGCTGTGGCACAAATTGAAAGAGACTATTTTATGCCAACAAATCTGAAAATGAACAAAAATGGTAAATTCTCAGAAAAATAGAAATTACCACAATGGATTCAAGAAGCAACAGTAAATACAGTAAATAATAGTATATAAATAATAGTAAATAAAGTTAATAAGTAAAAATCTTTTCCTAAACACTATACATCAGGGCCAGTTTTACAAGTAAGTTCTAGCCAATGTTGAGAGAACAGAGTATTTTCAGGGAGAGAGAGAAATTCTCCTGAAAGTAGTATTGTTTCTTATAACAGAAAAATTAGAATAACCTAAAATACACACACACATATATTTACAAAATGTGGCATTAGCCACTGAAGTGAAGGGATTAGAGCTACAATTTTTCAACACACATGAAATCTCAAAAACAATGTTAAACCAAAAACAGCAAGTTGCAGAAAAATATAAACAATGTAATTTCACTCACACCAAATTTTGAATCCCGCAAAACAATTTCATATGTTTATGAATGTATAAATGTGTAATCAAATTATTAAAACACAGATAAAATGATAAACACTGTATCCATAAGTTATTTCTTCTAGGTAAAGTTATCTAGTGGGAGGTGGTAAGGGAGGAGAATCTTTATCTATAAAATGTTAACAAAAAATCACCTAAAACAAATATGGTTTATGATTTTATATTTGTCTATATAAACAGTTTATGATAAAAAAAACTTTAATAATAAACAGAAAAATATAACAAAAAGAATAAGAGATAGTATTTACTGAGTGCTTACATTACGCAGAACTGTTCTTTGCACTTTATATATTAACTCATATAATTCTCATGCCAATCCATAAAGTAGGTACCATAAGCATCCTCATTTTAAAGATGGAGCATTGAGACACAGATGTTAAATATATTATATTGATGTTTTATAATCCTTTGGAAAATAATTTTGATAACACTGATCACCTGAAAACCTATAAATCTACTTCAAGGTATCTATCCTAAGGAAATAACCAAAAACATACCAAAGACTTGTATACAAAAAGAAAGAAAAAAGGAAAACTCTGTTGGTGATTAAAGGAAAAAAAGTTAACATACCTAAAATATACATAACACTGAAATAGTTATGGAGCTATATGGAGATATGGAGTTACATCATATGGATATGGATAGGTTAACAGCCAATAAAAAAATTTTAGAAAGAATTTATAACAAGGAATAGTGCTTACATTCTAATTGCTAAACAAAAAAAATAGAAAATTATTTATGTGGTAGTTTTCAACTATGTAAAAAAAATACACATGTAAGGAAACACTGGAAGGAAATTCACAAAAATGTTATAATAATGGAGGTTATTTATGGATAATAAAATTACAAAGACTTTCCCCCGCCCACATAAGACCTTAACAAACTTTTTAGTATATACTGCTTTTATAATCAGGAAAAACTACAAAAAGGAAACAGAAAATGGCACATATTTATCTTCTCAGTCTTCCTAATTAATTAGCACAAACTAGCTCCATAACTCGAAACACCACACAGCGGGCAACTGGGGATGCAAGCACAGACAGTCCTGTTTCGCCTATGACCATCTGCGTGGCGTCTAGGAACGGCTTCACTTACGTGGCAACTGCGGCGCTTTACTGTCATGTGACCGGTAGTCTTCATGAGGGACAGACTTGTCATCCTAGTTGCAAAAAAGTTTATTATATGGTTAATATATAACTTAAAAGATCTGCAATGTAGAAGAAAGCAGGTAAACTTTAAGGTTGGAGAGTTGAAGTGATATACAGGAACTCACCATTTTCACATGCATAGGTCTATCAAACAAAAACTGCCCATTGAACATAGCTGTTGGTTCAGTCAAGGAAAGCCAGTCAGAACAACTATGAAATTATAGTTGAACACAAACACATTTTTAATAATCATATTTAGCATCAAACTACCCTTAATATTTTAATCAACGTCTTTTAATATTTTACTTATTTGTATTAGTTTCTTCCACACGCTCAAAGAAAAGCTTCAATTTTTTGCTTTATAGTTTTACTTTATAAATAAAACATCTTTTAATCCAGCCACTGAAAAAATAAAACTAACTAGGCATCATTTAAAGCAACTATGTTAATGTACAATGAGATACATTACTGTCAACAACATGTATACAATTAGTTGTAGTAGCAAGAAAAAGTAGGAAAAAGTTAATACCAGGCCTGTATAATATGGCTAATTCAAGTTTTAAGAGTGACTTTAGTACTTGGACATAATAAAGGTTTTATGCACTGGAGACCAAATTCTAATATACATTTCTAAGTAAGGCAACCTTAAATTCCATGATCCCCACAAAATGGTATCAAACTTCAACCTTATTAAACAACGCTCAAGTGTAAATCAGGATACAAATTGCTTGAACTGCTTCAATTGCTTGTTCAAAAGTGACTGTGCCCATTCCTCTGCTCTTGCCATCTTTGTCTTCTTTAATATCTGCCCGCTTTACAGTTCCAGCTATGCTGAACACTTCCTTTAGCTTCTTCCAACCAACTTTGAAGTCAAGCTTAATATAAAATCATATAAAGTTACACATCTATTAACCCCTCTCCCCACTTAAAACAAATCATTTCTAAATTCTCCAAAATATAAAGAACTCTAATTCTTGTAAAACAGTGTATCAACAGTATCAAATAGAAACATCTTAAGTTGTTAAAGATCAGTAAGCTACATCTATGTTGTTCCTTACCCTTGATTTTTTTAAATTCTCAAAAACAGCCTCTCAGTGCTGCTCAGTCCTGTTTTGTACATTTTGAAACTTTCATATCTATTTTTACTGACAGAAATTCAGATTTTGGAAAGTATAATTGATATCACTGGCTTTCAAAAGCTTAAGACAAACCAATGACAACATGCACATTCACAAATATCAAATCTAAAGAAAGAAATCCAGTTACCAATAAGACTAAAGTCACATACAATAATAGTATATAATATCAAGAACTGTTTGTTTATAAATTCTACAGTTCTATTTTTAAAAATCCTAAATACTTGTGTTTATACTCTAACCTTGTATTTATGGACTCAAATTGGGTTTGAGTTTATAATAATTACTATTTTGCTTACTTTAGTTAAAAACAAGCAAAATGTTTTATAAACCTGTAACCCATTCATCTAATAATCTCATGATTAGGACTAAATATCTAAATGGCAAAGTTTTAGAGTAAAGCTTACACTTACATTAGCAACAAAAATTGTGGAACCAAGTCTACCAGCCTGCAAATTACTGATAACCTCAGGAGGAATGTTTGGATTATTGAGAATGGAAGGCGGTAAATTCATCAATCCCGACCCCATATCGGGTACATGTCCTCCTGGAAATGATCCTCCTGTTCGTTGCAATGCCCTACGAGCATTTTCTCCATCAGGATCCTATAATACACAGTCAATGTTAAGTGCCACTATATACATCAGTAAATCTATACCACTAAAATAACAACTTCAAATTCTACAGCAGCTATCCAAACTGGCTCAAATTACTGGCCCTCTTGAAGAGTGAGCTTTTTTCTCATCCAGAGAATCCAGTCCCATAAAAACCTGTGGACAGACAAAAGATTTCAGTCTCCAGGGATGTCAATTAAATACCTCTTTCCAATCACTAAAGTCACTTAAGAACTTGAAATTAGTTTAATTTTGTCCTCACACAGGTATACAAATATATGGCACATACACATACAAATAACTCAAAGAAGAACAAATACTTACTGTGACTCTTTCCTTTTCAAAATGCGGTAATGATACACCCAAAGCAATGCCAAATTCATATTACCGCAAAGCTTTCAACAGAGAACAAACTATTACAAAACCCAGAAATACTGGGGTAGAGGGGAACTGTTACAATCTGCAAATTTTATTCCTGAACAAAAGAGAATTATATACTTTCCAACCTCAAAAATGATTACAATTTGAGATGGAGAGAAGAAGATAAAGAAAGGCTAAGTACCAAGTAAAGAATGGTACTAAACATTGTTTGGGTTTTGTTTTCTTTAGTTCATTAACTTTTAAGAGAAACATTCTGCCTTTAAACAAAACAAAAAAGGCAAGCTTAAACATACTTCTCACTTATCTCAGTAGAGTACAAAATACAAAAACCACATAAACACACAGACTACCACTATCTGCAATACCAAATGATTACGATACATGTTACCATCTACACTCTACTCTGCTGGTCCTGGTCAGGGAATTCTAACGAAAAGAAAGCTGGGTGACTTTCATAAATTTTCTGGGAAGGCTAAGAGAATAGAAGGTGAAGTGAATGTAAGGATAAAGGTATTCTGCCATTCAATGTATTCCATCATGATGAAGAAGTAAAAAGAAATATAAAAGCAAAGAAATGTTCTGAAGACTGCTACATAACTTTTTAAGTTAATAAATAAATGCTTCAGGCCTAAGGTTTCAAAAACTAGCACAAATACAAAACTGAGAATAGTGGTTATCCATGGAGGAAGGAGGAGGACATAGCAGGGGAGATGCTTCATGAGCCATTAAGAGAGTCGGTTTCTCTTTAACATCTTAATATTAATAAAGCACATTGCTATATTTTTATTTTTATGTATGACATACATATAAACACATATACACACAAAATACACACATATATATCATAAAACATATATAAAATACAACTTATGTAAAACCACCTACTATACAGCGTGGTTTTTAGTCCTCCGTTCCCATTAGGTGTCAGTCTGTCTGTCACTGTCTACTATTGCTATGAGAGAGCCTATAAGTTTACAACTGCTATCAAGCACATTTAAGTAAATTTTAAAATGTAATTCTAATATCTGTTAATGAACATTGGAAATATACTTTTCCCTAGACTCAAACTAGTATTTCTCGGCAATGATCCTAGCCATCCATGTGAAAATCAGATAATTTTAAGAAAGGAACCTTTAGAGATAATAATCCAGAAAAGTTAATTGAATAAAGAACATCTCATCATTTAGCTCGGCCAACTCAATCATTCTTCTCTTTAGGCAGTTAAAAATAAGAAGTATTCTATATCACCTTGGATTACATAAATCTGTTATAGGGTCTCTGAAATATTACCAAGGATCTACAATGTGCTAAAACTTAAAAGAACACAAACAGTATGGGCTTTGTTCCCAGTTAAAAAAATAACAAAACTAACACAGAACCTATAATACTTGTGGGGTTTTTTTTAGCCCCACTGTCAGATTTGTGAGATCTTAGTTCCTGGACCAGGCATTGAACCCCAGCCCTTGGCAGTGAGAACACAGAGTCCTAACCACTGGACCGCCCGAGAATTCCCTGTAATACTTGTCTTTTGAAGAGGAATAGGAAACATCATAAAAAAGTAAGTCATAATCCTCAAAATTATAATTTCCTACATGGTGGTTGTTCTACAAATGTTACTTCCTTATGGGAAATTATTAGGGTATCAACACATTTCTGAAAAATTGGTCCTGGCTTATGCATGAAAATTATTTAATACCAAATAAATGGAACAGCTTACTAGAGTCTAAACTTCCTCTACCAATTTTCTACTTCTCAGTCAAAATATTAACAACAACAAAAACGAAAAAACCCCTAGGCTCAAACAGAATTAGAGAAACTCAGAAGCTGACTCCAATAAAGAGATAAGGGATACTTTTATTTGCTGGCAGCATGGCCTTTAATTTTAAGCTATTATTCATCTCATTTCCAGGAACACAAGACCAAGGACCAAGTTACACTGCCAGCTTGTGCAGCAATAACAACAGTCAAAATTATTACAGTTAACTCGTCACACAGCTAGAAAATGATAAGAGCTGGGACTCAAACCAACACCATACTACATTAAACTGTGACTGGCAGTACTGTTCCACAGTGATTTGTATCCATGTTGGTGGAAACTCTTCAGCATCCCAAGGTTATATCTTCTGTTGTTTCTTATTACAGACTTTAAAAAGGATATACACTATTCAGGTAAGATTAACAATATGAACTAAAGAGAGACATGAAAATGACTTCTACTCAAGCTAGCCATTTCCAAGGTTAATTTAACAGCTAACTGTAAACAGTTTTTCATTTTATCTTCCGATCATTCTTTTGTCAACATATTTACACTGCTTCACACAAAGTGAATATCTTCATTTTAAGGGAGGCATCTAAACATCCCATTTATATAAGTTCTGGTTATATATTTCACTAATAGATTTATAACTTTTCTTAAATTTTAATCGGGGATAGTTTCAGGTTAATTTTATTAAAAGTGAGTATCAATTTTATTTAAATCTATAAGGTATTTGAATTACTAAGTAAACTTTATCAACTACAAGAATATCTGCAATATTTTTCAAATCTGACAACACAATCTGAAAACTGAAAGCGTTTATACCAAACAAAGTCAGCATTGTCCTCTTTAAATTTCTGCACCCTGTAATTTTTACAAATCATACACCTCTGCTTATAACAACTTGTGACAAATCAAATACACAGGATATTGCTTAAAAGCAAATATGAAACCATGTACAAGCAAAACTGTCATCAATTATATAGCACTTTAATAAGCATCTATACTTTAAAAAAAAGTTGTAATCAGATAAATAACATTACCAGATGAAAATCCAAAGAAACCATGTCCTTTTATTCAAATGTTTAAATTATTTCAAATACAAGAAATCTTACCTCTTTAATATTCAACGGTCTTCCACTAAGATCATATTTGTTCATTGTCTCTAGTGCTTTCTTGACAAATTCTTCATCTTTGAATTCAACCACACTTAATAGGAAAAAAATTTATAGGAAATGTTTATGTACTAAGATTTTTTTCTAATCATAAATTTAAATTTCACTTAAGATACTTAAAAAAAAAAAATTCTTACCCACAACCCTACATCCAGGTAGATTTGTCAATATATGCAAAAGAAAAAAAAGTTTTGGATCAGTAGATGAAGTTAATGATAGATTCTAACATTTAAATCATTAAAGCAACTGATAATACAATCACTCTGTTTTTTACACCTCCAGAACATAACAGGCAAATGACCACAAATTTCCTATAAAGTTTTAGATCTATCCATTTAAGATTGTAGAATCTAGCATCTAAGAAGCACATGTTTACTTTTAGATGACTGTTCTTTAAAACTAAAGCAATGTCATCGCACAAATTCAATCAAGGAAATAACTGAAGGCTCTCAAATACCTATCCTTACATTGTCATATGTGTTTTTGAAAGATGTATGGTGTACAAATAATTTTAATGTAAATTTTCCAATTTTACTTTTACAAAGTTCTCAAAGAAAACTGGCTATACACAATTTAATAACATCCAGTTGTAACTATGTTTTAAAAAATTAATGCTAAAGAAACAAAGTAATAGAATCATTTTTTAAAATAGTTCCTTGTCATTATTATTATTCAAAGTGCCCTTTGAATATGATTACAGAAGTTTTATTTATCATACCCAACTGGTTTTTGCTAATTAAACATTGTTAAAAAGCTTTCCATTATATTCTTCAATATGTTGCTTTTGTTGCTAAAGATAAAAATCTATCAACCTATTCCTTCTCTGTCAATTTAATCATCAATGTTTTTATATTCATCCAATTGGTCAGAGCACTGCCTTTTCTGTAGTCCTGTAGGCTACCAAATTAAGCTCTTTAGTGCAAGTTTCAAACATACATTCTGAAATAACACCTTTAAGCTACAGGCCTCTCATGGAACTCTGAAGAAATATTATCAATTCAGTGACTTTTAAAATACCCTTGAAGACATCAGAACACAACAAAAAAAAAAATCCTATATTAAAATCTATTGGCTAAGAAGCATTACCTTAGAGCATTAGAAAAGTGAATGCCTTTTATGAGCATTTTCAAAACCCACCTCTTCAAGGCAGCTAGTTTGGTTTGTGTGTCAGACTTGCTAGTATAAAGCCTCAAATCTTTCATAATAGAGTAAAACAAAATGAAACTTAAGTTTCCAAAAACTGGTACAAGTATTATACAAAAAGTAAACTGCTGAGGAACTTTTAAACCTCAAGCAGATTATTGCCCACAGCACTTACCCTTGATTTTCCTTCCGCATCCTTAAAGAGCTCCACGTATGTAACCTCACCAACTACATAAGACATACAAAAGGAAGATACCAAGAAACAATACATTTAAACACCAGTATCTTGCTTTACTGCACACCTGTGCACAACTCTACAGAAAAGCACCTATTATTCACCAACAATCAAAACCAGACCAACATACCTCCTGTCAATGACTATGTAAATTTAACTAATTTTCAGAAATGTACATCATCCACATTCTCTAAAAAAAGCTAACAACCATATTAACCTAATTCATGCTACAGATCATATTTTGGCCAGCATGATATAGTTGGTGAACAAATGCACATATACATACAAAAGGTCCCTTAGCCTATCATATTAAAAACATCAACATTAGCACTTTTCAAATAACTTTGGTCCCCTACACACAACAGCTGTTTTAAGGTGACTTTCTACCTGAATGTCTTCAAATCATGTTTGCCGTCAGTAAACTAAATTTACAAGTCATGCTTCACAGCAAGCCACACACTTTCTAAATAAAGTCAGTGAATAAAACCAATCAAATAGTTGTCACCTTACAACAGATACACCAATGCAAAAAAATTTTTTTTATTTATTAGATCAGCCTCAAAACCAAGTACATAGTTTGCATGACTATTGAAACTCAATTTTTCAAGAAATAACAAAACTAACTTTTACAAGATCAAGTATTAAAATGATTTTCCCCCAAAACAAACCATATATATAAAATGAAGGTTTTCAGGTTATTCTGAAAACAAAACTGCAACAGCAGTAACACAATTTTAATATAGAACTGCAGAGACAGCATCATGGCATTCATGACAATGCAAACAAAATGAATTCCACAGCCAGATTCCAGACTCCACCAAGATAATAACAAAACAGCTTTTGGAAAAAGAAATAATCAGACCTTATTATTCATACTTTAACACACTAAATGTATTGCTTACCTAATGCAATAGTCCTTTAAAAAATCTATAAAAACTTCAACTAGACAAAGCAATCACTTTAACAAAATTCTTGGTGGCATGCATATGTTGTCTCGCTCCTTCCCCACTAACATGGCAAAAAAAAAGAAACTTCATTTATCCATACTACCTTGTAATGAAATTGTACCAAGTGAAAGAAGAGGAAAAGATTAATTTATGTGTCAAGAAATAAACAAAAATCAATTTTTTGAGTCTGTGTGGCTAAGAGGAATGAAAAAAGTTTGCTTATCTCCCTCCCCATTCTAAATGAAGATCATCCAACAGTGAGTTTATCAAAAATAGTTACCTTTTTCTCTCATTAGATCTTTAATAGCTTGCCATTTCATGTCATATGGGATGTTGCTAATAAAAACTCTGTTACGATTTGGACCCTTCTTTTCTCCAGTGCCTGAATTCTTATCTTTTGAATAAGGATGGAATCTATTGGCCTTCTTATTCCCTGTAGATTTTTCTTTTAATTCAGATTTCTCTTCTTTGACTGATTCATCATTCTCCCTATGAATTAAAAACAAAACAGAACAACAAAAAGAAAACCTCAGTGGTGCTTCCAATAGTGGAAGTCTATGTTAAAATAAGTATTTCACGTTTATCTTTTCACAAAATTCTCCCCCAAGTTAGACCTAAGGAAAGCAGCTGGAGAGTCAACTACTGCCTTTGAAATTACCCAATCAATGTCTTTTCAAAGCAATGATTTCAGCATATTACCAAAGTTCTCATTTAATAACCCTTCTTTTTTCCATATTAAATAGCTGCAGCATTCAAACAAACCCAGTTTTCCCCATCATACTACTTAATAAATGTTGTTAGAACCTAACAAGAGGGGGAAATGGGTGATTTTTTTCCTAGAGTATATTAAAACTGCCACTGTTAATGGAGAATTAACTTTCTGGGCCTCATTCAGAACTCTAAAAACTTAATTTACAAAATGACACAATGAAAAAGTTCATATCTTAAAGGTTAATAACAGTTTCCTCCCAGAATTTTTCTCCTTCATTGCTTAAAAACATAATCAAAACACAGTTATATCTATATCTATGCACTCCCCATATGACTCTCATAATTTTTGTCTCTTCCCAGTTTTGACCAACCTGATAAGGTATCCTATTATTTTCATGTTCAGTATTTCTGTTTTAACCTACAAATTAGGACAGGGTATTTCACAGAATCGAGCCATTTTTATTAAGAGTAATATCTATAATAGGTGGCATGGGATGGAGGAGAGAAGCAGTACTTAAATGCAACATGAACCAGAAATGTATAAATCTACTTTTTAATGAGGCCCTAACTGGAAAGACATTTATCACATTTCAATTACATGACGCTATTCACCAAGCATCTGTAACATGTAGGTAAACAAAGTAAATCCTAAAGACAAAAATTTGGATATACATTTTAAAAATGAAATTTACTTTTCAAAAGTAATCTTTAACAAAAGTAACAACAGATTTCTTTTAAGTCACCAATGATCCTACTGAACTTAAAAGTATTTAATTAAAACTTCAATTTGAAAGCAATTTTTCACAAACACATATTAAGAAAAATCTCTGAGAATGATGCCCTAGGTTTTCTGGATTATTCTGACAACCAATCAGGTTTCATAATCCAGGCTCCATATTATCTTCTAAGCCAAGCAACTGTGTGATTTATACACTGCAGTACTTCACACACTTCTAATTGTAGTCACTTGTTCCACAATACATCGAATTTTTCAGATAACTGTTTTTCTGGGCAGGAAACAACCTAGCCATGAGTACAGTATGTAAAATGCTAGAGAACAAAAACCATCTGCAGTGATATCAGCAGTATCTAGCATGGTAATACGTGCTTGACAAATGTTCATTTTTGAATGAATAGTTAATTAAGAAACCATACTCATCTGAGCACAGACGATGCTACTGTCTGCCAGAAAAACTGTTAAAATCAAGGAAGACACATGAGGGCCAAGTATGCTTTGTCACCTCTTCAGACCTAGACAGGGACAACTTCACTATCCAGCATCTTCCCTCATTAGAAATGGCATGCCTGGAAGTGATCTCCTCAACTGTACTCTACCAAGTACCCACCTGTCTAAACAGAGTGGCACTCCTATAAATGGCAGCAAGCAGTCAAAAGCCACAGAGGGCTTTTCTGTTTCCCAGGTACATCAGATACAAAAACAAATCCTTTCCATCCCCCAAAGAACCTATTTACATAGTCTGAATTCAACAAATATTTTTAAAGTAAGTCTCTGTTCAGGTGAGCAGACAACTATACAGTCCCTCTCCAAATACCCCTTCCCCTGTTATTTTCTTCCTACGTGAAACCAACTAGGAAATTTGCACAAAGTTCTGAAGTATGTTCTTTTATTCTTACACGGATGTTGTAAAGTTACAACAATCTGACAACTCCACTAAAAAGCAATAATGTAAAATCATTAATTATTATTAATCCCTTGAGTAGTAATAATAATATAATCCCTTAAGTATTAAAGGCTTCCTTGACAGCTCAGTTGGTAAAGAATTCACCTGCAGTGCAGGAGACCCCGGTTTGATTCCTGGATCAGGACGATCCCCTGGAGAAGGGATAGGCAACCCACTCCAGTATTCTTGGGTTTCCCCGGTGGCTCAGATGGTAAAGGATCTGCCTGCAATGTGGGAGACCTGGTTTCAGTCCCTGGGTTGGGAAGATCCCCTGGAGAAGGGAAAGGCTACCCACTTCAGTAGAGTCAGACTCTAGTGACTTTCACTTTTACTTTTGAGTAGTAAAGGATATGCTCTTTACTGCTCAAGGGATTACCAGAGGGAGAGACATCTTCCAAGTTTTTCCCAATTAGTGGCATCTTAAAGATATTGCTAAACTGCTCATCTACAATGCACAAATTAAGATTACTACGGAAGGTAAAATCAGTGTAGTTGCTAAAGGTACAGTCTGATTGTTAAGAAAGTGAACTATAATAATAGGGGAGGGGTGAGAGGAACATTTATGAGGGAGGGGATATGCGTATACTTTTGGTGGATTCATGCTGTTGCATCACAGAAACCAATGCAACACTGTAAAATAAAAATAAATTTCAAAAAAGAAATATACAAACATCATAATGTAACTCTCAATCTCCATATGCTCCAAGTTGTTAGTCACACATAAATAATGAAGCATTATAACAACACTGCTATTTTTCCTCACATTCACTTAAGAAAAAGAGAGCTAGTATACCATTTTGGCGTAAAGAAAAAGACTAGACCAAGGGAAATATCTTTAATTTCTTGTCAAAAGATGCGAACATGCCAAATAAATCCTCTGTATTCGAGTTTCATGATCATATGAAAGCTCACTTTGGCATTTCTTAAAATGTTTACTGGGCATTTTTAAATACAAAGAGGAGTAAGACATAGCTGATGCCGACATAGCTGCCTCCGTGCTCAATTACTATGGACTAGCCTCAGTAAAAATTTCACTCTTGATGACAAACAGCACTCTGTTCACCTCTAAGCAACATTTTAAGGCAATATGTGGCCATTTTTATCAGTGCTACAAGTTCTTATCATTAAGAATATATGGTGAATCAACTCTAGGTTTATGTATTGGGTTGCTGACTACTTCCATTGGTGCCCAGAGTCAAAAAAAAAAGGTTGTTAGGCTGATGTAAGTAAATGTCTCTAGTTACTTAGTGTGAGTGACCCATGCCTGTGTGCTCAGTCACTCAGCGTCTGATTCTTTGTGATCCTATGGATTGTAGCCCACTAGGCTCCTCTGTCCATGTGGTTTTCCAGAAAAGAATACTGGAGTGGGTTGTCATTTCCTCCTCCAGGGGATCTTCCCAAGCCAGGGATTAAACACCCAGGTCTCCTGCATTGGTAGGCAGATTCTTTGCCACTGAGCCACCTAGGAAGACCAAGTGATCCATGATGGTCTGTCATACGTTCTTAAGGAATAGACAGTACAAGAAACCCAATAGTAAACTGGTTTCTTTACACAACTGGGAAAAGAGGCAGGGAGAAAGATGAGTTATAAGCAATAGGAAAAGAATCTGCATTTGTATTTACTGGTAACATTTCTTCACCTTATATTTACCTCTGCTTCAGTAAGAAGTGAAAGTGATTCTTTCCCCACTTCTCACTTCTTTTGTCTATCTACACCCCCATGGGACTTTAAAAGGGATTAGAGACTTTCCGATCTCATGGAAGTTCAGATACCAGCTTTATCTGTACCAAGACTATTATACTAATCATACGCAAGTACAGTAGGGCTTCTCTCCATAATTCAAGGTTGTACTTTTTGATAAGGAGGTGGCAGGCCCATATTTAGATAAAACAAAGTACTTCTTATTTCTCATTCCACTGGTTTTCACTTATATTTATGATGCCAACTCCCTGAAAGCCCACAGTTTGGCAGGAAGGGTAGAAAATGCTTCATTCACTTCTTTGGTCTTCAGTTTCTAAGTGCACCAGGTTCCACCCAGGAACAAACTCCACTAGGAGATAGGTCAAATCTCCTATACCCACATCTCTGTTTTTCCTAGAAGATACTGCCCATCCTATTCAAATCCAATTGAGAGCAAAAGCACATAGCCGAGCTGGGAGACCTACTTTATTTCATCTGCAATCAACTCTTAGACTGGTCCAGGTCTTAACATAGTGTCCCAAACACTCTTATACAAAAGAAAAGAACGTTTATCTTTCCTACTTTAGTGTGAACATTATTACTTTCTAGTAAATTTAGTGTTTTCACAAAATTATTAACATACTTTCAACTTCAGGTTTAAAGAGCTGGGCATGTGCAGATGAAATATCTGACTTCATATTCCTTCTATATAACAAGAACAAAGGGAAGCACCGCATTTCCTTTTAACTGGAAATTATTATGACTCGAACCGACTACATTCTTCATCGGCACTGATGACAGCTGCAATGTTTTAAGTAGTGGGTTTCCTTCAACTAAAAAACGATCTTATTTTACCAAAATTAAGATCCTACCATCCCGCATTGAGTTTTTTTAAAAAGCCTGTGTGGCTGACAAACATGGGGAAGCGGTAGGGAAGGGGGTGGAGCAAGGCACCACGCACCGTTCCCTTTTTAAAGTAGCTCTCACCAGTTCAAGGATAACACAATGGATTCGGTCTCACAGCACATTACTAAACTTCCTCTTGGTATATAAATCAGTTAAGAAATGAATACACACTTTAGAAAACAACAGTGAATTTATAAAGCTCAGAATGAGGCCGGGAAGATGGGGGAGAGGGGGTGTGCAGATATTCCTTTTACAAACGTTCTCGGCGGTTAAGAGGCAATGTCCGATGATGTCATCCTTAGTTACTCCCTAGTGATGAACACTAACTATTGGCCTTTAAAGCGGGGGGGGGAGGGCATTTTCCTGCAAATCGTGGCGACCGCCGAGTTCCGCGTAAGGGTTCTCCAACCGAAGTCCGGGAAGAGGGGGTGACTCGCGGTCTTGGGTCAGTAGCAGGGGAGGGTAGCCCCCAGGCCCGCATCCGGGTTCCCCCGGTTCGGTGCGGGCGGGGAGGGCCCGCGAGAGGGCCGACTGCACCTGCACCAACCCGCCGCCCACGGCCCGGGGACGGTTATCCTCCGCCAAGGCTCAGCCCCGGCTTCGGCACCCCCCGCCCCCAGGTCGATCTCCCGCCCCCCACCTCGTCCCAGTCCCCTGAGGAAAAGACAATACATTTTAACGCCATTGGAGCTGCTGCTGTGCTGCGGAGGCTGCTTCTCCTGCTCGGGCGGGTGAGGTTCTCGCCGGGGCTCGCCCGGCGGCTCCGAGGGCTGCCGATGCGGGCTGTCGTCGCCAGCGGCCCTAACCACCTCAGGCTTGTCGGCGTCAGCCATCCCGCCGCCACGGCCTCCGCCTCCGCCGCCTGCGCTGAGGGGCTCCGAGCGCGACAATGGCGGCGGCCGGCAAAGCGGTAACGGATCCCGATTTGAAAAGGCCCCGAGCGCTCAGTTGCCCGGATCTCGCGAGAACCAGTCAGGGCTGGGAGACTGGGAGATGGTGTGAGCTGGTAGAGGGGAGGGAGTGGGAGTGCGCGGGGAGGGGAGTAGAAGGATGGGTTGGTGGCGTGTGGGAGCCACCATGGCCGTAGTCGGTCCTGCTCCTGCCCAAGGAGGGCTTGGTTTGTCCTGAAGCCCGTGGTAGGGCAGTGTTCTGAGTCCCAGCCCTTTCAGTCCTGTGGCACCCGGGGGGGTCTTCACTAACAAAAGTCGGCTCTCGGTGTTAGAAATCTCTAGGGCTCTGAAACCTAGACTATTCTAATCATTTCCTGTAGGGGCAATTTAAATTAGAGAAGCACACACCGCTTAGCATCTTTACAAACGTCTGCTAATCTTCAGACTCCCCTTAGAAATCCTTTGAATAATGCAAATAAATCACTTGCTACTTCAGTGCCTAGGCACCCTGTGGACATTCAATAAATAGTCATTGATGACTGGTTGCAATTCACCAGAAAGAATGGCTTCGAATTCCTTTGAGTTCTGGTTGTTCTAGAGAATAAGGCAAAAAGAAGACTAAAGTTTTTAATTCTCCAGGCAGCAATCAATGAGGAGAATCTATACTTTTCCTAAGAAACCTACTAGACTAGCCAATAATGAACATTTGGGGGTTTGGTTGTGTTTATTATATGCTGATAGAAATTCTGTTTGAAGCAGTTACAGGCTCTCAAACAAATTTAATTACCGTATGGAGTTTTAAAATATAGGCATAGATTTTCCTCCCCCCACCAAGTATGAAAAAGAAACTCATTAAACTTAATCAACTTCTAACTTGGGAGTACCATAATAATATTTCACATTGAAATAACCTTTTTCAGCTGAAAAGTTCAAAGACCTTACCAAACCTTTCTTTTCATAAAGAGGCAAACATGTATGATTTACATGCTTTGCTAAATACCATGCACACATTAGCGGTAAAGCTGTAGTTAGAAACTAATACCCAAGTAATACATAATTTCCTCAATTACCCCGTTTCCTTGACATTTCAATGTGTAGGGGTTTTTCCCTTCAACTAAAAAATACCATAAAACAGCCAATTCTATGCCAGAAGAGTTACTTCATCAAACACACACACATAAAAATCAGAACAATTTTAATCAGGTGGGTACACTTGGTAAAATATTACTGTTTAGGGTGCCACTGACATTGTTTCAAAAACACAACACAGGCTGTTGTTGTTACTGCATAAATTGTTTCTCCTCAGTCAGTTCTCCAAGATTTAGTATTTGGAGTAGCAGAAGTCATTGGATTTTTGACACACAAAAACTGGGTTACAACCCCTGCTCTGCCACTGTCTGCCTGTAACTCCTTGGACAAGTCACTTAACTTTTCAATCTTTCCATAATAAATAAGGATAATAATACCTACCTAGCAACATTAAGATGAGGATTAAAAGAAAGCACTTTATGTAGGGCAAATTGCTATATGAATATAAAGTAGTATTACAATTCCCTATCTCTCCAGGCTGAGCAGGGTTTTAATCAAAGAAAAGTCAAGTGGTTTTCATAGAACTGAATTGTAAGTACTTTCAAAACATCCATCACTCTCTGTTATTCTTTGGCTGTTACTGAATTTAAGATGAAAACAAATCTGCAGTCTCTTGTATAGTATATTCTTGCAAAATCTCAAAAAATTCAATTTAATATTTTTTAAGAGGCCTTTATGCTTAAAACAGAGTAGTAAGAACATGAGGAATACAAAAATAGATACAGTCTATTCCCTATTAGGGGAGAACACTTATAAAAAGCACTATTTGAGTGCTGTAATTGAGACAAATATGAAGTATAATTTAAAATTTATTTACAAAATCAGGACTCTGGCCTGCATTACTGTAGTGTGCTAATTAAAATGTTTCATTAAAATATTTATCTTGATTACTGAGCTTTTTGGCATCCTTTAAATGATGTACCTAAGACACGTACCTCCCTTACTGTAATTTAACTCTAGTCCTGATAAATGCATAAATGGCAGAGGTTAATTTCTATAGGGAGATCCATGAGAACTTTACAGAAGAGCTGAATCTCAAAAGATGGAGAGAACTAGGGCAGCTTCTGAAGAGAAAATGTTGAATAACTACTATTCCATCTGACTGCTCTATATATTGATCTTTCCTCCCTCACTTGCTATTATATTTTACTTACCTTAGCAAAACGTGAAAAAAGATTTTTAAAACACATTTGCTAACATACTATTGCTACATTCCATTTCTATATTTTCCTTCCACACTTATTTTTTTAAGTCCATATACACATACTGAAAAATCTTGAGTAATTTAGCTTTTACCTTCTCATAATTCCTACTACAAAATTCATCCTTTGCAATGGCACAAAATGCATTACTCATGCAACCTCACATAACTACCTAGTTTTCTCTCTTACAAATTGAAATGTATTTGTAATAGAGTGGCAGAAAAGGAGACGGGGAGATGGAGGGAGATTAAGGAGAGAACCATTATATTACACATACCTGGAAATTTAATACTAAAATTCCAAAATATTTTCAACTAATAACTTGTGTATCATTTAGAAATTGTATTGTTAGTAACAGAGTCTAGAAATAATAGTGTCTTAAACAAGATAGAATTTATTACTCTTTTAAGTAAAAATAGTGTAGAAGAAGGCATCCCAGAGCAGGTATAGTTGCTCCACAATTATCATGGACTCAGGTTTCTTCTGAGAAATTGATGCCTTTAAACTGTTGTGTTGGAGAAGACTCTTGAGAGTCTCTTGGACTGCAAGGAGATCCAACCAGTCAATCCTAAATCAAATCAGTCCTGAATATTCATCGGAAGGACTGATGTTCAAGCTGAAACTCTAATACTTTGGCCACTTGATGCGAAGGACTGACTCATTGGAAAAGACCCTGATTCTGAGAAAGATTGAAGGCAGGAGGAAAAGGGGATGACAGAGGATGAGATGGTTGGATGGTATCACCAACTCTGTGGACACGAGTTTGAGCAAGCTCCAGGAGTTGGTGATGGACAGGGAGGCCTGGTGTGCTGCAGTCCATGGGGTCGCAAAGAGTCGGACAAAACTGAGCAACTGAACTGAACTGAACTGAACTGAACAGTTTTCTTCTTTCTTGACCTTTCACCACCCTAGTGTGTGTGGCAAACATTTTAAAGGTCACCCTAGGGCCCAAGCTGGCTACTGGAGATCTAGGCATCTTGTCTGGATTGAAGGCAAGAAGTTGTTCAGAAAAAAGGCTCCTATTCAGAAGTCTCACACAACACTTCCCATTCACAGGTCAAAACTTAGTCACATTATTGCAGGGCAGAAGCCAATTCTGACTCCATGTCGGAAACTGTTTCTTTGATTTGCTTTTATTATTATAATCATACTCAGTGGCTTGTCTGGAGGACCCTGCCCCCCTGTTAAACTAATGTGCCTTTGTTCAGCTCACGGAGAGATAGTTTGTCCCTTCTCACTTGTGAATAGAAGAGATTCGGTTCAGTTCAGTTGTTCAGTCATGTCCGACTCTTTGCAACCCCATGGACCGCAGCATGCCAGGCTTCCCTGTCCATCACCAATTCCTGGAGCTTGCTCAAACTCAAGTCCATCGAGTCAGTGATGCCATCCAACCATCTCATCCTCTGTTGTCCCCTTCTCCTCCCACCTTCAATCTTTCCCAGCATCAGGGTCTTTTCAAATGAGTCAGTTCTTCGCATCAGGTGGCCAAAGTATTGGAGTTTCAGCTTCAGCATCAGTCCTTCCAATGTATATTCAGGACTGATTTCCTTTAGGATAGACTGGTTGAATACCCTCACAGTCCAAGGGACTCTCAAGAATCTTCTCCAACATCACAGTTCAAAAGGATCAATTCTTCAACACTCAGCTTTCTTTATAGTCCAATTCTCACATCCATACATGACTACTGGAAAAACCATAGCTTTGACTAGAGAGACCTTTGTTGGCAAACTAATGTCTCTACTTTTTAACATGCTATCTAGGTTGGTCATGGTTTTTCTTCCAAGGAGCAAGTGTCTTTTAATTTCATGGCTGCAGTCACCATCTGCAGTGATTTTGGAGCCCAAGAAAATAAAGTCTGTCACTGTTTCCATTGTTTCCCCATCTATTTGCCATGAAGTGATGGGACCAGATGCTATGATCTTCGTTTTCTGAATGTTGAGTTTTAAGCCAACTTGTTCACTCTCCTCTTTCACTTTCATCAAGAAGCTCTTTAGTTCTTCTTTGCTTTCTGCCATAAGTGTGGTGTCATCTGCATATCTGAGTTTATTGATATTTCTCCCGGCAGTCTTGATTTCAGCTTGTGCTTCAACCAGTCTGGCATTTTGCATGATGTTCTCTGCATATAAGTTAAATAAGCAGGGTGACAATATACAGCCTTGACATACTCCTTTTCCTATTTGGAACCAGTCTGTTGTTCCATGTCCAGTTCTAACTGTTGCTTCCTGACCTGCATATAGGTTTCTCAGGAGGCAGGTCAGGTGGTCAGGAAATCTCTTTAAGAATTTTCCAGTTTGTTGTGATCCATAGAGTCAAAGTCTTTGGCATAGTCAGTAAAGCAGAAGTAGATGTTTTTCTGGAAATATATTGCTTTTTCTATGATCCAGTGGATGGGTAATTTGATCTCTGGTTCATCTGCTTTTTCTAAAACCAGTTTGAACATCTGGAAGTTCACGGTTCATCTACTGTTTAAGCCTGGCTTGGAGGGAGAATTTTGAGCATTACTTTGCTAGCATGTGAAATGAGGGCAAGTGGGTGGTAGTTTGAACATTCTTTGGCATTGCCTTTCTTTGGGATTGGAATGAAAACTGACCTTTTCCAGTCCTGTGGCCACTGCTGAGTTTTCCAAATTTGCTGGCATATTGAGTGCAGCATTTTCACAGCATCATCTTTTAGAATTTGAAATAGCTCAACTGGAATACCATCACCTCCACTACCTTTGTTCGTAGTGATGCTTCCTAAGGCCCACTTGACTTTACATTCCAAGATGTCTGGCTCTAGGTGAGTGATCACACAATTGTGATTATCTGGGTTATGGAGATCTTTTTTGTATAGTTCTTTTGTGTATCATTGCCACTTCTTCTTAATATCTTCTGCTTCTGTTGGGTCCATACCATTTCTTTCCTTTATTGTGTGCATCTTTGCATGAAATGTTCCTTTGGTATCTCTGATTTTCTTGAAGAGATCTCTAGCCTTTCCCATTTTATTATTTTCCTCTATTTTTTTGCATTGATCACTGAGGAAGGCTTTCTTATCTCTCCTTGCTATTCTTTGGAACTCTGCATTCAAATGGGTATATCTTTCCTTTTCTCCTGAAGGCTGACATTTTCTCAAGGCTGGACATTCCCTTGGAGATGTTTTGCAAGACTGAGGACTCTTTCACTTTACTTCCCCACTGCATCTCCCTCTCTATTCTGCTTTTGACTTTAGTTCCTCATTGCTTCTTTCTCTCTCATCTATAAAACAACCTGGCATCCAGACCCCAAGAAGATGGTTATTTTGAGGCACTAGCCTGCCATCTTGTTGATCTGCCGGCTCCCTGATTAAAGTCTCTTCCTTGCCTCAACACCTATCCCGTGGCAAGCAGAGCGAGCTTGGCCTGGGTAACAACACGACACACCCATCTGTAAGGGAGGTTGGCAACTGGGCTCATTGCCTATGGTTCTGCTACCAAAGAAGAGAATGGAGTAGCTACTAGCATTCTTTTAATTTGGCTTTAAGTACTGAAGGCAAAGACCAAGAATATGAAGTCAAATAAATGGTATGTTTTTAAAGTCAGTTTACTTGGCTTTACAAAACTAAATGGCTGAATTTGAAGCCACTGTTTTCCAACTTTAGAAAACTGAAACTAAGAGAGGAATTTATAACTAAAAAATATTGCAGGTTATATTTGAAATACATATATAGTTCACTTTTTCACCATAGAAGTTCATTCTGTGATGAAAAAGTGGATATTGGTTATTATCACTTGAAAGAATAGATTTATTCTGACAATTAACTACTTACTCTTTTTCTCTCTTTTTCTTCCCTTCTTCTCCTATTACTCTGTGTAACTTAGGAGTCCTTTTTAGTATTTATCATTCTAAAATTACATACTTAAGAAAGTTCTCTACTAGTTAAGAGAAGTTTAGAATTAAGTCAATTATCTGAATAATCCAGGCAGGAATTCCACTTTCACCTCAATTATTCAAATAATTCAGATAATACCAACAGTGTTGCTTGAATTCCTTTAATAATTGTTTCATTTTTCCACTTTACAATGCTAGGATCATTGCCCATTAACAGATTTACTTTTGATTTTTGTAAGCAATATTGGGACAGTTTTCTCCTTTGAAGATTAAACACTCCTTTAATTCCTGGGTACTTACTTGAGTCTCAATTTTTTTTCATTGTCTTTTTGTTTTGGAGGAAAATTGCTTTACAATGTCATGTTGGTTTCTTTCTAATTCCTTAAATCACCATGTCTTTTCCTCAACCTCATTCCAGTAACTCCATTAAAAGAAAGATCAGAAGAGCAAATTTCTAAGTGTTCTGCCCTACTTTTTTTCCTATAGGCATAGCTACCCCCTCCTCTCAGGTAGTAAGTCCATGAAGTAGGTTTCCTCTGTCCAAAGCCATGATACCGTGTGGTAACATTTTTAACTCTTCCAAATTTGGTATTCTAGCTCAAGGAGTATTCATGAAAATGATTATTGTGTAGCAAACATTGTTTTTAACTTAATTGCCCTTTTTAGCAAGGTCATTCTCAATGTTTCAGTTCAGTTCAGTCGCTCAGTCGTGTCCGACTCTTTGCGACCCCATGAATCGCAGCACACCAGGCCTCCCTGTCCATCACCAACTCCCAGAGTTCACTCAGACTCACGTCCATCGAGTCAGTGATGCCATCCAGCCATCTCATCCTCTGTCGTCTCCTTCTCCTCCTGCCCCCAATCCCTCCCAGCATCAGAATTTTTTCCAATGAGTCAACTCTTCACATGAGGTGGCCAAAGTACTGGAGTTTCAGCTTTAGCATCATTCCTTCCAAAGAAATCCCAGGGCTGATCTCCTTCAGAATGGACTGGTTGGATCTCCTTGCAGTCCAAGGGACTCTCAAGAGTCTTCTCAATGTTTAGTTACCACATTTAGAAGGGACAATACATTTCTTAGAGTGTTGACTAATAAGGTCTAATCCACACACTGTCATGCATATTTGAATATAATCCTATAAATCAGGGGTACCAACTCCAGACACTGGAACAGATAGCAGTCCAAGTCAGATAGCCTGGTAGGAACCCAGCCCCACAGCAGGAAGTGAGTGCATGTGAGGGACTAAAGCTTCACCTGCCCCACCCCATCACTCACATTACCACCCAAACCACCCCCTCCCTCCCCTGTTCGTGAAAAATTGTCCCAGGTGCCAAAAAGGTTGGGGACTGCTGCTGTAAATGGTAATGATAGACTTAATAACTAACATAATCCATATTCCTCTTATTTGATAATAGAAATTTATTTAAGATGATTGTGAATACAGAAGTCCAAATTTCCTAGCTTCACTTGCCACTGTGCGTGGCCACGCATCTATTGTCTGGCCATTAGAATATGAGCAGAAATGTTGTGAGGACTGAGGAGGAGTAACTGGAAGTAACTGACCTAACTGGAAGACTGGCCCTTTTGTCCTTTCTAGTCTCCTCTTGCTGCTGCTTGGAATGGACAAACGATGTCTGTAGCAGTGGCAACCATGATGAACCGTGAAGTGAGCTTATGACTGAAAGCTAAGGACTGACGTTGCTAGAACAGGAAAATAGAATTAGGGTCTCTGATGACACCATGAAGCCACCACAAACAACCTTCACAGTCCTATCTCAAGCTTGTTCTCAGTTGGAGGAAATCCTCTATCCTGATTAATATGCTACTATTTGGAGTCTTTCTGTTAAGCACAGCTAAACTTAATCCCGATAGGCAAAAGGTTTTTTTGTAAAAACCAATTTGCTTCAGTAGTCTACAGTGTGGTCACACAAACACAGCTTTACTTTTTTCTCTTTCTTGAGGACATCCTTTACACTGGTTTTTTTTGTTCCTTTGCTGTCTACTGTAGAACAGTACAAGTTTCCTGCCTGATATCCAGTCTCCCTCCTTTTTTTTTTTAACGACAGAATCACAATTTTGTCTAGTAGCAATATGCCCAACTAAAATACTGGGAGTGGTCATAGGACACAACTCTAACAAGTTGTAAGGATAAATATGCTTGGATTGCTAGAAGAAGCTTTCCTAATAAGTTCTTTGCCTCCCTGCTTTCCTGTGAGGCTAGATGGTGGAGTATCCCTCTGAAACCATGAGGTAACAGGTTTGAGGACAAGAGCCACCAGCTAAAGATGGCAAATCAGAAAAAAATAGGAGCCTGACCTCACAGAGCCAGTGGATAAGCCCTAGACTGCCTATATACAAACCTAGGATCTATTTTTGTATCCCTGTATACAAAAATAGGGCCTCACAGAGCCAGCGTATAAGCCCTAGAGTGCCTATATACAAACTTCTTGCTTGGGGAGAAAAAGAACCTCCATTCCCTTTAGGCCTTGCATTGGGTTTCTATTACCACAGTTTCATGAAATGGAACATAATCCAAAATTCTACCCTTTTGCAACCCTTTATAACAAGGGTTATACTTTTGCTTATAGCTGCATATGAGCTTAGTCTGTTAGAAACAATACTTTTTTAGTAGTATACAAATGTAATATATTTTTCATGGTGTATTACAGACTGGTAGGCTGAAGTGATTTCATGTCATTATATTTCAACTCACAAACTGTTTAAACATGTTAAAAATATATATGTCTATATGCATAACTGTAAACATATTGATGTATATAAACAGAGTTGATTAGGTATATTTCCATGATTTTACTTCTTTCTTTATTCAGTACTCAGTCAGGAAAAGAAATAAAAGCTTTCGATCCAGCTGTAGGCATTTCATGTAGGATCTAATGCACAAAGACAGGGAGGTTTACACAATAAATAGTGCAATTGATGGAGCAAAGGTCCAGGAACTATTGCTAGGGTTTGAAAAATTAAGCAGGGCAGGAATCATGGGAACTGCCACTAATTATCTTTGTTTCATGTAGCAGCAGGTAAGTCTCAGAACTTCCTTATGCCCTGAAGCTGCTGGTATAACATCTCATCTGCCATTTGCTGATACCTAGTTGCTGAGACTGGTGGTTTCTCTGTCCCTTCCTTTAAATTTTATATCTGAGCTTCTCGTAAGAAGAATTTAGGTTAGAATTAGCAGAGTGTGAGAAATGTCTCATTCAAGGGAGCTCAGAAGGGTGAGAATAATGCTGAGTATCAATAAATAATATTTGGCACAATGTCTAAGCTGTTTAGTATATGTTGTGAGATATCCCAAAACAAAGGAGAGAATAACTATGTTTATTTGTTCATTCATCCATTCATTCATTGTGTCCATTAGAGACAGGAATCCGTGCACCTCTAAATAAGTCTAAGTGCATTAAAAAAAAAGAAATTTGTTATTTATTTCATACTTTTTGCTCCATTAACAAATCTCAATTGTGAGTTCCCCGAGTTTCCTTCAGATTACTAAGGATGCATGGTAGTACTGTGAGGACAGATGTTCTGACAGTCCCAGGATTGACATTCTGTCCAAAACTTTTCTGAAAACTCAGACTTTATTCTTCCTGAATGTTTATTGCTTTGAGCATCATCTAAAGTCTTGGGATAGTTATATAAGGATTACTGTGTATAGAGAATATCATGTAAAAAATATTTAATTCTCAAACCATTAGCTTTATACTTTCTCCTTAAAATCTTCATAGTTTTGTTTTATACATAGCCACTAGCTTCAACTTATTTTATACCAACTTCTACGTAGTATCACAGGCTTTTTCAGTCTTACTGAATACTCATTCAGTTTAGCTTTGCTTATGAGAGATGTGAGTTCAGTTTGGCTACCTTGGTTTTACAAATCTGATATCAAGTATACAAGTGTTTCCTATTTAACAATGCATGCATTTCTGAAAACAAAAACTCGTGTTCTATAAAATCATTCTTAAAAATGCCTGGCAACTTAAGAAAATGAAAAGACAGACTCAGATAAGGATAAAATCTTTGCAAAACATATATCTAGTAAAGGCCATATTTCCAAACTATACAAAGAACTCTTAAAACTCAATGATAAGAAAACAAACTACCAAATTAAAAAGTCGGAAACTATCTGAACAGACATCGCATCAAAGAAGATATACAAATGGAAAATCAGCATAAGATAGTCAACATCTTTTGTCATAAGAGAATTGAAAATGAAAATGGCACTGAGATATCACTGCATAGCCATTAGGATGCTAAAATCCAAAACACTGACAATACCAAATGCTGATGAGGAATGTCAAGCAATAGGAGTTTTACTTTATTGCTGGTGGAAACATAAAATGATAGACCTACTTTGAAAGACAGCATGTTAACTTTTTACAAAGCTAAACATGCCCTTACCATATACAATCCAGAAATCACACACTTAGTTATTTACCAAAATGAGTTGAAAAATTATGTTCATACAAAAAGGTACAAGTGATGTTTAAAACACCTTTACTTTTAATTTCCAAAAATTGGAAGCAACTAAGATGTCCTTCAATAGGTAAATGCCTAAACAAACTATGGTATATCCATCCAATGGAATGTTAAGTGATAAAAAGAAATGAGCTACCCAGCCATGAAACATCATGAAAGAAAGTTAAATGCTTATTGTTAAATGAAAAAAAGCCAGTCTGAAAAAGGTAACAGAGTCTGTATGACTCCATATACACATTCTGGAGACAAAGCAATAGAGACAATGGTTTCCAAGGGTTAACCTGGTGGGTTAGGGAAAGGAGGAGAATGAGTAAATGGAGCTCAAGGAGTTATTTAGGGAAATGAAACTTTTTTTAAGATATTATAATGCTGGATACATGACATGCATTTGGTGAAACATGTAGAACTGTACAACACAAAAGTTAACCGTAATGTAAACTATGGACTTTAGTAATAATGTGTCAGTATTGGTTCATCAACTGTAATAAATGTACCACACGAACGCAAGATGTTAATACCAGATGAAACTGTGGAGTAAGGGCAAAAGAGATATAGAGGAACTTTCAGTACTTTCTGATTGATTTTATATAATCCTAAAACTAATCTACAAAATAAAGTTTATTCAGTGAAAAAATAATTGGCAAAATTTAGGAAAAAAAATCATGTTGGAGAAAAATCCATGTAAAACTCATTTAACTTCCCCAAAACACTACAAAAACATTTACAAACCTAATGAAAATACGAGCACAGTTAAAAATACAAGCTAAAATATACATTACAGTGTATCTAGAACTTGACCAAAATTTTTTTAGTTAAGAGAGAATGATGAAAAAGCATAAGGAAAGGGTAAATTATGAAAACAAGGGCAAATGCACAAAGATCAGGAAATCTCTCTGTATGTTCAAGACAGAGCATATGGCTGAACTGAGCAAAGAGGAAGAAGAAGGAGTGAATGCGTAGTGTGTATAGGATTGCTTTCCTTCAAGCTTATTGCATTAGCTGTGTTAATAGATTTAGCATTAAATTCCTTTACCAAATAGTCAAAACACTAATGTTTTAGGGAAAATCTTGTATAAACCTTGATTTTCACATTCTCTTGGCATCCCTATTTATCAAGTAATTGATGCATATTACAGAAACATACACTATAGCAGAATAAACTGATTCTATTTCTCTGTTTCTTTAACCCAGCAAGATAACTTGAGCCAGTTAAACATTATACTGTGGTTATGGATCACACATTCATTGTGCCCAAGGTACCTTATCATATTCGTTAAGATTCAACAGTAAATATAGAAAAGACTTGAAGTGCAGTTTATATGAAATGATTTAAGGCTTATGGGCAGTAAAATTGAAACCAGTTAAATGAAACTTCATTTAAAAAGTTCACTCTGAACTGACACATTTAGTGCATTTTTCTTTGCAGAACAGTTTACCAGCAAAACATACCATCTCATTTTCAATGGGACTCATTAAATAGACCAGCATTAGATCATTATCTATACTGAAGTATCATCATGCTCAATTCACTTATGATTCCACTTACTTAGATAATTTCTTCACTGTTGACAAAAATCCCACAGTCGTTTTCTAATCAAATTTAATCATCCTATTAAAATACTCTTTAATCTTATTTCAGCATATTCAGCATTGGCTACTCTCTAGAGATCAGATGGTAAGATGACCTGGAGGAAGAACTCCAAGGAAGGAAAATTGAAAATTAATAGGGCAGTTTAAAAAATACAGAACTTTAAGACAATCAGTACTTGGTTGCAAAACTGAGAATGAGACCACAGACCATTTATTTATAGCAGAAATTTAAAAATCACTCCTTGTATTACTTTGGGATTTATAAAAATGGACTTCCAAGAGTCCATGAATGCCACGAATTGTAAGCAAAATTATCTGCAAGTGTATGAGGGCATAGATTTCCTATTGAAATTTCAAAAGCAGTCTTAACCTTCCAAAAAGATTGAAACTGTTTATGTAGAAAATAAGCCATAGGTACCTAAAAATGACAATCCAAATAAAAATTTTTTTAAAAAAAACAAACAGGTGACTTTTGGACATAATTAATTATCTAATACCATCTAAAGCTAAGTAAGCATTGGGTTGATAAGTTTAACATTTATAACAAAAAGGTAATTTACATTTGTCCTCCATACATTTTTTTAAGTTTGGCATTTGAAAGTTGTAGTATCCAATATTTGAATAAATGGCAACTTAAAAAAAAAAAAGCAGAGCTACTTTCAAACGTTTTAACTCAGAAAGACTAAACAACCTTCAGCCAGACAAGATATAGATTTCCATGAAAAGCTGAAGGTAACATGGTAATAAGGTCAAGAGAGGATCCCACTATAGAAAACTTGAGAGCAAGCAGTCAGCTGAAACCAGGGTGACAAGCATTCATAGTAACAAAATTTTCCTCTGAAAAGAATCCTGAGCTGTCTTGTTAGAGAAAATTTTTGCTTCCAGTTCCTTAGTGACACCTTCATTCTCAAATATATTCATTAGAGCGGGGATGTCATATTCTTTACATTTCTATAGTTACCACACCTTCTGACAAGATAGATAATTAATAAATCTGCTCCCTGACATAAGAAAAAGTCCTAGTCATACAAAAGACACTATTTAGAAGAATAGAAGGAGAAATGGGGAAACAATATGTTTTGAAATAAAGCTGATCTATAGTTAAAGAGAAATTTTCTTCTGTTAGCTTAACAAGCATAATAAATTAGATTTTTCTCTTCATAGCTAACTAGATAATCATTTTTCTATATTTTAGTACCTTGTTAAAAACAAGCTTATGTTGACAACCATATATATTCACCCAATACTCAACATTTTTTGCCAAAAAGTAGAGAAATAAATTTACTTATTTACTTATTTTTTAATTTATTTACTCCATTTCTGATTCCATAAGAACATTTGGATGCAGGCACACATTAAAACAGATAATTGAAAGAAAATAATACATCAACATCTGAGCAAAGAAAAGTGCTGCTGCTGCTGCTAAGTCGCTTCAGCCGTGTCTGACTCTGTGCGACCCCACAGACGGCAGCCCACCAGGCTCCCCCATCCCTGGGATTCTCCAGGCAAGAACACTGGAGTGGGTTGCCATTTCCTTCTCCAATGCAGGAAAGTGAAAAGTGAAAGTGAAGTCACTCAGTCGTATCCGACTCTTAGCGACCCCATGGACTGCAGCCTACCGGGCTCCTCCATTCATGGGATTTTTCAGGCAAGAGTACTGGAGTGGGGTGCCATTGCCTTTTCCCAAGAAAAGTGCAGTAGTCAATAAAGAAAGAACATAAATGCACTAGTCAATAAAGAACATAAATATAAAAGCCTTAAGGTCTTATACAGTTACTCATTTTTAGCTGTTAATTTGACCCTGACATCCTTGGTAACTAAAGGAAAAGGCACATGTGATCAGCTACATGATATACATTGTATATAAGAAGAGGACACACCACTTACCTTGAGATGATTTAAAAGGAAGGGTATGAGAGTTCAATTCATGAAATTGGTCTTGAAAGAAATGCTTTCAGAGGTATGTCAAATAAGAAATAGTACAGAATGCGTTAGGCAAATCTTTAGTAACAACCTCATAGCAAGCATAGAGTGGATTGTATAAGCCGAACATTGCTTTATGTGGAAAACTTGTATATAAACTGAAAGTGTAAAGTCAAAGCATAGTAAAGGTAGTGCTATTGGAAGGAGATCTAAACGATTTCATCCACATATTTACCTTTCTAAAAATTTTGGATTGTTCTGAAAATAAATCAGAGACAATCCAGAAACTATGTGTGTTTTAGAAAAGCATTCATTTCCTATCTTTCAACAATTTTTAAATAAAAATTGGGCAACAAACTTTGGCAAGGACTTGAAATACAGTTATTCTGGATTTTATATTTTGCTATGCTTCATCACTTCTTTGGTAATGGAGAATAAAACATAAATGATCAATTTCTGTACTTCCATAGAACTTCATATAACCTGCTATGTTTTTTTCCAAAATATCTCATTTGTATCCCAGCACTTGGCAAAGGATGTGGAACATAATTGATATTTAATCCTTTTATGCTTTCCAGAATGAGCCATTTTGCAGACTTTTCAAAACATCACCTCTGTTCATACAGCTTGTTAAAGGTCAAGGTCATGTACCAACTAATACCAAGGAACCTAATTTATAGTCAAAACTTTCCTTTGGCATCAATTCAAAAGCATTAACTGAAAGCACTGCACAACTGATGTAGGTATGGATTTTTAAAAAAATCATTCAGAGGAACCTTCAAAATCCAAGCATAAGTATATTATGTCAATGATATGACAGATCAGATTTCACTCAAATGGTCTGTGAAACAATTGTCCTCTTCTACTTTCTAAAATGAGTGAAAATTAGATCTGTAATGTCCAGATTTTGCAAATCAGTATCATGAGTGTTCGCTATGGAACCAGATTTAAAGTCATAAAATGACAAGTTGAAGTCTCCACTCGTGGTAACAAATTCTTGCAGTGAAGCCCAAACATCAGTAGTAGAGTCATATAACTTGCTTCTGCTTTCTTAAGCTTGACTTCCAAAGAGAATCAGTGATTGTGGATCATAGTATGGAAATAGAGAATTGAGTAAACTATAGCATGTGTCTAGACAATGTCAAAATCAATCAAATGATAAATTCATAAAATTTGTTAATATTGTGCAAACAAAATGGTTAACCTCTGAACTTCTTTGAATAGAATATTATTGCAATAATCTAGAAACATACATAGAAAAATTGTGGAAAGAAAATGATCTCCTTTTCCATACTCTGTGAGTGACTGCATGCCAGAATATACTATCTCCAGAACCTTGTTACTAGAAGTGTAGTCCTGAGACTAGCAACCTATGGAATCACCTGAGATGTTGTTAGAAATTCAGAATCTGAGACCCAATCTCACACTTACTGAATGAGAATCTTCCTTTTAACAAGATCCCTTGGGGATTCATATGCACATTAAATTTCAAGAAGCACTGCTATACCATACAATACCAAAAAATGATGTGGCCTTTAGCAAGCTTTAAAAAAAGAGTCAGTAAAACCATGGCAATGAACATGTTCCTGGAAGTAGATACTTCTTCCACTCTCCTTGGTGGGCCTGTATTATAGGGCATTTAATAGTTTCAAATGAAAAAGACAACTTTAGTATAGTTTTATATGAACTCACAGTTATGCATTAAACATTTTTGTGAAGACCATGGAACTTTCTAGTTTAGTAAATAGTCTTAATGAACATGAACTGTGTCTTCACTTTATTTTCAATTAGAACACACTTGTTTTCAGCTTTTTTTTACTTGAACAATGACCCAATTCTGCACCACACTTTTCCCAGTCACTGAATAGTTTATAGTTCATTAGGTCAATAATTTAGTTTTTAAGGAATCTACAAATGTTTGCAACTTGTAGGTTCTGAATATACTGTGTTGTTATGTTTGTCGTTCAGTCACGTCCAACCCTTTGTGCCTCATGGACTATAGCCCACCAGGCTCCTCTGTCCATGAAATTTTCCAAGCAAGAATACTGGACTGGGTTGCCATACCCTTATCCAGGGGATATTCCCAGCTCAGACATCAGGGAAGCCTCTGAATATATTATCCAAAGATAAATAGAATTGGGGCTTTAGAACTGAGCTTGGAGAATGGGAAGAGCCCTAAATAAGGATGAAGGGAGAGGGGGTTTTGTTTGTTGTCTTGTTTGTATTGCTTTCAATGCTGTTTAAGTTTGATTTATATACATTCAATGCTGTTTACAAAATGAGCCTCTCTGCTTTATGTGGGCTTTATCTAAGGGTTCCTCGCTTTATGCCTTCTATTAATAGCTTGAAATACGCAGTGTTCTTGCCTGGAGGATCCTGGGGGCGGAGGAGTCTGGTGGGCTGCCGTCTATGGGGTCGCACAGAATCGGACACGACTGAAGTGACTTAGCAGCAACGCAGTGTTTCAGCACTACGGACAGCGCCTAGGCACCTACTCCTAAGAAAAGAGGATTCTGTTGGGTTTGCTTAGGAAAGGCGAAGGGTAGGGGAAAGGAACTCCAGATGACATATGCAGTCCCCAGTTAAACCCATACACCCTTCACTCACGTCTTTCCTTTATAGGATGAGAAGACGTAAGAATTTAGTGCCTACTCCTCGACTGAGGCTGAGGTCACCGAGCAGAGCAAAATGCCCGCGGCACAGCTATTAATGCAGAGAGGAGAGGAAAACAAGGATTTTTAATAATAAATTAAGGAAAACCCCCACTGCCTTAGAAAGCCTTATTGGTGATGAAGGATTCCTAACCTGCAAAGTGTGATACGAGTGAGAATGAGCCGCTGTCTTTTTTTTTTTTTTTAAGAGCTGAGGACTAGACAGAGCCTGTTGCTGCAGTAGCCGATTTCCTTCCCCCGTCACTTCCCACCTCTTCTCTCTCACGTACACAAACGGTCAGACGCCCTCACAAACGCACACACGCGCGCGCAAATATTTACACACTGCCACATCGAAGAAATCCGTGCACATTTTCCTGCTAATATACTCGCGCGCGCACACGCACTTCGCGGGCGCCCAGGTCTTCTGTCCATCACAGACAGATACATTTACACACGTAGGCCAGGAAAGCGCTAACCGCGGTACTGTGACTCCACGGAGGTCCCCAGGACACGCCTTTTACATGGTTATTGAACCGATCAGCGAACACAGACAAACGTGCCAACCCTTAAATCTACTCTCTGGATTTCATCTCCATGGCAACAAGCATGGAAGGTGAGACAAATCTGCCTGCGAAGTAACTTTCTCCCCCTACCCTCCGTATTAACTGACAGGATTCCAATGCAGCTCCAGACGAGAAGTAGCATGTCTGCTTTTCTTGTATTTCTGAAGCTAGACAGCAGGAGAGGAGGTGGGGAGAGGGGAGGGAGGAAGGAGTCTGCAGGTCTGCCGAGTTCAAATTCTAAAGGAGAAAGAGCCCTAATGTTTCTGTTGCTGCAGCTGACAAAAAGAAAAGGAAAAAAAAACAAAGGCAGATGTGTGTGTCCAGTCAGCTTGCTGATGATTCTTCCATAATATTTTGTAGGTGGTTTCTATGTTTATTCAATTTAATATGTCCAAAGAGAACTGGCAGCAAACAAGGCAGAATGGTATTGACAGTCTAGGTTTCTCTAGTGAGAGAATTTTGAGAATTTTTGGACCAGGTTTCCAGTGCTTTGGGGAGAAAAGAAAAAAGGAATGTCAGAGTCCTTGAGGAGCCATTCAAAGATTCTCTTAAAAGAGAAATTTTCTTAATGTTGAAATCTGAAAGGTTGGGAGGAGGTTGATTCTAGCATATCTCAAGGTTTTGGATCCCTGGGAAGGCCTGATATGTATGCACTTCATCATCAAGACATCTGGGTTTGTAATTTAAGGTTTTTCTTTGACTTCATCATATTCCATTCCAAATTATCAACCAAGTCTTTGCAGATGTGGCCTCAGTAAGGCATGTTTTCCCTCTTTTAATGGGATTAATAATTTTGATATTTGAAGGGGTGTATATATATGTGTATATGGGAGAATTCATTATTTTTTAAGCATGGGTTTTCCTGTATGTCTCATTTCATTAAATTATGAATTTTCATATTATTAGCATTAGAGATGATTATATCTAGTGACTAGTATCAAAATACTTTTTACCTAGAACACTATATTCCACTATAATAGTTGTTATTTTAGATTTATTGTTTGGAATATCATTAATAGATGAGTAAACCGGAGGGGAAAAACCTGTTGATTGAAATAAGATATAGGAGATTCTTTTATTAATGGGCACATGTTTTTCAATTTTGGTTTCTGCAGTTGCACATTGTTGGGTGATTAAATGACTATAAAACTGAACTAAAAGTGAATTTGTATATCTCCAGTCAGTAAACTTATTTCACAGAAGAAAAATCATCACACATAACATTCATGACTCAAGTGTAAAAATACTATTATCTTTCCTTGACTACTCACAATAGTATTATTTGCATGGCTAGTCATAGAAAGACATGTTAGCTTGCTTACTGGTTACCAGCAACAAAACAATTCAGTGAGATTTGGGCCTACTGATAACTGCAGGTATACCCTTGGCCCAATCCCATGACTCATCAGAACTTAGAAATCCCAGTTTCTGGCAATTGCCATGAAAGGAATGATATGCTTTCAACTAATTTTCTCATTTCTAAAATACCTCAACATTTATTCTAGTCAATATGGCTTGAGGCAATATTTTATCATTTGCAGAAGTATTATAGAAATATATTGAAATATGGTAATCATAACACACATAGACCCTGATATTTAAACTGTACAATGTTGATAATGTTACCCACTTTTTTGTGGCACAGCATATCTAAAATAAGTTTTACCCCAAAACTTTACATTCTGCTCTTTTTATAAAAATTCATTTCTTTATTCTCAATTTTTTTTCTCATAAGGGTTTGTTATTTACAGCTTTGTAGCTTCATGATCTAAACTTCTCCCATATTTCTTTCATTTCCTATTTCCCTACAAATAGGATATTAAGATGATGTTTTCTCTTTGAGGTAGACATTAACATGACTGTTTTACAGAGCCTGCTAATTTTTTTTTTACTTCAGTTCCAAGAATTAGAGAAAGTAAAAGAAATGTATTTTTTATCCACAATTGAGTGATTTTGGATACCTTATTAATTACAAACAAATCAGTGCTGTATCTGAAGACTTCTATTGATTTTTAATAATATTTGATTACTTTTATATCATATTATACTCTATAATTGACTGAAAGATGCAAAGCTCAGCATACTTAGTAGTCTCAAAAACATTAGATTTGGTATTGCAATAAGACAAGTTAGGCAAATACTTGAAAAATTTAGGCCAGAAATTACTGATGTTTTAGCTACAGTCACCAAGAGACTTAAATTCCCAAGAGAATCTATTTTCTGAACATGCTGTTAGGTAATTGCTTAACTTTTAACTTATTTGTTTGTGTGAATACATTGCCTGCAGCAATGGTCAGACTTTTTTTTTCAGTATTTGAATACTGCCCTTTCAGGTGTTCTCCTTAGCCTGTATTTTGTTTTTATCTTTGGTGTAAGGTAGAATTTTAAGATGAATATAAAGGTCCAAGTTCTTCCTTTTCAGATATTAATAAAAAATCTGTTCACATGAACTTCCCAGTCAAGTGTCCCCAATCTAAGATTCATGTATCTCTCTCCCTCTCACTTAAATATGGGACTTTAGAAGGGTTTTTATTAAATTTTTTCTGTTAAATTTTATGTTCAGGTTTCCATTCAGAATTCCAGTCATCAGAATTGCCTTGAATCTTGATTCTATAAGTTAACTTATTGTTTTTGGTCCAGCTTTGTATCAAATTTAATAATCATCACTTCAATGTCTTCAAGCTACTGTTCAAAAAACATTGAAGAGGATGTAGATAGAGTTAGACCTTTGTGATACTATGTTAGAGAACGGCCTCTATGATTACAGAACACAGTTTTTATTAGGATACTTCAGTGAACTATAAATCTACATTAAAATAATATTATCCAGGCATATCTCACCAGCTTCCCCAAAAAAGATATCACAGGAGACTATTAACTCTATTGCCATGTTATTTGTACCAACTAAATCATGTCGATGCTATTTCCCTAATAATCCATGTAAGTAGTAAACTTTCAAATAAGGAAGTCAATTTAGCACGTTAATGATTTTTAAAAACATGTAAATAAATTTAGCTAATATCATAACTATACTCAGTTTAGGCTATTTCTGCATGGTGGTGAGATGAACTAGCTGAAAAATGTACAGATCATTAAAACCGCTCAGATGTTTTAACTTTTGTGAGACCAAGTGTTTCAGGTTAGGTTCCTCAGAAACCAGACTCTGAGACAGAGATTAATGTGCAAAATGCTTACTAAGTATTGCCCTTGGGCTCAATACCTGTGGAAAAGTGGGGAGTTAAGCAGGAGTGGGCAGGATTTGAGCTGTAATTAAACAACAACAGCCTCAGCTTATCCCCTAATGAAATCTAGAGCTAGAATTGTTCTTCAGAATTGTGACCCTTTAAGCCAAGATGGCCAGGCCCTTATATTCTCACATTAATCAATTATTATTAGTTGTCTGCTGTTGGAAGCGAAGTGACCTTGGGTAAGGCAGCTCTCTGCTATCAAGGAGAGGAACTACCAGCTGAGGATTATCTGCTGGTAGCACTCCCAGGTGCTGGGCAACAAGCCCTTCGTTGAATGAAGTCCGTTTACTAAGCCCAGCAGCAAACCACGTTTATTGCCTCTTCTTACCCAGTGTCCCAGGAGATAGTCAAATGGTATAACCTAGCAAGGTCAGGATTCTAGGTAAGAAATAATTCAATTAGTTACTTGACTGAATCAGCCAAATGATCGATCCAGTATCTCCATGTAGAAACAGACTTCTTTTCAGTTTGTCCACCCATTAAATAAATGAACCAGAGGATGTATGAATCTAAACAAATGACCTTTAATTGACAAAGCAACAAAATTAAAAATTTGGTCAGAAAAAATGTTCCAGTTAATACCAAAGTCATAGATATTCAGTTCAGTCTCCCCTACCTTCTACAGGATAAATAGTATAAAAAGAGTTCAATCTTCAGAAAAGACCACTTAAGTGATCTGAAATCTTCTTAAAATATATTCAGTATACTATAATTATTAAGACAGAAAAATGATTTGATAGAAAGAAATTCCATAAATATGATTGAAACATATTTTTCCTTCTATTGAACAGAAAAGTCTAATAACCAGCATATCCCAGAATCTACTGATTATTTCTAATACTTAGGATTTGAAGACAGAGCTATTTTGTAATGCAAACCATTATAAAATACTGTTTGATATTAATTATTGCATAAGTGAGTGAACAAGTTTGAAAGCTGTAAGTCTTGTTCTTAATAATTACTCATTTTTTCCACTCCTTAGCTCCCATTTCTTGTTCTGCCTCAGTTGTTTTCTGAAAATTCAATCCAAAAAACCCTGAAGGGTCAGTCATTTTAATAAACACAATTTTTAAAATTATCAAAAGAAGCAACAAAAAAGACAAAAACACTAGCAGTCTATCATTTTCAGTTATTGAATGACAAGCTTTTGGTTACAATTCTCTCAGAAAGGGCAGCTATGGGTTAGTAACCATTTGATTTAATTAACTAATCTTAATTGATTAATTTCATTAACTTTAAGACATCAAATGGAAAGGTCTATTTTGCTTCAATTCAACACACAGATTCTGAACACTTTTGCTGTAGTTTTAGAATCTCAATAGAGTAGGAGCTTAGAGAGAATGGGAATCTGGTTGGCAAGGAGTCTGGGGAGCTAGACTTGCAGCGGAATTTCATAGAAAGCATGCTGTTTAACCTGGATTATATGTCTAATTAGGATGTGAGAGCTAATGGAGGAGTTGGGGAGATGATTAATCATCCATGGCTACTGCAGCTTTGTAACCCGCAAGCCACCATGTTGGGTATTGCTCTTTTTAACATAATTTTAAAAACACAATTTCTCTCTTAAAAAAGTTAGCATTTAGTGTATGAAGCAGTAGTGGAAAAGAAACTATAAGAATATAAGTCTAAAAGCTAAGGGGGTAAAAAGAATGAAGATAGACCTTAAAGCATGGACTTTATAGAGCTTGATCAGCTTATACCTGTAATTTACTATGATTTTATTGATACACGCAAAAATACAATGAAAATTAGATGACAACTTGGGTCAAAGAAGTAATGACAACCATCTAGCAATGAATCAAAAGCTCTCAGGGTTAATAATTTGACTATTCCCCTTTATACTTGATTTTATGTTTAGTGTATACAGGTATAGTTTTATGTGTCCATGAAGGCAATTCTGTAATTACTACAATAAAAGTAGCATCTCCAATGCTAATTTGATCCTGATCCATATCTGATGATATTTTCAAATATCTTTTGTGAGTTAAGTCAAATGAGTTTGAAAAATACCATATTTTATTTTAAAAATTACCTGTCTAATGCTTTATATGGATAAAACTAAAGTGAGTCCAATTTTGTATCTAGGCCAAGAGGTGACTTCAGCAGGAATTCTGAAGACCCAAAATGATGTGACAGTGAATTATGAGTAGTACCTACTGTGGCAACACTTCAGCTAAGATGAGTGTCAACGAAGTGTCAGCTTTCTCATTGACTCTGGAGCAGAAAACTGGCTTTGCTTTTGTTGGGATTTTGTGTATCTTCTTGGGACTTCTTATTATCAGATGCTTCAAAATCCTGTTAGACCCGTATAGTAGCATGCCTTCCTCTACATGGGAAGATGAAGTAGAAGAGTTTGATAAAGGGACATTTGAATATGCACTTGCCTGAATGTTCCAGCTTTACAGTTTTAAGGGTTATACTGCTGGAACACATGATGGACACAGTTGTAATTTCTTTCAGTGTGCTGGAAGAAGCTAATTTCATTCACTAAATTCAATAAATGTGTGTGGTTAATTTCTCCATGTAAGTGATAAACCACTGTTGGAATTTTTCACTTTCCTCTGTCCTCACACTGAGTTTTCTAATGAATAAGTAAGTAAGTTAAGTTACTCAGTCGTCTCCGACTCTTTGTGATCCCATGGACTGTCGCCTACCAGGCTCCTCCGTCGATGGAATTTTCCAGGCAAGATTACTGGAGTGGGTTGCCATTTCCTTCTCCAGGGGATCTTCTCAACCCAGGGGTCAAACCCAGGTCTCCCACATTGCAGGGAGACACTTTACTGTCTGAGCTGCCAGGGAAGCCCTGCGTCTGCTCCTATGCAACACCCAGACACCCTCTCCATACTCACTCTGGCTCCCTTGCTTTAGAGAGTTAGGTGTCAAAGATAAGGGCCCTTCACTCCAAAGGATAAACAGAATATGTATTTCCTAATAATAGCCATAGGTCAACAATGTTCACACAAATCTTACAAGTAACCACAGGCCATGAAGATTCTAAAATACCACAATTTGACCCTTTTATTTCTTCTTTTTCTAGAATCTCTTGCAATAAAATTCCCTAGCTTGGGATCATAGTGATACTCCCTTCCCCTCCCCTTTTATAAATAAAACTACAAAAGGTGTTTTCATTGTGACCTAATGGAAATAAGAAGTCCAGGCTCCATTCTGCCACCATTATAGCTGTCAACCTTGGCCAAGTCATCCCACCTCTGTAAAGTTCAGCGAGGAGGTTAACCAGAGACTTTTTAACATCCTTTTTAATTCTAGTGCCTTGTAAACTCTACACATATACCTGGAAACTCAGGGAACTGAGATGAATAAAGATTTAAGATGTCATGAAAAGTTTTTCAGCTTAGAAGCCTGAACCCTGAGATTTGAATTCTAATACTTGTCTAGCCAAGAACAAGCATTATGACCTAAAAAGTTATATAATGGGAACTTAAGTCCCACAGCTGTAAAACAAGGATAAAGAAAACTATTCTACATGTTTTGCCGGAATGCTGGGAGGACCAAATGACTTATAATGAGTGGGAAAGTAATTTGAAAACCAGAAAACACTGTTTAAATATACCTTGCTATCATTAATTATCCTTATTGGTAATTGTTAAAGAGATTATCAAACCTTAAGAAGCAATGGTTAGATGTTAAGTTATTCAACCTCCCCAGTATTCATTCTCTTCATTTGATAAATTAAAAAAATAAAATTACATAATTCTAAATTATTTCCAACTAAAAAATTCTATCCATTATAAATTAATGGAGGAATGCACCAGGAGATAAATAATGCAAAAATATTTGTGTCACTTGAGAATACAGACCTGCCAAACACACCAAAAAAAAAAAGGGGGGGATTAATATGTACTGAAAGTTAGGACTAAATTAAGTGCTTTCCATTTATTATGCAACTTGATACTCTCATCAGTCCCTTGAGTTTGGTACTATATTTATATTTTATTATTTCTATTTTACAGATGAGAAACTGAAGCTCAGAGAGATTAAGTAACTTTCAAAGGTCACCTAGCAATGGAGTGATTGTATTAGAAATTAAACTACCCTCGAAGTCATAGTCATTGTTTATAGATATCATGCTGTACATTCACTGTCCTCAACACTTCTTCTTGCATATTTATAACATGATTATTGCCCAGGTCTATGGCACTCCAAAATCAGCTTTTTCAGTGAGAATCCCTGACACTTTTCATCTCCTAGTAGATTTAGAACACATCTGTGTTGGCTACAGATTTTCTGAACCAAACTCACACCTTAAGGAGACTCTTTGAACCCAAGTATGTATTGGAGTGTCAACCTAGGATACTTTGTAGCCAGTTAGTAATTTGGTCCAGAACAGGTCACTGAGCCAAGTCCACTGGACACACTGAAAGCTATAAATGTCCATGATGCTAGTCATCTCCTTAGTGACCCAGACTTTTGAAGTACTCACTAAGATATGTCCCCAAGTATCAGATACTCCATTTGTCTCCCAAGGAAGACACCCAACAAGACCTTTCATTTTGGTGACTAGACTTGTTATGTTAACAAGGACAGATCTTTATTTCAAAAAGAAAAAAGACTCCAAAAACCAATGATAAAAAATTTTGTTAAGTATGAGCATTGTTTCTGAATATTCAATACCCATAAACTTTTCAGATATTATCAAACCTGCCTTAGCATTATATTATTTCTAATCCTACTAAAGAGAAATTCTTTTCACCAAAAGTGTCTTCATTCACATTCATTCAGGGCTATTTTGTGCCTTAGACTATTTTGTGCCTTTTGGGGTGCAGGGAAAGGTATGGGAAGGAAATGTTAGCATCTGTATTTTCAGAGCCAAAAACAATATGATATAAAGGATGGTTACAGCATGGAGCACATGGAAATTTCATGAAATTCTAATCCTTTTAGGAATAGATGTTCAATGTTATAGTCAGACTATCCCATAGATGCCAATTCCCAAGAGCCCTAGCAAGGAGGACAAAAAAAGACAGAGAGGACCTCTAGACAATTTTCCCCTGTTACCTTACCCACCTGTCTGAAAGACCTTTCCAGGTTGCCTTTATGGATGGTGTAATTTCATCCATATCCCCTAAACCATCTCCCATCTGCTCCAGAATGGCTGAATCCCCTTAATGGAGAACAAAGACTTCCATTTCACAGTTCCAGATAAAAGGCTTTGAGTGAAAGTGTCTAGTTGATGTAAGACTAAAACCAAAACCAATTCACACTACACTGTAGTCAAGTAGTCAGTCAGCAAGAAAAAAGGAAATTGATGGCTATCAGAGGCAGTCATAGTCTTTGGTAGAGGAAAAAGGTTGAGGAATAAATAGATGGGCTCCTCAAAGAGGGCTGGAGTTGAGGGAACAGTTGAAGGAAAGGGAGGCTAGAGGTGGCAGAAATACTGCAGATAAGTTCATAGCTCCTGTCCAGGGTGAGTGAATAGGACTTATTTTAGGTCCCAGCCTCATCTTAGCTGATCTAAACACCTGGCTTCACTCAGCTGAATCTGAAATGCAACTACTCCCGTTGTCTATTATATGGGAAGTCAGAACTCTTTGTTGAACAGATAAATGCCTTGCACCAGTGGCCTTTAAGAGCAAAATGAGTTATAGGTCTTTATCTTCCATGTAATTCTGTCTCAATTTCTGATACAGTCTCATGACATTAGCCTGACTTATTAACATGACATTTATCTAAGAGCCTCTAAGGCATTTTACATAGGTACCTGTAGACCCCTTTGTACAATCTGATATCTGTTCACCTACCATTCCTCCTCTTTTAATAGACATAGTACCTATCCCAACCTCTAATGATTTACCTCAGACCCTTGGATGTGACTGCAAAAGTCATCAGTGAATTGAAAATATTGTCAAAATAGTAAAAGAAAACACCAAATGCAAACTAGTGTTTTCTGAAATTAGCACATTAATGTTCTACACAAACTAACTTATTTAACTCTAACATTAAGTCTACAATACAGTATTGTTCACAACTGCACTTTACAGATGAGAAAGTTAAGGCACCGTGAGGTTGACTAACTTGCCAGAGCTCACATAGATAGGAAGGGGCAAGACCAGGATGTAACTCAAGTGCACTGACTTCAGAGACTTTCTCCTACTCTCTGCATCACACCACAACTGTGCTACTCAGACAACTGGAAATCACTTGAATAGTTTCTAATAAAACATGAGGAGGACTCCTTCAATCATCCTGATCGAAAACCAATGACAGAACCTGCATGGAGGAACTCTTTGTGCTGTCTTAATAAGCACCACCTCACACATTTGAGCAAAACCTTTCCTGCAACAAAACTCAAAACCCAGTTTTGATTTAAAAAAAAAAATGTTTTGCCAGGTGGAGGTAAAAAGGTCATTTAGCAGTGCCACTGAAAAACTTACCCATAGTTTGATTCTTGCTTAAAAGAGTTTCTCCATTAAGTAGAAATGATTGTCAATAAGTCATTGATCATATTCTATCTGCTCATTTCCCAATCAGAGAAGAATCAAGATAATATCTACCATACATGAGATAAAATAATCTCAAATACCATTTTCTAGTTGCAAAGTATAGAAATTATCTCTGGAGGCCTATATTTTGCTGCAAATCCTGAAAAATAGGAAGTCACTAGGAATCATGTGAAATGAAATGACAAGATTCTATTTATTTAACCTCAACTGAAGCACAGTTCATATTTTGTTGGATAATTGCTGTTGAGCAATTCAACTCCCCTTATGAATTAAAGAAACTATTTGTCTTCCTGTGTAAAGGGATTAATGGTTTACTCCTGGTTACAAGTTGATGTAGAACTCAAGGTTCTTCTGTGCTAATGGCTGGGTGGTATTATTTCAGGCCAATCATTGCTTGGTCATCTTTTTCAAGGAAGATTTTAGCCAATAAGAAGAAGCCTAATGTTTGGGGCGGTGGGGGCGGGGAGTGAGAGCTAAGTGGTTCATATATGCCTGGGTGATGCTGAAGGCTATGATTCCTGAGAAGAGGGCTCCCAGGTGGTAAGTTAAATATTTCTGGGCAGGGTAAAAATTATACTTAAAATTATGCTGTAAAGTGGATTCTGAGGAGTAAAGGGGAGGATGTCAAGGGCTATGAAGATAAGTGAGAGGTTCCATTAAAAACTAAAGAGGTAATAGCTTCACTTATTATTTCCCCAGGAATGATTACTTGGAGTTGAAGCTGAGATTTTTTTTTTTCCTTTAATTCAAAGAAATAGCTGCTGGGGAGAAGCAAGGTTATTTGTTTGTTTTTTGTATTTATCTATCTTTGTTGAATTTTCTTTGAAAAGCCAAATTTTAAGATATCAATAAAGGTATTATTCTAATGAAAGAACGTTCTAAAATGGGATTATAGCGTGGATTGTGAAAATGATTATGTAGTCTATCTATCTCACAGTCAAATAAAAACCTCTCAAAAATTGAGAATATTTCATTAAAGGGAATCAATAGAGCATAATTATTCTGCCTAAATATAGCATATAACTTTATTAAGGACTAAGATGTATTTCCTTACCCTGAATACTCCTGTTTTTTCAAGATTCCATAATAACATTTGTTAAACAAACAAATGTATGAACAAATGAAATATTTTGAAGACTAGCAAAAGATCCAAGAATTCAGAGACATCTTGACAGGATATATTTTTATAACCCTACCAGAACTTTTCTTCAGAAATTCTAAAAATATTTTAGAAATTTACTCATGATGTAATATATGTTAATATCAATCATAATATACTTCCAGTTTCCACATTTAGTACTGTCAATGTACTGTGTTTCAGGCTGAGAATATTCTCATTAGCCTTCACTCAATTTGTCTGGTAGAATTTCATCTTTTCTAAAGTCATATTGAATCCACCTGCATTGAGTACAAGCAAATACTAGAAACGCAGGTGGCATTTTAATTACTCCATTGGAAATTCTGTTTGCTGAAGCACGTCCCCAGTTATTTATTACAGGATTTAATTGCTTAGGTAACTAAGGTTCCTAAGTGTAAGTGTTAGTCACTCAGTCGTGTCCGACTCTTTGCGACCCCAGGTACTGTAGCCCACTAGGCTCCTCTGTCCGTGGAATTCTCCAGGCAAGAGTACTGGAGTGGGTAGCGATTCCCTTCTCGAGGGGACCTTCCCCACCCAGGAATCGAACCCAAATCTCCTGCAGAGACTTGCAGGCAGATTCTTTACTCTCTGAGCTACCAGGTTCATAGACAGGTCATTTTTAAGGAAATGAATTTAAAGTTCTAAGTCCTATGAAAGAAAACTGTTCCCTCATACCTCAACCCTACTTAAATATATTTATGTTACCTGGAACGAGATTAATTTTCTCTTTTAATGACAGCTTTGAAGAACATTCTGAAGATTGTATAGGAGACAATATATCAAAAATCTGTTTTTTGCATTGTTCTAGAACAGAAGTCAAGAGCTCCCTAATGTAGCACTTCAGTGTTTTGGAGAGCAAATCTACACATTTTTTTAAACAACCATAAAATAGCTTAGTGAAAAATCTATTTGGAAGATGTCACTGAACAACTCTTCCAATGTATTTCTGGATTCCACGCCCAGTAATACCAATCGCTTTCAAGTTAATGTCATAAGCGAGAGCCGGGAGAGCAGCGCCGCTGTGAATGACAACGCTGACCCTCCGCATTATGAGGAAACCTCTTTTGGGGATGAAGGCCAGAACAGGTTTAGAATCAGCTTCAGGCCTGGGAATCAGGAGTGCTACGACAATTTCCTCCAAACTGGGGAAATGGCTAAAACAGATGCCAGTTTTCACGCTTACGATTCTCACACAAACACATACTACCTACAAACCTTTGGCCACAACACTGTGGATGCTGTGCCCAAGATCGAGTACTATCGCAACACCGGCAGTGTTAGCGGGCCCAAGGTCAACCGTCCCAGCCTGCTGGACATTCACGAGCAACTTGCAAAGGTAAGCTTAAGGGTACAGACAAGTATCCTCCTCATTCCTTCAGGTGATTCCCTGCTCCATAAGAACCTTATAAGGTTTATAAATTTATTTATAAATATAAAAGTGTCCAATGAAGAGGTCTATGGCAAACTGTCCATCTTACTCATACAACTGTTCCTAGTTCGCGATAAACAGAAGATACACAAAAGGTCTTTCACAAATGTTTAGTGGCTGGGAAAGAGAACTAAAAAATGAATTCTGAAAGGTAGGCAATATGTGGGATCTTGTTTACAGTTATTGTCTATTCAATTCACACTTGGTTAAGCATGTCAAACTGAATACTAAGCTGGTTTCACATTGGTATTAATGCCTCCACAACAGTTGTAAAAAAAAAAAATAAGAAATCACTGGTGCCTGCTGTAGTTAATACTGTGCAAATAGACTTTAGAGCACATGGGTATATTTTATATTCTTTAAAGAGAGAGAAGAGATGTATATGATCAGCATTTTATCCCTTCCTCTTCAAAACCTTGCCCAAGGTTACTGAAGGCACTTAAGCATATAAAAGTAACTAAATTAAATTTTACTAAAGAAGAAGAAGTGGCTAAACTTTTCATTGTTTAAGGAATATGGCCAAGCTGTTAAACGCATGAGGCAGCACTTTTTCTAATCTTTAGCAAAGCATGTAAGCTTCATAGATTTCTTCGTCTGTAACTTGTTCTAAAATATATTGATGCACTTTATTTAACTGCTCATCTGGAACATAGTTTGGAATGAATAGCACTCTTTATGTGATATAATTAATTACTATGAAGAATAATTATTTGTCTCATATCTAGATGCACTCTACTTTTGCCTAGGGTTTAAGGTAAGGAGAAAAAAAGATGGCTGGAACAATTCTTTTCATATTCATTCATTCATTCAACGTTTTTAAATTAAATGATTGTCCACGCCAGGGATTCTAGGAATACTGCTAATACGATTCTAATAAAGGTGAAAAGCTCCCCTTAGTTTCTGCTCATCTTTCTTTCCTCAGGAAAATCCCTCTCCATAACCAATTCCCCTTGGCTGCTCAGGATCCTGGACCCTGGGTCCTAACTCTGGAGACTGAGCAACATCCAGAGAAAGAGCTATGCCCTGTCTCTTTACCCCTCTTCCCACCAGACCTTACTTGTGCGGTGTACTGTATCACCAACATTCTGCTAAATGGCTGCTTTATTTATAGACATAAGATTTAGATTTAATCTGGGATATTTGGTGCTTTAATCAAAAGACATTAGCAATGTAGTGGTTTTGGACAAAATGGCAGCCCTAAGAAAAACTGTTGAGAAGCCAGGCAATTTGAAGCTCCAGTCAGACTAAGGTGTCATTTCCCTTTTCTATGTGAGAGAAGGGGAAAGGAGAAGAAAGAAAAAGGAGAAGGAAAAGAGGGAAAAAAAGATCGAAAGAAGGGGCACAAGGAGTTTCTGAGACATGGGAAGGGCAGAAAGAGAAATTTAGAACATTATAAAGAGATTTTTATTTATCCTGAAGAAGTAAAATGAGCAGACTTAAAATTTTATTCCACTGTCCCCAACTCATTACACATGATAATTTTTAAAGCTGCATACTTTGTTAAAATTGCGATCAAAATTTAAATATTCTCACTCCCTCCCTCAACTTACAACAAAAGAAGTGAAAATTTTAACTCCTGCGATTCTCCAGGCAAGAATACTGGAGTAGGTTGTCATGCCCTCCTCCAGGGGATCTTTCCAACCCAGGGATTGAACCCAGGTCTCCCACCTTGCAGGTGGATTCTTTACTGTCTAAGCCACAGGAGTGGGTAGCCTGTCCGTTCTCCACGGGATCTTCCCAACCCAGAAATTGAACCAGGGTCCCCTGCATTGCAGGCAGATTCTTTACAGGCTGATCTACCAGGAAAGCCCCTATTAAAAGGAAATGGTGTAAATTCACAGTGTTCTTAGGACTGATATTCCATAGAGAGGAAAGTGGCTGATTTATAATTTCCAAAGCCATGGTTTGAATAAATATTTATATAAGGGGAGAAAAGCTCTGAGGCCACTATTAGAAAACTGTCTGAATGACTGAACAGGAGAAATGTCATAGCTGCATTTGACAGTTTTGATGACTGTCTGAAATATCATATTATTTTTTAAAAGATGAGACTAAGGGCTTTAACTTGTCGATTTTTCCTCAGATATGAAGGAATGGCAAATTAAATACATTAAAAATTAGATTGTCTCAATGCTCTGAATAATCATTCTGAACCAGTATAGTTATTCTTTTTGTGAACCTGATCTTCATCTAAGGTGAGAGTGCTCAGTTGCTTCAGTCCTGTCTGACGATTTGCAACTCTATGGACAGAAGCCCGCCAGGCTTCTCTGTCCAAGGGATTCTCCAGACAAGAACACTGGAGTGGGCTGCCATTTCCTGCTCCAGGAGATCTTCTTGACCCAGGGATCAAATGCACATCTCCTGCGTCTCCTGTGTTGCAATTCAATTCTTTACCGCTAAGCCGCTGGGGAAGACCCTCATCTAGGGTACTTCAGTTTGATTAAATCATGAACTATGCACATAACCAAATTGGGAGCAGAATCTGAATATAATCAGCGAATCTACAATGGGCACATTCACACAGCCAAGGACATTCTAGTGTTGCTGAAGTTGTGAACACCTGTTCCATGTGTTCCACTTCCGTGCTGTCCTTCAGACATTAACAGTCTGGGCCTTCTTCAATTCATTTCTTCCTTGCTAGTGAACTTGATTCTGCTATTACCTGTGCTTTCCCCCCACCTCCCAAATAAAACATGAAGACTTGCAGTATAAGGTAAATATGCTGTCACCTTCTTGTGGTCCTTGACAACTTTATGGTCATTCTTCAAATCACAAATGGAAATGCTCACTAGAACAAATATTATATAATAATACTCAGACATGTCACTGATTTTGTATGCAAAAAAATAACTTTTAGTGTTTACTTCAATAATTTAAAAGTAGAAAGTAACTGACATAGTATAAGTTAAGAGAGATTTTTTGATTCCTAATCATGGTTTTGAAAGCCATGTAGGAACGGTACATTCATAATAAATGGCAGAACATACTTGGTTAGAAATCAGTTGGATTTTGTGCAAATCCTGATTATAGCTTCCAAGCTGCAAAAAAATTACATGACAAGCTTGTCCTAGTACGTAAAATGAAAAATAGGCTTGAAAGACATTATTTTAAGTCTCTATCTTAAATAGAACTCCAGGAGTGATAGATATTGACAGAATTTGTAATCTCAATGATTTGATATCACAGTGAAGAAATCCTTTTCATTTTCTTTGTAGTAAAGAGCTAAATGCCTATACTAGTGGTCATGAATTACGGATTTCTGAAAACTCTGGTTAAAAGTAGAGAAAAATTACTTCATCCCTTACTTGCAGTACTGTACAAGTTGTTGTTGTTCAGTCGCTAAGTCGTGTCTGACTCTTTGAGACCCCTGAACTGTAGCACACCAGGCTCCTCTATCCTCCCCTGTCTCTCCGAGTTTGCTCAAACTTATGTCCACTGAGTTGGTGATGCTATCTAAGCAGCTTATCCTCTATTACCCCCCTTCTCCTTTTGCCTACAAGTTATATAATATCAATTGTTTTTGTAGGATGCTTGTAAATGTTAGAGTTTATATGCAGACAAAATCTAGCATGTTGCTTATAATGAGTACAAACTTAGTAAATGATTGTTAATGATGGTCATGGTAATTTTTATACCAGATAATTTTTATTTTAAGTTTTATTTAAAAAGTAAAATGCACACTGAAAAACATTTAATAAATACTAAAAGTATATATACTGATTTTTCTTCTTTGATAATAGCTAGAAAGCCATTTGTCATTTTTCGGAGGTCTGAAAAAATCACATATTTTATACTAAATAAAGTAATTCAATCTTTAATCATCTAGAAAAATCCAGTAGCAATTTACTTAAACCACACATGATTGAATCTTTACTAGTTTATCAGTATTGGAGGGGGGAAAGCCTTTTATCAAATGGTCTTTCTTTCTTTCTTTCCTTTACCTTTTCTGAATACTTAACGCACAGGTAAAACTCTTGGTAAATAAATAATCATTCCCTAAAGCTATGCAATTTAAAATACATTTATTAAAGGTTGTGGGTCATAATTTATGGTAATGGAGTGTGAACAAACAAATGAATTCAAAGTATGGAGGAAAAAACTGGTTTCAGGCAGCAATCATAAAACTTTGAGTCTTTGAGACCTTGGTCCCAAGAACGTGCACCAGCCAGGAGTCTGCCAGCCCACTGTTATAGCTCACAGCCATGAAGTTCTTACAAATCCTCGAACTGAAGTGCTGTTCCATACTTTGATGATAAGTTAACTTTATAATTGCTGTTTGGCCTTACAAAGGAGGCATTTATTAAAGAGTGAAACCAGGTTTTGCTTTGCCGTGTTAGAAGACGAAGACGGCAAACAGAAAAATGATTTTGCCTTAGAGTAAACTACTTCAAAGTAAGATTTTTAGAAAACCCATTGGATTTAACCTCATTGGCAGTATCCAGGAAAGGTTAAATAACTTGCTGGAGGACAAGCACTGAATTAATTGTGTAGCCAAACTAGATTCCAAGTCTCCTAGTTTATATGGGACAAAGATTTTTCAGTTTCTGCATGACAGCAAGGAATGGAAATGGATTCTACTTAAGAATTTGCTATCAGACCTTTATTATCCATGGAATAAATATACATTCAAGGAATTTTTCCCCACTGTGGTATATTTAAAACTTTGAGACTCTAGCAGGTAGAACATACCTAAGAGAGAGTTATAGATCCTACAGTGTCTCAAATTTTGAATAACTTGGAAGATAGCTGCTTACTAATTTTTTTATATAATTATTTCCTTGACATGACCTCATAGAATATTATTTTTGTTGCACATTGTGATGTCCTAGTGATAAATTGAAGAACTATTAAACTGTGACCAGAAGGGCATCCATCAGATAAAAATGTTCATTTAAGAAGGAATTTTAAATATTTTATTTACCCTTTAGCCTACTTTGTAAATACTTTTTTTTTTTTAAACAATAATTGGTAGTCTAATCCGGATCTAAGGGAAAGAGTTACCATTAGAATTCAAAGAAGAGCAGAGCAATTTCCTGGACCAAACCCTCAAGTTCAAGTTTAATCAGGAAACATGGATTTTAGCCCCAAGATTGCCTTTAAAAAGTGAGCAACTAAGGTTCTGTCTCATGGGCTCCCTAATTAACCCAGAAAGAGGAAATTGCTTTCTCCCTGACTGAGTAGCTGCTGATGGTCTGGCCATGGGATCTTATTAACTAGAATATTGACAATTTTGAAAGTTTTTCTCATATCAAGTCAAATAAATGAAACTCCTAACCAAATAATCTCTTCAACATTCATGAATATTTTAACGCATTCCTCAAGTCCTCACTCTCATTGATTTTTCCAGTTACACAAAATAAAATTTACATTTGACCTACTCAGCTGCCTTACAAGTGTAGAATCCTTTCAAAAAAAAATAGAATTTTTAACTGACTGGAGAACAAGTATTTCATCCATCTGAAATTGACTGTGTTGTATAGACATGTGAGATTCAATATAAATAGCTCTAGCCACATGCGGCTATTGAGCACTTGAAAAGTGGTTAGCACAAACTGAGATGTGCTATCACTGTAAAATACACACTGGATTCAGAGACATGGTTTGGAAAAAAAGAATACAAAATATTCTGTTAATATTTTTATAATGATTAGTGCTGAAATGATAGTATTTTATACAGATCTATTAAGTAAAGTACATTATGAAGACATTCTGTGGTTGAGCTCTCTCCTATAAGATGGGGTGCCTCTACTGCTAATGAATATTTATATTGCTGATATGGAACACAAAATATTATACAAAAATTAAATATATTTTTAAATGTAAGGATCCATATCTGAACCCAAGTTATTTTACTAAATTCTTTTTTTTTAACTTTTTTTGAACTAGTTACTAAAAATTTTTTAATTACATGCATGTCTTACATTTGTGGTTGGTATAGATAGATCACCAATTTCTGCCCAGCTCAGCCCGTTTCTATGGACTTTGTTTATCCATACTTCACACTGATACGAGTATATAATGTCAGTTTCAATTATCTGTTAAGTAGGGATTGAGTATGCTCAAAATGGAAATATTTCTCAAATAATTCAGAAATGAATTTTAACTATAACTTTCAGTTTTCTATGCCATTCAGTTTTTTCCTAATGCTGTCAGAAAAGAATAAGATGATCTGACTTGGGAAACATTCCCTTTCTATCTCTTATTTAATGTGGCCTGCACAGAGGAAATAGTGAGAAATGGAATACCCAATAGGGAAAGAAGGAAAAAGAAACAAGAGGCAAGAATGGATAAGAGACAAGTTTCTCTGCTCTTAAGTGGTAGAGATTGGGTAGCCTTCAAGTCCACGTTATGGATTCAGTACTGTTTATTGATGGCCTGCTCTATGGCAGGTCCTTGGTTTGTATTAAGATGTAACTCTCATCTCCTCCAGTTCCGGTCACTTACAATAACTCCTATCACATATTACATTGATTACCCAAGTGGCATAATAGTGTCATGAAAAAAGTCTTATAGAGAACAAAATTGGGAGAAATCCTTGCTAAAAGGACTTCTACAAAGAGACAAAAGGTCAAAGTCACTTGACTAAATAGCCCAGATTAGGGTCATCTTACAGTGGGTATGCTAATGATATGTCCTAAATCACTTCAGTCGTGTCCAACTCTTTGCAACCCTGTGGACTGCAGCCCGTTAGGCTCCTCTGTCCGTGGGACTCTCCAGGCAAGAATGCTGGAGTGTGTTGCCATGTCCTTCTCCAGGGGACTTTCCCATGCTAATGGTACACTAAAGCCCAAAGAAGCAAGAACTCTTGAGCATGGCAAGAGCAAGAGCTTCAGTTGTTCCCAAATGAAGTCCTTATAAAGTTGTTCTTTATTAACATAATCAACTGCTGAATCTAAAATTCTCCCCTAATAATTTCAAAATCCTTACTAGGGAAGATTGCTTTTGGGGAGCTCAGTGGGGTGTAGTCTAACCATTAGTCAGTGAAGTGCTAGACAGGCTAAATTAAGTGGGCACATCTGAAATTATTCAGTCAAATCTAAAAGAAAAGCTAGAAAGTTGATCTTAACTTGAAAGAAACATAGCTATTTCCTTCTCGAAACTATTCAACTGACAGGGAAGATCTTTTTTCAAAATTAGGCCACAGTGGGGGAAAAAAAAACTAAGTAAAGGTTTGATCTTTTTTTATAGGACTTACTACTTCTTATTTCTACTAGTTTTCTAGTAGTCAGTAGGGAGACTTCTCACCTTCTGTACAATACTATTGCACATCCAACAATTCTCAGGCAAAGGTATATCAAATCTGAAAGAAAATTCCCCTACAGGAGTAGTATTTTTGTAGTCATACACTTTTTGCACCTTTGAAGAAAACTCTAAACCTAAAAAAAAAAAAGACAAAACACTTCTATGTGTTCCTTTATTGAATCTTCTTAAAGATATTCTGACATGAGTGGAGAATTTTTGTTATCATTATTTCAGATGGATAAAATGAAGTCCAGGGAGGTTAATGGAAAGAAGGCCAAACATTGCATTAGTAAGGAATGTTAACTTTCATCTTACTTTGCCTTATAAAAGACTCATTCACTTTTTTTTTTTTTTTTTGCTTTTTTGTCCATACCCCACAGTATGTGGGGGTCTTAGTTTCCCAGCCAGGGATCAAAACTGTGCCTCCTGCATTGGAAGTATGGAGTCTTAACCACTGTGCCACCAGGAAAGTCCCACCCCTCATTCAGTCTTGATTAATCTTTCTTACCTGCCTTGCACCCCCTCTTCCTTCTTTCCATCTTTTTGTATTCTAAGTCTATCCAACTCTGATCATTCTCTCTAAGGTAATATTCTCACCGGTAGAAGAACTGCCCAGTTTCCTTTACCACCCTTGCAGTCTCAGTGGTGCCTAAAATCACCCACAAAATGAACACATCATCTTCCGGGGCAAAAAAAAATCATATTATTAAAATGACCAAAATGTTTCCTTTTTTGACTCATGCTTTATGTCAACTATTTTGATTTGCCTTTGGAAGTTTTCTGGAATCATGTGTTGACCAGATATCATGTTTTTGCTATCTATAAAAATGTAGAATGTATCAGTGGCCCCAGGTTCGGCTGATGTGGTTGCTAACGGTGAAGGGACACCTGGAGATGAACAAGCTGAAAACAAGGGAGAAGATCAAGCTGGTGCTGTGAAGTTTGGATGGGTGAAAGGTGTGCTGGTAAGAAAGTTCCTATATATATATACACAAACGAAAACTATCAGTTCAATGTCCTACTGGATTACCTGCTAACAAGGCCTGAAAACAGGAGTCACAAAGATGCCCCACTGTCACTTCTCACGTCCTTTTTCATGCTCCTTCAACCCACAGGTACGATGTATGCTGAATATCTGGGGTGTCATGCTCTTCATTCGCCTCTCCTGGATTGTTGGAGAAGCTGGAATCGGTAAGCACTCCCCCCACCACCCACGACATACTTTTCAATGTGAATTAAAAACTCAACAAGCAACTTGTTTTCACCATTAATGCTGAATGTGAGATGAAGGTCACAGTATTAATCTGCATTTGGGCTCTTTTACTTTGCCTTTCTGTCAATGTTTGTCAGGGAGGAAAGGTAAAGGGTTAACTCCTGGGAGGCTGGAATTTTCCAGCTTGCCAGCCAGATAAATGCTCAAGTAAATATTTCATCTTTTCATAGAGTTTTATGTGTACAGGTATATAGAGATTCATCCATTTTAAAGAATATATTCATGTTTGGGGACATACTGGCATTCATCAGAGTATCCCCCTTTATGATTATTGGCAAAATTTCACTAAGTAAAAATAACTTGTAGAAAAACTGGGGAAAATGTGACTTGACTAATAAAAATGCTGAATTTCCAAAAAAAAAAAAAAAAGAATTGCATTACTTTCAGGTACAAGCAGTAAGAAATCAAAGGTTAATGAAGTATTGCCAGATAGAAGTTTAAATAATAGATAATAAAATAAATAAGATAATAACTATTGCTAATTTTTCTAAATGGAAAATGTATGATGTTGAAATGATTTTGAGTGCTTAGTTGATGTTTTTAGATATTATATTCCATTTAAAGTACTGTTTTTGGTGGAAAATGTTTTTATTGAGAGTATATTACTTAAATTTATATGAAAATTTATTTGAATGCTATTGAAGTCTCTGATTCAATGTGACAAAAATTAGTGGTGTTCTCTATATATGGAAAATACATTATATATTCACTTTGGCGGGGGGCATAGCTAAAAATCATGAGTATCAAGAAAATAGAAGTTCAGATGTGCTTTCAGATTCTACGCCAAGATGGGTCTCAATTCACATATAAAAGGTACTTGCTCATTATTTACTGCCTTCACTCCTCAAAACAGATTCAGAATCACCAGAAACTTAACATGAGAAAGAAAGAGTTGGAACCAGTTCCCACAGTTTTTCCTTATTGCATGTTTGGCAACTGCTGGGTGCCTGACAAAAGGCTGCTTGCTGGCTTTATGATGCATATCAAATGAACACTTACAGCCTCGGGTTCAAAATAAGTCTATGCTGTTCCATGGAAAATCTGCATCTTAATATTGCCAAGTTGTTGCTCCAGGGTTTCATGCAAAATTAGTTTTTTAAGGGCAGTTTAGTAACTTATTGAGATCATCAGGAAACAATACTTTGTTTGGAGGTGTGAGTGTGGCCCAGGGCAAGAGTGATTGTTTTGAATGCAGCTTATTTGAAACCCATATGTTTGGGCGATAATCTGAACTTTAATCAGATCTCACATTATTCTTCCCAGTCAATCCAGCTTCATGATTATTGCAAAACTGTGGAATATGAAGAATTTTATCTTGTGCTAAACTGTTTATTATACTTTCAGATATCAATATGGTTTCAATAAAGATCTTTTATTTAAGTAGTCAAGTCTAACTTAAGAAGAGAGTAGAGTTCTACCTAAATGGGTGTCCATTGGGTTTTTCTATGAATAGAGGTTTTTGGTTTTTCTTTACTCTGAGAAAATAGACTTTTGTGAGCAGTAGAAACTTAACTATCAACCTTACTCAGTTTTACTGGACTTTGCTACAGTCTTAAAACTGAATGAGTTATTTAAGTCACTGTCTGAGTCCCATTTGTGTTCTTTTTATTGGGAAAGAAAACAAATGAGTCCATACTCCCTTCTTGCTTTATGAGGAGCTTGGGGAAGAAACCTGAATACACTTCTAAGCTCAGACTCTGGAAACAAAGTCAGAAGGAAGCTGTAGCCAGGAGTAATGGCAGCTATAGTTCTTGGGTAACCATTATGGGGCCATACGTTTTGGCTGCCTCGTCCCCAAAAGTATACGCTAGAATGAGCTGATAATGCCATCTACTTGTTCCCTGTCTTGACCACTTTGGCTGGGGCATGTACTATCCAATAAATTTAACCATCAAGTGAGGAAGAAGGGTGTGAAAAGCAGATGAGACTGAAGCAAGTCATTTATATTCCGTGTATTTCACTTTCTCATCTGAAAATTAGGAAGCTGGATTAAGTGTTTCCCAATCAATTCTTTGAAGATAAAGCCTAAGAATCTTCCTTAACAGGCAGACACAGATTGAGATAGGCTGCTGCTGCTGCTGCTGCTAAGTCGTTTCAGTCGTGTCCGACTCTGTGCAACCCCATTGACAGCAGCCCACCAGGCTCCCCCGTCCCTGGGATTCTCCAGGCAAGAACACTGGAGTGGGTTGCCATTTCCTTCTCCAATGCGTGAAAAAGTGAAAGGGAAGTCGCTCAGTCATGTCCGACTCTTAGCAACACCATGGGCTGCAGCCTACCAGGCTCCTCCATCCATAGTATTTTCCAGGCAAGAGTACTGGAGTGGGGTGCCATTGCCTTCTCCTGAGATAGGCTGAGGATAGCTCAATCATCTTCAGACTGCAGGGTGCATAAGAATTACCTGGGAAGTTAATTACAACACTGCAGAATCCTGGGATTCACTTGGAAAGATCCAAGGTCAGTGAGTCTGGGCATTTTAAATAAGCACCCCAGGCATTTCCTGAAGCAGGTGGTTCAAGGACCCAAGTTTGTGGATGAACCTGATGTTTTCTAAGTTGCTTTTACCCTGGGATTTTATATTTGATTGTGAGATGTATGCAAATCCCTTACTGTTTAAATACATACTTTATACCAGGATTCTAAATAGTTTACAGAAATATACATAATGCAAAAGGATAAATTAAGAATTGTTCAGAAATAAAGGCAAAGTGAATATAAAGGTAGGAAAATACTAAAAGTCAGACTAGTTTTAATATCATGAAATGCAAACTACATGATTCAGTCCAGTTGCTGGGGTAAGCTAAACATTTGCTATGAAACAACATCAAGAGTTAATGAGCAAAAACAATAAAAGGAAACCATCTTTAGTGGCACACAGACCTGCAACTGCACCGTGATATAGAGGCAATGCTCATCACAGGATCCCTGTAAAAGATACAGAGAATTTAGTGCAATCATTTCTTATAACACCAAGTGTTTAAGATAAACTCTAGGGGCCAAACCAATATAGTTGATGTTTGCATCTCATGACCAACTTAGCCTCTTCCTACTGCATTTTAAACTGTAAAAGAGCCTAGAAACTTCAGCTAGAACCAGGATATAACTGAAGGTGTCAAAAGAGCCAGCTTCCAATACTTCATTCCCATTTTTGTTCTTAACCTCCCTCCATGCCCCTTCGTCTAGGGCATGGCCAGAAAGATCACAGCCTCTCTTAGCTGACTACCCTTCTTACATCCTTGGAACAAAAGAGCCTACCTATAACAATTGTGAAGCATTCACTTTATGTCAGGGAACACACCAAACAGGAGCAGGTAAGCTGCTGCAGCCAGCATGATGTCGGTGCCTGTGAGCCTATAATTTCTCCCTGAATTTAAGGCTGACCTCCTGGCTCAGCAGTAAAGAATCCACCTGCAATGCAGGATGATGCAGGAGAAGCGAGTTCAATCCCTGAGTCAGGAAGATCCCTTGGAGGAGGGCATGGCAACCCACTCCCGTATTCTTGCCTGGAAAATCCGATGGACTGAGGAGCCTGGAAGGCTACAGTCCATGAGGTTGCAAAAGAGTTGGACATGACTGATAGTTTCTACAGGACTGGTCCATTGAGGAAGGTAATGAAGGGATGAAAGTGAAAGTGGCTCAGTCCTGTCTGACTCTTTGCAACCCCATGGACTATACAGTCCATGGAATTCTCCAGGCCAGAATACTGGAGTGGGTAGCCTTTCCCTTCTCCAGAGGATCTTCCCAACCCAGGGATCAAACCCAGGTCTCCCACATTGCAGGCGGATTCTTTACTAGCTGAGCCACAAGGGAAGCCCAAGAATACTGGAGTGGGTAGGCTATCCCTTCTCCAGGGGATTTTCCCAACTCAGGAATTGAACCAGGTTCCCCTGCATTGCAGGTGGATTCTTTACCAACTGTGCTATGAGGGAAGCCTTCAGTGAAGGGAAGGAAGTTTCAATTTTCCCTCTACTCATCTTAGGCTCATTGGCTAGTACCCTGTAAATTAGACTGACAACATACAGATTAATAAGAGAAAAACAATCAGAAATTTATTAACATGTGTATCCATTGTGCCTATAAGTGGGAATCCTCAGTGATGAGTAATTCAAAGGGGTGGTTAGAATTTGGTCTTATACAAGCATCTGAGCAAAAGAACAACACATTTTTAGAGAAATAACAAGACAAAGGAAAAGACTGAATGTCTAGAGTGGCACATTGTGGAAAGGCAAATATATGGGGGAACTAGTGGAAGATACAGAGAAGGCAATGGCACCCCGTTCCAGTACTCTTGCCTGGCAAATCCCATGGATGGAGGAGCCTGGTAGTCTACAGCCCATGGAGTCGTGAAGAGTCGGACATGACTGAGCGACTTCACTTTCACTTTTCACTTTGATGCATTGGAGAAGGAAATGGCAACCCACTCCAGTGTTCTTGCCTGCAGAATCCCAGGGACGGGGGAGCCTGGTGGGCTGCCATCTCTGGGGTCGCACAGAGTCAGACACAACTGAAGCGACTTAGCAGCAGTAGCAGCAGCAGTGGAAGATAAGGCCTAGTTGGTAAAGTCTATGTAGATTCCTCTAGTATCATTTCCAGCTGTCTCCAGTCTCTAGCTGATAACTATACCCAGGAGAAAGGAAAAAGGAGACATCTTTACAAATTTATGTCCTGCCTTTAGGCAAATAAGGGGAGATATCTGCTTCTTTTCAGTTGTCTTTAGCTCAGAGTAATCTTTATGCTAACATGGCAAATTTGGCAACAGCATATTCTACTAACCTTCAGTGTCCTCCTAGCTGTGAATTTCCTGAAACTGAGAACAGTCTTGCCTTCCTCTGAATTCTGGTCTACATTCTCCCTCTCATAGTAAATGATTCTGCACCATAAGATCCTTGAGGGCAGCTTTTTTTCATTTTCATTTTTTGTTGCATTTCACATACTGCCTAACACAGCTGGATATATAGTTGGCTTTTAATAAACAATAACTATTACGACTACTGTGGATATGATTAAAAAGCAGCACCTTTGATTATGTACTGTGTTATATGCACTATGCTACTTTACACAGGCATTCTGCCTCTACACGTGCCACTGCTTTCTTTATACATGGCCACTTTACACACATTCTTTCTAATTTCATTGCCATTTCTGGCTCAGAAAATAGGTAACTTATCAGAGTTCACATAGCCGATAAGTAAATGCAGTTTGATTTGATTCTTTCTACTTTAGTCATCTGCCAGATGAACAATTTTCTATACTATTAATATATATGATTTCCACTCCTACACAATCAAATATACATAAAAAGATAGTTGAACATTTACCCTGTACTAATAATATTAGGAGCTTGGGATTGTTCAGACCAATTATTATGTTTCTGGGTGTCCAGAACTTCATAAACAGTGAGGTTCACATTAAATTTTGACCAGCCATAGTTGCTCAGTTAGGTGCAGCTTTGTACTGCACATCTTAGGTCTTGGGTTTCTTGGATATGTGTTACCATGGGCAGAAAACTTCAAAGCTGAGGATTTCCTCTGTGGTGGCTTCCAGACCAACTTGTTAAACTCAAGAGGAGATCTTTTGGTGATTACTCTAGACTTGCTGACTTTTTTTGTGAACAATCTAAATGGATTATTCCACCATTTAATTGCCTTTATTTTTCCTTTCTCAACTGAGGTCTTGGTGTGATTATCATCGGCTTAGCCGTGACAGTGACTGGTATCACTGGTTTATCCACCTCTGCTATTGCTACAAATGGATATGTCAGAGGAGGTAATTAAACTTGTGACCCGCATGATCATTTGTAAGGTAAAGGCAACACAGGCTCAAAGAGGTCACCACTGACATTTCTGAAGTGTTTTCAAAGGTAATCCAAGTTGGTTCCTTTTTTTTTCCCTTTTTTACCCTGCCAGGCAAGAGAGATGCAAGAAAAGTGGAGAAGGATTTAACCTTTGTCAAAACCCCAGCTTTCTCATTCAGGTTCCTCTCAAGCAAAAGAGAAGGTCAAATGTTATGTTTTCTCTTTTCACAGCCAGGGTAACTTCTCTCTCAGGACACCAGCATAAGTCAACTTTTTCTTTCCAGGGCCACATTTTAGATTGTGTTTACTTTTGGAAACCATCCTTCATCACAATGAGCAGTTCTCTGACTTGATCTTTATACCAGGCAAACCAGTTTCTCTTTAGCAAGAAGGAACTCTACCGGGGCCCAAAGGCTTGGATGTGAAAACTTAAATTCAAAGCAGTATAGTCTGCAGCAATAGGGAATCCAAGGAAGAAGAGTAAAATGTAATATCTTCTGTCTTTCATTGCTAACAGGTCTTGGAGTTCTCATAATTCTTCTTTCCACCATGGTCACTTCTATTACTGGGTTGTCAACTTCTGCAATAGCAACTAACGGGTTTGTTCGTGGAGGTAAAATTTCTAAGATATCTAAATATTCTCACTGCTTCTCACGGGTAGGCAAAAACTTTTTATTATACTTTACTTCTTTTTGGTGGGAACAAGAAAGTAGCTCGATGTTCTTGAAGTTGGACCCAGAAGAAAACATAAGGTACTGTCCATACAGCCCCCGTCTACTCTGGTCAGCTACGGTCTCTTGTCTAACCGTCCTCTCTGGCACATTGCAGGTCGTGAAGTCCATGTGCACAAATTCATTGGGTAAATGCTTTACTTTTCAGGCTACTGCACAACTCCAGCTGGGGTTTCTTGAAAATCGATTCCTCAACACAACTTCAGTTTTAAAGTTTAGTACATTTCAGGTACCTTCTAGACCTTCCTATACCTGGATGCAATGGGATCTTTTAGAACATTTCAGGTTTTTCATGGGGAGACAGATCATTCCTTGACAAGGTTCAAACTGATGCCTCCTGAAGTACTTATTGGTGACTTCTTGAAGTCCTGGAGCCAAACACCTTTCTTGGGGGATTTTTCAGGTCTTGGAGTCATCATCATCGGCCTGAGTGTGGTAGTGACAACACTTACAGGTATTTCTATGTCCGCTATTTGCACAAATGGAGTGGTAAGAGGAGGTAAGCCAATCCATGCACTTGTGACTACAAGCTTTGATTATGTAGTGATGTCTAGAGTTGGTTTAATGTTGGAAGTAAAATTTGTACGTTGATAATTAGTTCCCAAAGGATTCAAACAAAACAAAATAATCCAAAATTTAAATAGCAAGGCCTGATTCTTTTCACCAAAAATTAAGAGCTCTCCAGAAAAGATTTTTTGGGCCCACTTCCTGTGATTGATCATGTTTATAAAGCAGAGAATGACCAGGTGTCTAGAAAGAAAGCATGTGTTAAAGTGAAATGAATGGTTTCTTTGTGCCTTGGATGAGCCCCGCTGGCTCTTCCCCAGGCCCTCTTAGAAGGGGTCTTCTTGAGCATTCCAGCTGACACTCCTGACTCATTCAGTGAGCCCTCAGAGTTCACCCCAACGCTATGCTACCAATGGCCAACAGGCTTCAGAAGATTCTCAAAAAGAAAATAAAACAAAGGGTTACTTTCAAATCATCCAGGAACATGTGGGCCTGGGCTGGAAATGAGTGAGTAAAGTTTGTCATTGTTCTTCAAACTTCCTTTCTTCCTCGACCAAGTCTAGTAATTCGCTGCTAATTTACTTGATGTAATCAGGACAATGGAAATAATGAGGATTTGCCCAACCCAAATAAAAATTTACATTTATAGAGAAGGTGTTGCCCCTTCACCCAAAGGAGTTGCTAGGGAGGAAACAGTGAAAAGGTGTCAGTGAGAGATCGTTTTGGTTATAGGTCTGTGTGTTCAGCGTCATTCTTCTACCAATAGTTCAGGATGAGAAGTCATGAACTCACACGGTCTGTGATAACATCCAGTCACCTAGGCCTTTCAACAACTATTTATTTTTGCCTTCAGAACTCAGACCTTTCTCTCAGAACTCTCAAGGTGATTAGCCATTCTGGCTCAGTCTTTCTCATACCCAGAAGTACGCAGCCATGTGTAGAACTTCCTTTTCAAAGTCCAAGAGAGAAGCAATCATCCTAAGGTCTCTGTATATTACTTCCCACTTGCGACTCCCATTCACATATGGGTATTTGGGGATAACCATGCTTTCTTGAGCTAAAATCATCAAAACTAAGTCTGATGTATAAAGTGGATAATACATAGCACTATTTAGTTATCAATTTTAATGTAATAAATATACAGAAAAAAATTATACCGGAAATGAAGCTTGAATGATATTGATAAACTACCTACTTCATTTTCTGCCTATGCCTGCCTGTTTCTGGAAATTTCAGATATGAAATTATTAATCTGAACCCTCCAGTGAAGTTAGAGACAAATAATTTTATATTTTCAAAAGACAAAGAATTTGAAAGAAAAGTTTGCTATATTCTTATTTGTAGCATTTGTGTACTATGGGTTTTGATAAATTAGATTTTATTTAGTCAAGATAGTTCTAGTGTAGATTATACACAGAATTCAAAGAAGGGCTAAGTTATTCATTAAGTTGACACAAGATTTCTAAAATTACTAGGATTTGTAATATTTTTATTAAAATAAAAAATTAGAATAGTTAGTACTTTAAATGTTCTCAGACAGTCACAATTGTTTGGTCATATAAACTAAATCCTCTAGCAGTTTGTCAGTATAAAACGTGTTCCTTTCTTGTTTCAGGTGGGGCCTACTATCTTATTTCCAGAAGCTTAGGGCCTGAGTTTGGTGGATCTATAGGCTTGATCTTTGCTTTTGCCAACGCAGTGGCTGTTGCTATGTATGTGGTGGGATTTGCTGAGACTGTGGTAGATCTTCTTAAGGTAATTAAAAGCTTTTGTTCTCTTCATCCAAGCAAGATAATTCGGTTTAATTTGCTTTTCCAGGGCACTAGGGGATATCATTATGGCTAGATGAGAGGAAATAGATTTATTGTGCAGAATGTGGAAGCTGAATATAGTTGGCATCAGAACTTCTTACAGTCCTGGCTCTCACACTTCCCAGCTGACAGATTTTGGACCAGTCCTTTTGTTCATCTGAACCTTGCTTTTCAAATCCATAATATGGGTTAATAATATTGTCCTATGTTTTTCATACAAATGTGGTACAGATCAAATGAAATAATGGATATGAAATACAGGGCAAAACATGAAAGAAAAGATAAATAATGAGCATTATTGTCAGCATCAATATTACTATATGGTTACAGATGTCCAAAGGGAAAGAAAGTTCAAACATCAGGATTCACTGTAGGAAACTGGGCATTAGGTGCTCCCTCTGGATGGTGTGTATGTGAGCACATTAATTAACTAGTGTATGAGCTAGCTTCCAGTCCCCCTTCTGTGGAAGTGATAGCAGATACTGAATTCAATAGGTAATAGTACCTCTGTTTGAAAGCCAGATGAATAAATGAGTGGATTGTATAGTTCATAGTTTGTTCTTTAATTGAGTAGCACTTATTTTTTGATATTCACATTGGAGACCACTCATTTTCATCTCTCTAGTATTCCCCTTGATACACAAAAATAACTGGTTGTTCTCCTGAAACAAAACGTGATAAGTGTACATACCCATAATTTTACTTAGTGCTACAATAGTTTCAAAAGCTGTGCCTAGAATGGATCTCTAAAAATTTTAACTCCTAACCTTGGCTATCAAAGGCTTATTATTATAGGAAAAAGTAATGCTAGATGTTTTATCTTCTCAAATTTATCAGCACTTCATTTTTCTATTATCCCCAAACAGCAGGGCATAGTATCTTTTTTTATTGTTAAATGCTACAATAACACATACAGACAAAAAAAAAAAAAAAAAAAAAAACACTTCTAACTATTTAGGGGGGATTTTGTTGTTGTTGTTCCAGGAGAGTGATTCGATGATGGTGGATCCAACCAATGACATCCGGATCATAGGCTCCATCACAGTGGTGATTCTTTTAGGAATTTCAGTAGCTGGAATGGAATGGGAAGCAAAGGTTAGTTTCTCAAAATGATATTACCAACAACTGCTAGTCAGCTTCCTGAACAAATTGCAGGAATAGAAGGAACTCCATATTCAAAAGGAATTGCTATTATTACTTTCTATGGTAAAAAGAGCCTGGTCAGTGCTCAGTGGAACAAGTCCTCAAAGCACAAAGTCCAGGCAGTAGTAAGTCATAGCTCATGTGATCAGGCCTATACTTTGTCCTTTATTCTGTAGTCACAGTGACATAGCCAACAAGATTACTGCCATCTTCACGCACAGACCCCTTGTGGTCATAGCAATAGTACATACTGGAGGCCTATGTCTTTTCCTCATTTCCCTGGTATCCCGTTCCTAGCTGACTGTCCACAAGCTATGACAAGTGTGTTGGAAGAAGATAACAGAGGCAGAAACTGTCATTCCCCTCTGAAATCCCGTACTCTAGCAGCAAATCTAAGGGTACCCGAGGCCCTGGAACTAGAGAATATCTGGATTTAATGATTAGTATGTTGTCGTTTAGCCACTAAGTCATGTCTGACTCTTTGTGACCCCATGGACTGTAGCCTGCCAGTTTGATTCTCGAGGCAAGAATACTGGAGTGGGTAGCCATTTCCTTCTCCAGGGGATCTTCCCGACCCACGGATTGAACCCGTGTCTCTGCATTGGCAGGCAGATTCTTTAGCATCTGAGCCAATAGGGAAGTCACTCAGAGATTAGTATACCAGTTAGTAAATTTCTGAATGGCGGGGAGAATGTCTTTTGCTTGCTTTGTAACTCTCCACAGTGACTAGTACAATCAAAACTCCTAGGTTCCTATGTGCAGTAACTAGATCTCAAGTGGTCACCAGAAATGAAAAGATAGCCAAAACCTCCCATTTTATATAAGGCAATAGAAAACATTCTTACATGGCGTTTATTTGTGGGTTATGCGTTCACACATTAAACAAAAACTAACGAAGTGCTTATCATGTGCTGGGTATTCTGCTAGGCACTGGATATTCAGTGTGACCCAGACAGGCACAATCCTTGTCATAGCTGAGCATATGGTCTACGGGGAGATGAGTAATAAAAAAGTAAATATAGAATGGTAAATTGTGAAAGTGCTATAAAGGAAATAAACAGGGCACTGAGATAGAATATAGCAGGGGGAACATACGTTAGATTATTCCCTGAGGGAGGCAATGTAGTTTCATGACAGTGGAAGGTAGAATTTAGAGCTCCAGCTCTGTAGTTAGAGTGGATTTGAACCTGGTTTATGTCCATACGACCTTTGGTAAATTACTTAACCTCTCTATCCCTCAGTTTTTTTAATCCTTAAAATGATGATAGCAGTATTACCTACTTCATACAGTTGTGGGTGGTTATTATTTACCTGAGAGGATATTGGTAAAGTTAAAACTGCATCTGCTGTACTGGAGCCCTCACAAACGTTAGCTCTTACTGTTTAGATTCAGTGGGCAAGAAAGCTTCTGTGAAGACATAGGTTTGCAAAATATAGGGAGAATTGCATTTCCAGCTGAGGGAAACAACCAAGCCAGTAAACACCTTGAAATGTCAGAGGGACCTAAGAACAGATGATTTGGCTGGTCAGCCTTGGAGACAGCTTGTGCTGAGCACACACGGGTATGATCGCTCAACCCCGAGTGCACTAGGCATCCTGGGAATTCTGTGCCTCATTCTGTATTCTCATACTCCTGCAGTTAGTCCCAGGAAGGGCAAGAATCCACAGGAGCTCCGCTGAGGAAAGAAGACAGCTCTGTCAGTGTCAAATCTTTTGGCTCCACTTACATTCCTAGGGACACTGCACTAAGTTACCCACTTAGTACTTAGAATGCTCTTGAAATATCACCTTCAAGTGCACAAGCACATGCGTGCATGCGTGTTTAGTCGCTGTCGTGTCTGACTCTTTTGCGACCCCATGGACTATAACCCGCCAGGCTCCTCGGTCCATGGGATTTTCCAGTTAAGAATACTGGAGTGGGTTGCCATTTCCTCCTGCAGGGGATCTTCCCAACCCAAGGACTGGACCCACATCTCTTATGTTTCCTTCATTGGCAGGCGGATTCTTTATTGCTGCTCTTCCTCAGAAGGCATGCACCATTGAAAATGTAACATCTATTCTTAGACCAAATAAGGCTTATTAAGATGCCATTTTATAAGAACACCCTTATTACCTACGATAGTAGAATCTTAACTGGAATTATTAGATAGGGTCTTCATTCAGTGGGCATTTACAACTTTTATAATAATGTAAAAAGGTCACTGAATAAATCTAATTTGACCTCCTGTTACTTTGTCATTCCAGGCTCAAGTGATTCTTCTGATCATTCTTCTCATTGCTATCGCAAACTTCTTCATTGGAACTGTCATTCCATCCAACAATGAGAAAAGGGCCAGAGGTTTCTTTAATTACCAAGGTATGGGTGTCAAATAGCTTGCTTTGCAATAAAAGCTTCTTCTTTGCCCGCCTCATCACCATCCCCATAACCATTGCTCTGGCCACTGGAGGCCCAGGGAATAGTCTCAGGTTTGAGTTAGGAGAGCCAGAGTGAGTCTCAACCTTGCTGCTTGCCAGCTAGACAGGTCACATAACACTATTTGTCTCAGATTTTCCTGCTAAGGTGGGAATGATAATAGCAACTTCCTAAAGCGATGTTGAAAAGCACGTAAGATAGCGGATGTTAAAGTGCTTTGAAAACCTTAGAGTGCTGGAGCCTAAAAAATAAACCTCTCCTTAAGCAGCAAAATATAAAGAAACTATATATTTTTGGACTAAAAATAACCATGTACATGCGCAGTTGGGGCAAAATTATAGACAAAAGATACAGAGACCAAAAAATTCCATCTGCCACTTCTGAAAAGTCTAGAGCAAAAGTAGGGGATTAAAGCAAAAGCACACGCCCCCTGCACACAATATTACCTCAGTTCAGTTCAGTCGCTCAGTCGTGTCCTACTGTTTGCGACCCCATGAATCACAGCACGCCAGGCCTCCCTGTCCATCACCAACTCCCGGAGTTCACTCAGATTCACGCCCATCGAGTCAGTGATGCCATCCAGCCATCTCATCCTTGGTCATCCCCTTTTCCTCCTGCCCCCAATCCCTCCCAGCATCAGAGTCTTTTCCAATGAGTCAACTCTTCACATGAGGTGGCCAAAGTACTGGAGTTTCAGCTTCAGCATCAGCCCTTCCAATGAACACCCAGGACTGATCTCCTTTAGAACGGACTGGTTGGATATCCTTGCAGTCCAAGGGACTCTCAAGAGTCTTCTCCAACACCGCAGTTCAAAAGCATCAATTCTTGGGCGCTCAGCTTTCTTCACAGTCCAACTCTCACATCCATACATGACCTCAGGGGTGGGCAAAACACCGAAGGCCAGCCCTCTGGCCCAACCTCTGGACACACTCCCTACCCTCACCCCATATAAGGAACAAGCTTACCCTGCCCAGGGAGCCAGGGAACAAGGGAACCTGTTATTTGTTCTGACTCCCCTCTGCTGCAGCTGGGGCCCCAGTAAAGCCTTGTCTGAAAAAAATAAAAAAACCTTGAAGTGCTGCACACGTTGTCTCCGTCGAACAGTAGGGGTGTCTGTGCAAAAAAGGAACACAGCTCAGACAATGTGCCCAACCACTGGGAGCACCGAAATCAAACACAGACATTTTTTCATCCTGCTAGTCGTTTTTGTACCTTGCTTTCTTATGACATTATCTAGCTGAGCATCACTGTCAGGTTTTCAAACAGAAAATATTGTAGGAACTATTAACATAGCAGCTGTGATCAAGGCATGAACATTGACTTCTCTCTTCTATTCTAGTCCACCTATCCCCTCTTTCCTAGCTTTCCACCCTAGCATACTGAAGAATCCATGGCTGAGGTTTTTCATATTTCCCTTCGATATTTACCTGGTTGTCACTATTTGTTCCCTTTTTATATCACATCACTTCTTTCTTCCTGATTCTTTTTCTTTGTAAAGATTGTCTTGCTTGATTTGCATATCCTTTTCCTTTTGCTTCTTTCCCCCTTTTCCAGCTCCTGCTATAAATTTTTTTATGTTTTCAGTTTTTTTCTTATTTTTGCATTTCCCCAGATTCTTTTGTTTACATTTTTCTTCCTTCCTTTTCTTTCTTTGTTTTCGCTTATGTTTTTCTTTTTTTCTAGATTGTTTCCATTTCATTTAAATAATTTGGTGACAACCTGCAGTACATTTTTATTTTATGACCAAAGCTCCTCACTATATATGAGAATTCTTATACATGAGAATTTGATATAAGGATCTAAGATTCAGTCTCTACTGACAAAGGTCAGGGAGGTTAGAACATTAGTATCAAAACTGTAAGGTAGCTTCATCCACAAGGTTCTACAATTCAAAAAAAAAAAAAGGTATAGTAAAGCAATATGCTGATTAAGGTATATATACAAGTGAGAATGTAGTTGTATGTCTGTAGGGCAATATGATGCGGTATATTTGTGAGTATGCCAGTTCAATCATGAGAGAATTTTTTCTGTTTCCTTCTTTTTTAGTCTTCTAGATTCAAATAAATCAGAGAGCATGGGTCTCCATTGTCATGAAAATTACTGACTTTTCAGAGAATATTCTAGAGATTTAAAACCTTGTGACATGTATTTTGATACCTGGCAAATATTAACATGAGGTTCATCAAGATTATACCAATATCTTCAAGCTCATTCCATTTAGATTATAGGAACACATTTGCATTTAGGACTACAGAAGCCAAAGGTAACTTTATCTGCTACCAGTGAAGAAAGTCATTTCCTTGCTACATGATAATTTTCTCATTATTTGTGTTGCAGCATCAATATTTGCAGAAAATTTTGGGCCAAGCTTCACCAAAGGTGAAGGCTTCTTCTCTGTCTTTGCCATTTTTTTCCCAGCAGCAACTGGGATCCTAGCTGGTGCCAATATCTCGGGAGATTTGGAGGTATGTTATTTTCTGTGCTTTGTAATTCTAAGAAGCAATGGTGCAGTTGCTCAGGACAGGGAGCTACAGACATCAATAGTGACCGTGTTTCTCTATAGATTTCAAAGCTATAAGATTTCTTCAAGGTTTCCTAGTTATTTAAAAAGTTCTCTCTCTTAATGACAAATTGTACTGCCAAACTATCCTATTCCTGATAGTTCTTCCAAAAGTCTAATTCAGTAAGCTGAGCCACTGGAGAGGCCCCCTCTGTGACTTTACCTAGTTGCGAAGACTGGGAAATGTAATCTCTAGTTGGACAGCCATGTGCCCAGGTAAAATTTAAAGGAAATCTAGTATTATTGTAGGGAGTTCTAATATTAAAGGGTGGGCTTCCTGGGTGGCTCAGTGGTAAAGAATCCACCTGCAATGCAGGAGACACAGGTTTGATCCCTGGGTCGGGAAGATCCCTTGGAGAAAGAAATGACAACCCACTCCAGTATTCTTGCCTGGAGAATCCCATGGACAGCGGAGCCTAGCGAGCTCCTCACAAAAGCCTCACAAAAGAGTCAGACACAATTTAGTGACTCAACATCAACAGCAACAGTATTAAAATGAGGAAGATGAGAATGGATATTAAAGGACAATAAATAATCTTTACCACATATGAAAAAAATAGAAAACACAGGTTTTACCTCAACAAATTTACAATCAAGTTTGGAAGACTAGAAATATTTGCAAGTTATCAGGGGAGATATATTTACATACTGTATATATATACATATGTATATATATATATACATGCAAACTGAATGCATTGTCCAAGTGGATTATGAAATAAAAATAAAGAAGAAATAATTACATTAGGAACAATTTTTGCAATGAAGAAACTTTTGAGCAGTAAGTAAAAGCAAAAGCTGATTACTGACAACAATCAGGAAATGTAAGGGTATTCCAGTCAGAGAAGACAAAAGGACAGACAGGCAAGGGAAAATTGTGGGACCAGGAAGAAGTCTCTCATGATTCAAGTGGAGAAGCCCTGATAGGCTGAGTATCCTTACAAGGTAAGGAGAAAGGCATTTAAAGGGGCCTGAGTGAGAGATGTTTGCTCTATAATATAACTTCATAAAAGTGGGGACTTTGCCTTTGGTTTTGTTCAGTGCTGTGTCCTTGGAGCTAGCAAAGCTTCAATAAATATTTATTGAGTCAATGAACAGAAGCATTCACATTTGTTATATTAAGGACTACGATGCCACGGTAAATTCTTCAGTAGAGATGCGACATAAAAATGAGCATGCTGAGGCTCAGAAAAATTAAGTAATTTCTTCATAATGAAGTAAGTAAGTAGTGCTGCTTAACAAGATTTAACTCTGGACGTTGAGCTTCTGGTTTCTCAAGATTTGGAAAAGTATCAGAGGTCATAGGTTTAAATTTCAGTAAACTGTAAGAACACATTGAAAGAATATTGTGTTTTCTTTTGACTAAGTTTTTATTGTTTGTTGATTAGCAGTCAGTTCAACTCAGCCAACACTTGTTACTTATACCAGGCATCAAAGACATGAAGAAGAGCTTGCTTGATCCTTCTCAAGCATGTAGTTAGGACAAGACCAGTGCAGGAAAAATGGATCAAACAGGTCAGCTTTTGTTAGAGTTAGGAAAGGAACTGGAAAGGATGCTTTTTTTCCTTTCTTTCTTTTCTTTTTTTCTTTTTTTTTTACTATGATCTACCATAAGGAAATACTATATATCACAACCAAGTGCCTACATATAAAAATTTCTCCTAAACAGTTCAATACTTTATTACAAATGATGTCCTCTGATGTTTTCACATCAGTTCTATTCTACTGTATTGTTTTCATGCTGGTTGCAACCTACCGAATTGATTCCATGTTGAAGCTCACATTTAGCCATTGGGGTTAAAATGGAAGGACAACAGAGGGGAGATGTCTAGTGGGTAACTACACTAACCTGTATTTAAAAATAAATTTTAAAAAAAGAGAGAAAGAGCTATGGGACTGGGGAACCCAAGAGAGAGGAAATCAAGAGATGATGATGCTTTGGGATGTAGTAATTAACATGATCAGAAGCCAGAGGGGTCAAGCATGTTAAGGACTAAAAGATGACCACATGTTGGGATGTGGCAACCAAAGTTCTGGACTTTTAGTAATAATTGTTTCTGAGAGTGAAACTAGAGCATAATAAATTCAGTTCAACTTAGTAAACTTGTTATTTGCACATTGTGGGGATATGCAAGACACTACCTCTGCTCACAACCTCAGAATCCTTCTCAAGATTCTGAGGCTCTTCAGGCTGATAGTGACAGCTAGCAGGAACTGGCACAAGGGGATGCTATACAAGGTTCCCATCCTGAACCTTCTACTTGTTAACACACTACTGATGGTCTGTAAACATGTGTGTGGGAGAAGATTTTCAAGGTACACAGATCTAATCAGGAGAGTTAAGATGCTGTTTCAGAGATGAAAGATTAGGATATGGTTGACACGCAACCAGCAGCAACCTAGTAAGACTGCTTGTACTGTGTCCCAAGGGGAAAAAATATATATATATTTAATGTAAAAAGGTGAAGGAAGGTGAGATTTTGTGCTACTGCTTAAGGGATGGAAATTAACATTTGGAATGAAAACTAAGAATCTAAGTCCTGTCCTGACTAGAGGAAAAGTAGCCAGGACAGGCAGTGTGAGTATGTGACCAGACATTAAGATATTGGCATCCCGACTTATATCACATCAAGTTTGACCCTCAAATAACTCCTAAATAAGAAAAAATTTGAGCTTGTAGCAGGTCTACAGCTACATGGAAATTATCTTATGTGTAGAGTGGGGTACGTGCTTGCTAAGTCCCTTCAGTCATGTCCGACTCTTTGTGACCCTATGGACCGTAGCCCACCAGGATCTCTGTCCATGGGATTCTCCAGGCAAGGATGCTGGAGTGGGTTGCCATGCTCTCCTCCAGGGGATCTTTGTGTTTTAGGTATACCACTTCTGTTCATCTTCATGCCTCTTTTCCCTATATATATCTCCTTTCTTCCCACTTATATCAATTCTTCAATTTTCACTGATAGCTCAAGAAACCCTTTATCACTGAAAGGAAATTTGAAACATACTATAAATGGATATTGAGTGGGGTTCATTTCAGCCATGGTTGCCCTCTTTTTCCCTCTGTGCGCTACTCAGTGCACACATTCTCTTTTGGAGACAATAGCTTGAAATGAAGAGGTTGCATATATCAGACAAATCCTGTGCACAGATATTCCTACAAGAGTAGGAAGAAATGAATGACTACAGAATGGCTCCATAGGGCTGGCTTACTTCCCTGTGGGGACAGATTTACTCGGTTTAATTAACATTTCCAGCTGTCAGCTTGAGTCTGCATTCGTTATGAGTTGATTTTTCTGATGGATTTGATCAGCAGATTTAAGTTAATGAAACACAGAACTCAGATTTTGACTGCATTGATTGCTCACTTGTATCGATGAGTCTCATGTCCTCTGGAGGGGGAACTGATGCCTACTGGGATGGTGCTTTCCTCAGTTCAGTATTTACTAACTCCTACTCTGTGCCAGCACTGTCTTATAGGTAATGAATACATTGAAATCTCTACTTAATAATCCCTGTTAAGTTGAACTCTATTATAGAGAAGTTATGCTGCTTGGAAATTGATTATGATATGATTCAACCCCCAAAATAGGATATAAAACGGTATATTATATATGATGTGAGCTCAGCTCAGTGAATTTATATACATTTATGGGCAAGAGAAAAGCCCATTTTCTGGTATAAGCTTAAATTTGCCTCTTTCTTTATGCCTGCCTATGGAAATTAAATATCTCTCTTTGCAATTATTCCTGAACTAGATTCCAAAACAAGAATTTGAGGGATTGGAGAATGTAGCAGATTATCCTTTTTGCTCATTCAAAAGTGATTTTTTTTTAAAGCAAGTCTAAGCTTAGTACAAAACAAATACACACAGAGATGTATCGCCAGTGTACCAGATGTTACGTTGATATGTTACCCCGCCCCCTCAGTACTCTGTGGTCTGATACACCGGCATGAAATTCACAGGAGATTAAGGGGAGGGACAGGAAGAGGTATTAGTGAGTGAACTAACTAGCCTACTTTTCTGTAAAAACTCCCTCCTGGTCAGTTACAGATGTCTTCTGTTCAGCACAAAGTTCGACAGATTTCTTTATTCACTCTTGTCTTTGTCCAAAAAGAACTGGAGCTCAGCACTTTGCCATTTGCTTGATTTTTTTTCTCTTTAGAACTTGCCCCAGGAAGGGTAGCCTAAAATTTTGAAAATACAGAACTAACTCCAAGTGATATCTGTTTCTTATTCCACTCTCTCTCCTTGTTCCTCTATGTTATTTTTTCAAAGGATCCCCAAGATGCCATCCCCAAAGGAACCATGCTGGCCATCTTCATCACCACGGTCGCCTACATAGGAGTAGCCATTTGCGTGGGTAAGTTATGTTGTCTCTGGTGTCAGAATGCCAGAATTACAAGGGATCCAGTTGCTTTTCATGCCAAGTTTTATGTTTCATGGCTTTCCATGGAACATAAGTTGAAAAATTTTTAATAGACAACAATTTAAATTCCCTTGTTGGGTGCTCTAGGAGTTTGAATGCAATTAAGGTGTAACCACAGGTGTCTCTGGTACTTCCCTGCTGGCTCAGACAGTAAAGCATCTGCCTACAATGCGGGAGACCCAGGTTCAATCCCTGGGTCAGGAAGATCTCTTGGAGAAGGAAATGGCAACCCACTCCAGTATTATTGCCTGGAAAATCCCATGGATAGAGGAACCTGGTAGGCTACAGTCCATGGGGTTGCAAAGAGTCGGACACGACTGAGCAACTTCACTTTCACTTTCATTCTGAACTGAAGTCTCTCAGTTGTGTCCGACTGTTTGCAACCCCATGGACTGTAGCCTACCAGCCTCCTCTATCCATGGGATTTTCCCGGCAAGAATACTGGAGTGGGTTGCCATTTCCTTCTCCAGTCACTTTCATTCTACCTGAACACAAAAATGGATTTTTTGCTGCTGCAGGTAATAATTCCACTGCCAGGGAAGCCACCACTTCTAGCAACCTCCTCCCTGCATTTATGAGGCAGGTGAGGGACAGAATAAGAGTCCAAAACAGAACAAAACAAATAAAAACAAAAACAACAATGACAAAACCCTTAGGAAAGTATGAAAGATATAGAATGAATGACTGTGACTCCTCCTTGCACTGCTGTCCCTAATGTGGAAATGTCACCGTCACCAACTGGCAGGCAATCAGAACAAGACCCAGCTGCCAGCAGTGTGGGCGGCCAGCCCCCACATTGCTCAGTGAGCAGAAAATATGTGAATTTGCCTGCTGTTCTTAAACTGACTTTTGTTCCACCTGCTGCCTGCAGCCACACCTCCTCCTGGTTGGGGGTCACCTCCAGCTTGTGCCATTATTGGAGAGGAAGGAATGTGAAACATTCAGAGACGAAAATTTTTCTGTGCACACCTATGAATACAGCCCCAGGCTGGACCACTGTGGAATCCCATCTGGCCATTTAAAAGGGGACATTCTGATTGTCCTCTGCTTACTATGAAGGAAATTGAGATAGTACATATGTTCTGAGTTGGATTCTTTGGGGCAAAAAAAAAGCAAAACAATTAACTTAGATTCTTCTCTCACTGCCTCTTATTTCCAGAAATTGGATAATGTTGTTAACTCTATTGTCACATTGCCAAGTTTAGTTACAAATCAAGGGATATTATTCCAATGATTTAGGAAATCAATACTTTTTAAATGACATTGAAATTACCTAAATTTCACAAATGGTTTTTCTTTCTCCTACAAAGTAAAAAGGAAGGGATGAATAAAGGTATAGGCCTGACTTCAGAGATTCTTCTCATTATTGGTTCTGATGGGTAGAAAAACCTGTGTTTCTATATTTTTCTCAGGATAAGAAAAGGATATTCATGAGGTCCCTGGCCTGTCATTAGTTCAAATAATAGCTCATGGCTTGGCTTCATGGGAATTTGGGGAGTTTGATTATGCAGAAGTGAAACCACAAGATTTTTAAAAGTCAGCTCAGCCTAAATGAACAGTGCAAAAAGGACTGGATAGTTTTGCTTAGTAACCAACCAACACTTACAATTTCAAGTATCTAAGTAGAGGTTGGTAGGCCACTTCTCAGGGCTATATAGAAAGGGTTCCTGCACTGATCATTTTAAATGACTCTTTCAGCTAAAGGATTCAATAAGTTTTAAGTCTTTCCTTGATTCAAAGAGTATAAATTCAAAGAGTATGAGCTCTATAATTGAGAGTTCCCATTAATATCTATTACTGGACTGTCTCTTAAAATAATTAGCAAGAAATGAGAACTCACCTGGCTGGAGACTGAAAAGCAAAATGAACAGTTTCATTGATTGGCATTTAGTTTGTAAAGTATTTACCCTTCAAGTAGTTCGGAAAAGTTTATATATATATTTCATAGCTATATTCATATCTCAATAATCCTATCAAATACATAATGGCAGAGAATACAGTTAGAAAAATTCAGAAGAAAAATAAATGATTTAAATATATATGTCAAGAATCTTTAAAATGCACATAACTCCATTTTGAGGAATCTATCCTAAAGAAATACTTCGAATTACAGAAGAAAAATTGTATGCACAAAGATGTTCATAGGATGTTTGTTACAGAAAATAACAGAAATTAACTCAAAGGTACAAAAATAATAAACTGAGATAAATACTTGGTATAGCAGTATTTGACCATGAATAGTACCTGGGAAGGGCTTCCCATGTGGCTCTAGTGGTAAAGAATCCACCTGCCAATGCAGGAGAGATAAGAGCAGATTGGATCCCTGGGTCAGGAAGATCCCATGGAGGAGGGTACAGCAACCCATTCCAGTATTCTTGCCTGGAGAATCCCACGGACAGAGGAGCTTGGTGGGCTAGTCTATGGGGTCGCACTGAGTCAGACATGACTGAAGGGACTTAGCATGCATGCACGCATTACCTAGGAAATCTTAACATTTTATCCTCAAATATTTTCTGTATCTTTTAAACCATTGAAATTTTATAAAAAGTAAAATTATAATGGTTTAAGAAATTATACAAAGAATACCATTAGCTGAAAATAAGAGCTCAGTTCTCTTAATTACTAGTATTCAGTAATGTCATCCCTTGGTTCTCTCACAGATGAGGAAATAAATCCTTCTTTCTGGAAAGCTCCCAATCAGTAGCATTAACCTGGAAATCTGAATTGAATAAATATTACGTGCAAAGCACTGCTGTGTGCACTTCAAAAAGGAAAGAAGTCTCGATCCCAAGCCTCTTACAGAGGCAGGCAGAAAGCTGGGACTTTAACCACCCAAGGACACCTTAGAGATAGGGGCCACTCCCAGGCCTCAGAGGATGGGAACTTTCAGGTATCACATCAGAGGAAATATTGACCATGAAGACAGGATAGGTCAAAGTAAACTAAGTATGTTTTCAGAAGAAAAACAAGTGTGCATGCTCAGTTGTGTCTGACCCTTTGTGACCCTATGGACTGTTAGCCCACCAGGTTCCTCTGACCATGGAATTTTCCAGGCAACAATACTGGAGTGGGTTGCCATTTCCTCCTCCAGCAGATCTTCCCAACCCAGGGTCGAACCCACATCTCCTGAGTCTCCTGCTTTGCAGGAAGATTCTTTACCACTTGAGTCTTTGGGGGATATCTGAACCCTTCAAGTAAGGAAATGACAAACCTTGTTGTGTTCCCAGGGGCTTGTGTGGTCCGGGATGCCACTGGGAGCGTGAATGACACCATCATTTCTGGGATGAACTGCAATGGTTCAGCAGCCTGTGGGTTAGGCTATGACTTCTCAAGATGTCGACATGAACCGTGTCAGTATGGGCTGATGAACAATTTCCAGGTTGGAACTTCAAAAATTAATAATGTTTCCTACTATTGCTTCCATTTTTTAGAACATCATGTGTAATGAAACTTCTGACTCTCCAACAGATTAGTTATCGACTGATTCGAATTCAGCAAGGAATAATTTGTGTGGGAGGAAAGGGAGTCCTATAGGCATTCATTATGTGGTTACACTCACTGTGGTGGTGCGAGAACAGGCAGTTGTATGAATTGCGTCACCCAGGGAAAGATTACCACCCGCCATTATGCATCTTCCAATCAATCATGTAAGATTTCCTGGTGGGCAGATGGAGAGACTTCGATTAGTGAGCACTTGGAATGCATTTCATGCCTGGGCTTCACTCAGGAAAAGCCTCTGTGATGGTCCTGGAGTGTATGGAGGACAAGGCCAAGAGGGGAACTATGAGTGGCAGAAAGGGGAAAAGAATGAGGGGCGGGGAAGGAACCAGGGAAGTTGGGGAGACTGTGGAACTTAAAACAGATTAATTTGCCTGAATGATTGGTGAGCAGAAGGAGAAGCAAATTTGTTGTCAAGGCTTCATTCATCTATTTTAATAACCAACAAAGAGAAATTAACTCAGCTGAAGTCATTATTACAAATATGACTTAAATTGATAGAATCTCATCATGTCTCAGACCTAAAATTATGTTTAATGAGCACAGGAAAAGCAAAGATTTGAAAAGCTTCTATGTGCAGGAAGAACAAGAAAGGCTAATGCCTTTTAAAAAGATTGGTAAACAGCTGAGTCCCTCCCCAGACTTTATTAAAATACCATTTTCTGCTGGATAGAATTTCCCGTTGACCAAGAAACAGATGTCCAGAAAGGACAGAGGGGAAAAATACAAAAATCCTTGAAATCATTTCCTTGTTTATTCTTTCCAGTATCTTCTGGACATATTGTGGTGAGCATTTGTGCCTTTTATCCAAAAACAGCAACAACAAAGGCATTTCCATTTTGAAAAAAAAACAACTATTAAGAACTCAGAATGAAGCAGGGGGGAAAACATCTGATTAGAAGCAATTAGCTTACAAAAGAGATTCGAAACCCCAGAAAGTGGAAAGGGAAGCATTTGCATTAAAATTTGGCTCAAATTTTTGTTTTAACTCTGTTGGATGAGTCTCCTTACTTGAACCTCTCTCCTCAAGGTCATGAGCATGGTGTCAGGGTTCGGCCCCCTCATCACTGCTGGGATCTTTTCTGCAACACTCTCCTCGGCCCTGGCCTCCCTCGTCAGCGCACCCAAAGTGTTCCAGGTGACATATGCATCAGAGCACGTGCTTCTCGCTCCCTCTGAGATATCCGCTCTCACTGGTGATCATTTTCCATCATTTTCTGAAACAGTTTAATGTTTGCATCTGGCTCCGATGCTATGTCTGCCACATAGTCGAGATCGATTCAAATAATATAAAGAATGATAAACTGCAGTGTTAACTTGTGCTTCATATTGTGTATCACTTTGTCTTTTCCCCAAATCTTCTTGTTTGAATAGCCCAGGGAAAATGACTCTGCATAGATATAAATGACGAATTTCTCCTCTTTTCCATTAGGCTCTGTGCAAGGACAACATCTACAAAGCTCTGCAGTTCTTTGCAAAGGGATATGGGAAGAACAACGAGCCACTGAGAGGATACTTTCTCACTTTTGTTATAGCCATGGCATTCATTCTTATTGGTTTGTAGTTTTCTTGTTCTTACTGAAAGCCAACAAATTCTTCCGATTACTCATAGGGTTTTCCTGTGACCTTGAGAAATTACCTGTTTTATGTCTAATACTGCATTTGGGAATATTGCAATCTAAGAAGGAAATGAGAAATCCTTGTGTGTGGAGGGCCTTGGAGGACTTGAGGTGGGCTTTGGACTTCAATCTCTTCTTTGAATCTGAATGTTGGAAATCCATCCAACCAAATGCAACTAACTCCTTCCTTGGACCTGCCGGATACTGTCTAATCCCACATTGCCTCCAGCTGCCACCTGTCCTTACATCTCCTGGCCACCAGCAGGAGAGCTGAAATGTCTATTCTCAAAATGTGGCCTGCTGACCACAAAATGTGGTCACCTGTGGATCTGGAAAATTGTGGATTGGTCACACCCAGTCCCAGAGCTAGAATCTCCGGTGATAAAGAATCTGAATTTTTACAAGTTCCCGAAATTCATAAACCACTAACATTTGAGAACCACTTACCTCGGCTCTTTCTCCCTAAGCAATATAGAAACAGCCACATAATCTCAAAGAGGCACACACCTCAAAGTTAGCCTGCGCATTCCTCACTCCTCCTTAAGGTACCACCATTGCAGGTGAGCAGAAGGCAAGGATGATAGTAACTATGCATACACAGGCAGAGTCAGATTCAGCAGTAGTGCCAGACAACGAGGGCTTCTCCTCATCCCATAAACTCAGAAAGTGACTATAATTCATTCATCCTCATAAGATTTCCACAAGGTTGAAGAGGGGAACATATGACTCTCCCTGTCTACACATAATCACTTTTTTTTTTAAATCTATGTTTGTTAGATTTTTTAAAAAAATAAATTAAAAAGTAATTATGTGTATATATGTTTCAATTATAATTTAAACTTTAAGACTTCAGTTATTGTCCTAGACTTCAGTTAAGTGATCAAATAGCCCCAGATTTTTAAAATTGCATACATTAAATAATAGTCTTAAATGTCACTCTTTCAGAACGCAGTGGATCAGCTTCATGGTGGCAGCTTTGTGGCAGCTATTTTAGCCTACTTTCTTGCTGACATCCATGTTCCTACAGTCACACTCAGCTTCCATCTGCATCTTCTTCACTGAAGGTGGTAGCTGTCTGATCTTCAGACAAATGAGAACGTCTCTAAATTATTTTTTATATCATACAGTAAACATCCCAGCTAGGATTTAACCATACTGGATATTTACCTACTGAGGTAAAACTTTTTTTTGGCAAACCTTCAGAGGTAAAACTCTCTAGAGATGTAGGAAAGTAGGAGAGACTAACAAAAATTCCGAAAGTCAGAGAGAGCAAGCTGGGTATATGCAGAGATATATCCTGTTAGATGGTTTGGATGTACAGGTATTTAACTAACCTGTCACCCTGCAGAACATTTTGATTCTATGCATGCTCAGTCACTAAGTCGTGTCCAACTCTTTTCAACCCCTGGACTGTAGCCCGCCAGGCTGCTCTGTCCATGGGATTTCCCAGGCAAGAATACCAGTGTGGGTTGCTATTTTCTTCTCCGATGGATCTTCCTGACCCAGGGATCAAACCCACATCTCCTGCATTGGCAGGTGGATTCTTTAACACTGAAGCACTTAGGAAACTGTTTGATGGTATACAAAGCAGATAAAGGGCCCTGGATTTGGTACCTCTGCGATAGCTACAGGGAATTTTGTCATCTGCCTGGTTTCCAAACTTTCTATCCACTTCCACTTGAATTTTCTGTGGGTAGATATCTTGATTGTCTATTTTATTGGTGAGTTTTCTTGTTTCTTACTTTATAGAAACTTTGGCTGAAAATACATTTCAAATGAGTGCAGACCCAAAGAAAAATCACAACCTTCTTAAACTTTGACAGATGCTAGCTATGGTTTCAATTTCCAAATAAAGTCAAACTTCCAGACTGTAACAGCTGTTCAGCCCCTGGTCTCATCACTCATATGTACATACTCAATTCTGCTTCCTTCACAGCGGAACTGAACACCATCGCTCCCATCATCTCCAACTTTTTCCTGGCCTCATATGCACTTATTAACTTCTCCTGCTTTCATGCCTCTTACGCCAAATCTCCAGGTAAGTTGACTTTTCAAAACTAAAATAAACCTAAGCAAACAACTTCGTTCGTCTCAACAAGATGAAATAAGTCAGTGAAAACCACTGAATCTGTGTTTATATGCTTCCTTATATCCTAGTGGGCAGTGTAATTCACTTTTTTTTGGTGAGTTGGGGGGTGACTTCTGAAATAGAAAAAGAATCATTTGAGCAATGGCCTTTTTGACCAACCCTAAAGTCAATTTTCTCCTGCGGCAATAAATTATTCATTGCAAGAGAAACCACATTTATTGCAGCAGTAGAAAAACACCACTATTTATTTCCAGGGTGAAAGTGACCACAGAAGTGGAATGAATGTGTATACTTGAAACTTTCTTACTGTCAATTTGTTTTCTGCCCATGGTGCAGAAGAGAAGGATGAGTAGTTCCCATAATTACCTGCTGAGTACAGGCAGTGCAGATTCACGCTGAAGCTGGTGACACCCCTGCACTCCTCAGACTGTTGTTTAAAGTGGTGAGAAATTTCACACCAAAGAACCCCCCCCCCATCTTTGTCACCTCTCACCTCTTCTTTGCTTCCACTGGCCATTACAATGTTTTCGCCTTTCCATCAGAAGAGAGTAGAAAATTCTTCACTACAAGGACTTTTGTTAAGGATATAAACACACCTTTACTTTTTAGGGTCTGCCAGGAACTCAAGCCTCCTTTGGAAAACCTCCTGCCAAAATATAGATGGAAGGGGAGCCTTCATCTACTCAAGGCCACTAGGCTCCAGAAGATGACAGAAGTTTTGTTTCTGTTTTGTTGCCTTGTTTTAAGCAGAGAACAGGAGGTTCTAGTCAGTGAAGATGACAGATGATAGAAATGTGTGCTTACACGCCACGCTGTGTTCCTTTTTTAAAACCACAGTGAAGTAATAGAGGTTGGCAGGGGTAAGAATGGAAAGCAATGAGGAAAGAGGAAGAGGGAAAAGGGGAAGCCTAGAAAAGCACAGAGATAACATGAATACCAAACCCAAAAGATGACTCTGTCTTTCTCCTTCCCTCTCTTTCTCCTTCCCTCTCTTTCTCCTCTCTCTTTCTCTCTCTGACACACAAACACCCACACACAGAGAAAAATAAAGGCATTTCCAGTGATGTTCTTGTAGTGTGATTTCCATCTTGTGGCCGTTTTGGAGATTGCTTCTGAAGAAAGAAAGCTCTGTTGTATTTTGGCAACTCCAAATTTAAAAATATACTTTGTGTGTGAGTGTGGAGACTCAGTCGTGTCCAGCTGTTTGCGATCCCATGAACCATAGCCCGCAAGGTTTCTCTGTCCTTGAGATTTCCCAGGCAAGAATACTGGAGTGGGTTGCCATTTCCTTCTCCAGGGGATCTTCTCAACCCAGGGATCAAACCTGCATCTTCTCCACTGGCAGGCGGATTCTTTACCCACAGACCAAATGTGCCCTTCAAGTCACAGCTTCTTTACCCTGATTGTACTGTCTCCCAGCTTCTTTCAATTCAGGGAACTAACAGAACACAGTAACCCCCCATGCATGTATGAAAATAATTCTCACTGTGTATTTTCATTGCAAATATTAGTGTATCGGGTTTAAAAAGCCGTTGCAGAAAAATTTCTCCCTCTTTTGCCATAGATTGTTATTTCTGAAAGGGCAAGCACGATCCTCTTAGGGTAAAAGAAGAGCTAGCATGAAATAGCGGATATCTGATGGCTGCTCTGCCTTCTCCACAGGAAAAAGCCCATTATCTTAACCTCCTCTTTCTTGAGCCACTAAGGTGTCCCCGCTGGCCTGCTGTTCCCCACTTTTTCCATCTCTCCTGCCTCCTTTCAACTCTTGATGACATAGATACCAGATGCTTAGGGTTTCGTTGTTTGGGAAGAAATCCTGGCATCCAGGAAGTGTAGAGGGGCCTCAAGTGACACATTTTCTACATTTCACAGCATTATTTTTTGGTGTGATTACATCTTCATAAGCCAGGGACCAAGACACAGAAAACTAATAACAGAGTTAGGAACTTGATTGAAAAGTTCTGATTTTTCATGCTGGGGAATAAAAAAAATGTTACCTATACTCTAAAAATACACAGTGGTATGATGGTATAGTGCGGAAATTTTTCTTGTGCACATAGATTTTTTATTTTAATTTCAGGATGGAGACCTGCATATGGTATTTACAACATGTGGGTGTCTCTCTTTGGAGCTGTTTTGTGCTGTGCGGTCATGTTTGTCATCAACTGGTGGGCGGCTGTCATCACCTATGTCATTGAGTTCTTCCTCTATATATACGTGACTTACAAGAAGCCAGGTAAGATAAGAAGGATTGCACAGAGAGGGTTTCCTAAGCACTCTCTAACTATCCATTCACTCAACAAATGTTTATTTGGCGCCTCCTGTGAATAGGTGTGCCATGTGCATGGCAGATATTAATAATGTAATATGATAATACAATAGTTACCCTTGTTGAGCACCTATTGTATACTGTGTGCCACTGAATTCTCACAATAGTGCTGTATATTAGGCATTATTAGTCTCATTTCAGAGATGAAGAAACTTGAGTTCAAAGAGGTGACCACTCACTGAGGTGACCATCAGGATGAGAAGCAGCTGATATTTTAATGAGAGTGTATTGATACCAAACCCCATAAGCTTTCTACTGATATAATCCCTTAGGACGCCGACTCTGTCCCCACTTCGAATTCCCTAGATCCACTGGGGCTGGACGGGCGCCACTTGCCGGGGTCCAGCCCCGGTGGATCCAGGGAATTCAAAGCGGGGATGGAGTCAGCGTCCTAAGAAAGAACTATTTAATTAGAAGAGAGAGATTAGGAAAGAATAGTGTAGTAGGAAAATTAGTGGAGAAAACAGGCTGAATAACTTGGTTTACGCAGAGAACCAATAAAACTCCGAGAGAAGGAGTTGGCACCACCTACGTAGGCTGCTGGCGCCCATTTGAATAGTAGAGGGTGCCCCGCCTTGGGCTCCCTCTCATGTGGGTCTTAGAAGCCAGGGCAAAATTAGCAGGCTTGGTGAGTCTCCACGCTCCAGATGGGAATTCAGCCAGAAGATGAGAGAAAGAACGACATGAGGAGACCAGTCTTTCCAGGAACTGATCCCGTTTCTTTATTTTTCAGGTCCACTTTTATACTTTCAGTTATACATAACTTTTAGTTATACATTTAGGGATAAATGTAAGAAACAGAGTCACGCAGGGTCAGCTGCTCTGACCTGTATCTAAAGACAGTGTTCTTTGCATATCTTTGTTCTTACAAGGGTCTTACGTTTGTTCCCAAAATCTTCTGGTCTGGAGACCGATTAACATTTTATGGCCCCACCTTACTTTCTATTGATAAAGGTTAGTTGATCTGAAAACTTGTTTCCCCTTAAGATCTACTTAGTCTTAAGATAGTGATAAAGTCACATTCTTACATAGCAAGGACACATGATTTATAATCAAAGAAAGAGGAGTACAGTGATCTAAAACAAACTCAAAAGTCTAGTATTCAGTTCAGTTCAGTCGCTCAGTCGTGTCCAACTCTTTGCGACCCCATGAATCACAGCACACCAGGCCTCCCTGTTCATCACCATCTCCTGGAGTTCACTCAGACTCGCATTCATCGAGTCCGTGATGCCATCCAGCCATCTCATCCTCTGTCATCCCCTTCTCCTCTTACCCCCAATCCCTCCCAGCATCAGAGTCTTTTCCAATGAGCCAACTCTTCACATGAGGTGGCCAAAGTACTGGAGTTTCAGCTTTAGCATCATTCCTTCCAAAGAAATCCCAGGATTGATCTCCTTCAGAATGGACTGGTTGGATCTCCTTGCAGTCCCAGGGACTCTCAAGAGTCTTCTCCAACACCACAGTTCAAAAGCATCAATTCTTCGGCACTCAGCCTTCTTCACAGTCCAACTCTCACATCCATACATGACCACAGGAAAAACCATAGCCTTGACTAGATGGACCTTAGTCGGCAAAGTAATGTCTCTGATTTTGAATATACTACCTAGGTTGGTCATAACTTTTCTTCCAAGGAGTAAGTGTCTTTTAATTTCATGGCTGCAATCACCATCTGCAGTGATTTTGGAGCCCCCCAAAATAAAGTCTGACACTGTTTCCACTGTTTCCCCATCTATTTCCCATGAAGTGATGGGACCAGATGCCATGATCTTTGTTTTCTGAATGTTGAGCTTTAAGCCAACTTTTTCACTCTCCTCTTTCGCTTTTATCAAGAGGCTTTTTAGCTCCTCTTCACTTTCTGCCATAAGGGTGGTGTCATCTGCACATCTGAGGTTATTGATATTGCTCACATCAAAACTACTATATTTCCTTTTCTACCTTCCAATCATATTGATTAACATACTCCCAGGTGCCTAAGGATATGGAGGCCTGGTGGCAATCATTAACTCAGCAATGAAACCCTTCACCAACATAATTTATAACTAACTCACTAGTGCTATACTAATAATTTTCTAACTTCTCAAAAGAATCTGTTTTTAGAAAGTTTAAAGCATCTTGTGCTTCTCACGGTTGGGAGGCTGTAAACAATCACATGTGGCCAGATAATCCTGTCAGGCAGGCTAGAGCGCCATCAGACGAGTTTTTGGACTGAAACACACCCAGGAGATTTATTAACTGGAGTCCTAAGTTAACTCCTTTACAGAGAGAGGTGGTGGGGGATAGGCCCCCGTAAAGTCAGAGGTGTAGGTGAGAGCATAAAGCAGTAAAGTAGGCAGACTCTGGTTCTGGGGGTAGATGCTCGGGAACAGGGTGTCTCCTGAGGCTCGATCCCGCCTTTGCGTATGCCGAGCCTCCTTCCTCATGACCTTTGCCACAGGCGGAGTTCCTCACACTGGCTCCTGGCATAATCCTTCTATATCTGATAAATGAGATATAATCCCTGTCCTCAAGAAGCACAGACTCACACATAAGCAATTAACTATATAACAGTATAGCAAGCACCGTGAGAGTGACATGAACAAGTTATTGAGAAAAGGAGAGGAAGTGACTAACCGTGATTATTGTTAGTCTAAATCAAGTCTGACTCCTTGCCACCCCATAGACTGTAGCGCACCTGGCTCTTCGGTCCATGGAATTATTCAGGTAAGAATACTGGAGTGGGTAGCCATTTCCTTCTCCAGGGCATATTCCCAATCCAGGGACTGAATCCGAGTCTCCTGCATTGCACACGGATTCTTCACCACCAGGGAAGCTCTAACTGTGATTAGCGTTGTCCAAGAAAACTTCCCCGGTTCATGGCTTGTGTTCCCAAGGTCAGTCACTCGGTTGGTACTTATAAATACCTGTTGAATGAACAAATAAGCTACTTAAAAAAAAAAAAGGCAAGAGACTAGGGGTTGGTAAATCAGATGGAGCCAGGGATGGCTACTGTAGGCAGAAGAAAAGAGTGTGAGTAAAGTTAGGAAGCGTGCAAGTATCAGGCATATTTAAAGATTGCCAAGGCTTATGAACAGAGAAACCTGGTGGGCTACAGTCCATGGGGTTGCAAAGAGTCAGACACAACTGAGTGACTAAGCGCAGCATACACCAAGGCCTTTAGCATGATGGAGTCCTCAGGTGATGAGAAGGGGCCTGAGGTGAGCCTTGGAAGGTGAGTAGGTCGGGCCAGATAAACAAGACACCTAAATGTCATGCTAAAGAATCTGGAGCAGCAAGAAGGTGCCGTTGATCATTCAGTCGGATCTGGACTTCAGATGTTATCTTTAGACCCAGTGAAAGGGATTGACGCTTGGAGAGGCTAGAGATTAAGGAGTACAGTATTCGGCGGTCCAGTCTCAGGGGCCATAGAGACCCTCAGCTACCCTCACATGCTCCTGACCCTTCCTACACAAGTATAGTAGAAAAGAGAAGGCAGTAACTATTTTGAAGAGCTTGGTTTTGTTGTTTTTCTTTATTACTGTATGGTATTTGTAATACAGGTATGGTGGTGGTGGTTTAGTCACTAAGTTGTGTCCGACTCTTGCGACACCATGGACTATAGCCTGCCAGGCTCCTCTGTCCATGGGATTCTCCAGGCAAGAATACTGGAGTGGGTTGCCATTGCCTTCTCTGCTAAATGGGGCTTAGTGGCATTGACCTAAGTGGGCCGTGAAGGGGCTCAAGAGAGACAAAGACTCCTAAAGTTCTCGACACAAGTCTTGGGACCCAGGAAGTTTTCCACACACAGTACTTTCACATAATTTATGTATATTAATATTAACCCCCTGTAGTGTACAGTCTATAGGTTTTAACAAATTTACAATCTTGTAACTACCACCACAATCAAAATAGAGGACAGAGAGCTTCCCTGGTGGCACTCAATATGTCAGCAAATTTGGAAAACTCAGCAGTGGCCACAGGACTGGAAAAGGTCAGTTTTCATTCCAATCCCAAAGAAAGGCAATGCCAAAGAATGCTTAAACTACTGCACAATTGCACTCATCTCACATGCTAGTAAAGTAACACTCTAAATTCTCCAAGCCAGGCTCTAGCAATACGTGGACCATGAACTTCCAGATGTTCAAGCTGGTTTTAGAAAAGGCAGAGGAACCAGAGATCAAATTGTCAACATCTGCTGGATCATCAAAAAAGCAATAGAGTTTTAGAAAAACATCTATTTCTGCTTTATTGACTATGCCAAAGCTGTTGTGTGGATCACAACAAACTATGGAAAATTCTTAAAGAAATGGGAATACCAGACCACTGATCTGCGTCCTGAGAAATCTGTATGCAGATCAGGAAGCAACAGTTAGAACTGAACATGAAACAACAGACTGATTCCAAATAGGAAAAGGAGTACATCAAGGCTGTGTATTGTCACCCTGCTTATTTAACTTATATGCAGAGTACATCATGAGAAATGCTGGGCTGGATGAAGCACAAGTTGGAATCAAGATTGCGGGGAGAAATATCAATAACCTCAAATATGCAGATGACACCACCCTTATGGCAGAAAGTGAAGAAGAACTAAAGAGCCTCTTGAAAGTGAAAGAGGAGACTGAAAAAGTTGGCTTATAGCTCAACATTCAGAAAACTAAGATCATGGCATCCAGTCCCATCGTTTCATGACAAATAGATGGGGAAACAGGGGAAACAGTGTCTGACTTTATTTTGGGGGGGCTCCAAAATCACTGCAGATGGTGACTGCAACCATGAAATTAAAAGTTCCTTACTCCTTGGAAGGAAAGTTATGACCAACCTAGACAGCATATTAAAAAGCAGAGACATTACATTGCCAACAAAGGTCCGTCTAGTCAAGGCTATGGTTTTTCCAGTAGTCATGTATGGATATAAGAGTTGGACTATAAAGAAAGCTGAGCACTGAAGAATTGATGCTTTTGAACTGTGGTGTTGGAGAAGACTCTTGAGAGTCCCTGGGACTGCAAGGAGATCCAACCAGTCCATCCTAAAGGAGATCAGTCCTGGGTGTTCATTAGAAGGACTGATGTTGAAGCTGAAACTCCAATACTTTGGCCACCTGATGTGAAGAGCTGACTCATTTGAAAAGACTCTGATGCTGGGAAAGATTGAAGGCAGGAGGAGAAGGGGATGACAGAGGATGAGATGGTTGGATGGCATCACTGACTCATTGGACATGAGTTTGGGTGAACTCCGGGAGTTGGTGATGGACAGGGAGGCCTGGAGTGCTGTGGTTCACGGGGTCACAAAGAGTCAGACACGACTTAGTGACGGAACTGAACTGAATTGGTGGTCCAGTGGATAAAAATGTGCTTGCAATGCAAGGGACAGCGGTTTGGTCACTGGTCCAGGAAAATTTCACATGCCGTGGAGCAGCTAAGCTCATGTGCCACAACCTTTGAACCTAGGCTCTAGAGCCCAGGAGCCACAGCTACTGAACCCACGTGCTGCAGCTAGTGAAGCCTGAGTGCCTAGAGCCAGCAGATCCAAAGAGAAGCCACCACAATCAGAAGCCCATGCACTGCAACAGAAAGTAGCCCCCTCTTGCCACAGCTAGAGAAAGCCTGTGCGTGGCAATGAAGACTCACCGCAGCCAAAAAATAAAATGTCCTCTCTTTTTTAAAAAAGATTTGTTTATTTCCATCATGGCTAAAAGATTCTGTGCAGTCAATTTCTTCCCCTCAACTTAGCCCCTAGCTATAGCTTTTCTGATTTCTTTTCCTATATCTTTGCCTTTCCCAGAGTGTTATGTAGAACCATATAGGATGTAGCCTTTATATATACTTTCTTTCACTTAACATGAGGTTTTTAGATTCATCCATGTTGTTACATGTATGAGTAGTTTGTTCCTTTTTGTTGTTGAGTAGTATTCCATCATATGAATATATCTCAAGATTTTTTAAAATATATTCACTAATTGAAGAATTATATCTAACCTGGTATATCTAATTGTATTTATATCTAGTGATTATATCTAAAGCTGCTGTAAATATTCACACACAGGGCTTTATGTGAACATATATTTTCATTTTTCTAGAGTGGATTTATGATTACAAAGTACACATAACTTTATAATTAACAGCCAAACTATTTTCTAAAGTAGCAGCATCATTTTCCATTCCTAACAGCAATAAATTTATGCCTCAGCTGTTCCACATCCTAGGCAGCACATATTATTGTCAGTTGATTTCTTTAAAAAAAAAAATCTAATTATGTGGTGTACTAAAGATGTAATGTACTGTCTTATTGTGGCTTGGTTCACATTTTTTCCCAGTGACTAATGATGTTGAACATATTATTTGTCATCCATATATCTTCTTTTGTGAAGTGTCTGTTTAAATTTTTTGCCTATTTTTTGAGTTGTTTTCTTATTATTCATTTGTAAGACCTCTGTATATTCAGGATACAAACCCTTTCACAGTACATCTTTTGTAAATGTTTTCTATAGGTCTGTAACTTGTTTTTTAATTTCCTTACAGTTTGTTTTGAAGAGCAGATATTCTTGATTCCTCTAAAGTCTCATTTTTCATGTTTTATGGTTTGTTTGTTTTTTGCTTCTAATCTCTTTCCCTAATTCAACATTACAAACTATTTCTAAAAGTTTTAATGCTTTAGATTTTTAATTTATATCTTATCATTTTGAGATAATTTTTGTATATGGTGTGTGAGGAATGGCTCAAGGTTGATTTTTTTGCATAGAAATATCCAGTTGATTTATAGGGTTCTTATAAGAATGAAATGACTTAAGGTATGCTAAATTCCTGATGCATAGTAAATACTTAATCAATATTAATCTGCTTTATCTCCAGATAATTATCTCTCATCATTTTCCTTATTGTTCTGAGCAAGACTGGGGAGATGGCTGTCTCCTATCTAGGGTGAATCTATGCATTCCCATCAGTGGCTTCTTATAAAATGTAGAGGATTCATCTAACATTTAATTTTTTAAGTCAGGGCAAGGTAGTGTTTTCCTCCCTTATTATAGAGATTGGCTCCTTAACACATCAGACTAAAATGCTTGCTAAAGATTGGCCCTCTTCGTGGACACCCAGAAGTAGGAGTTCCTGTTACTCAGTTTCATTATTCAAAATGTTAAGATGGCTGCACACTCTCTGTGTATGCAGAAATGCCTCTTTTCTTTTCAACTTAAGAATTTGTGAAGAACTCTTGGATTTATTTAGGGGCTGACCATTTTCCCAAGTCTACCTGCCGGCAGTGTGGTTGTAACACAGCCTCTTCCACTGAGTAAGTTTTCTCAAGCTGCAGCACTAGAGTCTGATCCTCAGCTGGAAAAAGAGGTCTCACTTCTAAGAATTCACAAAGCTTCATAGAAGGACACACTTTCTAGGAAATATTACACTATGTTTCTCTAATTTGGGCACTTGTCACTGCTGACATAGCCAAGGAAAATCAAAGAAGGGAATGGCTTATAAGAATATTCACAGTACACAGAGGGAAGTTCGGTGCTTTTATGTCAAATTTTTCTTTGTCCACAGATGTGAACTGGGGCTCCTCCACGCAGGCTCTTTCCTACGTGAGTGCTTTAGACAATGCTCTAGAACTAACTACAGTGGAAGACCATGTGAAAAACTTCAGGTAAAACTAGCTTCTCAAGCATCCTGGTGTCATTTCCCATTGGAAGTAGCTTCCCTCTATGGGAGACAAATGCATTACTGGTACGCTTTAGGGGTATATTCTTATACAGGTAATCTTACAAAACTGCCACATTTTCACAACAGCACCTCCTGTGAATGAGCGCTTCTTCTCTTCCACTCTGAGCTATGCCCACCCCCAACTCTAAATTCTTAGTGCTGGCTGTCACCTTCCATGTACAGATAGAGAGGAGATCTCAGTGACGTGATTTCAGAGAGATGTCCCCAAATCCCCACACACTTTAATTGTTGTTTCTGTCTCCATATAGCTTAAGGCTTTGTGGCTTACTGAATTCCCTTAGGAGAAGTTATACTTTAAGCTCTTCTTTGGTTATATCTTATTTTTAGTGGAACTTCAAAACACAAGCTTTGCAAGGAGGGTGAAGGAAAATAACATGAATATACTGGTTGGAGAAGGACAGGTTGTACTGAGGATTTGGGATAGGGTCGTGTTCAGAGGAAAAAGACAGGGGGACAATAAGGACTTTTTCCTTACTTTACATGCTTATTATCACTAACTAAACTAAGAATATGAATTTGGCAAGATTGGCAGGAAATCACGATGATTCAAGTCTTCTAGTGAAGGACTTCCCTGGTGGTCCAGTGGTTAAGAATCCACTTTGCAACACAGGGGACGCGAGTTTGATCCCTGGTCAGGGAACTAAGATCCCACATGCTGGGGGAGCAACTAAGCCACGAGCTGAACCCGTGCACCACAGTGAAAGACCCCACATGATGAAACAAAGATACCATGAGCTGCAACTAAGACCTGATGCAGCCAAATAAATAAATACTTCTTTTTAAAAAAGAAGAATAAAAAAAGGACTTCTAGTGAGAAACTCAAGAGATGTTTCGGAGAGTGGTTGCCCCATTTTGCCAAGACTTCTGTACCAGCCCATTCCATCGGGGGTGGTTCTGGACTCACAGGTTTCTTGTCGTGATCAGTTCTCACATCTTCTCTTCTCCATTTTCAGGCCCCAGTGCATCGTCTTAACAGGGGGACCCATGACAAGACCTGCTCTCTTGGATATAGCTCATGCCTTTACCAAGAACAGTGGCCTTTGCATCTGCTGTGAAGTCTTTGTGGTAAGAGCCGCTTCATCCCTCGAAGGTGCCTTTTCCTACTTGCTCATTTGTATTGCCTTAGGGGAGCCCGGCAGGTATATGCAGTGATAGGAGAATGGTAAGGCAGTTTAGAACAGGACCCCTTTCCTTCATTCATATATCAAGGACTAGCAGGGGCCCATGATCCTGAACTTAAATGAGTGGATAAAATGTGCTTCAGATTTCACAGGAGACCAACTGAAAATGACAATACTTCTCAATGATGGCCTTTGAGTCAAGAAAAAGAGAGCCAGCTCATAAATAAAATGAAAATATTGGGGGGGGGGCGGGGTGATAACCGTTCTCAGAAATATGAAAGGATAGAATGAGCTAGAGAGCACTATTATGTAGATTAACTGATGAGGAAGAGCCAGACGCTATGGCCTTACATGAAAGCAGGTAGAATTTAGACTTAATATTTGAATAAACTTGATGATACAGATATCTAGGGAGTTAAACCAAGTTTTCCATGCCTTCGATAAACATTCGAAGCTGAATGAGTTCCTTTTTGTTCAGGAAGTATGTGGTAGACTAAGGATAACTTACTGGTGGTGATTCCAGGAGGTATTTAAAGTAGATGCTAAACACTTAACAGTAATTATTGACCAATCACTATCACTGCTGTCTAAAGTGAGAAGAAAGCATTAATATTTTAACAAAATAATAAGTCTAAGTCCTCCAAACAAGCCTACTTCTACTTGCATTCTCACAGTGTGCTCTCTTGCACACACTCTGTGTGTGTGTGTGTGTGTGTGTGTGTGTGTGTGTGTGTCCCTGTTTCTCTCTCTCTGGGTCATGCACACACACCACTCAAAATCCTCAGCAGTGTCCATGTATTATGATCATATTTACCTATTCTTCAAAGTATTTTCCTACAGTTTTTCTTATTTCAGTCTACATAACAGTCTAGTGAGGAAGAAAGGGAAAGAAGCCCTATTTTCATTACACAGATTAGAAAAGTGAGATTCAGGAAAATTCAATTATGCACAGGGTCACAGGACAAGAAAGTGGCCTAGTCGGGATATTGGTTCAGATGTTTGTGACCACATGGACTGAGCTGCCAGCCTCCTCCTGTCCATGGAATTTTCCATGCAAGAATACTGGAGTGGGTTGCCATTTCTTTCTCAGAGATCTTCCTGAGCCAGGGATCAAACTCATGTCTCCTGCATTTCAGGTGGATTCTTAACCAGCTGAGCCACCTGGGATGCCCTTAGAGTTGGATACCACCCCCTAAACTTCCAATCTTGCCAGAGAATAGGGTGGCCAGGAAGCTATGTAACCTAGCTGGGGCCAGTCGACTGTCCCATGATGCAGGGGTTAATTTACCACATGTCATTGTGACCAGCACTTAAGCATCTTTTAACACTTGGCAATACTCTAAATGCAATATGAAGCAAGCTGGTCGATCATATTCTCTTTCCTCTCAGTGGTTATATGATAGTAACTCAAACAATATAACTCAATGTAATTATCCCGTAGAGGGTAGAGGGAATCCTACTGACTACATAAGATTGACAGGTTCAATAATGACCAACAGGGACTCCAGAGGATTTTAGAAAATCTCATCAAGCACCCTACTTTCATATTATCAACTTTGGTGCCCTGCATTAGTAGATTTCATTTTGGCCAATATAATACCAGAGCCAGTTTTGGTGAAATACGCAATTTGGGGTATTTTTCTTCTCTAGTAATTTAGAGAAAATTTAGTTTAGCAAGCCAATAAAATATCTCTAGGAGTGGAGAAATGAACTGAGAGTATAAACAGTCATATATTGACAAGGGACACAAGGTCTTTTTAAGAGATATTACTTTAAATTAACCCTTTGCTGCTTTAACTATAAAAAAAGAGTATGGTTCTCACATTTCATTTGAAATAGGTACGTAAGCCTGTTCCTCTAATGGCCCTGGTTGCTTGACATGTATATTAGACCACTTCCTACATTACTGTGTTGGTCTCTCTAAGGCCCAAGAACCCCGCTCCCAGGTGCTGAGATTCTCTTTGGGACAGAAAGTAGTCACTGTATCAGTTAATGACTTTTCAGTTAGTTACTTTCTGTGAGCTCCTGAGACTGCAGATGCTGTCAGCATTTTTCAATTCCACGCTCAGTTGTCAATCATCTTTACAAAGAAACAGATGGAAGGGGATGTAGGGAAAGTCAACATGACATTTTTTTTTTCTCCAAGACATAGTGATGGGTGCTTAGGCCGACCTTGTGGAAAAGGTTAAATGGTAACAAGGAGGTTGAGAGATAACAATTTACATTTTAACTCTAGAAAGCTCATGCTCATGGACTTTTGAGACACTCAGTTAAGTTCTAAATCACTGTTTTGCCACCTATTAGCTGGGATTCCCTCGGGCACACAATTTAATCTCCTTATGCCTCAATTTTCCTCAGGTATAAAGTGGGAATAATAATGATGATGACAGCACCTGTGTTTGTTACAGGGTCATGAGAATTCTGGAAGATAAGCTTTCTAGCATTCAGCTCAGAGTCTGTCAAACAGTAAATGCTCAATTAATTTTATTTGTTATTGTTGGTATTATTATCATGGGATATTTTTGATATACAGTTGTTGCCATTTTCATTCTGAAAATATACTTTCCTCAACAGAAACCTAAAACACCCTCCTTAGCGAAACCAGGTCCAAACATTGGATCTTGGACTTCTCGTTACTCAGCAACTTGGCAGGATAGAACAGTTAGATGCACACTCCCTCCCAACGAGTGACAGGGCAGCGGGCTCCGTGCTCCATCCCTCTGCTGACCTCCAGTTACTTGCCATCTGCTCCTCCAAGTAAGGGGCAAGACGCGGAGCTCACAGGCATTTCGTTGTTGGTGGGTACTGGGCAAACACATGGCCCCCAGCGGCCATATCCTGCAGACAGGCATTTTTAAAGGGACTAGATGTTGTAGCCATCAAAACGGCTGAAACTGAAATTAAGAATTATACTTTTGCTAGGCCCCAAGTCCACACTGTAGCCTTCCAACTATTTAACGTTCTACTCGCCTGTCAGAGCTTCTGCCTACCTCTTGCCTTTTTCTACTAAACTCAAGGATTTTAGAAAAGGGACCCTTCATCAGGTCAAACTAGGGGATATTTTTTAAGGAATTTGGCTTGGTTAGTTAAAATAATGTCTATTTTTCTCCTTTGGATTACCTTATAATAAGGTAGTGATATATCCCAGGAGGCTTTCTATTCAATATGTGTGATTTTCTTTTTCTTGTGTGCTTCACTCCTTTCACCACACAAAGACTAGGGGTAGGATTCCACCTTCGCGCATCACCTCATGTTTCTGAGTATAGCCATCTTCCGTGCGTTCAGCAACAGGTAAATATGAAGGCAAGCGTTGTGATTTCCACTAATTGTACTGTATGTACAGTGGCATAAGAAAACACTGACTTTCTTTGTCAGTCAATTTCCTCACTTATTTATAGTAGCTGGAGAGATAGTAATCTTTGCAGATAGCTTAGTTTGGATTCACGTACCCTTAATTCTCTGAGTGGGGCTTCACTGGTGGCTCGGTGGTAAAAGAATCTGCCTGCCAATACCAGGAAACATGGTTTTGATCCCTGACAAATGGAAGACTAGAGCAACTAAGTCCATGTGCCACAGCTATTGAGCCCTTTTGGTGGCTCAGCAGTAATGAATCTGCCTGCAAGCAGAAGACGTGGGTTCGATCCCTGAGTCCTTCTCTCTTCCCTGGAGAAGGAAATGGCAAACCACTCCAGTATTGTTGCCTGGGAAATCCCATGGACAGAGGAACCTGATGGGCTACAGTCTCTGGGGTCACAAGAGTTGGACACTACTTAGTGACTAAACCACCACCACCACCATCATCAATTCTCCGAGTACACTACATTCAGTTTAAAAATCACACAGCTCATCATGTTAGAAGGCATAGTGTTTCTAGGCATAGCTGTCACTCACTCATATACTTCTTAGTTTTACGTATAAAGGCAGGTTTGTTTTTTTTACTAAAACAAATAAAAGACAAATATACATTAAAGATGGAAAGGTGACCTAATTGATCTGGGATTTAACATGCTCATCAGATAAAGTCATTATTGCCAAAAAATGCAACACTTGCCTCTTTTCTATATTTTGTTTCTCTTAAGACTGCAAAGGGCTTTCAAGTTTACTGGCATCTTTTATTAAATACACTGTATTGTTTTGGCTAAAAAATAAAGATGTTTTAAAGCTTGCTTCTATTTTTCATTTTGAAGCATTAAGAAAAATATTAGCTTAAATACATGAAATTTACTTTTTTGTGTGTTGAAAGTCATTGAACACTGACAATTTCATATAAAGAAACTATAGTCAGTAAAACAACACCCGTATACTACTTCTCTAATTAACAACAGTTAACATTTTTCTTAGATGCTTCCACTCACTTTTTAAATGAAATGAAACATTACAGATGAAGCTAAAGTCCCCTTTATAGCCACTCAGCCCCATGGCTCTCTTCCTCTGAAAAGGCAATGTTATCTGATTTTGATTGGTGTTCTTCTAGTCATTTCACCCATGTGTACAAAGATGTAGATCTATTATGATTAATGTTTGCCTACTCATTATATTCTTTAAACCTGATTGTCCTGTTCTCTCTTCTCACTGTAAAGAAAAGGAATGACATTGGACCAACTTCCTTATGTAGATCCCCTTTTAACAAGTTTGCACCCTGTTACCCTTTCTTTTTTTTCATAAAATTTACAAAATATCTTAATAAAACCTAAAACTCTCTTTGAACTCAAAGAATCTCTTCTCTTGTCAAGGGAAGATAACCCAAATCTGTGGCTTATAGAGGGCAGTTCAAGCTTAGATAAGCATGGAAAACTAAAATTATCATTTTTTCTTCTATCATCATCCTTTTAATCTCAACTTTCACCTCCATCAAAAGGAAAAAGCTTTTTTTAGATGCACATATTCTTTATTAGTCATTGAGTTTCTGTGACGATATTAATAAAATAATGACATGACAAAATACAGGCAGAATGAAGTGAACTGTAAGTGGGTACTAGGATCATGATGAGTTAAAATACCCACCAAATCAGAAAGTGAAAATTTTTCTTTTCCATAGTTCCAACCAGAGAGGCAATGAAAGCAAAGACAGAGCAAAAAGACCCTTGATGTTTTAAAATATAAGAGCTGGAAAGAACTCCGCATTTGACCCAAATTTCTGTATTTGAGCCCAGTAATACTGGAAATCCTTTGCAAATTCTTTTTCATAATATACACCTATTTGAAGTAGTATCATATGAATTTATTCTCGACTAAATAATTAGAATTCCTTTAACCCTTTCTCTATCAACAACAAAGTCATAATATATACAAAATTTTAAGAGCTTCTTTGTTCAAATCCTGAATTAACTTATATACTCATATTTTGACTCTTGAGTAATCTCTATAATATTTTAATTGGGTGATAAAATTCATTTTTTGTGACTATTGATGTATTTGAACGTTGAAAAATTAGATTCAACATGTCTTCCCTTTTTATTAGTTCACTTTTCCCATACTGTGTTTGTATTGTAGCCTTGCCTCACATTAATAAGTGTGCTACAAGGATAATATAATTGCTTTTAGCAAAGTGAGTCTCTGCATGAAATATTTTTATAACTTCTCAATACAGCAAATTTAGGCATTAAAGTAAATCTCTCCGTCACAATTAATGTTTAATCTGGATTTTTTATTACTAATAGATATACATTAAGCTATACTTATTTAAATAAATGCCAGTTTCCCCAGAGGTTCAAAGTCATTGTGGTACAACTCAATATGCCAATGGTCTGATACCTTTCCTAGCTGTTGGTTATTCTTCTATCTCATGGTTATTGTTACCATTCAGCCTCCCTGAAGAAAATATTTCTTCCTTCTTTTGCAATTGATGGTGTCTAGAATGCCTAAGAAGTAATAGTGGTTGAAATGCATCGACAGAATCCTGAGCAAAATTTGATCTCTAATGACATATCTTTCCCCAGGCTAGGTCTTCTGGTTTAATAACTATCCTTCCTATGTACCTTCTCCATCTTCATGGGAGGTTCTTATTATTTAACTGCAAAGTAAGTTATCCAAACTGCTTTGATATGTTGTTATATTCTAGAAAGCATTCTAGTAAAAATAAGTACAAAAAGAATCTGATCCAATTTAAATAGAATACTAAAATGGAAGTGACCCCAAATTACATCTAGTGTTATATAATAGAAATGTAATATGTGCCACAAATGTAATTTTAAAATTTCTAGTAGCCAATAAAGAAAAGTAAAAAGAAACAGGTAAATGTAAAGCATCCAGATATTATTTCAACATTCAATGTATATAAAAACATTAATGAGACATTTTACATTTCCTTTTTTTATATATACTAAGGCTTCAAAATCCAGTGAAAGTTTTACATTTCCAGTACATCTTTATGTGGACCAGCCAGATTTCAAATGCTCCGTAGCAACATGTGGATAAGGGCTAATCATACTGAACAGTGATGGCCTAGACAATTTTCTTATTTTTATAAAAGTGAAAATAAGGTGAAAATGTTAGTCACTCAGTCGTGTCCAACTCTTTGCAACCCCATGGACTGTAGCCTGCCAGGCTCCTCTGTCCATGAAATTCTCCAGGCAAGAATACTGAAGTGGGTAGCCATTTCCTTCTCCAGGGGATCGTCCCAGCTGGTAGAGATGCAGGATTGAACTCGGGTCTCCTGCATCACAGGCAGATTCTTTACTGTCTGAGCCACCAGTGTAGAGCCCAAATCAAGAGAAAACAAATGGCACACCTAGGATATCGGCCAGTCAGTTTCAGAGCCAGATCTAAGTCATACGCTCTTCTCCCAGTTCAGCAGTCTTTCAGCTCTATTGTAGAACACTGGTGAACTTAGGTCTGGGACTTAACTGAGATTGTGAGCACTTCTTTAATATAATAAAAATCAACTTTGAATGAGCACTTACTAAATTCCAGACATTCCAGATACTTTATCAATGACTGTTTGAAATGACCTTGCAGGATAGCTATTTGATCCCTGTTTCTGGAGTAATGTATCAAAGCTCAGACATCATTAATTACCTCCAGAGTGGCCAAATGAACCCAGTTATATCTGATCAAAAACCTGGTATCTTTTTCATACATACCAAGCCTTTTCTCTCTAATCCAAGACCCTCTAAGACTATGACTCCAAGAATAGTCTGAGGACCAGCAGCATCAGTGTCATCTGGGAGTTTGTTAGAAATGCAGGATCTTCAGCCCTGTTTCATTTCTACCCAGTGCATTTTACCAAGAGCTGAGGTGGTTAGTAAGAAATCTAAAACAATCCAATAAAATATTTCCATCAACTGAAAGAATTTTTCAGGAAAATAGTAGATTTGTACCCTTGTCAGGCACACAGTAGATAATCAGAAATACTCTTGGGGTTGACTTGAAACATGCAAAGAATAAAACTAGCTTGGACCTCTAAGGAAGAAGAAACAACAGAAACTTTAATTAAAATGAGTTTCCAGAACTCAAATCTTGAAATTTTAAAATGCTTCATCTACCACCACAACACCTGCCTCCTTCTCTCTTAATCTCTTCTGTTGTTCCTATGCCATAGGTATGTGAACACCCATTTCCACTAATTTTATTGAGTAATGGCAAATGTTAATTTGAATAGGAATATGTCTACATTGGGCTTCCCAGGTGGTGCTAAAGGTAAAGAACCTGCCTGCCAATGCAGGAGACATAAGAGACGTGGCTTTGATTCCTGGGGCAGGAAGATCCCCTGAAGGAGGGCATGGCAACCCATCCCAGTATTCTTGCCTGGAGAATCCCCATGGACAGAGGAGCCTGGTGGGCAAAAGTCCATAGGGTCACAAAAAGTCAGACATGACTAGTGACTGAGCACACACAATGTCAATATCACACAGAGAAAAATGATACAAGGGTGTCTTCACCACATTAAAAAAAAAGAAAAAAAACAAAGAATGGGCCTGATAGAATTATCAAGATGTAATGTTCCTGCCAGGATTTGCAACTCACCACATTTTGGCTCCCAAGAGTGCTGTCACATTTCTTGAAATGGCTCTAGCTAAGGCTTCCTTGGTATTCATAAATGTGGGTCTTGCTATTAAAAAAAATTTTTTTTGGCCATACCGCACAGCATGTGGGATCTTAGTTTCCTAACAAGGGATTGAACCTGCCCCCTGCATTGGAAGACAGAGTCTTAGCCACTGGATCACCAAGGAAGTCCCGGCTCTTGCTATTGAGTCAAACGTTGATGGTGTATTTATTCTGAACCTTGTCAATCACATTTTCTGTATTTTTTCTCATGTACTATCAGCTCTTTCTTTCATTTGACATGAGGCAGTTAATTAAGCAGGTGCTAATACATCTAGACAGTCTGCACAGAAAGTAAGTAATGTGAGCAGTCCAGATTCTTTCCAGAAGGTTGAATGTCTGTGAAGCCTGTTTAGTGAGGTGTTTTCCCCTCTTTCCCATTTCTTAACCCAACAAGGCTGGCTATTTTTGTCCTTTAGAAAATAACAGCAGTGCGATGTATAATAGCAGGGCTTCTAACCAATATTTCATTGTGTCATACAGGGACCGCGCAAGCTGTGTGTTAAAGAGATGAACAGTGGCATGGCAAAAAAGCAGGCCTGGCTTATAAAGAACAAAATCAAGGCATTTTATGCAGCAGTGGCAGCAGATTGTTTCAGGGATGGTGTCCGAAGTCTCCTTCAGGTAAGGCTGGCATTGAGGGAATGAGTACAGAGGCAAAAGACAATTAGCACTCCATTGTCATGAAGCTCCCAAATGGAACTGCTCCAGTTAGGCAGACAAGCATCAGAGATCAATACAGATGGTTAAGGAATTCATTTTGAATTCCTGGGGATAGGCAAAGCTAAAACAGAAGCAGAGAGGTTCTATTACAGTGAACTATGAGTGATACACTGGAAATGGAAAATGAGGTTGCCTTTGGCCAACAGCATATATTCTGTCTCATACTTATTGAAATGCAAATTTGTTCTGATAGTTGACGACATTCAAGATCCTATTAAAACTTCAAACTATTTTTACATCTCATACTGCATATAGCAAGGCTCAAGTCAGGCATTCTTTTCCTTTTTTCTTTTGCAAATTGTGTGAGAGCAGCTGCAAGACTGGACTAAATAAGTGTCTGATGATCTGGGCATAAAATCTCCCTCTCCTCCTTAATTATTTCCAGAATGTTAAATAAAATGTAATAATCTCTGTGGTTTAACACTATAGCTCACAGTTCTTCCATCTTTTCTCCCTTATTCTTTCCTTTTTTCCTTTCCTTTTATAACATATAGAATCTTTCCCTAGTTCTGATTTGCTAAATTTAAAGTGCTAGAGAATTCTAAAACAATCCAGGAGAACCTCAGAAATTGTAGGGCTTAGCTTTCTAATAATTTGGACTTCAATATTGTTGGAAAAACCTGATTATACATATAGTAAATGATATATTTAGCTTTCAGCATTGCCATCTACAGGAGAGTCAAAATTCAGGATTGCATCCAGTTAACACTGATGGGTTATACAGGCCAGAAAGAAAACACATGGATTAAATTGGAATATTTTGGAGAATAAGAGTTTTTGATGCATTCCTGTCTCTAGTATCCCCAAAGAATAAAGTAGCTGTACATGTAGAGAAACCATTTCTGAAAAACCTATTACCTTCTTCTGAATACCAATGAGCCTCTTTTTACTTGTTACTAATTTGATAAACTGTAGAAATAGATGTCATTGCAAGATACTGATTTTCCCTTTCAGTAGCAAGTAATTTTTCAGTAGCTCTTTGGTTAAATGAGTTGGGAAGGTTACACATTTAATGTAAAATTATCATGGGAGGTTAGTAAAATAATAAGAATCTCAACTAGGAATGAGACAACAAATACAGAATAAGAACATGAAGAGGGAAGACATTGGCATGTAAAACAATTCCCCTATTCCAGAAGAAATTGTAAAAAAAAAAAAAAAAAAAAAAAAGACATGAATTTCTTCAGAGAAAAATGGAGTAAGAGAGGTCATGTCAAAAAGGGCAGGACAGAGTAGTATTAAAGGGAAGCACTGACAACTATACCGTTTTGAATAAAACCTTCTTTGCAGCTAAAAAATTATGATATGAATGGCCACATCCTCAAATCATAGTCATGGAAAACACTGCACCCACACTGCGGTGCCGAGGGCCAGATGACAGCTCTAAGGAGCTGTTCTGCTATCTGTGCATGTCCAAGGACAACACACAAAATGGGGGTGGAGGCAAAGCTCATTTCAGGAACCCTCCATCATTGCCTATCTTTTTTCACTTGCTACTGTCCCTTCGATGTCCCACGTCTGTCACTTGTGTCGCTATTCCCATGACCCACAATATCCTTCCTTCACTTCTGCTGCTCCCCTTACTTTCACTTGGAAACATCTAACCAAACTGCCAGATCCAAAACAAATGTCAGCTTTCCCAAGAAACCATTCAAAAAATTTTCCCTTACACTTCCATGTGATTTCTTACTGCCTTTGCACTTGAATAATAATTATTTGTATGTATCTGTCACCTCAATCTTATTCTAAACTCCTTCAGGCCCAAGAATGTGTCTCACTACTCTCTCACAGCACCTAACATAGCACTTTGCAATGAATAGGTGCTCAGTAATATTGCCCGATTAAATTTAATTAACTGGAAGCCATATCCTGTCATCTAATGGGGGGAATGAAACTTCTGGTAGGGAAGATGGCTATTAACGATACTGTCATGTAAGAGGATTAGATTCTGGAAACATAGCTCAGTTATTCTTCAATAAATAATGTAAGTAGAAGTTTCAGTGATTCTTCTATATAGGAATTTTCCAAACATGGATTTTATTGCTAATGACATTATGGATATAGCAGGTGGAAATGAGCTTGGAACCACTAAGTTACAACACGCATGCCAACAGTTAAGCCAACCCTCACTTGATTTTAAATTATTGAACCATTTTAATGAGTGTATCAGAAGAAATGCAAATGACTGCTAATTTAGAAAAGCTACATTTCTGTCATCTAAAATCCATTTATGGCTGAGATGATTTAGAACTAATCTTTCTATTTTATGCTTGGGTACGGGCATGAAGGACATGCGCTGAAATGTAATCTAATCTTCAGAACATTACTTCAGTGCTCTTTTGGACATTATTTTTCATTTGCAGAGGTAGCTTCCTGGTCTGGTAAGAATTGCCCATGTGTTTATCTCCTCTGTTTAGGCCTCGGGCTTAGGAAGAATGAAGCCAAACACTCTGGTGATTGGATATAAAAAAAACTGGAGGAAGGCTCCCCTGACAGAGATTGAAAACTATGTGGGAATCATACAGTAAGTGATGGCTTTCAAGACTCACTCTTGTTTGTAAAGCACTAACCAGGGCAGTACATAACTGACACTGCTGTACAGAATAAATTGCCTGAGAAGACGACATTCCCCTGGTGCTCTGAACTCTTCAGCAAAGTGGAAAAACACTGCCAGTGTTCAAACTTGAGGGAATCATGTCATCAGAGGAGGAGGGGTGGGGGAAATTTGGTGTCAGAGAAAAAGGTAAATATAAAGAGTTACAATCTTAAAACCTATTTACAAGATTAAAAGGAGAGGACAACTAGGTAAGGAAGGAACTGTTTTTCAAAACAGTTGGAATCTTGGGTTGGCTGGTGTGCTCAATTCAGTGATCTTATCTTGAGCCTCACTTCTCCCTTTGTGATACAAGGATCCACATGGCAGGTGCCTCTGAAAGGTAACAATGTTAGTTTGTGGACAAAAAGTGAGTTTAAAATGCACGTGACATCTAATATCTAAAAATGGAAGAAGTCGTGGGGTAGGGATAATAATGCTAATCCTTAAAAAACTAGCTGGCACCAGGCTAATGTCCTTAACATGAATTATCCCACTTAATTCTCACAAGAAGCCTTTGAAGTAAGGACTACTACTGTTCTGATTTTATGAGTAGAGACATAGACATTAAAAATTAAGTAAAAGGCAGAAAATGACAAGTTTTATAAGAGAGCTGGAATTCTGACCCAAGACCAACCAAGTTCAAAGTTTAAACTAACAAGCACACTGCTATGCAACCTTCAAAACTGCATATATACCCAAATGTTACCTGACTTGGTTCCTTCTTTTAAGAGAAGACAAATATTATACATACAGAGCATCTCAGGGTGTCCTTAGTGACAGTTCTAGAAAATTGAGCCTCTCTTCCAGGCTTGAAAATACCTAACCAGCTTTGTCTCAAGGAGGGTGATATTAGCTAGGCCTAACAGCCATCTTTTGTGTCAATAGCTCAGAAAGTGGAATATTTCCTCTGTCTGATTTCATACCACAGGATAGAGAACATGCCAAGAGGTCTGACTGCACTTAGGTTTCCATAACACACAGGAAAAAATTCCTTTCCCCTTCAAAGCAGGTATATACCCAGTGCTTCTTATACCAGGCTCTGTCTTCTGGCCTCTGCTAGAATGAGCATCACATTTACCATTATTTGGGGGAGATTTAGGGAACACAACAAAATATTCCCATTTTAGTTATATTAAAAAGAAATACAAGAAAATAATTTTCATCTTCTGAAATTATATGCATTACTGACCAAACTATCATTTAACAGTCCTCCTAACATGGGGAACCCACGTATTAAATGCATCCTCCTGAACTGTGTTCCCTAAACATATAACATCTGGATGCCATGTGCTGCTATCTGGCTCCGACTGGTACTCTAAGGTCAGTAGGTTAGGGCTAAACCAGGTGATCAGGGACAGAATTTTGCCAGGCTTAGCAAACAGCTTTTTGATATATTTAAAATCACAGTTAGTTGCTGATCAGACATTCTTAGAAATGGACTAGATCCACACTCTGTTATCCTGATTCTTCAGTAAAGTTTCATCCTCATCTTTAGGAACAAAGAGAGGTGGAATAAAAAGGAAAAAATATGTGAATCTTCAGTTAAAGAGTCCATTAGTGATATAAAATTATCTGAGTTCATCTTCCAATCTCCCTACCATCTGAAATATTCTAAAATTTCAAAGAACCAAAATAATCAAACCTAGTAATAGTAAGCTGGGGAGATGCTGGCTTTTATAGAAATTAATAATTGGTAATAAAAGTTAGTGTTAAGGTGGATCAAATTTGTACGAGGATAAAATGTAGCTGGCTTGATAAAGTTAAATGATTTTATTACCACAGCAAATGGGGTCAACACAGAAGAAAGACAGATATCCATTTTGTATTTCTCTAACTTTTTCATTTTGTTTTTTTAATAACTTAAAGCTCAGTATTATTATTAACATAAAGGGGTATCACTGCAATAGTACAATATTTTATTCCTACCATTTTCTTTGAGTAAAAGATTCTAAATTTCATAAAATTAATAATTATGATTCAATTCTAATTAGACTGTGTATTAGTTTTCATAGGGCTTCCCTGGTGGTTCAGAGGTTAAAGTGTCTGCCTCCAATGCAGGAGACCCGGGTTCGTCCCCTGGGTTGGGAAGATCCCCTGGGGAAGGAAATGTGGGCCGTCATAACAGATGACCTCAAAGTCAGTGTCTTAAAACAACACGAATGTGTTAGCTTACAAAAGTGTAGGTTAAAAGTCTGACTTTTAAAAGACAAAGACAAATACCATATGATATCACTTATATGTGGAATCTAAAAGGATACAAATGAACATATTTACAAAACAGACAGACTCACAGACTTAGAAAATAAACTTAAGGTTACCAAGAGAAAGGAGGTAGGGGAGAGATGAATTAGGAGTTTGGTATTAGTGGGTACAAACTACTATATATAAAATAAACAGCACGGTCCCACTGTATAGCACAGGAAACTACATTCCATATCCTGTAATACACTAACAGTTCAGTTTAGTCGTTCAGTCGTGTCCGACTCTTTGCGACCCCATGAACCACAGCACACCAGGCCTCCCTGTCCGTCACCAACTCCCGAAGTCCACCCAAACCCATGTCCATCGAGTCTGTGATGCCATTCAACCATCTCATCCTCTGTTGTCTCCTTCTCCTCCTGCCCTCAATCTTTCCCAGCATCAGGGTCTTCAAATGAGTCAGCTCTCCGCATCAGGTGGCCAAAGTATTGGAGTTTCAGCTTCAACATCAGTCTCTCCAGTGAACACCCAGGACTGATCTCCTTTAGGATAGGCTGGTTGGATCTCTAATGGGGAAGAATACGGAAAAGAATATCGATATATAACTGAATCACTTTGCTATACACTGAAAACTAACACAACACTGTAAATCAACCACAATTAAAACCAAAACAGTCTTATACCAGCTCCCTGGGCTGTTTTCCCTTCTGGAGGTTCTAGGAGAGAATTCCTAGCCTTGCCTTTTCTAGGTTCTAGAGGCTTCCCACTGCTATGGCCTCTGTCTCTGTCTTTACAGCTTTTGATGGGTCAAGTCCTTCTCCCACGACATTGCTCTGACCTCTTCCTCTGCTTCCAAATTTTACTTTTAAGGACCTTTGTCATTATACTAGTATCCTGGTCCTGGATAATTTTGCCTAACACAGAATTCAGATACCTTTTGTGGAACACACTGTCCACTTTTTACAATCAAGGACGCTTAGAAGTAAGATTTATCAGGATATTACTTCGTGGAACTTTTGCTAGAATGGATCTATTATTTTGAGTGAAGTTCACTTATGGTTCAAATTCTGAATGGATATTCTTATTATACTGAACTTATTTATATTACTATTTGAAAATTCAGGTTTACTTTGGCAAGAGACTTTTTTTTTTGCATATCTCCATAGCTTCTGGGAAAGGGTGACCAAATGAAAAGTCTCTCTGGGTTTCAGATCCATAAAAGATTGAACAAAGGAACTTCCAAGGAGAATATTTCAAATGAACTCAAAGTACCAGTTGGTTTGCTCGATATTTAATGGCAGGGAAAAAGTATTTTTTAAGAACTGAGATAAAAGAGCTAGTGTTTCTTTCCCTTCCAGATAGTCTAATTCCATTTGGTTGTGTTTAGAGAAGATACAATAGCCAAATTCAACAGGATAGAGTTGCCTTGAAAAGGTGTTATGTCAAATGGTCTCTCTAAAGTCAATAATGAAAGTTTCTTAGAGGAACTGGAGACATTTTTAACTGGGAACTTGCTGTCAAAAATGTTGTAGGATTCCCCCTCAATGGGTAAACAGTTTGGCTGATGAGTTCAAAGGGTCTTTGTGGCCTTGAAACTTCTGTTCAATGATTGTTTTGTTTATATTAGAAAAGAATCAAATATTTTAAATAATCAAAATTCTAATCTTAAAATTCTAGTTGATAGTATTGTTTGAATAAGAGTTAGTTACCTTTCCTCAGAATACATTTTTAAAAGACATAAAGGGAAAACAAACGAACAGAAAAAGCATCAACTCTTAGCTATGTTCAAAAGTAAATTTTTGTAGTTTGATTGCATTAAAATCCACAGAAGTTTAGTATGAGTCCAAATCTTGAGGCTTCAGTGAGTCATTTCAATCACTAACTCTTTTGTTTCCACTTTCAGTGATGCGTTTGATTTTGAGATTGGTGTTGTCATAGTCAGAATCAGCCAAGGGTTTGACATCTCCCAGGTTCTTCAGGTGCAAGGTATGTACTCTCTTTATTCAACAAGTTGATATTCATTGAGCACCCACTTCCTGCCTGGCACTGTTCTAGGTGCGAGGGGATAGTGCAGAGCCCAGCACAGACAAAACCTGCTCACAGCGGAGCTCTCGTCAGGACAATGTTCTTCCCCTGACACAAGCTGTGTACCCTTCCCCTGGGCTTTTCTCATTGTTAACATAAGTGGTGTTTGTCTGGCTCACCAGAAATACAGAATAATTCAGGGCAGTTATCAGTCTTCTCATCACAAAACCACAAACCTAGCATCACTAAAAATAAATACTTTTGGTGAAGTAAATGGCCAAATTAATTTTTGCAAGATGTTTCAAAAAATGAAGACTAATTATTTCCTTGGAAAACCATGTATTTTGTTTAAGAGTCTATGATCTGGTTCGTAGCTAATATGGAAATGAGCCTGAATGTATCATGCTGTGAAGCACTAATCTAAGTCAGGGACAGAAACACTAATTCAGATTAGTGATTCTGCTTTTTCCCTATAGAGGATTCCAGAAACTCCTTATTAAGTCTTAGAGTATAAACATACCCTCTTGTGTATAAAGTGAAGGACACATCTAGAGAGTCAGTAAAACACTAGGATAGGGCCGCTAATCCTTGACTCACCTTTTTAGCTGAACTTCACAATGGAGCCCACTGACAAGATGACATTGCAACAGGAGGATGTTTGGGGTGACCTCTTGTGTGCCAGGTATGGTGTGTACTGCAGCGCTGGGTAGACTAAGCCTCTTAGTAGAGTCTGTATCGTCAAGGATTCATGGCCTTGTAATGGAAATGGGTGCACTATGAGTGTGATGATACGTATATTAATAGGGTACTATGGAAAAGGGAAAAGGGGCACTTAACTCCAGGAAGGCTTCCTGGCCAAGTAGGAGCTAACTCGGCAACGGCTGGAGAGAGAACAACGAGAATTTGAACAACAGCATTCTTGGCAAAGAGGAGAGCATTAGCAAAGATATGGGACTATGGAGGAATGAGGTATATGGACAACTGAAAGCACATTCGTATTACTGAAGCAGATCATAGTGAAATATAAGGCTGGTGATAAAAGATCCTGGTTTCAAAAGGCTCATTTGCCCTATCAAAAAGCATGGACCTTATTCTATGGACAATGAGGAACCGTGAAGAGATTTGAAGGGAGGGGAAATATGGTGAAATGTGAGTCTTAGATCTCCTACTCTTTCAGTTACACGGAGGATGGACTTGAAGAGGACTAGACCAGAGACAGAAATATAAATCGAAAAGATTTCCATAATCAAAGTCAGAGCAGGTGACGGCCTGGACTAGAGCAGCCTCTCTCAGGGGATGGAGAGAAAAGGACAGTGCACTTTGGAGGTACAAAAAGCAGACTTTGGGGTTTGATAGGGTGTGTGGGATGTGAGAGAGGGGCAAGTGGGAAAAGATTCCTTGATTCCTTGGCTGACAGTGAACGGTGGTGCTATTAGTGGAAATGGGAACCACAAGAGGAAGAGTAGTAGGTGTAATGAAGAGATGTCTGGTTCAGTTGTAAACAATGTCCTGTGGGAAATCCTACTGGAAATGTCCAATAGGCAGTTAGATAGTCCTAGGCTTAAAGAACAAATCTGAACTGGAGATGTTGATTTAGATGTTTGGGGTCAAATTATATACCCCCAGAATTTGTATGTTATAAGTCCTAACCTCAGAATGTGGCTATATTTGGAGACAGCATCTTTAATCAAACAGGTAAGGAAAAATGAGATCCCTGGGTTGGGCCCTAATCCCATACGAATGGAGTCCTCATGAAAAGAGATTAGGATGCTGACAAGCGCACAGGAAAGGTCAGATGAAGTCAAAAGGAAAAGATGGCCGTCTGCAAACCAAAGGGAGAGGCCACAGAATGAACCAACCCTGCTGACACCCTGACCTTGGTGTTATTTTCTAGAACTGCAAGAAAATAAATTTCAGTTGTGTTCTGCCCATTTATATGGTATATATCATGGCAGCTCTACCAAACGAATACAAGGAACATCCTAATTAAGACGAAAATTGAAACTGTGACACTGGAAAATACAACCCAAGAAGTGTGTAAGAGTCGAGAGCCCCAAGACACAAGACAAAGGTCCCAAAGGAAGACCGAGGAAGGAGTGGCCAGAGACAAAAAGGCCCCAGGAGTCTGTGTTGTCATGGAAGTCATGGAGCAGAGTGCTCAGAATGTGAACCGTCAGCATAAATACCAGCAGACTGCAAAGGAAATGTCATTGACATGGCACAGATAATCCTAGAACAATGTCCATAGAGCAGTGTCGACAGAATCCAGAGTGCAGGGGGTTAGGGAGAGAATGTGAGGTGATGAAGCAGAGGACGTGGATATGGCCCACCATTAGGAGCTAAGGAGAAGAGTAAGGTGAGGAGAGCTACTATAGACCTTAGAACGGGGGAAGCGTTTGTTTCTAGGTGAAAAATGGGTTCTAGAGAGTAGGAGAGCATGAAGATGAGGGTAAAGAAAGAGACGGCCATGGAATAAGATCCTGGAGGAGCAGGAAGACTCAAAGGAAGGGCATGGGTGGAAGAGCTGGTGTGACACAGAAGAAAACTGCTTCATCTTCTAAAATTGGAGTAAAAGAAGTGAGGATTGATGAAGAGTTATGTGGATTTGCAGGAGTGGTAAACTGAGGAAGATCATTCACAATATTCTCAATTCTCTCTGTAAAACTGGAGTAATTTTGCTAGTTGTCTGTTTTTTCTCTAGTGACATTTGATCTCTGGGGTTGAGAGGATCAGGGTTTTCCTGGGTAGGGTCACAGAAAGGAAAAGCCTGCAAGATTTGAGAGTGTAAATGGCTGAAGGGTTCAGAGTCTTTTTTTTTTTTTTTGGCCATTTCACCTCTGTCTCATCCTAATAGAAGGGACCATGAGTGAATCAGGTGAATTTTATGATGTAACAATTGTTTTGTTGCAAGGGAGCAAGAGAAAGAAGGAGAAATTAGAAATCAAGCATTTGTATAAGATGGAGAATCACTATCTGATATGTATACTCTATAATTCTGCATGAAGAACTTTAAAAATAAAACTCAGAGTAGAATCCATTCTATGTAAAATTGCTGTGTTAAGGTTATCTTTCATGCCTTCAGCCTTCCTTTTTATGTCCCTTTTCTTTTTCATGGACCTTTTACATCTTCAGGTCAGATATACTAATTCTATGTGGTAGTCATGATTAATTCATATTCCTTCCTAATAGAATGTAATGCATTAATAGCAATAATAGCTAACACTTTTGAGCACTTACTATGTGCCATGTGTTATGCTTCATGTTCACATGTATTATAACAGTTATCACCCCAACTCCCCTATCAGGCAAATACGATCATTGTCCCCATTTTACAGCTAATAAAATTGAGGCTTAACTAAGATTCATAGCACCAGTAGTTGGTAGAGCTAAGATTCAAACCTGTGTCTATTTGAAGCCTCTATTCTACCTTTTAAAAGAGGATAACTAGAGGACAATGACTTACATAACGAGAAGCAGTGGTGAAATCTGAGAGATAGGAATGGAACAAAGCCATTTCTATCCATTCCTTAAAAAACCCAGCATAGGGGCTGTTTCACTGTGGTAAGATAAACGTGACACTGAGGACAATCACAAGAACCTAATATCAAGAGACCTGGTTTATTAACTTCTACATTTTCGTTTAATTTTTCTGCCTTTTGAGTTGTCCTGTTTTTCCATCTAAAAAATAAGAACGCAATCTGTAATTTGTATTAAATTACACATTTGCTTTGTATGTTCATCTCTTCAGGCTGAAAGATGTGATACAGCTCCCACCCCTCACAGCTCCATCTGCCCAAATGCCCTGTCAATTTAGTTCTATAAAGCAATACAGCCAGCAAATTCTGTAAATTTCTGAAAGAATCCTGGCAGTGAACTGCATCCCCTTTTAATTTCCCAAGGGAATTATCTGATTTATATCAACTTTGATGTTTGAAATATTTTTGCTTCTTAGTCAAGGAAGGAAAAATGCAGTGGGATGCTAATAAAATAATTATAAGTACCAATTATCTAGAGTAAACCAAAACAACATTACACAAATACATGAACCTGCAGAAAAACAGCGGCATAATGATAGAAATTAACTTCACCCCACATTTCTATGCATTGTTTTGAAGTTTATGTAATTTATGCCACAACCCTCATATTAGATTTTGAATTGGAAGAAATAAGCTTGCGTTTCATTGTATTATACTGTAATACAGGGCTTAATAAGAGCCTGATAAATCTTAAGTATTGCATTACAATATGTTAATGATTATCATCATAGCTTTTCCAACACCGACACCACAGTGTCATCACAGATTATAATTTAAAGGAAATATTAGCAATTCAGAGTGCTCATATAGTGTAGTTAATAAAGCAGTGAATAGAAATCAACTTTATAGGTAATTTACCAGCTTATGACAATTATCTCTATACTGTGTCACAGGCTTATGTGAGGAGAATAATTTTTTATGTAAATAAGATGGATGCTCATAGCATTATAACTTGTATACTGCAGCAACTCATCCAATACTGATGGCTGATAGTTTCTCTTAAGAAGTTAATTTATTGCCTGACAACACACACAAAAATGCAGTATTTCATATTGCTCACTTCCCAGGGGTATTTAGCAAGTTGCCAACTACAACATACAGTCCAAATTGTACTGGTAGGAAATAAGGTGATGAGACGTGATTCGCAATATATTGCGGCCAAGTGTTCCATGGAAGTACTGCACGATTTATGACCATCTCAGAGCGCGAGGATTCTGCTGGGTCTGATGGAGTGGCTTAGCAAAATAAAGACAGATGGCAGTGTAGTAAATAATCACTTGATTGGAAGGCGACCACTGCAGGATTGCTTCCTGCCTTCAATTCAACTAAACTTCACCTGGGGTACGGCACATTGATTCATGTGAGCATTTACAGCTTTGAGTTGATTGACCAAGAAAGAATCATAATTTAATAATTAATAAAGAAAAAGGATGCTGTAAAGTCAGAGGGTACGCAATTCCTCAGTGGGTTTCCCTGCTCTCTCTTTTGTTGTCAGGTAATTGACTACTCTCTATCCTGAAGATTCAGACTGAATTTCAATTGTAGAATCCTGCCTATTTCTAAAAGACATGTTAAAAGAGGAAAAAAAAAAAAAAAGACTGGAAATAGACCATTGGAGGCAATCTTGACAACTAAATTGAATTTCAAAATAGTCACTGCAGTTGGTTACCATACAATCAATTTATAAAGCACTTGAAAATAAACCAACTACTGTTCAAGTGGCTTTGGCATTTGCATGAGGTTACAGCTCAGGCTTCACTCTTTGTTTTTCCTATGAGAACTGTTTGGGGGTATGTAGGAAGCCTTGGTTACAAATTCACGCTCAACTGATAGATCCTGAAAGTCTATGCTTTTCTCCCCCATCATTAGGACCTCAGGGATTCTCTTAATCTTGGCATGAGAGAAAGGCAGGCTCTTACTCTCTCTCCTGAGCAGTATGGCTTTGTAAATATGAGATAATATGAAACTATCTAGTATGCAAGATTCAGTCGTACCAGTGCCCAGATGGTGGCCAATTCCAGGGTAAGGAGCCCTTTCCTCGTCTCTCATTCTTAGGGTTAATCCCACATGTCCCACCTCTGTCCTGTGCCAGCCTGATCTGTACTGTTAGCTGCTCTCAGCCCCTCTTCTTGTAACTCTGTACAAGGCATGAACTCTCCTTCTTTCAAACGTTGTCTTTTATACCAACAGCCCTCCATGCATACACACTATACACACCCCCACCCCTGGCAGCTCTTCACTTGTTTTTCTTCCTTTATAGAGATAACTGTGTCAAATGTATTCCACCACATGAAACAGAATTGACTGTTCTTTTATTTCAGCAAAATATTCTTGAGTGATTGCGGTGATGGGCACTAGTGAGGCATGAACGCATCTAAGAATATTTGAGAGGGAGTCTGGGAAGCCTAAGCATAGGCTTTGGAATCAGATAGGTCTGGATTCAAATTCAATTACTCTAATGGGAATAACTGTAATACCTACCTCACAGGTTTGTTGTTTTGGATTAAAGGATATGATGGCTGCACAGTGTTTGGCATTGTACTTCACACAAAGTAAACTCTCAATAAGTGGTGGTAATGAAATATGACATAAGCTACCCTCCAGGAGTTTACAGATTAGTGGGGTTACAATAGACATTTATCTTAAAACTCTATTCCATGTCACATAGTTTAGTTAGTGGAATAAAGTTTGAAGAAGAATATTATTAAAATATGAAATGTTATAGAAATTTCTCGACTGAGAAATTTGGGGATTTTTTTTTTTTTTTCAAAACATGCAGACTGGGTATTGCTTCATCAGGGAGATATTGGAAGTCAGAGCACATCGCTAATGAAGGACAGTAGAGGGATGAACACTAGAATTGGAAACAGAAGACTGGGGTCACCAGCTGTGCAACCTCAGACAAATCACTTGAACTCTCTAAACCCAAGTTTCCGTCTCAGTAAAATGGGGGAGGGAGGAATGGTACGAGCTCTGCTTTCATCCTAGTACTCATGCTGGGATGAAGTAAGACACTATTGGAAAGAGCATTGTGAATCCTGAATATCACGATGTAATGGTTGTGGCGGTTGTGGTAGTGGTGATGAAATGAGTAGTTTTCAGGCAGCTTTATGGCAATTGTCACATCTATCCACTCCTATTCCCTTGCCTTATCTCTCCTGTGATTAAAGGCACACTTTTACAAGTCAGCTAGCCAGTGCTCCAGTTGAAAGCAATGTTTTGACAAAGTCTACTCGTGATTTCGCATGCAAACAGAGGCAAGCAGTAGGCCACGTAGATAATGCAGAATAGATCATCAAAACGTCACTTCTACTTAGCACTGAAAAGAGAAAAGGAGGGAGTGCACAGAAGGAGGCCTCAGATCACCTACAAAGTGCATAATTAAGAATTAACTTTAATAAGAGTTTGCAAAATCACTTTGACCATACCACTGTGTGGATCTGAAAGTCCAAGATGTCCAAGCAGGCAGACTTTAGCCTTTAGAATGGACTCTGTCAACCTCTGGCTCTGTCGTCTTTGAGGAAACTGCTGAATCTGACTCGCTCACACAAAGTCTGGTTTTGTCTCGCAGGCCTGGGATTTTGCAGTTTGCTCTGTCCAGGATGGGCTTTGCACATACTTTCCGAGCACATTATTGGAGTAGCTCCTGGTTCACTTAGCCAGCCGAATCCTTTACAAAGGAGAATTTATTTTTCCCCTCCTTTGTCCAAATTAGAGGACAAAAAACATGGCAACTAGTGGCTAATCACAGGGTATGCTGGAGCCTGCCAAGAAAAGAAAAGGAAAAGAATCCTCTCTCCAGTGCAAACTTTGCAGTTGCCCCTAGAGGAGCTCAGCAAATACTTGCCTTCCAGATGACTGCAAAGAATAGGTTACCCCACAGCCGACCCCTTGCAACACCCCCACAGAGTGGGCAACAGTTGGGGGGCCATCACCCAGGACAGTGAAGCTGCTGCTCTGGGGCAGCCTGCCATATATACCTGTATCCTTAGGGTCTTCTATTTAAAATGACAGTTTGGAAGAGACCAAAGTTTTGGGGAATTAGCTTGGCATTACACCATGTACCTGAGTGTTTAAGTTAATCTAAGGATAAAGAGTTGGAGGTTAATAAAACAACTCTGAAATAATAGCAAGAAGCCAACAGCAGAAGGTCTTCACAGTGATAGCATGCAGAATTTGGAGTCAAGCAGACTCCTTTGCAGAGAAGACAGTGGCACCCCACTCCAACTCTTGCCTGGAAAATCCCAGGGACGGAGGAGCCTGGTAGGCTACTGCCCATGGGGTCGCGAAGAGTTGGACATGACTGAGTGACTTCACTTTCACTTTTCACTTTCATGCATTGGAGAAGGAAATGGCAACCCACTCCAGTGTTCTTGCCTGGAGAGTCCCAGGGATGGGGGAGCCTGGTGGACTGCCATCTATGGGGTCGCACAGAGTCAGACACGACTGAAGCGACTTAGCAGCAGCAGCAGACTCCTTTGCACTGGAACCCTGTGATTTGCTGGGTGACATCAGACAAATTACCTAAACTTTCTGAGCCTCAGTTTCTGCACCTACAAAATGAGGATAATAATAGTAGCTTTCTCAGAGTTGTTTGGGAATGAATAATGTGCAGCATAGACCCTGGCACCCAAAGAAAGTACACTAATAATTAACTTCTAAAATAACTCCCAGGGTTCTCAAAGTCCTTGATTTGCTTTGCATGACTAAGCCCATTTGCAGAAGTTGCATAAATACACTGCCTATAGAAATGCACTCATTGCTTTGTTCTCTAAGGAGCAACAAAGCACCATGCAGGACCTGTTGCTTATTCTTTTTGCAAAGCTAGGGAGTGGGAAAGGCGAGGGGTTATGATTTTCCATTTCACAGACAGGAAATCAGAGGCATAGGAAAAGTAAGTGACTTGCCCAATGTCACATGAAGCCAGCAGCAGAGCTGTAATTGGTTATGACCCCAGTGCAACACAGCGTGTGTTCACCTCTCGAAAGTCAGATGTAAGCAGCTCTTGTCTAAGCTTTAATGCCATTCATCTAATTTCTTAGATTTTCTATAGCTGCTGATCTTGAGAACCTTTGAAGCTTTGGGGAAATCACATGGATGATTTGACCTTAAATCTCATGCCACTGGCAAAAGATTAATTGCTGGGACCTGGAAAGGGGCCAGACAATTCTGTGTAGCTGAATAACAACACCGTCTAGGGATGTGACTGTCCTGACAGATTTAGTTAGTACATAATTGATAAATCTAGAGTTTGTATAGCTTCACTTCCCAGAAAGAAAAGGCAACGGGCTCCTAGGGTTGACATTTACAGAAGCCCTTCCAGTGTTTTGTAACACTGAATCTAGGTTTTCTACTCTTCCTCCAAACCTAGCTCATTTTGTAAGGTTCTGTTCTCAGCAGGCAAGAAGATGAAGGGATCTGACAAGACTCTCACCTTACCACTGTAAGCAAGAATGTCCATCAGTCTTTAACACAGTCATATGACTGCCCTGATCCATGCAGATTGAGGCCAGCAAGGGATGCAACACATTCCCTAGCAGCTAGGAACTTTCTGTCACCATCAGAATCCAGGAAAGATAAAAGGCATCCAGACCCAGCATCAAAGCTTGGAGAGTGGGTTTAAATTCTGGACAGGACATTTTATACAGCTTGACTCTTATTGCAGACTCAAGTGTCATGAGGGCCTTTTTAGTAATGTGGACTCTGACAGGCGCACAGAAATGTCAGCTTTTATTTCTTTTGCTTTGGTCACTCACTCCAGAAAGTATTTTACTTATTGGAAAGACTTGGTGGTGGTAAATATTTTTCACTGTAAGTTTATTATCAGATATGGTTCTCTTTCTTTAGTTCTTGTTCTCTAGTTTTATGTTTCAATTCAGGAGGCACCGCCGTGTGTCTGATATACACCCAGCATACTTCTGTAATTTTGTTACTCCCAGTTGTAAAATATCTTGGCCCGGTAGCTTAGATCAGTAAATCAGTAGCTTTCAGTGTACAAGATCTTACATACAGTGGATCTGGTGTCTTGTTTTGCCAGTAGTAAATAAAGATGGCATTAAATAATCCTCCTCCTTTGCCCTCACAAATAAAAAACTCAGTGTCCTCATGTATTATAACTTAACAGAGCCAGTTTTCTGAGCTAGTTGTTACTTTCTGAATACAGTTTATTGATACATTTACTTCTATAAAACCATTCAGAAAAATCATATTATGCATAAATAATCATTTAATTGCATAGTCACACCATTTTCAATATTGAAATCATTAGTAAGACGGTTCCTAGAAACTTCGTTGTCCTGAATTAAGTAAGTGATTTTTTTCTTCTTTCATTAGAGGAATTAGAGAAATTAGAACAGGAGCGGCTGGCTTTGGAAGCCACCATCAAAGACAACGAAAGTGAAGAAGGAAATGGAGGCATCCGAGGCTTGTTTAAAAAAGCTGGCAAGCTGAACATTACTAAGCCAACTCCTAAGAAAGGTAAGTGCTTTTAAGATTTACAAGAAAAGTTACAAAATGAGCCAAAATGAATCTTCAAGGGTCAGTAGTCAATATCTAAGATACTGGGGGCTTTGTGTGTAGGTAAGGACTGAAAGACATTTCCTTAGGAAAGATAGTATGGCTAAAAGTTAGAAGCTATTGTCACTTATTAACAACATTCACCCCTTTGTAACATCTTGCTGTAAAAACTCTGTTTTAAAATAATATTTAGTTTCGAAGATATATAGTGGTTAAGCAGATTGAACAAAGAAGCAAAAAAAAAGTTCTAAGTTAAGATGTAAAGGGGATAGAAGTTCATAACCAAATACTGAAACTGGTTTATCTATACACACACACACCTTGCAGACATTTCAGGAGACTGAAAGCCGACTGGTACAGGCAAGTAAGGGATCCAGGTAGAATTCTAATTTCAAAACTACCGTTTTATCACAAGCCAGAATTCTGGACTTCATTGACACTAATTACCGGCAGATTTTGGCTAAATGGTACACTTATCTCTGAATGTTCAGTGTACATCCCAGGAATGGAGGACCACAGAATGAGACCTTGTTACAAGTTTTATAAATAGGTGATTCAAATGATTGATTTTTTTTTTTTGAAAATTGCTCTTTACAGAAAGTTTTTTCGTGAGGTCCATAGCGACCTCTGCTGGTAGAAAATTAGAACGTTAAGGTTCATTTCTTTCACGCACAAATAGTCCTGGAGTTCATGAAGTCCTTCACTGGTGTGAAGCCCAGGAAAGATCATTTCTTTGGCAAGGTCTCCAAGTCAAGTAGCAAGATTCAGATTGAGACTTAGCAGGCTGCTGGTCTAGGTTGCTAGGACCCAATCTTTCAAAGAGGCCATCTCTTTACTCTGGAAGAGGTTTGGTTCAGTTTTCTTATTTCCCTACTATGACCCAAGGACCAAATTTAACCTGCAATACAACATTTTTGTATATCTACATAGCATTATGAGAAACCCAAACATTTCTCCCCTTCAGATACTTAGAGGTACCCTTGGGTGCCAGAAATATTTGATTGCCTAGGGGAGAACCTACTAGGTATTACCTTCCTTAAGATGACATTTTCTAGAAAAATGATGTGTTTGAATCTTAAGTTGGAGGTACATTAAGTCTTTCCAGGTATAAATATTAGAATAAGACCCTCTGGATGCTAACTACTATCGTCTTTCCTTTTCAATTGTTTGGTGTAGTCATGAGAAGAATTAACTACCCATCGAATCTGCTCTGTGCAACAGTACAACCTGAGAAGCAATGGAAAATTTAGAAGTCATAGCTCACACTCTTCTCTAGCTGCTGGGGAGGAGAGAAGTAATAAGGTCCTTACTAGTGAAAGTGGAACTTGTTTATTCTGAACCCCGTTTCTGCATGACAATACTTTTGGCAAAAACATACATCTCTGAAAGTCAACATGTCTCATTGTTCAGAAAAGCAAAATAATGTTATGTTTTGTTTCAATGCCTAAATTTTCAAGCACAGCTCTGATAGTGGGCCCCTTTACTGCTCTGGGCTTTTGTCAGTTGAGGACTCTTTGGAGTTCTAGATCAGGACCAGCTCGGCTTCCAGGCACTCATACAGGAATCCTCTGGATGCTCTGATCTGCTTGTAAGGGGGGGCAGAGTTTGGTCCACTTGGTAAAGATATTTACTTTCTCCTTTAGTGGCCCTGAGATAGAAACAATACAAGATAATTGCTTCAGAACTGACCAGCCCAACCTTGGAAACAGCAAAAGACGGAACAAAGCATCCTGAGACCGTCTTAGATCAGAGAGGAAGCTCTAACGAGGCTGTCACTCTGCTCTAAGCACGATGCTGACACTACCGCTTTGAAATAGACCAATGAAGTCGCAACTTTCAAAGATGTGGAAATGAGAAATAACGCATAGGGTGTAGCAAAGAAACCCCTACTGGCGAATAGGAATGAGGGTTCTGCTCAAACACTGCCCTACTTCCCTGGTACACTTTCACTGTGTCCATGTTAGGGTGGAAATAGCATTAAAATATTTTTAAGTACTTTATGTACACCCTTAACTGTAACTCAAGAAGAGGTAATTTTAATCCGTATTTCCTGGCTTTTTCATCTCATTCACAGATATTCAAATAGCTCAAGTGGCTTTACCTTAGACTCACAAGATGCCAGGAAAAGAAAGCAGAAGAGTAAGCCAGGCCCATGTTAGGACCAAAGGGTCATGGAGAGTTGAAATGCTCAAGGTCCCTGGCAACCTTTATAATCCAGACATTTCTGGAATTCATACCAAAATTGTGCTCAAATGAACATATTGTCTAGTGAAGGAATACCTCTGATTCTTTTGGTTATCTCTAGAAAACCAATAACTACATGTTCTATTGATACTTTTAAGTACATCTGATATTATAACCTGAGTTATATATGAAATTTAGGAAAATGAGGATATTTTGGGTTTTGTATGAGATAATTTAGCATTGCTACATGTCTAAATAATAATTCTGCACTGAGACAGATTACTAAGGATCTGAAAAAATTCACTACTCCATAATAAAAACTGTAATCATAAGATCAATATCAAATTTTTCTGAACTATGGAAGGTGATCTAAATTATTGTGGGATTTGACCTTTATCTTTTCTTTTGTGGAGAATAGGACTCACTATTTTCCCATAAGTATAAAAAACACAAAGTCATGACCCTTCTATTTTCCTGAATAGATTTATTGGCACATTATTTTGTTTCTTTCCTCAAAAGACAAATGGATGTACTACTTTCTCTTTTGTTACAGATAGTGGCATTAACACAATCCAGTCAATGCACATTGGGGAGTTCAACCAGAAACTGGTGGAAGCCAGCACCCAATTTAAAAAGAAGCAGGGAAAAGGCACAATTGATGTTTGGTGGTTGTTTGATGACGGAGGTAAAAAATTCCAGAATATACACTAGAGAGCAGAATTTCTTGTTGATAAATTTAACAAACTGCATGGGAAGGTATATGAAAATGGTATCAGTTAAAGAATAACATTTCCGTGTTCTCTAAAGATTTAAATTATTTAGGAGCTATGAGTGTGGGCATGAATACAGATATAAAGCTATTCATTTCCTTTCAATTGGATATGCTCATCCTTTCTGTCATAATTTAATCTTTTTTTCAGGGTTAACACTCCTTATCCCCTATATCTTGACTCTCAGAAAAAAATGGAAAGACTGTAAATTAAGAATCTATGTTGGAGGGAAGATCAATCGCATTGAAGAAGAAAAAATTGCGTAAGTAATTTATCACTTGTGTTGAAGCATTTTTGATGTTTGTTGCTTGAATGCTTTAATTTTAAAAAAACTTTAAGTGTCTTTGAGGCACAATAAATTTGAAGACAAAAAGTCACCACGCTAGGCCTCAGGCTTGCTTGGTTTCTGTCAATAAATTATCTGCGTAATTTTCTAATCATTGTCTTCAAGTCCTTTTATCCCCTTCCACAAATGCTTTCAACAAGCATTTGGCATGGAAGCCCATCTCAAGTCTTCAGTGAGAGCATCATTATCTTGTATAGTGTTTATTTTGTTCTGACTAGTAAATGCATCCAAGAAAGGAAGAGCTTGAAGGCATCTGTGTCCAAATTCTGTCCAGTTTCTTCTGGGAGATTCAAACCTGTTAATTCGAGGCAGTCCTTCTAGCCTAGCACACTTAGAAGAGAACAGAGAGATGGCACCCTGTCCAAGCCCCAGCTCTGCCACTGACAAGATGCAGGACTTTGCAACAGTTACTTTACCCATCTGGGTCCCCCCCAATTTCTCACTTGTAGTTTGAAAGTGTTAAAATGGGTGACTGTTGGTAACTTTTCTGATTAAAATAAATAAATAAGCCAAGTCCCATGGTGCTAAGTCTGTTCCTTTCTTATTTATTTAGTCATGGAGAGTTGATCTCTAGTTGTGAGAGCAACAAGCATGCCAAGAGTGTGGTGCATCCAACGATCTCTGGAGGAAATCTGGAGAACGACTTTTGGCAGCCCATAGTCCCTCATGGCATGCCTATGTCCTAGCCCTTCCTGGAATGGCTACTTCCAGAAATCACAAAATAATGACTGGCTCTTCAGTTCAGTTCAGTCGCTCAGTCGTGTCCGACTCTGTGACCCCACGGACTACAGTGTGCCAGGCTTCCCTGTCCATCACCAACTCCCAAAGCTTGCTCAAACTTGTGTCCATCAAGTCAGTGATGCCATCCAACCATCTCATCCTCTGTCGTCCCCTTCTCCTCCTGCCTTTAATCTGTCCCTGTATCAGGGTCTTTTCCAATGAGTCAGCTCTTCACATCAGGTGGCCAAAGTATTGGAGTTTCAGCTTTAGCAACAGTCCTTCCAAAGAACACCCAGGGCTGATCTCCTTTAGGATGGATTGGTTGGATCTCCTTGCAGTCCAGGGGACTCTCAAGAGTCTTCTCCAACACCACAGTTCAAAAGCATCAATTCTTCAGCTCTTAGTCATTTTTTCACGTTGTCTCCCCCTTCTTAGAAAGTTATGATATATATCTAATTCCTCTTAAAGAAAATTATAGTAAAATGGAAACTAACATGAGGTCTACAATAATTTATATTTTCTTAAAGCCTCTAGTATCTTATGGAGACAAGTGATGAAATTTGAAAATGGTTGGTGGATAAGATAGTAGCAGGGCATCCATGTTAAATTTCTTGATTTCAGAAACTGTACTCTGTTTATAAAAGAGAATGTCCTTGCTCTTAGGAAATATTCACTGAAGTACTTAGAGGTTAAAGGGGCCTGATATGTGCAACTTACTTTAAAATGGCAAATAGGTAGGACGTAGAAAGCCAGTGAGCAAAAACGATATAGAGGGATGTAGACAGAGAAAAAGAGAATGACAAATCAAATGGGGCAAAACATGAACAACTGGTGAATCTGAGCTTTCTTTGCACTATCCTTATAATGTTTTGTAACTTTGAAATTATATCAAAACGTTCAGTTGCTAGGGGGAAAGACTTTTAATCCACAACGATATAATAAATAATAATTATTGGTTTGTCAGTAGATTGTCAGTAACGCTATAAACATTATCAGCAATCATCAGTAAGTATTGAGACTTGTTCTCTTTTTCCCAAATGATAAGGAAGAATGGACAGTGCCACAACCTTTTCCCTGAAACATGAATGCAGAGCTGGGTTTGCTGTTTCCAGTGACCGCACCTACAGAAATTTCTCTTTGCCTTTGGTGGAATAATTTGGTCCACATTTATCCATATTCATCAAGTGCTACAATGGAAATCAAATACTAACCAAAGCCTTTGTCCAAAAGCTAAGCTGAAATAAGACATGATTGCTTTTGATGTCTTCAACACAAAACTCTTTGATTGAAAATAGTTATATATTCAATGATGAAGCATTTCTGTCTTGTATTTTCAGAATGGCTTCCCTTCTGAGCAAATTTAGGATAAAATTTGCAGACATCCATGTCATTGGTGACATCAACGTTAAGCCAAACAAAGAAAGGTATGAATATTTAACAAGATCCACTGTTTATCCATGGTAAACTCTCTCCTCTTTTGTGTTGATTATTAGAAGGTTAAAATGTTACGGGTTTACTGCTGTGACTTCCTGATAGGATGTCATAAAAGGGGATTTTAAATAATCATGACACAGAGCTATCAGGTTCTAACAGAAGGAAAAGTTTTTAAGGTGAAGATGAGCTTGAGAAGAAGAACTGCGGAAACATAGTTTAGTTAGCATTTTAGAATTGCCTTTCACATTATGCTTTCTATGGTGGGAACAGTAGCAGGAAGCATAAGCTCAGAAAATTCTAACCTGAGCAGTTAGGGTAAGTTTACATTATTTAAAGTTACTGGTGGGGCATCCTGAATGGGAAGCCTATGAGAGCCCCCAAAGGGGATTTCTAAAACTATCTGAAGCCTGGCAAGGAAAGGTATTGGTTCCAAAATTTTAAAATGAAAAAAAAAATTGAAATAATTGTTTAAATGCCTTCAAAACAGCATCATTTTAACCTCATTAATTTTTAAATTTGTGAAGTCCAAGATATTTGAAAACAATTTGTAGGTTAGATCTTCACAGGAGTTCCCAGAGGTATAAGAAGATTGTCTAGAAATTACAACAGATCATAAATTAAAATATTTAGAGCAATGATTTCACAATCATAAAATATTTTCAATTGTTTACAGTTCAAAATCATGTTTAGCGTTGCATCTGTATGCAGTTTAGTACATTTGATTTGGTGTGGCATGGGTTCTCCCAGGGTGGAAAGAGGAGACACAAAGGTCTCAGTATGGCCTAGGTCCTTGCTAGACTCTTAGACCTCTTCTCATTTCTGTTGACCACCTCCTATAGTTCTTGATGAGTTGCAACTCCACATTCCTCAAACCTTCTTGCTCTGTCTTTCTTCTGATTCATTGTTATCCCAGATGAACTTAGTAACTAACTGAAAATTATCCAGATTTAAGATGTATTCTTATTGACCAAATGGCAATCTTGAACCTCATGTCATTTGAGGGTATTCGTGATTCCTCTAAGGCTATGCATCAGTTAAAACAGCTTTATGAAATGTCTTAACTGATAAGAAAGCTAGAATTGACAGGGTTGACCTGGATTATTATGATGTAATATTTCCTTATATCATAAATACCACTAATGCCTTTCATTCCTATATTTCACAGTTACAAAGTTAAGAAAAATTAAGAACAGATTTATTATTCTCCTCGGTAAATGGAATTAAGATTTTTATATGAACTAAGTTGTCATGCAGTAACCTCTGGTAGCCTTGCACATTTCATTTGAAGAATTTTAAATCCTAAGTCATTGCCCCTTGGCACTTGCAGTGATGTGATCAAACGGGCTCATCTTATAGCTCTAATTGGAGGAAACACATTCTCTTCCATAACACAGCAGGTACAATGATTCCCCAGTATGTGCCACTTAGCACCAGACCACAGCCTGCCAGCTCTCTGCCAATACGGGACCGTTTACTAAGGGGGCAACAGAGGATGAGATGGTTAGACAGCATCACCAACTCAATGGACATGAGTCTGAGCAAACTCTGGAGATAATGAAGGACAGGGAAGCCTGACGTGCTGCAGTCCATGGGGGTCACAAAGAATCGGACGTGGCTTAGCAACCGAACAACAAAGAGAGCATAGTCACAGTGTCCCCTACTGAACTGGGATTCTCTATAAGCCCTGGCTCAGTGCTGGCCACAGACCAGTCACCTGCTTCTTGTAACTGAATTCTTCTTGCTGTTATTTGACTTAGCAGCAGCTGAGGACTGTCTGTGCTTGCTGATCAATTTGTTTCTATATCCTTTGCCTCTTTACCCATCAATATGATTTTTTCTACCCAAGCCTCGGTATCCTTGCCTCTGTTTTGTACTAGTCTCTGCCCAGCCCTTGGTCACCTGTATACCCATCCTTTCTGTTCTATCACTGAGGATGTTGCTGTATCACTAACGATGCCTCTTCCTTCTTTGAGTGTCCATCAGAGCCTCAATGCTCTTCATCTTCGTACCCTTGACCTTTGTTCCATGGTTTCCTCTTCTCAAGGAGAAAACTCTATGCACAGTCAAAAGAAACAGAGGACCAAGGCATTTGTACTTTTGTCCTGGTATCTAAATTTGACTTTAGACACCATTCTGGCTTGGTGTTGTTTCCATATGCTCTGCATCCTACAATGAAGAGATCTATTTCCCTTTCTCAGGAAAAAAAAAAAATTCATTTTCACAGTTCTGGAGATTTTCTCTGTGATATTTCAAGGTGTTCAGGAAGATGTAAGGAAAAAAAGCATTCTTACCAGAATAACTGTAGTTAATGTACCCTGATGTGAAGACAGAAGGCCACCCAGAAGAGGTGTGCTAGAAGGTGTGCCATCCTTCTCTTTTCAGTTTCTGCTGTGACCAATGCCATGTTACTTCATAGAACAGCCACCTGTCTGATGCTGGCGATGCCTTTTCCAGTATTTGAAGATAAGTTTTAGAACAGAGAATGGTCATCCAGTAAATCTCACAAATGGCCACTTCCCTGGTGACTCAGATGGTAGAGAATCCATCTGTAATGCAGGAGACGCAGGTTCCATCCCTGGGTCGGTGAGATCCCCTGGAGAAAGGAATGGATACCCACTCCAGTATTCTTGCCTGGAGAATTCCATGGCCAGAGGAGCCTGGCAAGTACAGTTGATGGGGTTGCAAAGAATCGGACATGACTTGAGTGACTAACACTTTCACACTTGACCACACCTGGAATCGTTGTGATAATTTTTAAAAGGCAAATTCCCTGAGTGGTTTAATAAGAGAAACAGAACTCTTCAGTGGCCTGATGCAACCCCAGGCCCAGAGCCCAAAGCTTACAATGCTGGCTCAACTTCAGCTTTCAGGGGCCTTATGGCTAGACAGCCCTGCTCTACCATTAACAACAATCTCCCAATTGTTGTTCTTCCTTGGTCACCCATTTTCACACAATGTTAGCAATAGTTCACCGTCAATGATTTCCATGTTGGAGGCTAATGTTAAATGTCCTTCAACTGCACTTAATAGATCTTTCAACTGCTCACAAAACATGAGTAAATCTTGATGGAGACATTCTATCATAGAAACGTTATCTATAAATATGGTAGAGTAAGGGTGAAAAGGAGTAAAAAGCTAAGTTAATGAGAAAACAATTGGGCCAGGGAAACTGAAAAGCTATTGTGGTTAAATTTCTTTTTTTATTGTATAGACTGAATTAAAAGTCATAGGCAAAAAAGACAGCAATCATTAAACAGAAATCAAAGAGAAACTGGAAGCAATTAACTAGATAATTTAGTTGAAATATGCTAGTGTGATCACAAAAACAACAAATACATTAATGTGTAAGAAGAAATTTTATATGAATTTTAGGGGAAATTTTTATGCAGTTTAACCTTGTTATTATGAGGAACAAGGATGGGAAAGGCAGGAAACCTATAAGTAAAATTTTTTAATTGAATTAATTCGCACTTATATTTAATAGTATGTAATACTTAAACTATTCTAGAATCAATTTTAAGATATAATAAGAATGACCATGGGCTTCCCTAGTTTCTCAGCAGTAAAGAATCTGCCTACCAATGGAGGAGGTGTAACAGACTCAGGTTTGATCCCTGGGTCAGGAAGATACCCTGGAGAAGGAAATGGCAACCCACTCCAGTATTCTCGCCTGGGAAATCCTATGGACAGAGGAGCCTGGCAGGCTACAGTTCATGGAGTTGCAAAACAGTAGAATACAATTTAGCAACTAAATAACAACTGTAACAATAAGAATGACCAGATTTAATAGAGAATCAAAATAGAAATCTAAAATGACCTTTGGACCACCAAGCTATGAGCCACTCATTGTGGTCAGTGAAATGCTAGATCAAGCTTGCCTGGCTTATGTGCCCAACTTAGCCAATCTGGCTGGCAAAAGGGATAGAATTGTGCTGACTGGCTGATATTGAGGATAGAGTCATTCCCATCCAAACTGTAGTGGAGAAACATAGTATGGATGCCTGGGGCGACAAGCAAACAATCTTTATTCCACTTTCAATTTCTTAGGAAACTATTTTTGAAGTGGTCTTTCCAAAAAGCACCTGGACCGAGATGCAAATAAAACTCTTATCCCTGATCAAAATAATTGTCTGTAAAGCTTAAACAGAGAAACAGTCAACTGCTAATCTCAGTCCCATGGTTGTTGAGTAAAATGAATGTCTTGCTTTTACAGGGCACTGCATACTTTTCAGAGCACGGCCATCCAAATCATCATTCTAACACTCGCATCAGTCTCACACCAGCTCTGAGCAGCCATTGTTACCCCTGTTATAGGCTAGGTTATCCAGGTCAAGGAGGACAATGGAAGAACTGGAGCACGAACCCAGGCTCTTCTCTCCTAGGCCAGCACCTCTGCACTGATGACCACCAAGGTCTCTAAAAGCACAGCACTGTTGGGAGGAATAGCAGATAAAAGTATTACATGGTTGAAAGAATAATTGGGCATATCAGTCTTATTCCCTCCTACTCATTGTCTACCATTCTGAATAAGTCAGGAGAAGGCAATGGTAACCCATTCCAGTACTCTTGCCTGGAAAATCCCATGGACGAAGGAGCCTGGTGGGCTGCAGTCCATGGGGTCACTAAGAGTTGGGCACGACTGAGCGACTTCACTTTCACTTTTCACTCTCATGCATTGGAGAGGGAAATGGCAACCCACTCCAGTGTTCTTGCCTGGAGAATCCCAGGGACGGCGGAGCCTGGTGGGCTGCTGTCTATGGGGTCGCACAGAGTCGGACACGACTGAAGCGACTTAGCAGCAGCAGCAGCAGCTGAATAAGTCAAAGCATCAGAAATCTACTGCGTTAAGTATCTCTTCAATCTGTTAACAGCAGCACACTGGTGGGAACAAACTACTCCTTAGCAATCTCTGTACTTTCATCTGCAAGTCCTAAATCAGGAAAACTGATGAGACCACTGAAATCTTTGCGCTAAGTCACTTTAGTCATGTCTGACTCTTTGTGACCCTGTGGACTGTAGCCCTCCAGGCTCCTCCGTCCATGGGATTCTCCAGGCAAGAATATTGGAGTGGGTTGCCATGCTCTCCACCAGGGGATCTTCCCTACCCAGGGAACTGAACCCACGTTTGTTACATCTCTGCATTGGCAGGCAGGTTCTTTACCACTTGCACCATCTGGGAAACTGAAATCATTGCTTCATGCTTTAATTCCTTAACCTAAAAGCACATTAATTCTAGTTATCATTCATTCCAAAGTTATTAAGTTTTAAGAAAGCCACGATATATAAAACCAAAGAAAACTATTTATATTTGACATCATCTTATAGTAGCATATGGAAGACAACTGCTCCTATAAATTATGTTTTGTTTTGTGCTATCATTTTAAAAATAAATCTTATGAGATTCTTATGATAGATAAGAATGAGATTTTTCAGCACTTTTTAAAATGTTCTACAGTTCTGAGATACGGCTCCTAATTTTCTAGTCAATGATTTTTTCTTAATTGCCCTAAAATGGCCTCAGATTTTAAAATGTTATTGATTTTTGTTCTTTCCTCTAATGTGCACCTGAACAATAGCCATTTGAACATCTCAGACAGCAACATCAGACAGCAGAAGGACAAAGGCAGCATTATTTACAGCAAACATTCAGATTGTTCTATAGCCATTAAACTCACTCACTCACTATTCTCCGACCTACCCACAGCCTCCTGCATTAAGGTGGGAGCTGCCATGTGGGCTAAAGGTGAGGAGGGCAACCCTATCCAGCTCTCAGGGATGCTGGTTCATCTCCTACATTAATTCATAATCATCTCCCATAGAACCTGTAAAATAAGCAAATGGAAACTCATTTATGGGCTAAAGTGTCTACGTTAAAACTGTGCCTTTGACTATACTATGTAGAACGTGTAATTGCAGAGTAATTACCATCTATGTGTTTGTGTGTTTATATTGAGGATTTATTAATAATGCCTAGTAGGCTATCAAGGCCTCATACCCCTTAAGGTCTTTCCTTGGGTAGGGAAGCACTATGATAGCCATGGTTTTACTTACAGTCTCCTGCAAAGATAAGTCTTAGAAGATTTGCATGACATTCAGCTCTGATTCTGCAGCCAGCATACCTAGTCACACCTGGAGTATCTGTGAAATAATGAGTTAGTTTCCCACTGTGAGGCCTCTTTTATAATTCCAATTTCAGCTGGAAAGTCTTTGAAGAAATGATTGAACCATATCGTCTCCATGAAAGCTGTAAAGATTTAACAACTGCTGAGAAATTAAAGAGAGAAACTCCGTGGAAAATTACAGATGCAGAACTGGAAGCAGTCAAGGAAAAGGTAAGGACTTTTTTTCCTTAATCTTTACTTTGCTATCTAACTAGCTGAAAAAGAAAACAGTGGTTGATTTAAAGATCAAGAAGTAATGTATCTATTATAGAATTTCATTTATTCACGATCTAGGGTTTCTGCATATTTCAAGTCCTTTTTCAATCATATTAGTGAATGTGAGGATTTAGAAAACTGCTTTCATTTTTTAGTATAAAATCAAGATTTTTAAGTTGAAAACAGGCTATTGATACATATTGTGAAGCCTTCTTTCCAATTTAATTTTATAGTAAAGGGGACAGACCCATCAGACTAAAATAATTTCAGTCAATACATATGCAAAGTAAATAGAGATTGCTCACAGTCTGACACAATAAAAAGAATTTTAACCTGATAAAATTAGCTATAAAAACTTACATAGGGATCTGAGAAAATCTGTAATTGGAACACTGAGTATGCAAATTGGATCTGGAACATCTTGTAGGATGGATGTGAAATGGTGAGCTTTTCTAGATAACCCAAGAAGATGGGAGTTACCTGCATCTGGCTCGAACTGAATGAAGTTGCAACAGTGAGGATGATGAAGAGGGCAAAGACATAAGATTAAGGCAGAAAGATTAACATCTGAATTGGATTAGACATTCAAAGAAAAGGACCTCAAGAAGCTCTAAATGACAAAATTTAAGCCATATTAGGAGCTGAAGGTGGAACAGATTAGAGCAGGAGATATTAAAAGCCTTTCAAATTTAGTAGAAAAAATACTGAGCTAAGAATCATAAACTCTGTACAACAAAGTGCCCAGTTCTAACAAAAGCTTTTCATATAATTGAACAGATCACTTATCTAAGCCTTGGCTTCTGAACCAGTGAAATGTAATAATAAATATTAGTCTCATCACTGCAAAATAGTTAATGTAGTTATTTTTCCAAATGAGTCTTTTGGCGACTCTTTCATTGAAACCAGTCTCCTGTGCTGGTAAAAATCAAAGAGTTTAAAGAAAGATTAGACTAGGGTATAATCTATGTTCTTAGCATACCAAATTAGTTTCAAGATTAGGTTAGGTTTCTTCCACAGCAAACCTGTTCCCCAGCACTGGCCATTCTCGTCTTTTTACTGTTATCCATGTTGCTTGCTTGTTTTTTTCTTCCAGAATTTAATAAGCCTCTATACCTCAGTGGGGCTTCCCAGGTGGCTCAGTGACAAAGAATCCACCTGCCAAAGCAGGAGACGTGGGTTCAATCCCTAGGTCGGGAAGATCCCTTGGAGAAGGAAATGGCAACCCACTCCAGAATTCTTGCCTGGGAAATTCCATGAACAGAGGAGCCTGGCATGCTGCAGTCCATGGGGTCACAAAGAGTTGGACATGACTTAGCAACTTAACAACATAACACAATGGTCTTATTCTTTATATTTCTAATATTTTCCATCAGTTTCTAAAACACTGTAAGTTTCCAAACCTGAACGAAAAGGTTTTGCTTTTTTTTTAAATGAGGCTTTCCTACTTGTCTATAATTAGAGGAAAAAAGATAAATTCTCATTCATAATTCTGGGAAACTGCCCTCAACAAAATCTGAATGTTTTCCACAGAGTTACCGCCAAGTTCGACTGAATGAACTCTTACAGGAGCACTCAAGAGCTGCTAATCTCATAGTCCTGTAAGTATCATTGCAGACATTTAAAACTGTTACAGAGAAATCTCAGGTACATGGGCTAGTCAATACAAAAGCTCAGAACAATTCAGGCGGAAAGCTAAATTTGGAACATGTGGGAAAATAAACAGCACCCTAAGACAATGGGGCCCACGGGCTTTAGAGGGCTCCATATGGACTTTACTCCAGACATGCCCCACCCAAAGGGCCAGGACACACGGCACCTAGAATCCTCATTCCCTGTCTAGACCTCACTCTAGGAACCTGACCCTGGAATTCTGTGCCAGTTAAGCCCCAAGTTGGCCAAGGTTCCCAGGCCCCTTCCCTGGATAGCTGCTCCTGAGGTGTGGAGTCCATGGCATGTTCTCAAGGCTCCTTACCATGTGAGAAGAGGCCAGGGCAGGAGAAAAAAGGGTGCGCTTTTCCATTTCCACTCTTTGTCCTCCACCCCACAAATATTAGGGGCATACCTGCTGGAAATATGAATGCTTATCTAAAGATTCATTGCTAAACATGAAACCCAGCAATTTCACATTTATATCTCATGATCTAACTCCTAGGTACAAGGGTAAGTATGTCTTCAAGCAAGGTCTACATTGGAAGACTATTCATCTAAGAGATAGACTGGTGTCCTGCGATGGGTGATAGAGCCCAAATAGCTATTTCTCTCAAATATAATAAGAGCTTTAAACTATTAGGAAAAATCATTTTTCCTCCAGAAAAAATGGGGAGACGTATTCGTTGATCACATTTTCTATTTAAAGAGTGAAAATCTATTTATGCTTTGCCTCTATTCTAATGGGCTTCCCTGGTGGCTCAGATGGTAAAGAATCTGCCTGCAATGCAAGATATGCAGGTTTGATCCCTGGGTTGGGAAGATCCCTGGAGAAGGGAATAGCAGCCCACTCCAGTGTCCACAGGGTGGCAAAGAGTCGGTCATGATGAGCCACTAACACTTTCACTTTCACACTTTCTATTCTATTACAATGCCCAAGTCTATTTTTCTGGTTTGTAAATATTTGTATTATCTGAGAAACATCTCAATTTAACATCTATATTCAAAATAATTTCAGCGCTTTCATTTTGTGGGGGAGGCATATATACAGTTTAGGCTACTTGTTATTATAAAGCTCAGATAGCTAATGATGTTACTGTTGGTACTAACTGTCATGTTTGTTCTTTATTTTTCTTCCATGCTGTCAGGAGCCTTCCAGTGGCAAGGAAAGGATCTATATCAGATTGGTTGTACATGGCTTGGTTGGAAATCCTCACAAAGAACCTCCCTCCTGTCTTACTAGTTAGAGGAAATCACAAAAATGTCCTGACATTTTACTCTTAAAAGATCTTTATCCTTAAAGATAAAGGATTAGAACACGTTTTAATTTAATGTATGAATAATTAGGAAACAAGTTCCAGTACTTTATGTTGTAAATGTGATCTGTGGATATTCAAACCTAGAAGACTATCCTATAGGGTTCCAAGTAAATTTTGCCATTTTTAAATTATTACTTAATGGGAACCATTTTTTAAATCAGTTTAAGGGAGTGTCAAAGCCAATGCTACCCTTAGAAAAACATCTTGTCAATGCTATTTAAAAACATGAAAATTAAGCAAACATATGCTGGCTTATTATGCCCATGAAAACTCAACTTATTGTAAGCTTTTCCAGGCACACCTAATCTTTTGTTTGCTTCTAGGGCCTGGTAGTGGCCTCAGCCCCACAGCAGTTTCTCATTAAATGCTTATTGACAGGCTGGTATAGTAACCATGGGTGGTTATCAAAGGAAAAGACCAACTGGGCAGGAAACATGATTATACTTGGTCTTCTGAGAAGCTTACACTCACAAAGAAGATTTGAAAATCAATAACTAAAAACTTTAAGAGGTAACCTGAGTCTCCACAATGTTTAAAACACTTACCTAAGTAAGGTTATTTAATATAACAGATTATATACTGAGAGTGATCTGAGCAATTGCTGATAACATACAGCTTCAATTTGGGGCTGACTGAAAAATATATTAGCTGAAAGAGGAAGCAAAATATATTCTGATTAAATATGCAATATATTCTGTTCTTAATATATAAATTTTAATTGCTTTCCCCACTAAATATTTAGACATTTTATTACTTTGAATATTTTTTTCTAATTAAGTGGTTAGCATAGATGAAGTCTTCATAGATGTCTAATTGGAAATCCAATATCACACATTTTCAAACTGTTGTAAAGAAATATATCCTGAATCATATTTTTAGTTACTTTATATAATGATTATAGAGAATTAAAAGATAATTAAAATTTGATGTAGAAAAATTTGCAAATTTGGAATATATAAGTATTGATTTTTTTTCATTTGTTAGTATTCATACAATACTTAATCACATTAAAAACTACCAAAATTTTTTTCTGATGGATGTGTTGATTATTTTTCCCTGACATATGGTTGCTGTTTATTGTAACTGATAAAAAATATGAGGGAGAAAAAGTCAACCTGAAATAAAAGCACTCAAATTTGTTTGCTCTGGTCTTGTTTTTTCCTTTCAGTCACTAAAATCACACTGCAATGGTGTTATCAGATGTGAGCCTGAAAATTTCAATCAGTTGCCTCACTCATTTGCAGGTTGTTTAAAGCTAGGGTTCAAGATTAGGATTTCAAGTCAGACTCTGGCCTCAGAAGGATGACTAGGGAGGGAAAAGGGAAACAGCAAAGCGTAAGAAGCAGGATATCTGTATTCCGAAACTGACACCATTGGACTTAACTCAGGCCTGGGTTAACCCTCTCTCTTGAGTCCTCTGTACCTGAAATTCAAATGGTTAGATGCTATCCTGGTGACCAGGACAAGGAGCACCCAGCTTTTCATCTGGGGCCTGACACTTCTCAGAAACACTTGAGAGGGTCTCTGGAAACAGTGAGAAGTCATGTGACTATATAACAGGAAATTCTGGCTCTAGTTTCTTGGAGAAGCTGTTGCATGTTAGGTCTCCTAAGAAACAGAAAGTTTAGCATGGAGCGTGTTTATTAAGAACTCCCGTTGGAAGGAGAAGGAGAAAGCAGGAAGGGTTAGGGAAAGGTGAGCTGAAATGCAGTCCCAAGGACAGCCTCAGTGACCCCACAGGGAGCTCTGGAGACAGAAGGTTCATTCAGAGTAGCCCCAAGGAAGTCTGAGAGGGCCAGACCTTTATACTCCCACATACATCAGTCGCATACATCAGTCACTGAAGGTGGGTGGCCTAGGAAGGGGTAGGAACCTGGACGTGACAAGTCTCTGCAGCTGAGCCATTCCAAAGGGCTGAACAGTTGAAGTCTGTCTGCTGACAGTACTCCCAGATGCTGAGGCAATAAGGCCTTTATTAAACAGGGTCTGGGTGGGGCATCACCATGCCGACTGCAGGGGTCAAATAAAGTAGTGATTAAAAAAAAAACACTCAGATTGGCCTAAGTTCAAATCTCAGTCTAACCATTTATTAGTTTTATTACCTTAAATAAGTTATTTAATTTTTTGAAGGTTGTTGATAAGATGGTGATTGAAGGGATAACGAAGGAGAAATTAACCAAGGAGGAGTACATGGACTGAGAGAAAAAGGGATGGGTGATTCTGAAGTCAAGAGCAGGGAAACAGGTTAGGGCAGCAGAAAATTGAAAAGATGGGAGTATGATCAGCTGCCAGTGGGTTTCTGTAGCCCTCAGTGTCCTGTCCTTGACCTTTGATTTATCCAACTCTATCTGCCCAACCTCCTACAGTCTCTAAGTTCACAACCGGGCTTCTGAGCAAGGAGGAGAAGGTACACATTCGTGTTCATTGATGTCCAACTTCCTCTGTCCCCTCATTTTGTGCATCCGTCTCATCAGCTTCCCTACACCTTCCTCACAACGCCTTTTCAAAATCTTCACTTTTTCAGTTGATGACCCTGCCGCCATCCTACAACACAGCCAGGTACCCATAGATATTAAACTTTCTTATTAAGGAGGAACATACTAGGAGCATTGTCTTACAATGTCTTCCCTTAATACTCAATTTTAGAACTCTTTCAATGGAAGGATTTTAAAAAGATTATAGATTCCTGAGAGCAATCATAAGCCCACTAAATTAGAATCTATAGGGCAGGGACCAAGGAATCTGTATATTTTGATGATCCACGAGATTTTGGAACTACTGCTTTAGGCAGACTGCCTTATTACTGTGACGTGACTCCTACTATGGGCTGATGCCTCCAACTTTATATTTCTTTCTTTTCTAAAAAAGATTTTTTATATGGACCACTTTTAAAGTCTTTATTGAATTTGTTACAATATTGCTTCTGTTTCATGTTTTGGGTTTTTTGGCTATGAGGTGGGGATATTAGCTCCCTGACCAGGGATAGAATCCACACCTCCTGCACTGGAAGACAAACTCTACTGAACCACCAAGGAAGACCTCTAAATGTATATCTCTAACTCAGAGCTTCCCTAAGTCACAGCTACAAATATTCAATCACTAATTTGCATGGTATTTCTCTTTGTATTTGGGTGGGGCAAAATGTTTGCCCCACCCAAATAGGTCAGTGTGCAACCAATGCTCCTGAGAAAAACTCAGGGTCACAGGAAATAATTGCAAGGGACCCTGGGAGGATTCCACTAACCCCTCCCTGCAGTTTGCATGTGAAGAGGTAAGAAGCTGAAGGTAGGAGACAGAAAGTACAGCACTGGGATGGATACCAAGAAGGGCTATTGGGAGAAGCCACAAGGTATATCCAGTGTGCACTCACAGCAGACATGGGTGTTGCAGGAGAGAATCTCATAGGTGTCCTTGAAAGGCACCAGAATGATATGTGCCAGCCATAGAGGCTGAGCCAGAGACAAAATCAGGCCTCAGTACACAACTTCTTGTAACACAGAGAAGAAAACTCAGATGGGTAATCCTGTCCTTGGGTCTCGCTGTTGTTAGGATGCTGGGCTGCTAAACTGGCACTGCAAGCTGCTAGCAATGAGACCCTTAGCTGAAGTTAAATAGGAGGAGTGTAACAATAACCAGGTGGTAAGGTGGAGGTCACTGTGTCCGTCACAGTAGATCGGCACATCTGCTTATTGTCAGACTGAGCATCTACAGGTTCCTTGCTGCCTCCCACAGTTCACCTGGAGCCAGTCCACCGAGATATTTCCATTTTCTTCTGCAGAGATGCTGGGGACACACTGACATAAGGATGAAATCTGTCTGGATTCCCAAGTGGAGAACAGGAGAAATTCCTCTTTGGGTGTGACTCAGATGTCCCAGCTCCTGACAGAACAGGGCATCTCCATGAGTTGCAGTAAGAGCCAAGAGGTCAAACCAAGAGGGCTCAGGCCCAAGCAACTGACCCAGGCATTCCCCTGGGGCCAGCAGCTGCCCCAGAGTGTGCTAGCTCTGATCTACAGGTAAAATCTCTCCAGGGAAGGTGTGGGCATCCCTGGTGGCTCAGACGATATAGAATCTGCCTGCAATGCAGGAGATCTGGGTTCAGTCCCTGGGTTGGAAAGATCCCCTAGAGGAGGGCATGGCAAATCACTCCAGTATTATTGCCTGGAGAATCCCATGGACAGAGGAGACTGGAGGGCTACAGTCTATGGTTTCACAAAGAGCTGGACACAACTGAGTGACTTTCACTCACTCAGGGAAGGTGTGCTGGTCATTCTTACCTCGTTAGGATTTCTGATGGTGCAAACCACCACCTTGGTCTCCCTTTTTTAATGCAGAAAAAAAATGTTTTCAAAAAGAACGTACAATGTGTTACTTCATCTTATCTACCACACCATTCTAAACACACTATTTTAGGGCCCTGCTGCTGCTAAGTAGCTTCAGTCGTGTCCGACTCTGTGTGACCCCATAGACGGCAGCCCACCAGGTTCAGCCGTCCCTGGGATTCTCCAGGCAAGAACACTGGAGTAGGTTGCCATTTCCTTCTCCAATGCATGAAAGTAAAAAGTGAAAGGGAAGTCGCTCAGTTGTGTCCGACTCTTAGCGACCCCATGGACTGCAGCCCACCAGACTCCTCTGTCCATGGGATTTTCCAGGCAAGAGTACGGGAGTGGGTTGCCATCACCTTCTCTGATTTTAGGGCCCATTAAGGAATAAAATTCTCTGCTGTTTAAACTATGATATAATATTCTATCACTTAGCATTTTGTTATATTAATTGAGATATAATTTTTAGGCTTATGCAGGTATAGAATTTTAAGCCATATATTATTCCTATGCATATTACAAAAAAGGGAAAGATAAGTGAAATAAATTTAGTTCCACTTCAGAGTCCCGCTCTTCTCTTCACCTGTCCACTAAGTTTATGTCTGTTTCTCAGAACAGACAGGAGGAGCACTAATGACTCAGCATTTCTCACAGGGGAAGATCGATGGACACTATTTTCTCATTGGCATTAATAATTTTGATAATTCTGGGTTCTAGTACAGTTTTTTAACAGCTTAAATTTGTCTCCTAACAGAATTTAAAACATTGTGTATAAATCCTGATGCATTAAAGAGCATAAAAAGAGGGAAAAAAATAATCCCAAAATGTCAGAAAAAAATTATCATTAAAAAAAGCGAAATCATATTATAGAAGACAAACATACAAGAAATAAACAAAACACAAATGTGTGCATCTTTTTAAACAGACTCTCAAATTTAATAATAAAACAAAATTAAACACTATTCTATCTGCTAGCATAATCTAAATTATATATCGAAAAAGGTTAAAAACAAAAGAATAAATAAAGATATATAGACACATTCAAACAAAAAGAACAGAGTTGGTAATCTTAATTTCAAAGTTAAAGATTAAAAGAATTAGGGAGGATAAGAGAGCATCATTTTTTATTTTTAAAAAGATATACAGTCACAATATAGCTATGATAATAATGGAACTTTATGTAAATAAATAATGTCGTATATTGACATAAACAATATAAGAATTGCTGAAAATGAGGAGAGTCACTACAAAAGCCAATTTTCTTAGGAAACACCTTACCTATATCACTACCTTTGACAGATCAAGTATAGAAGAAGTCAAACTACATTTTTTAAAAATGGATTTAATAGGCACATAATGCTCACCCACAAAGACTATACTGTCTTTTGGAAATCTATAGAATGTTTATAAAAACAAATTACATATTAGATAACTCAGTAAATTCTAAAATGTAGAAATAGGAAATATTGTACTTTTACCACAATAAATAAAACTAATCATATCTACAAATATACAAACAACATCAAAAACCTTACTGCAAAAATAAAATTCTAATTATTTCAGGTCAAAAAAGAAAGAAATAGGGCTTTCCTCGCGGCTCAGTAGTAACGAATCCACTTGCCAATGCAGGAGACACAGGTTCAGTCCCTGGTCTGGGAAAATCCCACATGCTGTGGAGCAGCTAAGCCTGTGCACCACAGCCACTGGGCCTGTGCTCTAGAGCCAGGAGCCACGGCGACTGAAGCCTGCGCGCCTAGAGCCTGGGCTTCACAAGAGAAGCCATGACAGGTAGAAGCCCAAGCACCACAGCTAGAAATTAGCCCCCACTTGCTGCAGCTGGAGAAAGCCCAAGCAGCAATGAAAACCCAGCAGAGCCAGAAATAAATAAATATACAACATTTTAAAAAAGAAAGAAAGAACACATTTGACTATTTAGCAAAAATGACATTGAGAATTCCACATAACAATGTATTTTATGCTGATAAAGCAGGCTTGGAGGTAGATTTATATCCATAAATGGATTTGTCAATAAATAAGGAAAATGAAAATTAATGATCCACTCAAGAATTCAGGGACTGTATGAAGTAATTAAAGGAAAGCATGAAGAAGACATTAAGGAAGAAAAGCAGGGAAGTAACATTAAAAGCTGAGGTTCTGGAGTCAGAAAGAGAGGAGCTGTGTCTCAGTTTTCCCTCTTATAGTGGAAGGCTTATTACCTGACCTCCTGAAGAACCATTTTCTCCTATGTAACATGAGCATTATTAAAAGATCTTCCTTTGAGGGTTGTTACAAGAAAATGAGATCTTGTGTATTAAAAGCTGAGTACTTTGTGGTAAATACTTAACTGTTCGACATTATTTTTTTAGAACAGACAAAAACAGCATTCGATAAACTCAAGTGCTGTTTGTTGCTATTGCTGAGAGAAAAAAAGAAGGAAAGTCAAAGGATAAAATTTAAATACACAAATTTTACAAATGAGCAAGGAACTATGGGTACAACTTGGAAGAATGTCCTTTAAAACTCTATCCTGGTAAATTATTAAATTCCAACAAAATATATCAATTGTTAGTAAAATACAAATTCCCAAAAGTAATGTATCATGTTTGAATATCTATTTGTAACTGCATAGAATACCTCTAGAAAAATGCACAAGAAACCAGTTAAGGGTTGAATCTGGAGAGGAAAACAAGATTAATGAAGGACAGCTGCAAAAGAGATTTGCTTTTTTACTATATATCAATAATAATTATGCAAAAACTATATTTTAAAAATCAAATATGTAAAAAAATATTACTAGCTTGCTAGGCTGTGTTTGGTTATTAATTCATGTTTGAAGAGACATATATTGTAAAGGTCATATGAAATAAACTTTTAAAAGTTTTATAAAGTACTCAAAAATATGAGATATCATACCATTATATTTTGTTGCACTTATTTATAACATAAGTAGCTAAAATATCACTGTAGAAAAAGTTGAGCCCACCACACAGCCACTGATAAGTTTAATTGTGTTCCATTTGGACTTTTTTTTTAGATTTTGTTTTTCTAGCTTATGACTCTCCTGGGTAGAGAAAGTAGTAGAGAAGAGAAATGTTGAATTGAATTTACCACTACTGCCTTGCATATTTTATTTGCTGAGGCTCGGGAACGGACAAATATAATTTTAATAGGTTCTGGAGTTTTATTTCCTGAGCAGAATAAAACTCAAAATTGATATTATGCATAGTAGGATGGGGTAATTATAATAATGTGATTAAGTTTGTATGAACCCATGCATTGCAAGTGCAGTATGCTTTTACCCTTTCAAATACAAAATCCAAATAGGGCGCTGTATTAGTTTTCTGTTGCTGCATAATAAATTATCACAAATGTATCAGCATAAAACAATACCCATTTATTATCTCTCAGTTTCTATGGTTGAGAGTACAGGCACAGCTTAACTGGGTTTTCTGCTCAGGGTTTCAGAACTCTGCAGTCAAGGTGTTGGTCAGGGCTGTGGTTTTTTTTTTTTTAATTAATTTTTGGTTGAGCTGGGTCTTCGTTGCTGCATGCAGGCTTTCTCTAGTTATGCTGAGCGGGGGCAACGCTTCACTGCGGTGTGCAGGCTTCTTGCCACGGCTTCCCTTGTTGCAAAGCATAGGTTCTAGGTGCTTCGGCTTCAGCAGTTGTGGCATACGGGCTCAGTAGTTTTGACTTGTGGGCTCTAAACCAAGGGCTCAGTAGTTGTGGTGCACAGACTTTGTTGCTCCATGACATGGGGGATCTTCCTAGACCGAGGATTGAACCCACGTCTCCTGCATTGGCAGGTGGATTCTTATCCACTGTACCACCAGGCAATGGCACCCCACTCCAGTACTCTTGCCTGGAAATTCCCATGGACGAAGGAGCCTGGTAGGCTGCAATCCATGGAGTCGCTAAGAGTTGGACACAACTGAGCGACTTCCCTTTCACTTTTCACTTTCATGCATTGGAGAAGGAAATGGCAACCCACTCCAGTGTTCTTGCCTGGAGAATCCCAGGGACGGGGGAGCCTGGTGGGCTGCTGTCTATGGGGTCACACAAAGTTGGACAAGACTGAAGCAACTTAGCAGTACCACCAGGCAAGTCCAGGGCTTTGTTCTTATCTGAGGCTCGGGGTCCTCTTCCAAGCTTATGCGTTTGCTGGTCAAATTCATTTTGTTGTTGCTATACAACTCATGGTCATTTGCTTCTTGAAGGCCAACAGGAGAGGAAACCTCTTACCTCTAGGTCATCTTTCAAAGGGCTTGCCTGCTTAAGTCAGCCCTACCTGGGTCAATCTTCCTTCTAACTTGAAGTTAACTGATCACGAGACTCTTAATGACATAATCAAAGTCCCTTCACTTTGTCAAACACATAGGTAACCTAGTCATTGGAGTGGCAATCCCATCATACTCATAAGTCGAGCTCAGATTCAAGGGGAGGAGATTTCATAGGATATGAGCATGGAAGGGGCCACCTTACAATTCTGATGACTGCAAATACTATCTCACATTTCTAAAGAACATATATCAGTTACTAAGACCCAAGCTTGGAATCAGATAAGCTAAAAATGGTCTGTGAAGTATCCAAATAAACAAGCAGTAACTAGCAAAAAATGACAGCAAGGATGGTGCAGCAAAACATCAAAAATGTTTTTAAAAAGGAAATACAAGCCTCAAAAACACAGTGGCTTGAGGCTGTAAGTTTAGGAGGCACAGACTCCAGATACTTCACTAGAGCCTGAGGACATCATCACTTGGTGGGAAGATAGCCTAATGCCTGACAAGTTCAGTTTTGTTTTATGCACTCTGGTTAAGAAAGCAGGAATGTTTATAGTTCAGCCTCAGAAAAAATTCTCTTCATGTAATTGACATTGAAGGATGGCTAAGCTTCAGATACCTGGAAAATTAATTTACATGGAACGACTCTGCAGTGAAGCAGGTGTACGGAGCTCTTGGGTGAGACTTAAAGAGTGTCTTTTCAAGTTGGGCAGTTCAAGATAAGGAGTGCGGAAGAACTCAGAAGCTGAGGCCAGGGTCCAGGTTATGAGTGCCATCACTTCAGAGAAAGTGACAAGCAGTGAAGCCTGGAGAAAAGAGCCGAGGCTATCCATCTCAGCCTGGAAGATCTCTCGGCATAGGGTTGCAGAGCCAAAGCTAGGCAGTTAACTTTTTAGAGAAAGACACAGCAATTGCCAAGCTGTGGACTTGGCTGCAGAGCCCTGGGGGCCAAAGCCAGGGTTCTGCTCTTAAGCAGCCATCTCCCCAAAGCTGGTGGCTTTCCTCAGCTTCTGAGTTCAGTTCAGCTGCTCTTTTGGAGGACCAAGAGATGATGAAAAGGAGAGATTTCACCTGCAGACTTTCCTGTTGTTATTTCCAAAGCAGTTACACACTTAAATTTTCTAATTTTCCTGTTGCACTTCTCCCAACAAAGAAGTGGTAGAAATTTCTCAGGGAAGGTGAGGAGCTCAGAGAAGTAAGCAATCACATGTCTTGAATGCTATTAAACTAACGCATCCAGCACATTGGAGAGATATGATTACCAGTTCTATAATTTCCTAATGTTCACAGGAACATTTTCAAAATGAGTTCTATTTTTTAAAGTATTACTTGTGCACCTTGGAGGTGATGTATTCCAAGTTAATCTTCCTTCCCAAAGATGCTCTTTTCGCGCTTTTCCAAATATCAGTAAATGGCAACCCTATCCTTTCCATAAATCTTGTAGTCGTCATCCTTGACTTCTCTCCCTTACTTCACATCTGACCCACCAGCAAATTCTACTGGCTTCAGAGTACATCCAGAATCAAACCATTTCTCATCATTCCCACTGCCACCTCCTGCTCTGTGCTACTACCATCATCTCTTACCTGGGTCACGGAGTAGGGTGAAGGGTCTTCCTGGATCACGGAGTAGCCTCCTGAAGGGTCTTCCTGGATCATGGAGTAGCCTCCTGTACAGTCTTCCTGCCTCAGGCCTTGATCCTCTTCTGTCTCATATCAAAATAGCAGCCCAGGCAATCCTGTTCAATGAAATAGGGCATGCCACTCCTCTTACGAAAATATTCCAATCGTTTCCCATTTCACTCACTGGAAAAGCCACTGTCCTTACAAAAGCTTCTAAGGCCCTACAATTGCAACCCTCAGTCCCTGCCTCTGTAACCTCATTTTCTACAATGTCTAGCTTCCCATCACTCTATTTAGATCACACCAGCCTTTTTACAGATGAGTTTGTACCTCAGGACCTGAGTGCTTGCTGTGATCTCTGTCTAGAATGCCTTTCTCCCAAATGCCACTTCCTTCAAGGTTGGTTAAATGGCCTCCACCCTTAGTCCCACACCTGTGTGCATGCTCAGTCGTGTCCGACTCTTTGCAACCCCATGTGCTGTAACCTACCAGGCTCCTCTGTCCATGGGATTATCCCAGAAAGAATACTGGAATGGGTTGCCATTTCCTCTTCCAGGGGATCTTCCCAACCCAGGGACTGAACCCACGTCTCCTGTGTCTCCAGCATTGGCAGGTGGGTTCTTTACGACTGAGCCACTGGGGAATCCTATATCTGGCAGATAGCATATTCTCACTGAGGCCTTCCTTGGGCACTTTCTCTAAACTGCAAGCCTACATTCCACATCTCCCTCTCGTGCTGTGCTATTCTCTTTAACATTCAGCACAGTTTATTTTAATTGCTTCTTCTATTTACTGTCAGACTAGTTTTTGTCTGGTCTGTTCTATGCTCTGTCCCCAAAGTCTAGACCAGTGCCTAACAAATTGAATACATTCAGAAAGATTTGTTGGAAGGGTGAATGGATGCAGGCACTGAGAGGAATAGGAAGTATTCCCCCGCCACCCCCTTGGAGGTCTGATTTTTGACTCACGGTGGAGCTAAGCTCAGCAGCCTCAGCCCTAACCCATGCCAGCCATGTACCACATTCCACACCCTCCACTGTGTGTCTCTGAATATGTGGGTCCTGCTGCCTAGAATGTCTCTCCTTGTTTATCTCACCATTATTTTTATCCTCATTTATTTCACTACCAATGAGTTTACTGGCCATCTGGTGTTGTTTCTTTGGTCAATTCAACCAAAATGTGCCAGGCTCTAAAGATATGCAGACACACTGTTCTAAGCTCCTAAAATAACCATCTTCTCTGGTCTCAAAAAGTTTATGGTATAGAGAGACAAGCAAACAAGCATATAAAATAATAATGGATTATGAAAAATACTGTGAAGGAAATAAAGAGAAAAGCATGGCAGAGAATAACAGAAAGGGCAGTACTTACACAGGGTATTTGGAAGGGAGGCCATCTATAGATTTAAGGATGAGAAGATGATGACAGTGCTGAACTTTTATGTGACCCCCTTGGATCCTAGAAAACAATGATGATTAAGAAATCTCAATATTTTCTTCTCCAAATTCCCCATCCTTTTGTGTTCTAGAAAATTACTAACTGTAATGAGCCATCACTCCCCACAAAGCTTAGATAAGGCTTGCTGTCCACTCTTTCTCATGACTCCCATAAGATTTGTAAATGGCTCCCATTTTTGGTGATAAGGCCAAACCCAGACCGTTCCCCTTTTGTTGACACAGTCAGAGATCTCTAACTTTCTTGTCTCATGAATAATTAGCCAAGATTAGAATTGTTTGTTCCCCTGAAACCAACTGAACATTTTCTGTTTCACTGAAGCTTCTTTGATTGAAAAAAACTCCCAACTATAAATGACTCCACCTGTAACTTGTCTGCTCCTCCCTATAAAATCCAGTACAATCCCCCTGCTGAGACATGGTGCAGTAGGCTAAATAAGGGCCCTACAAGGTATTCATGTCCTAATCCCTGAAATCTATGTATATCTTACCTTTCATGGAGAAAGGGTTTTCGCAGATGTTGTTAACGAGCTTGAGTGAGACAGTGATCCAGATTATCTGGTTGGACCCTAAGTAGAATCACATGTATCCTTGTAGGAGGGTTGCAGAAGGAGAAAATTGTGGATAAAAGAGAAGGCAGCCATATGATAGAAGCAGAGTCAGAGAAAAAATACTACATCACTGGCTTTGAAAGCAGAGGAAGAGACCATGAGACAAGGAAGTCAGCTCTAGATGTGGGAAAAAGGAAGGGATCAGTCTCGCATGGACCTTCCATAGGCAGCACAGTCCTGCCAACATCTTGATTTTAGCCACGCTAAGATTCAATTCAGATTTCTGGCCTGCAGAACTATAATAGAATAGCTCTCTATTCTTTAAAGCCACCAGTTTTGCAATGGTCTGTTACAGCAACGACGGCAAACTTAATGCATACTCCAATCTTCAGATCTGAGGGTTTCCCCTATTGCCACAGCCTGAATAAAATCCATCTCCTCAGTGATTCATCATTTTGTCTTTGACAGCGCTAACCATAAGAAGAGCAAGAAGCAGAACACTCCTGGCAGAGTGACCAACATGGACAAAGGTCCTTAGACAAAAGAGAATGAAGCGACTTAGCAGCAGCAGCAGCAGAGCCTATGAGACGAATGTGACTCAACTTGAAGCTGAATGTTAAGAGTCTGATTAGGGCTTCCCTGGTGCCTCAGTGGTACCGAATCTGCCTGCCCATGCAGGAGACACACGTTTGATCCCTGGTTCAGGAAGATCCCACAAGCTATGGAGCAACAAAGTTCATGCCCCACAGCTACTGAGCCTGTACTCTAGAGCCCAGCAGCCACAGCTACTGAAGACCACGTGCCCTAGAGCCCATGCTCTGCAAAACAGAAATCACCACAATGAGAAACCTGTCTACCACAACTAGAGACTAGCATCCGATCTCTGCACCTAGAGAAAAGTCTGCACAGCAATGAAGGCCCAGCACAGTCAAAAGTAAATAAATACATAATTTTTTTTTAAAGAGTCTGAATATAAAGGGCCCTGGGTCATGGTGGGGAATTTGGATTTTATTATATTTGTGATGAGAAGCTTTTAGATTTTGAACATTAAAAAGTAGAGGCAGCAATATTACTTAGCAGTTCTGGTACGAGATGTTGGTGGCCCCCAGGATGTGAGAAGAATTTAAATACAGCGTTAGGTGGATCAGGTTCTGTCTCTGTAAGGGTTGAAATATGAAACAGAGTTCAGTCAAGTTGGAAAAATTTGAGGAATGTTTACCAAAGGGGTATTTATAAAGGTTTCACAAGATATGGGAAACCAAAACCACACCAGGTAGTACAGCACCCTGAAGCTTGTAACAGCACTAGGCCTGAAGGGAAAGGGAGAGAAAACAGTTTCCAGAGCCTGGAGAAAGGGCGGCCACGACAAGAGCAGCCGTCTTTAGTAGAATGACACCGCTACCCAGAGGGATTCTGCCTTTCCCCTCCCCTCTACCTCTGACCTCCTGCTGGGGTTCTTTATTGCCAAACCCAAATTCAAGCCGCCGCCGGAGAGCAAGAGAGCTCATTGACGAAGTCGCTACAGGTCAGCCTCCCCAGGCAGAAAGCAGGACAGGGAGGGATAAGACTGGATACAGAGGGAATAAAGAAAGATATGTAGTAGAGACCTGAAAATTAACCCAATTCATTAAAAGAAAGGGCTCCCCGGTGGCTCAGTGGTAAAGAACCCACCTGCCAATGCAGGAGACATGGGCTCGATCCCTGGGTCAGGAAGATCCCCTGGAGGAGGAAATGGCAACCCACTCCAGTATTTTTGCCTGGAAAATTCCATGGATAGACGAGCCTGGCAGGCGACAGTCTATGGAGTCTCAAAAAGAGTCGGATCTGACTCAGTGATTAAACATTAAAAGAAAATGTGGAGACCTGAATTTTCTACATTATTTCCTTAATACTCAGTTTGACCTACCCAATGCCAATAGGCACAAAAACAGTGAACTTTCACCCTTCTGTCTTTTCTTTGAACATGTACAACTGCTCTTTTGTCCTAAAGGCAATCAGGAAAGACAGCGATTAGAACACTTGTGTGTACTAACAATCTTCAGCGAAAAACCTCTTTTGATAAAAGTGTAGAATTTGAGGAAATATTGCCACATCAAAACTAGGTAATATTCACTTCATATTGAAGAGAACTGAGTTTCTGCAGCCAGGTTAGAACAGGTTGTTTCAGAGGGATAGAATATTAAATTACAATCAGCCAAACCACAGCAAGCCTAGTTCATACATCTCTCTGCATGGATACCCATATTTTACCATTGTCTTGGTTTCTTTTTTTATTATTACTCTGGAAGATAATTCAATTTGCATCGCACATTTCCTCACAGAAATTTTGAATCTTATGAATATAAAAATCATGGACTTGGCCCAGTTTTATTTTAATCAGTTTTTCTGTTTCCTAATTTAGGATTAACTTCCCAGGATATATGCAGAGATTTAATAGCAAGAGCAACCGTGTGCACATTAAAACATGGAGAGTTTCAGCAGCCATTTGAGTTATGGTAATTACTGGGTTTGTTTACACAGACACAGATGAAAAGCATAACCTTTTTGTTCCTGTCTTTTTTTTTTAATTTGGAAAAATTGTGTGCTACCAACAGAAAAATCATACAGCAGTTGTTTAATGTCATGGAGGAAATCAGGTGCAACCAAGGAGACTGAGAAATAAAGAGATCAGAACTGTCTGAGGTAGTGTCTTAACGAGGCATCCTTTTTCCTGGAGCCACCCTCAGTGTTATAGAAAGACTGCAGCGCTCACGTTCTACTCAGAATGATGGCCACACCATTCACCTCCACCCAAATCAAGTACCCCATGGGTCTTCCACTGGCAGACCAATTCCAGTGTGGCCCCAGCATCGATTTCTGCATCTGCAGTCATTCTCCATACCCTGTGCCCTTCCGTTTGCTCCATCCAGGGAGTAAGCCTGACCAAGACCAGGCCCATGTGAGGGAAGAGGAGGAAAAAGAGGCAGATGCTTTCTGGCAACTGGGTGCCAATGGGAGAGGCATCAGTGCTTTCAGAGAAGGTGAGATATTAATCCTATTCCTGAGAACATTTGGGGGGAAAAAAGGTCTGCTTTCGTAAGGCTTATTGATCTCAGATCTGGAAGCTTCCACAAGACACCCATGCTTTCACAACAACCAGGTGGTTCCCTTAAAGGCAGCAGGCAGACAGACTTTCATATGTCTTAGACTGGTTGGACAGGGGTGTAGTTACCTGAACAACTAATACTTGATCTTCTCCTACCTCTCCCACCCTATTTCCATAACAAATTGACTCTGCTGCTACTATGCTCATTCATATCCAACTGTTTGTGACCCCATGGACACCAGGCTCCGCTATCCATGGAGTTTTCCAGGCAAGAATATATGGAGTGGGTTGCCCATTTTATGCGCCAAGAGATCTTCCTGACCCAGGGATTGAACCCACGTCTCTTGTGTCTCTTGGATTGGCAGGCGGATTCTTTTACCACGATGCCACCTGGGAAGCCTACCAAATCGACTCTTTGGTCCATCAATCCAGCTGAATGGGAAGTCCTATTGATTGTCTAAAATATCCATTCTAGGTGTTTATGATAAACATAGTAATGGCCCCCAATGACATCTACGCTTTGACCCCTGGAAAATGCGTGTATTACCTTATATGGTAAAAGGGACTTGACAGAAGTCATTAAGATTACTAACTCTGAGATAAAGGAATTATCCCGGATTATCTGGGTGGGTCCAGTCTAACCACTTTCTCCTTGAAAGTGGAGAAACTTTCCCAACTACAATCAGAGAACTAGAGATACAGCAGCATGAGGAGTAAACCGCTGCTGCTGTTTTTAAAGATGGAGGGTGGAGGTCATAAGGCAGGGAATGTGCTCAGCTTCCGGATGCTAGAAAAGGCAAGGAAATGGGTACCCTCTTCGACAAAGGATTGCATGCCAACACCTTGATTTTAGCCTTGTAAGACCCATGCAAGACTTCCAAAGTAAAGAACTGAAGATAATAAATTGTATTGTTTAAGCCACTGAGGTAATTTGCTGTGGTTATTTTGTTACAGCAGCAATGTGAAAACATACACAGTCTTCATCACCTCAAGCTTGGATTAACACAATAGAAAATTTTCAATTTCTCCAGCTTCTCAAATATCTAGGTCATCATAGTAATTCTTACTCCCCAGACTCTTGTCAACTATCACTCTATTGTTCAAGGGTCTACAAATGGCAATGTTTTCAAACTCAGTTCAGTTCAGTCGCTCAGTCGTGTCTGAATCTTTGTGACCCCATGGACTGCAGCACGCCAGGCCTCCCTGTCCATCACCAACTCCTGGAGTTTACTCAAACTCATGTCCATTGAGTCCGTGATACCATCCAACCATCTTACCCTCTGTTGTCCCCTTCTCTTCCTGCCTTCAGGGTCTTTTCAAATGAGTCAGTTCTTTGCATCAGGTGGCCAAAGTATTGGAGTTTCAGCTTCAACATCAGTCCTTCCAATGAACATTCAGGACTGATCTCCTTCAGAATGGACTGGTTGGATCTCCTTGCGGTCCAAGGGACTCTGAAGAGTCTTCTCCAACACCACAGTTCAAAAGCATCAATTCTTCGGTGCTCAGCATTTTTTATAGTCCAACTCTCACATCCATACATGACTACTGGAAAAATCATAGCCTTGACTTGACAGAACTTTGCTGGCTAAGTAATTTCTCTGCTTTTTAATATGCTGTCTAGGTTGGTCACAACTTTTCTTCCAAGGGGTAAGCTTAGTTTTCAAACTAAGCTCCTATAAATATCAGAATGTCTAAAGTGCCTCTTCTGGACCTGCCAGAGTTCAAAGTGGAAGGTTAGTGAATACTGCTGAAAATGACCCAGAAAGATTCCTTGGAGAGACTGGTCAGCAGAATTTTCCTGGGGCTTCATCACCAAACATGTTGAACAACAGCAATATACTGGTTGGTTTATAAAGTCTTGCAATGTTGACCACTTACACTGCCCTGCTGATAAAACCAGTTGGTTTGCTGGGATGAAACTGGTTTTGTGCTCCAGCCAGAATGGACAATACAACTAATTTCTGAACCAGGGGCTAGTGAGCAGGGACAGTTACATGACAATATATTATATAGCTAATTTCCCAGAGCAATCAGGTGCTCTTCAAAGATGAAAGAGGGAGACATCATTTGAAAGAGATCACGTGAGTCAAGACAGACTTAGTTCTCTCTTAGAGCTGACTTAGTTCTCAGACAACTGTCCAGTTTAGTCCATATAATCCACCCTCCTCTAACCCTTTCCTCTTTGAGTAATCTTGCAATCAAAATTGTCAAATATATCAAGTCTCTTGTTGGTTAAACTTTCATTTTACACTCTACAGTAAGTTTCAGCCTTTTAGTCCTGTCTAACTGTTGGTGGGGCACCTTTTGTGACCAGTTTTAATGGCCTCTATATGGCTTAACCAAGAAACAAGCAGATATTCTGAAAGATGCCTGGTCTGCAAATTTTCTTAGTAAAATTATACTACACATATATCATTAAGAACAAAGACCTAGGACCTGCTTCTATATGTAAGGTAATGGAATCTCGATTAAAATGATCTAGAGTACAGTGGATTTGGTAAAATTTGTAATATTGGTTAAATGTGAAGATATTCTTTCTGGCAAGTCTTGACTACAACAGATTTTCTGGAAATAGATTCCCTAAAGCAGTGGTCCTAACTAAGTGTGGGCAACGAGAATCACCCTGGAGATTCTTGGTCAGTGTGCAGTGGGATTTGGACGTGTGCGTTTGAGCAAGCTTTTTAACTGATTCTCACGTGTACCCTGCTCTTAAGCCATCTGTTTTATTTGCTCCCTGAAAAGTTGATGATGCTTTAAAATGAAGTAACAATAGTCCTTCTCTGTGACTACAATCACAGAAATTTCACCTTCTGGTACTCCTACACACAATGGCATAATTCAGTCAGCTTTTCATGATTATTAATTAACAGATCGTGTACTCAGTATGTAGTGAGAACCCAGTGCATAGTTCTGAGTTTGTACGTTAACTATTCTGATTCCCTTGAACTTTTGTGGCAGTAATTTGTTAGTCCAAAGTAGTTTTGTAGCAATTTGTTTCTTAACAGTCACTCAATTTAGTGTCAATCTTCTGAGCTACTTACATACTTAAGATCCATGTGCTGATTTTATGAAATTGAAAGGCTACATCTATTTTTCTGATCTTTGCATTCTTCCCAAGAGCCTTGAAGGAACAGTCTTGTGGGTTTCACAAGATATATGGTAGTTTAGTGTTTTCAAATAGATACTCTCAGAGGAACAAAAGACATTCCAGGAGTCCTCTTGATGGCATTAGGGACCAAACAATTTTAAAAGAATGAATTTCTAGATAGTTATACATATGTTGTCATTTAGTTGTTAAGTCATGTCCAATTTTTTTGCAACCCCATGGACTGTAGCCTGCCAGGCTCCTCTGTCCATGGAATTTTTCAGGCAAAAATACTGGAGTAGATTGCCATTTCCTTCTCCAGTGGGTCTTCCTGAACTAGGGATCAAACTGGTGTCTACTGCATTGCAGGCAGAATCTTTACCACTGAGCCACATATACTTTTTACTGAAACTGATCTGCCTGTATACTGGTTCTTTTCCATCTCTTTTATTCCAATTTCCCTTTTACAAAAGATAGGCTACAACTCACCATCTTCAGGCTAACTGGTTCTTGTCCTAAATGAAAAAAACTCTGGGCTTGAAATAAAGGGGAAGTTGTAAATTTTGGTACCATAACCCAAAGTATGGCTTCTGTTATTTTTTGGCTTGCACATATTTCTAGCCAAGGTGAAGTGTGGCATGATAAATGAGCTATTTTGGTCCACAATCAGATGTTCTAAATTCAGCTATAGAATTGTGCAGTTATGGGGCATTATGATACTTTCACATTAATATTCTCACCTCTTCCATTCCTGAATAACTGTCAAAGAATGCACTACCCCTGAAGAAGAGTTCAAGAGTTTTGTTTAAATTAACCCAAACTGAGAAAGTTCACCTACATGGAAAGTTTGAGCAAAAGGATGGTAATCTGAGAGATTTGAGAGGATGTTTGAGATGCAGAAAGAAAAGCAAAGAAAGTGATGAAAGTATGGACAAACATTTTAATGACTGTAAAAAGTAGTAATAATAATGCTTATTAGATTTCAAGAAAAGATGCATTTAAAATACTAGACAATAATAGTATGTATGCCAAAAAAAAATTAATGGAGTTAAAGCATTCTAAGTTCCCTATGTTATCCAGGAGAAAGATAATAATTTTGTTTTAAATCTTAAAAAATGATGGATTAAGCATGCATGTTTTAACTTATCTAAAACAACAGAATCAGAGAGTAAAACTGAAATAATTAAATAATTAATTTAAACAAAATTAATAATAAAAGTTAAAAGAAGACAAGAAGAGGTAAAAAGAAAACAGAGTATTTTAAAGGAACCCAAATTAAGATAAATTTAAACCCATTATGGAACTTACATGCTAGTACAAGAAACATACATGTGAAATAAGTATGTAAATAATTTCATATAATATTGTGCTATGAAGAAAAATCAAATAGGGTAAAACATTAGGTAGTGCTTAGAAGACCATTTTTATTTATTTTTAAAAATTTTACAATTCACTTAATGGCAACTGGCAATCATCAAACTAGCAATGGTTATCTTCAAACATTTTCACACTAGCCGTGCTATCATTTCTCAAGATTGATCAGATACCTAGAGTCACAGACATTTCACACACAAGATGCATCATATAAATCAGACTTGGTTTATCACCAGCATTTATAAAACCAGACTTAGGAAAAGAAGTAGATCTGGGGACACATGCATGGTCTTAATATAGCAAATGTTTAGCCTGCCTTAACTATTAGGAAATCAGAACAGCGAGAATATTCGCAGACTATTTTTAGATAAGGAAAGATCTGAAAGAGGGAGGAAGAAAGACTCTACAAGGCTTTTTATCTTGAGCAAGAGAAAAGGTTGAAAAGAGAAGAGGCTACAAAGAAGAGATTGAAAAGACAGTAGGCGAGGTGGGAAGAAAACCAGAGTGTGGCTTGGTGAAGAAATGTTTCAATAAGGTGGGCACAATCAACTGTGACACTAAGGACGCCTGGTTAATTTTTTACACACATCTTTCCCAGACCTGGAGAACACAGCCAGGCTCAGTATTAAGAAGAGTTTCATAGTCTCATTAGGCATACATAAACCTAGAGTGGCTAAGTGTAAGGTCTCTGAAGTCAAATTCAACCTGAAGTCGAATCCTAGCTCTGTCTCTGGTTGTGAGCTATGTGGTCTTAGGCAAATTATTTGACCTCTGTGTGCTTTAATTTCCCCATCCATAAAATGTGGATAGTAACAGCACTTGTTTTCTCTGGCTGTTGCGATTAAACAAGTTAATATTTATAAAACACTTAGAATATACGTGAAATATAAAGTAATCATCATGTATGTCCTTGTTAAAAAGTGAAAAATCTCTAAGATAGCAAAGACAGAAAGGACAACTTTGCTTATAGAGTACAGACTTGCATTCTCAGTAGGTTCACATTGGCACAAGACTGAAGTAAATTATCACCATGACTGATAAGATAATTATATTCTGATAAACATATGGCATGAAATAAACTATGGCTAGAATATATTTAGTTCTTCTTTACTGTAGTATCCTGAATTTAAGGTGTATGTAATTTTATATAAAATTTTTCAGTTGTCATAAGGAATATTCTTCAAATGTTTGGTGGTTCAGATCCCTAACCTGTTACTCTTTTTCAGTTGGATTATGCCCTTTTCTCTTTTCAATCTAAAATAAACTCAGATGGAAAGTGATATTAATAAAACTTTCAGTCTCCACATTAACAGAAGAAATAGCTGAATACTTCCTTGGTGCTAGGTATTATAAGGAGCCAAACAAATCATTTTTGTGTAAAACACTGAGGTAGGTGCTTTGAAGGATTCATAAAAATTTATGACTCTAACTAATGCGAAAGATAAAATGCATGTACTTGAGATAATTGCACAGTGGGAGTATACGGCTAATGAATGATATGGTAAGTGTTATAAAAGATAAGGCAGGGTTTATTACTGGCTCTAAGGAAGTTTCATGAATGAAGTGAGATTTTTGTGTGGGCCTGGGTAAAGGGAAACATTAGTTACTATATTTTAGAATATACGAACACTCAAACTACCTTTAATGCAAACTTTCTTAGAAAATTGCTAGAGAAAGTATTTCAGCAAAATGAGGAAGTAAACTAAGAAAATACTAGATCCATAAGACCAGGACTCCAATATAAGACAGGCACAAAGTGAAGTCCCAGGATGTCAGCTATTCAGCAGGACTAGATCATTTGTGCAGATGAGAGCAAGAGAATAGAGGGAAGGAAAATTGGAACTGATTGGAGATTTACATCTCAGTGTTTCATCTGAAGTGATAGATGTTTGAGGTATAGAATCCTCTGAACATTTGGAATAAACAAGCAGTGGGTGAAGCAAAAACACCATCACCAATAAAAAGATAGAAAAACAAGGCAATTATTAACTTGAAGGTGACAGGTGTAAAAAAAAAGAAATAATCATATATTGTCCCCACAGTCAATATTTACTAGTCACGATAATGTAAATACTAACTGCGGACTTATACAGAAGATCATTACAAAACTATGAACAGAAAGCAGTGGAGAGGAGGTTAAAAGACTTAATTCTCAACTACTCTAATCCACAAGGTAATTTCTAGGCCATTTAAATAGCAACGTATAATTTGGGCACAGGTGGGGAGGTAAATACCAATAGAAAAAGTCAAAAAAATAGTTGAAAGTATTGCCCCTGAGTGAGAGCTGAGAGACTGTATTCATGGAGGGACTGGGAAGGGATTGATGTTGTTCATTGTAGGTTTGAAAAAGCATTATATGGAGAAAAAAACCTTTCGATTAAAAATTAAAAGAATGGAAAAAATAGAAAAATCGTAAGACTTTGAAAAGTGATCATATACAGGGTCTGGATGGAACCAGAGATCTATCATTTATTCATATAATGAAGGAGCTCTCATCACTCATTCATTCATTCATATAATGAATGAGATCTCTTATCACTCATTCATTCATTTATGTATCAAATAGTTCTCAAGCAACACTTTGAGCCAGGCACTAAACCAGGCCCCAGGAATACAATGGTGAATGAAGACACATTTGGTCCCTGTCCTTATGCAGCTTATGTCCACTACAGCAAATAAACAATGAATGAGAAAATAAATACAAAGAAGAGACACAGCCTGTAGCAAGAAGTTGTGTGACTAGGGAAAAAAAAAGTGTGCTAGAATGGTGGTGAAGGGAAAAAAGGGTAACTACTTTAGTTGTTTATCAGGGTGGGTCTTTCTCAGATGAGTGAGACTTGAAAAGGCATAAACCAAGGAAAGATGTGTACAGACTTGCAGGCAGGAAAGGCTGGTGGGTCTAGAAACTGTGGCCCTGAGCAACAGAAGTGAGTCATATGATGGCTCTAGAGGCGGTTGAAGAAGTCCTAGATCACGTTGCTATAGATATAAATTTGCTAAGTCCTCAGAGTATAGATATTTGAAGCCATGGGAGAAGACTATATAGAGCATAACCCATAATCTCTTCCAGAGGAATTCCAACATTTAAGAGGAAGAGCCAGTAAGAGACTGAAAAGGTGGGGGTTGTAAAGAAAGGCAAAGCAATGAAGTCCGAAAACTCCCCAACAATACCCTAACATTTCTGTCATTTTCCTAACTGCCCTACAGGTTTGTATTTCTTTTGACAAAATGCATTACAATTTGAGACTTTACCGTCAGTTCCAGACGTAAGTGAAGATACCTGAACCCTAGAAAAATCTATTTTAAATTACCTGAAAAGTTATTTACTCATCCCCACTGTAAATTACACCAGCGTGGCCCGGGACCTTTGTTCGAATACAGCCACAGCGTTTCTCCTCTGTGCTCCTGTGGGGCCATCCCAGAGTGCTAAGATTTCAACTGAGATGTCCCCGTGGTATCCTCAAGACTCTGGTATCCCCAGCCCCTCTGAGAATAAACAGCAATCCCATCCTGCACTGTGTTGGAAGGAAACTGAACTCGCTGCCTTGCCCATCGCCTAGGGCGCAGCACTGAGCGCCGTGCCCGTCCCGGGCATCGTGATGCGGTTCCGCTCCTTTTGCAGAGGGTGGGGGGAGTGGAGTGCCTCGAGACTGGAACCTGGCGAATCATGGCCGCGGGCGGCGCCGCCCCAGATAAACCGGCGGAGCGCAGGGCCGGGACCTCGGAAAACCGGCGCCAGATGAAAGGTGCGAGTGGAGAGAGGGAGAGGGCGAGGCAAAGGCGGCCGCGAGATTCGAGACGCCGAGAGCGCAGCTTCCCGGGAGGGCCTGCGGCCAGCCCGAGGGCTGTCGAGGCGCCGCCTCCGTGCGCCCCTCGTCAGACGGCGGCAGTTACTGCTTCCGAGGTCATTGGGCTGGCGCGCGCCCGCACGAGCTGCGCCCAGACTCGGGCAGATGACTTCCCTCTGCCCTCGCCCAGTGCTCGGCCACCACTTCATTCCGTCTTTGCTCCGCTCGGTGTTTAACAGCGCGCGCCGCGCACGGCCCGGGGCGGAGGCCGCGGGGCTCTCCCGGCCAGGCCCGCCCCTGGACCCCACCCCGCGGGGATCCGTGCTGCTCCCGGCGCTCCGGCTGCTCTCCCGCGGCCGCAAGCTGAGCCGAGGCGGCCGCGGCTCCAGTAATGTCGGGACCCAGGCTGGCAGCACACGCTTTCCAAGGCGGGGGGAGGCAGGGAGCCCGGCTGGCGGCCCGCGCGCCCGACACCGAGCGGGAATCGGCTGCACCAGAGGAAGTTGTCGGGCTTCAGGCGGAGGGGCAAGTGGGAGGGCGCGCGGCCTTAGCGGGCGGGAGCCAGTCCATTCGAATTCCCTCACAGGGAAGGAGGGTGGTTTTCTATGTGGGGATGAGGGGAAGGCCACAGAAGCTGCCACTGGATTTGGATCTAGGCACTGAGTATACAAAGTTTTGAGAGGCTCCGTATTTTCCGTTCCCAAATCTGTCTTCTGAGAAAGATTTCCAGCCCCAAATTTGAGGCCTATCTCCCTTCTCAGCACTGACTGTGGGTTGGTCCGGGGGGGATAGGGGACGGGGGCGGGGCGAGGTTGGCGGGAAGTTTAGAATTCATCCGCGCGCTCTCTTTCTCTCTCTCTCTTGTTCCCCCTGCTCCCGCTTGTGCCCACGTTCTACGCTGCCATGCCCTGCTCTCAAGAGGCACAAGTCGTCTCCCCCAGCAAGCGGGCCCGGGCCACGGAGGCGGGAGATATGCGTCTCCGCTTTGCCCGGCTCTCAGAGCACGCCACAGCCCCCACCAAGGGGTCCGCACGCGCCGCGGGCTACGACCTATACAGGTGAGTGGGCACCCTGTCCGCCCGCGCCCCGGAGGAAGGCCGGCCCGGGCCCGGAGGCTCGCCTTCTATCCCATGGTCCCGACTTCGCGCAGAGAAGTCCCGATTTCCGAGTGATAGAGCTCTCAGGTTAGCTTACATGCCGGCTTGCTGCTGCAATTTGAAACAGTCATTGAAAAGTGCAGAAACAGACGCATTTTGCATTATATAGGGTTTTTGCCTTTTGGGGAAGTGGGGGCCCACAGCGTGGCACGTGAGGTCCTGTTTCACTAGCCCGGGATGGCACCTGCACCCCCCTGCAGTGGAAGACTGGAGTCTTAACCACTGGACCGCCACGGAAGTCCTGCTTTTTTTTTAATGTTGAAAATTTTAGCTTTCCTCTTTAGCATAAATTGAGTACGGATTTGGGCAGATGTGTGGAATGGTAAATAGCAATAAACGACCGCCCAGGTGTTATTTTATTTTGCAACATTTTTTGCGTCCTTTCCAAGTGGAAGGTAGAGATGAAGAAGGCCCACTTTGGCCTTCAAGTAGTGGCCCGAGAGTGGTACTGTGGTCAGTAGAAAGAAAAGCTATGCTGGGAGCCGAGGTTCTTAGGTAATAAAATACCCAGGAAAGATGAGTGAAAGTTGCTTCTGCTTTAAGGGTTAGTAAGTTAAGTTCCCCCCAAGGACTTGCCCAAAGTCTGAATATGAAAAGTAGGAATGTTAGTTAATACTACCACCTCTTTTGTACAGCATTTTGTACCTGTCCTAAAAGCTGTCCCATGTGCTATTTTATTTAATACAGCAATCCTGAAGTAGATGAGTGTTACTCTGCACAGACGTGGGAGTTTGTGAAGAGATGAATTGATTGCCCAAGGGCTTGAACATAATAGAGTTTTTGACCCTGAATTCAATGTTTGTTTGTTTGTATTTTAACCCCTTGAGTACTGTCCCCACTTCTTCAAACCATTAAGGTAGGTGAAAAGTGATCCTGGAGAGGAGACAGTGTTTATTACATGACTAACTCCCAAGCCTCGGATTTATTTTAAAGCATCCCAGGTAATTCTAATGTGAGAACCACTGGTATAAGTTGTAAGTACAGGAAAAGAGGAGAGAGGCGTATGTGATGATAGTGGGAGAAAAGAAGGAAAAAGTGAGGTAAGACTGATGCAGCTGAATGGGATACAATTCAGTCCCTTATTTCATGAATAAAAGTAGTGATGTAGATTAACTGCTCCACAGCTGGGCACTGTTGTGAGTCTGCGAAGAGACCTTAATTTAGGGTACTTTATAAACATCCTATTAAACATAAGACTTTGTATGTTGACGTGGACATAATTCATCTCTTCAATAAATTAGCGTTTTCACTGTTTCAAGAGAGGAAATTCCAGTGAAAGAAGTAAAGACACAGCACCATTTTACCAGTCTTACTTAAGGGCTCCAAAGTAACTTCCAGTTCTGCTTATTGTAAAATCTCTTAAATTTTTAGCAAAGAGGGCGCTACAGTGATAGCAAAGTAGCAGCGTTTGGTGGGTGGACCTTAGAGGATCAGTTCCTGGGCAGTGCCCATCTCTAGGACCTGTTCACAGTGGTCACCTCTCTGCCTCAGCCAGTGAAGTTCACAGCCACCGCTTGGTGAGCCTGGTCAACTACAAGTGCAGAACAGATGCAGCGCAGCTGGACACACCCCTCCCCCCATTCATGCTGCTCCCCACCCCTTTTTCTGCCTTCTTCTGTACATTTTCCCTAATGCCTAGAGGATTGTTGTGAGAATAAAATGAGTTGTACAATGGACTTAGAACTGTACCTGGGACAGAGTAATGGCTTAATAAATATTAGCTATTATTTGCTATTATCTGCCTTTCTTCGTTCTTTATCTTTTTTTGTACCATGTTAGTGAATCATATACAATCTAAAGTCTGCCTTTCAGCCCCCTCCTGCTAAAAAATTATCTCATTTTGCCAACACAATTTTGTTCAAAGGAAAATACGTTTACAGGTTGTCACCTCTTTTACCAAAGAATGCTCAGAGAATTACTATATCTAAATACCTGTTATCTTTCACTATTTTCCTAGTGCCTATGATTACACAGTACCACCGATGGAGAAAGTGCTTGTGAAAACTGACATTCAGATAGCCCTTCCTTCTGGGTGCTATGGAAGAGTGGGTAGGTGACTTGAGACACATAACCATTTGTCATGCTCTTCCTTTGTGATCGGTTCTTTCTTCTTACTTTCATTCGGGGTGTATAAATGAGGGAAGGGATATTGCTTGGCCTGTGTCCTAAAATAAAGACATGCCACCTGCAGTGGCAGTTGCAGTCACTTGAAAACTTTCCTTTTTGTAGCTACATTTGCCTCTCTTTGCTTTTTTTTCTACCCCGGATTCCTTACTTAAGGTTTTAGGACACTCACATTAGCCTAGGAGGTTGTTCTCCCAACTGTTCACTGTGAGAAAAACTGAAAATATAGGTGATGTTTCCAGTCTTACCACCAATCCTCCCTTCAGGCATTAGATGGCGTATGGAGTCAGATTTCTTTGTGAAGATGTTTATTTGTTTTATAAGAATAAAGATGCAGGGTTAAGATAATGGCACATGGCATCTTATATCACTGATATAAGTAAAGTTTCTAACCCCTGAGGATATCAGGCCCTTAGCCTTTCCCCCTTGGGTTTCCTCCCATGAGGTGTGCTAGGAAAGGGATGCTCTTCAGTGCACTAGAGGACAAGGCCTCATCGTGGGAGGAGAGAGGATAAAATGCAGGGCAAGCCAGCAGGTTTGATTTTTTTCTGCAGCAAGTCAGTTGTCACTGTAGAAAGAGTTTAAAAGTTCTTTTCAAGAGTCTAATTACTTGCTGACTGACTTCAGGGTGAACATAAAGGAGAAAATGGAACTGTGATCCCAGGGGGATCTTGTTAGCCGGAGTCTGAGAACTGCTGATACTTGAGCCTTTAAAAGAAAACTGAAATGAGCTCTCTCTCCATCTTTTTGGCTGCACTGACGGCATTTTTAGTGTACTGGGGGGGGGGGGGGGTGGATTAGGAGATGGGGTGAAATAACAGTGAAGGCGGAAAGGGGTAGCATTTACCGACAAAGTGCCTGATTTAAGTTATTCTGGAATAAAATACTAGAAGTTAGGATAATTAATGGTAGGCCTGTTGCTCAAGTCAGCAAGAGTAAGGTATAAACTTACCTTCTTACTCTGGTTCATTTGTTTCATTCAGATTTGTCTTTTGGCATCTGAATTCTGCCTAGGAGTCCCAAGTTCAAGGTTAACCTCTGCTACTCTGGTTGGGTTTATGCCCCTCCCCTTCTTATCCATACTGCAACATGCTCGGATCTCCTATCTTTTTTAAGTCCCTTCCTCTGCCCCATGTCCGTGCCAGCTATCGTCCTCCCTTTGTGACCAAACGTCTGGACAGCATCATCTATGGTTTTTGCCACTTGTTCACTTTCCATTTCTTTCCTGCAGACCACAGCTTCAGCACTTATCCTCAGTTGCCTAAAGACATACTGGAGTGGTTTAAGTTGGTTTTGAATTAAACCTTGTCAACATTTTTCTAAACTTTTCTACTTTGATCATACAGTGTGATAAATACATTTTTAATTCAGAACTGTCTGCTAAGGATAAGATACAGATGTTATAGGGATGAGAGTGACATGCTTAGATTATGTCAATTTTATTCAGTATTGCCCTTCTTAAGATAGTCAATTTCTGTTTGTTTGTTTTATAGCTCCTCGTTCTGGCTTGGCAGCAAAACACTTCATAGATGTAGGAGGTAATATATTTACATTTTTATTCTGTAAATATTTGCAAGTGTTTACTTTGTTTTTGCAGTAATCAAATGACAGATTTTATTTTTATCATCAAGAAAAGAAAATGGTTTCTGTTGTATCTTGCCTTTTAGAAATTTCTGTCCCTAAGTAAAAGATGATTATGATACAGTTTTGAATGCTATTTGAGTATGTCTACTTTTTTAATGATCATTATGTGAAATGTTGTTATTTCACTAACAAGCTAGACACTATCTGACAGATAGGATTTTGCCTTGGTTTGGTGATAATCTGCATTTAGTCCAAAAATGACTGTTCACAGAAGGAAGTTTGTTATTACAAGGAAAGGAAATGCTTTTATATCATTATTTAAGCCATTGTAGTTAGTGCTTCTCTAACAAGGCCTCTTAGCCCTCAGATGAGTGAATATGTTAAATTCTCCACCTTCTGCTGTTTTTATGAAGCTACTTTTTAATAGAAAAGGAAACTGACTGAGAAATGGGCCCAAGTTGCCTCTTTAGAAACTGAAATCCATCCATATGATTCCAATCCCCTTGTTCTTTCCACTGCAGTTAAAAGCCGTGGATCACCCTGCCCTGTCCGTCTACCAACCTAGCTCTGCCCTGAATTAACTTACTGTTCCCTCTCTGGCTGAGGCCTGCCCCTGGGCCATCTCCCTGTAGTGTCACTAGGTGGTGCTGTGGGGTAAAACAGGAGCCCAAAAATAGCTCTTGAGACTGAAGAGGAGCTGAATATAACTCAACAGAGATGGATAGCCCTCTGGGGTAGAGAATTCCCTGGGCTAATTTATGCTTGACTTTCAAGAATATTTTTACAAGGTCTAGTATGGTCACTCGGAGAAGGCAGTGGCACCCTACTCCGGTACTCTTGCCTGGAAAATCCCATGGATGGAGGAGCCTGGTGGGCTGCAGTCCATGGGGTCGCTAAGAGTCGGACACGACTGAGCGACTTCACTTTCATGCATTGGAGAAGGAGATGGCAACCCACTCCAGTGTTCTTGCCTGGAGAATCCCAGGGACGGGGGTGCCTGGTGGGCTACCGTCTATGGGGTCACACAGATTCGGACACGACTGAAGCAACTTAGCAGCAGCAGCAGTAGTAGTAAGGTCATGTAAAACGATAACTTAAGGATATAAAATATGGTATTTTTAAATAAGTTTCAAAGGGTTATGAAAGGAACATGGGCTTTGGAATAACAACTGGATTTGGGCTCTAACTTTGTCACTAACTTGCTAGTTATTGCTTAACTTTTCTGAGCCTCAGTTTCCTTATCTGTAAAATGAAAATTAGTGTGCTTGCCCTGAAAGATGGGAGGATTGAATTATAATGTATCTAAAGCACTAACACTGCTTGCTACATATTTTCTGTCCTCTGTGATTTTTTTTTTAACATGGAAACTTTTTCTTACTAACTTTTGCTCTATTTAAAACAATCCTCTGAAAAAAATTCATGTCAGAGCAATGGAAAGTTAGTTTGCCTGGTGGTTCCTGTGGTATTATGCACACAGTCACATTGTGGTGTGTTCTTGGATGCAGAGTATCTTAAAAATGTCTCCTAGGCACACATTTATCATAGTTGGCCACAGTTTTTATTTCAAAGAGGGATATTGTTAGAAATCCCAGGCTGTAAATAAGGGTCAAAGGGAAAAGTTGAGTATGCAGGATTCCGTTCAGAATTCACATCTGGTAGGTGTGGATAGTTTTCAGTAAAGAAGGTTTCCAACGAATGACGTGCCAAAGTCTTGACACAGTAAAACTTTTGCCTGAAGTCAGTTAATCACTCTGCCAGTTCCAATGCATGATTTTTCCAGTGATAACTTCAAAATACTTTCTGCTTTCTCATGAAGAGAAATACCCTTGATGTTTTTGTCCCTTATGTACGAAAGGAATGTCTTGTATTTTTTTTGACGGTCAGTTGCCTTTGATTAACAAGTAATAAATGAACTTGGAACTATTAGATTTTTTAATACTGTTGGCATTCATGCTTTTTTAAAAAGGAGTAATTAAGGACCATTTTTTCTGTCATACATTCTAATTGACTTGAAAGGACTTAATTTCTTTCAGTCTAGGTAGATCACCTGGCTTTGAGGAATTCAAGACATCCAACCATATGTGTGATAGGACTCCTTTAGAAATGTATGGTGTTTTGGTATTGTAGAAGACACCATAAAGTAAACAAACAAATACTTGCAAGTCATATGAAGAAGAGTTAAATATCCAAACAGATAAGGGGGGAAAAAAACTGATTATAAAATATAGAAGAGGACATACAAATGTGGAACAAACATATTGAGGTAAAAAAGCCCAGCCTCTCACTAGTCATCAGGGAGATGTAAATAAATCCATGAAATATCATCTTCTACTCATCATATTGGCCAGAATTAAAAAGATTGCTTCAGTTTGGCATTATAAGAGAGCTTGGAAATGGGCATTCTTAAATATCATGGATAGAAATTTGAATTGCTATACCTTCTTTGCAAAGTTATCTAGCAATATCCATTAAAATTTTAAATATACACACCTTTCAGCCCAGGAAAGTGGTTTTTTTTTTGGACACTTTGGTGAGAATACAATACAGTAATACACAAGGACATATTTAAAGGACTGTTTTGATTATTATAGGAAAAATGTAAAAACGACCTGAATGTCTGATGATAGGTAAGAACACAGTTACATAGGAATCATGGTGCTGTATTCCATATCTTGGATCTAAAAGAATGACTAAGATTCAGATATGTTACTCTCAAAGGATAGCTATGCTATTTTAGGTGAAAAAAAAAAGTGTAAAATATGTGGCTGCCTGAGGGGGAGAGTTGGGAAGCATTATTAGCTTTTACTTTATATGTATTTGTACTGTTTGGGTACTCTAAAAATTTTCTAGTAAAGAAGTGAATTCAGAAGTCAGCACACATGGTCTTTATCTAAGGCACCCTAGGTGAATGAGTGCTAGTCTGAGCACTCCCACTTGGAGATGCCAAAGCCTCCTGTGGTCATTTGTTCCAGCATGGGAAGCAGGGAATGACCTGCTGCTGAGGGGTTCCTTCCTTAACTCTGATCTGAGCCATTCCTGCAGCTGAAACTTTCTGCATCTAGATAATATAGAAAACAGCTGGTCCTATCTTTATATCCATTCTTTCAGTAAATATCAAGGACTAAGTTAATGATCAACTGTCAGTGGGGGAAAGAGGCCAGGCTTCAGTATTCTTTGAGTTGGTCAAAGTTTCATTGATGTAGAACCAGAAAAGAATAGACTGTTTCCTTCAGTCTAGACATGATATGAACCACTTTCAGCCACTTTTGTTTTATCTTTAATTCAGACTCTTAAGTCTTATGTCAGGAACCTTGTAAGAAGTATTTTAAGTTCAGTTTCACTTAGCCCTACTAATTCATTCATAAAGCACAGGGGTTCATCTAAACTTCTACAGTAATCCACTGGAAAAATCTAAAATGTTAGTTTTTCTGAGTATATTTCCCTGTGATGGAACTTTTTATTTTTTTTTAATTTTGCCCTTTTTTTCCCTATATGAGAAAATTGAAAGTGAATGCTTACTCTTGTTCTAAAAAAGAAAAAAATAAAACCAACTTTTTTTTCAATTGACCTTCAAATAACTATGAGTCTAGCCAACCAGCATTAGTACCCATTGAACTAAATTCCTGATTCTTTTTTTTCTTCTTTGATAAGAGTTTTTTGTTGCCCCAGAGAAGGGGGGTATTAAGAAGATGTAAGATATGACATGGAGCTGCATTTAATTAGATTCACATGAATCCTGTCTAGCATTTTACAAACTGAAGGGGAAGAATTAACATGTATAAAAGGAAATAGGCGTTGAGGGGAAAGATAGGGATAGGAAAGTGACTGCTAATAGCTAGGGGGTTTCTTTTTGGGGTAATGAAAATGTTCAAAAATTGATTGTGGTCATGTTTTCACAGCGCTGAATACACTAAAAAAATGTTGACTTGTGAATTATGTCTTAATTTTTAAAAAGGAAGTGAGAAGACTTGGTGCACCTACATTATCTGTGCTTGTGTTTGTGGGACGGTTTTGGATTCTTGGCCCAAAGATAAATGCTAGCAAGTTGGGTAGATGTACTTCTCTGGGCTGTGGCAGGGCCCTGGCTCAAGATCCTCTCCTGCAAAAATTTGCTGCCTTTGTGTTTATAATCTCAAACAGGTTCGAATTACACCCAGTTGTGTATAAAATTATACTCATTATTAAGCTTATGTGCTAATGTCTTCTGAGAGATCATGCTCTTAACAAAGGATGGTAGCTCAAATGGAAAGGAGAAGAAGAATGTGAAGTGAACAGTTCAGCTCCATTTTCATTATAAAAATGGAATGTTCTGATATTTGCTAGACTGCTGCTTAACAGTGTCAGCATCGACTTATTCCACCACAGATCTTCTGGCTTTTTGACATTTTTATTTATGACTCAATCATATTTCAGTCTGGATATTAGTGGGAAGCTGCTACCAGGAAAAGCCTTTAAAACCCAAATTGTAATTTTCTCCTAGTCCTTTTGGCAGGTATGCAGCAGATAGACAGTAGGATTGGAAGAGAGCAATTAAGGATGTCTTGGCTGAGACGCTAAGCACCTACTCCCAATTTAGAGTAGGTTAATGGTCACCATTTGTAAGGATGACAGGTTGTAAAATTAGGACCACTTTCAAAATTCTTATTTGAATTTTGGGCTTCCCTGGTGGCTCAGATGGTAAGGAATCTACCTGCAATGCAGAAGACCTGGGTTCAGTCTCTGGGTTGGGAAGATCCCCTGGAGGAGGACATGTCAACCCACTATAGTAGTCTTGCCTGGAGAATCCCCACAGACAGAGGAGCTTGGCAGGCTATAGTCCATGGGTCGCAGAGTAAGACACGACTGAGCGACTAAGTATATTTGCATTTTAGTAATATTTCTTAGCTTTGAGGCTTTACATAGTAGCAGAGCAAGATTCACATATTCATTGCAAGGATAAAACTTTCAGAGCTACATAGGAATGATTTTGAGGTAATTATATACCCTTAGTCCTCGGAGAAGGCAATGACACCCCACTCCAGTACTCTCGCCTGGAAAATCCCATGGATGGAGGAGCCTGGTAGGCTGCATTCCATGGGGTCGCTAAGAGTCAGACACGACTGAGCGACTTCACTTTCACTTTTCACTTTCATGCATTGGAAAAGGAAATGGCAACCCACTCCAGTGTTCTTGCCTGGAGAACTCCCAGGGACGGGGGAGCCTGGTGGGCTTCCGTCTATGGGGTCGCAGAGTCGGACACTACTGAAGCGACTTAGCAGCAGTCCTCGGTACCACACACTAAGCTAAGATCATGTTTCTTTTCTCCAGCTGGTGTCATAGATGAAGATTATAGAGGGAATGTTGGTGTTGTCCTGTTTAATTTTGGCAAAGAGAAGTTTGAAGGTATGTTAAATATATCTAATCACATCAATGTAATGAGTTTTCCGAGTTATGTATTAAATATGTCTAAATAGCACATATTAACTCCTCTGATTCTCATTGTATTGTGTAAGGCAGGATACAGAGAATGCATCAATAAAGTATCAGTAATAAATTGTTTTTTTTTTCCTTTGAAGTCAAAAAGGGTGATCGAATTGCACAGCTCATTTGTGAACGGATATTTTACCCAGAAATAGAGGAAGTTCAAGTAAGTATTATAAAAGCTGAGTAGGGAATACACGATAACATCTTCAGTGAAGGAAAAATAAAAATTTGAGGATCTAATATGCTATTGGTAACTAAATACAGATCTTTCTCAGTTTAACAATGGGATTACATCCTGATACAGCCATTGTAAATTGAAAATACCTTAAGTTGAAAATACACTTCACGCACCTAACCTACTGAACATCATGGCTTAGTCTAGCCTGCCTTAAACATGCTCAGAGCACTTATTAACCTAGTTGGACAGAGTCGTCTAATACAAAGCCTGTTTTATAATGAAGTGTTGAATATCTCATGTAATTTATTGACTGCTGTCCTGAAGGTGAAAAATAGAATGATTGTATGAGCACAGAAACTGTATCAGCATTTCACCCGTGATGGCATGGCTGACTGGCGGCTGCAGTCGCTGCCATCGCCCAGCATCACGAGAGGATCACATCGCATATCACTAGCCCAGGGAAAGGTCAAAATTCATTATTTGAAGCACAGTTTTTACCAGATGCATATCACTTTCACACCATCAAGTTGAAAAATCGTTGGTCAAACCATTCTAAGTTGGAGACCACCTGTAGTAGAATATTTGACTAGTCCTATTTTAAGCAAAATTAAAATCCTAGTTGTAGAACTTCTTAAAATGTTTGCCATGGCTATTATATCGCATTCCTTTGAATAGTAAACCATTTAAATAGACTGAAATTTACTATTCCCTTAGCTTTTTTGGTATTATTCAGTATTTTATGGAACATTTAAAAAAATTTAATTTTCTGTAATCTCCTTTTTGAAGGAATGATATAGCAAGAATAAAACTTTTACAGATTGAGAGCTGGAGAGACTTGAAAGAGGATCTAAAATTAACTATACGGCTCACTACCTTTATGTCTTTTCAGATTTTAGATGACACTGAAAGGGGTTCAGGAGGCTTTGGTTCCACTGGAAATAATTAAAACTTACGCCGAGAACAGGAAATGAGAATGTACTTTTTTCTTGAAAATAAAGACTTTGCTTCAATGTGTTTTGGTGTTTTGCATTTCTGTAAACTTAACACTTCAGCTTCTAAAAGTATTTGGTTTTCTTATGCTTAAGGAAAGGGTACCTCTGTTGGGATCCTATAGAAACCTACTTCCTTTTGTTTTTCTGCGTTTAGTGAACTGTGTGTGAACTCATGCCGTTTCTTTTTTAAATTAAATGCACATCATTATCCCCAAATCTGTATTGTTTAATTCATTATATACTACCCTTTCAGTAACTTATTTTTAAAATGCTTTGAATATCATAAGCAATGTATTTCATTCAATAAATTTGAATTCTCACAGAAATTATTGCATAAACTGAATTAAACAGCAATAAAAAGAAGTTATTGCTAATTCTTCCCTTCTCTTCAGTGATATAAAAAGTGTTTTTCTAAACTTAAGATTCTTTATGAGGTTGGAAAGAAGAGAATCCTCTTTTTTTTTTTCCTTAAGTTTTCCCTGTTTTTTTTTCTTTTTTTTAATCTTCCTTTTTGGTAGACCCCAGGTTAACTGGGTACAGGTTATTTGTGAAAGGAAATGTGAGTTGGGAATCTCCATTTGGTTTATTGCTCTGAATTTCATTCTGTTGGGGTTTCCCTGGTGGCCCAGATGGTAAAGAATCTGCCTGCAATGCCGGAGACCTGGGTTTGATCCCTGTGTTGGGAAGATCCCCTGGAGTAGGGCATGGCAAGCCCCTCCAGGATTCTTGCCTGGAGAATTCCATGGACAGAGAAGCATGGCAGGCTACAGTCCATGGGGTCACAGGGTTGGACGCGACTAAGCACACAAGTAAATTTTAGTAATGTGAATTTGCCTCACTGAAGTAGCAGTAATAGGCTGTCCAAGAAAATATACAATTTAGTACAGATAAATAGATGTACGGAGGTATGCCTAGACCACTGGGTTTATCCAAACCAAGTATCTGAGTAAGTATGTCTCAGCCGTATGAGTTGGTTTAACATCATCTATTGCAGTTTCTGGTGTGCTTTCCATTACTGCATTTCCCAAACCCCTCTGCACCAGGACTTTGGGTGTCAGCTAGGCTTTGTCAATCAGATGCCCTAGTGCGAGGCTCAGGAGGTACCATTTTTTTGGGGGGGGTGTCACACAGATGGAATGTCTGGAGCTGGCAACTCTTGGCTGCCCAGTTTTGGAAGCATGGATTAGAGTTTGTTTCTTCTGTTCCAGTGGTTCCCTAGGCCATGTTATACCTGCAGTGTATTAATAGTATTTTCCATTACTTTGGAAATATAACTATGGGTTATTGTTCATCAGTGAGTCATGAAATTAACTCAGTGGGTCATAACTAGTGTTAAAAAATACTGAACAGAAATACAGCAGAGGACAACAGGTCAGATGGGTAAATTCTGTGAAGATTATTTGAATTACATACTTATGTGCGCACGTGTTTACTGGGTCATGGTATAAATTATTTCTGAAGTCAGTAAAGTAAATAAATTCTGCTAAACTAGCTAGAGTCTGGTTCTGTGAATTCTGACCAATATGTAGTAACAGTTGAAGACTGATGTGACTGCTAAGAGATTCCGTCAGCTTAACGTTAAGTCCACGGTTAAGCACTTACAAACTGCTCTTTTCTTTCTCATAACGTTGCTTGTGGAGAATAGAAAACCACTTTTTTATAGGTGACACAAACAGGCTCAGAGACATTTCAGCTAACAATGACTACTATTAAAACGGGTCCTATGGCTTCAAAGCCCATGTTCTCTGCAGTATCTTCAGTCTTACAAGTGGGAGAGAGGATACACACCGGAAGACATGGTTAATGAGCTTCCTCTAGGTTTTTTGTACTTGGAATATGTTTCCATCTGGGTACCATACTTACAGGAAGATGCTCACATTTGAAGATGCTCTACGCTAGAGACCTGGAATGATATCCATGGGTGCTACATTTTCACCTGGGAAGTATATTTGTTGGGATGGGAGGAATGAGGGGCAGTTGCCTAGAGAAAGTCCCTGGAATATAATAGGTGTTTTTAGAATCCAAAGACTCAGATTAGGCTTGTCATATGTGACCTGAGGGACTGAAGTTAGTATCAGTGGGTTTCACCTATAGAAGATGGTGGCTGTGAGATAATAGAATATATATATTAGCCTCTGTCACCCTGGTGGTAAGAACATCTTTTGTTCTGTTATTGGTCTTTGACCTCTGTTCTTGACACACAGCTCCTGAAACCCTTCCTTGTAGTTTTGTGGATGACAGAAGTGTCTTGTTCTAATAGGGTGACTCAGACCCTATGTGGCTCCTGAATGAGGTCTGGTCACCAGAAAGGCCAGGCCATTATTAGAGGTTTAGAACCTCTCAATTCCTCCCATTCTCCTGTGAAGGGAGAAGGGCAAAATTGGAATTAATGATGGATCATTCCCATGTGATGAAGCCTTCATAAAATCCCCTAAAGAACAGCCCAGAGAGCTCACAGGTAATATCTGAGCCTATCTCCAAGTACACAGTGTCAGAATTGAGAAATTGTAGGACACCCCAGCTGGTGTCACAGAGAATTGCCTGGTGTAGGGAAAAGCCTGCACACATTGGGTGCCCAGAAGTGAAGTGTTTTCTGTGAGTAGTGGGGGAGACTCACAGGGAAGAAAGACATGGTAGGAGAGAACTAGGCTTTCGTCTACACAGGAAGGGAAAAGTCTGTTTCTCCTTTACAATGGCATAGAGCAGACTTGTGGAACTTCCCCCCAAAAGTGGAAAAAAGCAAATACTGCATGGGAAAAGCAAAAGCCATATGGGAAAGTACAATACAGTCTGTTCGGTTGAGATTTTTGGAGACATTTTCTATGTAATATATGTAAAGTTCAAATATTTTAGGATAATTTTACTTTGTTTTATTATGAAATACAATGTTTAGGCAAGTGTATGAAACAAATGTGGATGGTATAGTGAGTAGCTACAGTATGAAGTGAAGTGAAGTTGCTCAGTCGTGTCCGACTCTTTGCAACCCCATGGACTGTAGCCCACCAGGCTCCTCCGTCCATGGGATTCTTCAGGCAAGAATCCTAGAGTGGGTTGCCATTTCCTTCTCCAGGGGATCTTCCCGACCCAGGGATTGAACCCAGGTCTCCTGCATTAGAGGAAGACGCTTTAACCTCCGAGCCACCAGGGAAGCACCTAAATAGTGGTCTCGACTGGTTTGCTAGAAGTGAGAGCCTATGTTAACAAGGCTTGGTTCCTGAGCTCATTTGAGCTTTGCCTTCTTTCAGTATGCTAGATTCAGTTGGTGAAAGTGAAATATGCTTAGTCGTGTCCAACTCTTTTCGACCCCATGGACAGTTCTCCAGGCCAAAATCCTAGGGTGGCTAGCTGTTTTCTTCTCCAGGGGATCTTCCCAACCCAGGGATCGAACCCAGGTTTCCTGCATTGCAGCAGGTTCTTTACCAGCTGAGCCACAGGGAAGCAGATTCAGTTGGTAGCAAAGGAAAACCAGGGTATGTCATTTTATTTGGTAAAGTCTTCCTTTCCACTAGAAACGGCACCGTTTTTTTACTGATGGCCAAAGAGAAGCATCATTTTCAGAGGCAGGGCTGCACTTTGGTTATCAACTGTATATTGAATAGCAGTCACCGTTCTATCGATTTTTTTCCAGGCAGAAACCAGGCAGTTTTCCTCTCCCTTGACAGTTCTGCCTCACTCACTAATGATGTCCACTCTCCACTCCTGTCCTTGGTGCTGTATATGTCAGGAGAGAAATAGTCAGGGAGACTCCTACAAACTAATCTGATGCTCCATCAGTTAACTTCCTTGATGGCTATCCGTAGAAGTCATTTAAACAGCTGGCCTAGGTGGATGGTGAATAGAGGTGGGGGAAGACCCAAGATTTGGATCTCAGAGCACCTTCCCCACACAGCATTTCTTGCCACATGAACATCTCCATCCCACCTGGCTAGAAATATGTAGGTACCTGGAGTTTTCTGTTTGGGGTTAATGGATCTTGGACATATTGACATGATTACATGAATGCTGAGTCCAAGTTGTCACATAAAGTGTTCTCAGCAGAGTTTCTACCTACCCCAATCCCCTGGCTTTGACCACCCCCAAATCACACTTAATCCTATTTTTCATTTGCTCCTTTCCCCACTGCATCTTCAACTCCAGCATTGGTCCCTGTTAGAAGAGTACCAAACCCCCCACCCAACTTCATTTTCTTACTGCTAGCCTCTACTACATATTCCTAAGGCACATACTCCTAAGGGATAGAGTACCAGTCACAAGAATGCCAATTACAGAGGACAGAAATCATCCAGGCCAAAATTCAATGACAGTTTTAGTAGTGATATTTATAGATTTCAGAGAGCACCCCTGGATACAGAGAAAGCTGTACAATGCAAAATCCACTCTAAGAGGCATGTAATCACTCAAGATAATAGTGTGACCCATATGTAATTAGGCATTTGAAGCCATTTTATTTTCTGCTCCTTGGTGTAAAATATACCATTTTAGGTAACTGACCTGATAGTTTTAGCTGAGAAATACTCTTTAGTGTTATATCATCATCCTAAGAAGAGAGGTGAGTAGGGAGGAACAACTTAAAAGTGAAAAAAATAAAATGCCTTTTACTGATAAAACACATCGCCACTGGAGGTGGACTATGTGCATAGTGTTTTGACATTGCTCTTTTTCTTACTGAAAAGAGAATGAGAAAGGGAAAAATACAAGGAAAACTGTTTTCATGAAGGGAATCTTCTCCAGAAATACATGAAGGAAGAAAGGATATTGAAAATGGTCTCCCTTTATTTAGCAACTAATCTCGGTTAAGTTGGGAGACTTTTTAAAGGTCTGTGAAGTTTCCTAAAGAAAATGTCTAATAACTATTTACAAAAGTAAGATTACAGGGATAATTTTAGGTTAACAAATTACTAAATTATGTCTTGGTTTGATCCTAATTTTTTTTTTTTTTTTTTTTTAGTTTTAAAGTCTTTATTGAATTTGTTAGAATTTGGTTTTGGTTTTCTGGTGGCCAGGCATGTGGGATCTTAGCTTCCCAAGCAGGGATCTAACCTGCACCCCCTGCATTGGAAGGCGAAGTCTTAACCACTGGACTACTAAGGAAGTCCCCTGATTCTAATTTTTAAAAATGGGTTTTGTTTTTGTCGTTCAGTTGCTCAGTTGTGTCTGACTCTGCGACCCCATGGACTGCAGCATACCAGGCTTCCCTGTCCTTCACTGTCTTCTGGAATTTGCTCAAACTCATGTTTTACAGATCAGTAAAGCAATGTCTGGGAGAACATATTCCAAAATAATGATTATCTCTGGCTGTTGGAATTGCCGTTATTTTCCCTCTATATTTTAATATTTTTAACATGAAAACTATATTATTTAATACTTGGTTAAGAAAAACACTTAAAACTTTATAATGAAATAGCTTTGTTTAATTTTTATTACTTTCAATACTTTACTGAATATTTTAATATTCAGTGGGAAAATTATGACTAAATTGTAAGCTTTGAATAAAAAACATACAAGTTGGTGTAATGGTAAAACACTGGCTTTGGGAATTTTAGACCTAAGTTTAAGTTCCACTCTTTTACTAACTAAAAGATCTTGGGTAACTCTTTTACTAGCTAAAAGATCTTGAGTAAGTAAAATAACTTTCTGGATTCTTCATTTTCTTAGCATAAAATAGGAAAGAGTGCTTGATCATTTCCAGGGTCCCTTTCTTGCTTTGCGATTCCATGTAGTGAATCTTGAGCCCACACTGTATGGCTGTGGGTAACTACTGCCACCTGGTGGCAATTATCTAAAGTTAGGCTGTGTTTAAGGTATAAAATCACCACTTATTCACATAATTGCCTCGCATTTATGTGCTGGACAAGTGCTAGCATCATCATTCCTTCAATTTAGTGTTTTTCTAGATGATATAGGTGAAACAACTAGACATAAGCTGTCACAGACTAGCAACATGACCTTGAGGACATCATTTAACCACTCGAGTCTCTATCATCCTATCTGAAAAATACAGTAATATCTGCCTTACAGTATAAGAAATCTAGAGTTGATGATGTGAAGTATCTCACACAGTCCATAGCAAAGAATATTTTGTCAATAAATGATCACAATTATCTTCAGGAAGGTTACTGTCTAGCAGGGGAAGTAAGATAAACACAGAAATCTCCACAACAGGCAATATGCCTTGAAAATACAAAGGAGACCCAAGGCATACTCATAAAATGCCAAAACTGAAATTCAAATAGACTGGAGTGTAAGGGACATGTAGAAAATCGTTGGTAAGTATTCTGGAGTTGTAGGTTGCACATTCACTCTGGAGGGTTCTAAACACCAGGGAAGCAATAGCCAACCATGGAAATATTTGGGGCAAAGAGTAACATCACCAGAGCTGAGCTTCAAGAGATGATGTTAATCTAATATCTGTGACACTGAGGTTAAGAAGCCATTGCTGAAATAGCCAGCTAATAAACACAGAAGTTGGCGAAGGAAAAATGGACGGAAATGACACTAAGAAACCACAAAAACAAAATTGAGGCTGAATCTTTAAAGCTGACCTAAGACATGGTTAGATAACAAATGAACTGCCTGAGCCTAAAGGAGGCTGCAATGTGTTGGGGTTATGAAACCAACCATCCACAGTAGTTACAGGGCTAAGCTCCAGCTTCCTGATTAAAGGTCTCACACCACTTCTCCGGGACTTCCCTTGTGGCTCAGCTAGTAAAGAATCCACCTGCAATGCGGGAGACCTGTGTTCCATCCCTTGGTTGGGAAAATCCCCTGGAGATGGGAAAGGCTACCCACTCCAGTATTCTGGCCAGGAGAATTCCATGGACTGTATAGTCCATGGGATTGCAGAGAATCGGACATGACTAAGTGACTTTCACTCACTCACCCCTTCTCCACTCAGGAATGATGTTGACTTTCTACTCAGGTATAAATACTGAACCAAATACAAGCTTAGCTTTCTCACCACACATTGTATGAGGAGATAAGAAAGAAACACTTTGTGACTATTTTCTAGTTTGCAAAGGCCTACAGGGGAAATGTTTTGACAAAATACTCTTCATCAAGTCCAGTCTACTCTTATTAGAAAGGGCATTATACTTGTGGGAAAAAAATTCTAAGTGTGTCCCCATTTAAAAACCTCTGTGGGGTTTATAATGACTTTAATTTTAGTGAACATGAAATATTTTTTTCCTGACATCTTAGAGAAGCAGGCAATTTCAGAGATGATATTTTGACAAATAGTAGCATAGATCAGGACAAATAACAGGAAGCTCTCATAAAAGAGACTTGACGAGCAAAGGCAAATAATGATATAATCCCCTGTAGATATATGTTTGGAATATAAGCATTATATTGTTGAGCATGATAGGGAAAATAATATTAGAAAGAGGCTAATGCTGTGTGGGAGTCCTGTCAGGTGGGAATTGTAGGATGATTCCATATTTTGTGCAATATTACCATTCAGGAAAAAAAAGGGTGCCCATTGACTGAGACTGTGTTTGATTATCATAGGAGAAATGAAACAGGTTTTCATAGTCAGAAAAATCAATGTACCGCCAAAGAGAGGCTGTTTGATGATAAGGCAATACAAAACTTAAAGGGTAACTTACAAATGTTCCCTAATTCATTTCAGCCTAAACTTATCCCCGTGCTGTCTCACGCTGTCTGCCAGCTCTTTCACTGGAATATGTTACCCAGTTGCCTTGGAATCATTACTGGGTCTCCTTGGAGTGGAAACTGTGTCAGACTGCAGGGGTGAGTAGGAGGGAAAATGGTGCTGGCAGAAGCAGAGGAAGTGTTTTTTCAGTTTAGAGCCAGAAGCGAGTGCTGACGTTGTCTCGCGTGTGTCTGGGGACAATGGCACATGCCAAAGGTAACACGTCCCCTTTTCCATGTCCCTTGCTCAGGGGCCTTTGGCAAGAGGCTGCAGAAGCCACAGCTACTTTCCCCCCCTCCATCTGCCAAATCTCTGGCTTCTCTTCTCCCTTTGGGGATGTTAAAAGAGGACAAAAGGCACAGTTTCCACCTTTGTATTATTAGCATAATCATCCAGAGTGAATTCTCTCATTCTTCCTGCACATGTATTTTGATGTGAATAGTCTTTTTTTTTCTTGCATGACTTCACTTCCTCTCTTTGTAAGCACACCTTTTAGGGAATTTGAACATTAATTGCAGCTGACTTCAGAGCTGCACTAAGCAAAGCTTTCATTTTCTAGGCCAAAGTAGGCACAGTGAAAGGAGCCATTGCCAGCTGATGCTAAGATAAGAGAGAGACTGGGTTAATCACCATCAGGAGCTGGGGGTGCCCCTCTTTCTCCCCCTCACCAAGTTCATAATTGGGAGGAGGGTTCAGACTCTGGGTCTCGAATGCCCCTCCAATAGGTCTAGCATGATGGTTGTCTAGCTCTTGGATATTGCAATATAGTTGAGTAGCAATCAAAAAATTGTTTTTAAGGATAGTTTTATTTATTTATGACACAATGCCTACATTGAACATCTTTTGTCAAAAGGCAAGAATAATTACTCTTTTGCCATATTTTACCTATTATTTCTCCCCAAGAGTTCTTTGTAAGTATAGAAACTGCTTTGTCCTGATGTACTTATCTGTAATTTTTTTTAATGTCAACGACTTCCCTGGTGGCTCAGACGGTAAAGCATCTGCCTGCAATGTGGGAGACTCGGGTTTGATCCCTGGGTCAGGAAGATCCCCTGGAGAAGGAAATGGCAACCCACTCCAGTATTCTTGCCTGGAAAATTCCATAGACTGAGGAGACTGGTATGCTACAGTCCATGAGGTCGCAAAGAGTTGGACACAACTGAGCGATTTCACTTTCACTTTTGTTTACTTTAAAAAAGTACAGATAAGTTTCGGCTCATCCCACAGCCTGTGAGATCTTAGTCTTCTGAACAGGGATCACACCCGTGCTCTCAGCATTGAAAGCTCGGAGTCCTAACCACTGGACCACCAGGGAATTCCCTGTACTAACTTTTATTAGAATCTATTGTCAGGACTTCAATTAGAATACAAATTGTAAGTGGAGCAGAATTAACTTTTATTAAAATATTGGAGAAGGAAGTGGCAACCCACTCCAGTATTCTTGCCTAGAGAATCCCAGGGATGGGGGAGCCCAGTAGGCTGCTGTCTATGGGGTTGAACACGACTGAAGCGACTTAGCAGCAGCAGCAGCAGCAGCAGGAAATCTTTCGGAGAAGGCAATGGCACCCCACTCCAGTACTCTTGCCTGGAGAATCCCATGGACGGAGGAGCCTGGTAGGCTGTGGTCCATGGGGTCGCTAAAAGTCGGACACTGAGCAACTTCACTTTCACTTTTCACTTTCATGCATTGGAGAAGGAAATGGCAACCCACTCCACTATGCTTGCCTGGAGAATCCCAGGGACAGAGGAGCCTGTTGGGCTGCCGTCTGTGGGGTCGCACAGAGTCGGACACGACTGATGCGACTTAGCAGGAGCAGCAGCAAAATGCTATATACTCCAGGTGTTATGCCAGTTTTATGTGATGATATTTTGTAAACCTGGAGCAGAATTCCTTTTAGGAATTTCTTGAATTTTTAGGGAAGCTACACACCATTCTGCTGGGCTCCCCCCAGTATTAAAGTGGGGTCCCAAAGCTCAAGGCTTGCTTGGGCAACCTGAGAAGGAGGAAGAGGCGGTGAGATTCAGAAGTTGTGGGAAGGGATCCCAAAATGTGATAGGAGGTTAATCGGAGCAGGAAGTGGAAGCCAGAGAAATTTCCTGCATCAGAGATGACAAAGGAGCTTGTTCTTTCAAATATTTTTATGCAAATTTCAATCATGAACAAAAGTAGAACATAGAGTATGATGAACCCCACGTATTCATCACTCAACTTCAACAATTATCAGCTCTTAGCTGATTTTGTTTCTTCAAGATTCCCACCTATTCCCTCATCCCCAACCCCAATGAATTATTTTGAAACAATGTCCAGAGATAGTTATCACTGCACAGATTACATTTTAATCTGTTTGATGAGCCATCTGTGCTGTAGCTTCCCTCCTATTGCCCAAACATCAATAAAGTTTCCAACATGTACAGCTTAAGTGTCACTGGAGGGAGGTAAAGAGCAAAACAAATTTGCAGTTGGGCCAAAGTGGCTAAAGAATACGACAGTAGTATTAAACTTGATACAGAGCTGAGATTAAGCAGAGCTCCCAAGAATTCTTGAAATTATTGGGGGGTGACGAGGGGAAGAAAGTGATTCTAGATCTTCTACAGGAGGTCAGAGTTCATGCAGGGCTCTGTGTGTGTGTGTTTTAGTATTAAAATTGGTAACTCTAAAAGATGGGAAGACTTGGGGACAGCCAGACAGCTAGCATTTGGGTTATAGTTCAATATTCCAAGTTTCCTTTCCTTGAAAGGAAAGAAAATACTAAATTTAAACGCCATCTTTCAGTTTCTCAGTCAATATTTTTCCTTTCTGTCTCTCGTACAATTTCTAGACAGCAATGCAAGGGATTTATTCCCCATGAAGCCTTTCGGACACATGAAATATCTGGAGAAGAATTGTTCGGCAACCCTAATCCCAATTCAGTTTTCAACTGCTTTGTATGTAGCTCTGATTAAGTCACTGTTTCCAATAACTTGTGGTGAACCAGCGAAAATTACCAATGGTAATAAAAAGGGGACCTAAATACTTGCATAATTCTGCCACAGCATTCTCAAGGAAAATAGGGATGATATTTGGACTAAATATAGATTTGCTAGATTAATAGTGCTCTTTAAGTTTATAGGGGACTGGAATGCAAAAGTAGGAAGTCAAGAAACACCTGGAGTGACAGGCAAATTTAGCCTTGGAGTACAGAATCAAGCAGGGAAAAGGCTAATAGAGTTTTGCCAAGAGAATGCACTGGTCATAGCAAACGCCCTCTTCCAACAACATAAGAGAAGACTCTACACATGGACATCACCAGATGTCAGTACCAAAATCAGATTGATTATATTCTTTGCAGCCAAAGATGGAGAAGCTCTATACAGTCAGCAAAAACAAGACTGGGAGCTGACTGTGGCTCAGATCATGAATTCCTTATTGTCAAATTCAGACTTAAATTGAAGAAAGTAGGGAAAAACACTAGACGATTCAGGTATGATCTAAATCAAATCCCTTATGATTATACAGTGGAAGTGAGAAATAGGTTTAAGGGACTAGAACGGATAGAGTGCCTGATGAACTATGGATGGAGGTTCATGACACTGTACAGAAGACAGGGATCAAGACCATCCCCAAGAAAAAGAAACTCAGAAAAGCAAAATGGCTATCTGAGGAGGCCTTACAAATAGCTGTGAAAAGAAGAGAAGCAAAGATAAGGAAAGATATACCCATTTGAATGCAGAGTTCCAAAGACTAGCAAGGAGAGATAAGAAGCCTTCCTCAGTGATCAGTGCAAAGAAATAGAGGCAAACAATAGAATGGGAAAGACTAGAGATCTCTTCAAGAAGATTAGAGATACCAAGGGGACATTTCATGCAAAGATGGGCTCAATAAAAGACAGAAATGGTATAGACCTAACAGAAGCAGAGATATTAAGAAGAGGTGGCAAGAATACACAGAAGAAATATAAAAAATGATCTTCATGACCTAGGTAATCACAATGGTGTGATCACTCACCTAGAGCCAGACATCCTGGAATGTAAAGTCAAGTGGGCCTTAAGAAGCATCACTGCGAACAAAGCTAGTGGAGGTGATGGAATTCCAGTTGAGCTATTTCAAATCCTAAAAGATGATCCTGTGAAAGTGCTGCACTCAATATGCCAGCAAATTTGGAAAAATCAGCAATGGCCACAGGACTGGAAAAGGTCAGTTTTCATTCCAATCCCAAAGAAAGGCAATGCCAAAGAATGCTCAAACTTACTGCACAATCGCACTCATCTCACACGCTAGCAAAGTAATGCTCCAAATTCTCCAAGCCAGGCTTCAACAGTCAGTGAACCATGAACTTCCAGATGTTCAAGCTGGTTTTAGAAAAGGCAGAGGAACCAGAGATCGAAATGCCAATATCTGTTGGATCATCGAAAAAGCAAGAGAGTTCCAGAAAAACATCTATTTCTGCTTCATTGACTATGCCAAAGCCTTTGACTGTGTGGATCACAATAAACTGTAGAAAATTCTTCAGGAAATGGGAATACCAGACCACCTGATCTGCCTCTTGAGAAATCTGTTTGCAGGTCAGGAAGCAACAGTTAGAACTGGACATGGAACAACAGACTGGTTCCAAATAGGAAAAGGAATTCATCAAGGCTGTATAATGTCACCCTGCTTATTTAACTTCTATGCAGAGTACATCATGAGAAACGTGGGGCTGGATGAAGCAGATGCTGGAATCAAGATTGCTAGGAGAAATATCAGTAACCTCAGATATGCAGATGACACCACCCTTATGGCAGAAAGTGAAGGAGAACTAAAGAGCCTCTTGAGGAAAGTGAAAAAATTGGCTTAAAACTCAACATTCAGAAAACTAAGATCATGGCATCTGGTCCCATCACTTCATGGCAAACAGATGGGGAAGCAGTGGCAGGCTTTATGTTGTGGGGCTCCAAAATGACTGCAGAGAGTGATTGCAGCCATGAAATTAAAAGACGCTTGCTCCTTGGAAGGAAAGTTATGACCATCTTAGCATATTAAAAAGCAGAGTCATTACTTTGCTAACAAAGGTCCATCTAGTCAAGGCTATGGTTTTCCAATAATCATGTATGGATGTGAGAGTTGAAATATAAAGAAATCTGAATGCCAAAGAATTGATGCTTTTGAACTATGGTGTTGGAGAAGACTCTTGAGAGTCTCTTGGACTCAAAGGAGATCCAATCAGTCCATCCTAAAGGAGATCAATTCTGAGTGTTCATTGGAAGGACTGATGCTGAAGCTGAAACTCCAATACTTTGGCCACCTGATGCAAAGAGCTGACTCATTTGAAAAGACCCTGATGCTGGGAGAGTGAAGGCGGGAGCAGAAGGGGATGACAGAGGATGAGATGGTTGGATGACATCACCAACTCAATGGACATGAGTTTGAGTAGACCCCGGGAGTTGGTGATGGACAGGGAGGCCTGGTGTGCCATGGTTCATGGGATCGCAAAGAGTTGGACATGACTGAGCAACTGAACTGAAGTGAACTGAAGATTATAGATAATAAAAAGAGGAATTTGAGATTGCAGGTGACATCTTAAGAACCATTACACGGTTGATAATTGCTCAAATATGTCTACTGATGCATATACTGTGACCTTTTTTGCATACTTACAGCATGAGTTATGGGGGCTTCCCGGATGGCTCAGTGGTTAAAGAATCCGCCTGCTAATATGGGAGATGCAGGAGATGCCAATTTAATCCCTGGGTTGGGAAGATCCTCTGGAGGAGGACATGGAAACCCACTCCCATACACTTGCATGGAGACTGCCATGGACAGAGGAACCTGGTTGGCTACAGTCCACAGGGTTGCAAAGAGTCGGACATGACCAAGCACACACATACACAGCATGAGTGACAAATGAGTTATTTCCAAAGTGCTTTATCCTGAGAATTGCTATCCATATACTAGTAGAAAGAGAAATTTTTCTTTGAGAGAAGAAAATGACAACTTTTCTAACATCTTTCTGTCTTAGGAAAAGACAGAGGCTCTATCAAACACAAATTATAAGTAATATTAAGATAAAATATTGTTGAGAATATTACTATTCAGAGGCCTTAGAAAATGATATTCAAACATCCACTAGATGTCACTTGATGTTTGCTTTTTGTAAAGGTAGCATATTTCTTTTTTGGTTTATCTGCAATTATGAATCAATGACTCCCAGTGGGTCCAAGCTGGCAGAAAACAAGATGCAGCAATGTTTGAGTGAACACAGGCAAAAGTCATTAAATGAGAACAATGATGATAATTTTCAATAAGATTTGGGTGGTTGTGGGGTTTGCATAATCCCTCCTGGCATTTGCAAGGGTGAGGAGAAGCCAGCAGCTTTGCCCTCCTGCTGGGTTTAAACAAAAAATGGAAAATTGTAACAAACAACTAGATTTTTCCTATCTTCCATTTTCTTTTTTCTTTTTCTTCCTTCCTCATTTTTAGGAGAATGCAATTTTAAAATGATGGCCCTTTAGTGAAGGTATTTCGCAGCATTTTAAGATCAATTTTTCTTTGTTCAAATATCTACTCACCAATTAAAACTCCTTTAAATCCACATTATCTCATTGAAGGGCATGTGACCAAAGTAAATGGAGAAGATGTCTAGAAATTTTGCGAGGGTTCTCTGGGGTTATCCACTTCCTGTATTTGCTAAAAATCTAATAATCAGTTCCAGTAGAGACCATGTATCCTGGGGTTTTGTTTTGTGTAACAGCTATTTGTTTATTTTTTTAAACTGTCATTGTATTTTGGCTTCACGATGGTTAAATAAAACTTGGTATTAAGTAAACTTCTCTGACCCTGCCTATTTCCTGTCTTGTCAAACCTTTCCTTGTAAGAATAACAGTGTTCTTTTATTTGGTAGTGTGCAGCATGATATTTTTGGCATGCTCCACATTTTTGACTTGCAAAAATTTGTGACCTTAAGTGTGAGAGAAGTGAATGCTTGCTTTAGTACCTCATGGGGTCCTAATCTTACAAACAGTCCTGCTGCATACATGTGAGAGTTGCAAAAGGATTATCAGCATATTTATTCCCCAAATATAAAAAATAATAAGGAAGAATAGATTTTTTGGCTACATTACTAAAACTGTCAAACAAGTGAATACTTGGTGAACATTTTGCTACTATTAAACTTACAATATTCCTCCAGTTAACCTAGCTATACAAAGATATTGTACTTTTATTTACTGTATTCAATTACTGTGTTTAATTCATACTTTTAAAAATATTTTTTCAAACCAACATATAGGAGATGGCAGAGGAGGTAGCATTATTCCAAGTAAAGGAAGAGCATGAATATCCTAGTTGCCTAACCTTTACATGGTGAAGGTGAAGGTGAAGTTGCTCAGTCATGTCCGACTCTTTGTGACCCTGTGGACTGTCGCCTACCAGGCTTCTATGTCCATGGGATTCTCCAGGCAAGAATACTGGAGTGGGTTACCATTTCCTTCTCCGATCTTCCCGACCCAGGGATCGAACCCAGGTCTCCTGCATTGGAGGCAGATGCTTTAACCTCTGAGCCATCAGGGAAACCTTTACGTATCCAGATCTAAATGTCTGTCAAATGGATTCTATAACATAAGAACCACCAAAACCAAAAGTCTCAACCACCCTGCACTTTTTTAAATGGGTGGCTATTTGATAGCATTTTCTCTCATTTTTCTCTCAATAATGCACATATTATGAGAATCAAAACCATCTCTTACTTTTAAAGATTAACAACTGCTAAATATTTGTCTTGAAATATTGAGAAGTAATTGGAACATGAAGATGGTAGATTGAGTTGATTTGAAAATGTCACAGAATAAATTTTTATAATTTTTTATATGGCAGTAATTCTGGTTATTTTCTGAAAGTCTCAGCTAAAAATATTTTCCTAAATATCTGAAGTAGATGGAATTTGATAAAAAATACTGTCATTGAGCAATTCTGGTTTTCATCTTTAGAAATATTATTCTAATAAAGAGCCTGAGATAGGCAGTAACAAAGAAAAAATTGAGTACTAAAAAGACACATGTATCAAACTGATCTGGAATATTTTTTTTCTCTAAAAGTCTGAAACACAGAGCTATAAATTCAGTTTAAGATCATCTTATACTTGTCCTCAAACTTCCCTCTGTTGCTCATTGTCATTAAGCATTTCTTTTTTTTCCAGAGCTGAATCTAAAGAGATTTATATAGTATTATCAAGATGTATTGCATTTATACCACACACATATGCTTTCCTATACTGTAATCCAGACACTATTTTATTGTCTTCCTTTTATAGAAATAAAAAAGTAGAGTACTAGAAATTGATTTATCATCTTTTCTACTTTTTAATAGAAAGTTTTAATATGACATAATAAAATGAAAAGTATTTAAAACAAAAGCCAGCCTGATTTAAGAAACATTCTTCAAGTAAAAAAGATGAAAATCCAGAATGAAACCTGAAAGTTTTGGGCAGTCTTAGCTGTACTATAAAGTAGGTAGTGTAGGTATGGGCTTTGAATTTAGACTGCCTGGGTTCAAACCTTAGCTCCATCACTTACTAGTTGTGGATTTGGGCCAGTTAATCTGTACTTAAGTATCCTCTTCTGGTAAAATGAGGGAAATCATATTGTCTATGCTACTTTTTTTGGAAGAGTAAATAATTTGCAGAACATATTTGCAAAATGCTTAGATGAAGCCTAGTCCCTGGTAAGTGTTCAATACGATTTACTATCATAAGAATTATTATGAAGCCAGACAATTATGTCCTTACAAACTTTGGCCATTTTTATATCATTGGTCATATTTATCTGATGAGAACTTTGCAAAAAATTGAGTGTTCAGGGTCAAATTTGTTATGTCACTAAAATACCTGAGAATACATCTTGAATTTGGTTTCTGATTAGTTCTATCACCTTAAATACAAGCACAGAAATCAATGAACTTGCTTTCTATAATTTCTTCCTATCTCTGATAGATTAAAAATATATATTTAAAACTTGTTTTAGAACATCTTTTAATTTAAAGGCTATTTTGCAAAACAATTGTTGAATATTTGCTCATTTAAGAGAAAACGCAATGAGATATTCAGTTCATTTCGGTCGCTCAGTCGTGTCCGACTATTTGCGACCCCATGGACTGCAGCACACCAGGCCTTCTGGTCCATCACCAACTCCTAGAGTTTACTAAAACTCATGTCCATTGGGTCAGTGATGCCATCCAATCATCTCATCCTCTGTTGGTCTCTTCTCCTCCCACCTTCAGTCTTTCCCAGCATCAGGGTCTTTTCAAATGAGTCAGTTCTGCAGATCAGGTGGCCAAAGTATTAGAGTTTCAGCTTCAACATCAGTCCTTCCAATGAATATTCAGGACTGATTTCCTTTAGGATGGACTGGCTGGATCTCCTTGCAGTCCAAGGGACTCTCAGGAGTCTTCACCAATACCACAATTCAAAAGCATCAGTTCTTTGGCACTCAACTTTCTTTATAGTCCTAATGAGCTATTAGGGAAAATTAAATACTCATTTGCCATTTATTGTCATTTTAAAAATTAGTCTAAAATATCCCCAATATTTTGTAAACATTAACTACAGTTAAATATTACCTAATATTAAATACAATCTATACTCATAGACCAGTCTTGTTGTTCGCTACCATGTTGAGATTGTTTAGCAATGTTAATTCTAATAGGTTAAAAGATCACACGATTAATATAAATAATCTTCATAAGAGTGGAGAAAATTAAGTACTATGGTTCTACTGTGGCAGCAGTCCAACCTAAACAATGAGCTCTGGTCAAATATTCAGCTATAGAATTTATAACAAACATACTGACCAAAGTAATACAAACAGTAAAAATGATGAAATTCAGATATCTTAAAATGATCACTCAATCTCTTGAAGACATATGCACACCAGAATTGTGTTTTCTCATGTTTGTTAAAATTATGGAATCTTTCTGTGTTTTCCTTCCATTGTGTGACATTTTCCATCACCTCGTTGATTTGAGATTGCAAAGACAGCATAATACGAGTGATTTTATTCCCTCCTGGGACTAGGTTGCCTCACAAGTGGTAAAAGGAGTCAAAGGTAGTGTAATTTTCCACTCAACTATATAATTTTCTATTTTAAGTGCCTTACACTTACATCTAAGTGTAACATTTATCAGACTTTCTCTGGCCCGAGCCATGACACTCCAGCCTATTGTACAGCTGCCATCCTTGGACCCGCCATCTGGTTGGGAATTCCCTTCATCTCTTGTTCTCTGGGGGGTTTCCTATTACCTGGATCCCATGCTTTCCTGCTTTTGGCTATGTCCTCATTTGAATGAGACACAATTGCCAGTAGTTTCTTTTAAAAAAGTTTTTTTTAGTTAAAGTACAACAAACATATAGTAAAGTGTATTAAACTTAAATGTTCAGGCCTATATATTTTCATACATGTATACGTTCATATAACCACCACCCAGGTCAAAATATTGAATACCTCCATTGCTTTCAGGGTTCTCTCATGCCTCTTCCTGGTGTCTCCACCATCACTCCATCCCCATCGAGGTAATCTCTATTCGGACTTCTACCACCATCACTTAGTTTTACCTGGTTTTGAACGTCATGTGAAAGGATCAAGTATATACTCTTTTATATCTGGCTTTCTTTGACTCTTCATTATACTTGGGAGAGTTACCCATGTGGTTGCATGTATCAGTAGTTTATTTTGGTTTTTTGTTATGGAATGTAGTACGTATGCACTCATTTCTTTTTTTTCCCCATTGTATTATCTAGGAGTGGAATTGCTGGGTCATAGGGCAGCCATTAACTTCTTGAGAATTGGTGCATTTAGAAATAGAGAAAGATCTTAAATTATGAACTGAGGCTGCTTTTTCAACCTCTTACAGTTGTTTATATCCTCTTCAAACTGCCTCATGCTTATTCCTCACACACACTTAAAACAAATAATATCTGTTTTAATCCTCATGATTAATACATAGGGTGGACACTGTTGTCCCTTTTTTAATATAAATAATTCAACCTATGAATCTCAGGAAAATCCAATCGTATATCTTTTTACCTTTTGGACAAACCCTTTTGATGGTACCAAAACTACTTTTAAGTTACAGCTTGATATGCTATAGTTTTCCCCCATGCTGGAGTCAATTTAGGGACCTTCTTCGGGCTTGCCTATTATTCTGAGATCACTTGATTTAGTCAGAAATCTATAGCCTTTGCTTTACCATAGTGTTATGTTTGCTATCCTAGTCTTTATTCTATCAGGAGAGACATGCTTTTCCCCACATATAACATATAGAAAAGTCTCTATTTGTCCTTCCAAATATCCTATTCTTACTGACTTTCTCAACATTTCAACAGGAATTAAAGAATAAGTATTTTGAGGTACAATATATGGACTATGTGACAATGTTAAGATAGTCCACTTGCAACTGCCAACACATTCTGAGCTTCAGTCAGTTCAGTTGCTCAGTCGTGTCCAACTCTTTGAGACCCCATGGACTGCAGCATGCCAGGCTTCCCTGTCCATCACCAACCCCTGGAACTTACTCAAAGTCATGTGCATCAAGTCAGTGATGCCATCCAGCCATCTTAACCTCTGTTGTCCCCTTCTCCTCCTGCCTTCAATCTTTCCCAGCATCAGGGTCTTTTCAAATGAGTCAGCTCTTCGCATCAGGTGGCCAAAGTATTGGAGTTTCAGCTTCAGCATCAGTCCTTCCAATGAATGTTCAGGATTGATTTCCTTTAGGATTGACTGGTTGGATCTCCTTTGAGTCCAAGGGACTCTCAAGAATCTTCTCCAACACCACAGTTCAAAAGCATCAATTCTTTCACACTCAGCTTTCTTTATAGTCCAACTCTCACATCCATACATGACTACTGAAAAAACTATAGCTTTGACTAGACAGAACTTTGTTGGTAAAGTAACATCTCTGCTTTTTAATATGCTGTCTAGGTTGTTCATAGTTTTTCTTCCAAAGAGCAACTGTCTTTTAATTTCATTACTGCAGTCACCATCTGCTGTGATTTTGGAGCTGAAAAAATAAAGTCTATCACTGTACCCACTATTTCCCTATCTGTTTGCCTTGAAGTGATAGACCAGATGCCATGATCTTAGTTTTCTGAATGTTGAGTTTTAAGCCAACTTTTTAACGCTCCTCTTTCACTTTCTTTAAAAGGCTCTTTAGTGCTTTGCTTTCTGCCATAAGGGTAGTGTCATCTGCATATCTGAGGTTATTGATATTTCTCCTGGCAATCTTGATTCCAGCATCTGCTTCATCCAGCCTGGCATTTTGCATGATGTACTCTGCATATAAGTTAAATATGCAAGGTGACAATATGCAGGCTTGACATACTCCCTTCCCAATTTGGAACCAGTCTGTTGTTCCATGTCCAGTTCTCCTGTTGCTTCTTGACCTGCAGATTGGTCAGGAGGCAGGTCAGGGGGTCTGGTATTCCCATCTCTTGAATTTTCCACAGTTTGTTATGATCCACCCAGTCAAAGACTTTGCCATACTCAATTAAGCAGAAGTAGATGTTTTTCTGGAATTTTCTTGCTTTCTCGATGATCCAACAGATGTTGGCAACTTGATCTCTGGTTCTTCTGCCTTTACTAATCCAGATAGAACTTCTGGAAGTTCACAGTTCACATACTGTTGAAGTCTGGCTTGGAGAATTTTGAGCATTACTTTGCTAGCGTGTAAGATGAGTGCAATTGTGTGGTAGTTTGAGCATTCTTTGGCATTGCCTTTCTTTGGGATTGGAATGAAAACTGACTTTTTCCAGTCCCATGGCCATTGCTGAGTTTTCCAAATTTGCTGGCATATTGAATGCAGCACTTTCACAGCATCACCTTTTAGGATTTGAAATAGCTCAACTAGAATTCCATCACCTCCACTAGCTTTGTTCATAGTGATGTTTCCTAAGTCCCACTTGACTTTGCATTCCAGGATGTCTGGCTCTAGATGAGTGATCACACCATCATGGTTATCTGGGTCATGAAGATCTTTTTTTATAGTTCTTCTGTGTTCTTGCCACGTCTTCTTAACATCTTCTGCTTCTGTTAGGTCCATATCATTTCTGTCCTTTATTGAGCCCATCTTTGCATGAATTGTTCCCTTGATATCTCTAATTTTCTTGAAGAGATCTCTAGTCTTTCCCATTCTATTGTTTTCCTCTGTTTTTCACCACCCCCCCACCCCCCCACCCCCCCACCCCCCCACCCCCCCACCCCTCCCACCCCACCCCCACCCCCCGCGGTACTGATCCCTGAGGAAGGCTTTCTTATCTCTCCTTGCTATTCTTTGGAACTCTGCATTCAAATGCTTATATCTTTCCTTTTCTCCTTTGCCTTTCACTTCTCTTCTTTTCATAGCTATTTGTAAGGCCTCCTCAGAGAACCATTTTGCTTTTTCGCATTTCTTTTTCTTGGGAACGATCTTGATCACTGCCTCCTGTACAATGTCATTCTGAGCTTCCTTCTTTTTAAAAAATTAATTATTGGTTTATTTTGGCTGTACTGGGTCTTCCTCACTGCACATGGGTTTTCTCCAGTTGTGACTAGCAGGGGCTACTCTATGTTGCAGTGCATGGGCTTCTCATTGTGGTAGTTTCTCTTGTTGAGAGCAGGGGCCCTAGAGCCCATAGAGTCCAGTAATTGTTTTGCACAGGCTTAGTTGCTCCATGGTATAAGGAATCTTCCCAGACTAGGGATCAAACCCGTGTTCTCTGCATTGGCAAGAGGATTCTTATCTACTGAGCCACCAGGGAAGTCCTGAGCTTCCTTCTTTTAAAGTGCCTTTGGGATATATTTTTTAATTGTTGTTGTATTTATTTTTATTTTTTATCATTTGACCATGCCACATGGCATGTGGGATCATAGTTCCCCAACCAGGGATCCAACCTGCATTATCTGCATTGGCAGTACGGAGCATTAACCACTGGAGCACCAGGGAAGTCTCCCTTTGGGGACATGAGATGGCTGGATGGCATCACTGACTCGGTGGGCATGAGTTTGAGTGAACTCCAGGAGTTGGTGATGGACAGGGAGGCCTGGCATGCTGCGGTTCATGGGGTCACAAAGAGTCGGACACGACTGAGCGACTGAACTGAACTGAACTGATGGTTATTTCTCCATCTGTCTCAACTCCTCCTCTCCCAATAGCTTTTTCCTTTCCATTTAAGCATTAGTGTTGTTAGAGGGAGGCTGTACTCACTTAAAATGCTCCGGTACTTTTCATCTCTTGGCCAACAACTAGTTCAACGGTTGGCATGTGACATAAGCCTGTCCATTGCAAGCAAATTTGAGAATTTTCCTGGGAGTTATCTGTCAAAGATGCCCACACTTCCCAATGTACTTGAACAAGAAAGCATTAGCCCCAGAAGAGAGCAGCAGCAATCTTAAACCAAGAGAGGTGCCAGCGTTAGGACAGAGCTGACACCATGGTGTGTGAAGCAGAAAGCAATTGCAGGAAACTGGGTATTTCGTGACATCCTTTATGCAGCTCTACATCTGGGCATTTTCAGAGAAGTAAATTCCCCCTTTTTAAAAGTTGTTTAAGTCACTTTGAGTTGTTTTTTTGTTATTTGTTATTCTTAGCATCTTAGCCAACAATGTTCAATTATTTTTGCCCACATTGGTGACTCTAAAGGTCTACGTAAGTTGCAAGACTAGGTCCTTCTAGGTACAAATTACCTTGTTTTAATGGGCCCACACTCCTTTAACACAGAACCTAACTTTTTAAGAGCATATTTAAATTGCACAAGCAGGATTTATAACAGTGACCACAAATGATTACATCTAAAAATTGTAGTATAATATTATCATGCTGTTCGCTATGATAGAGTTGATAACTGATAGAACTTTTTCTCCCTCATGATCCTGTTTTCTTTGAAGTAAACATCTGAAGTTGACAGGGTTTGATATCCCAGCTTTTTGGATCCCTGAAAGGATTATAGCATGATTTTACAATGTCTCCTCCACCAATGAATATTACTAGGTACCATAAATGTGTCTTTAAAAAAAATTAATTGGATCAAAATATACTTTGAAATGAGTTACTTTCTTTTATTTTAGATTTCTTAGAGTTTTGTGAGATGTATTTTAATTGCTTCAGCATGGTGCTGAGATACTTTATGTATGTAGTTTAAAAGTCAATGATATAACAAGGTGTGCAATGAAAAATCGCAGTCCTCTGTCTACCCTTCTCCATCTTGAGTTGAAACATTTTCAACTGTTATTTTCTTTGCTTTCATGTTGCTAAATAATATGCATTGGCAGCTATTTCCTTATTTTTTTTTAATTTAGGCAGTCTCTTCTGGTTTTCCTCTGCAGCTGATGAAAATTCAGCGTTTACACCATACCCTTTCCCTGCACACTCCTCCCACCCTGCTATCCTTCTTCCCATCCTCCCAATGTAATTGTACAACAATATTTTGGCTAAATTTATAGCTCAGCCATAGTTAATGTGACATGTTTATGCAACTTTTTAATATTAATAATAGCCTTTTTGAGTGTTGTTGCTTCATTTTTCATGTGTTTATCATTAATTCCTCCCCAAATTCTTTGAAAGAACAGTAACATTCCCTTGAATAGAGTTGAACACTAAGATAATCTAGTTTTCTTTTTCCTTTTTTCTAGATGCTTCTCTTTGATCCCTCTGCCTCTGGCTCCAGCCATGACTCTCCAGCCTGTTGTACAGCTGCCATCCTCAGACCCACCATCTGCTTAGGAATTCCCTTCATCTCTGTCCCCTGGGGGATTTCTTATTGCCTGGATCCCATACTTTCCTACTTTGGGCTTCTGTCCTCATTTGGGTGAGTCACAATCTCCAGTAGTTTCTTTTAAAGCATTCTTTTTAGTTGAAGTACAACAAACATATAGTAAAGTATCGTTATTTTTGTTCAGTGGCTCAGTCATGTCTGACTCCTTGCAACCCCATGGACTGCAGCACTCCCCCAGAGGCTTCCTTGTCCTTCATCATCCCCCAGAGTTTGGTCAAACTCATGTCTGTTGAGTCAATGATGCCATCCAATCATTCATCCTCTGTCATCCCCTTCTCCTTCTGCCCTCAGTCTTTCCCAGCATCAGGATCTTTTCCAATGAGTCAGCTCTTTGCATCAGGTGGCCAAAGTATTGGAGCTTCAGCATCAGTTCTTCCAATGAGTATTCAGGGTTGGTTTTCTTTAGGATTGACTGGTTTGATCTCCTTGCTGTCAACGGGACTCTCAAGAGTCTTTTCCAGTATCACAGTTTGAAAGCATCAATTCTTTGGCACTGGGTCTTCTTTATGGCCCAACTCACACATCTGTACTAAACATAAATGTCCTACCCAATAATTTTTGTGTGTATATATATATACACACACATACACATATATGTATATTCATGTGACCACCACCCAGATCAAGATATTGAATATCTCTAGTACTTTCAGGGCTCCCTCAGGCCTCTTCCCAATGCCTCCACCATTACTCCATCCCCAACAAGGTTACTGCTATTCTGACTTCTATCATTGTCGGTTAGTTTTACCTGCTCTTGAACTTCATCTAAAAGAATCATCAAGTATGTATTCTTTTATATCTGGCTTTTTGAGTCTTCATTATACTGGCGAGGGTCATCTATGTTGTTGCCTGTACCCAGTGGTTTATTCTTTTTTTTTTTTTTCTGCTGTGGTATATTGTATGTGTGCACTCATTTCTCTTTAGAATATTGCCTAGGAGTGGAATTGCTGGATTACAGCATAGCCATTAGCTTCTTGAAAATGGTGCATTTAGATATAGTTTTGATTGGTTGTGTATTAGGTTAGGGTAGACTGTGCTATAGTAACAAATAAGACTCGAATCTTAATGGTTTAATGTATTATGTCTCTTCTGGCTCACAAATGTCTGCTGAAGGTCTGGTAACTCTCCAGGGCAGCTGTTTTTCACGTGGTGATTCAATGACCCAAACCACTTCAAACATGTGGCTCCACCATCTCAACATGAGGCTCTTCAGAAAACATGGAGCCCATACTCTCTCTTCAGTGCTTTGTCCAGGAAGCAGCACATGTCACTTCTGCTCCCAGCCACCTGATCAAAGCACATGACCCAGCCTAAGCTGGAGAGATCTGGGAAGTATAGTCTTCTGTGCACCAGGAAAGAAAGGAGAAACAAATATTGGTGACTGTAAATGTGCATCACACTTCACATATCTGACAATACCTGTAGTTTAATGTTATACTGTCGTGAAAGTTTAGCGAAGTGTTTAATTCTAGGTAGAAAGTAATTATTTTCCTTGTAATCTTGAAGTCATTTTTCCATTATCTTTTAGCTTCTGGTATTGCTTTTATGAAATCCAATGCCATTGCGATTATGTGGGAACTGTTTTTCTCTTTGGAAGTCTTTAGGGTTTTCTCTTTATCCCTAGTATTCAGACATTTCACAATGATATGCCTTGGTGTGGGTATTTCACTTTCTTATATTTCATCATTATGTTTTTCTATTACTTTTTAGAATATTTTCTCAACTTTACCTTCCAATTCTTTTATTGATTTTAAAAAATAGTTCTACTTTTACATTTTCAAGAGGTTTTTCCTGTTCACTTACCGTTTCCTTTTTATTGCATCGTGTTGTTTTATAGATCCAATAACTATTAATTAATGAAAGTTTTTTCTCTTGCATTGTCTCTCTCTTCTCCATGGTTTATTTTTCCCATTTGTTTATGCTTGCCTTTGATTTTTAAGTCTATCTTTCATATTAGAGAATTTCCTTGTATATCTTGAGGTCTTTGGCTGCCTGCTTACATTTAGAGGTCAAGGAATAAAACGCTAACTGAAACCCTTTGTACTCAGGTATCAGTTACTGACTGGTGAGCTTCCCTGTAGAGTCATGAGGTGAAACCCAGGCATTTTGTTAGGTAACTCCCCTGTCAGTACTGGTAGTGTTTTGGAGGGGAAGACTGGTCACTTTCTCCAAAGAAAGGTGACTCCCCAGTCACCTCAATAGGGAGTATAAGCTTGGATGTCAACATTCTTGGAGCTAAGGGAAAGTTTCCAAGTCTCATCCTTCAAAACGTGGACTTCCACTTCAACCTATTTCTGTCTAGTCCCCTGGTATCATTGAGACCAGAACCCTGCTGGCTCAGCATCTTTAGAGGGCAAATGTCTTGCTTTCTCCCAGGGCAGGGAGACTTGACTACTCACTTGACTTTGGGGCATAGAGAAGGGTCTATAATTTATGCAGATTCTCAATTCATAAATTGTTTGGTTTTGCTCCACCCGTTTCCTTCATCTTCACAAGCAACAGGGACCATCAATTCCTGACCTCTCCAAAATTCCTTAGAGCAGCTCATCTTGCTTCTTCTTGGCTTCCTCTCCTTAGTTTTTATTAGGCTTTTAGCTTTTATTAGCTTTCTCTCCTCTACTCAGTCAGCTACTCCTCTTCTTCTGGCTTACCATCATCCAAAATGTAGTTGACAGTTCTTGTCTGATGTTGCCTCTACAGCTTTTTGGAATTTATACCTTTATTAATGTCTGCTTTATTAATTTATACCTTTATTAATTACTGTCAGGTTGAGAGTTTATATAAATACTTATTTTTAATTTTAATGTTTAATTTGAATTATGGTTATTTTCTAAAGCCAAAATGTAATCATAGCACTCCCCTTTCTAAAATCTGTTTATAGAATTGCAATAGCCACAGCATTAATTCTAATATTATCACACAAAATCTTTCATGATTTGACTCTTGGTAACTTTTCTAATCCTAACCCACCAGTCTAGCATAAAAAGTTATTTGCTATTTTTCAAACAGGCTTGCTCTTTCTTGTTTTCAAAGCCATGAATAGACTGCTTCTGTTACTTGAGGACTGTTTTTCTTCTTCCCATGAAACATCTACTTATTACTTGCCTCTCCTATGAAGAATGACTCCTCCAGACCAAAGTATAATGTATAATAGTTCTCTTCCTAAGTGCTCACATAACACTTAATATACTTGTATAGAATCATTTCTATTTTCCCAATCCTACAATGGAGAATTTAGATATAGTATTTCCTAGCCCCACAATAGAGGGCTGCTATATATATCAGGCCTCAAGGACTAAGATTTTGTCTTCTTTGAATTTTTTAGCGCTCAGCAAAGTTACTTTCATCTTTCTCTCTCTCTCTCTCTCTCTCTCTCTCTCTCTCTGTCTCTCTCTCTCTCTCTCTCTCTATATATATATATATGCGTTCTCAGTCATGTCCAACTCTTTACAACCCCATGGACTGTAGCCTGCCAGGCTCCTCTGTCCATGGGATTTCCCAGGCAAGAATACTGGAGTGTGTTGCCATTTCTTCCTCCAGGGGATCATCCTGACCCAGGGATTGAACCCACGTCTCCTGCACATCCTGCACTGCGGGTGGATCCTTTACTCCTGAGCCAGCAGGGAAACTCAAATATTATGCATCTCTCTCTATATGTTTATATAATATCATCTCTCTCTCTATATATATATATCAATATATATGTGACCAACGAATAAATAAAGAAGATATAATGCAAGACCCCTTGGGTGCTGTAAAACAAGTGTACCGAAATGAAAACCCTACACCTGTGAGTCAGGATTTCTGGGTTCTGCTTTTTGACTGATTTAGCTTGCAGTATATAATCTAGCATAATCCACTCCTGTCTTTCTGCTCTTAAATGTGCTTCCTTATAGAACAGGGAGATCTCACAGAATGTCATATTTTGGAGAGGCTTTGACAGTTATAATAAAGTCAGGGCACCTCTGTTTCACATGCTGTAGCTGAGTTGTTTTAATTGTTCTAGATAAGGTCTTTCCTTCTAATGCCTGGTAAGCAAGGATACCCTCATTGGTGAATGCCCTACAGCTAGACAAGATAAATTGTCCTTCGTTGAGGCTGTGCTGTTCCCACTGGCAGTTTCCTCCTTCCATAAATATCACCAAGGCTTTTTCACAAGATGCACCCTTTTTGCCTAATCTTGTTTGCTCAATGCTGACCTCAGATGAAGCTACATGCAAGTCCCACCCTACAGCTGTCTCTCCCAGTAATCATGGCTCGGGCCAGGATTTGTTTTGTAAAAGATCCAGCTGTATGGAAATTCCCAACAATTGCAAACACTTGCTAGAACAGACACCTCAATGCTTTGCTGCTGAGACTTTCAGGTGGGAAAACCTACTGAAGTTTAGTCCCTCTCTCAACATTTCATCTCAGCCCCAGCCTTTTCTGACAGCCGCCTGATTAGAGACTCTGGGACAAACATGTTTTTCCTTCAGAATGTTCCTTTAGAGCATCAGCTCTGGAGCCAGCCAGACATGGAATTTTTCTCTTTTCTGCTTTCTAACTTTGGCAGGTTAACTTAACTATTTTGAATTGTTTGTGCTTCTGTAAAATAGGGCTGGTTGTGAAAATCCAACAAGATAATGTACTAAGCTGCTAGCACGTAGTAGGTATCCTGTTTTGGCATTTCTCCTTTCAGAAAGAATGTCAGAGGTCTCTCTAGTTTTCTGTTTTTTTTTTCTTTTACTGTTTGCTCTTTTTAAAAGTTTCAGTCTTTTCCTGTTCTACTCAGAGTGTTGTCTTCTTTCTTACTATTTATCACAGAGGACATTTTTTAGCTTCAATGTAACTTTAAAAGTTTAAATTGAGGAAAATTTAAATTTTGGTCATGTCTCATATCTAGCTTTGATTATTTCCTTTTTTTTTTTTTTTAATACTTCCTTTCTTCTTTGTTGGCACTTTTGTATTTCTCTTGGTTTCATGGCTTTAAGGGAAATCCCAGATAGAGTTTGAGGGAATTTTTTCAGGCAGTCATTGTTATGATTGGAAGGAATAAAGAGCCAGACAAGCCCACTTGTGAAAGTGGTGGTGGTTTGGAAGGGGAAGTAGTTGGGAGTGATGGTAGGGAGTGTGAAGGTTAGGAAACCGAGGAGAGTCACAGGGATGTGAAAACAAGTGAAGCACCACAAGAGCTCACGGGACCTGGAATGTCACAAGGAACCAAAACCGCTGTTTTCAGGGGCATCCTCTCCTCCTCTCTCCTTTCCCCTTCCCTTTCCTGCCTCTGTTCTCTTCTCTTCTCATTTAGCCTGTCCCATGATGACTATTGTAGCCCTCGGGTCTATGTGACCTTTTTACAGCTAAGTCAATATCTCAGTTTCCCAAATCCAAACATTTCAAGAAAGGAATCCAATTGGTTCAGTTCTTTTCTCACCAGACCATAGGTCACTGGCCTTCCAATGGTTGAGCTGTTCCCTCTCAGAGTGCACTCTGGTCAAACTGGACGTTGTCAGAGAGTATAGCAGCTCTTGAAACTTCCGTGACTTCCTGGGCCTCCCCCATCCTGCTAAAACAAGTCTCTGAGGACACAGTGGGGCCGGGGTTTATGACTCCAAGCATAGCAGTACACTGAATTTGGTTAAAAAAATATATAAATATTCAAATGCTGATTTTAAATGAGAAAAATTTTTAAATCCAATTAACATGTCATAAAAAGACAACATGCTATGATATAAAGTGTTTGGGGGTATTTCAGATACCCGAGTGATCCTTCTCTTTCCTTTGGAAATTTTCCTATATGTGAAAGCTGTTGGCAAATCATTCTGAAGTGCCATCATCCCAAACTTTAAAATCTTACCTCTGGAAGCTCCTAAGATGTGGCGTCACTTATCACACATCGAATGGTTGTTTCCCTAGCTCATTTAAGAGGCAGTGCCAAGGGGCACGTGCCACAACTGAGTTAGCTTATCTATCTACAGCTTGATGGGAAACAAGCCCTCGCTTATGTCACCAGCAATTGTCTCCCTCATAGGTGCTATCATGGTTGATGAGGGAGCTCCTAAGGGGAGTAGACCCAAAAGAACCCTGCCTGCTATGCCAGGGATCTGGCACTTAACTCCAGGTCCAAGCCAAACTGTTGACACAAAGTTAAACATATCGTCCAAAATTCTCTTTCCTCAGATTGCCCGTCTCCTATTTCAAATCATGCCTAAAGTTCTTCATATATCAGAGGGGTATGGTAAAATCTCATAAGCTTTTGTGAGTTCTTCTCGTCCTCTCTCCATCCTCTCAGCAACCCTCTCTCTCCATCTCTCCGCCCTCCCTTCCTCCTCTTCCCAGAGCTCCCGCTTCCACCTGGTCATGGTCGATCCATGTTCTCTAGCTCCTCCAACAAAGCTCCAGAAGGAACCTTGAAGGATATCTGACTAGTGAAGCCAAATCCCCACAGATCATCTGAATTCCCCCCTCTGAGACCTGGGAGCACAGCTTGCATGGTTCAAGTTGACTGTGTTGCTGCCCCTGGGATGTGACATCCAACTTCCTGTGTTTCTTCTCTTTCTGAGTATGTAACTCAGCTTGAACAATGAAGATGCTCCTCTCTGCTTCTTTTGCTCTCTTTCTTATTTTCTTGAAGTCAGCTTTTCTAAGGGGTGGATGCCCAGGCACAGGGAGTTTGGTTCTTATCACAATGATTGAAAACTGGGACTTAAATCTTCATTACTGTTCCCCACCCATTTTCATTTATTAAATCTGAAATGTTACACGGACTTACTCAAAAGGACAGTATTTAAACAAGCTTTGTAACAAATGTCAGGTGGAGAAGGCAGTTATTTATTGTTTTTAACAACTTTTTTTCTTTTTGTCAAGAAATCTTATGAAAGAGGTGGATTAACTTCAGGCTGTGATTGAAAAATATCTTAAAGATGGTGTTAGTGTTTTAGTCTGTTTTCTACATAAAGAGTGTTTCATGCAAGACACGCCCAAACAGCACAAGACCCGAGCTTGGGAACCTCAATCTGTTCCAGAAACCAGAGTTCCCACATAACGACATAATGTGCTGCTATCAGGTTACCAGTTTGCCACAATTGCCTAATGTAACAGTGCTTTGGGGGCACTGCCTTGGGGAGGTGTAATTACCAGGGGGGTATCGTGGGCTGAGTGGTTGCAGTGCACAGGAATTAATATGCACAACTCATGGGCAGGCCAGTGCTCCACCTTGATATTCAACCCCAGGCCAAGGATATCCAGGATTAAACTTTCCAAGGTCTTTTCTTTCTCTCCATAGTAATACTGTATATCAGCTGTTGTTTCTATCATACAAGGGGTCAGGGAAAGGATAGCATCTCATTGCACGGCTAGTCTTGTTTTCATGCCTCTGAAATGTCTCTATTTCAGACTCCCCAAAATGATTTCTGACAAGATCCCTGATTTTTCCTTTGTGGTTAAAAAAAAAAAGTGTTTGTTGACTTTCTATAACAGGTTCAGGATTCTGATGCCTTGTGATTAAATTTAGTCATTTCTATATCAAGTTTCATTCAACCTGTATTCATTCTGGCTCCTAATTCTTTGCATGCATGCTAAATCACTTTAGTCATGTCTGACTCTGTGATGCTGTGGACTGTAGCCTGCCAGGCTCCTCTTTCCATGGGGTTCTCCAGGCAAGAATATTGAAGTGGGTTGCTATGCCCTCCACCAGGGGATCTTCCCGACCCAGGGATCAAACCCACCTCTCTTATATGTCCTGCATTGGCAGGCAGATTCTTGACCACTAGCACCACCTGGGAAGCCCCAGACCCAAATCCTAACCCGAAATGAGCCAGACCTGCTAGTAGAATTTATGGAGTTCAGCAGGTCTAGTCAGATGACAGGGCTGAATAATGATTTCACACATTTATGAAAGCATCAGGTGAAAATAGAAGACAAGATCCTATTCTATTTAATGTGGTTGGTGGTGTTTCTAGTCGAACTTAATATATGGAGGCTCGTAGGAATGAAGCTCAACCTGGATCATTAGAAGTTACTAAACCTCTGGAGAATTCTGGTGTAGGTTTGGAAGAAAACTGGAATGTGATCCCCTACATCCATCTTTCAGTTCCTATTCATACCACACACATTTCTGATGAGGTCCTGCTCAACTCAGAGTTTTCATTATCACAGCCTTGGTGAACCACCTCCTCTGACCCTGGACAACCATGTTCCTGTGACTTCTAAATCCTATGTCTTAATCCTGATCTTTACTCCAGATCCTAGGTCCTTCTGTGTCAGTATAGGTAATAGTTTTACCTCTTTTAATGGCAAATTCCTTGGCTGAAAATTTTCAGGTGTCTGGAGAAACTAAGTGGGCAACAGGTTAAATATTCATGATTATTTTCGAAGAAGCTTTCCTAAGTAGAGGGATGATTTCTCTCCTTAAACTGAATCTTATGCAGATGCCCAGTATCTGAAGGAGATGAAAGTGGCCCTGCAGAGGGGTTCCACAATGCTCTTATGCTAACCCTGAGGAAACTTCACCAACTCCAAAGCTTCTCAGGACATGGATTGGAAACCACTCACATACAGGCTTCTGCGAGGGAAGGGGAAGCCGAGACGTCTGTGGCTCATTTCAACAGCTGTTTCACTTAGTTATTATAGCTTTATTCCCATGACCTGCCTCTGAACCCAAGCTTCCTGGATCCTCTTCAGAGCAAGGGATGGGGTGACCTATAGTGAAGCTAGCTGCCCATCCCCTTGCTTAATTTATTCTTCAAGTTTGTCACCAGCTTCCTGCTCATGTAAATTCTGTGAGCTTCTAGTCAAAGGATCTAGATTCCAATTCAGTTCTGCTTCTCTCCAGCTGCGTATGAGGACTCCCTGAGACTTGATTTCTTTCTGGGTTGGTAGAGATACTTATACATATTTTAACTGTTGTAAAGATTAAAATAAAAATAAGCTAATTTTATAAAAGAATTGAGTAAACTATACACTTTATATACTTGCAAAGTTATCATTAATATATACACTAGAGTGCTGGAAACAAGAAGAAATTATCATTCTTAAAACCTTGATGGCCCTGAAGGCGCATTAAAAGATTTAAAAAAAAAAATTAGGAGGAAAATGACCTGCCTTTTTTCAGCATCCTCGCAGTGCTATGGATACTGAGTTGACCTATAACCTATGGTCATGAATCTCAGTATGTTCCAGAAGGAACTTTAAGGAAGTAGACATCTCCATCAATAACATGCCACAGAGCCAGAGGTTGGTTGCCAAACTTGGGTCTTGGGCAGCACTGGGAAAATAGTGAATTTCTGAACAACCAATACAGTGCGTTTAACTAAGCACCTATATGAGGCCACAGAAAGACTAAGGCAAGTTTCAGCATCTGTGTGTGTCTGCAGTGTGAAAGTTTCCATGGAGCCCATGATTGCTACAGTGAATTAAAGCAGAAGCTCTTAGGATCCTGGAAAGAAGGGTGATGAGGACAGGCAGTGACAAAAAGTGACACCTGTTAGGACAGTAATCTAAGACAGAGCACTGCTGGAATCAGTCATACAGTATTAGATCATTTGAAGAAAAAAAGAAAGAAAGAATTTAGAGATTATTGGGTGCCCAAGTAGAAAACTCATAGTACTCACCCTGTCTCTTACCTTTTTCAAGATCATGGCACACACTACTGATCAAGATTCTCTAACTTATTCCTATCTGTAAAATGGACAGTGAGTGAGTGAGTGAAGTCGCTCAGTCGTGTCCGACTCTTTGCGATCCCGTGGACTGTAGCCCACCAGGCTCCTCTGTCCATGGGATTCTCCAGGCAAGAATACTGGAGTGGGTTGCCATTTCCTTCTCCAGGGGATCTTCCCAACCCAGGGATCGAACCCAGGTCTCCCGCATTGCAGGCAGATGCTTTAACCTCTGAGCCTTCAATGAGATAATTCGTGTAAATCAATCACTTAGAAAAGTGACTTTCACAGAATACTCAAAAAGTGCTATTATTACTGCTGACCCTTATTAGCCCTTTCACACTTAGCCATGATACAGTCTCAGAATCCCTTTCACCACAGCGTCATAGGAATACTTTCCAGATGCTAGAGGAAACTTACGAACCATTTCTGATCTAGTTCTACCCTGACTCCTATCCTTACCCCACCACCAGTCAGTGATTAATGACACTGAAACTGAGAGCGAGGGAGACACTGCCTGTCTGCTGAACTGTGGTGCCTTGTCACAGCTGCAAACAGTGATCACAACATCTCCTTTCCTGAGTGTTGCTGTACAGCATCTCCCCTCCCTCACAGATAGTCCTTTAAATGCAGAGATACCGTCTTCTAAGATTTTGGTATATTCCTACAGCATGCTAACATCACTGACCACTCAGTCAAATTACTATGAGATGAGGTGAAGGGAGACTCCAGTCCCAGCAAGAGCAACGTTAAGGGAAGGAAACCATGGGGCGTTAAAAGGGAAGAATGGCCTAAGGGACCGTGAGTTGTCAACCACAAGCTGAATTCCACAGGGCTCAAGAGTGACTGTTACAACAATAGCTGGCTCTCCTCTATGTTTTCTGATAACTTCTCAATGTGCTAAGCTTCTTAATGATTACAAGTAATTGTATACCCCAGGGGTTGGGCAGCCCGTCTTCTGCACGAAAGCCGTGAGTCACTGCTCTGAGTCCACCCTGTGTGGCTCTCTGGACCTGAGCCATCCTTCCTCCTCTCCTCAACCTCTCTCCTCCCAGCCTCTCCCCAGATGGACTGTTAAATCCCTTGGCTTGGTCCACTCCCACCCGGCCTGTCTCTACTCCTGTGGTTGCTTCTGCTTCCCTGGGCTGCCATTATCTCTTTGGGCATTCCCCTCCCCTCCCCACCCACACTTCCCTGCAGGGCCTCTCCACTCTCACTCCCACCTCCCTTTTCCGTAGTAATCCTTTTCTTCCCATTCTCCTCACTCTTTCTTTCCTGAGTTCCACGCCTCCATGTTCATCACAGTTCTCATTCCCTTTATTTCTCTAACCACTTTTCTCTTTTTTAAATATCGTAATGCTGAGATTTCAACAAAATAAGTTGTCTTTTTTTTTTTTCCTATATTGTCCCTCAAAACAAATTTTCTCAAGGGGTTGGCATGTCTCATCACGTTCCACATTCTAACACTCAATCTCTCTTGTCCATTGTCAGACTTAATTCAAAATCATGTAATATATGGATCTAGAAAGTGCTTCACTGGCCAATCTCTGTCATCCTTATGAGCTCTACATGTCTGGAGCTGCAATTTAATTCATCATTTGAATTCTTGTTTCTCGGCATTATTTCTCAGAGTGTACTTACTCCTTTATGCATAGAAAACCTGGTTTGGAGTAGGGATAGAGTGGTTTCCCTGACAAAAATCTTGGGTAAATTGCTGTTTGTTACATTAGGGGAAGTAAACGGATGGGGTGAAAAGGAAAAGAAAAAGAAATGGCATTCTCTCTCTCTTTCTTTTTCTCTCTCCTTCCCACCCTCCCTTTTCTGCCAGTCTGCAAAATGAGGAGTTGGAAGCTGAAATGTGAAGGTTGAGCCAGCTTAATCTGGTTTTCAAAGACTGAATTGGATTGGGTTTCTTAGTGGCATACAACTTGTCACTGGAGGAGGGCCCTTTAAACACGGTAAAGAGGCAGTTTATTTTCTCTGCCTTACCAGCTTGACTACAGATTTATAGCTGTCCCCAAGAAGCCGGTACAGAGTCAAGCTAACAGTCATGGTTTGTATTTCCAGGGTCTGAGTGCCACCCTTGCCCCCACTGCCCATGCAGGAAGCAAGACCTCAGCCTTCCCTAGGTTTTTCCAGGCATCTCCAGGGGGCCCTCACCTGTGCTCACACCTAGTTCTGGTGGTAGCTAACCATTCCAGCCTCCTCACCCACTGAGAGTGGTACCTTGCCACAGCCCTGGCCCCAGTGCAAAACCCTCTGGAAGGTGTCTGTTCCCTTCCCTCTGCGCTATATTCTGGTGCTCCCAAAGCAGGAAGCCTGAGGGCACTCATGTGACAACAGGGTCCTCTGGATCTGCTGCACTGGAGCCTATTCTGTTCCCTGTAGGTAGGCAGAAGGTTTGGTACCCGTTATGTCTGTCATCTTAGCCTGGAAGCTTCTCTGTGCAGCAGAGAGGAAACTGAAGCCCCTCAAGATCTCAATTCCCTTGCCAGCTCCTAAGCACCCTCACTCAGAGGGTGGGGGTGCTCTTTAGAGAATTCCTTTCATCTCTCACCCATACCCTCCTGCTGAAAATCAGAACTTTTATGGTCCTGATGATGGTCACAGTTTCATGGGTATATATTTATCCCCAAACACATCCTGTTGTCTACATTAAATATGGATAGCTTTTTACATGTCAATCATATGTCAATAAAGTGATTTTTAAAATATGAGCCCAATCAACTCACAGATAGGCCAAACCCTCTGCTTTTCTTTCTGAATACTGATGTGATTCTTTCTGAAGGGTGATGTCAATGTGTTATTGAAGTCACAAGAGTAGCCAGGGGAAGAGCCAAGAGTAGTAATATAGCTATTAAAGACCTAAGAAAGCATTCCTTCTGAGTTACTGCCCTTCGTCCTCCCCTCACTTCTTCCCCTTCTGCTCTCACACTCCCAATGCTACTGTTCCTCTGACCCTCACTCGACTGCCTTTCTCTTGCTCTCCCTCGCCTCTCCTGTGTCAGTGAGAATCCTCAATTCCCAAATGCTTACAGGTCCTGCCTATCAAAATGACCTATGCATTCCAAGTCAAGGAGCAGATCAGTCAAGAAGGACGGTCTTCATCACTAGGCAGGTGGAAACTAGCGTGTTCCATGGGGCAGTTACCTGTGATCTCTGAGCCATCTGTTTCCAGGTATGGTCAAGGGCAGAGTCAGAAGCACAAGGAGATTTTTACAAAATTGCTTTTTTTTCCTCTTTCCTTTTTTTGGGCTGTGCTGCATGGCATGTGAGATCCTAGTACCGGACTAGGGATTCAGATCCGGGCCCCCTGCAGTGGAACTGCAGTATCCTAATCACCAGTCACCAGGAAATTCCCTGCATGTTGTCATTTTGATGAAACTTTGGGAAAATATGTTTATGGATGTGTACTCAGCCTATGAAAATTGTTTTGAGGCTGAGTATGAGGCTGAGAGGGCTTCCCATGTGGTGCCAGTGGTAAACGATCTGCCTGATGATGGCGGAAATGCAGGTTCGATCCCCAGGTCGGAAAGATACCGTGGAGAAGGAAATGGCAACCCATTCCAGTATTCTTGCGTGGAGAATTCCAAGGACAGACGAGCTGGGCAGGCTATAGTCGATGGGGTCTCAAAGATTCTGACACAACTTAGCAACTAAATAACAACAACATGAGGCTGAGGATTCTGAATCTCGAATTCAGACAAACTATTCAGTAAGTGTGAGGTCAAAGTGAGGTCAAAATAAAGATCAATTCCAGAGATGCACAGAAAGTGAAATCAACTAGACTTGTTATCAGGGTAGCAGATGGGAAGACAGGGAAATGGGGGTTTTAACCATAAATCCTTCCTGAGGAGTACTTTTTTAAATGACAAGTTGTAATAACTATAAGCATTATATACTTGCTTTTCTTTGAACAGGTTGCCCTTACATATGTATCCCTAAACAATACATAGTTTTAATTTGCCAGCTTCTGAACTTTAAGTGAAATATTGTTGTCTGGCTTGCTCTCTTCTCTCAGGATTTTATGTCTGATATTCATCTGGGTGCTTGTGTTTAACTCTTATGATGATATGATCATATGTTGAATGAGTATACCAATATTAATTGACCATTTTTATTCACTTATGTTAGTTTTAGGAAAAATAGCATAAGTATTTCCTCCTGTTATTAAAAATACAAATGAACATAAAAAAATAAAATAAAGATATTTCCAGACAAGCAAGAGCATCCTCACTTGAAGTTACTCGAGGATGCATGTTGGAAAAAAATGAGAAAGAAAACTAAGAAAGCTAAAACATGGGGTTCAGAAAACTGGTGCTTCAACCTCAGGTGCTTTCAGCCCTGAGTGCAGGAAAAGAGAGAACTCGGATGTCAGTCACGAATCCACGAAGTACTCTTCCTGCTTGGAGAGGCCACATTGCATGCATGACTGTGGGAAGAAAAAACTTGAGCAAGGTGTAAAAGCACATTATTCTTTTTCTTTTATCAATAAAAAAAGAGGCAAATGCCATTGGAAATTCCAGGGAAGACAAAAACCTAGAGAAGAAGTCTTGTCCAGACACGACAAAAATAATAAAGAGGTATGATTTTAAGCAACAGACAATGTGTAAGAAAGAATTTGGACTAGATACCAAAACTATTTTCCTCTACCCAGCCTAGGAGATCTGTTGGAAATGAAACACAATCTTAGTATGCTACTTGGTTCAGCAGTGAGCAATATTTACTCGTTCACAAAATAAATGCTGTGTATTCACTCTTATGTTTTTCTTTCCCACTTTTATCTTTTAAAATTAATCAATGGACAGAGCACACATGCCTGGCACTGGGACATAAAGAAACATTAACAGTTTTGGTAACACAAATATTATGTCTATAGTTGTAGTTTTTTCTATGAAAAAAAAAGGGACTGAAACGTTGACTGAGATTGATGGAGGATGAAATAGTGACATAAATGTGTTATTTAAAGGCACAAAGGTAGCCAATGGAAAAACTGAAAGTAGTAATGTAATTATTAAAGATCAGGAGTTTCAGGGGGAGAAAAAGGTGAAGGATAATATAACACAGCTAAATCACCACTTAAAGGGTAAGTTGGTATCATTTGGAGTTAACAGATCAAGAAATAGATTTATATGATTATTACCCAGGATTATGGATGTCAGAGTGCTTGGGCAGGATAGGGAGGGTAAGATGGGAAAGCTCTTCTCTCTCTCTTTTTTTAAAAAAATTCAAATTTATTCTTATTTAATTAAGTATAAAATTAAAAGTAAGTCAGGCCCCACTTTATGTATTTGTGCCTATTTAAGACGGAAAATACTGAGCAACCAACAGGTATTAATTTTTTTGCTTATGTTGACCACACACTACATGTTCATTTTCCTTTTCCTTCCCCCCGTTTCCCTCAGAATAAGATGGCTGAGGTGGTGACTTCTGGCACTAGAATGTCATTTCTTAGAAAACAAACATGACCATTTCCAAGCTGGGATTTTATGACTAATTAGAAGAGCAATTTATTTACCAGGTCTAGCACAGCTGGAATTGGACGAGAGGGCCAGGAAGCATCGTCCCAAATGCCCACATGCCTTTGTTTTCTTTTCATGGGTGATGACACTGAGAATATTCTGTTTTTACAGATGGTCTCCTTGCTGAAATGTGGGAGGAAAACTGTAAACAGCAATTTGCATCCTGTTTACCCATGTTTTTCTGTACCATATCTCCCTGGCAGCTCTGTCTGTCTGGAGGGGAATACAGGAAGCTGTGGTGATGGGTTCCCTTTTCCTACTTCCAGGGACCGTCTTGGAAAGGCATGAGTTAAGGTGTTCACTTTGGCCAGAAATCATTAAGGCCATTAAGAACCGTATTGCTGGTGTACCACATCTTTCTCCATGGAGCACCGAAAGTGGAAGATCCCAGTGTGGCAACAACCCAATGGCAGCATAAGCGGAATGCAGAAAAGACAGCATTGTACCTTCTCTGTGAATGGACTGCTGAGTTGCACCGTGGTGACTACCTACAACCCAGTGTCCTGGTTTCTTTGAATGTTAGGGTCCAGGTATAAAAGAGCACGTGAGACAAAGTGGAGTAAGACAGTGAATCCAGAATGGATGAAATATAATCTTGAATTAGAAAAGTAAAGGTAAAAACCTACCTAAAATGATTCTTATGGTGTCTCATACAAAGTAGGTCCTGATAACATTAAGAGAGTATATCATTTCTACTATTACTACCACTACTACTGCTACTTTCCTCTTCTTATGATTCTGTAAAGCAGCCTCAGTTCAGTTCAGCCGCTCAGTCGTGTCCAACTCTTTGCGACCCCATGAATCGCAGCACGCCAGGCCTCCCCGTCCATCACCAACTCCCAGAGTTCACTCAGACTCATGTCCATTGAGTCCGTGTTGCCATCCAGCCATCTTATCCTTGGTCGTCCCCTTCTCCTCCTGCCCCCAATCCCTCCCAGCATCAGAGTCTTTTCCAATGAGTCAACTCTTCGCATGAGGTGGCCAAAGTACTGGAGCTTCAGCTTTAGCATCATTCCTTCCAAAGAACACCCAGGGCTGATCTCCTTTAGAATGGACTGGTTGGATCTCCTTGCAGTCCAAGGGACTCTCAAGAGTCTTCTCCAACACCACAGTTTAAAAGCATCAATTCTTCGGCGCTCAGCTTTCTTCACAGTCCAACTGTCACATCCATACAAAACAGCATAATGATGTTTTAATAAAATACCAATACATCTTAATGATAATATCAATCAGGATGCTTTTGACAGCAAGTAACAAAACAATTACCCACCTCAAAATGGCTTAACTAATAATGATGTATTATCTCACATAAGAGGTCCACTGTGTGAGGCAGTTCTTGAACTGGTTAATTCAACACCTCGGCTATGTAGTAAAGAACCTAGTTCTTTCCACCTTTTCTGATTTGCTTGGCTAACAGTATTAGTTTTTACACTCATGATAATCCTCTAATGATGAGAGATGCCTGAGGCAGCTCTAAGCACCATGTTCTCACACAATTGTATTTAAGTCTGGAAGAGAGAAACCTATTTCCCTGTGTCCATTTTTAAGGAAAAAAAAAACAAATTCTCAAAAACTTCTCTGCAGACTTCATCTTCATCCCAGTGGTCAAAATTTTATTATGTGACTATTCCAACCAATAACTTGCAGAGGAAAATATAATTCCTGTAACTGTACTACAGGGAAGGGGCCTATACTTCCTAGATCCTGTGTGCTCCTGATATTTGAACAAAGTCAAAGTTTGGTTAATGTGGAGGAAAGAATTGGGGTGATGGTCTTTGTGTGCAAAACCAGCAGTGTCAACCATAGTGATATTGCAGGAGCTGTTTCTCAGTGTAAGCAATCTGATTTCAGTCTACATTTTTCCCAAGTCAATGCTTTAGACTTCTTGAGAATACTAAGAGTCTTATTTATCATTAGATTCCCTCCAAAATACACAGAATGATTTTGTAGTTAAATAAGGTGAATCTATTATATATATATATATTTTTTCCATAGTTATATCTTGTGTTCATTACTGAGATCTTCTAAAGTTAACAAAACAAGATTCCAGGAGACTTCCTTGGTGATACAGTGGAAAGAATCTGCCTACCAATGCAGGAAACATGGGTTCTATCCCCGGTCCGGGAAGATTCTGCACGCTGTGGAACAATTAAGTCCATGCTTCACAACTAACGAGCCTGCACACTGCAGCTACTGAAGCCTGTGTGCCTAGACAGAGCCTGTGCTCTGCAACAAGAGAAGCCTCCACAATGAGAGGCCTGTGCACCACAACGAAGAGCAGCCCCCACTGCCGCAACTAGAGAGAGCCCACGTGCAGCAACGAAGACCCAGTACTACCAGACATAATTTATTAAAAAAAAGACTCCAGTGATTACTGGTCCCCTACGGACTTTTGCTTTTTTTTTTTTTGGTCTCTACACTGAGTTAAGAAAGCCTGAAACAGTCTTATTAGGGCTGAATATTGTTGAGAATAGAGTGTAGACAGCTAAAATTAAGTCATCATAAATATTCTCTTTCTGGTCCTCAACTATTTATTATCAGAGTTTCAAATAAAAGGGAGGCAGTAGGAAGAGTGAACACTTTTGATGGAATCAAAATACAAAAATAAAATTTTTAATAGAAGTCTATTGGACCAAAGTGATTAAAACTAATTTTCATGAAAAAAAAAAAACCATATAAGTCCCAGAATCAGATTAATATATTTATATTAAAATATATATTAAATATATAATTTAAAATATAAAAAGGTGGTATAGGGAGATGTGCAGGGTGGGAAATCTAAATCTACTTGTGAAAATTAAAAAGAAAAATTGTACATTGAGTCAGGGAAAGTTTAGTTTATACTGCAATAACAAATAACCCCCAAACCTTCCACATAATGCAACAAGAGTTTCTTTTTCACTCAAGAAAGTGTACTGCATGTCCAGGCAGTGTGCCAGCGCACCTGTCCTCCATGTGTTGGCTCAACATTCCAGCTTGATTCAATCCATGACACTTCCTAATCAACATATGCGTTGACAATTGCTGTGATGGGAAAAAGTGGGCTGCAAAGTTGAGTGAGTATTTAAATACCTCAACACTGAATTGACAGATGAGACCTTTGCTCATTTTTCATTGGCCAAAGCTGGTCACATGGCCACAGAGGGTGGGGACACGTGTTCTTCCTATGTGCCTGGAGAAGAGAACGGAATTGGTGGTTAACAATCAGAAGTACTGTTCATTTGCCTATAACATACAGTGGAAGTGAGAAATAATAGACTTACGGGACTAGATCTGATGAACTATGGATGGAGGTTCATGACATTGTACAGGAGACAGGGAGCAAGACCAAACCCAAGAAAAAGAAACTCAAAAAAGCAAAATGGCTGTCTGAGGAGGCCTTACAAATAGCTGTGAAAAGAAGAGACATGAAAAGCAAAGACAAAAAGGAAAGATATACCCATTTGAATGCAGAGTTCCAAAGAATAGCAAGGAGAGATAAGAAAGCCTTCTTCAGTGATCAGTGCAAAGAAATAGAGGAAAACAATAGAATGAGAAAGACTAGAGATCTCATCAGAAAATTAGAGATACTAAGGGAACACGTCATGCAAAGATGGGCTCAATATAGGACAGAAATGATATGGACCTAACAGAAGCAGAAGATATTAAGAAGAGGTGGCACGAATACACAGAAGAACTGTACGAATAAGATCTTCATGACCCAGATAATCACGATGGTGTGATCACTCACCTAGAGTCAAACATCCTGGAATGTGAAGTCAAGTGGGCCTTAGGAAGCATCACTCTGAACAATGCTAGTGGAGGTGATGGAACTGTAGTTGAACTGTTTCAAATCCTAAAAGATGATGCTATGAAAGTGCAGCACTCAGTAGGCCAGCAAATTTGGAAAACTCAGCAGTGGCCACAGGACTGGAAAAGGTCACTTTTCATTCCAGTTCCAAAGAAAAGCAATGCCAAAGAATGCTCAAACTACCGCACAATTGCTCTCATCTCACACACTAGTAAAGTAATGCTTAAAATTCTCTGCACCAGGCTTCAACAGTAGGTGAACCGTGAACTTCCTGATGTTCAGGCTGGTTTTAGAAAAGGCAGAGCAACCAGCAATCAAATTGCCAACATTCGCTGGCTCATCAAAAAAGCACGAGAGTTCCAGAAAAACATCTATTTCTGCTTTATTGACTATGCCAAAGCCTTTGACTGTGTAGATCACAATAGACTGTGGAAAATTCTTCAGGAAATGGGAATACCAGACCACCTGATCTGCCTCTTGAGAAATCTATGCAGGTCGGGAAGCAACAGTTAGAACTGAACACGGAACAACAGATTGGTTCCAAATAGGAAAAGGAGTACATCAAGGCTGTATAATGTCACCCTGCTTATTTAACTTACATGCAGAGTACATCATGAGAAACGTGGGGCTGGATGAAGCACAAGCTGGAATCAAGACTGCTGGGAGAAATATCAATAACCTCAGATATGCAGATGACACCACCCTTATGGCAGAAAGTGAAGAAGAACTAAAGAGCCTCTTGACAAAAGTGAAAGAGGAGAGCAAAAAAGTTGGCTTAAAGCTCAACATTCAGAAAACAAAGATCATGGCATCTAGTCCCATCATTCATGGCAAACAGATGGGGAAAGAGTGGCAGACTTCATTTTTTTGGTTTCCAAAATCACTGCAGATGGTGACTACAGCCATGAAATTAAGACACTTGCTCCTTGGAAGGAAAGTTATGATCAACCTAGACAGCATATTACAAAGCAGAGACGTTATTTTGCCAACAAAGTTCTGTCTAGTCGAGGCTATGGTTTTTCCAGTAGTCATGTATGGATGTGAGAGTTGGACTGTAAAGAAAGCTGAGCACCGAAGAATTAATGCTTTTGAACTGTGGTGTTGGAGAAGATTCTTGAGAGTCCCTTGGACTGCAAGGAGATCCAATCAGTCCATCCTAAAGGAAATCAGTCCTGAATATTCATTGGAAGGACTGATGTTGAAACTGTAACTCCAATACTTTGGCCACCTGATGCAAAGAGTTGACTCATTTGAAAAGACCCTGATGCTGGGAAAGATTGAAGGCGGGAGGAGAAGGGGACGAGAGAGGATGAGATGGTTGGATGGCATCACTGACTCAATGGACATGTGTTTGAGTAAACTCCGGGAGTTGGTGATGGACAGGGAGGCCTGACGCGCTGCTGTCCATGGGGTCACAAAGAGTCAGACATGATTGAGCAACTGAACTGAAGTGAAAATTCATTTTGCATCCAAAATACCATAAGGCTGTTAGAAACATTTAAATATGAGGGTACATAAATAGAAGTAAATGATAAAGCTCATAATGGTGTTACTTCCTTTTCCTGGACAGACTATTCTTTGAGTACTGTGCTCATTTGAGGAACTATACTTTGGAAGGTCCTCTGGAGGTATTCAGAAGAGCTAAATGCAGAATGATAAAGCACTCTTTCTGGTTAGACTGGAGAAGTCCTCTGAGGAAAAAAAATCCATGCATCCTCAAATGTGTGAATATTTGACTTCCTTTAAGGGACCATGAGTGGTAATTTACAGGAAGAAAGATTTCTACTAAATTTAAGTTTTCTGTAGTCAAAACTATATGGATTGTCTCAGAGTGAGTAGGTCCTTCTCAAGGCTAGGGCCTGAGCATGGCACAAAGTTTGTGGGAAAAGGAGGATTCAAGCGTCATATGATTCACTGGACTAGATGACCCTTAAAGATGCTTCCAGCCTCAAATTTGATAATTGGATGGTTCCTCAAATGCCTACAACTCCCATCTGGGTGATTGCTCCCAGACCTCCAAAACCACTAGCACTTGCTTGAACTTCCTTCCAGGGTCCTGGAGCAATACATTACTGGCATCTGGCTACACAAATAAGAAACGGATGACATATCCCAAAGGTGAAGAGGATGGGGTGTGGTTCTGAACCCTGGGATGCTGTACTTCACCCACAGTTGTATTTACAAGGCAGCTCCAAGTCATTCCAGAGCTAGTTGTGGAAAAACACGAAAAGCCACATTACCCTATTGTCTTCCTGTAGTGAAGCTGGGCTGAACTAATGCAAGCCAAATTTGATTTAAACCAAGAAATTCTTATTAGGCAGAACATTTTTATGTCGTTTTATCCTTGAGTGAATTTTTACAGCTGAGTTGGAAAGTCTATCAAATAGGAATTAGAACTTCTCTGCCAACTCCTGATGTCTATCTCAGCCGCTGCATGGCTGCCCTCTTCACCACCAGGGGTTAACTAGTTTCTTCACTCAGTAACCATTTTCTGACATCCTCCCGATGACACACTCTCACACACACTCTTGTTTTTTTTTCCTTTTTTCTATTCATGAGTTGCACTTTCTTTGTTACTATGGCTGCAAATTGTTGATACTGGATTCCTAGTCAGGTTTTTATTCCTTTTTGTCATTTTTTCCCATGAACTAATAAACCACAGTGGAGTTAACAGAGCGAGTCGATGTGAACTTTACACAAAGAATTTTTATATTCTACGGCCATTCTCTCCTTACGCTTAATCATTTAGAGTTGTTAACATAAGAAAATGAAAATGTTCGGCCTCCTTCCTTCCCCCACTCTTTTTCGCTCTCATTTCCCAAGCTTCAGAGGGGGAAGGACTATCAGCCATTTCCCATCAGTACTGTTTGCAAAGTAACACATGTCCTCAATTACTGGGACCAGAAACTGCAGGCACCTTTTGGGTTGGTGATGGATGGATGGCTGGCTGGCCCTGCTCTCTGTTGAATATGAACCATGGTTGCCACAGTGAGAATGGTTTCGTAGAGTAACATTTTCTTTCCTGTGATCCAGGCAGTTTTTGTCCTGGGCAATGGACCCTGTTCTCAATGGGCATGAGCCCAGTCTCAGCTTGTGTGTGAACCAGTCCACAGGAGAATCTGAGCTCAGAGCTCATCTCATAGGGAAAAGATCTCAGACTGAAACAAAAGGAGAAATGCGTGCAGAGTAACCTTTTATGTGGCAAACGAGCAGGTTGCAGAGTAGGAGCATCTGGGTTTGAAACTTACATCTACCGCTTACCAACTGCCATGATTTTTTGCAAAGCACGTGATTTCTCTGTCTCCGTTTATCAACTTGGATAAGAAGATTAAAAATCAGTTCAGTTCAGTCAGTTCAGTCGCTCAGTCTTGTCCGACTCTTTGCGACCCCATGAATCGCAGCGCGTACTCCCTATTTGTCATGGTGATCGTTACATAATGTATTTGATTGTCAGAAAACGATGTTGTTCACTCAAATTCACACTAGTACTCACATAATATTATCTGTCAAATATTCCTCAATAAAATAATAATAACAATAGTTGCTAAAGTTTCATGGAGTTGTCATGAGGGTTCTCCTTGGAAAGGCACTGCATGTCATTGAGAACATAATCAATAAAAGTTAGCAATTGTACTAGTCAAGAAGCTTTTGGTAGCAAAGAACCAAAAAACAGCCCAGAACTTAAGTGTAGAAAGGCATTTATTGATTCGTACAAAGCATGGATGTTCTAGGGGCTCAAGCAGTATCAGTAAAACTCAGTCTCCCCTACCTCTACTGATTCTGTTACTGTGGTAGCTAGTGACTCAGGAGGCCCTCAGTGAGCTCTGCCTTCCGGTACTACCCTTGCATGTCCCCTCTCCATTGCACCAGAGTTGGTCTGTGTGACCAATGTGGCAGAAGAGATAACAGGTTGCTTCCAAATTTATAAAAAGACACTGTGGCTTCCCTCTCAGTGTGTTTGTCCCTCTGTCTGTCTTCCCCTTTCTCCAATTATTCACTGTGGGGGAAGCCAGCTGCCATGTTGTGGACAGCTGTATGGAGAGCCCACCTTGTAATGAACTGAAGTCTCCTGACAACAGCCATATGAGGGTACCTCTTGGAAGTGCATCCTCTAGCCTCAGTCAAGCCTTTGGTGACAATTTAACTGCAATCACATGAGACATCCTGAGTCAGAGTTATCCAGGTAAGTGACTCCTGGATACCTGACCCTCAAAAATTATGTGGGATAATATATGTTGTGTTAAGCTACTAAGTTTTGAGGTAATTTTCATGCAGCAACAGATACCTAATGCAACTGATGTGAGATACCAAATACACTGATACCTTCACTTGTAGGTAGTTCTTTCTAATGCAGCTCTTAGCAATCTGTCTTATACCATCCTCCCAGCTAGCAATTCTAGTAGAGATCATCCTTTCCCCCCAAATTACAACAAACTCACTGGGGTGAATCTTCTTGGATGGACTTAGCTAAGTGTCCTTCCCTTAACTAACATTTCTCACAAAAGAAAAAAAAAAGTTATCACCAGAATAAGGAGGATTTGGGCGGGGGGAGGACAGCAAAAACAACGATGTTTGTGTTTGCTGTTATCACCAATCACAATACAACTATTTATCTTCTGTTTGCAAATATGTTTGATAGTAATAATACTAGCTAAACTTTGTTGAGTGTTTGCTATATGTCAGGAACTTTGCGCTCAGTTGCGTTAGTTGTGTCCGACTCTTTGCAACGCTATAGACTGTAGTCCACCAGGCTCCTCTATCCATGGGATTTTCCAGGTGAGAATACTGGAGTGGGTTGCTGTGCCCTCCTCCAGAAGATCTTCCTGAGCCAGGGATAGATCCCAAGTCTCATACATCTCCTGCATTGACAAACAGGTTCTTTACCACTAGTGCCACTTGGGAAACCCCAATTTTATGTTTCACTTAATTTTTGCTACATGCCTATGAAATGGATACTATTATCTTTATTTTATGAATAAGAGAGGCACAGACAGTTTAAGTAATTATTCCAAAGTCAAACAGCTAGTTAGTAGTCAGGCTTGGATTTGAACCAAGACAGTTTAGTTTTAGGATTCATGCTCGTAAACCATTCTGCTAAAACACCAATACCATGCATGAAGTGTTAAGTTTTGGTTTCAGGTGTTTGTCCTCTGAGGTCTCGGGTTTTCTTGTCTAGAATGTGTTTCCCCTGACACAGAGATGAAGATGACTCAGTCTTAACCCTGAAGTGATAGACACACTTCAATACCTGGTCATATGGTGGTGGAGGGGGCATGTATAAACACTTTTAAGCTATGTGCATTCATTGCTCTGCCTCAAGTACCTCCTACTGATAATACACCATTGACAGAGTGAGTTTGTTTCTTTTTAAGGCTCTTTGAGTGAATATTTAAGTATAGAGGCGACTGTGAAAAATGTCACTAGCATGACTCATTTAACTCGTTTAGGTGCCTATCTGCCCTGTATTAGGAACATTTTTATTTGTTCTAATTAACTGTTGGACACCTTTTCCACCTGCCCATATCAGCAGGAAATTTGGTGTTTCCTCTTCAAGCCTTTGCCCACAACTTGAATTGTACAGAAATTTGAGGGTCTTATTTAGTCTAAATGGTTGGTCTAGATTTTAAACTCCAGGATGTTTGTGTTGCTAATGCCCTGATGTGGATGGTAGAATCCATTATGTTCTTGTCTATTGATGTGAGACCTGTCCAACCTTGTGAGTCCTGCGCTGGCTCTGAACACACCTCATCACTGGGCTCCAGGATTTAGACTGCATTTGGTTGTATGCCAAGGGTCAGCTATTGCTTCTCAAACACAGCAATCTCACCAGTGCAGCCAGTCTGAGATGAACAAGTGATTGTGGCATCTGCTGTGCTCCTGGAAATAGCTCTTCCCACAAAACAGCAGCCCTGTCCATTGATCCAGGCTTTCCTTTCTGCCTAGGGAGGTCCTCTTTCGGTCTCTTCATGTCCCAGTAAACCTCTGTCTGGGCCATCTTGTTCATTGGAAGGGCTTTTTAATTCTGCTGAACTCCACAAGCATCCCAGTGCTACTGATACTGGAGCATGTAACACATCTTTCTCCCTGGAGATTATCCAAGTCTACTTAACTGAGACCACTCAAGTATTACAGGCCAACATCGAAGCTAATCTGTCCCAGGGCGGTTTTCTGAATCAACCTAGGCACAAAAGCTGCATGCTAACAAATGCATTAAAATGTATCCAACTTAGATCAGATTTTAAATACACAAAAATGTTTTCAAGTTATGCTTCACTAGACATCCTCCTAGGGAAATATGACAATGTTTCAGGGTATCATAACCTTGGGCAGACTCTTGGGTGGAGACAGCTTTTCAGCCCCAACAAGATCTACCTGATTAGAGAGGCGGTTTCCCAGAGAGAGGGCATTGCTATTCCCAGAAAAAGAGAGGACAGATGAAAGGTGACCAATACAGTTAAAAGTGTGTCTGTGGCTGGTTAACCTTGGGTTCGTGAGAGGAGAAAACAATCATCTATTCAACTTCAGCTGGTCCCTTTTCTCAGTATAGAAAACTAGGTATCATACCCCATTTATGTCATTTTTACAGGAAAATGTAATATTGAGCTTTGAATGATTCATAGTTAGGAGGAACATAAGGACCTACTATACAGATTGGTGTCATTGCCTGAGGACAAAGAAACTCTCAAGTATTTAGTCTCATAGGTAAATTTCATTCAGAATAGAGGGCATCAATTTCATCATTTAAGAAGAGATGGGCATTTTTTTGATATATAGGTGGTATCATCTCAGAAGTAAGAGGGTGCCAAATACAGCACCAGGAAATGGCAATATTAATTTGGATGACCAGAGCTGAAAGGAGAGAACTCATGATCCCTTTTCTCTTCCTTTTTGCCTTCTCCACCTCCCTTTGAGTAAACATGTCACTAAGTATTAAGAATATTTGGCAAAAGCATTTCCCTTTAGAGCAAGGGGGAAATTAATATTTTTTCTGGGGGTGGGATTGGGGAGGTATAAGCATGAAGCCAGGTGCTGATGACTTCTCTGCAAATATGATAATTTCTAATTAAAAGTTGGCAGCCACACCAAATAACTTGCACCCTGTGGGAAAGCAAGGACTGAAAGTTTGGGTGGGATGAAGAGGCCTGATGTAATCACATTCCACTAACTAAAAACCCTTTCCTGTGGGTAAATATTGTCCTGGGGATATCATGCTCTGTTCCTAATAAGCTTCAGCAGGCAAAGACACAGATAGATCACCTAAAAAGGTCTTCAAATGACAATAGTTCCTGCAAATCAGGAAATAGAGTGGATTTCCCACTAAAGTAGGTCTGTCTGTTCAGTAGAGTTGCCAGGTTGCTGTCATGGAGAAGTTATTTGCTGACTCATCTTGATATTGGGGAATTTTCAAGTTTCCATTGTATAGAGTTCTGTCTCTTTCCAGAGGTAATCTCTTTAAAATAATAATTTTATGTAACATATGTGAACTGTGTTTTACTATTTTATATTCTAATAAGAAATGTCAGTTGTCCCTAATTCCAACGAAGGGGGAAAACACAGTCTTTTTAAATCTTCTCAACTCATAGTATAAAAAGTAAAATATGAGCCGTGGACAGTTAGTAGCCTAGTTTTTTGAGATAAATGATTTTAAAAAATGCATCTTTTAAGTGTTGCCAAATTTTAGTAATATATTGTTTTTGTACCTAAGACATTAAGATTCTACTTTTTGTTATTCCTTTGAAGCTTATTTACTTGTGAAATTAGGTTCAAAACATTACTTTTTTTTTCAGTAAGAAAATGGCTTCCAGTAACTCATCAGTTACTTTTAAACAAAGTCTTTCTGGTCAGATACCAAGCTCCACTCTACATATCTTGAGTCCTGGCTCTGACCAGGTGACGGATCCCAGGATTTGGGAAAGGACCTTAGAGACTTCTATTCCTAATCACAAACAGTGAAAGGATTCTGTCCACACTTTTGCCCCTCCCAATTGATCATGTGGTCTCTGCTGGACACCCAGTAGTATCTGTATTTTGTGAGGCTATTATCTGAAGGAAATGGACTCATTTTCAAAGACGGGCAGCTCAGATGGTCTGGATACAAACTAATTTGGTCATTCATGTGTTCACTCATTCTTTTGACTGATGTTTACTGAACCTCTCTGAGTCAGGCAGGTTCTGAGTTGGCTCTAAGGACAGAGGTCAAGAGAGGAGATGTGGTCTCTGCCCTCGTGGAGCTCCCAGTCGGGGAGAGAGACATTAAAGACCAAGTAAACAGGTAACTAATTACACTATTTATAATAATGGAAAATGGCGTGAAGGACAAGTGGAAAGTGTGGTAAGGGCTAATCATAGGGAGACAGACCCAGACTGGGGGTCAGTTGGAGTTTTAATTAAGACACTTTTCTTTTTTCTCCCATCATATAAATGAAGCCTAGGTATGAAAGTCTGGGTTAGAATTTCTTAAAATAGCTACTCATTAAAAGAGGTAAGGTGTGTCATAAATGAGAGTACTGATACAATGTAGATGCTCTCCATAAATAATGGTTAGGTATTTATAATATATACTGCTGCTAAGTCACGTCAGTCGTGTCCGACTCTGTGCGACCCCATAGATGGCAGCCTACCAGGCTCCCCCATCCCTGGGATTCTCCAGGCAAGAACACTGGAGTGGGTTGCCGTTTCCTTCTCCAATGCATGAAAGTGAAAAGTGAAAGTGGAGTGGCTCAGTTGTGTCTGACTCTTCGCAACCCCATGGACTGCAGCCTACCAGGCTCCTCCATCCATGGGATTTTCCAGGCAAGAGTACTGGAATGGGGTGCCATTTTGGCAATATCATATAGCCTTAAAATTAACTTGGAAAAGTTTTTATGCATTTCATAAAAACTTTATCCTCTATTTTTATTAATTACATAAAGTTGCAAATGCAGAAACATTAAATATGTTATACATATATATATACATGTACATGTATGCATATGCCTAGAAAATATGTGAAAATTGTACCAAAATGTTTTTCTTTATATTATTAACTGAATTATAAATATGCATATAAAATATATTTTAGTGAATATATATCAAGCAAACATCTGTGTGACCACAGCCAGATCAAAGACTGGAATTCTGACAGCACCCAAAGGACCTCCTCTCCCTCATACAGCATTCACCATAAATAATCCTCTTTGTTACCTAGAAATAAACACTATCCTGACTTTTATGATCATTACATATATCCTGTTTGTATTTCTAACTAATGTAAATTACTTTTGTCAGTTTTGAACTTTATATACATGGAATTATGCTTTTCTCATTTATTTGGCTCCACGCCACGTGTGTGGAGTTCAGCACTTCATTGCTGCACTGTTCCTTTGTGTGAATGAACACAGCACTGGTCACTCGTCCCTTCTAGCATGGATGGGCATCCGAGCTGTCTCCACACACAATGGTACAACCACCATTCTTGTACATGCACGTTGCACACAGTGTATTGAGCTTCTTTACCGTTTAAAGCCTCCAAGTGTGCTTGCTGGTCCCGGGAGGTGTTGGTTATTTTCTTTCAACCCTCCCATTCTGATCCATTTATCCCTGCTCTTTGCCTTTTTAAGAACCTTATCACCAGACTGCCTGGCCTCCAGCTTTTAGTTACCTTTGGCCAAAGGGAGGCAACAGCATGAGCTTGGAGCGTGGGAGGTACAACTCTTGGAGTCTGAATTCCCCTGGCTACCTCTCTGCCTCCCCACAGTTCTGGAAGCAGCTGCACTGCATTTCTTCTTCAGTTCTAGCTCTCACAAGGCTCTGGAAACTCTACCTTCCTCCTGCCACTTGAGGCCCAGCAGCGGTAAAGACCTCCGGTTAAGTCTCCAGTGCACTGCCATCCTTGTGGTTCCTTTAACCCTGCTCACACCTTCGTAAACCATCCTTTATAAAACTCTCTTCACTCAAACCATTCTGAAGATGCCATGTCCTTCCTCCTAGTTAAGGTGTACGATTCAATGGCTTATAATATATTCACTTCACTATGTATCCATTACCACAATCAATTTTAGAACAATTTCCTAAAAGAAATGCTGTACCACTTAGCTGTCACTTCCAATTCCCCCATATTCCTCCAGCCCAAGTCAACTACTATGAATATATAATCTACTTTCTATCTCTATAGACTTTTCTATTCTGGATATTTCACAAAAATTTCATGTGTATGTGTATGTATATACATATATGTATAAATTTCTTACATGTATTTATTTTTTCTTTCTATACGTAGCTTAGATTTAGATCTTTAGGCCACCCAGAAATTTTTTGATGATGATGATGGTGAAAGATAGAGATCTTTCAAAAGAAAAGATTCCATTTCTCTTGCAGAATGGACATCTAATTATCCCATCACCACTTATGGAAACATATCATTTCCTCTGTTAATCTACATTGTGTCCTTTTACTATAAGATTAATTCCCATGGTGATGATTCTCAGAGAAAAGACAACTGTCCTCTTTATACATTTTTTCAAATGTCCCACAGTGAGGATATATCATTTATACAACTGGAAAAAAGTTTTAGAGAATAAAATTAAATTTTTTCAATTAAAAAAATTAGAAGTTGAAGGTCAATAGCAAAGGATGCTTAGAGATTTTCAGACTCCAGAGGGAGACTTTTCTTTTGCTGCTTTTCCTATTTTCCAACATTCTCATTTTCTGTAGCAAATAGTCAAGAAGCTTCTTGTATCTGCAGCACAGAACAGAGACAGAGCCGCCTGCACAGCCTGCAGGGAACCTGAGTTCTCAGCTTAGTTCTCATGCCCAGTTTCTCCTGGTTCAGGCTAAGGGTACCTCCTCTGTACCCCCCAACCCCCAGGTGATTACAGGTCCATGGCCCATTAGGAACCCAGACCCTCACAGTGGGCAGCTGGCAAGCCACTCCCCATCATTCCCCATCCCTCTCATTACCACCTGAGCCATCCCCCAGCCATTGTGGAAAAATTGTCCTCCACAAAACCAGTCTCTGGCACCAAAAAGGTCGGGACCACTACACTAGAGCTTTTCTTTTCTGAACTTTGTTCTGATCCGGGTCCAGAGCCTATGACTCTAAGAGAAAATTGGCCTCTTCGTGAAATAGATTATCCTCTCTCAGTTGTTGTTGATATTTAGTCGCTAAGTCATTTCCAACTGTTTCACCACCCCCATGGACTGTAACCCATCAGGCTTCTCTGTCCATGGGGTTTTCGCAGCAAGAATACTGGAGTGGGTAGCCATTCCCTTCTCCAGGGGATCTTCCAGACCCAGGGGTTGAACCCACGTCTCCTGCATTGGCAGGCAGATTCTTGACCACTGAGCCACCAGGGAAGCCCTCTCTCTCTCAGAACCAAGATTCTATTGACCATTTAATAATCTCTCAGGCTCTTTCATCTCCTCCCCACTTCCTCCACCTTCTGCTTCTCACACAGATAGTCTAGGTATTAGTGTAACTCTTCTTCACTCTCTCTCATGATGTTTGGGCTCCACATAGGGGATCTAGACAGGCAATAGTGGTAAATGAAGATCTGGCATCAAGCTGTGTGTGTGCTAAGTCACCTGAGTCATGTCCAACTCTTTGCAACCCTTCAGGCTCCTCTGTCCATGGGATTCTCCAGGCAAGAATCCTGGAGTGGGTTGCCATTTATTTCTCCAGTGGATATTCCTGACCTAGGGATCAAAAGGCAGGCCAGTTCTTTACCACTAGTGCCACCTGGGAAGCCCAGGTGTCAAGGTGTCTGGGCTTAAATTCCACTCCAGTTATTTATTAGCTGTGTACCCTTGGAGAAGTTACTTTATCACTCAGTCTCTTAATTGACTGTTTCCTAGCCTCTAAAATGATGATGGCTGTTAGAATAAAATGAATTGTTCCTTAGAAGTTTCTTAATATTGCCTGGAACATGGTCCATTCTCAATAAATGTAAGTTGCACTTACGGTTATTATCTGATCCTTACACTAAAAAACCTATTCACCCACTGTCAGGAAAGAGATATTATATTTTGGTACATGTAAGTAATAAAATGTTCACTCCTTGAAAAGGTCCAAAACAAGCCAGAAACACTGGCATCTATAACAATTGCTTTATATCACCATGATGAATCCACTCCTCCATTTCCCTTCAAAGTCTACTTTGGAAGTGGGGGAGGGGGCAGAGGCGTGTGGAAGTTGGAGGGAGGTCAGGGTGTTTGCCATCTGGTTCAGTACAATGAACAACAGACACAACACTCTGGAAAGTAGAGGCTGAAGTGGCAAAGGAGACAGTCATAAGTCAGTCCTCAGGAATTCATAGCAAGAGTGGGAGAGTGTTGAATTTCCACATTTAAAGGAAGCCAGTTCATAGGATTCATTCCAATTCATAGGCATTTGAGGGAGAGGGTTGAATTTCCACAAGGTAGAGGTGGGGATAAAATTCAAGTCTCTTACGCCCAGATCTAAGGGACAGAAACACTTGGAGTTACTCAAGAGGTAGAGCCCAGAATGTCTTGCTGCGCCACTTACCCCCAGTTGTTGGCTGCTAAGCAAGGTGCTGATAAATGTTCAACTCTTCTCTCTGCTGTGCTCCTTCTTGGCAACATTCATTATGAATAGGCCTTATGGGCAGCTTTGGATCCTGCATTTGCTCTCACTCGCTGGTTTGCCTCTTACTTCCTTTTAACATTCCTCCACCCTCACCTTGGAATACAGGTCTCTCCCAGAGCCACCTGCTCCTTCTCTTCTCAGTACCCATAGCCTTGCTCTCTGATTTCTCCATCAGCCATTTGGCTCTTGTCTGGGCCTCAAATGCAACTTCTGTTCAAATATTTTCCATGTGAACTTCTTGTTTGGAGCACGTTGTGTTTCACTGGTGTGGACCTTTATTGGGATAGAAGAGGGTGATCGGGGCTGATACTTGAAAAGTCAAGTTTATATATCCAAATAAAGAGACCAAATAAAGCCCTTCTTCCCATGGGTTTCTGTCCAAAAAGCCTCAGGCTCCATGCAGAGGCAGTCATGACCAAGGAGGCTAGTGCTGAATTGAGGCCAAAAACCAGCCTAGGAATGGACTGAGGCTCATAGTTGGCACACATGCCTTTAGATTCTCTCACATATACCCTCCTGGGTCTTCTTAACCTAGGTCATTCGCCTAAAGAAAGTGCCAGGCCAGGCCACAGTTCAACATCAACATGTGTACTAAACTACCCCACACCCCACATGCAGCAGGACAAGCCCTGGCTACTCACAAACCACTGGAGTATCCATCTCCTCCAGCGGAGTTCAGATAAGGGCTTTCAGCCTGGCTGTCTCCTCATGATTTCTGCCAGGTCAAGCATTCCAAAGAGAAACACATTTACCTACTTAAGGAGCCTCTTCTCTTGACTCTGACCTGGATGAATGTCTCAACCAAGGACACATTAGCGAGATGGAAGAGTGCTGTGTTGTGAATCAAGTGTGAGTTTAAATCCCAGTTTTATAATAGCTGTGTAGCCTTGAACTGATTCCTTCACATCACTCTACCTACTTCCTCATTTGTGAAATGGAGCTAATAAAGCAAATGGGGCGTGAGAATCCATAGAAAGATAACTCACAAATAATAAGGTGGGCGATTCCCTGAGAAATATGCTAGTCCTACTGAGACAGGAAATAAGGTTGATGTTACATATGGAAAGGTGGTCCCTTCTTCAATATTTAAGGGATGAGAGATCCACAGCCTAATAGGAAGTATGATCAGAAGCTGAGTTGGGAAAAATAACTTTGTGAACTCAGAGTGTGGTATGTAAAATTTGGAGCCATGCACTGGCACTTGATGTTTAGTGTCTAAAGGTTCCTGAGTTGAGACGATGATGTAGACAAAGGACAATGGAACATGGCAGGTGCATGTTCTAAATGCACTGTGCTTTTGGACTTGTTACCATTGTTCAAAATGTCTGCTTGAAGGGTTCTGGCCACTGAAATGAGCAGTGGCCACCTCAGATACCAGCTCATTGATTTGAGGAGATTTTGTGGCATTTCACTAGTGACAGCTAGCAGTGGCAACTGCAGCCAAAAAAAATGAGGTTACTTGGCAGACTTGGGTTCGGGTTTGATGCCTTAAGGCAATACTAATCTGGACTGACCCATTGGATGGAAGTGTCTTCTCAGGGCCTTGGAGCCTGGATATAACACAGATATAACACGGATGTAGAGGCATTCAATGTTTGAGGTTGAGAAAATGTGGTCTCATTTCATGTCCCAAGCTGGCAAACTGGTCCGACGTGTAAAGTGGTTAACATGCTGCCTGGCACATTTTAAGGGCCCCATAAACGATGCTCATTATGATTAAACACGCGTGCCGCAGCAGCCAGAGGGCAAGGCAGTGCTCCTTGGCAGCTGGAGCTCTCTAAGGGGAGGGCGGCAGCTTAGGAGCTGAGAGAAGAGAGTGGAATCATTTAGTGGCTGACACATACCCGGTCTCTACAAGGAATCTCCCATCCCAGCACAGAAGTCTGACCCAATTTGCCTGGCCTCCAGAGACTTTCTGGTTCCAGCCACAGACCCGAGCGGGGAGCATCCATCCTGTTAGCTGGCTGTGGTTGGGAGACAGAGGGGGTGAACCAGAACTCACCCGGATTTGGGAGCCTTGAGCAATAGCTCATCTCCTTCAGCACTCTCTGGGGGTTGAAAGGCTGTGGGAAAGGGAGGAGAGAGGGCGTGGTGCACCTCATGTGGTCAGGAAGGCCTCCCTTCCCTTGAAACACATGACAGCCAGATCATGGGTTCATAGGGTTGTTTATCATCCTTAGTCTTGGAGAGACCATGCCTACATGTCAGGGCTTTAAAACTTGGAAAGTACTTTCCAAATGTACAAAATCTCCACCTGGGATTCAGCTGTAGGGCTTTCCAACCCTTGGAGCATAGGATCCTGCGTCAATGTTCTCAAAAGGGGATTCACATCATTTAAGTCTCATTGGGGTGGAGGTACCACATTAGCCACGGCAGTTAGTAAGCCCTGGGACCCATGTTCTTGCCAGGACCCTTTCTGTATCTCTTAAGAAACAAGGCAACTAGACAGTGACTTGGGCTGGGCCATCCCAGGCGTGGATTCTCATAGCACCTATGAGCTGGAAGCACAGAGCTCTGAGGAGGGAGAGAAGGAGGTAGGTGGACATGGGAGGTCATCAAGGACAGCATTCAGGAAGAGCCATATCATGTCCTTTTATAGATGTGCCAGCTGGAGCATAGGAAGACTCACCTACTTACCCAGATCCACCTCTTGCTGCACTAGGTCGTTGACCTCCTTTGGCCCTGGTAGCCTTCTATAAGCTTTAAGCAGTTTTACATCTTATATGTAACTGTTTTTTTCCAGCCACCAAAGCAAAGCTATTTAAATTGCTATCCTCAAATACACATGATGAACTTGGATATTTGTTTTCAGATCTCCCTTTGACCACAGGGTCCTCCTCATTCCACAGCTACAAAGGCACCCAACATCTGAGATGTTACTCATTCCCGAAACTTCTGAGACCCTGGTTCAACTTGCTTCACTTTTCTTATGTGAAGCTTTTATGTAAGCCCTTTTACTTCTAGTCATTCATAACCTCTTCTGTAATCCTGCATGCATGCTACATCGCTTCACTCATGTCCGACTCTTTGCAACCCTATGGACTGTAGCCTGCTAGGCTCCTCTGTCCATGGGATTCTCCAGGCAAGAATACTGGAGTGGGCTGCCATGCCCTCTTCCAGGGGATCTTCCCAACCCAGGGATCGAACCTGCATCTCTTATGTCTCCTGCACTGACAGGTGAGTTCTTTACCAATAGTGCCATCTGGGAAGCCCCTTCTATAATCCTGTCTCCTCCCTATTCACATGTAGGGGACCAGGTAAAGATGAAAAAATGGAGACCAGCATGGATGGACTCTCCCTAGGTCATTCAACGGTACAGCCAAGAGAGACTTCCCTAGCGGTGCAATGGGTAAGACTCATGCTCCCAAAACAGGAGGACCAGCTTCAATTCCTGGGTCGCGGATCTGAGATCTCACATACCGTAACTAAGCCTGAGGGCTGCAATTACTGAGCCCACATGCTCTAGAGCCCCTGTGCCACAGCTAGAGAAGTCAACACACAGGAATGAAGGTCTGCACACCACAGTGAAGATCTGCACACCACACCGAAGACCTGCACACCACACTGAAAACCTGCATACCACACCGAAGACCTGCACACCACACCGAAGACCTAGTGCAGTCAAAAGAAACACAAATTTTTTTGAAAAAATATTTTAAATTCCACCTCAACTTAATTGTCAATACTACTCAAAATTCCCATTAAAAACAAACCAAAAAACAAACAAACAAACAGGACAGCAGAGCAAGGGGAAGGAGCTGTCACCTCACCTCTGCCCTTAAATCTATCCCCTCCCTTCCATTCCCCCAACCATTACCTTGCCAAGGCCTCCTGCCTGGACCCCCATAGAATTTCATTCTTTCAACAAATGATTGAGACAAAAGCCCTTGCCTCATGCCTAAGTGACCAGTGATGGGGGGAGGTGTTGCGGGAGGGGGGTATGCAGTGGCATCAAATCATTTACAAACGATTGCAAATGAGCAAAGAAAAAAGGAAAGTCAGAGGCTTCCTGATTTGTTCCACTGCTTTAGCCTTTCAGCTTCTCAGAGAGTCCTATACACTCCTGCTGGAGTGTCATAATACTCCCCCAAACAGTACACTGTATTCCAGATTACTCTAGATGGGCATTCTAGCCCCTCCATGACACACACTGCCCCTGCCATCAGGCACTACTGCCCACTGTCCTTGCCCACTTCAGTGTCTGTATGCAGGGTGTTATTCCTATGCAAAAGCCCAGCTTGGCTGCCACATCGCCAAGAAGCTTTCACCAACACCTCTGATGAAAAAGATTTTTCTCCACCTCTGCTATATACTCCCTAATCAATTTTTAGGACTAATTTTATGGAAAAGATACATGTTACAAGATTCTAGGACTTCCTAATTTCTTTTAGGTAATGAAAAGCCCAGTGGTGGACAATGAAAATGGAAGCCCTTGGATTATCCACTTCTGGGCACATTTTTGAAAGCCAACCCTTGTCCAAGGAACATCCACAATTCACCTTTTCTGAACCACAGCCAAGTTCTAGGCACTGAAGAGCAAAATACAACATGTAAAAAACAACAACAGAAAACCATGGTCCCTGGCCTGAGTTTACATTTTGAGCAGTCCCTGGGAAGGCTGCCGTCTGCATCAGCTGAAAAGCACTTATTAAGCCCTGTTTTTTCAGAGTTTCCCTCCCCTGGTAACTGAGCTTTTGATTACATATCACTGCATGTGACACACATCATAAGTATATTCCATAACATGACTGTGAGCATCATTATCTTTCCTACTTTACATGCTGACTCTGGTTCTTCTCAGCCCACAATGTCTTTCTCATACCCTCTTTTCAGCACCAGGTTTGGTGCTTTTCAGAACTCAGGTTCCTTTCTTTCTGCTCCAACCCTATGATCTCCCACTGCTTTGAACTTCTTTCAGGAACTTGTAAATTTAGCACACATACATTAGTTCTTCCTCACATGGTTCAGAAGTGTGACACTCAGTGGCTTTGGAGTTTGTAGCAGGGAGAGCTAGCTGACCACCAAAGCTATGTGCTCTTCTTCCATCTGGTCGAGTTGTTGTGGGACGCAGCTCCTCAGTTACTCCATTTCCCAACACTTTTGCCTCTTCTTGGGGCTATGAAACTAACTGTGGTCAATGAACTAAAAGGGGCTTGTACTGGTTTGGGGCAGAGGTTGTTACAGTATCTTCCATGCCATCATCACTCACTCTTCCTCTCCACTGATAAGTTTGGATGCCAGAAGTGGGAAACAGCAGGGCTTTGGGATGGAAAGGACTAGATTTCTGAGTCATCAGTTGAGTTCAGTTCAGTTGCTCAGTCGTGTCTGACTCTTTGAGACCCCATGAACCACAGCTCACCAGGCCTCCCTGTCCATCACCAACTCCTGGAGTCCACCCAAACCAATGTCCATCAAGTTGGTGGTGCCATCCAACCATCTCATCCTCTGTCGTCCCCTTCTCCTCTTGCCCTCCCCTTCTCCTCTTGCCCTCAATCTTCCCCAGCACCAGGGTCTTTTTAAATGAGTCAGCTCTTCACATCAGTGGCCAAAGTATCGCAGTTTCAGCTTCAACATCAGTCCTTCCAATGAACACCCAGGATTGATCTCCTTTAGGATGGACTGGTTGGATCTCCTTGCAGTCCAAGGGACTCTCAAGAGTCTTTTCCAACACCACAGTTCAAAAGCATCAGTTCTTTGGTGCTCAGCTTTCTTCACAGTCCAACTCTCACATCCATACATGACTACTGGAAAAACCATAGCCTTGATTAGACGGACCTTTGTTGGCAAAGTAATGGCCCTGCTTTTTTAATATGCTGTCTAGGTTGGTCATAACTTTCCTTCCAAGGAGTACATGTCTTTTAATTTCATGGCTGCAATCACCATCTGCAGTGATTCTGGAGCCCCCCCAAAATAAAGTCTGAGACTGTTTCCACTGTTTCTCCATCTATTTCCCATGAAGTGATGGGACCGGATGCCATAATCTTCGTTTTCTGAATGTTGAGTTTTAAGCCAACTTTTTTGCTCTCCTCTTTCACTTTCATCAAGAGGCTCTTTAGTTCTTCTTTACTTTCTGCCATAAGGGTGATGTCATCTGCATATCTGAGGTTATTGATATTTCTCCTGGCAACTTTGATTCCAGCTTGTGCTTCATCCAGCCCAGCGTTTCTCATGATGTACTCTGCATATAAGTTAAATAAGCAGAGTGACAATATACAGCCTTGATGTACTCCTTTTCCTATTTGGAACCAGTCTGTTGTTCCATGTCCAGTTCTAACTGTTGCTTCCTGACCTGCATACAGGTTTCTCAAGAGGCAGATCAGGCGGTCTGGTATTCCCATCTCTTTCAGAATTTTCCACAGTTTATTGTGATCCACACAGTCAAAGGCTTTGGCATAGTCAATGAAGCAGAAGTAGATGTTTTTTCTGGAACTCTCTTGCTTTTTCCATGATCCAGTGGATGTTGGCAATTTGATCTCTGGTTCCTGTGCCTTTTCTAAAACCAGCTTGAACATCTGGAAGCTCACAGTTCACGCATCGCTGAAGCCTGGCTTGGAGAATTTTGAGCATTACTTTACTAGCGTGTGAGATGAGTGCAATTGTGCGGTAGCTTGAGCATTCTTTGGCATTGCCAAAGAATTGGAATTGGTAATTGGAAGGAAAACTGACCTTTTCCAGTCCTGTGGCCACTGCTGAGTTTTCCAAATTTGCTGGCATACTGAATGCAGCACTTTCACAGCATTATCTTTCAGGATTTGAAATAGCTGTACTGGAATTCCATCACCTCCACTAGCTTTGTTTGTAGTGATGCTTCCTAAGGCCCACTTGACTTCACATTCCAGGATGTCTGGCTCTAGGTGAGTGATCCCTCCATTGTGATTATTTAGGTCGTGAAGATCTTTTTTGTACAGTTCTACTGTGTATTCTTGTCACCTCTTCTTAATATTTCTGCTTCTGTTATGTCCATACCATTTCTGTCCTTTATTGAGCCCATCTTTCCATAAAATGTTCCCTTGATATCTCTAATTTTCTTGAAGAGATCTCTAGTCTTTCCCATTCTATTGTTTTCCTCTATTTCTTTGCATTGATAGCTGAGGAATAACCTTCTAGGAAAGCACAACTGACTAGGAATATCTTCAGACTTTGAACAAAAAATAAGCTTTTATTAAGTTAAGCCACTGAGACTAAAACAAAGTTAGGTAAATCTAAAACTGAATCCTATCTCTGCCACTTGATAGCTGTGTGATGTTGGGAAGATTATTTACCCTTCCAGACCTCAGATTCTCCATAGAAAAGAGGGGATTTTCAGTACCTAACTTTGCAGAATGGTTATGAGGCATAAATAAGGTATTTAGGAAGTACTCAAGACATTGAAGAAACCGAATATATTCTGTATCTTTGTGTGTGTGCACTGGGCTCTCAATGCAGTTGCCTCATGTGTGTTAAATCTTGCTTGTAGATTGTAAACCCCTGGAGAAGTAGTTCAATGATATAGATTACTTCTGTGTTTGCCATTAAAATCTAGCACAGTGCAAAGCCCATAGAAGATCTCAATAAATAGTTGTTATTGTTGTTAGTCACAAAGTTGTGTCCAACTCTTTTGGGACCCCATGGACTGTAGCCCAGGAAGCGCCTCTATCCATGAGATTTCCCAGGCAAGAATACTGGAGTGGGTTGCCATTTCCTTTTCCAATAAATATTTACTAAGACGCAAAAATCAACTTGGTTAAAAGCTTAGGCAAAGCTATCTTCCTGTGCTACCTTTTAGGTCATCTCCCCTCCTTGGCCACCCACAACCCACTCCATCACATAGCTCCCTTTATTCTCTTCCACCTTTGACCCTCTCCCACTACCAGTTCCTTTGGCTTCCCACCAATCCACAACCTTTAAAGTCTATTTTCGTGTAAACTTGTTTGCTCAGTATGTGAGTTAATGGGTGTATCTATTTGGATAAAATATTTTTGTGGTTTGTTTACAATGCAGCAGAAGCAAGACTGCAAGGGAGGGACCGATTACTGAGCTTTTTGGAAACAGATAGTGAGGAAACCATGTTGGAGGTGACCTTGTTTCATATTTTTGTAAATGAGCTGTAGACACGAGTTTCATGATGAAATCTCTTATGATGAAGTTGGAAGATATTGCTAAACACTTCTGCCCAGTATAAAATATCAAGTTGATGAAGAACAACCATCTCATCAGATCGGTATGTTGAGACTTTGGGAATTGTGTCGATGTGTTTTCAAAAAGAGGACACATATTTAAAGAGGAAGAGCAATGAAAAAGTGGTGGGTTATCTGAAGTCATTTTAAGCCGCTCGAGTTTAGCTTATCTTTAAAAAATTCAGTCTCTGCCCCCTCACTATTGAAGAGACAGTTGAAGCTTCTTTTAAGTCTTATCATGTTTGATATGCTTTTTACATGTGAACATATTTCCTAACCTCTTCCAATGAAAGCGCTATAAGAAAAGCAGGGTAACACCAGAGTATCCTGATAATAGTAGATAGAGAACAAATGCCCAACCAGTGGAGGCAAAGTTTTTTCATGAGGCTTATTTATGAAAAATTTTTAAATGTTTGGACTTCACTTTAAAAAGAGTGCACACACACACACACACAGTTGCACATATACCATCAGGAAATGTAACATCTACAACTATAGTAAAGCATTTAAAAAATTATTTCCCTGAAATAGGAATTTCATCTAGTGAAAGGTAAAATTTAAGAAACAATATATATAAAATTATATATTATGTAAATGTTATATGCTATTAATTATAAATACATATATATTATTAATTATATATAATACTATATATACAATTTTATATATTATAGAAAATTTGGACTTTTGATCATATTTTATGTGAGATGAGCACTAGTGGTGTGGAGTGGAGGCAGGCTGGGTGGTGTAACTGAGGGATTTGAAAGTGAAGTGCATGGGAATCAGTCTCAGGCAAGGAACAGTAAACAAAGAGGGAGTCCACCAGGGCGTCACTGCCTTAAGCGTGGTCTGCAGGCTGCACCAAGCACAGGACCAGGGCAAGGGAAGTGAGGCACCCTACTTGAGTGCACCAAAAACACTCAGTAACCAAAATAAGTAATATTCTAAAAGTTCAAATTCAAACTGTCACCAGCAAAGCCCATTAACAATTCCTGGGAAATAAAAATAGAATCTGGGTAATAAAATGGTGTGCTATGCTCAGTAACTCAGTCCTGTCTGACTTTTTGCAACCCCTTGGACTGTAGCCCTCCAGGCTCCTCTGTTCGTGGGATTTGCCAAACAAGAATACTGGAGTGGGTTGCCATTTCCTATGTCAAGGCATCTTCCTGTCCCAAGGATAGGTCTCTTGCACTGGCTGGTGGACTCTTCACCACTGAGCCACCTGGGAAGCCCCGGTAAGAAAATGATTGTGTTATAATTTAGAGATTCATTGATGGATCAGCTTTCTCCATCTGCCAGCCGGTACTGGGGCCAAGATGTATTAAATAGGAAGATTAAATGTTTTTGTATTGGGGCTGATACCCAAAAAACTTCCAGTTCTACAGAATGTACCCTAATGGGCTATCCCCAAACAAGAGGGTTGCAGAAAGCCAGAATACCTCACAGTTCCCAAAGGGGGATGAAAAGATCTTGGCCACTACTTTCAAAGGCACATGGTCCGAAAACATGAAGAATTATGGGGCCTAAAGACAGATGGGGAGAAGCTCCGCTCTTCTACCCATGGTTATGACGGTGACCCAAACCAGCAAGAGATAGTTATAGAAGATGGACCTTTACCCCTAATTGCCCCTCAAGAAGGAAGAGTGAGACACAGGGCCAAGGAAGGATTAAAACTCATTAACAGGTCCTGGGAAATAGAATCTGATAATAAAATAAAATCTAATTTTTTTTCCCTTTGTGCTTAGTTTCGCTTGATCGAAGGGTCCTGCGAGCAGCGGCCTTCTACCCAGCAATTCAGATGAGGGTTCCTAGGGTGAAGCGGCTGCACCTGATACTTGAGCTTGGGGTAGGTCTTGCAGAAGCTCTGCGCATGACACCAGGGATCAGCAGACCAGGTGCAGAGATGATGCGCGCCCAGCACGGTGATCTGAGGCTTGAGCAGGGACACAGACGCTCACGCACACGCACAGGCACACCCACTCAGACGCACAAGAGCTCCGCCCCTTTCCGCTGACAGAAACGTAAAACCTCCTTGCGTTTGGCTATTACATGTGTTCTTTCCTGAGGAGCCTGGGCCCTCGCACCTCTCCATTCTTTGATGAAGAACGAAACTTTCCTTCGCTTCCGAACCGAACTCGGCCTGGTTCTATGGGCGTAAGTGACTTGGACAGAAGGATTTTTGTTGTGGTCTGATGCAGGAGGCTTGGTAACAAAACTGTGAACTGTGGGGTCGCTGCCTATTTTTGTAAATAAGGTTTTATTGGAGCATTATTGGCGTCCTGTGGGTGTTTGATAGAAGTGCATAATATCAGATCCCACCCCAGAACTTGAATTCATAATCTGCGTTTTAATAAGATTTGTGACTAATATGTGGGTTCATTAAAGTCTGAACTGCTCTAGAGAAGGACTGTGTTAGAGATTCCAAGAAAGGTAAACTGGCATTTGGCTGCCACAGGCAGGCTAATAATTTAGTGGCTTCAACTAGATATCGTTAAGTATTATTTAAAATTTACTTAGTAGAGGCAGGCAGGAAGCATTTGATTTTTTTTTTTTCAAGTAAAATGGATCTCTTCATATTCAACTTCGGGAGTTTATTACGTGCATTGAATGTAACATAACATTTAAACCTATTTGGAATGATTTATTTCACATCTTTTCTGTCATCGATAATTGGATTGTCCTTCACAGTGAAGTACATGGGAATGTAATTGAGCATTCTTATTAAAACATATTTTAAAACTTTTTATGCCTTTCATACTGGCAACCGTGTCCCACTTTTCTGTAGTTCTTTTATCTTTAGTTTTTCCTTTGTGGTTTTCTGAACCAGAAAACATCTTGAGAGGCATATTAGAGGCTTTTATTTTAGGTAACAGAATGGATTACCTGTTCCTGATAAGAGGAACAATGTTGTCATTTCAACATTTCTGGGTTCAGTGGTGTGAGGCTGGAGGCAGATCAGCGGGCTTGGTGGTAGCTGGTCCCATATCTCACCATGTAGTTTGCATACTCTTAGTAGAAACTGTTTCTCGAAATGAGTTTTCATTTTCACTCCAGATAACTGTCTGCTTCAAAAGAACTAAATTATCTTTTCCAGTTTGGTAATGATGATATGAGGAAACTTGAGCTAACTGGACTATGTTTCTGATTTAGATATTTTTAGGGAGTTTCACTAACATTTTGTTATGAACACACTTCACATTGAGGATGTTGACTCCTTGACAACTACCCAGGCAACAGCTGCAGTCTTCCCCTTGCTTAGAGTGACAATTGTAGGATAGGTTAATGAGTCCAGGGAAGCACCGGGCTACATCCACACCTCACTGCCACTTGATTGTTCCTTTCTGATGCTGCACCCCAAACTCTAGGGAGAAGATGCAGCTTGCAGAGTCAGGTAATGTTAAGGTGAACATTGTTATGTGATAACAAAACATCTTGTAGACCAGCATTGTTAACAGTGGATTGAATGCATATCAGAATTACCTGGTAAATTTTCCTAAGAAGACAATTACCTGTTGAAGTTTCCTGAGCTGGCAGACTTTCCCAATAAGCCTAATGATTTAGAGTACTGGTTTTCAGACTTGGCATCAAATTGGAATCACATGGAGTCTTAAAATTGATAATGGCTAGGTCTCAGCTGGAGGGACTCTGAATTGATGGACTGGATTCCGAATTGTGACTAGGACACCAAGTTTTTGAAAAAATTACTAGAGTCATTCTAACATGCAGCTGATGTTAAAAACCACTGATGTTAAAAAAAAAAAAACCACTGATGTAGATTCTTTGTGATTAAAAAAAGTGGAGATATATATTAATATGGTCTTCCAGGTGGTGCTAGTGGTAAAGAACCCACCTGCCAATGTGGAAGACGTGAGAGACACAGATTTGATCCCTAGGTCAGGAAGATTCCCTGGAGGAGGGTACGGCACCCCACTCCAGTACTCTTGCCTGGAAAATCCCATGGATGGAGGAGCCTGGAAGGCTGCAGTCCATGGGGTCGCTAAGAGTCGGATATGACTGAGCGACTTCACTTTCACTTTTCACTTTCATGCATTGGAGAAGGAAATGGCAACCCACTCCAGTGTTCTTGCCTGGAGAATCCCAGGGATGGGGGAGCCTGGTGGGCTGCCATCTATGGAGTCGCAGAGAGCTGGACACAACTGAAGTGATTTAGCAGTTAGCAGTAATGCAATTACATGTATATATACACATGAGTCTAGACAACCTAGACAAAGATACATATGTACAAATCTAGATATGTTTAGAAATAAAACAAACATAACAAATAATCCCCATATATCAGTAGTTCAGTGCAATAAAATTTCTTTTGAGTGTGAGGGACTATGCATGTGTTTTTTTGGCTTGACCTGGAACTGGCATATAGCAGTTCTCCTGACATCTCAGTGGTTAGAAACCATCATCTGACCTCAACCTAACTGCAGAGGAAGTTAGGACAGGCAGTGTTACTGTGGGCCCAGGAGGGAAAATCAGGGTTGGTAAGCCTCTAGTCAGTTTCTGCCATATGTCAATATTATGAAAATGTTTACAGTGCCCTGGGATCACAGTTTGTGTCAACATTTTAAATAAATTTTTATGAATTATATTTGTCTTACATTGGTAGATCAATAAGACTCTAAAGGACCTTTCAGTTATAATTTTCAGTAAGAATTACCTTGGAGGCAGTGAGTAGAGAGACCCCAGGCTTTCTAGCTCTGCTTTAACCCAAGCAGCTCTGCCTATATTTTATATGTAGATTTTTATATTTAGATTTCAGCGTAATATTTATTTAAACTTAAGATTCTAAATGTGAAGTCTCTACTGAAAACCACTACTTGTCAGTATTAGGTGGGGGAGATAATGTTAGAATGGCGTTTCTAATTTCTAACGGTGTTTCTTTATGATTTAGCCAGATCATAAAGATCTTGACAAGGCGCCTTGTGGATGTCAAAGATGAATTTACTGTAGACTCATATTTTGTCCTCTCATTCCTAGGACTGTGAGAAGTGGGGACCCCTACACCATGTTTCTTCCTTCAGGAGTCTACAAATTCTAACCATGTCCTCACTGAAGATACAACTGGGAAAGAGCTGCTCTGTCTAGAAACCTATCTTTGTTCATCTTTGTTGGTACTGCTTCATGCAGGTGGCATAAGGTAAGTGCTCACAAAACATTTGCTGATAAACACAAAAGGAAGGAGAAGAGGAGAGACAGAAGAAGTGGGTTAATCTGCATGGGTTTTTCCTGTTCTCATTTGTATTTTTATTTCTTCCACTCTGTCATCGATCCATTGAATACATATTAAGTGCCTACTGAATGCCAGGTCAGGCCACCAAAGATAGTTGCTCTCTTGCCCTCTGAACATCCCCTGCTCCACCTATATCCTATTCACATGGACATGCTTGCTCCTTGCCACAGCTAGTGATTCATTGAGTCCTTAGCCTGAAATGGCTCTACCTGCTCGTTTATTAAAGGGAAACATCTGCCCTCATGATGGTTGTTAACCTGAGGGGCTATGAGCAATATGCCCTAGTCCTGATTTCCCTAGTAACTGATAAGCCAGCCTGACATCAATTCACCTATAAATGGTAGCCTCCTTTTCCCCTGAGCATCTAAGATTGCTGCCATGGCCTGCCTAACAGCCAGCCATCTATCGAGACATCAGCCATACATGGTGGGTAGTCACTCTGGGATATTTTGCTGTGGACCTGTAAGATCCCCTATCCAATAAATTGTTGATGTTGTTACTGAACACAAGTTCCTATGCCCAGTGTACAGTGAGGCCAAACAGTACCAAAACAATGGAGTTTGCAGCAGAGAAAGGTTCATTGCAGGTCCATGCAAGGGAATGGGTGACTCATGGCCCACAAATCCTGAACTCCCCGAAGGGTTTCAGCAAAGCACTTTTAAAGGACAGGTGAGGGAGTGGGGTGTGGCGGGGTATATGATCAGCTTGTGGACAGTTATGATTGGTTGATGTTGAAGTAATAGGGTGGTTAACTTTATTAATCCTTAGGCCTGTAGGTCCGGGGGTGCTACATGCTCATGATCATTAAGTGGTTCATTTGTTCCATTAGCTGGTGGATTTTCGAATCTGAGGGGGTTATAAGGGCTTTCCAGGTGGTGCAGTGGTCAAGAATCCATCTGCCAATGCAGGAGACACAAGAGATCCCTGGGTCTGGAAGATCCCCTGATGTTGAAAATGACAACCCACTCCAGTATTCTTGCCTAGAAAATCCCGTGGACAGAGGAGCCTGGTGAGCTACAGTCCATAGGGTCACAGAAGAGACCTGACTGAGCACACGTGCATATACTTTAACATCTGAAAAACTCAGGAAATATGGGGTACTATTATCTGGGTACTTCAGAGAGGAGATAAAGCAGACGATAGGGGGCAGAGTCTTCCTGGACAGTCCCCAGAGGGTCCAGCTCAGTTATAATGTCTCTGTCTCTGGGCTCTTTCTTTAGTCTTGAGACTGGGCAATTGCAAGACTTGCAGGCCTGTGGGTGCAGTCCAAAAATTGACAAGCCAGCTAGGAGGCTGAGGAAACTCCCATGAGTGTTGATGTTGGGAAATGGAAAGCTGAGGGAGTAATCCTGAGGTGGCTGTCCACTAGCGTGTGGGGCCCCATGGCAGCTGACTGGTGTGAGAAGTGTCTTTCTCATCCATTATATCGATGCTATTCTGCTAACCTCAGAATCTGTTTCCAGTGTAAAAGTAGCAGTCTAATGCTCATTTGACAGTACAGGGATGGCTGGTAAATACAGACACAATGAAAGAACTCAGATTTGTACAAAATACAAGCATACCCCAACCCAGCACTCCTAAACAATCACAGAAACAGACTTAAGGGATATTTGCTCAGGTACAGGATTGTGAATTGGACATGGCTGGTTACCTGGAAGGTTTTGGTTGGGGCTTGTGGCAGGGGGCAAAATAATAGGAGTACCCTAGGGCTTCTGGCCTCAGCTATGGAAGAAGGCAGAGTAATGATACACTGTGATGGACCCACATCAATATATAGTCTCTAATGTGTGTTAATGGGCTTCCCTGGTGGTTCAGATGGTAAAGAATGCAGGAGACCTGGGTTCAATCCCTGAGTTGAGAAGATCCCCTGGTTCTGATTCCCTGGTAGTAGAAGGCTACCCACTGCAGTATTCTTGCCTGGAGAATTCCATGGACAGAGAAGCCTGGTAGGCTACAGTCCATGAAGTTGAAAAGAGTCGGACACAACTGAGTAACTTTCACTTTCAATGTGTTACAACAGGTGGAAGATATTACAAAAGGTCTACTCGAGTCATTGAGCAATGCAAAAAACCACTATTTAGGGTCTAAAAAAAATGTATGTGATTTACAGGACCCCCATGGACATCAATAGTGACCAAGGAATCTACTTTATTGGCCATAAAGTTCAGGCATGAGCTGATAAAAATGATATATGCTAGCACTTCACCTGCCCTATAACCCCACTGCTGCTGAGCTAATGGAAAGGTTGAATGGACTACTTAAACAGCAGTTGAGTCAGAAACCCACTCTCTCCTCTGTGGACCAGAGGCTGACTCAAGCCCTCTGCACTATAACCAGACACCCCGGGAGCAGTCATCCCAATGCCTACACCATCTTCACCCATGGTCAACATCATCTGATTTCAGCTACTGACCATGGTAGAACCATTGCCAAATATTGGTCAGGACAATAATTCACTTTTGCCTTTGCCACAGGATCTACAACCAGGAAAACACTTTGTAAAATGACTCTAGGGCTGGCAGGTGAATCCTTGGGGATCTGGGTTTGTGGCCCCATGGGGAACAGAGTCAGAAAGGGGCTTCTCAGGTGGCACAAGTAGTAAAGAGTCTGCCTGCCAATGCAGGAGATGCAAGAGATGTGGGTTTGATCCCTGGGTTGGGAAGATCCCCTGGACTAGAAAATGGCAACCCACCCCCGTATTCTTGCCTGGGAAATCCCATGGACAGAGGAGCCTGGTGGGGTACAGTCCCTGGGGTCCCAAAAGACTCAGACATGACTGAGCATGCACATGCAACAGATTTTACCTGTCTCCCACCCAGCCTCACTTAAGACCCCAAGGGCATTAATCCAGGCTCCCCACTGGAGAAAGGCACCATTACCCTGTGGCCTGTTGTTATACTGCCTCTCCAGATTTCGGCATGGCCAGGTGGACTGAGGCTGGACTGGCAGGATGCAGGCCCCAAAACCATAGGCAAGGGTGGTGGTAACTCAGAGTGCTGTTACTGCTTGTATTTTGCTTAGTGGTCATGATCTCCACTGTATTGTGCCTATTAAACATCTTATGCTTTATCCAGAGTCTTAGTGGTGGGAATTTGTTCTTAGACTGGGCAATAATGGTGGTCTCACTGAAAAATGGGCCTGATGGCTGGGTCTACAGTGAAATGCCATTGTTGTCCTCCATTGGGCTTCCCTGAAAAATTGACCCAGTAAGTACCCGGCTTACTTTTTTTACTCTTGAGCTGTCACTGGGTTTCCTATGTGGCACTAGTGTAAAGAACCCACCTGCCAATGCAGAAGACATAAGAGATAGAGGTTTGATCCCTGGGTCAGAAAGATCTTCTGGAGAAGGTCATGGCAACTGACTCCAGTATTCTTCCTGGGAGAGTCCCATGGACAAAGGAGTCTGGTGGGCTATGGTCCATAGGGTCACAGAGTCGGACACTACTGAAGTGATTTAGCATGCACACACGCCTGAGTTAGTGTTATCTGTATTGCATTTGTGGTGTCTGGTTGCAGTGTACCTTTACATACTTGAACGCAGGGATATCTTGGAAGAGGGGTGGACCAGAATTGTAAGAATTGTGCAGGGAATGTAGTGGTGGAGTGTATGGTCAGGCCACTCAAGATATTGTTCTCTTGCTCTCTCTCTACATGCCCTGCCCCACCAGTCCCTGCTTCACCTATACCGTCTCACATGAACATGCTTGCCCTCTGCCCCATCTGGTGATTGCTTGAATCCTTGGGGCAGAATGGCTCCATCTGCTAGTTTATTAGAGGGAATCATCAGCCTTTGTGATGGTCATTAATCTGAGGGGCTTTGAGGATTGTGCCCCAGTCCTGGTTTCCCTGGTAATTGGTAAGCCAACCTGACATCAATTCCCCCTATAACGGTAGCCTCTTTCTTCCCCCATTAGCGAGGATTGCTATGTCCCACTTGCCATCATCCTTACACAGTGGGCTGCTGATCTAGGATCTTTGTTTCAGACTTCTATGGGAAATGTGACAATAAACCATTATTGTCTCTGTTGCTGTTTCTGGGCTCTTTGGTTTTGAGCTGGGCAACCACAAGGGTTGCAGGCCTGTGTGGTGCAGCCCAATAGCCAAGTACTGAACTGGGGAATGGACCTCCAAAGACAAGGCAGACTCTTTGCCATCAGAGGTCTTATATGACACAGGGGAGGCAGCAGTGGGCTACGAGGTCATGATGAACATTTACTGAGGGTGGAGGGAGGTGGAGATGGGGAAGGGAAAGGAGAAGCAGGAGGGCTGAGCAAGGAGTGGCTCATTCTCTCAGTCTTCAGTGAGTTGCTAGGAGAGCCGAGAGGCTAGATCTTGACTCACAAACATAATTTGTAGCTTTACGCAGTCCTGTTTTGCTTTCCTATATTGTATTCCATTTGTTCTTCTTTTGGCACATACAGTGAGTTGAGTACATGCTGTATTGCTAGAACATCTGGAGTTTTGCTAGATCTGCCTCTCCAAGATGAGAGACATCTGGCAAGACACCTGAAAGTGGAAAGTGAAAGTGACTCAGTTGTGTCCGACTCTTTGCTACCCCATGGACCCCAGGGATACGATCTGGTAGACAGAGTGCATGAAGAACTATGGACGGAGGTTCGGGACATTGTATAGGAGGCAGTGATCGAGACCATCCCCAAGAAAAAGTAATGCAAAAAGGCAAAATGGTTGTCTGAGGAGGCCTTACAAATAGCTATGAAATGAAGTGAAAGGCAAAGGAGAAAAGGAAAGATATACCCATTTGAATGCCAAGTTCCAAAGAATAGCAAGGAGAGAGAAGAAAGACTTCTTCAGTGATCAGTGCAAAGAAATAGAGGAAAACAACAGAATGGGAAAGACTAGAGATCTCTACAAGAAAATTAGAGATACCAAGGGAAATTTTTATGCAAAGATGGGCACAATAAAGGACAAAAATGGTATGGACCTAACAGAAGCAGAAGATATTAAGAAGAGGTGGCAAGAATACAGAGGAGAACTATACAAGAAAGATCTTCACAACCCAGATAATCACGATGGTGTGATCACTCATCTAGAGCCAGACATCCTGGAATGCAGAATCAAGTGGGACTTAGGAAACATCACTATGAACAAAGCTAGTGGAGGTGATGGAATTCCAGGTGAGCTATTTCAAATCCTGAAAGATGATGCCGTGAAAGTGCTGCACTCAATATGCCAGTAAATTTGGAAAGCTCAGCTGTGGCCACAGGACTGGAAAAGGTCAGTTTTCATTCCAATCCCAGAGAAAGGCAATGCCAAGGAATGCTCAAACTACTGCACAATTGCACTCATCTCAGACGCTAGCAAAGTAATGCTCAAAATTCTCCAAGCCAGGCTTCAACAGTATGTGAACCGTGAACTTCCTGATGTTCAAGCTGGTTTTAGAAAAGGGAGAGGAACCAGAGATCAAATTGCCAACATCTGCTGGATCATGAAAAAAGCAAGAGAGCGCAAGAAAAACATCTATTTCTGCTTTATTGACTATGCCAAAGCCTTTGACTGTGTGGATCACAATAAACTGTGGAAAATTCTGAGAGAGATGGGCACACCAGACCACCTGACCTGCCTCCTGAGAAATCTGTATGCAGGTCAAGAAGCAACATTTAGAACTGGACATGGAACAACAGACTGGTTCCAAATAGGAAAAGGAGTACGTCAAGGCTGTATATTGTCACCCTGCTTATTTAACTTCTATGCAGAGTACATCATGAGAAACGCTGGGCTGGATGAAACACAAGCTGGAATCAAGATTGCTGGGAGAAATATCAATAACCTCAGGTATGCAGATGACACCACACTCAAGGCAGAAAGCAAAGAAGAACTAAAGAGCCTCTTGATGAAAGTGAAAGAGGAGAGTGAAAAATTGGCTTAAAGCTCAACTTTAAAAAAACTAAGATCATGACATTTGGTCCCATTACTTCATGGCAAATAGATGGGGAAACAATGGAAACAGTGACAGAGTTTATGTTTTTGGACTCCAAAATCACTGCAGATGGTGACTGCAGCCATGAAATTAAAAGATGTTTGTTCTTTGGAAGGAAAGTCATGGCCAACCTAGACAGCATATTAAAAAGCAAAGACATTACTTTGCCAACAATATCTAGACAAGGCTATGGTTTTTCCAGTGGTCATGTATGGATGTGACAGTTGGACTACACAGAAAGCTGAGTGCAGAAGAATTGATGCTTTTGAACTGTGGTGTTGGAGAAGACTCTTGCGAGTCCCTTGGACTGCAAGGAGATCCAACCAGTCCATCCTAAAGGAAATCAGTCCTGAATATTCATTGGAAGGACTGATGTTGAAGCTGAAACTCCAATACTTTGGCCACCTGATGCGAAGAGCTGACTCATTTGAAAAGACCCTGATGCTGGGAAAGATTGAAGGCAGGAGGAGAAGGGGACGACAGAGGATGAGGTGGTTAGATGGCATCACCGACTCTATGGATGTGAGTTTGAGTAAACTCTGGGAGTTGGTGATGGACTGGGAGGACTGGTATGCTGCAGTCCATGGAGTTGCAGAGTCAAGTCAACTGAACTGAACTGGACTATACAGTCCTTGGAATTCTCCAGCCTTTCCCTTCTCCAGGGGCTCTTCCTAACTCAGGAATCCAACCCAAGTCTCCTGCATTGCAGGCAGATTCTTTAGAAGCTAAGCTCCAGGGAAGCCCCAAAACACTGGAGTTGGTAGCCTATCCCTTTTCCAGTGGATTTTCCTGACCCAGGAATCAAACCGGGGTTTCCTGCATTGCAGGTGGATTCTGGCCTACAATGAGGATAATTACTGAGGATTGTGAGCGGTTGAAGTGCACTGTTCAAAAATGCTTCTTAAACTAAGAATGTTAGATTTAAAATCTACATATATATTGGGCAATACTGATACTGTGAGGGTATGGAGAAGGTATTGTTTCTAACCCCCAAATGCTGATGAGAATAAACAACAAGAAGTTACACTGACCAAATAACTTATAAAGGGAACTAAGATTTGAATACAGTGGTTTAAAAAAATTTTTTTTTCTTGTAACATAGTTGTAAATATTATGTTACAGGTATACAACATACTGATTCACAATTTAAGAGCTGCACATTTATGACTATTATAAAGATGTTGGCTACATCCCCTGTGCTGTACAATATATCCTTATTGCTTGCTTATCTTATATGTAATAGTCTGTACCTCTTAATTCTCTACCCTTTTATTGCCCCCTTCCCTCCTCCCACTAGTAATCACTATTTGTTCTCTCTATCTATGGGTAAGTTTCTGTTTCGTTATTCTCATTTTATTTTTTACATTACACATATAAGTGATAACAGACTATATGTCTTTCCCTAATTATATTTCCCTCAGCATAATTTACTCCAGGTCCATCCATGTTGTTGCAAATGACAAAATTTCTATTCTTTTCTGTGGCTTAGTAATATTCTGTTATATACATCATCTTTATCCATACATCTGTGGATGGAAAATTAGGTTGCTTCCATATCTTGGCAACTGCACACAGTGCTGCTGTGAGCATTGATGTTCATGTGTCTCTTCAAATTACTGGAGGTTGTTTTTTTTTTTTTTTGGTATATTTACACAGGAGTGGAACTGCTAGGTCATATGGTGGTTCTGTTTTTAGTTTATTTTCCACAGGGGATACACCAATTTACATTCCCACCAACAGTGTACCAGGGTTCCCTTTTCTCAACATTCTCATAAACATTTGTTATATATGTTCTTTTTGGTGTTTGCCATTCTGACAGGTGTGAGGTGCTGTCTCATTGTGGTTTTAATTTCCTTTTCTCTGATTGGCAGTGTTGAGCAACTTTTCATGTACCTGTTAGCCATATGTATGTCTTCTTTGGGAAACAAGTCTTTTAGTCTTAAGGTCTTTTGCTCATTTAAAAAATCAGGCTGTTGTATTTTTTTTATATTGGTCTATATGAACTGTTTATATATGTTGCATATTAACCCCTTACTGGTCATATCATTAGCAAATGTTCTCCCATTCAGTAGGTTGTCTTTTCATTTGTTTCCTTTGCTGTGCAAAAACTTTCAAGTTGAATTAGGTCTCATTTATTTATTTTTTTTATTTCCTTTGATTTAGGAGACAAACCTAAAAGAATATTACTACAATTATGTCAACGAATTTGTGCCCACATTTTCATCTAAAAGCTTTATGGTTTATATTTAGGCCTTTAATCCATTTTGGGTTTATTTTTGCATATAGATAATGTTCTAATTTCATTCTTTCACTTGTAGCTGTCTAGTTTCCCCAACACCTCTTACTGAAGAGACTGTCTTTTCTCCATTGTATACTCTTGCCTCCTATGTCAGAGATTCAGTTCAATTCATTGAACATAAATGTGTGGGCTTGTATCTGGACTCTCTGTTCCATTGATCTGTGTGTCTGATTTTGTGCCAGTACCATATTCTTTAATGACTATAGCTTTATTGTATAGTCTGAAGTTAGGGAGTATGATTCCTACAGCTCTGTTAAGACTGTTTTGGCTGTTTAGGGTCTTTTGTGTCTCTGTATAAACTTGAAAATTGTTCTCTGAAAAATGCCATTGGTATTTTGATAAGAGATTACATTGAATCTATAGATTGCCTTAATGTCATAGTATGGTCATTTTAACAATATTAAATGTAGCAATCCAAGAACACAGTATATTTTTCCATCTGTGTTGTCTTCAGTTTCTTTCCTCAGTGCCTTAGCTTTCCAAGTATGATATCTTTTACCTCCTTAGGCAGAATTATTCCTAGGCATCTTACTCTTTTTGATGCAATGGTGAATGTGATTATTTCCTTAACTTTTCTTTATGAGAGTTGTTGTTAGTGTTTAGAAATGCAACTGATTTCTGTGTATTAGGTTTGTATCCTGAAGTGAAGTGAAAGTTCCTCAGTCACTTCCAACTCTTTGAAATCCTATGGACTATATAGTCCATGGAATTCTCCAGGCCACAATACTGGAGTGGGTAGCCTCTCCCTTCTTCAGGGGATCTTTCTGACCCAGGAATCGAACTGGGGTCTCCTGTATTGCAGGCAGATACTTTACCAACTGATCTATCAGGGAAGCTTTGCCAAATTCATTAAGCTCTAATAGTTTTCTGTTAAATTGGTCTCTTGATATTTTCTATTGCTTCACTTTTCAGTTTTGAGAGACAGTGCATTTCTAAGAAGGCTTCTCTGGTGGCTCAGTGGCAAAGAATCCAGCTACCAATGCAAGAAACTCAGGTTCAATCCCTGGGTCGGAAAGATCCACTGCAGAAGGATATGGCAACTCACTCCAGTATTTTTGCCTGGGAAATCCTATAGACAGAGGAGCCTGGTGGGCTACAGTCCATAGAGTCACAAAGGGTCAGACATGACTGAGCATGCACACATGCCATCCTGCTCCCTTAGGGTTTTTCTTCTGAAAACATACTTAGTTTACTTTGACCTATCCTGTCTTCATGGTCAATATTTCTTCTGACGTGGTACCTGAAAGTTCCCATCCTCTGAGGCCTGGGTTTTCATTTCTGCTTTTACTCATTTGGGCCCTTTTTAGGACTTCCCTCATAGCTCAGTTGGTAAAGAATCCGCCTGAGATGCAGGAGATCCTGGTTCAATTCCTGGGTTGGGAAGATCCTCTAGAAAAGGGATAGGCTACCCACTCCAGTATTCTTGGGCTTCTCTTGTGGTTCAGCTGGTAAAGAATCTGCCTGCAATGTGGGAGACCTGAGTTCAATCCCTGGGTTGGGAAGAACCCCTGGAGAAGGGAAAGGCTACCTACTCTAGTATTCTGGCCTGGAGAATTCCGGGGACTTGTTCATGGGGTGGCAGAGTTAGACACGACTGAGAGACTTTCACTTTCACGTTCTCGTAATGAGTCTGGCTAAAGGTTTATCAATTTTGTTTATCTTTTCAAAGAACAAACCCTTAGAGACCAAAAAAAAAAAAAAGAGAGAGAGAAGATCAAGGAAACTTATTTCATTTGCTGTGATCTTTATGGTTTCTTTCCTTTAGGTGTTCCATTACTAGTACCTTTTAGGTGTAAGTTGGATTGTTTGAGATTTTTCTCGCTTTCCTGAGATAAGCACGTAGCAGTAGCTGTAAACTTTCCTCTTAGAACTGCTATTCCTGAGTCTCCAAGATTTTGGGTCACAGTGTTTTCATTTTCATTTCACTGCAGGTATTTTTTAATTTCCTCTTTGATTTCTACACTGATCCATTGATTGATTTAGTAGCATACTGTTTAGTCTTCATATGTCTGTATTTTTTGAAGTTTTTTCCTTATAGTTGATTTCTAGTATTAAACCACTTGGTCAGAAAAGATGCTTGGTATGATTTCATTTTTCTTAAATTTACTGAGGCTTGGTTTTTGACCTAGAATGTGATCTATCCTGGAGAATATTCTATGTGCACTTGGAAAGAATGTGTATTCTGTTACTTTCAGATGGAAAGTTTTATATATATATACACACACACACACACATATATATTTGATTAATTGATCAAATGTGAGTCCATTGGTCTAATGTGACATTTAAGGCCATATTTCCTTATTGATTATATCTGGGTGATCAGTCAATTGATGTAAATAGGATTTTAAAATCCCTTACTATCATGTTACTGTCGATTTTTCCTTTTGTGTCCACTAATACTTGCTTTATGTATTTAGATGCTCCTGCACTGGATGCATATGTATTTTAAGTTATTATAGTTTCTTGGATTGATCCATTGATCATCCTTTGTTGTTTAAAGTCTATTTTGTTTAAGTATTGCTACCTTGAATTTCTCATTTGCATGGAATAATTTTTACATCTCCTCACTTTCAGTCTCTGTGTGTTTTTAGATCTGAAGTGGTTCTCTAGTAGGCACTATATATATAGGTCTTCTTTTTGAATCCATTCAGACACTCTGTCTTTTGATTGGCTCATTTAGGCCATTTATATCCATATCTATGGTAGTTACTGATATTTACTCTTATTGCCACTTTGTTAATTGTTTTGGGTTTGTTTTTTCATAGGTATCTTTTGTTCCTTTCTTTGGTTCTCTTGTGATTTCATTGTCTTTGGACTCCTTTTTCTTTCCTTTTTCAAAAATTGTATTTAAATGTAGGATAATTACACTATTGTGAAGGTTTTGCAATGAATCAACATGAAACAGCCATAGGTATACATGTGTCCCCCCTTCCTAAACCCCCTTCCCACCACCCTCCCCCTCTATCCCTCTAGGTTGTTCCAGAGCACCATCTTTGGGTGCCCTGCTTCATGCATCGAACTCACCTGGTTATCTTTTTTACATATGGTATGTATGTGTTTTAATGCTGTTCTCTCAAATCATCCCACTCTTGCCTTCTCCCACTGAGTCCAAAAGTCAGTTCTTTATGTCCGTGTCTCCTTTGCTTCCCTGCATGTAGGATCATCAGTACTGTCTTTCTAAATTCCATGTAAATGCATTAATATACAGTATTTGTCTTTCTCTTTCTGACTTACTTCACTCTGTATAATAGGCTCTAGGTTCATCCACCTCGTTAGAACTGAATCAAATGCTTTCCTTTCTATGGCTGAGTAATACTGCATTGTGTCTATGTACCAGAAGTTCTTTATCCATTCATCTGCTGATGGACACTTAGGTTGCTTCCATGTCCTAGCTGTTGTAAACAGTGCTGCAGTGAACATTGGGATACATGTGTCTCTTTCAATTCTGGTTTCCTCAGGGTGTATGCTCAGTAGTGGGATTGTTGGGTCATATGGAAGTTTTAGGGCTTCCCTGGTAGCCCAGCCGGCAGAGTCTGCGTGCAATACAGGAGACCCTGGTTCGAGAGGATAGGCTACCCACTCCAGTATTCATGGGCTTCTCTGGTGGCTCAGGTGGTAAAAAATCTGCCTGCAATGAGGGAGACCTGGGTTCAATCCCTGGGTTGGGAAGATCCCCTGGAGGAGGGCATGGCAACCCAGTCCAGTATTCTTGCCTAGAGAATCCCCATGGACAGAGGAGCCTGTCGGGCTACAGTTCATGGGGTCACAAAGAGTTGGACATGACTGAGTGACTAGGTACATGGTAGTTTTATTCTTAGTTTTTAAAGGAGTCTCCATACTGTTCACCATAGTGGCGGTATCAATTTATGTTCCCACTAACAGTGCAAGAATGTTCTGTTTTCTCCATTCCCTTTCCAGAATTTATTGTTTGTAGATTTTTTGATGGTGGCCATTCTGACCCATATAAGGTAAAACCTCATTGTAGTTTTGATTTCCATTTCTCTAATAATGAGTGATATTGATAGGTCTTCTTTTTCTAGTTCCCTTAAGTGTTAGGTTAGATTGTTTATCTGAGGTGGTTCTTGTTTTCTGAAGTAGGCTATATTGTTATAAACTTCCCTCTTAGAATGGCTTTTGCTTCATCCCATGGATTTTGGAATGTTGTGTTTTCATTTTCATTCATCTCAAGGTATTTTTTGCTATACTCTTTATTTGTTGACTCATTGGTTTGTTTAGTAGCATGTTTTTAGACTCCACTCCATGTGCTTTTTCCAGTTTTCTTATATTTGATTTCTAGTTTTTTTATACAGTTGTGGTAGGAAAAGTTACTTGATATAATTTCAGTCTTAAGTTTATTGAGACTTGTGGATTATCATGTGATATATGCCAGAGAATGTTCTCTGTGCACTTGAGGAGAATGTGTAATCTGCTTCTTTTGGATGGAGAGTCTTTATTTATTAAGTCAGTCCTACCTAAAGTGTCATTTAAAACCAATGCTTTGTTACTGATTTTCCATCTGGACGATATATCAATTTTTGTAACCGAAGTGTTAAAGTCCCCTACTATTATTGTATTACTGTTAATATCTCCTTTTATATCTACTAGTATTTGCTTTACATATTTGGGTGCTTCTGTGTTGGGTGCATAGATATTTATATGTATTATATCCTCTTGTTGGATTATTGTTATGTAATATCCTTCTTAGTCTGTTGTTAGAGTTTTGTTATAAAGTCAGCTTTGTCTGATATAAGTATTGCTACCCCAGATTTCTTTTCAGATCTATTTGCATGATATATCTTTTCTTTCTTTACACTGTCTATGTGTATCTTTAGATCTGAAGTGAATCTCTTGTAGGCACTACTTCAAAAAACAAGAAAAATCTGAAATACACAATCTAACCTTACACTTAAAGGAAGTAGAAAAATGACAATATTTATGAGTCTTTTTTTTTTTCATTCATTTGGCTACTTTGTGTTTTTATTGGAGCATTTAGTCTATTTATATTTAAATTGATTATTGATAGGTATGTCCTTATTGCCATTTTGTTAATTGTTTTCTGGTTGTTTTGTAGTTTTTATCTGTTCCTTTCTTCTTTTGTTCTCTCCTTTTGTGCTTTGATGACTTCCTTTAGTGTTATGTTTGTATTCCTTAGTTTTGTGTTGCAGGTTGTGTGTGTGTGTGTGTGTTAGCATGAAGTTCATTTATAACAACTTATGAATACAGAAGTTTAACTTGATGGTCACGTAAGACTGAGCACATTGTAAAAGTATTACATTTTTATGACCCCCCCCCCCGTGTTATGTTTTTGATGTCATACTTTACATCTTTTATTTTGTGTATCACTAAACTAATTATTTTAGATATTGTTGATTTTATTACCTTTTTTTTAGCCTTTGTATTAGCTTTATCAGTGGTTGATCCACTAACTTTACTATTTGTTTGCCTTTACCAGTGATATTATTTCCCCCATAATTTTTTTGTTTTTGCTGTGTGTTGTGTGCAATCGCTCAGTCATGTCCAACTCTTTGTGACCCCATGGACTGTAGCCTGCCAAGCTCCTCTGTCCATGGAATTTTCCAGGCAATAATACTGGAGTGGGTTGCCATTTCATACTCCAGGGTATATCCCCTGCCCAGGAATCAAACCCACATCTCTTGTGTCTCCTGCATTGGCAGATGGCTTCTTTACCACTGTGCCACCTAAGAAGCTGTTCTTGTTTCTACTTATGGCCTTTTCTATTTAATGAAGTCCCTATAAGATTTCTTGTATGACCAGTTTAGTGGTGATGAACTCATTTAGCTTTTGCTTGTCTGGGAAACTCTCTGTCCTTCTATTCTGAGTGATAACCTTGTAGATACAGCACTCTTGGATGTGATTTTTTTTTTCCTTTAATTTCTTTGAACATAAAACTTTAGAATCCCTGTTGGCCTATAAAGTTTTTGCAAAAATATCATCTTACAGTCTTATGAAACTTGCTTTTTGCTAAAAAATCAGCTTAAAGTCTTATAGGGGTTGCTTTGTACATACCAGTTGTTTTTATTTTGCTGCTTTAAGAAGATCTCTTTAATTTTTGACAATGTAATTATAATGTGTCTTGGTGTGGATACCTTTGGGTTCGTTTTATTTGGGACTTTCTGTACTTTCTGGACTTGAATGTCTGTTTCCTTCACTAAGGGAAGTTTTCAGCCATTATTTTTTCAAGTAGGTTTTCTGTTCCTTTCTCTATCTTGTCTCCTTTGGAACCCCAGTAATGTAAATGTTAATATGATTGATGTTGCCCCACAGTTTCCTCAAACTATCATTTTAAAATATTTTAGTGTTTTCTTTGCTGTTTTGATTGGATGATTTCTATTACCTTGTCCTTCTAATTGCTGATCTGTTCTACTGCATCCGTTAATCCATTGTGTTTTCACTTCAGTTATTTTATTGTTAAGTTCTGATTGATTGTTTTTTATATTTTCTGTCTCTCTGTCAAAGTTCTCTGTGAGTTTATCCATTTTCCTCCTGAGTGTAGTGAGCTTCTTTTTATTACTTGGAACTCTTATCTGGTAAACTGCTTATTTCCATCTCATTTAATTTTTTTTTCCTGAGGTTTTGTCTTGTTCTTTAGTTTAGAAAGTATTCTTTGTCCCCTTATTATGCCTGTCTCTCTGTGTTAGGAATATCAGCTACATCTCCTAGTCTTGAAAGCATTGCCTTATGTAGAATGTGTCCTGTGTGGCCTGGTGGGACAGTTCCCTAGATCCCCAGAGCTAGGTGCTCCAGGGGTATCCCCTGTGTGGGCTGCATGTGTCTTCCTGTTGCAGTCAGGCCACAGTTGCTGTGGATACACTAGTAGGTGTGGTTGGCCACCAGGCTAGCTAGCTGGGAGTCCTGGCAACAACTGCTGCAGTTGTCTGGGGTGGGCCGCCAGCCTGACTGGCTGAGATGTTTGGCTACAACTGCTATGCGTGTCCTGAAGGGCAGGGCTGGCTCCCTGGAGGGGGAGTTGCTTTGGAGGAGTTCTGATGCCAGGTAGGGCTGCCCATCAGGTGGGGCAGGGTGGGAACTGCCTTGGAGGAGATCAGTTCTGGCCCAGGTGTGTAGGTTGGGTGAGGCTGGTTCAGGAAGTATGGTGTGAGCTATTCTGATTCATAGTGACAGAAAATGATACCCTCCAGGACTGGGCCAGCAAGATGGCAGGAGAGTGAAAGGGAAATGGTGCCTGCCAGTGCTTTCATCCCCAAAGAAAGTCCCACCAGATCCCTGCCCTTCTGGCACACACCCTAAAATTAATCGATGAATCTCTCTCTTGTATGACCTAGGTACTTTTCAAGCTCCTGCCTCTGCCCTGAGACTTGATGCAAGTGAGTCTGTGAGTGAGCCCTTCAAGGGCAGTCTTGATTTTCCACAGCCCTTCAGCTAGCTCTCCTGGAATTAAGCCCTGTTGGTTTTCAAAGCCAGCGGATGCGAGCATGTGAGCCACTTCTTGGCTGGTAATTGCTGTTTGGGATGATTTCTGTGAATTTTTTCGGTTTTGATGCCCTCTGAGATTTCAAAACTCCCCACTGATCCTCCCTGTGAGAAGGTTTCCTATTGTGTGGAAATTTCTCCTTCACGACTCCCTCCCCAGGACGAGTCTCAGTTCCAAAATCCTTTGTCTTCCTTTCCATTTTTATTTTTTGTCCTACTTCGTTCCAGAGAGATTGCTTTGCCTTTCTGGGTATCTGGGGTCATCCACCAGCATTCAGAAGATGTTCTGTGGAAGTTGCTCCACATGCAGATGATCTTCTGATGTATTTGTAGGGGAGAAAGTGATCTCCCCATCCTGTTCCTCTGCCGTGTTGGGACTGCCCCTCCTTTTTCTCTTTTGCATATTATCTATTATAGATTTTTTAAATTTAATTTTTATTTAATATTATAGTTGACTTGGGCTTCTCTGGTGGCTCAATGGTAAAGAATTTGCCTGTCAAGCAAGAGACTTGAATTCAATCCCTGGGTCAGGAATATCCCCTGGAGAAGAAAATGGCAACTCACTCCAGTATTCTTGCCTAGAAAATTCCATGGACAGAGGAGTCTGGCAGGCTGTAGTCCATGGGGTCACAAAGAGTCAGACATGACTTAGCAACTGAGCATGCACAAGCATAGTTGACTTTACCAGGTTGGTAGTTTCAGGTGTACAACAAAGTGATTCAGTTATAATATACATATATCCATTATTTTTCAGGTTTTCCCATATAGATTATGACAAAATATTGAATAGAGTTCCCTGTGATATACAGTAGGTCCTTGTTGATTATGTATTTTATATATAGTAGTATATATACATTAATGCCAAATTCCTAATTTATGCCTCTTCCATCTTTCCCCTTTAATAACCATAGACATATTTTTGAAGTCTGTGAATCTGCTTCTGTTTTGTAAATAAGTTCACTTATATCATTTGTTTTTTAGAATCCACATAAGTGATATCATATAGTATTTGTATTATTTGTCTGGCTTACTTCACTTAGTATGATAATCTCTAGGTCCATCCATGTTTCTGCAGATGGCATTATTTCTACCTTTTTTATGGCTGAGTAATATTCCTCTGTGTGTGTGTGTGTGTGTGTGTGTGTGTGTGTGTGTGTGTGTATCACAGATTCTTGATCTATTCATTTGTCTGTATACATTTAAATTTCTTCAGTGTTTTGCCTATTGTAAATATTGCTGCATTGAACATTGGGGTACATGTGTCTTTTTGAATATGGTTTTCTCCAAACATGGTCAAGAGTGGGATTGCTGGATTTTATGATAGTTCTATTACTGGTTTTTTTAAAGGACATCCATATTGTTCTCCACAATGATTGTACCACTTTTTATTTCTACCAACAGTGTAAAAAGAAGCTTCCCTTTTCTCCACACACTCTCCAGCATTTATTATTTGTAGATGTTTGAATGATGGCCATTCTGACTGGTGTGAGGTGACATCTCATTATAGTTTTAATTTGCATTTCTCTAATAATTAGTGATCTTGACCATCTTTTCTTGTGCCTATTGGCTATTTGTATGTCTTCTTTGGAGAAATAGCTATTTAGTTCTGCTTACTTTTGTATTGGGTGGATTGTTTGTTTTGACATTGAGCTGTATGAACTGTATACATTTTGGAGATTAATCCCTTGCTGGGTGCATCATTTTCAAGTATCAATATTTTCTCCCATTCTCTAGGTTGTCTTTTTGTTTCCTTGCTATGTGAAAGATTTTCAGTTTAATTGAGTCCCTTTTGTTTTGTTTTGTTTTTTAATTTCCATTATTCTAGGAAACAAATCCAAAAAGATACTGCTGCCATTTATGTCAAAGTGTTTGGGGTATATTTTCCCCCAGAAGTTTTATAGAATCCAGTCTTATATTTTGGAGAAGGCAATGGCAACCCACTCCAGTACTCTTGCCTGGAAAAATCCCATGGATGGAGGAGCCTGGTGGGCTCCAGTCCATGGTGTCGCGAAGAGTCAGACACAACTGAGCGACTTTACTTTCACTTTTCACTTTCATGCATTGGAGAAGGAAATGGCAACCCACTCCAGTATTCTTGCCTGGAGAATCCCAGGGACAGGGGAGCCTGGGGGGCTGCCGTCTATGGGGTCGCACAGAATTGGACACCACTGAAGCGACTTAGCAGTAGCAGCAGCAGCAGTCTTATATTTAGGGCTTTAATCTGTTTTGAGTTTAGTTTTGTGTATGGTGTTAGAGAATGTTCTAGTTTCTCTCTCTCTTTTTTTAACATGTACCTGTCCAGTTTTCCCAGCACCATGTATTGAAGAGATTATCTTTTCTCCATTGTACAGTCTTGCCTCCTTTGTCATCAGTTGACCATAGGTGCATGGGTTTATTTCTGGGATTTCTATCCTGTTACTCTGACCTTTTTTGTGTCACTGTCAAACGTTTTTGATGACTGTAGCTTTGTACGATAGTCTGAATTCACGGGGCCTGATTCTTCCACCTCCATTTTTCTTTCTCAAGATTACCTTAGCTATTTTGCATTTTTTATATTTCCACACAAGTTTAAAAAATTTTTATTCTAGTTATGTGAAAAATGCCACTGGTAAGTTGATAGGGATTGCATTAAATCTGTAGATTGCCTTGGGCAGTATAGTCATTTTGACAATATTGATTCTTTCAGTTCAAGAACATGGTATATTTTTCCATCTGTGTCATCTTTGATTTCTTTCATCAGCATCTTACAGTTTTCAGAGTACGAGTCTTTTGTCTCCTTAGGTAGGTTTGTTTCTAGGTATCTTATTCTTCTTGATGCAGTAGTAAATGCAATGTTTCCTTAATTTCTCCTGATGTTTCATAGTTAGTGTATAAAAGTACAACAGATTTCTGTGTGTTAATTTTGTATCCAGCAACATAAATGAATTTATTGATGTGCTCTAGTAGTTTTCTGGTAGCATTGATAGAATTTTTTTACGTATAGTATCATATCATCTGGGAACAGTGACCATTTACTACTTCTTTAACAATTTGGATTCCTTTTATTGCTTTTTCTTCCCTGATTGTTGTGGTGAGGACTTCTACAACTATGTTGAATAGCAGTGGCAAGAGTGGCTATTCTTCCTAATCTTAGGTGAAATGGTTTCACCTTTTCACCACTGAGTATGATGTTATCTATAGGATTGTCATAGGGGCTTCCCAGATGATACCAGTGGTAAAGAACCAGCCTGAGAATGCATGAGACTTAAGAGATGTGGGTTTGATCCCTGGTCAGGAAAATCCCCTGGAGTTGGAAATAACAATTCAGTCCAGTTTTCTTGCCTGGAGAATCCCATGGACAGAGAAGCTTGGTGGGCTGCAGTCCATAGGGTCACAAAGAGTCAGCAACAACTGAAGCACACAGCATGCATGCTGAGGGATGAGTTTGCCTCTCTACCCGCTTTCTGGAAAGCGTTTTAGTATAAATGGGCGTTGAATTTTGTCTAAAGCTTTTCCTGCATCTATTGAAAGGATCGTATGATTTTTATTCAGTTTGTTAATGTGATATGTCACATTGATTTGCAGATATTAAAAACTCCTTATATCCCTGGGATAAATCCCACTTGATCATGGAGTATGATCTTTCAATGGATTTGGGTTTGCTGCTACTTTGTTGAGGATTTTTGCATCTAAGTTCATCAGTGATCAGTTCAGTCGCTCTGTGGTGTCCGACTCTTTGCAGCCCCATGGACTGTGGGATGCCAGGCTTCTCTGTCCATCACCAACTCCTGGAACTTGCTCAGATTCATGTCCATTGAGTTGGTGATGCCATCCAACCATCTCATTTTCTGTCGTCGCCTTCTCCTCCTGCCCTCAATCTTTCCCAGCATCACAGTCTTTTCCAATGAGTCAGTTCTTCACATCAGGTGGCCAAAGTATTGGAGTTTCAGCTTTGGCATCAGTCCTTCTGATGAATATTCAGGACTGATTTCCTTTAGGATAGACTGGTTGGATCTCCTTGCAGTCCAAGGGCTCTCAAGAGTCTTCTCCAACAACACAGTTCAAAAGTGTCAATTCTTCAATTATGGTCCAACTCTCACATTCATACATGACTACTGGAAAAACCATAGCTTTGACTAGAGGGACCTTTGCTGGCAAAATAATTTTGCTAACAAGTAATGTCTCTGCTTTTTAATATACTGTCTAGGTTGGTCATAGCTTTCCTTCCAAGGAGCAAGCTTCTTTAAATTTCATGGCTGCAATCACCATCTGCAGTGATTTTGGAGCCCCCCAAAGATAAACTCGGTCACTATTTCCATTTTGTTCCCCTCTATTTACATGAAGTGATGGGACCAGATGCTATGATCTTAGTTTTTTGAATGTTGAGTTTTAAGCCAACTTTTTCACTCCCCTCTTACACTTTTAAGAGGCTCTTCAGTTTCTCTTCACATTCAGCCATAAGAGTGGTGTCATCTGCGTATCTGAGATTATTGATATTTTTCCTGGAAGTCTTGATTCCAGCTTCTGCTTCATCCAGCCTGACATTTTGCATGATGTACTCTGCATATAAGTTAAATAAGTGGGGTGACAATATACAGCCTTGACATATTCCTTTCCCTATTTGTAACCAGTCTGTTATTACATGTCCAGTTCTAACTGTTACTTCTTGACCTGCATACAGATTTCTCAGGAGACAGGTAAGGCTGTCTGGTATTCCTGTCTCTTGAAGAATTTCCCACAGTTTAATGTGATCTGCACAGTTGAAGGCTTTGGCATAAACAATGAAGCAGAAATAGATGTTTATCTGGAACTCTCTTGCTTTTTTGATGATCCAACAGGTGTTGGCAATTTGATCTCTGGTTCCTTTTCCTTTTCTAAATCAGGCTTGAATATCTGGAAGTTCATACTTCATGTATTGCTGAAGCCTGGCTTGGAGAATTTTGAGCATTACTTTGCTAGCGTGTGAGATGAGTGCAACTGTGCAGTAGTTTGAGCATTCTTTGGCATTGCCTTTCTTTGGGATTGGAATGAAAACTGACCTTTTCCAGTCCTGTGGCCACTGCTGAGTTTTCCAAATTTGCTGGCATATTGAGTGCAGCACTTTCATAGCATCATCTTTTAGGATTTGAAATAGCTCAACTGGAATTCCATCACTTCCCATAGCTTTGTTCATAGTGATGTTTCCTAAGGCCTGCTTGACTTTGCATTCCAGGATGTCTGTCTCTAGGTGAGTGATCACACCATCATGATTATCTGGATCATGAAGATCTTTCTTGTACAGTTCTTCTGTGTATTCTTGCCACCTCTTCTTAATATCTTCTGCTTCTGTTAGGTCCATACCATTTCTGTCTTTTATTGTGCCCATCTCTGCACAAAAATTTCCCCTGGTATCTCCAATTTTCTTGAAGAGATCTCTAGTCTTTCCCATTCTGTTGTTTTCCTCTATTTCTTTGCATTGATCACCGAAGAAGTCTTTCTTGTCTCTCCTTGCTCTTCTTTGGAACCCTGCATTCAAATGGGTATTTTTCCTTTTCTCCTTTGCCTTTCACTTCTCTTCTTTTCATAGCTATTTGTAAAGCCCATTCAGACAACCATTTTGCCTTTTTGCATTTCTTTTTCTTGGGGATGGTCATGATCACTGTCTCCTGCATAATGTCATGAACCTCTGTCCATAGTTCTTCAGGCACTCTGTCTATCACATTTAATCCCTTGACTGTATTTCTCACTTCTGCTGTATAATTGTAAGGGATTTGATTTAGGCCATATCTGAATGGTCTAGTGGTTTTCCCTACTTTCTTCAATTTAAGTCTGGTGTATTGTTCCATGTCTGGTTCTAACTATTGCTTGTTGACTTGCATACAGATTTCTCAGGAGGCAGGACATGGAACTGATGAGCCCTTTCCCTCTGGAAAGCAGAAAATGAGAAAATCAAGATGGTAAAGAATCTGCCTGCAATGTTGGGGATCCAGGTCTGATCCCTGGGTCAGGAATATCCCTTGGAGAAAGGGATGACTACCCACTCCAGTAATCTTGCCTGGAGAATTCCACAGACAGGGGAGCCTGGCTAGCTACAGTCCATGGGGTCACAGAGTTGGACAGGACTGAGTGACTAACATTTGTTTCTTTTTATGATGTTGAGACCAACCACAAACAGTAGAACAATTATACCAAAGAAACTCTTGCACTGTTAAGGAAGTTCTAAGATCCACAATGGATTTCCCAACCTGGGGATCTGGCAAAGGGACCTAGAACTCCCAGAGACTTTGACTTTGGAGGCCAGTGGGATTTTATTACAGAATTTACACAGGACTGGGGAAACAGACTCTTGGAGGGCACAAACAAAACCTTGTGTGCACAAGGACCCAGAAGAAAGAAACAGTGATCCTATAAGAGACTGACCCAGAGTTGCCTAAGAGTGTCCAGGAGTCTCTGGCGGAGGCATGGGTGGGCGGTGGCCTGCTGCAGGGTAAGAGGCACTGAGTGTGGCAGTGCACGCATGGGACCTTTTGAAGGAAGTCACCATTATCTTCATTGCCTCCACCATAGTTTGGTCTCAGATCAAACAACAGGGAGGGAATACAGCCCCTCCCATCAACAGAAAATTGGATTAAAGATTTACTGAGAATGGCCCTGCCCATTAGAACAAGACCCAGTCTCTCACATCTGGAAGCTTCCATAAACCTCTTATCCTTATCTGTTGTCAGTGATACTGGCCTAAAATTTCTTTTTATGTGTGGAATTATTGTCTGGTTTTGTTATGAGGGTGATGGTGGCCTCATAGAATGAGTTTGGGTGTGTTCCATCCTCCACAATTTTTTTTGTAACACTTTCAAAAGGACAGCTATTAACTCTACTCTATATGTTTGATAGAACCTGCCTGTGAAGCTATTTGTTCCTGGACTTTTCCTTGTAGTTGTTCAGTAACTCATTTGTGTCTGACTCTGCAACACTTGGACTGAAGCATGCCAGGCTTCTCTGTCTTTCACTGTCTCTTGTGTTTGCTCAAACTCATGTCCAAACATCTCATCCTCTATTGTTCCCTTCTGCTCCTACCTTCAAACTTTCCCAGCATCAGGGCCTTTTCCAATAAGTCGACGCTTCCCATCAAGTGGCCAGAGTATTGGCGCATTAGGTTCAGCATCAGTCCTTCCAATGAATATTCAGGGTTGATTTCCTTTAGGATTGACTGGTTCGATCTCCTTGCTGTCCAAGAGAATCTCAACAGTCTTCCCCAGCACCCACAGTTGGATAGCGTCAATTCTTTGGCACTCAGCCTTCTTTATGACAGAATGTGGTCCACTGGAGAAGGGAATGGCAAACCACTTCAGTATTCTTGACTTGAGAACCCCATGAACAATATGAAAAGGCAAAATGATAGGATACTGAAAGAGGAACTCCCCAGGTCAGTAGGTGCCCAACATGCTACTGGAGATCAGTGGAGAAATAACTCCCGAAAGAATGAAGGGATGGAGCCAAAGAAAAAACAATACCCAGCTGTGGATATGACTGGTGATAGAAGCAAGGTCTGATGCTGTAAAGAGCAATATTGCATAGGAACCTGGAATGTCAGGTCCATGAATCAAGGCAAATTGGAAGTGGTCAAACAAGAGATGGCAAGAGTGAACATTGACATTCTAGGAATCAGTGAACTAAAATGGACTGGAATGGGTGAATTTAACTCAGATGACCATTATATCTACTACTGCGGGCAGGAATCCCTTAGAAGAAATGGAGTAGCCATCATGGTCAACAAAAGAGTCCGAAATGCAGTACTTGGATGCAATCTCAAAAATGACAGAATGATCTCTGTTCGTCTCCAAGGCAAACCATTCAATATCACGGTAATCCAAGTCTATGCCCCAACCAGTAACGCTGAAGAAGCTGAAGTTGAATGGTTCTATGAAGACCTACCAGACCTTTTAGAACTAATACCCAAAAAAGATGTCCTTTTCATTATAGGGGATTGGAATGCAAAAGTAGGAAGTCAAGAAACACCTGGAGTAACAGGCAAATTTGGCCTTGGAATGCGGAATGAAGCAGGGCAAAGGCTAATAGAGTTTTGCCAAGAAAATGCACTGGTCATAGCAAACACCATTCCAACAACACAAGAGAAGACTCTACACATGGACATCACCAGATGGTCAACACCGAAATCAGATTGATTATATTCTTTGCAGCCAAAGATGGAGAAGCTCTATATAGTCAACAAAAACAGGACCAGGAGCTAACTATGGCTCAGATCATGAACTCCTTATTGCCAAATTCAGACTCAAATTGAAGAAAGTAGGGAAAACCGCTAGACCATTCAGGTATGACCTAAATCAAATCCCTTATTATACAGTGGAAGTGAGAAATAGATTTAAGGGCCTAGATCTGATAGATAGAGTGCCTGAGGAACTATGGAATGAGGTTCGTGACATTGTACAGGAGACAGGGATCAAGACCATCCCCATGGAAAAGAAATGCAAAAAAGCAAAATGGCTGTCTGGGGAGGCCTTACAAATAGCTGTGAAAAGAAGAGAGGTGAAAAGCAAATGAGAAAAGGAAAGATATAAGCATCTGAATGCAGAGTTCCAAAGAATAGCAAGAAATAAGAAAGCCTTCTTCAGTGATCAATGCAAAGAAATAGAGGAAAAGAACAGAATGGGAAAGACTAGAGTTCTCTTCAAGAAAACTAGAGATACCAAGGGAACATTTCATGCAAAGATGGGCTTGATAAAGGACAGAAATAGTATGGACCGAACAGAAGCAGAAGATATTAAGAAGAGGTGGCAAGAATACACAGAAGAACTGTACAAAAAAGATCTTCACGACCCAGATAATCACGATGGTGTGATCACTCATCTAGAGCCAGACATCCTGGAATGTGAAGTCAAGTGGGCCTTAGAAAGCATCACTGCCAACAAAGCTAGTGGAGGTGATGGAATTCCAGGTGAGCTATTTCAAATCCTGAAAGATGATGCTGTGAAAGTGCTGCATTCAATATGCCAGCAAATTTGGAAAACTCAGCAGTGGCCACAGGACTGGAAAAGGTCAGTTTTCATTCCAATCCCAAAGAAAGACAATACCAAAGAATGCTCAAACTACCACACAATTGCACTCATCTCACATGCTAGTACAGTAATGCTCAAAATTCTCCAAAACAGGCTTCAGCAATACATGAACCATGAACTTCCTGATGTTCAAGTTGGTTTTAGAAAAGGCAGAGGAATCAGAGATCAAATTGCCAACATCTGCTGGATCATGGAAAAAGCAAGAGAGCTCCAGAAAAACATCTATTTCTGCTTTATTTACTATGCCAAAGCCTTTGACTGTGTGGATCACAATAAACTGTGGAAAATTCTGAAAGAAATGGGAATACCAGACCACCTGACCTGCCTCTTGAGAAATCTGTATGCAGGTCAGGAAGCAACAGTTAGAACTGGACATGGAACAACAGACTGGTTCCAAATAGGAAAAGGAGTACGTCAAGGCTGTATATTGTCACCCTGCTTATTTAACTTATATGCAGAGTACATCATGAGAAATGCTGGACTGGAAGAAACACAAGCTGGAATCAAGATAGCTGGGACAAATATCAATAACCTCAGATATGCAGATGACACCACCCTTATGGCAGAAAGTGAAGAGGAATTAAAAAGCCTTTGATGAAAGTAAAAGAGGAGAGTGAAAAAGTTGGCTTAAAGCTCAACATTCAGAAAACAAAGATCATGGCATCTGGTCCCATCACTGCATGGGAAATAGATGGGGAAACAGTGTCAGACTTTATTTTTTGGGGCTCCAAAAATCACTGCAGATGGTGACTGCAGCCATGAAATTAAAAGATGCTTACTCCTTGGAAGAAAAGTTATGACCAACCTAGATAGCATATTCAAAAGCAGAGACATTACTTTGCCGACTAAGGTCCATCTAGTCAAGGCTATGGTTTTTCCAGTGGTCATGTATGGATGTGAGAGTTGGACTGTGAAGAAGGCTGAGCGCTGAAGAATTGATGCTTTTGAACTGTGGAGTTGGAGAAGACTCTTGAGAGTCCCTTGGACTGCAAGGAGATCCAACCAGTCTATTCTGAAGGAGATCAACCCTGGGATTTCTTTGGAAGAAATGATGCTAAAGCTGAAACTCCAGTACTTTGGCCACCTCACGCGAAGAATTAACTCATTGGAAAAGCCTTTGATGCTGAGAGGGATTGGGGTCAGGAGGAGAAGGGGATGACAGAGGATGAGATAGCTGGATGGCATCACCGACTCGATGGACTTGAGTCTGTGTGATCTCCGGGAGATGGTGATGAACAGGGAGGCCTGGTGTGCTGCGATTCATGGGGTCGCAAAGAGTCAGACACGACTGAGCAACTGAACTGAACTTCTTTGTGATCCAACTCTCACATCCATACATGACTACTGGAAAAACCATAGCTTGGACTCTATGGACCTTTGTCGGCAAAGCAATGTCCTGCTTTTTAATTCACTGTACACTGTCTAGGTTTGTCATAGTTTTCCTTCAAAGGAACAAGCATCTTTTGATTTCATGACTGCAGTCACTATTCACAGTGACTTAGGAGCCCAAAAAGTTAAGTCTGTCACTGTTTCCATTGCTTCCCCATCTATTTAGGGGAAGCAGTGATGGAACCAGGGGAAGCAGGGAAAGTGATGGAAGCAGGGGAAGTGATGGAACCAGATGCCATAATCTTAGTTTTTAGAATGTTGAGTTTTATGCCAGTTTTTTCATTCTCCTCTTTCACCTTCATCAAGAGGCTCTTTAGTTTCTCTTTGCTTTATGCCATAAGGGTGGTGTCATCTCCATATCTGAGGTTGTTGATATTTCTCCTGGCAGTCTTGATTCCAACTTGTGATTTATCCAGTCTCACATTTCACATTATGTACTCTGCATATAGCTTAAATAAACAAGGTGAAAATATAGTCATGATACACTCCTTTCTCAATTTTTAAACCAGTCTGTTCTTCCATGTCCCATTTTAACTTGTTTCTTGACTTGAATACAGGTTTCTCAGAGGGCAGGTAAGGTGGTCTGGTATTCCCATCTCTTTAACAATTTCTCATAGTTTGTTCTGATCCATATAGTCAGAGGTTTTAAAGTAGTCAATGAAGCAGAAATGGATGTTTTTCTGGAATTTCCTTGCTTTTCCTGTGATCAAACAGATGTTGTCAGTCTGGTTCCTTTGCCTTTTCTAAATCCAGCTTGAACGTCTGGGAGTTCTCAGTTCATGTACTAGTGAAGCCTAGCTTGAAGGATTTTGAGCATTACCTTGCTAGCATGTGAAATGAGTGCAAGTGTACGGTAGTTAGAACATTCTTTGGCATGCCCTTCTTTGGGATTGTAAGGAAAATTGACCTTTTCCAGTCCTGTGGCCACTGCTGAGTTTTCCAAATTTGCTGCCATATTGAGTGAAGCACTTTAACAGCATCACCCTTTAGGATTTTAAATAGCTCAGCTGAAATTCTATGACCTCCTCTAGCTTTGTTTATAGGAATGCTTCCTAAGGAATTCCAGCTGTGCTTTTTGGAAGAAAAGCTATGACAAACCTAGACAGCATATTAAAAATCAGAGACATCACTTTGCTAAGAAAGATCCATATAGTCAAAACTATGGATTTTCCAGTAGTCATGTACGGATGTGAGAGTTGGACCATGAAGGCTATGCTGCAGGTGTTACCTTCAAAGAGCTTCATAGTTTCTAGTCTTACATTTAAGTCTTTAATCCATTTTGAATTTATTCTATTTTTCAGCGGTGTTTTCCACCTTCTGTCTTCCAACTTACACTTTTCAATCTTCTGTCTTCCAATTTATATATTCGTTCTTCTGCCTCATTTATTCTTTTATGGATTCCTTTTTTCATTTCAGTTAGTTTTTTTTTTGTTTGTTTAACATCTTTGAGCTCTTCACTAAACATTTCTTTTATCCTCATAGTCTCTCCATTCTTTTGCCAAGATACTTATTTTTCAGGTACATTGTCTATCTCCATTTCTCTTAGCTGTTCTTCTGTGTTTCTTTGTTTTTCCTTCATCTGGAACATATTTCCTTGCTGCCTCATTTTGTCTAACTTTCTCTGTTTGTGGTCCTTGTTCCTCTGGCTGCAGGTTTGCAGTTCCTCTTGGTTCTGGTGTCTAACCCCTTGTGGGTGAAGTTGCTCCAGTGACTTGTGCAGGCTCCCTGTTTGGAGGGTCTGGGTGCCTGCCCATTGGTAGGTCAACCTAAGTCTTGTCCCTTTGGAGGGCAAGGTCAACTCAAGGGGTATATTTAATAGGTGGCTCTTGTCTCAGGTAGCTTGTCTGCTTATGACTGGGGCTGTGTTCCCACTTTGTTGGTTGTTTGGCCTGAGGCATCCTAGCAATGGAGCCTGTAGGCTTTTGGGTGGGGACACATCTCAGTGCAAATATGATGACTCCAAGAGAGCTTATGCCAATGGGTATTTCCTGGGGCACCTGTCACCAGTGTCTTTGCCCCCACAGTGAGCCAAAGTCAACACCGCCCCCACGCCAGGAGATTCTCTAAGCACTGCAGTTAGGTCTGCTCCAGGCTCCTATGGAGTCACTGCTTTACCCTAGATCCTAGTGCACATGAAACCTTGTGTGTGCTCTCCAAGAGGAGTCTCTTTTTTTTCCCAGTCCTGTGGAGTTCCTGCGCTGAAGTCCTGCTGGCCTTCAAAGCTAGATGCTCTGGGGGCTCCTCCTCCTGGCTTTGGAGCCTGATGTGGGGCTCAGAACTCTCATTCCTGTGGGAGAACCTCTGCAACAAATTATTTTTGAGTTTGAGTTGAGGGTCACCCACCCAATGGGCATGTGAGTTGATATAACAGAAGCACCTCTCCTACCATCTCATTGTGATATCTTCATTTTGGGTGCAGATTCTTTTTTGGTAGGTTTGAGCCTTGTTTGCTAATGGTTATTCAGCAGTTAGTTGTGATTTTGGTTTTTGTGAAAGAAGGTGGGCTCTGATCCTTCTGTTCTACCATCTTGTCTCTCACTCCTGGTATCCACATTTGAAATGTCTATTATAAATTTTTGGTTTGTGGTTACCATGAGATATATATGCATCTTTGTTGTTATTCAGCTGCTAAGTTATGCGCAACTCTTTGTGACCCTATGGACTGCAGCACACTAGGCTTCCCTGTCCTTTATCATCTCCCAGAGTTTGCTCAAAGTCACATCCATTAGAGCTTCCCTTGTGGCTCAGATGGTGAAGAATTTGCCTGAATTGCAGGAGACTTGGATTTGATACCTGGGTTCTCCCAGGTGGGTATGTCCATTGAGTCAGTGGGTATGTCCCACCATGGATATGTCCATTGAGTGGGTGGGTATGTCCATGGAGTCAGTGATGTCATCCAACCTTCTTATCCTCTGTCATCCCCTTCTCTTCCTGTCTTCAATCTTTCTCAGCATTAGGGTCTTTTCCAATGAGTTGGCTCTTTGCATCAGATGGCTAATGTATCAGAGCCTCAGCTTCAGCATCAGTCTTTCCAATGAATATTCAGGGTTGGTTTCCTTTAGGATTGACTGGTTTGATCTACTTGCAGTCCAATGAACTCTCAAAAGTCTTCTCTAGCACCATAGTTTGAAAAATGAATTATTCAGTGCTCAGCCGTTTTTATGGTTCAATTCTCACATCTGTACATGACTATGTAAAAAACATAGCTTTGACTATATGGACCCTTGTTGACAAACTAACGTCTCTGCCTTTTAATATGTTGTCTAGGCTTGTCATTGCTTTTCTTCTAAAAAGCAACTGTCTTCATCCACAGTGATTTTGGAGCCAAAGAAAATAAAGCCTGTCACTATTTTCATTTTATTCCCCTCTATTTGCCATGAAGTGATGAGATCAGATGCCATGCTCTTCATTTTTTGAATGTTGAGTTTTAAGCCATCTTTTTCATTCTTCTCATTTACCTTCATCAAGAAGCTCTTTAGTTCCTCTTGCTTTCTGCCGTTAGGGTTGTATCATCTGCATATCTGAGGTTGTTGATATTTCTTCTGGCAATCTTGATTCCAGCTTGTGCTTCATCCAGCCTAACATTTCAAATGATGTACTCTGCATAGAAGTTAAATAAGGAGGGTGACAGCAAACAGCCTTATTGTACTCCTTTCGAAATTTTGAACCAGTCTTTTGTTCCATGTGCAGTTCTAACTGTTGCTTCTTGATCTGCAAATAGGATTCTCAGGAAATAGATAAGGTGGTCTGTTATTTCCATCTCTTTAAAAAATTTCCATAGATTGTTGTGATCTGCACAACCACAGGATTTAGTGCAGTCGATGACG